>NC_135235.1:308040755-309438880 GCF_051348905.1 Ranitomeya variabilis | reverse complement strand
TATTCTTGTACATAGGGGGCAGTATTATAGCAGTTAAATTCCTGTACATAGGAGGCAGTATTATTGTAGTTATATTCTTGTGCATATGGCCAGTATTATAGTAGTTATATTCTTGTACATAGGGGGCAGTATTATAGTAGTTATATTCTTGTACATAGGGGCAATATTATTATAGTTATATTCTTGTACATAGGGGGCAGTATTATAGCTGTTATATTCTTGTACATAGGGGGCAGTATTATAGCAGTTATATTCTTGTACATAGGGGGCAGGATTATAGCAGTTATACTCTTGTACATAGGGGGCAGGATTATAGCAGTTATATTCTTGTACATAGGAGGCAGTATTATAGTAGTTATATTCTTGTACATAGTTGGCAGTATTATAGTAGTTATATTCTTGTGCATAGGGGCAGTATTGTAGTAGTTATATTCTTGTACATATGGCCAGTATTATAGTAGTTATATTCTTGTACATAGGTGGCAGTATTATAGTAGTTATATTCTTGTACAAAAGGGCAGTATTATTATAGTTATATTCTTGTACATAGGGGCAGTATTATAGTCCATTATATTCTTGTACATAGGAGCAGTATTATAGTAGTTATATTCTTGTACATAGGGACAGTATTATAGTAATTATATTTTTGTACATTGGGTCAGTATTATAGTAGTTATATTCTTGTACATAGGGGGCAGTATTATAGTAGTTATATTCTTGTACATAGGGGGCAGTATTATAGCAGTTATATTCTTGTTCATAGGGTGCAGTATTATAGCAGTTATATTCTTGTACATAGGGGGCAGTATTATAGCAGTTATATTCTTGTACATAGGAGCAGTAGTATAGTAGTGATATTCTTGTACACAGGAGGCAGTATTATAGTAGTTATATTCCTGTACATAGGAGGCAGTATTATTGTAGTTATATTCTTGTGCATATGGCCAGTATTATAGTAGTTATATTCTTGTACATAGGGGGCAGTATTATAGTAGTTATATTCTTGTACATAGGGGCAATATTATTATAGTTATATTCTTGTACATAGGGGGCAGTATTATAGCTGTTATATTCTTGTACATAGGGGGCAGTATTATAGCAGTTATATTCTTGTACATAGGGGGCAGGATTATAGCAGTTATACTCTTGTACATAGGGGGCAGGATTATAGCAGTTATATTCTTGTACATAGGAGGCAGTATTATAGTAGTTATATTCTTGTACATAGTTGGCAGTATTATAGTAGTTATATTCTTGTGCATAGGGGCAGTATTGTAGTAGTTATATTCTTGTACATATGGCCAGTATTATAGTAGTTATATTCTTGTACATAGGTGGCAGTATTATAGTAGTTATATTCTTGTACAAAAGGGCAGTATTATTATAGTTATATTCTTGTACATAGGGGCAGTATTATAGTCCATTATATTCTTGTACATAGGAGCAGTATTATAGTAGTTATATTCTTGTACATAGGGACAGTATTATAGTAATTATATTTTTGTACATTGGGTCAGTATTATAGTAGTTATATTCTTGTACATAGGGGGCAGTATTATAGTAGTTATATTCTTGTACATAGGGGGCAGTATTATAGCAGTTATATTCTTGTTCATAGGGTGCAGTATTATAGCAGTTATATTCTTGTACATAGGGGGCAGTATTATAGCAGTTATATTCTTGTACATAGGAGCAGTAGTATAGTAGTGATATTCTTGTACACAGGAGGCAGTATTATAGTAGTTATATTCCTGTACATAGGAGGCAGTATTATTGTAGTTATATTCTTGTGCATATGGCCAGTATTATAGTAGTTATATTCTTGTACATAGGGGGCAGTATTATAGTAGTTATATTCTTGTACATAGGGGCAATATTATTGTAGTTATATTCTTGTACATAGGGGGCAGTATTATAGCTGTTATATTCTTGTACATAGGGGGCAGTATTATAGCAGTTATACTCTTGTACATAGGGGGCAGGATTATAGCAGTTATATTCTTGTACATAGGAGGCAGTATTATAGTAGTTATATTCTTGTACATAGTTGGCAGTATTATAGTAGTTATATTCTTGTGCATAGGGGCAGTATTGTAGTAGTTATATTCTTGTACATAGGGGCAGTATTATAGTAGTTATATTCTTGTACATAGGGGCAGTATTATTGTAGTTATATTCTTGCACATAGGGGTAGTATTATAGTCATTATATTGTACATAGGAGCAGTATTATAGTAGTATAGTAGTTCATTTTTCATAGGGGGTAGTAGATTTACAACAATCAGCAAAAAAATAACCACATAGATTTTAGAGAATATAATTTGATGCTCTATTTTCAGGTTTAATATTATCACAGTGTACCTTATATCATAAGCATTGTACCTGTGCTTGGCTCCCCCCACTGTTAGCGCCACCTCCATTGCCTCCTCCTACACTTTGCTTGTGCTGCTGGGATCCCGTCATCTCAGCCATTCTCCTCTCCATCTGCTCCAGACGTTCCAGAATCGACATTCTAAACTGGTTATCTAGAGACAGTGAAAGACAGTATAATTTTTGCATGCCCCTCATGTGTTTTTATCAGTAGGATAATAAGATTGTTATATTCTGCAAACATGTTACCATAACACAGTGTTCCCCAGCTCCAGTCCCCAAGAGCAACCAACAGGTCATGTTTTCAGGATTTCCTTAATATTTTACAGGTGATGGAATTATTGTCTGTGAAGGTAATGCAATTATCACCTGGGCAATGCTAAGGAAATCTTCAAAATATGACCTGTTGGCTCCTGAGGACCGGAGTTGGGGAACACTGCCATAACACATGGCTGAAGCAGTAGTCATGTATCTAATACACTGTGTGGCGAATTATTAGGCAAGTTGTTTTTTGGATCACATACTTTTTATACATGTTGTCCTACTCCAAGCTGTTCAGGCTTGAGAGCCAACTACAAATTAAGTAAATCAGGTAATGTGCATCTCTGTAATGAGGAGGGGTGTTGTCTAATTACATCAAAACCCTATATAAGGTGTGCTTAATTATTAGGCAACTTCCTTTCCTTTGGCAAAATGGGTCAGAAGAGAGATTTGCCGGGCTCCGAGAAGTCCAAAATTGTGAGATGTCTTGCAGAGGGATGCAGCAGTCTTGAAATTGCCAAACTTTTGCAGCGTGATCACCGAACAATCAAGCGTTTTGTGGCAAATAGCCAACAGGGTCGCAAGAAGCGTGTTGGGCAAAAAAGGCGCAAAATAACTGTCCATGAATTGAGGAAAATCAAGCGTGAAGCTGCCAAGATGCCATTTGCCGCCAGTTTTGCCATATTTCAGAGCTGCAACGTTACTGGAGTAACAAAAAGCACAAGGTGTGCGATACTCAGGGACATGGCCAAGGTAAGGAAGTCTGAAAAACGACCACCTTTGTACAAGAAACATAAGATAAAACGTCAAGACTGGGCCAAGAAATATCTTAAAACTGACTTTTCAAAGGTTTTATGGACTGATGAAATGAGAGTGACTCTTAATGGGCCAGATGGATGGGCCAGAGGCTGGATCAGTAAAGGGCAGAGACCTCCACTCCGACTCAGACGCCAGCAAGGTGGAGGTGGGGGACTGGTATGGGCTGGTATCATCAAAGATGAACTTGTGGGACCTTTTCGGGCTGAGGATGGAGTGAAGCTCAACTCCCAGACCTGCTGCCAGTTTCTGGAAGACAACTTCTTCAAGCAGTGGTGCAGGAAGAAGTTGGTATCGTTCAAGAAAAACATGATTTTCATGCAGGACAATGCTCCATCACATGCCTCCAACTACTCCACAGCATGGCTGGCCAGTAAAGGTCTCAAAGAAGAAAAAGTAATGACATGGCCCCCTTGTTCACCAGATCTGAACCCCATAGAGAACCTGTGGTCCCTCATAAAATGCGAGATCTACAGGGAGGGAAACAGTCCACCTCTCGGAACAGTGTCTGGGATGCTGTGGTGGCTGCTGCACGCAATGTTGGTCGTAAACAGATCAAGCAACTGACAGAATCTATGGATGGAAGGCTGCTGAGTGTCATCATAAAGAAAGGTGGCTATATTGGTCACTCATTTTTGGGGGTTTTGTTTGTGCATGTCAGAAATGTTTATTTCTAAATTTTGTGCAGTTATATTGGTTTACCTGGTGAAAATAAACAAGTGAGATGGGAATATATTTGGTTTTTATTAAGTTGCCTAATAATTCTGCACAGTAATAGTTACCTGCACAAACAGATATCCTCCTAAGATACTGTAGCCAAATCTAAAAATAACCCACTCCAACTTCCAAAAATATTAAGCTTTGATATTTCTGAGTCTTTTGGGTTGATTGAGAACATAGTTGTTGATCAATAATAAAAATAATCCTCTAAAATACAACTTGCCTAATAATTCTGCACGCAGTGCATATCAACAGATATTGATCTCTATCAATGCACATATCAATATACAGTACATTCAATAAGAACATATATTGATCTTTCAATGAAGACCGATGAAGTGGTACTGATCGCTTATCCATAAAGAGTATATAGAATAAGACTGGATATCTCCAGCAAACAGGACAAATGGGTTACTATTGGATAGTGATACCGAACAGCTGACCGTACTGTATATCTAACAGAACAGATACATTGAATAACACCCAGAATGCAAGTGATACTATACAGGTGATACTGTGCATTTCTATATCCAGGTGATACTGTGCATTTCTCTATACAGGTGATACTGTGCATTTCTATATCCAGGTGATACTGTGCATTTCTCTATACAGGTGATACTGTGCATTTCTCTATACAGGTGATACTGTGCATTTCTATATCCAGGTGATACTGTGCATTTCTCTATACAGGTGATACTGTGCATTTCTCTATTCAGGTGATACTGTGCATTTTCTATATCCAGGTGATACTGTGCATTTCTATATCCAGGTGATACTGTGCATTTCTCTATACGGGTGATACTGTGCATTTGTCTATATCGGTGATAGTGTGCATTTGTCCATTCAGGTGATACTTTCCATTTCTTGACACAGATGGTACTGTGCATTTCTCCAAAGAGGTATTAAATAGCTCCACCTGCAATTCCTAACTACACAACCCCATATCAAACAGGTATCCAGGATTCTGTGAACCAATCCTGGTTTCTGACACTTTTCTGGAGCACCACTTCCTGTTAGGCCTCCTTCACCCGTTCATGTTTGCAAATTGCAGTACACATGGATTCCGTTTTTTTTAACGACTGCCACACATACCCATTATGACCTATGCTTCTATGCATGTCTGTGTTTTCACAAGGGCCGAGTGCCAACCGTCAAAACTACAGATAGAACCCGTCTGATTAAATTGGTCATCAACACTAGCCCTAAGGGATGCAGCATTTGGGTAGCCTCACAGACATCCCTGCACTTTCCATTTTCCAATCTGGGTGGGGATAGGAAAACACTATTTCACTCTTAGTAAAAAGCACTTCTCTATTTTATTAGTTTTCTGGCATTATGGTTACCAAATATCCGATTTAAAATGTTCTCCATATTTTGTATTTTTAAGTTTTTTTTCTTTAAATTGTCCACAATATATGCTCATACTGCTGCAAAGCTCAAGTGGAAGTGACGTGTCATGGAGTTTTGGTGCAGATCCCACACTGAACAAATGCCAAAGTTTACTACAGTATATTTCATGTGGATGGTGTCTTCAATATTCCCATCCAGATAATATGGTACAGATCAACTCACATGTCAATTTTTATGTGGTTTTGAAGCAAAATTCATGGCCTTACCTCGTCCTAACCTCAAACTTTGGGTTGTAGAGCTTTATAAATCGAGACTAGAGGTATTGTGGTAGGAAGAATTTACCACCCATCCACAAACTAAGCAATAACTTCTTGATCAATGTAAGGGTATGGCTCCACGGTACGGAGGGGCAGCGGTATCGCCGCTCGGCGCTAAGCCCCGCCCCCTTCCTGGGACGCGATCATGCCGGATGTGTTAACTCTTCACATCCGGGATGATCGCTCTCTCCCATAGGGCCCTGTAATATGCCTTGCGGGGACGCTGCGTCCCCGCAAGGTGTACGGACATGCTGCGATCTGAAAAGACGCGCAGCATGTCCGGAGTCGCAGGGCCGCCGCGTGCGGGTTTCCACGCATAGTGGAGACGGGATTTCATAAAATCCCCTCCACTATGCTGGAACATCTGGACGCTGCTTTTTTGACGCTGCAGCTCTGCGCAGCGTCAAAAAAGCAGCGTTTCCTGACCGTGGAAACATACCCTAACTCTGACTGCTCCCATCGATGAAATAAGGCTCTTTTATCCCAGTTAGGACCATGTTCAACCTCTTCTTAATTCATTTCCTAGGGGACTTAAGGAGAAAGCCGAGTACAGCGCTCTGTCAATCCCGTATACAATGAATTAATAGGGTGGCAATAGAGCAAAAGCTCACTGCCCAGTTTGTGGCAGACGGACCCCACCGATCTAAAAGTTATCACCTGGTGTTAACTTTGTCCAGCCAGAATACCCCTTAAACAAAAGTAATCTTTGATAGCGCAATCATTCATTTCCATTTACTGACATTGTACATTGGCCAAAAACAGAAAATAATACGTATTTATAAAATAAATAAATACAATGTATTTATAAAATAAATAAATAAAGTGTATTTAATTTTCTATAATTAGAGAAAAAAATAACAAAAGGGAATTGCAGAAGCATGGTTATAATGAGAACCTATACTATGTGTCTCTGTTATGATATTATTGATAGAACGATCAGAAAAATATTTTAGGTGAAAAATGCCACAAAATGTAAAAATCTACCAACAAATAGATGATCTCTGCTCCATGTGTAAAATCCAGCGTTGCTCACTAATGTCCAGTGTCTAGATGCTGATAGTGGCCCATTAGGCGCTTCCTAGTGAACCCATCGGAGAGATTGATGGGCGCGCGGCCATGGAGCGGGCTCAGGGCACACATCGAGTTGTATTTCTGTGAGCGGCTTTGTTGTGTTGATACTGCAGTCTGGTGCAGTGGAGATGATGTCACCTCCTCCTCCAGCTGAATTATCATGCAGGGCACGTCTGCTGCAGAATCTGACATCTGACTGACATCACGGCGGACAGCCCCTTTCTACACAACATCCCCATGTCAGACACAAACATTTCTGCTCCACAACGGGTGCACGGAAGCTGCCAAGTGCTTAGATGCCAGTCATATTATAATCTTTATATCTTACTATTGCGATTTGTAAAGTACATGGAATGTTCTGTTTTTACTGTTTTTGTAACTGAAAAAAAAATCAATTCACATGCAAATTTTTGTGTCGTTGTGTGGCAAAAACAGATCTGTCCTTGTTACAAACGGGTCTTACAATGTAATTTCTATTACTCCATAAGACCAATCAATGTTTTGCAAAGCTTACATTTTTACTGTAACTTTTTAAAGTGGCAGAGATTGATTTTGTCTACTCTTAGTGACCCCCTTCTCCCACCTACCACATGCAGGTAAAATGCCCTGAGCCAAACGATTCATCAAAAAAAATATCTACCAAGTATGCCGACCAATGACTCTAGAAATCTCGTTTTTTGATAGAAGACAGTCCATTACAAGCGGCGTGGTTTCTCTATTCTAATCTGCTTGTCTTAGAGTGGGTGCAAATAGATTCGCACGATCCAGTCCATTGGCCACGACAGTAATCTGTGGCCATAGGACGGGAGCTGGGAGAACCATTCCCAACCTGATGGAATCCGCGGCTCTTCTTTTCATTAGTTGGACTGTCGAGACGTCACATACTGCATACTCATACTGCAATGATGATATTGACCAGCTAATAAAAAGACCAATGGATGATGTCAAGTAACAGTCGGTTTTCGTGGTTCTCCTTCAGTGGTCACAGATTATTGTCTTGGCCGAATAACCCGGGTCTTACAAATGGATTTGCACCAACACTAGTAACAACATCTGACTATATATTTTGTTTCTGGAAGCCCTATAAAGGGAAAATGTAGTACCTTATGTCACCAATTCAAATGAACGGCCAACCATGTAATGCATTGAATAGATCAGGGCCGTCAAAAAGGGTCTACAACAATGCTGAAAGGTGACCATATACCCCGCATCCCTCACCTGACACTCTCAGTATGAACGCTGATGTGTCATGTTGCAGATACCCCCAGTTTCTTCCTTCTTAACAAACATCTATAATAAGAGGTTTTTGTTTTGGATTTTGGCAGCTCTTCATGGAAGGAACGCTCAGCAGTTTCCATCTTGGGGCTTTGTGACTGGTGTAAAAATAAAACTCTGAAGTGTGAAAAACTATTTGATTTAACATTCCATGTCAGAGACCAGAAGACATATCAATTACCAGACACATATGTCCTGCGAAAACTTTTATAGTTAGCCAAGCTTTCATCTTCAGCAGGCAGCTGGTCACAACCACTCAACATTGACAACTATCCATCTATTCATCTCGAAATCCGCAAAAGAGGCAGCACTTCATAAAAATATGTGGGGACTTTATCATTCCATGCAACATTTCATACTTTGAAGCTAGGATTTTTTCAAGGGGTTTTGCCAGGATCTTACAAGTTTCACCCACCCAGATCTATCTAGGGATTGCATAATGATCTCTCATATCTATCATCTATCTATCTATCTATCATCTATCTATCTATCTATCTATCTATCTATCTATCTATCTATCTATCTATCTATCTATCTCTCTATCACTAATATCTATGAGCTGACATCCTTAGCTCTGATACTTCGGGCAAGCTAAGCTCTGCTAATTTCATCTATCATTGTTTATTCCGATTGTGTGTTCATCAGCTTGTACTCCTTGTTTCCGGTAGGAAAGATACAGTCTCTTTTGCTGATATTTTTGTAATTTCCTCCCTGATCTTCCATTACTCTTTGACTTTTTTCTGTGCGCTACTAATATTAGAGATAAGGAAAGAGGAAATTGAAAAGCAGTAACTTCCAGTTTCTCGTATCCTTTAAAAAATGCAGCATGGAGCTTGGCTTCATTATATAGTTTGAATGTAAATAAAAGTTGAACAATTAAGAACAATTAATACTTTCTTTACTGATTTGATATCTGAATTCATAATTCTGCAGCTTGACAGTTAGGTTTGTGGTTGCCGATCCTCATTTCTCTCTCTGACAACCCTGCACACATAGACAGTGTAGTAAAAAAAAAAAGAAGGATTTAAAGGGATGACTTCTCCAGAATGACTGTTCCAATAAAAGTACAGGAACTTGGCGCTTCATGGTGGTGTAAGATGCCCAAGCGAGGTGATCGTGGTTGAGCTTCGGTCCTCACTCACTTTGGCATCCTAAAGACAAGGTGTGTCCCAGTCCAAGTGTGCTGCCATGTATGTGATGCTTCCCACTTACTTCTGGCCTTCAGGCCTCTTCGGGCTCCAGGAATTCTTCTTCTGGAACCAGGGCAGCAATTAATCCACGAGACAAGAGGTTCATAAAACCCAAACTTTTACTTGGTGAATGGCAGTATGTAGAGTATTTACAAGCAGATTCAAAGGATAAGGGTTGTCATCTTTACCACAGGTACCGGATACAACTTCAACCTCGGTTTTCTGGAAAAGGTGGCATGTCCCTCTCACTGGCTTTCCTAGCCCTAGGGAATCTTTCTCACCTCTAGTAGTATATCCAGATTGCATTACCTTCCTCCCCCATGCAGTCTGAGTCCATCTTTCCCTGTATCTTTACAAGCTGAATGTGCCTCTGGTCCCCGACGTCCATCTCGAGGTTGCTCCAGGTCATTAGACAGAATCACATGGAAGGGTATGAGAGGCAATCCACTGCCCCGAGTATAAGGCTAGGTTCACATTGCGTTAGGGCAATCCGTTTAGCGCTAGCGCTAGCGGATTGCGCTAACGCAATGTTTTTTTCGGGGCCGCGTTTAGGGGTCGCGTTAACGTCCCCGCTCTAGCAGATCCCCGATCTGCGAGAGCGGGGAACGGACCTCGGGCGCGCCACAAAAGAACGGCACATCGCTAGCGCGAGCCGAAAAAGGCACGCGCTAGCGATGCGCTACAGGCGAAATTTACATTGCTGTCAATGGGTGCGCTAACGGACCCGTTGCACGGCGTTAATTGCGACATTTTCGCCATGCAACGCTGTCCGTTAGCGTGCACACATTAACGTAATGTGAACCTAGCCTAAGGCTCATGCTGTCCCTAGCAGCCTCCCAGGCCTGCTACTTCACTCACTGCTGTCCACCCACTGACTCACTTGTCACTTCCTGGACCTGCTACCAACAGTCAGTTCTCCCTCCCAAACTGGGCCGACCACTACAGTTAACCCTGTCCCAGCTAACTGCAGCCCCAGTGGGTATCATACCTTTATCACATACATGGACATCAAATACATTTAACCCTCGAGTGTCAAGGTGCAATCCATCAGCTCCAACCACCACCGTTACAGCAGGGCAAATCATTCCCACCAGCTTGTTTTTCCTTTGTCTCCACACCCCTCATCTTCTTTGATTGACAGATCTGGCATCATAAAGCCCGAGAAGGAAGGAGATAGATGGAAAACAAGCAGGTGGGAAAGTATATATCAATAATGATTGGCCCCTCCGTGAAGCTCCGAGCATCTGTACTTGGTTTGAACAGTCATTCTGTGCTGACAGAGTCCCTTTAACATAGCTGTTGTGTGTTTGTTAGGATTCCAGAAAAGCTGGACAGTGCCAACCACTTTGACAGTTGTAATGGTGGCCATCAAGGCCTTTTTAACTTACTCTTGGGTACAATGAATCATGAGTAACCCCTGACACCTGAAACACTCAATTTAGTTATAGAGACATTAATGATTCAAAGCATTAATGGCAAATGTTACTAGAAAAACTCTTATCCAGCTGCAAATCACATAGCAGCCACTGGGTGACAACATATATGCACATAGGACCAATCAAGACCAATGATGTTCACCCCGGTCCTGATGAGGAGGAGGCGTCTTGGAGTGAGACGCTCCTGATTCATTAAGGGGCATGTGTTGTGATTTTGCTTTTTGCTCCCTCTAGTGGTCATTAGTGATTTGACTCTGGAGCGTCTGTCTTTTTCTATATCCTCACCTGGGCCGTTAGTTCAGGGGCGTTGCTATATAAGCTCCCTGGACCTTCAGTTCAATGCCTGGCATCGTTGAAATCAGAGCTAATCTGTTGTGCTCTTGTCCTCTGATCCTGGTTCCTGTTTTTCAAGCTAGTCTGCTTCTTTGCTTTTTGCTTTTGTTTTGTTTGGTATTTTTGTCCAGCTTGTTCCTATCTGTATCCTGACCTTTGCTGGAAGCTCTAGGGGGCTGGTGTTCTCCCCCCGGACCGTTAGACGGTTCGGGGGTTCTTGAATCTCCAGCGTGGATTTTTATAGGGTTTTTGTTGACCAGATAAGTTATCTTGCTATATTCTGCTACTAGTAAGCTGGCCTCTCTTTGCTGAACCTGGTTCATTTCTGTGTTTGTCATTTCCTCTTACCTCACCATTATTATTTGTGGGGGGCTTGTATCTTGCTTTGGGGTCCCTTTCTCTGGAGGCAAGAGAGGTCTTTGTTTTCTTCTCCTAGGGGTAGTTAGATTCTCCGGCTGGCGCGAGTCATCTAGCGATCACCGTAGGCATGATCCCCGGCTACTTCTAGTGTTGGCGTTAGGAGTAGCTATTTGGTCAACCCAGTTACCACAGCCCTATGAGCTGGATTTTTGTATCTTGCAGACTTACACGTTCCTCTGAGACCCTGTCCACTGGGGTCATAACAGTATGCCAGGCCAGTATTAAATGTTTTATGCATTGCAGAAGTGGGATTATAAGAAAGAAAATTTTGAGTTTTTTTTTCCCTCTCTCATTTTTTTTTTTTCTTTTCCCCTTTACCTCAGAGTGGCTTAAGCTTGCTGCAGACATGAATGTCCAGACCTTGATTACAAGTGTGGACCAGCTTGCCGCTCGTGTGCAGGGTATACAAGATTATGTTACCAGAAATCCTAGGTCTGAACCCAAGATTCCGATTCCTGAACTGTTTTCAGGAGACCGATTTAAGTTTAGGAATTTCAGGAATAATTGTAAATTATTTTTGTCCCTGAAACCTTGTTCGTCTGGAGACTCTGCTCAACAAGTAAAAATTGTTATTTCATTCTTACGGGGTGACCCTCAGGATTGGGCTTTTTCGTTGGCGCCAGGAGATCCGGCATTGGCTGATATTGATGCGTTTTTTCTGGCGCTCGGTTTACTTTATGAGGAACCCAATCTTGAGATTCAGGCAGAGAAAGCCTTGCTGGCTATGTCTCAGGGCCAGGACGAGGCTGAGGTGTATTGCCAAAAATTTCGGAAATGGTCCGTGCTGACACATTGGAACGAGTGTGCACTGGCCGCTAATTTTAGAAATGGCCTTTCTGAGGCCATTAAGAATGTTATGGTGGGTTTTCCCATTCCCACAGGTCTGAATGATACCATGTCCCTGGCTATTCAAATTGACCGGCGGTTGCGGGAGCGCAAAACCGCAAATTCCCTCATGTTGTTGTCTGAACAGACACCTGATGTGATGCAATGTGATAGAAAAACCGCAAATTCCCTCATGGTGTTGTCTGAACGGACACCTGATTTGATGCAATGTGATAGAATCCTGACTAGAAATGAGAGGAAAATTCATAGACGCCGGAATGGCTTGTGCTACTACTGTGGTGATTCTACACATGTTATCTCAGCATGCTCTAAACGTATATCTAAGGTTGTTAGTCCTGTCACCGTTGGTAATTTGCATCCTAAGTTTATTCTGTCTGTAACTTTGATTTGCTCACTGTCATCTTATCCTGTCATGGCGTTTGTAGATTCAGGTGCTGCCCTGAGTCTTATGGATCTCTCATTTGCTAAGCGCTGTGGTTTTATTCTTGAACCATTAGAAAATCCTATCCCTCTTAGGGGTATTGATGCTACGCCATTGGCAGAAAATAAGCCGCAGTATTGGACACAGGTTACCATGTGCATGACTCCTGAACACCGCGAGGTGATACGTTTTCTCGTTCTACATAAAATGCATGATTTGGTTGTTTTGGGGCTGCCATGGTTACAGACCCATAATCCAGTCCTTGACTGGAAGGCTATGTCAGTGTCTAGTTGGGGCTGTCGTGGTATTCATGAGGATTCCCTGCCTGTGTCTATTGCTTCTTCTACGCCTTCGGAAGTTCCGGAGTACTTGTCTGATTATCAGGATGTCTTTAGCGAGTCCAGGTCCAGTGCATTGCCTCCTCATAGGGAATGTGACTGTGCAATAGATTTGATTCCAGGCAGTAAATTTCCTAAGGGAAGACTGTTTAATCTGTCGATACCTGAACATACCGCTATGCGTTCATATATCAAGGAGTCTCTGGAGAAAGGACACATCCGTCCGTCTTCTTCCCCTCTTGGTGCGGGATTCTTTTTTGTGGCTAAAAAGGACGGATCTTTGAGGCCTTGTATTGACTATCGGCTTTTAAATAAGATCACTGTCAAATTTCAGTATCCTTTGCCGCTGTTGTCTGACTTGTTTGCCCGGATTAAAGGTGCCAAGTGGTTTACCAAGATAGACCTTCGTGGTGCGTACAACCTTGTGCGCATTAAGCAAGGGGATGAATGGAAAACCGCATTCAATACGCCCGAAGGTCATTTTGAGTACTTGGTGATGCCTTTTGGGCTCTCTAATGCCCCTTCAGTTTTTCAGTCCTTTATGCATGACATTTTCCGGAACTATCTGGATAAATTTCTGATCGTTTATCTGGATGATATTCTGTTTTTTTCTGATAATTGGGACTCGCATGTGGAGCAGGTCAGGATGGTCTTTAAAATTTTGCGTGAAAATTCTTTGTTTGTCAAGGGCTCAAAGTGTCTTTTTGGTGTACAGAAGGTTCCCTTTTTGGGGTTCATTTTTTCCCCTTCTGCTGTGGAGATGGACCCAGTCAAGGTCCGAGCTATTCTTGATTGGACTCAGCCCTCGTCAGTTAAGAGTCTTCAGAAGTTCTTGGGTTTCGCTAACTTCTACCGTCGTTTTATCGCTAACTTTTCTAGCATTGTGAAACCTTTGACGGATATGACCAAGAAGGGCTCCGATGTGGTTAATTGGGCTCCTGCTGCCGTGGAGGCTTTCCAGGAGTTGAAACGTCGGTTTACTTCGGCGCCTGTTTTGTGCCAGCCTGATGTCTCGCTTCCCTTTCAAGTTGAGGTGGATGCTTCAGAGATTGGAGCAGGGGCCGTTTTGTCGCAGAGAGGCCCTGGTTGCTCTGTTATGAGACCTTGCGCCTTTTTCTCTAGGAAGTTTTCGCCTGCGGAGCGAAATTATGATGTGGGCAATCGGGAGTTGTTGGCCATGAAATGGGCATTTGAGGAGTGGCGTCATTGGCTCGAGGGTGCTAAGCATCGTGTGGTGGTCTTGACTGATCACAAAAATCTGATGTATCTCGAGTCTGCTAAACGCCTGAATCCTAGACAGGCCCGCTGGTCATTGTTTTTCTCCCGTTTTGACTTTGTTGTCTCGTATTTACCAGGTTCAAAGAATGTGAAGGCCGATGCTCTTTCCAGGAGCTTTGTGCCTGATGCTCCTGGAGTCGCTGAACCTGTTGGTATTCTTAAGGATGGTATTATCTTGTCAGCTATTTCTCCAGATCTGCGACGTGTGTTGCAGAGATTTCAGGCTGATAGGCCTGATTCTTGTCCACCTGACAGACTGTTTGTGCCTGATAAGTGGACCAGCAGAGTCATTTCCGAGGTTCATTCCTCGGTGTTGGCAGGTCACCCAGGAATTTTTGGCACCAGAGATCTGGTGGCCAGATCCTTTTGGTGGCCTTCCTTGTCTAGGGATGTGCGGTCATTTGTACAGTCCTGTGGGACTTGTGCTCGAGCTAAGCCTTGCTGTTCTCGTGCCAGCGGGTTGCTCTTGCCCTTGCCTGTCCCTAAGAGACCTTGGACACATATCTCCATGGATTTCATTTCTGATCTTCCGGTGTCTCAGGGCATGTCTGTTATCTGGGTGATATGTGATCGCTTCTCCAAGATGGTCCATTTGGTTCCTTTGCCTAAGCTGCCTTCCTCTTCCGATCTGGTTCCTGTGTTTTTCCAGAACGTGGTTCGTTTGCACGGCATCCCTGAGAATATTGTGTCAGACAGAGGATCCCAGTTCGTTTCCAGATTCTGGCGATCCTTTTGTAGGATGGGCATTGACTTGTCGTTTTCGTCTGCTTTCCATCCTCAGACTAATGGACAGACGGAGCGAACTAATCAGACTTTGGAGGCTTATTTGAGGTGTTTTGTCTCTGCTGATCAGGACGATTGGGTGACCTTCTTGCCGTTAGCTGAGTTTGCCCTTAATAATCGGGCTAGTTCCGCCACCTTGGTTTCGCCGTTTTTCTGCAACTCTGGTTTCCACCCTCGTTTTTCTTCGGGTCATGTGGAACCTTCTGACTGCCCTGGGGTGGATTCTGTGGTGGATAGGTTGCAGCGGATCTGGAATCTTGTGGTGGACAACTTGAAGTTGTCACAGGAGAGGGCTCAGCGCTTTGCCAACCGCCGCCGCGGTGTGGGTCCCCGACTACGTGTTGGGGATTTGGTGTGGCTTTCTTCCCGCTTTGTTCCTATGAAGGTTTCCTCTCCCAAAGTTAAACCTCGTTTTATTGGTCCTTACAAGATATTGGAAATTCTTAATCCTGTATCCTTTCGCCTGGATCTTCCTGTGTCGTTTGCTATCCACAACGTGTTTCATAGGTCCTTGTTGCGGCGGTACGTTGTGCCTGTGGTTCCTTCTGCTGAGCCTCCTGCTCCGGTGTTGGTTGAGGGCGAGTTGAAGTACGTGGTGGAGAAGATCTTGGATTCTCGTCTCTCCAGGCGGAGGCTTCAGTACCTGGTCAAGTGGAAGGGCTATGGTCAGGAAGATAATTCCTGGGTGGTCGCCTCTGATGTTCATGCGGCCGATTTAGTTCGTGCCTTTCACGCCGCTCATCCTGATCGCCCTGGTGGTCGTGGTGAGGGTTCGGTGACCCCTCACTAAGGGGGGGGTACTGTTGTGATTTTGCTTTTTGCTCCCTCTAGTGGTCATTAGTGATTTGACTCTGGAGCGTCTGTCTTTTTCTATATCCTCACCTGGGCCGTTAGTTCAGGGGCGTTGCTATATAAGCTCCCTGGACCTTCAGTTCAATGCCTGGCATCGTTGAAATCAGAGCTAATCTGTTGTGCTCTTGTCCTCTGATCCTGGTTCCTGTTTTTCAAGCTAGTCTGCTTCTTTGCTTTTTGCTTTTGTTTTGTTTGGTATTTTTGTCCAGCTTGTTCCTATCTGTATCCTGACCTTTGCTGGAAGCTCTAGGGGGCTGGTGTTCTCCCCCCGGACCGTTAGACGGTTCGGGGGTTCTTGAATCTCCAGCGTGGATTTTTATAGGGTTTTTGTTGACCAGATAAGTTATCTTGCTATATTCTGCTATTAGTAAGCTGGCCTCTCTTTGCTGAACCTGGTTCATTTCTGTGTTTGTCATTTCCTCTTACCTCACCGTTATTATTTGTGGGGGGCTTGTATCTTGCTTTGGGGTCCCTTTCTCTGGAGGCAAGAGAGGTCTTTGTTTTCTTCTCCTAGGGGTAGTTAGATTCTCCGGCTGGCGCGAGTCATCTAGCGATCACCGTAGGCATGATCCCCGGCTACTTCTAGTGTTGGCGTTAGGAGTAGCTATTTGGTCAACCCAGTTACCACAGCCCTATGAGCTGGATTTTTGTATCTTGCAGACTTACACGTTCCTCTGAGACCCTGTCCACTGGGGTCATAACAGGCATGTGCCTCTTAATGAAAAAGATTGTTTTAAATGTGGCGTGTGCCGCTATGTGTTGCGTCACAAATCTTACTAAATCCATTTAGGCTGAGCAAGTTGAAACTAGCAAGAAACAGCCAAAAGTCGCAACATTTATGCACATCCTTGTGTTGCACAAACAAAAATTGCAACTTTTCAAAGTATTTTAATCCAGATTTTTGCCATCAACATTTTGATGAATAGGGACCATTAAGTTTAAACATATCTCTTTAGAGTTTTGGGAAATTATATATTTTTTTCATAACTGGTCATCTCACCTCTCTCATCTTGTCAAGCCGAATTGAAATGTAATTCAAAGCACATCTGCAATGTAGTATGAAAAACAAACCTAAAATAGCAAAATGTCCTCTTATTGCCTATTTTTACCTCAAAAATTCTGTGTTCTTAAAGCAAGTTAGTCATCAATGTTCCAAAAAAAGTCTGCCACATATTCCGCTAAAATGTCTGTTTTGGATACCCTCAGTAACGCCTGCCACTGATTCCATCCAGAGTACCCACCACTGATGCCCACCAGAGTACTCACCACTAGTGCCTTGCAGAGTACCCACCACTAGTGCCATCCAAAGTGCCCATTACTAGTACCGTCCATAGTACCCGCCACTGGTGCCCATCAGAGTATCCACCATTGGTGCCCTCCAGAGTACCCAACACTTGTGCCCTGCAGAGTACCTGCCACTAATTCCTTCTAGAGTACCTGCTACAGATGCTGTTCAGATTACCTACCACTGCTGCCCTACAGGGTACCCGCCACTGATTCCCTCCTGGGTATCTGCCATTGATGTTCTCCATAGTACCTGCTACTGCTGCCCTCCAGGGTACCCACCACTGATGTCCTCTAAAGTATCTGACAGTCTATTTGCCACTGCTGCCCTCCAAAGTAACAGCCAGTCCTGCCATCCAGAGTACCCAGAACTGCTGCCCTCCAAAGTACCCACCACTAATGCCCCCCAGACCACCTGCCACTGCTGTCCTCTAGAATACCCACCACTGATGGTGTCCTGGGTAATTGCCACTGCTGCTCTTCAGAGTACCAGGCACCGCTCCTCTCCAGAGTACCTGCCACTGCTGCCCTCCAGAGTAATCACCATCGCAGCCCTCCAGAGTTCCTGAACCTGCTGCCTTCCAGACTACCTGCCGCTGATGCTCACTACAGTACTTGCCACTGCTGCCTTAAGAGTAACTGCCACTGTAGCCTTCCAAAGTATCCACCACTGCTGCCCTTCAGAGTACCCACCCACTACTGCTACCCTCCAGAGTACCCACCATTTCTGTCCTCTAGAGTACCCGCCACTGCTGTCCTCCTGTTTATGCCACAGTTGCCCTCCAGACTTCCTGACACATATGCTTTCCACACGTGTCCTCAGAATCGCTTTCTATAGATTACCCAAAAGTGCCTGCTATAGATGCCCTCCATCGTACTTTTCACAAAGACCCTAACAATATACACTACAGATACACTCAAGAGTGCCTGACTTTTTATAGTGCCTTGTTCTCAGACTTCCTTTAGACTGTTTGCCACTGATTCCCTGATACAGTACATGTGTATGTATATGAATACCCTCCACTGGCCTTTTTGGTTTTTTTTGTCCGAGGTGCATGGCATCATAATATGATATAAGGCAGGGGCAGCTGCACTGTCTGCCCTATGTTGTTTGCCATCCAAATTTTCCAGGAATGGACAAAGAATTTTTGACACCTTTATAGAAGAGAAGTAATTTTGGGGGATATGAGAACTCCCTCCTGGCCCCATCTATAGCCAGGAATATTGATAGAAATTGATATATGACTGACAGCATGGCAGCTCAAGGACATCAACTCCCGTCATCCCCCACATAGTTTATTAAAGATTTCATAGCAGTCAGAAGTAATTGAAGGATCAAAAAGCAAAGTTAATTGAAGGTCAGACCCTGGTGGAGTAACAAATGTCTTTTTTTAAATATTAAAATCTTGAACTTCCTCTGTTCTTTATGAACCGCAGAGCTGCCCTCAGCGGGCTCAGTGACCCGTGTTTAGTTATTTCTGTTGTGTTCCTAATTTTTGGTGGGTAGTTCTGCTTTCCAGAGTATGATTGACTGGTTAGATGGGGAGGAATGGCAGAAGTTTCCAGTGTTCATCACAGGCTCAGTATGGGCATCTCTGTGCTCTTCATGTACCCATAGCGCTCCCTGCAGGGAGCAGAGAATGGACACCCAGCGAGAGAAGCTTTAATTAGCAGGTTTGTTTTGAGGCCTCCATTAAGTTGTGTTTTTCTGGTGCATCACATAATGGATTCTCTTATGGAAAGAAAAATAATACCCATGGCTGACGCCTGAAAGGGAATTAGTGACAACGATAGAGGCTGTTCAGCAGCTATTCAAGGAAATGTTCCATTTAAATCAATGGTGAATGGGAGTTCCTCCAGGAATAAGTAAGAATGGATAATTCTTCACCTGGATCAATTAAGGTCAATTACATTTTCCAAAAAGGTGCGGTAAAGCCAAATAATTACAGTATAGAGTACATCTTTGTACAATAATTCTTTCTCTATCTATCTATCTATCTATCTATCTATCTATCTATCTATCTATCTATCTATCTATCTATCTATTATCTATCTATCTATCTTATTTATATATGTGTCTTTTATCTTTCTATGGTGTGGTCTGTATTTACTATCTGTCTTATTTATATATTTATCTCTTCTATCCATCTGTCTATCTATATTTAATATCTATCTCTAGCTTTGCCATATTTATATATCTTTCAATGATTAGTATTTATCTATCTACCATCTATCTAACTGATATTTGTCTATGTCATATATATATACATTTTTTAGATATGCATTCAATTGATCTATGATCTGTAGTGCACTATCTAATTGGGTCTTCTATCTATCTATCTATCTATCTAGAAAATCAGAAAAAAATAGGCAGCACTCCAAAAATTAAAGTAAAAAACAGTGGCTTTACTGATCCATTAGCAGCAATGATTCGGCAGATTTCTCTGCCTTTCTCAAGCACCCTGCTTTTTTTGGTAGTGCTGTCAAATTTTCTCTATCTATCTATCTATCTATCTATCTATCTATCTATCTATCTATCTATTCCATATCCATCTATCATCTATCTAACTAATATTTGTCTGTCATATATATTATATATCTATTACATCTATCTATTATCTATCATCTATCTATCTACTATCTATCATCTATTTGTCTATTAAATCACATGAACCTTCTTTGCCAAACATATCTATCCACAGGCAAGTGTAAGAAGTACAAACGTTCTGATCTCTAGCTGTACAGGTCCTTCTCAAAAAATTAGCATATAGTGTTAAATTTCATTATTTACCATAATGTAATGATTACAATTAAACTTTCATATACTATAGATTCATTATCCACCAACTGAAATTTGTCAGGTCTTTTATTGTTTTAATACTGATGATTTTGGCATACAACTCCTGATAACCCAAAAAACCTGTCTCAATAAATTAGCATATTTCACCCGACCAATCAAATAAAAGTGTTTTTTAATACCAAACAAAAAAACCATCAAATAATAATGTTCAGTTATGCACTCAATACTTGGTCGGGAATCCTTTGGCAGAAATGACTGCTTCAATGCGGCGTGGCATGGAGGCAATCAGCCTGTGACACTGCTGAGATGTTATGGAGGCCCAGGATGCTTCAATAGCGGCCTTAAGCTCATCCAGAGTGTTGGGTCTGGCGTCTCTCAACTTTCTCTTCACAATATCCCACAGATTCTCTATGGGGTTCAGGTCAGGAGAGTTGGCAGGCCAATTGAGCACAGTAATACCATGGTCAGTAAACCATTTACCAGTGGTTTTGGCACTGTGAGCAGGTGCCAGGTCGTGCTGAAAAATGAAATCTTCATCTCCATAAAGCATTTCAGCCGATGGAAGCATGAAGTGCTCCAAAATCTCCTGATAGCTAGCTGCATTGACCCTGCCCTTGATGAAACACAGTGGACCAACACCAGCAGCTGACATGGCACCCCACACCATCACTGACTGTGGGTACTTGACACTGGACTTCAGGCATTTTGGCATTTCCTTCTCCCCAGTCTTCCTCCAGACTCTGGCACCTTGATTTCCGAATGACATGCAAAATTTGCTTTCATCAGAAAAAAATACTTGGGACCACTTAGCAACAGTCCAGTGCTGCTTCTCTGTAGCCCAGGTCAGGCGCTTCTGCCGCTGTTTATGGTTCAAAAGTGGTTTTACCTGGGGAATGCGGCACCTGTAGCCCATTTCCTGCACACGCCTGTGCACGGTGGCTCTGGATGTTTCCACACCAGACTCAGTCCACTGCTTCCTCAGGTTCCCCAAGGTCTGGAATCGGTCCTTCTCCACTGCTTCCTCAGGTTCCGGTCACCTCTTCTCGTTGTACAGCGTTTTCTGCCACATTGTTTCCTTCCAACAGACTTACCATTGAGGTGCCTTGATACAGCACTCTGGGAACAGCCTATTTGTTGAGAAATTTCTTTCTGGGTCTTACCCTCTTGCTTGAGGGTGTCAATGATGGCCTTCTTGACATCTGTCAGGTCGCTAGTCTTACCCATGATGGGGGTTTTGAGTAATGAACCAGGCAGGGAGTTTTTAAAAGCCTCAGGTATCTTTTGCATGTGTTTAGAGTTAATTAGTTGATTCAGAAGATTAGGGTAATAGGTCATTTAGAGCAGAGGTCCCCAACCGCCGGTCCGCGGACCAGGACCGGGCCGTTGGGGTTTTTCAGCCGGTCCGCGGCGCCCCTGTTCAGCGGTCACGTGGGACCGCTCATTAGAGAAATGAATAGGCTGCTCCACCCCCCATAGGGGCGGAGCCGCCTATTCATTTCTCTAATCAGCGGTGCCGGTGACCGCTGACAGAGGAAGAGGCTGCGGCACCGAAGACCAGCTGTCCGGGGGAAGGAGCGGGACGCCGGGAGCAGGTAAGTATTACATATTCACCTGTCCGCGTTCCACACGCCGGGCTCTGTCTCCATCTTCCCGGCGTCTCTCCTCACTGACTGTGCAGGTCAGTGGGCGCGATGACGCATATAGTGTGCGCGCCGCCCTCTGCCTGATCAGTCAGTGCAGAGAGACGCCGGGAAGATGGCGCCGAGGAGCTGCAAGCAAGACAGGTGAGTATGTGTTTTATTATTTTTATTGCAGCAGCAGCAGCACAGCTATGGGGCAATAATGGACGGTGCAGAGCACTATATGGCACAGCTATGGGGCAATAATGGTGCAGAGCACTATATGGCACAGCTATGGGGCAATAATGGTGCAGAGCACTATATGGCACAGCTATGGGGCAATAATGGTGCAGAGCACTGTATGGCACAGCTATGGGGCAATAATGGTGCAGAGCACTGTATGGCACAGCTATGGGGCAATAATGGTGCAGAGCACTATATGGCACAGCTATGGGGCAATTATGAACGGTGCAGAGCACTATATGGCACAGCTATGGGGCAATTATGAACGGTGCAGAGCACTGTATGGCACAGCTATGGGGCAATAATAAACGGTGCAGAGCACTGTATGGCACAGCTATGGGGCAATAATAAACAGTGCAGAGCACTGTATGGCACAGCTATGGGGCAATAATGGTGCAGAGCACCAGGGAAACAAGCATGGTGCTCCCACTCATTCTGAACCTATGGTAAGTTGAATCACATTCTCATTATAAATGTCATAATTATATGATAAGTATGCACTAAGCTCCATCCCTCCATAACCCCACCCCCATATGACCAAAGCCCCGCCCCTGCCCCACCCCCACCAGGCCATGGAAAACTGTTCTTGCTTAAAGCCGGTCCCTGGTGCAAAAAAGGTTGGGGACCTCTGATTTAGAGAACCTTTTCTTAATATGCTAATTTATTGAGACAGGTTTTTTGGGTTGTATGCCAAAATCATCAGTATTAAAACAATAAAAGACCTGACAAATTTCAGTTGGTGGATAATGAATCTATAGTATATGAAAGTTTAATTGTAATCATTACATTATGGTAAATAATGAAATTTAACACTATATGCTAATTTTTTGAGAAGGACCTGTATTTCATGCAGGCTTTAGCTGCGAGGATTGCTTCTAACTCTGGAAGGATAATTCTTCAAGCAGGTGCTTTTGTTGGCACAGCAGTGTGCGGATATATATTGTGGAACAGAAAACAATAGGGAGTCGCAAACACATCCTATCCTGCTTTGAATCAATATTGATTGCCCTTAGGCTGGTTTCACACTTGCGTTTTGATCTGCAGCGTTTAAAAAAAAAAAACGCAGGTGGTGAAAAAATGCATGTAAACGCATGCAAACGCTGCGTTTTTTAGACGCATGCGTTTTTGCATGCAGAAAAAAAACGCGGCGTTTTGACGCATTTACATGCGTTTTTTCCTGCGTTTGCGTTTTTGAAACGCATGCTGAGAAGTGTGTGACAGCTGCCAATCATCAAAATCAACTAGAAAACCCACTATTAATAGAATTAGCTAGGGTTAGGGTTAGGGTTAGGATCCCTAGGGTTAGGGTTAGGGGTAGCTTTTTATTAGAAGAATGTCCTGGTCACCAGGTCACTGATAAGCCACCCCCCACCATCAAGGTGATAAAGGGATCCAAACCCTAACCCTAACCCTACCCCTAACCCTACCCCTACCCCTAACCATAACCCTAGTGATCCAAACCCAAACCCTAACCCTACCCTTAACCCTACCCCTAACCCTAACCATAACCCTTGGGATCCTAACCCTAACCCTACCCCTAACCCTACCCCTAACCATAACCCTTGGGATCCTAACCCTACCCCTAACCCTACACCTAACCATAACCCTAGGGATCCAAACCCTAACCCTACCCCTAACCCTACCCCTAACCATAACCCTTGGGATCCTAACCCTAAACCTACCCATAACCTTACCCCTAACCCTAACCCTACCCCTAACCCTAACCATAACCCTAGGGATCCAAGCCCTAACTCTACCCCTAACCATAACCCTTGGGATCCTAACCCTAACCCTAAACCCTAACCCTACCCCTAACCCTACCCCTAACCCTACCCCTAACCCTAACGATAACCCTTGGGATCCTAACCCTAACCCTAACCATAACCCTAGGGATCCAAACCCTAACCCTACCCCTAACCCAACCCCTCACCCTAACCCTTGGGATCCTAACCCTAACCCTAAGGGTTAGGGTTAGGATCCCTAGGGTTAGGGTTAGGGTTATGATCCCTAGTAACCCAAGGGTTAGGGTTAGGGTTTTCTTGTTTTTTTGTGTTTTCTTGTGTTTTTCTATAGAATTGCATTCTATTAATAGAATTAGCTAGGGTTAGGGTTAGGATCCCTAGGGTTAGCGTTAGGGGTAGCTTTTTATTAGAAAAATGTCCTGGTCACCAGGTCACTGATAAGCCACCCCCCCCCACCATCAAGGTGATAAAGGGATCCAAACCCTAACCCTAACCCTACCCCTAACCCTAACCATAACCCTAGGGATCCAAACCCTAACCCTAACCCTACCTCTAACCCTAACCATAACCCTTGGGATCCTAACCCTAACCCTACCCCTAACCCTAACCATAACCCTAGGGATCCAAACCCTAACCCTACCCTTAACCCTACCCCTGACCCTAACCCTAACCATAACCCTTGGGATCCTAACCCTACCCCTAACCCTAACCCTACCCTTAACCCTACCCCTAACCCTACCCCTAACCATAACCCTAGGGATCTAAACCCTAACCCTAACCATAACCCTTGGGATCCTAACCCTAACCCTACCCCTTATCATACCCCTAACCCTACCCCAACCCTATCCTTAACCATAACCCTTGGGATCCTAACCCTACCCCTAACCCTACCCCTAATCCTATCCCTATCCCTAACCCTACCCCTAACCCTACTCCTAACCCTAACCATAACCCTTGGGATCCTAACCCTAACCATAACCCTAGGGATCCAAACCCTAACCCTACCCCTAACCCTACCCCTAACCATAACCCTTGGGATCCTAACCCTAAACCTACCCATAACCTTACCCCTAACCCTAACCCTACCCCTAACCCTAACCATAACCCTAGGGATCCAAGCCCTAACCCTACCCCTAACCATAACCCTTGGGATCCTAACCCTAACCCTAAACCCTAACCCTACCCCTAACCCTACCCCTAACCCTACCCCTAACCCTAACGATAACCCTTGGGATCCTAACCCTAACCCTAACCATAACCCTAGGGATCCAAACCCTAACCCTACCCCTAACCTAACCCCTCACCCTAACCCTTGGGATCCTAACCCTAACCCTAAGGGTTAGGATCCCTAGGGTTAGGGTTAGGGTTATGATCCCTAGTAACCCAAGGGTTAGGGTTAGGGTTTTCTTGTTTTTTTGTGTTTTCTTGTGTTTTTCTATAGAATTGCATTCTATTAATAGAATTAGCTAGGGTTAGGGTTAGGATCCCTAGGGTTAGCGTTAGGGGTAGCTTTTTATTAGAAAAATGTCCTGGTCACCAGGTCACTGATAAGCCACCCCCCCACCATCAAGGTGATAAAGGGATCCAAACCCTAACCCTACCCCTAACCCTAACCATAACCCTAGGGATCCAAACCCTAACCCTAACCCTACCTCTAACCCTAACCATAACCCTTGGGATCCTAACCCTAACCCTACCCCTAACCCTAACCATAACCCTAGGGATCCAAACCCTAACCCTAACCCTACCCTTAACCCTACCCCTGACCCTAACTATAACCCTTGGGATCCTAACCCTACCCCTAACCCTAACCCTACCTTTAACCCTACCCCTAACCCTACCCCTAACCCTACCCCTAACCCTACCCCTACCCCTAACCATAACCCTAGGGATCTAAACCCTAACCCTACCCTTAACCCTACCCCTAACCCTAACCATAACCCTTGGGATCCTAACCCTAACCCTACCCCTTATCATACCCCTAACCCTACCCCTAACCCTACCCCTAACCCTATCCTTAACCATAACCCTTGGGATCCTAACCCTACCCCTAACCCTACCCCTAATCCTACCCCTATCCCTAACCCTACCCCTAACCCTACTCCTAACCCTAACCATAACCCTTGGGATCCTAACCCTAACCATAACCCTAGGGATCCAAACCCTAACCCTACCCTTAACCCTAACCCTAACCATAACCCTTGGGATCCTAACCCTAACCCTACCCTTAACCCTACCCCTAACCCTACCCCTAACCCTACCCCTAACCCTACCCCTACCCTTATCTCTACCCCTAACCCTAACCATAACCCTTGGGATCCTAACCCTAACCCTACCCCTTACCATACCCCTAACCCTACCCCTAACCCTATCCCTAACCCTATCCTTAACCATAACCCTTGGGATCCTAACCCTACCCCTAACCCTACCCCTAACCCTACCCCTATCCCTAACCCTACCCCTAACCCTACCCCTAACCCTAACCATAACCCTTGGGATCCTAACCCTACCCCTAACCCTAACCATAACCTTAGGGATCCAAACCCTAACCCTAACCCTACCCCTAACCATAACCCTTGGGATCCTAACCCTAACCCTAAGGGTTAGGGTTAGGGTTAGGATCCCTAGGGTTAGGGTTAGGGTTAGGATCCCTAGGGTTACTAGGGATCCTAACCTTAGGGTTAGGGTTAGGGTTAGGGTTAGGATCCCTAGTAACCCAAGGGTTAGGGTTAGGGTTTTCTTGTTTTTTTGTGTTTTCTTGTGTTTTTCTATAGAAACGCATGCGTTTAAAAACGCATGCAAAGGCATGTGCTTAAAAACGCATGCGTTTACATAGACAGCAATACATTTTTTTGCTGCGAATAAACGCATGCTTTTTTTGCTGCAAAAAAACGCCGCTAGAAATTACTACAGGTTGCATTTCTGCAACTAAACGCACGCGTCAAAAAACGCATGCGTTGCCGAAAACGCGTCAAAACGCATGCTAAAAAACGCATGCGTTTTTAATGTTAAGTATAGAAAAAAACGCATGCGTTTTTTAGCGCTAAAACGCTGCAGATCAAAACGCAAGTGTGAAACCAGCCTTACAGACAGGATGCCCACAGCTTCTCTGCAACACTGGCCCCATGACAACACCTCCTGTCCTGTGCGCTACCCATCAGTAATGTCATAAGCCGTTGTGTTGTTCCAAATCAGCATCATATGAATATCCATGTACTTCGGTCTGATATAATGCCATGGGCTGGTGTCTTATGTGGTTCCCTTTATCCCTATATGATTGAGGCACAAACTGCTCACAGAATTAGGGCAATATAACACCGCATGGTGCAGTTGCACCCTTTAAATCTTAAATATATAAAAGGTGTAATAATTTCTAAACTAACAGGTTCTCTTAGTGCACAGGCTTCCGCCATCACTGGAGATGTCTGGACGTATTTCTCTTAGGCAGTGAACTCTTCTGAAGCCACCATATTGATTAAACATTTGTCTTTGACATGGCTTTGTGTCATGATCTCTGCAGGCAGAGATCATAGCAAGCCTATAGAGGGACAAGCTCTCGGAAGATGGAACTATACTGACCATGAACTAAGCCTGCCGCGCAACTAGAAATAGCCAGGTAGCATTTCCTATTTATCGCTAGATGCCCAGCTCTGGCCTAAGACCTAAATAGCTAGCAGAGGGAAATATAAGACCTGGCTCACCTCTAGAGAAATATTCCAAAGAAGACAGTAGCCCCCCACATATAATGACGGTGAGTTCAGATGAAACAACAAACGCAGCAGGAAAATAGTCTTAGCAAATTTGAGGTCCGCTTACTAGATAGCAGAAGACAGATAGTATACTTTCATGGTCAGCAGAAAAACACTAACAAAACACCATCCAGAGATTACCTTAAACTCTGGCATTAACTCATAACGCCAGAGTAGCAATCCCTGATCAACGAGAGCTTTCCAGACACAGTAACAAAACTTCAGCTGTGAACTGGAACAAATAGGCAAAACAAAACAAGGACAAAAGTCCAACTTATCTAGTAGTAGTCTAGAAGCAGGAACAAGCACTGAGAGGCATCAGATAACATTGTTGACCGGCAAGAAACCACCAGAGAAATGAGCTTAAATAGCGACACCCACTACTGATGGAACCAGGTGAAACAGGAAAGAGGATGACAAGTCCAATTCCACAAGCGGCCACCGGGGGAGCCCAGAATCCAAATTCACAACAGTACCCCCCCCTCAAGGAGGGGGCACCGAACCCTCACCAGATCCACCAGGGCGACCAGGATGAGCCCTATGGAAGGCACGAACAAGATCAGAAGCATGAACATCAGATGCATTGACCCAAGAATTATCCTCCTGGCCGTAACCCTTCCAGTTAACCAGATACTGGAGTTTCCGTCTGGAAACACGAGAGTCCAAAATTTTCTCCACAACGTACTCCAACTCACCCTCAACCAACACCGGAGCAGGAGGCTCAACTGAAGGTACAACAGGTACCTCATACCTGCGCAATAACGACCGATGAAAAACGTTATGAATGGAAAAGGACGCAGGGAGGTCCAAACGGAAAGAAACAGGATTAAGAATCTCCAATATTCTATAAGGGCCGATGAACCGAGGTTTAAACTTAGGAGAAGAGACCCTCATAGGGACAAAACGAGAAGACAACCACACTAAATCTCCAACACAAAGCCGAGAACCAACACGACGATGACGGTTGGCAAAACGCTGAGTCTTCTCCTGGGACAACTTCAAATTGTCCATAACCTGCCCCCAGATGTGATGCAATCTCTCCACCACCGCATCCACTCCAGGACAATCCGAGGATTCCACCTGACCGGAGGAAAATCGAGGGTGAAACCCCGAATTACAGAAAAACGGGGACACCAAGGTGGAAGAACTGGCCCGATTATTGAGGGCGAACTCTGCCAATGGCAAAAAAGCAACCCAATCATCCTGGTCAGCAGAGACAAAACACCTCAGATATGTCTCAAGGGTCTGATTAGTCCGCTCGGTCTGGCCATTAGTCTGAGGGTGAAAAGCAGATGAAAAAGACAAATCTATGCCCATCCTAGCACAGAATGCCCGCCAAAATCTAGACACAAATTGGGTACCTCTGTCAGAAACAATATTCTCAGGAATACCGTGCAATCGGACAACATTCTGAAAAAACAGAGGAACCAACTCAGAAGAAGAAGGCAACTTGGGCAGAGGAACCAAATGGACCATTTTAGAGAAACGGTCACAGACCACCCAGATGACAGACATCTTCTGGGAAACAGGCAGATCTGAAATAAAATCCATCGAGATGTGTGTCCAAGGCCTCTTAGGAATAGGCAAGGGCAACAGCAGTCCGCTAGCCCGAGAACTACAAGACTTGGCCCGAGCACAAACGTCACATGACTGCACAAAGACTCGCACATCTCGTGACAGGGAAGGCCACCAGAAGGATCTTGCCACCAAATCCCTGGTACCAAAAATTCCGGGATGACCTGCCAATGCAGAAGAATGTACCTCAGAGATGACTCTGCTGGTCCAATCATCCGGAACAAACAGTCTATCAGGCGGACAACGATCCGGTCTATCCGCCTGAAACTCTTGCAAGGACCGCCGCAGATCAGGAGAAACGGCCGACAAAATTACTCCCTCCCTAAGGATACCTGTGGGTTCAGAATTACCAGGAGAGTCCGGGTCTAAACTCCTAGAAAGGGCATCTGCCTTAACATTCTTAGAACCCGGTAGGTATGACACCACAAAATTAAAGCGAGAAAAAAATAAAGACCAGCGCGCCTGTCTAGGATTCAGGCGTCTGGCAGTCTCAAGATAAATCAAATTTTTGTGGTCAGTCAATACCACCACCTGATGCCTAGCCCCCTCGAGCCAATGGCGCCACTCCTCAAACGCCCACTTCATGGCCAAAAGCTCCCGATTCCCAACATCATAATTCCGCTCTGCGGGCGAAAATTTGCGAGAAAAGAAGGCACAAGGCCTAATGACGGAGCAGTCGGAACCTTTCTGCGACAACACTGCCCCAGCTCCGATCTCCGAAGCGTCAACCTCAACCTGAAAAGGCAGATTCACATCAGGCTGACGCAACACAGGGGCAGAGGCAAAACGGCGCTTAAGCTCCTGAAAGGCCTCTACAGCATGAGGGGACCAATTAGCAACATCAGCGCCTTGTCTGGTCAAATCAGTCAGTGGTTTAACGACATCCGAAAAACCAGCAATAAATCGGCGGTAAAAGTTGGCAAAGCCCAAAAATCTCTGAAGACCCTTAAGAGAGGAGGGCTGAGTCCAGTCACAAATAGCTTGCACCTTGACGGGATCCATCTCAATGGAAGAGGGAGAAAAAATATACCCCAAAAAGGAAATTTTCTGGACCCCAAAAACGCACTTAGACCCCTTCACACATAAAGAATTAGACCGCAGAACCTGAAAAACTCTCCTGACCTGCTGGACATGAGAGTCCCAGTCATCAGAAAAAATCAGAATATCATCCAGATATATTATCATAAATTTATCCAGAAAATCGCGGAAAATATCATGCATAAAAGACTGGAAAACTGAAGGGGCATTAGAAAGACCAAAAGGCATGACCAAATACTCAAAGTGGCCCTCGGGCGTATTAAATGCGGTCTTCCACTCATCCCCCTGCCTGATCCGCACCAAATTATACGCCCCACGAAGATCAACTTTAGAGAACCACTTAGCACCCTCTATACGAGCAAACAAATCAGTAAGCAATGGCAATGGGTATTGATACTTAACAGTGATCTTATTCAGAAGCCGATAATCAATACATGGTCTCAAAGAGCCGTCTTTTTTTGAGACAAAGAAAAACCCAGCTCCCAAGGGAGAAGAAGATGGACGAATATGTCCCTTTTCCAAAGACTCCTTTATATATTCCCGCATAGCAGCATGTTCCGGCACAGACAAATTAAACAAACGACCCTTTGGATATTTACAACCCGGTATCAAATCTATGGCACAATCGCACTCACGGTGCGGAGGTAACGACCCAAGCTTGGGTTCGTCAAAGACGTCCTGATAATCAGAGAGGAACTCAGGGACTTCAGAGGGAATGGACGACGAAATAGAAACCAAAGGTACGTCCCCATGAATACCCTTACATCCCCAGTTCAACACAGACATTGCTCTCCAGTCCAAGACTGGGTTGTGAGACTGCAACCATGGCAATCCCAGCACCAAATCGTCATGTAAATTATACAGCACCAGGAAACGAATAATCTCCTGGTGATCCGGATTGATACGCATGGTTACTTGTGTCCAGTATTGTGGTTTATTATTAGCCAATGGGGTGGAGTCAATCCCCTTCAGAGGAATAAGAGTCTCCAAAGGCTCTAAATCAAAACCGCAACGATTGGCAAAGGACCAATCCATAAGACTCAGAGCGGCGCCAGAGTCAACATAGGCGTCCGTGGCAATGGATGACAAAGAGCAAATCAGGGTTACAGACAAAATAAACTTAGACTGAATGGTGCCAATGGAAACAGACTTATCAAGCTTCTTTGTACGCCTAGAGCATGCCGATATAACATGAGTAGAATCCCCACAATAGAAACACAATCCATTCTTCCGTCTAAAATTCTGTCGCTCGCTCCTGGACAGAATTCTATCACACTGCATACTTTCTGGCGTCTTTTCCATAGACACCGCCAGATGGTGCACCGGTTTGCGCTCCCGCAGACGCCTATCAATCTGAATAGCCATTGTCATGGACTCATTCAGACCTGCAGGCAAAGGGAACCCCACCATAACATCCTTAATGGCATCAGAGAGACCTTCTCTGAAAGTTGCCGCCAAGGCGCACTCATTCCACTGAGTAAGCACAGACCATTTACGGAATTTTTGGCAGAAAACCTCAGCTTCGTCTTGCCCCTGAGATAGTGCCATCAAAGTTTTTTCTGCCTGAAGTTCCAAATGAGGTTCCTCATAAAGCAAGCCCAAGGCCAGAAAAAACGCATCCACATCGCGTAACGCAGGATCCCCTGCTGGCAATGAGAAGGCCCAATCTTGAGGGTCACCCCTGAGCAAGGAAATCACAATCCTAACCTGCTGAGCAGGGTCTCCAGCTGAACGAGACTTCAGGGACAAATAAAGCTTACAATTATTTCGGAAATTCTGGAAGCTAGCTCTATTCCCTGTGAAGAACTCCGGCAAAGGAATTCTCGGCTCAGATACCGGAGCATGTACCACAAAATCTTGTAAATTTTGTACTTTCGTGATGAGATTATTCAAACCCGCAGTTACACTCTGGAGATCCATTATTGTCAGGTGCACACAGAGCATACAGAGATTAGGAGGAGAGAGAGAAAAAAGACTGCAGCAAGGCAGACTGGAGGAAGAAAAAAAAAAAAAAAAAATTCCAGCAGACTTCTTATAACTCTCCTTTCTAAACCTGGGTCTTTAACACTTTATGGGCCGGTCAAACTGTCATGATCTCTGCAGGCAGAGATCATAGCAAGCCTATAGAGGGACAAGCTCTCGGAAGATGGAACTATACTGACCATGAACTAAGCCTGCCGCGCAACTAGAAATAGCCAGGTAGCATTTCCTATTTATCGCTAGATGCCCAGCTCTGGCCTAAGACCTAAATAGCTAGCAGAGGGAAATATAAGACCTGGCTCACCTCTAGAGAAATATTCCAAAGAAGACAGTAGCCCCCCACATATAATGACGGTGAGTTCAGATGAAACAACAAACGCAGCAGGAAAATAGTCTTAGCAAATTTGAGGTCCGCTTACTAGATAGCAGAAGACAGATAGTATACTTTCATGGTCAGCAGAAAAACACTAACAAAACACCATCCAGAGATTACCTTAAACTCTGGCATTAACTCATAACGCCAGAGTAGCAATCCCTGATCAACGAGAGCTTTCCAGACACAGTAACAAAACTTCAGCTGTGAACTGGAACAAATAGGCAAAACAAAACAAGGACAAAAGTCCAACTTATCTAGTAGTAGTCTAGAAGCAGGAACAAGCACTGAGAGGCATCAGATAACATTGTTGACCGGCAAGAAACCACCAGAGAAATGAGCTTAAATAGCGACACCCACTACTGATGGAACCAGGTGAAACAGGAAAGAGGATGACAAGTCCAATTCCACAAGCGGCCACCGGGGGAGCCCAGAATCCAAATTCACAACAGCTTTGACAGTTTGTGATGCTGTGCACATGTCAGGTTATAACCACTGACACTGTGATATTAGCTCTGACACGGGGTGCTGTCTGCTGACTGCATGATGCCAGAAATCCATCATTACCAGACGATCAGATATTACTGTTTGGGAGGGTTTTTTTTGCTTATTTTCTAGAATAAAATATAATATGTACATATGTATAAAAAAAATTCACAAAAACAGGTTAATGACAATATTTCACTTTACAGCATATGCCAATTTGGTGCAAAAAACAGGAAAAAGTACCACAAGACAAAAAAAAGAAAAAGAAAAGGTGACTTGAAACTCCCAAAAATGATGACTCAGGGCCTTACTGTCGCTGTTCAGTTTTCAAGCACTTGGATTCAGTATGGCACCTACAGGAGTAAAAAGCCAGTCACAACGGCTACCTCTTTGTCACCTACAACTCCAGTTAATACTACGTACTCTAGATGGCACTAAAAAATGAATCAAAAACATGAAAACTACATTTCAATCATTTTTTTTCATTCCTGAGGTATTTTCAAGCCTAAAGTTATAGGCCTCACTTCCTGTTTTGATTGTGTTGTTATGGAGACCTTATCTACAGCCTATTCACTGCAGTACTGCAGCCTCAGGCTTCAGGCCTGTCATTTCAAAAGATCATATCAAGTTTGATATTAAAGAGCAGTTTTCAAATTTTTTAGTGTAATGGACTAAAAGTCTTTGAGCACCTGTTCAAGAATACTGTAATTTCTATATATTTTAATCTCACAATTAACCCTTTTCATAGTTAGAGAAGAGATATTCTCAATCCTTGTTTCAAAGGGGTTGTATCTAATCACCTATCCATGTAATAGGGGATAACTTAGCAATTGCTCAGGGTTTGACCACCCGGTCCACCACCTAACCTCAGCCCCATGTGAATGGAGCTGTGGTCAATCATTAGCATGATGGCTCATTCATTCTCATGGGAGTGCCAGAGAAAAGCCGAGTGCAACCGTCCTATTAACAATCAATGGAGCTGATGTGTACATGATTGACCATCGTTACCTTCATGTATGGCTCCGTTTCTTGGGATCGGTGGGGTTCTGACAGTCAGACCCCAAGTAATCAAGCAGATGTTCCCTGTCCCATGGATAACGGAAAACCACCAAACTTGGGACAACCCCTTTAAAACAAGTATTGGTAATATCGTTGCTCTAACTAAACAAAGGGCTGTCTTGTGATCAGATGAAAATACGGTATATAGAAAATATAGTATTATGGAATAGGTGATTTAATAATATTTTTTTAATATCATAAATTTCCAAAATTGGGACAACCCCTTTAAGGCAAAACAATGTCGCCACTTAAAGGTCAAATGATCAAAACTACTAACTTAATAACGTTAACATAAAAATACTTAATTTACAAAGAAAAATACATAAAATATATTAATCGGGGGGAATTATTAAGGCAATGTTCCTTTTAACTTGATACCAGCCCTTTCCTGAATTAAATCCTTCAACGAACACAAGTCCCAGGATACGATTTCTGGTTTATTTTTCACATTGGCGCACTGAGAATGATAATTTCTTAGCTGGAAGTTTCCACTAAAAGCGTCTAATGTTCTTTTTGCTTGCAACCAGTACAGCTGCTATTAAGTCTATAAGTTTTTTTGTGCAATAAACAAGTTGGCAGACATTAATCGGGTAATGCGATCCGCTCTAAAGTGCGCGTCTGAACTGAGCTCATCGCCTCGGTCCTAATATTTCAGTTTGCTGCACTTCGCCACAAGCAGATTGAATTTCTCTGGCCGCGCTACCGATATTTCTGTGTTTCTGATGAAGCACTTAGCTCTGAAACAAATGTGGCTTTAATCAGTCCCTCTACCATTTCATATTACACGCGAAACAACCCCTGTCTAGACTTGGCCGGCTTATGTTGCAAGAAACAGGCTGCGCAGCGCGCTGCAGAGATGGGGATTAAACCGTATAGTTTTGTCATCTCAGTTATGGGTTTGCAGAATATACATTGGGCAGGTGGAGAAACCAGACACCGACTTCTATAAACTCCATCTGTTCATGTAGTCATTCTAGGAAAGTGAGTGGAGAATACACCAGAGAAAGCCATTTGCTCGTAAAGGCAAACAGCCTTGGAGAAACAATGTAATTATTGTTGGGGTTTTATAATACGTTTGAATAGATGTAAAACATGAAAACTGTAATCTTTCCGATTCTGCTGCTTGCTCTCTTCGGGATCTTCCATCGCTCTTTGTATAGAATTTTCTACCATGATGTGACATCTATAGAGAAGTCTTATGACCTGGGCAGTTATATGACCCTAGTGACATCATGCTTCATTGAGCGCTATAGTCAGGTATGATGATGTCACGTCCATAGATCTTGTGATCGTGCCAGCCATAATGTCATCATCCAGGATTCCAAACCGAGAGTATGGGGCAAAATCGGATAGATATGTATACAAGAAAGTTATTACTCCTACATTCTATAGGGATAGAACATAGGGTCCCTTGAAGAGAAGGACCCAAACTTATCTAGTCTGATGCGCTAATTGTATTAAAATAAACAAAGGGGTGAAGAGCTACCCCAATGGCCCTGAAATGGGTAAGGAGGAAAACAAGCTAGACCCACAGGTGTCAAACCCCAGCCAGCACCATAATGAAGGGTCCATTATAATCATTGCTATGGAGCCCATTCTCCTCTGTGTATGCCACTAACGCCACCAATAATTCCCATATTGTTTGTTAGCCATTTTCAATTTAAACCAGGTTTTTAGGAGAAATTTTATATTTCCATGGAGTTTTCCTTTAAGAATGACAACCACCAAACTTGTTCAGAAAAGAATGGGAGGTTGTCGGTCAAAAAGAAAGACTATATGTTGCCACCTAGTGGTCAGCGGTGACCATGCGGTTTAGCAATATGTATATAGACAAAATAGCCCAAAAGTGTGATGATGATCCCATCTATTAAGGCCTATTTTTCAGCTTCAGATGCAGTCTCCATAAGATTTTCATTGTTCTTAATGTAAATTGGATCTGTGCACTATGGAGTCACTGCCTCACTCCCCTTGTTGGCTCAGTATTGAGTCCCTTGATTAATAGTTACATCCTCTTTAAGGAATCGGCTTCCTTAAGCAATGAGAACTAAGTAACTGATTTATAGTTACCTCAAGTTTAATGACATTACTTGTAATAAGAAGCTAGGAATATCCAATTTACTGCTGTAACAAGTTCTATTGATGCACGATCCTGCGCCACAACGCTCACTGATTGGTTATATATTACACCAAAGACAAAGCAGACATGATCTGCAACTGATTACTGTTTCCGTAAGCAATCAAAAATAGATTACCTCTTCAGAGTAATTTAATTAAGAACCGTGTGCCCGGCTCGGCATTACAATTTTCCCATTAGCATTTCCACATGGTAGGAATGAATCTATCCCTTCATTCTTAACTCGTCCCATGCCAGCATCACGTCTTCTTACAGCAGGGGTGGCCAATGGATATTTAGGGCATTTCCACGGGGGGCAGATATGCTGTGGATCTGCTGTCCATATAATTAGGGTGGAAAATGAAGAGCGTATTGCAGAAACAGATATATGGATGAGAATTTTACGAAATCTCATCCACACACTGCATAAAAAAGTGTCGTAAACCCAATTTATATGCAGCAAAAACCACAACAATTTTGCAGGTAACTGTTGCAGATTTACATCCCGTGGTCTGGCCAGGATGACACCCATTTTACAAGAACAGACTTGTGACCTATGTCCCGGAACGTTTAGCATCAAGATGAAGAACCCTTTGTTGTTGATGACGTGGAGCAATAATACTCCTTTATCTATTAGCCAAAACTCCGAAAATGGCTCTGTAAATATAAAGTCTCTAAATTTCTAATTATAACCTTCCTGTGGTCAGGAATTGAAGCAAGGTACATTGACAATTTGAAGCTCTGCGTCCCTGGTGCTAAAACAAAGTTTGTGCCTAAAAGCTAAAATTAATGGGCCAATATTATGATCATTGACTATGTTATACTGTATTCAGAGCAAATGAAAAGTCAAGCTGAGCTATGTCATGATCCAGTCCGGAGTTTGTTTTCTGCTATCCCCTTTCTGGACTGGTCATGCGGTGGTTAACCCCCTCTGCCTCGTTTTGGTGCTGGCTGGGCTTTTTAAGTCCTCTGCAGTCTGCTGACCAGCATCGGTGATAGTTCATGGTTTCAGGCTCAAGCAGCTGACCCGTATACCCTGGTGATCCTTCTGCCTCTGACTTCCTGTATTTGTGTGAGACCCGTTCCCTATCCTTGACTTAGTGTTCGTCTGGTGGTTTTCCTTACAGTGTATGACTCGGCTTGATCTCTGAACCCCGCCTCTTGCTTTCGGTCTCTGATACCTCATTCCCTGGCTTTGACTTCTGGCTTGTACCCCGACATCGTCTTACATCTCAGGTTTTGGATACCGTGCTCCCGTTTGGCTCTGATTTCTGGCTTGTCTCTAACTTTGTGCATGCTGTGACCTCTGGTACCTCTGTTCCTGACAGTTTCTGACTCTGCTCGTCTGACCACTCTTTTGTTACCTGTAACACCTGTGCGGCTGCTCACTGTTGCTACGCTGTAGTGTGCAACCTCTCTTCCCTCACCATCACCCACTGGTGGAGGTTGCGCTAAACTGCACTGCAGCCGCATGACAAGCTATACATTGAATTTTGGCATTGACTTTGACCATCGGCAAGGCTCAGGTATCATCATATTCTTGCTGGTGGGGCACTAGTATGTATCAAAATCTTTTATTGCTCATCATACATGACCTTTGTAGTTATTGAATACAGAATTGAACAACTTGAAGAATTTAAAAAGTAACCGTTGTTTTCATTTTTCATTCCATAAATCAATAATACACGTGAAAATGAGAATCTTTATAGTATATCTTCTTAGAGAAACCGTATTCTTTCTCTGACAGGTCTGATATTTAAATTCCAAAATTCTCAGTTCATGGGTAAATTCTGTATATAGTGAAGACAGATTTTTACATTACTGAGATAGGAGATGACTGTTGGTGTTCATTAAATTCTATGCAGAGGGAAAAAGGAAGACTCTTGAGGCAGTGCTCATCCTCCTTCTTACTCCTGTCTACCTAGAATCATATCAATAGATACTGTCCATTCTTATCTCAGTACTGTAACAATCTGTCTTCATTGAGTACACATTTTACCAGGGATTGAACCTTGAAGGGTGGAATAAACACTCGTCCCTTCTACCCTGGGTGGAAAAATTCTGCATTATAGTGCAAAGCCCAGATTGATCCTTAGTGTGTAGTTCCCTTTCCTTTATATATGCCACTGAGCATCAGTCTGAAGATTTTGCATGTTCAGAACTGAAAATTAAGCCACCATGACTAGTTGTAAGTTAGGCATTGACTGGGCTCTAACGTACCCATGTTTGTCCAACATCCTTCAAGTCTTATGTCTAATGTCTTTCTTCCCGCTGTCATTTTGTGACCCGAACTGCATTCAAAGAATTGATTTAATTTATCACATTTTAAATTATATTGATGTGAAGCCGACATCTTGACACTATCGGAGGCATCTGTGGACCAAGCTAATATGTAAGCTGTCAGAGAGTAATGAGCAATCTGGTGATGGATATGTCAGACCCCATAAATTGTAGTCAGTAATTCAATGACACACAAGTAGCTAATTGAATGACAATATAAACCAGTTTCAAAAACCCGGTGTGGGAAACCTACAAATTGCTTAAAGAGGTATGCAACGGAGTGACCAAAGAAAAAAACAAAAAGTCCAGATTCTCCTGCCAACCTGATGGACTTGGCAAACAATGGAGGTAATGGGATAAATCAGTCCTGGAATCTATTGCATCGAGCTCTATGTTATTCATTCATAGGTCATAACTCTATGTCATACCTCTATCTTACTCATTATCCTATAGAAAATTATAGGTCAAATCTAAAAAAATATTTAGAATTGAGAGTCCTCAGTGGTTGATACCACTGAGGACTCTCAATTCTAAATATTTTTTATCACCTAGCTAACACGGTACAAAGACATATATCTTTCCTAGGTTAAATCTATAGATTTGGGTTCCATCAGATCAATGATGTTGGTTAAACCCAAAGGCAGACATAACATACAGGGAAGCCAAAAGAGATTGGTATCAACTAACTAGGTCATGGGTAGAGTTATACTATTAACGGCATCCCATATATGGAATAGGATGGGATTATTCATCTCTCGGCATTTCCCAATTTATTCCAAGCTACCAACAAGCTTTACTTTTAATCACACTATTTAACCCCTTCATGACCTTGGGATTTTCCGTTTTTCCGTGTTCATATTTTGCTCCCCTCCTTCCCAGAGCCATAACTTTTATATTTTTCCGTCAATTTGGCCATGTGAGGGCTTATTTTTTGCGGGACGAGTTGTACTTTTGAACGACATCATTGGTTTTGCCATATCGTGTACAAGAAAACGGGAAAAAAATTCCAAGTGCGGTGAAATTGCAAAAAAAGTGCAATCCCACACTTGTTTTTTGCTTGGCTTTTTTGCTAGGTTCACTAAATGCTAAAACTGACCTGCCATTATGATTCTCCAGGTCAGTATGAGTTCATAGACACCTAACATGACTAGGTTCTTTTTTATCTAAGTGGTGAAAAAAAATTCCAAACTTTGCTAAAAAAAAAAAAAATAAAAAAAAAATTGCACCATTTTCCGATATCCGTAGCGTTTCCATTTTTCATGATCTGGGGTCGGTTGAGGGCTTATTTTTTGTGTGCTGAGCTGGCGTTTTTAATGATAGCATTTTGGTGCAGATACGTTCTTTTGATCGCCCGTTATTGCATTTTAATGCAATGTCGCGGCGACCAAAAAAACCGTAATTCTGGAGTTTCGAATTTTTTTCTCGCTACGCTATTTAGCGATCAGATTAATGCTTTTTATTATTGATAGATCGGGCGATTCTGAACGCGGCGATACCAAATATGTGTAGATTTAATTTTTTTTTATTGATTTATTTTGAATGGGGCGAAAGGGGGGTGATTTAAACTTTTACATTTTTTTTATTTTTTTCACATTTTTTTTTACTTTTTTTTTAACTTTTGCCATGCTTCAATAGCCTCCATAGGAGGCTAGAAGCTGGCACAACACGATCGCCTCTCCTACATAGCAGCGATCTGATGTTCGCTGCTATGCAGTAGAATTGCAGGTGTGCTGTGAGCGCCGACCACAGGGTGGCGCTCACAGCTACCTGCGATCAGTAACCATAGAGGTCTCAAGGACCTCTATGGTTACAATGTACAAGCATCGCCGACCTCCGATCATGTGACGGGGGTCGGCGATGCGCTCATTTCCGGCCGCCCAGCCGGAAGCAGTAGTTAAATGCCGCTGTCTGCGTTTGACAGCGGCATTTAACCAGTTAATAGGCGCGGGCAGATCGCGATTCTGCCCGCGCCTATTGCGGGCACATGTCAGCTGTTAGAAACAGCTGACATGTCCCGGCTTTGATGCGGGCTCACCACCGGAGCCAGCATCAAAGCGGGGCTTCTGACCTCGGACGTACTATCCCGTCCGAGGTCAGAAAGGGGTTAAAATTATTTTAAAAAAAGTGTAAAAACGTATGGCACAACAAAAACAACTCCAAGGTATTTTTGACAAATAGAAACTATCCTTTTTCTAAGTCTTCTTCGTTGACTTTTTACAGATTCTCCGACCTAATGAATGTGATTCCGCACCAACACTGGAACCTACTCCATAACTTCATCTTCCTACATGCTGAGCTTGAAGTCATACTTTAGTAAACTTCACCTCCTTTATCTCCTACATGTTTCACCAAACAGATTTGTCAAGAAATAAAGGAGATTAAGTTTAATAAAGGGGGACTCGGTACAAATATATTTGATGGGGGCAAATGAAAAAGAATCTGCAATGACTAAAGGCCATTGTTCATTATTCCTATAAGCCAAAATCTAAGCGACATTTATATAGTTTACTTTGTTGTACAATAAGATTTTACTTTTTTTTTGTAAATATTTTTAAATATTGTCAGTAAAAGTGAAGAATAAAAGTAAATGTGCCACAACAATGCCTCTAGCGGAACTACATTTTCTACAATTAGTGGGATGTACAGTAAGTTTAATTCCCGCTATCATCCGAGGCCCACACTGCTTGGGCTATAGCTAATACTTTATATTACAGATTAACAGAAAACAAAAATAATATTGTGTAACCACTCGGGATGAACAACCTATAAATATGAAACACGACTACAAATACATTTTAAATATTTATTGATAATTTTTTAAATTTTAAATACGCTTACTCAACAGGACAAAAGGTTGAAGCACGGAGGGGCTACTGCTTATTTATAATCAATATATCCATTTAAGTCAATTTGTAGCAAAATACCGGTAAATCATGGAAAACATCAGTTAACTAACCAGAATTTTAATACAATAAATATGATAATAAATAATGAATTTTAAGTGTAAATACTAATGAAAAACCTTTGCTAAACAGAACCATATTTGGTAAAATAAGACATATAATGAATATAAAGCATAAATCACACCTAGAGGCAAGTATCAGCCAGATTAAGTGAATAAAACCATTGGAATGATTACTGGGTCCAATAAATTTTAACCACTCTCTATGCCATTGATTAATTAAAATAATCAATAGAGGTCAAAAAATCAAATAATGAACACCAAAGACTAAATGATTAAATGCCTGCTGGTGAATGTAAAATGACCAGTGCTAAAAGGTGGTTGATGCTTAAAGATGGTTGAAAAAAGTGCCTGTACATGAACAAGGTGCTGTTAAGGAGGATGGTACATACCTGCTCTCAATGCTGTGCCCAACGCACGTTTCGCCAAAGCTTTTACCAGGGACCTTTATATTACAGCTCTGCCTGTTCAGAATGGCTCTGATTTAAAGGCACAAGCCCATCAAAATTTAAGTGCATAAAGAATTAATTTCTATCATATCAGCGACAGGATGATTAGAAACCCCAAATAAAGTTAACCAGTTGCAAGAAAATGTAATTGACACATATAAGATGAAGGATGAAAGTGCTAATGGGTGGCGGAGGGATGTGACATCTGCTTTAATAATATAGTACCTGTTGTCACAAGTGATATTTGAGGATGTATGTTACCTCTGCAATGGATGCTGCACCTACTGTAAGTCATGGCTCATGAGATTGTAGATAATCTCTTCCGATACTAACAACAACTGACGTCTAATGCTCTACTGTCGGCTATAAACATACCATGACAGTGTGTGGAAATAGTTTATATGTGATCATTCTCCATACTACACATGCACATTTTGTTTCTTTACAACTTTGTCCCTGCTCAGCCAATTTAGTTCGGTAAGATGGATAGTTCAGACGTGCATATCAACATATGATTAGTTGGCCGTTAATCTTAAAAGGTTATTATTTCCTTCTTATTTCAGGAGTGCACCACTCCTCAGCCAACTGAGTGCTGAGGATCAGGTACCCTTAGTTGATTGACAGTTTAGACCATCAGCATCGGTGACCCAAACTGTATGCTCCTGATAGTGATACAAAAGGTAGAGCCTTGCCTCTGTAGCACTTAAGCTGCCAGATCAGGCCCTAATACTGCTCTCCAATGACCCTTTGCCAGCTTTAGTGCAGTTCTTACAAGCTCAATAGAAAAGAGCTTGTAAGCACTGAACATATTTGGCGACAGAGGTGGCCAGTCCCTTAGGCAACAAGCTGCACACCACGAAACCCACAGAAAATTATAATTATTAAGAGAACACTTTCAAGTTTTAGTAGATAATACGTTTGAAAGATGCTTGTTTTTACAAGCACTGTCCAATTGTACTGATCTTTGAAAATAGGAATAACCCTTTAAGTCTAAAATCAACTGAAATGTTAAACATCCAGATGCCTTTGAATTTAACATTAATCTCTTTTAAGACTCAAAAACCTAAAAATGCAAGGATAATTGTCATCTGATTCTTGCTGCCCAACCTGCGAATGAGTCAATGCTCACCTGCATGATTATAGCCAAATATATTTTTTGTGAAACTTTGAAGCATTATATAGCAAATATAGTTAGGAAATCCATCCAAGGAAAAATATATCTGGCCGTAACCGTGCCTCAGTGTGGGCAGCAAGAATCAGACGACATGCTCTCTTCAAGAGAACTTGACTCCACCACTGCTCCCAAATCGCATTCATAAAAGTCCAAGAAGCTGTGATACGAGAAGCTGATTATTTTTTCTAGTTGTTTCTGTGCCTTACAGGGAAGGATGTAGCCATATAGCAAGGTTCACTTTCATAAAAATATTTCAAGGAAATTAATTCAGTGCCTAAAGGCTATAGTAATAATAAACAGGCTGCAGAAATGCTTTATTTCACAGCTGTCAATCTAAGCAGTAATTTCCTTGCTGAAATTATACTTTAATTAAACAACACGCTTCATTTAAAGGTCACACTTTTTTTTTTTTTTAATAAAATGGCTTTGAAAGATTTACAGTGTAAAGACAAAATGACATAAAATATGGATTAGGTATATTCACTACTTATGTGTAAAAGTGTTTTGCAGTGAATGATTTCTTAGGTTTTAAATACAAAAGTTATTTTAGTAGGGATATGGCAGCTAAGACTAACATACAGGTTTGAATGCATCTTCGAAGTTTATAGACAATAAGATAAATATTCCCATAGTTCTATTTATAAAGGCGAAGAACACTTCAACAATATATAGCTCCCATAATCTATTGTGGTGTAATACCGTATAGATAAGAAGTGATAAGAAGCAATGTAACAATAACAATTCAATCTTTATTAATAAACAATAGTATAAAAACAAGTTTTAAAAGACAGGGCAGAGAAATAGGCCTCCAAATGGTGGGGTAATGAAAACAGCAGCAAGTAATGGTAAAGTGCACAGTAGGGTAAAAGGATAAGGAGAGTACCATACATAAAGGGGGCTGAGCCGTATGTATTATCCTTATATTTAAAGAAGGGCACAAACAGAGAGACTCAGCAAGCACTAAATAGTTGCAGTATATGCTGAGTTTTGCAAATACTATAAGTTTTGCAAATACTGAGTTTTGCAAATATTATAAACTTTCCCTTAAAAAAGGAGAAACAGAGGCCCGAAGAGTATAAAAAAGAAAGCTAAATGCTTATCATTGATGTTATAGATGCTTCCCTCCTCATATGTACCAACAAAATAGAATCATGAAAAGATATATAGAATATCCAAAGTATTACTGCGGTTAAATACCCGCTTAAGAGTTGGTACTGTGGAATTTCTCTGCCCTGTTTTTTTAAACTTATTTGAATTTTTATTGGTACATTGCTTCTTATCACTTCTTATCCATATGGTATTACACCACAATAGATTATGGTAACAATAAGATAAATAGTCATCTCTTGATTGAAATCAATTGGAGTTGTAAAAAGTGTGTAAGGCTACGTTCACATTTGCGTTGTTGGGCGCAGCGTCGTCGACGCATACGTCATGCACCCCTATCTTTAACATGGGGGGCGCATGGACATGCGCCGGTATGCGTTGTACTGCGTTTTACGACGCATGCGTCATATAGACGCACAAGACAGGGCGCAGGGGACGCTACTTGTAGCGTTTTCCCTGCGCCGAAAGTCCCGATCTGTAGGATCTTATGACAACACATGCGTCGCAAAACGCTGCGTTGTGTACATGCGTTGTTGGTTGCGTCGCCCACGCTGCGCCCAACAACGCAAATGTGAATGTAGCCTTAGTGTTCCATTAAGGTTTGAGGGACTGCCATGGGCACCAAACTTGGGCCTTACAATTTCAGAAAGCCTGGAATTATTATCTAGGCAAATTAATTTACTTGTGTCTGAGCAGCAATATAAGCAGAATTGAAAGGTTTTCAAAGGATCAGTAATAGAATATACATGGTATCAAAATGGTACCCCACTACTTTTACCAGTTCCAGGTTGCTGGGATTGCCTAACTTAATTAGGGTAAATATATGCTTCCCTTTCTCTATTATAGAAGGATATATACTAAACCTAAGATCTGTTCAGTTGAATTGGATCTATTGCTCTCTGTTATCAGTCAGCTTTTGTTAAGAAACAACTAACTGATAGGAAATTTTAAAAAAGGGATCCTTTTCCCAAGATCATAATATAATGTCGTATGTCTCCAGTGCTCAAAGCGTCCACATACATTTACTATAAGTCCATCCTGGGACTGATATCAGTTGCTCTTCTCTACAATTTTAAGGTGTCAACTTTATTTTAATTTTTTTTCACATTTCTGCAATTGGTTTTAATTTTTGCTCTTCGCCCCAAAATGGCTGTAATTAATGAATATAGTCACTGGATGCCCACCTTGCCATACCTTGAATGCACAACCAGTGACTCGTTGATCCCATAAATCAGTGATAACACGTTATAATCAACTCCATGTCCAGTATGAGAGGCAGGGACGTAGAGGCAAGGAAATGATGCACAAGGTAATTTAGCATGTGAATGCTGACCCAAGGCTCCATTGTAACAATATATATGAAAATAGCTACATTAAATTGGTTCCAGAGACAGGTTCCATTTTCTTATACATTTCCTTGAAACAGTCTTAAAATGCAGCCAGGCACTAAATTGACAGTAAACATGGTTTTATTGAGCTGTTAGTATAGGGGGATCAGATAATCAGGGAGCGAAGAATGCCATCAGGGAGGGGTGATCTCCTTTCTCTTGGAAAAATGCAGCAGCGCAGGGTAGAATTATGCTCTAGGTCATGTGACCCATTCATTACCAGAGTTATGACATCATCTTTGCTCTTTGTCTCTCACCATTAAGACACTGCTAATTGGAGATAATTGGCTACAAAGGCATCACAGGCTTTAAAATGATTTTCTTTTAATTTCCAGGAATTGACTGAAGATTTCCTCGAAAAGAAAGAACTATCTGCTTGGAAGAAAATATAAAATCTCCTATTGATCAGCGCTCACTCAGCAGAAGTCCTGCTCGTTGCATAACGGATTATCTGTCATTTGAAAAATATTTATGTTGATAGTCAATAATTTGGAAATAGATTGGAAATAAGTCAGTGAAATTGATTTCCATTTGTTGAGGGCTTATTTCTGAGAAAATGAAATAATACAAGGATCAAGGGTGGGAATTTCTACTAAAAGCCCTAGAGGTACACGACACTGCCGCCCTACAGGTATAAATGTCTGTAAACTCAAAAGCACCAATGTTACACAGTTCCTTAGATTCTTTCATACTAGCTCCCCAGCCCCACTGGTGCTCAGCTCAACATGGCTACCAATGTGCAGCTCATTAGCCCTACTGCTACAAAGCTCCACAGCCCTAGTGGTACTCAGCTCCAGTCTCACTAGTCCACAGCTCCAACATTCCACGGTCTCACTGGTCCACAGCTTCACAGTCAATGGTCTCACTGGTCCACAGCTCCAACATTCCACGGTCTCACTGGTCCACAGCTTCACAGTCAATGGTCTCACTGGTCCACAGCTCCAACATTCCACGGTCTCACTGGTCCACAGCTTCACAGTCAATGGTCTCACTGATCCACAGCTCCAACATTCCACTGTCTCACTGGTACACAGTTTCATAGTCAATAGTCTCAGTGGTACACAGTATATCAGGAGCACTGTTTCACAGCCATATTGGCAAATAGCTCCACTCTCTCACTGGTACACAGCTCCACAATTCCACAGCCTCACTGATAAATAGCTCCACAGTCTCACTGGCACAAAGAGCCAATATCACTAGTATATCGCTCCATGACTAGTACATAGCTATGTCCACTCTCCACAGTGTCACTGGTTCACATCTCCAAAGTAACACCGACATACTGCTGCACAGTCTCACTGGTACACAATTCCACAGCCTTACTGGTAGATGGCTTCACTGGTATATTGCTCCACAGTCTCACTGGTACACCACTCCACAGTCTCACTGGTACACCGCTCCACAGTCTCACTGGTACACCGCTCCACAGTCTCACTGGTACACCGCTCCACAGTCTCACTGGTACACCGCTCCACAGTCTCACTAGTACACCGCTCCACAGTCTCACTGGTACACCGCTCCACAGTCTCACTGGTGCACCGCTCCACAGTCTCACTGGTACACCGCTCCACAGTCTCACTGGTGCACCGCTCCACAGTCTCACTGGTACACCGCTCCACAGTCTCACTGGTACACTGCTCCACAGTCTCACTGGTACACTGCTCCACAGTCTCACTGGTACACAGCTCCACAGTCTCACTGGTACACTGCTCCACAGTCTCACTGGTACACTGCTCCACAGTCTCACTGGTACACTGCTCCACAGTCTCACTGGTACACTGCTCCACAGTCTCACTGGTACACTGCTCCACAGTCTCACTGGTACACTGCTCCACAGTCTCACTGGTACACAGCTCCACAGTCTCACTGGTACACTGCTCCACAGTCTCACTGGTACACTGCTCCACAGTCTCACTGGTACACAGCTCCACTGTCTCACTGGTACACTGCTCCACAGTCTCACTGGTACACTGCTCCACAGTCTCACTGGTATACTGCTCCACAGTCTCACTGGTATACTGCTCCACAGTCTCACTGGTATACTGCTCCACAGTGTCACTGGTACAATTCTCCACCAACTCACTGCTCCACTGCTCCACAGTTTCACTGGTACAATTCTCCACATTCTCACAGGTACACCACTCCACAGCCTCACTGGTACAATTCTTCAAAGTCTCACTGATACAATTCTACACAGTCTCACTGGTACAATTCTTGAGACTTATTGGTAGACTGCTTCACAGTCTCACTGATATAATTCTCCTCAGTATCACCGGTACACTGCTCCACAGTCTCACTAGTACACAGCTCCACAGTGTCACTGGTACACTGCTCCACAATCTCACTGGTACACTGCTCCACTGTCTCACTGGTACACAGCTCCACAATTCCACAGCCTCACTGATAAATAGCTCCACAGTCTCACTGGTACAAAGAGCCAATATCACTAGTATATAGCTCCATGACTAGTACATAGCTATGTCCACTCTCCACAGTGTCACTGGTTCACATCTCCAAAGTAACACCGACATACACCTGCACAGTCTCACTAGTACACAATTCCACAGCCTTACTGGTAGATGGCTTCACTGGTATATTGCTCCACAGTCTCACTGGTACACTGCTCCACAGTCTCACTGGTACACTGCTCCACAGTCTCACTGGTACACAGCTCCACGGTCTCACTGGTTCACAGCTCCACGGTCTCACTGGTAAACTGCTCCACAGTCTCACTGGTACACTGCTCCACAGTCTCACTGGTACACTGCTCCACAGTCTCACTGGTACTCCACTCCACAGTCTCACTGGTACACTGCTCCACAGTCTCACTGGTACACAGCGCCACTGTCTCACTGGTACAATTCTCCACAAACTCACTGGTACACTGCTCCACAGTCTCACTGGTACACTGCTCCACAGTCTCACTGGTACACAGCTCCACTGTCTCACTGGTACAATTCTCCACAAACTCACTGGTACACTGCTCCACAGTCTCACTGGTACACTGCTCCACAGTCTCACTGGTACACAGCTCCACTGTCTCACTAGTACACCGCTCCACAGTCTCACTGGTACACCGCTCCACAGTCTCACTGGTACACCGCTCCACAGTCTCACTGGTACACCGCTCCACAGTCTCACTGGTACACCGCTCCACAGTCTCACTGGTACACCGCTCCACAGTCTCACTGGTACACCGCTGCACAGTCTCACTGGTACACCGCTGCACAGTCTCACTGGTACACCGCTCCACAGTCTCACTGGTACACCGCTCCACAGTCTCACTGGTACACCGCTCCACAGTCTCACTGGTACACAGCTCCACAGTCTCACTGGTACACTGCTCCACAGTCTCACTGGTACACAGCTCCACTGTCTAACTGGTACAATTCTCCACAGACTCACTGGTACACTGCTCCACAGTCTCACTGGTACACTGCTCCACAGTCTCACTGGTACACTGCTCCACAGTCTCACTGGTATACTGCTCCACAGTCTCACTGGTTTACTGCTCCACAGTGTCACTGGTACAATTCTCCACCAACTCACTGCTCCACAGTTTCACTGGTACAATTCTCCACATTCTTCTCAGTCTCTCTGGTACAATTCTCCACATTCTCACAGGTACACCACTCCACAGCCTCACTGGTACAATTCTTCAAAGTCTCACTGATACAATTCTACACAGTCTCACTGGTACAATTCTTGAGACTTATTGGTAGACTGCTTCACAGTCTCACTGATATAATTCTCCTCAGTATCACCGGTACACTGCTCCACAGTCTCACTAGTACACAGCTCCACAGTGTCACTGGTACACTGCTCCACAATCTCACTGGTACACTGCTCCACAGTCTCACTGGTACACAGCTCCACAATTCCACAGCCTCACTGATAAATAGCTCCACAGTCTCACTGGTACAAAGAGCCAATATCACTAGTATATAGCTCCATGACTAGTACATAGCTATGGCCACTCTCCACAGTGTCACTGGTTCACATCTCCAAAAGTAACACCGACATACAGCTGCACAGTCTCACTGGTACACAATTCCACAGCCTTACTGGTAGATGGCTTCACTGGTATATTGCTCCACAGTCTCACTCGTACACTGCTCCACAGTCTCACTGGTACACTGCTCCACAGTCTCACTGGTACACAGCTCCACGGTCTCACTGGTTCACAGCTCCACGGTCTCACTGGTACACTGCTCCACAGTCTCACTGGTACACTGCTCCACAGTCTCACTGGTACACCGCTCCACAGTCTCACTGGTACACAGCTCCACAGTCTCACTGGTACCCCACTCCACAGTCTCACTGGTACACTGCTCCACAGTCTCACTGGTACACTGCTCCACAGTCTCACTGGTACCCCGCTCCACAGTCTCACTGGTACACTGCTCCACAGTCTCACTGGTACACAGCTCCACTGTCTCACTGGTACAATTCTCCACAAACTCACTGGTACACTGCTCCACATTCTTCACAGTCTCACTGGTACAATTCTCCACAGACTCACTGGTAAAATTCTTCAAAGTCTCACTGATACAATTCTTCAGACTTATTGGTACACTGCTCCACAGTCTCACTGGTACACTGCTCCACAGTCTCACTGGTACACTGCTCCACTGTCTCACTGGTACACTGCTCCACAGTCTTACTGGTATACTGCTCCACAGTCTCACTGGTATACTGCTCCACAGTCTCACTGGTATACTGCTCCACAGTGTCACTGGTACAATTCTCCACCAACTCACTGCTCCACTGCTCCACAGTCTCACTGGCACAATTCTCCACATTCTTCACAGTCTCTCTGGTACAATTCTCCACATTCTCACAGGTACACCACTCCACAGCCTCACTGGTACAATTCTTCAAAGTCTCACTGATACAATTCTACAGTCTCACTGGTACAATTCTTCAGACTTATTGGTACACTGCTCCACAGTCTCGCTGGTATAATTCTCCTCAGTATCACCGATACACTGCTCCACAGTCTCACTGGTACAAATCTCCACAGTCTCATTGGTACACCGCTCTACAGTCTCACCACTAAACAGCTCCACAGTCTCCCCGGTACACAGCTGCACAGTCTAATTGGTATAATTCTCCACAGTCTCATTGGTACACCGCTCCATAGTCTCACTGGTATAATTCTCCACAGTCTCACCATTACACCATTACACAGTTCCACAGTCTCACTGGTACACAGCTCCGCTGTCTTATTGGTACACCGCTCCATAGTCTCACTGATCCACAACTCCACAGTTTCCTCTCACTGGTATACAGCTCCATAGTCTCACTGGCACACCGCTCCATAGTCTCACTGGTACACAGCTCCATAGTCTCAATGGTACACAGCTCCATAGTCTCACCGGTACACAGCTCCACAGTCTCACTGGTATAATTCTCCACAGTCTCACCATTACACAGCTCCACATGCTCACAGCTCCACAGTCTCCCCGGTACACAGCTCCACCATCTCACTGGTACAATTCTCCACAGTCTCATTGGGACCCACTCCATAGTCTCACCGGTACACAGCTCCACATTCTCACTGGTACACAGCTCCACATTCTCACTGGTACACAGCTCCACATTCTCACTGGTACACAGCTCCATAGCCTCATTGGTACACCGCTCCACATTCTTACGCCGGGTTCACATTGCATTAACAGCAGATCATTCAACACATGCGTTAACGGGCTGCTGTTAACGCAAGTGCCGATATGTCAGCGCGCTAGCGCAGATAGAGCTAGCAGATGCTCTATCTGCGCTATCAGAGACGGAACCGGAAACGCTGCAGCCCGCGTCCCAGGGTCCGTCACTCAATGATGGCACATCGCTAGCGCATGCCCATTCTGGGAGTGTGCTAGCGATGCGTCCGCCATAGGAATTGATGGCGGCGTTACAGGACTGCGTTACACCGCGTTGTAACATAGTCCGTCTAACGGACGCCTGCAACGCAGTGTGAACCTGGCCTTACTGGTACAATTTTCCACAGTCTCATTGGTACACTGCTCCACAGTCTCATTGGTACACCACTGCATAGTCTCACTGGTAGAATTCTCCAGTGTCACTGATACACTACTGCTCCACAGTCTCACTGGTACAATGCTCCGCAATCTCGCTGGTACTTATCTAGCTAGATGATCTGTTTGCTGGAGGATCCAGGTCTTCTGCTGCCACTACTTCACCTATTCTCACAAGCATTAAATCTTATATTATCCTAGCATATCTGTCTATTGCCTGTAAATGTGACCAGTCTGATTTTGTATATACAGCATTACTATTTCTGTTACTGTGTTGTAGATTGCAAGTAAAGGTGTTGAGTGAGTGAGTGACCCAGGGGAACTAACGGGACATTGTCAGAAAACATTCAGCTCTGCTACATCGACTCGCTAACTTCAGACAAGGTGTGCATTCACTTCCTTGCAACAACCAGCTGTTGACAGATACATATTGATTTGTGTTTCCGGATTTTCGCCCCTCTCTGTGTGTCCTCCCTCGCACTTCTGATTACTCCACAATTCCTAGAAATACACTACACCTCCTAGGTACAGCTCTGCACATCTGTGACTTGGCTGGAAGGGAATCATAAAGTGGTGATACTGAGGGACCTCAAATTCTTCAGTGGATAGGTTTCCATATCCAAGATCTGGGATCTGGGCCAATAGTAAGATTGCAGCACCAAAGAATTAAATGACAAATTTGTCTCTGCTACATACAGTATATAGTAGAATTTATTTGCCAGTGTTCACCATGCACGGTAATATTACAATTTCTTATTAGTGATTTTCCAAGAGACTGTAAAGAAATGTACAGACCATCTGCCAGTAATAACCATGAGATAGTTAACCAGGACATTCAGCTCTGCTACATCTATATATCATCCAATTGTATGTAGTCTTAATGGACTGGGAATCATACAGATATAAAATATTACATAGGCTAAAAAGACAAAGGTCCATCAGTGTCACCTTTTCTGAAGTCAATAATAGAAGCTGCTCAGCTTTATAACAATAAATGTAACTGCTCAACAGATAGAGATTAGGTTTTCATCTCTTTAAATATATCTAGAAGTGATGAGCAAAACTTGGTATCAAATATTGATGGAATGTACAGTAACTTAGAATCATATGCTTCAATTGTAGCCATAGATTCCATGTGAGATTACAGGATAACAACTCCTTCAAGGAGCAGTAATGGATTTCTAGTAAATAGTTGCACAGCTTAAGTGATCTACATTACCAGGCAGCATTCAGATGGTTAATCGTCCCTTTCCGCTCTTTGTTCCTTTGTTCTATAGCTCCAGCTTCAGGACAATAACAGGTGACTTCACATAGGACATTGGGCTTTGGAGATCTATAGGTCTGTCCATATAGAACAAGCTCCACCTACTTGCAGTATCTCAATTTCAAAGAGTCCCAAAGTAGAATATGGCTATATGGCTGTTCACGCTGATCTCACTTACACCTGCTGCAAGCTTGGAAGCCGGGCTGAAATCACAATGCAACTCTGTGCGTGCATTGCAACAGTAATGCAGCAGCCAATACATGGTCATAGCATAAAGTAATGTGCTGAGTGACAGATCGGCTCTGCTACATCTAACAAACCCAGCTCCACTGCAACCGACATACTCATTCCTGCTACATCCAACAAAATCAGCTCTAAAACAGCTGACCAACTTAGCTCTGCTACATTTAGCAAACTCAGCTCTACAGCATTTAGCAAACTCAACTCTGCAGTCTCTGATAAGAAAACATCTTAAATATTCCTTCCTATAACCATTTGCAATCTTGAGTATATGATATACACAAAGTATGTCCTTACTGTATAAGTCCAATACAAACTTCCTAGGTTTCCTAATAAATGAATGCCCAAATGCAGCAGAGCTAGTGAAAACATTTGGCGTAATTACTCATGGTATCGTAATACGTTGCATTACATAGGACTGCAGATTAATCTACTGTGCATTAACAGCAGAACTTTGAAAAAAGAATTGACAAACTCAGGTCTGCTACATTTGTATGTGATGATAATATCTAATAAATCATATCATCAATGGTACATGAGCACTATAGAGCATACATCAACAAGTCCCTGCACCTGCTGCTTTCCCGCCAGGTTTCAGCGCCTTAAATATTTTGGATTTTAGCAAAATAGAATACTTCTATGTGAACATTTTGTGTGTAGTGTGTATGTGTTGTGTGCCGCACAGCGATCTCGGGGGGACGCTTTCTATTTTTCTTTGTGCTGCATGTGTGACAAGTTCAACCCTTTCCATTCAAGAAAAAATTCAATGACTGCAACACGGTTCTAGAGAGCGCATGATTTCTGCATTTCCATTCACAAATCCATGCAAGCCAATGAACAAGAGGTGGATGCAGTGCATGAGTGTACACACACGAAACATCCGCACAGACATACATATACTGTACATATCTAAATATAAATATATACATATATATATATACACACACAAACACATGAATATATATATATATACACTACACACACTCAGACACACGCACGTACAGTACAGTATGTATGTTCTCTCTCTATATATACTGTACATACATATATATATATATATATACACACACATATATATATGCTCTCTATAAATACTGTAAATATATACACATATATATGTATGTATGCTCTCTCTATATACTGTATATACAGTACATATATATGTGTGTGTACACTACAAAACAAATAAACAAACAATATATATAGATACACATGTATACATAAACACATACGCACGGACATGTACAAATAGACACATAAACATGCACACATAATTATACACACTGCAACCCCTGCACCTCCATGTGTCAGTGTGAAGGAATAATGTGACATCACCATGCTTACAATGAATGAACGCCGAGATAATGCAGCAATTTGGATCCCTAACATTTTCCTGAACACATAGTCAATGCTGAAAGATCACTACAATGATCACTGCGGAGCAACGGCCCCTGTGATTAAAGCGGCAGCTCCTGCTTTTTGTAGTGTATAGCCATCATTACAGAAATACACAGGGATGTAGCAGAAGAGCTGAATGTGTCATTGAAGTTTTGGGGGGCTGCGTCGTTTTCCGAACTAGGTAATGCAGTAGGTTGCCCTACATTCCTATTGGAAAACAACGGAGTCTTACAAAGTGACAAACTTAGGTCTGCGGTATCTGTCAAACTCAGTTCCGCAACATCTCAATATATATATATATACACATTCACAAGGCAGACACAGAACAATTCGGTGATTAAACTGAAATTAAATGGTTGAGGAAAGATTTATGGTTTCCTGTTCGGAACAGATCTGACTTTTTTCATTGTGATCTTTTGGAATGTGACTATTTTAAACATCCTGTATTCAAACACAAACTTCTCCCATGGAACAGGAACCTGAGACATGTTAGTGAGTGGTTTAGGTGACCCTGAAGTATGATGCCATTGTAACTGTACAGAAAAAAACTTCCATAAATTAATTAAATATTGACCCCCCCATAATTTCATACTACAACATGAATGTGTGCAAAGATTATCCCGCCAATGGAGGACTGACCTTATCTTACAAAAGTCCCATTAATAGATTAATTGTAGCAGTCCCCAGGGTTAGTGATTGCCTGGTGTATTTAACTCCACAAAGTGCTACTACCCCTATTTTACAGCAATTTGTATGCTGAATTATTTAGCATGTTCCAATAACTAATCTATAAGCTTGACTGATGCTCTTCATATACAGGTGACACATATCAATTCTATATGATGAGTGTATTCATTGTCTCTCATCATCTGCAGGGGTTTGTTTACTAGAGGGTCTCAGTTACACCCCCTCAGCTGCAGTGAATGGGAAACAAAAGACTTGCCATCAGCTTGACTTTCCCAAGTCTACCGCTCCTGGTTTTAATGTTTAACTCTATCTTGTGGAGTTGACCAACCTGCATGGAAACAGTGATCTATATTTAACAGGGCTTATCATTCCTTTCCGTTATTAAAGAGAAGGCGAATGACCCTTAAGGTGCTGGACACAAAATAGCTTGAGAGTTTTAAGAGAACTGCATTGTAAGAGCTTCTTACAAGTATACAATATATCAGGGCATACGATCCCTTAGGACAAAACAAAAAGGAATTCATGGTATGGCTATGACTTCCAACATCGTCAACTTTTCAAAGTCTGCATTATAGATCGAGACCCAACTCCGGTGGTGGTCATTGTGGCAGCTCACAGAACAGTAAATATATGGCAATAATTCAATAAACATTTACACAGCGACACAACACAAGACAACACAAAGAAACACAAATCCCCCAGCCCAGAAGAAATGTCCTCTACCTTCCAGTTCACTCTCCATTGACTTTCCAGCTTAGAACAAGTCCACTCTTAGAAAGCTCATTCCTGGCCAAGCCTGGTCATTATAAGTTTGGGATCTTACAGTTGTTAGCTGTATCTCTTTCCCTGTTCCTCTAAACTCCTGGAATAAAGTATTTAAAGGAAACACGTGTCAAGGTAAACAGTGCTTGCTCCTCTGCAACTTGCTGGCTGAAGAGTGGATCCACAGTGGAGTTGAGCTACAGCTCTGGCTGTGGGCTTTTAGGGGATGGTTCACTCTGGTTCCCCCCTAGCAGACCTCTCCCTCCCTCCTAAGTCTAAGCTGCCCTGGTTGCCTCTAAGAAACTCCAAGGGTTGACTTTCCAAGAATGCAGGTCTCCTGGAGCTGTCCACTGTGGTGGTGCTGAACTGAGAACGCCTCTGCTTTGTTTGCCCTCAGATGACAACTGTCTGCCTCTGTGAGGAGGGGCCACCTCTGCCTCCCTCTGCCTCCCCTTGGATTGCTGGAGAAAGCAGGCTTCTTTTGTCCTTTTGGTGCCTCCGTACCTGCAATGCTGCAGAACAAGCTCCCCTTTTCTCTCCTCTCTGCATTATGACAAATCAAGGCAGGCAGCTGTGCTGTTAGCACACCAGAGCAGGCAGAGACTGAAAATAGGCACCAAGGGTCTGATGGGAACTGCAGCAAGAGAGAGAGAGTGGCAGAGGAAAGGGCAGGGGTGTCACAGCAGAGACCCCCTCCTCTGCAGACCCCTGTATACATGAGATCAGTGCTGGACCTCTGCAGACTCTGTCATCTGGACTGAGAGCCCTGATTAAATATGGATTACAGACAGCACAACAGTCACTGGATGCTGCAGCACCTCTTCTTTTATCATTGCTATTCTATCTAGATTATTCTGGTCATTGATGATAGAGATCGGTCTAGGTATAGTGATCCCCCATCCCCCAGGGTATTTATTTATTTGTTTACTTGTGATTGCTACTATGCAGCAAATTTAAGATGCGGTGTGGTTTGCCCACTTTGCGCTTGCAGGGGCCTGCGGCTGGCATCCACACACATTGCCACAACCTAGCAGTTTGTGATCTGCAATGCTATCTGGGCTTCCCACACACTGCAGGGGTGAGGATTACCCCTCCCCATCTGTGCTGAACCGAACACAAAGAAGTACTGGCTCCTGATCTTCTCCGCTTTACTTCTTTCCAGTCCACAACTACTGCCTGCTAAAGGATGCGGTTAGGAAGGAGATTTATTCTGGAGGAAACCTCCTTTAGTTTTGCAAAAAATGTATTTATATGACACGTTAGGTATTATATTAGAGAAGCCGAGTTCTGGCTTTATCAGCCACTCCCGAGCAGGCATTGTGACCCAGAGAGCTACACAGGAGCGCTGTGCTTTATGAGTGCTGCTTCTTTGTCCTAGCCCTAAGGGGTCCCAGTGCTATGCTATAGCTGTGGCGGTAAAACCTCTTTATGATGGGGGTCAGCCTCGTACACACAGCCTATTAGGGCTTTCAGAAGCAAGAAACCCCCTATCTTCCCTTCTTTTAGGATGGGGTTGTGCTTTTAATTATAATATGTTGGCGCTATATAAATAACATTATTATTTTTAAGTCTGACAACCTCTTAGGCTGGGTCCACACAATCAGATGTGGCGGCCACAATGGGAACCATACATCATTGCATATGGACTAGACCTTCTAGAGGTTTCCGCCTATAGAGAGGTGTTGGTCAAAGCATTATAGGATACAGTGCCTTGCGAAAGTATTCGGCCCCCTGGAACTTTTCAACCTTTTCCCACATATCATGCTTCAAACATAAAGATACCAAATGTAAATTTTTGGCGAAGAATCAACAAGTGGAACACAATTGTGAAGTTGAACGAAATGTATTGGTTATTTACATTTTTTGTGGAAAATCAAAAACTGAAAAGTGGGGCGTACAATATTATTCGGCCCCTTTACTTTCAGTGTAGCAAACTCACTCCAGAAGTTCATTGTGGATCTCTGAATGATCCAATGTTGTCCTAAATGCCTAATGATGATAAATATAATCCACCTGTGTGTAATCAAGTCTCCGTATAAATGCACCTGCTCTGTGATAGTCTCAGGGTTCTGTTTGAAGCACGGAGAGCATCATGAAGACCAAGGAACACAACAGGCAGGTCCGTGATACTGTTGTGGAGAAGTTTAAAGCTGGATTTGGATACAAAATGATTTCCAAAACTTTAAACATCCCAAGGAGCACTGTGCAAGCGATCATATTGAAATGGAAGAAGTATCATACCACTGCAAATCTACCAAGACCCCGCCGTCCCTCTAAATTTTCATCCCAAACACGGAGAACACTGATCAGAGATGCAGCCAAGAGGCCCATGATCACTCTGGATGAACTGCAGAGATCTACAGCTGAGGTGGGACAGTCTGTCCATAGGACAACAATCAGTCGTACACTGCACAAATCTGGCCTTTATGGAAGAGTGGCAAGAAGAAAGCCATTTCTCAAAGATATCCATAAAAAGTGTCATTTAAAGTTTGCAACAAGCCACCTGGGAGACACACCAAACATGTGGAAGAAGGAGCTCTGGTCAGATGAAACCAAAATTGAACTTTTTGGCAACAATACCAAACGATATGTTTGGCGTAAAGCCAACACAGCTCATCACCCTGAACACACCATCCCCACTGTCAAACATGGTGGTGGCAGCATCATGGTTTGGGCAGCATCATGATTTGGGCCTGCTTTCCTTCAGCAGGGACAGGGAAGATGGTTAAAATTGATGGGAAGATGGACGGAGCCAAATACAGGAACATTCTTGAAGAAAACCTGTTGGAGTCTGCAAAAGACCTGAGACTGGGACGGAGATTTGTCTTCCAACAAGACAATGATCCCAAACATAAAGCAAAATCTACAATGGAATGGTTCACAAATAAACGTATCCAGGTGTTAGAATGGCCAAGTCATAGTCCAGACCTCAATCCAATCGAGAATCTGTGCAGAGAGCTGAAAACTGCTGTTCACAAACGATCTCCATCAAACCTCACTGAGCTCGAGCTGTTTGCCAAGGAAAAATGGGCAAGAATTTCAGTCTCTCGATGTACAAAACTGATAGAGACATACCCCAAGCGACTTGCAGCTGTAATCACAGCAAAAGGTGGTGCAACAAAGTATTAAGTTAAAGGGGCTGAATAATATTGCACGCCCCACTTCTCAGTTTTTGAATTTCCACAAAAATTTAAAATAACCAATAAATTTTGTTCAACTTCACAATTGTGTTCCACTTAATGTTTATTCTTCACCAAAATTTTACATTTGGTATCTTTATGTTTGAAGCATATGATGTGGGAAAAGGTTGAAAAGTTCCAGGGAGCCGAATACTTTTGCAAGGCACTGTATATAGTATTGGCATATCGGGAGGAAATAAGCTGCAACAAAGGTTCCTTATTGGTCGTAGAAACAATAGGATCTAATAAGTTGCAATAAAACCTGCCAAATTGTTGCTTCTTCCGAAAAAATATTTGAGGAATGTCAAGCATTGCCATTGGCACTGGTATATTGTAAAAATCCAATGATTACGGCCATCTTTTAGAAGAAAAAAGAAAGTGTCTATTGAAAAACCAAACAGGGCACCAATCCCTATCTTAGTACAATGGAATATGCCATATACTATATTGCATGGCTCAGTGGTTATAATTAGTCCTTATGTAGCCAGCTATTTATACTGCTATGACACTGTGACTCATGGACTCAGGACCAACTGAAAAGTGACGGACCACACGAGTTTTTAATCATCTGGAAACTATGTAAGTGATAGACGCACAGGGACAGTGAGCGGCTCACAAGAATTTGAAGCTTAAGTATATTTAGAACACTCTGGACTGATAATAGTAATGCAAGCGTCGGGGAAAGAAGATTTATCTGGTGGGATTGCTTGAATGAAATGCATTAGGCTTTTAAATGGGAGCTCAACTTTCAAGTGAAAAATTGAGAATTTATTGCCAAAATATTGACCAAAAAAAAGGGTTAAAAATGTTGCATTTCAATGTCCACCAAGTATATACTGTAACTGTGGGCTTCTCTGTTCAGCATTGATATTTTAAAGTGTGCTAGCATGACTTTTTAGATGGTGGCCCTTGAGGGATAGTGGGGCAGATTTAGTAAAACGGTCTAATTTTTGGAGAGAGTACCGTACATTGTCTTAAAATGTCCAAAATTTATCACAGTGGTTCATACTGTATGATAACATGTGAGCATCTTTAGACATTTTTCTTACACTATTAGTTGCCTAACTTTATGCCAGTAATTTGCACCAAAATCTTGGTACTATTTCGATACATGTTGTTACATTTACGCTTCCACTAGTCCATGCTGCATTGTCAAGTGAGATGTTAAAATGGTCAAAAACATAATAAACGGGATTTCCGGGGCAAATTGAGCCAGAATTTTGGTGCATTTAGCTTAGTAAGTCTCCGTTGCATCTTTTCCGGGGCCTGAAGCATGACACATACTCCACTGTCTTCAGATCTTAGACATAACATAATGTATTAGTTTTGCCTGAGGAGTTCCTTAAAGGGAATCTGTAAGCAGGTTTTTGCTATGTAACATGATGTAGAGGTTAAAACACTGAATTGAACAATGTTTCACATGACCAGCTGTGTGCTGTAGTTTACTTAGACTGAAAGTTTTATACTATGTACTTAAAGAGCCTGGTGTGGGCTGGGTCAGCTGTAGTGTGGGCTGGGTCAGCTGTAGTGATGGCGGGGTCAGCTTTACAGCTCTGCTGTTTTGCTAAATCTAAAAGCTCTAATTGTGTCAGACCAGCTGCACCCAGTAAACTAAGTGACACATCGCTGGATTCCAGATCTCTTTGTCTATACAATGCTGCTCTCAGATGAGGTAGTAAAAACCTGCTGACAGATTCCCTTTAAGACTACATTCCCATGGGGAGCTTTTGTTGAGTTTTTGATGTTGCAGATTTTCTGCACCTAATATGTAAATTAGGTTACTTGCATTTTTTTCATAGTTTTTTTCGCGTTTTTGATACTGCGTCTCGTGTTAATATGTCAAGTTTTAAATAAAGTTGCTTTGTTTTTGATACTTCCTGCTATTTGGCATTGACAAAACTTTATTGATATAGTCATGTGCGTTTCAGTGCGTTTTTGCTGTGGAAATGCACAAAAAATGCATGTTTATGCTTTACGTGTGGATTTTACATATCTAATGCAAGTCTATGGGAAAAATCGGCACATAAAACTCAGTGTACCCCTAAGAGAAATTGACATGTTGCATATTTCAAACAAGCACCGCAGCTCAGTTTTCACTGAGTAAAAAACAGAGTGGGCACAAGATCTCTGTTGGAACAGATGCAGCGAAAATACGCAGGGTCAAAAACTCCCCAAAAACTCATGGTGGGCACACAGCCATAAAGATAGTGTCACCGCTAAAATGCATTTTAAGCAAGTTATACCATGTTGGGGGACTCAGCCACTATTCCAACCATACCGACATTGTACCTGTTACTGGTACAGCGCCTGAGAAAATGACTTTTCATTTGTATGCAAATGAGGAAGCTCTGGCAAATTCGGCATTTGGCAAATAGTGGATGTTGACTTTAAGGCAAGTAAATAGTTAACTTTTAAAGTAGAACATTTCATTTACTCTGGTCAACCTTGGATGCATAACTCCTTTATCTTATCTTCATAGCATATGCTATGTCTTAAATATAGCCTATCCTCACTCTCACCTATTGGTCTATACAGCTCGGGGTATAGATTTTTCCAAGCTTCTGCAAATTGTTGACATGTATTGCAAAGACAAAGCTTGAAGCCTTGAGGCCCTGGGGTAAAATATGCAGCAGGGACCTTACCTAGATGCCATTTCTAACGCTGGTATCTATTTTTTGGTCCCCTGTTCCAGCACCTCTATAACTACACTTGTGTTCTACTATATATTTTTTTATTTATTTAAATTATACATATACACTTACTGTGGCCAGCACCGTGGCTCAGTGGTTAGCACTGTTGCTTTTAAGCACTGGTGATCATAGTGTGATTCAATTCTCTAGGATGAGGAAAAAAAAATTCTCCATTTTCTCCATTCTGTCACTCTGTGGAATTCGGACTGCATTTAGATGTCATCCGAGTGCAGTCTGATGATTTCCACTCATTGAGTTGCATGGCCGAGTCCAATACGAATATAAGGTAATGCACGGGTATGCTGTGATTTTCCACCGGACTGACGTGGTCCGAGGAAAAAATCAGACATATGCATGGGCCATAGACTAACATTTGTCTGAGTGCAATCCAATGTTTTGTCGTATCCCACTAGGACTGATAATATGGTCGTCTGCACAAGCCTTTATTGAGTAAAATAAAAAAATCAGGGGTTTCAGCCTGTGATAATGGTCAGAAGACCATTGGGGGATGATAATTGTATATTTCTCCAGGAGTGGACGCAGACAGAAGAGGGTCCATGTGCAATAACAATATATGGTCCTTATGCAGCTCCTCATATGCACAATTCCATCTGCTTTGGAGTTGGATGTGCCCCCCTTACCTTTAGGACCCCTGTATGGCTGCACCTTTGCCCCAATAGTATGTCCGTCCCCCTGTATTTCTCCAACTACCCCACATACCAGTCCTCTGAAAAGGAAAACCATCCTATACTGAGAGTCATTACAATCACATTTGGTCTTGTTATATGCAGTGCTAAGATCCCAGATGGGCTAGAATTTCCTAAATGCACACGTGTCTTTAGGTGGTCCAATCATTCACCCACCCATCTGATCTACTGGGAATCTGACGGACCTTGGCAAATGACCTGAGTATTCCTAAAATGATATATTGACATGCCATGGTAAGTTCTGCTCCTGCTTTTCCAGGGGAGTTGCATTTTAGGGTGCAGGGAATAGGTTGCGGAAAGTGTATAGACTTTCTGTCCTAAGTTTGCAAATTGAGATTCTGGTTTGGCTATTATCCTAAGTCATGTGGCAAGGCTCGTTAAAGGGTCAACATTGACTGTTAGAATCGCTACTTCCAATAGGTGGCACTAGAGTTCTAGTCCTCTTCCTGTCTGATGAGACAATTTACATATTTCCCAGAGGAGCATTGCGGCTTTAAGTCTCCTCATCTCGGCATGCTTAGCATGTCAATCTCCGCAAGGAGAAACAATACTTCTTGGATATTTGTCCTAAGTTGCAAAACCCATGCAGCCCAAGTGGGGGTCCATTTTAAGGATCTCCACTGATTTATTATGATGTGCCAGTGGTCCCCTGAGCATGATCCCATCCTACAAGTTGCTTGTTTTTTTCTGACCCTTTATGGTAAAACACCTATTATATACTTATATTGTAATGTAGTATGATGATAATAACAGCATTAAAAGTCACCTCGACTATTCTCATCTGGCAGAGACATCGCAGAAACCCATAGATGGTTGTCACCGTATGATAAATCCAAGCAGTAATGAGGTGCCAGTGTTCTGAATGCCAAGGGGATTCTCCTTCCATTAAGTTCCACACACAAGAGATAAAATGAATCTAGTGCCACTGAATGTGTATGCTACTAAGAATAACCGATCAATATATGTACGCTTCTCCCTGCGCTGGCTTATTTAAGCATGTCCGATGCCCTATAAATTATCTGCAGTTAGTGTAGACGCTCCACATTTTACTATGCGGAGTGCATGGGAGCGTCGCTGTAACCTTGGGAAGAGACATGACACTTTCCGCATGCACGTACATTACCCGCCACAATCCTAACATTCCCTCTAAATTGTATCCCAGAGTGTCCGCTTGACATTGAACTGTTAAAATTTCTATTCTCCAGCTGTATGTTAGTGTTATCTGTTGCCGGGAAGGATAGGCTATGAGCAATATGGCTGCCAGGACGTCTCCCACATAGGTTTCCCTGACTGTACAGACCCCAGGGGAAAGTTTGAAAATGGAATGTTCCTGGAAGATTTTGTAAACACACAAATGTAAAAATAAAAAAAATATACATATAAAATATATAAATGTAAAATATGTAAATCTAATATATAAAGTTGAGTGTGTGTATATTCATCAAGCCACGCCCACTTCACAAAGCCCCACCCACACTGCATAGCAGGCACAGACCACATCTAGCTCCGTGGTGTCTAGAATGGAGTTGCTCCTGTGAGGCATGATGTCAAGGGAGAGGGAGGAGCCTCATGGATAGAGATGTGAGGGGGAAAATGAGACAAGTCGGAGGAAAATGAGAGAAGTGCGGTGCTGCTGCAGTATGAGGCTGTGTATAGAGAAGAGTGAGGCGCTGCAGGTGGAGGCTGTGTATAAGGCCACATTCAAACGTTCAGTATTTGGTCAGTATCTTACCTCAGTATTTATAAGCCAAAACCACGAGTGGGAGAAAAATATATAAGTGGTGACATGTTTCTAATAAACGTTTCCTCTGATTGTTTTACTCCATGTTTTAGCTTACAAATACTGAGGTAAAAATACTGACCAAACAACGTGTGAATGAGGTCTAATACAGGAGGAGATGACACATAGGTATATACAGGAGGAGATGACACACAGATATATACTATGTACAGGAGGAGATGACACACAGGTATATACTATATACAGGAGGAGAGGACATACAGGTATATACAATATACAGGAGGAGATGACATACAGGTACATACTATATACAGGAGGAGATGACACACAGGTATATACTATATAAAGGAGGAGATGACACACAGATATATACTATATACAGGAGGAGATGACACACAGGTATATACTATATACAGGAGGAGATGACACACAAGTATATACTATATACAGGAGGAGATGACACACAGGTATATACTATATACAGGAGGAGATGACACACAGGTATATACTATATACAGGAGGAGATGACACACAGGTATATACTATATACAGGAGGAGAGGACATACAGGTATATCATATACAGGAGGAGATGACATACAGGTACATACTATATACAGGAGGAGATGACACACAGGTATATACTATATACAGGAGGAGATGACACACAGATATATACTATATACAGGAGGAGATGACACACAGGTATATACTATATACAGGAGGAGATGACATACAGGTACATACTATATACAGGAGGAGATGACACACATGTATATACTATATACAGGAGGAGACGACATACAGGTACATAGTATATACAGGGGAGATGACATATTTTACCTCAGTATTTATAAGCCAAAACAACGAGTGGGATAAAAATACAGAAGTGGTGACATGTTTCTAATAAACTTTTCCTCTGATCATTTTACTCCAAGTTTTACCTTACAAATACTGAGGTAAAAATACTGACAAAATAATGTATGATGAGGTCTAATACAGGAGGAGATGACACACAGGTATATACTATATACAGGAGCAGATGACACAGATACATACTATATACAGGAGGAGATGACATACAGGTATATACTATATACAGGAGGAGATGACATACAGGTACATACTATATACAGGAGGAGATGACACACAGGTATATACTATATACAGGAGGAGATGACATACAGGTACATAGTATATACAGGGGAGATTACATATTTTACCTCAGTATTTATAAGCCAAAACAACGAGTGGGATAAAAATACAGAAGTGGTGACATGTTTCTAATAAACTTTTCCTCTGATCGTTTTACTCCAAGTTTTACCTTACAAATACTGAGGTAAAAATACTGACAAAATAATGTATGATGAGGTCCAATACAGGAGGAGATGACACACAGGTATATACTATATACAGGAGCAGATGAAACAGATACATACTATATACAGGAGGAGATGACATACAGGTATATACTATATACAGGAGGAGATGACATACAGGTATGTATTATATACAGGAGGAGATTACACATAGGTATATACTATATACAGGAGGAGATGACACAGATACATACTATATACAGAGGAGATGACATACAGGTACATACTATATACAGGAGGAGATGATGACATACAGGTATATACTATATACAGGAGGAGATGACACACAGGTACTGTATATACTATATACAGGAGTTGATGACATACAGGTATATACTATATACAGGAGGAGAGGACATACAGGTATATACAATGTACAGGAGGAGATGACATACAGGTACATACTATATACAGGAGAAGATGACACACAGGTATATACTATATACAGGAGGAGATGACACACAGGTATATGCTATATACAGGAGGAGATGACTTACAGGTACATACTATATACAGGAGGAGATGACACACAGGTATATGCTATATACAGGAGGAGATGACATACAGGTACATACTATATACAGGGGAGATGACATATTTTACCTCAGTATTTATAAGCCAAAACAATGAGTGGGAGAAAAATACAGAAGTGGTGACATGTTTCTAATAAACTTTTCCTCTGATCGTTTTACTCCAAGTTTTACCTTACAAATACTGAGGTAAAAATACTGACCAAATAATGTGTGAACGAGGTCTAATACAGGAGGAGATGACACACAGGTATATACTATATACAGGAGCAGATGACACAGATACATACTATATACAGGAGGAGATGACATACAGGTATATACTATATACAGGAGGAGATGACATACAGGTATGTATTATATACAGGAGGAGATGACACATAGGTATATACTATATACAGGAGGAGATGACAGATACATACTATATACAGGAGGAGATGACATACAGGTACATACTATATACAGGAGGAGATGATGACATACAGGTATATACTATATACAGGAGGAGATGAAACACAGGTACTGTATATACTATATACAGGAGTAGATGACATACAGGTATATATTATATACAGGAGCAAATGACACAGATACATACTATATACAGGAGGAGATGACATACAGGTACATACTATATACAGGAGGAGATGATGACATACAGGTATATACTATATACAGGAGGAGATTACACACAGGTATATACTATATACAGGAGGAAATGACATACAGGTATATACTATATACAGGAGGAGATGACATACAGGTATATACTATATACTGGAGCAGATGACACAGATACATAGTATATACAGGAGGAGATGACATACAGGTATATACTATATACAGGAGGAGATGACATACAGGTATAAACTATATACAGGAGGAGATGACATACAGGTATATACTATATACAGGGGAGATGACATACAGGCATATACTATATACAGGGGAGATGACATACAGGTATATATTATATACAGGAGGAGATGACATACAGGTATATATTATATACAGGAGCAAATGACACAGATACATACTATATACAGGAGGAGATGACATACAGGTACATACTATATACAGGAGGAGATGATGACATACAGGTATATACTATATACAGGAGGAGATTACACACAGGTATATACTATATACAGGAGGAAATGACATACAGGTATATACTATATACAGGAGATGACATACAGGTATATACTATATACTGGAGCAGATGACACAGATACATAGTATATACAGGAGGAGATGACATACAGGTATATACTATATACAGGAGGAGATGACATACAGGTATAAACTATATACAGGAGGAGATGACATACAGGTATATACTATATACAGGGGAGATGACATACAGGCATATACTATATACAGGGGAGATGACATACAGGTACATACTATATACAGGAGGAGATGACATACAGGTATATATTATATACAGGAGGAGATGACATACAGGTATATGCAATATACAGGGGAGATGACATACAGGTATTTACTATATACAGGAGATGACATATAGGTATATACTATATGCAGGAGGAGATGACATACAGGTATATACTATATACAGGAGGAGATGACATACAGGTATATGCTATATACAGGGGAGATGACATACAGGTATTTACTATATACAGGAGATGACATATAGGTATATACTATATACAGGAGGAGATGACACACAGGTATATACTATATACAGGAGGAGATGACATACAGGTATATACTATATACAGTAGCAGATGACACAGATACATACTATATACAGGAGGAGATGACATACAGGTATATACTATATACAGGGGAGATGACACACAGGTATATACTATATACAGGAGGAGATGACACACAGGTATATACTATATACAGGAGATGACATACAGGTATATACTATATACAGGAGGAGATGACATACAGGTATATACTATATACAGGAGGAGATGACACACAGGTATATACTATATACAGGAGGAGATGATATACAGGTATATACTATATACAGTAGCAGATGACATAGATACATACTATATACAGGAGGAGATGACATACAGGTATATACTATATACAGGTACAGTATATACTGAGGGGAAAATGACAGGTGTTAGGGGGAAAATGAGAGGAGTGAGGGGGAAAATGAGAGATGTGAGGGGGAAAATGAGAGGCATGATGGGAAAATAAGAGAAATGAGGTGCTATAACTAACCACAGTTAGTTACTATGCCCGGGCAACGCCAAGTTCTTCAGCTAGTATAAAATAAAGTCCAGTTAATTGGGAGTGAGGTTGTCTGTTGTGACTGTTGTGTGATTTTTCCTACTTTTTCCATTGGAGTAATTCAGGATCTAAAATATTGCAAGGTTCCATATTCTAGTAGTCATATAACTGCAGAACCAGTCCTGGTCTTAATATCTAAAAAAAAATACACATTTATTCTTAAAGAGGTTGTCCTCTACTTTTACATTGATGCACTATTCTTAGAATAGGGCATCAATGTCTCATTGGTCAGGGTCCGGCACTCTGCACCCCCGCAGATCAGCTGTTATCGGCGAAGTGCCGCAAGTAAGTACTTCCAGCCGGCCGCCGCTAGCACCAATAGCAGCTGATTGATGGGGGTGCTGAGTGCCGGATCCTGACCAATCAGACATCGATGCCCTATCCTATGAATAGGGCATCAATGTAAAAGTAGTGGATAACCTCTTTAAAAGTTATTAGTGTTAAAGAGTAATCATCATTTTATTTTTTTTCATAATTCAATAGCACCCATGAAAATAAATAAATTTGTCATGTATCGTACTACAGAAATCTCCTACTTTCTCCTCCTGGACTGATCATTCATTCTCAAAATTCTCAATTCAAGGGTAAAATCAGTCTTCAGTGAATACAGACTATTACTGAGATAGGAGATGACAGTTGGTGCTTATAAGGTTCTATGGAGAACTGTAACTGTCATTTCAGAGGAACTTGTAGCACGTTTAATCTGTCTCTAGCTCCCTCCTCTCCATAGAACTTTATAAGCACCAATTGTCATCTCCTATATCAGGAATGGGAAAATCTATACTCACTGAGTACATATTTTACAGATTTCACCCGTGACTTAAAAATGATAGATCAGTCTTGGAGGAGAAAGATTTCTCTGATGAGATATGTTATGAAGTTGCTTATTATATATATATATATATATATATATATATATATATATATATATACACTATTTAAATTTTCAGGCCTTGACGTAATAGACTGTGATGAGGAGAGCTTCTTTCCCCATGTCCCATAACTTGACTTCCTTCCTTTAGGCACTGACACACCGGTGTTTTCATAGTGAAACTGATCCTAGTGACAGTCAAAATATAGAATCTTAATCAGGAAAGATGATGAAAGCAAAGATCTGGTTGATTGCTATGTGACACAGGATTCAGAAGGAGAACCTTTTTGTCATGGGGACCTAGAGCAAGGAGCTATTCATCAATCAATACAGACTGTCAGACCTCTTTGTAGTTTTCAGGAATACCCATTGATGGTCTATCCTCATATGATTGGCTAGGGTTCAAAATCTGGTACTCCCGCTAATAAGCAAAATATGGATCAAAGGAACCCCAAGTAATTTAAAGGGAACCTGTCAGGTCCCCCACGTTAGTTCCCCAGCCAGGAAACGTACACCTGGCTTTAGAGACGCAGTGACGCTGCCCAAACGAGTGGCGCGCCTGCCCAGATTTGCAGTGGCTGGCGATGACACCGCTTGTGCAAAGTATGCTATGACACCCACAGGGGCATGATAACATTAGAAGAGGGCTGGCTAGTCTGGGCAACTAACACACCATTGACTTGTCATAACCCTCATTGGCATAGGGTAAGCGGAGGTTATAAATGATTTATGAAAGCATTTATTTAACTGAATTATGTTATACAGAGCTAGTTAGGGAGAGAGTTTAATGACACAGAAAGGAATGCTGCTGGATTGGAGGGCACAGGGGACCTGACAGGTTCCCTTTAATAGGGTCGAGGCATAGTTGCATCTGTGGGTACAAAGCTGTGTCCAGGAAAAAACATTGAAGAGGGCTTTGGTTCTGTTGATCTTTAGGGTCTTGGGGTGCTGCTGATTATTCATTGACAACCTATCGTAATAAAAGGATATCCGTGCGTAACCCTATAAAATCCCTTGAATATTAAAGGGAATCTGACACCAGAGAAGCATCATATAGGTGCAGGGACCCTGATTCTAGTGATGATTCACTTATTGGGCTGCTGTGCTGTCATTTTTTTTTATAAAATCAGTTTTATCTGCTGCTGATCTAGCAGTTCTCTGAGTTTTGTATAATCCCACCCACACCATTGATTGACAGCTTTCTACCTATGCATAGTGTACACAGAAAGCTGCCAATGAATGGTAGGGACGGGGATTTACAGAGCTCTTAAATATGGAGGACTACATGGCAGCAGGTTTACTTCTACTCTAGTGATAATCTACTGCTGATAAATCATTGTTTTTTTTTAAAAAAAAACTACAGCAAGTAGCCCAGTAAGTGACACAGTGCTGGAATCAGGGTCTCTTCCCCTACATTATGCTTCTCTCAGATTAGCTGGCAAAATCTGGTGACAGATTCCCTTTAAGCCATTAGTACCATAAGGTGTAGTAGGTATTAAAATGGATGTGACAACACAGCATTTATTCTTAATTATCCAGACCCAGGGACATGAGCTAGAGTGAGAATGAATGTTGACTTTTATTGTCAATTGAATTAATGTTCAATGGCTGTCATTTGTTGAATGACTGCTGATTAACTATTGTATCTGTCCTAGTATTGCAGTCCTACTATTGTTTTACTATCCTTGGGAAACAAATGCACAGGATGATTGAACAATGTTTGTTAATATGTTGATGACCCATTGATGCACTGCAAATATGAAAAAAATCTATGCATGTTGTTTGAACACTCCAGCAGTGAGGGATGACCTCCTACCACCTTCCCCCAAGAGTGTGGTGGAATGCCTGATTGAGAGTTGTGAACTATAAATGGAGGATCTGTCTGTGTTTAGAGAAACTCTACATTACAGTAGCATCATGGCTCCGGCTGAAGAAATACAGAGTTGCTTCATTGACCATCACTGAACCCTCAAAGATGTTTAGAGAATCCAGGTTGGGACAGTCAACTTTGTGTAAGCTGGGAGTTGCTTTTCCATTGTAAGACCATGGTGTAGATGAACGATGCTCTATAGACTTACATTGTAAGGCCGGGTTCACACGAGCAAATACAAAATAGTGCAGATTTTCATCCAGAAAACTCATACGATTTTTTATCTCACTTGTCATCTATCTGAGTGCAGTCCATATGTAATTCATTTTTTTTTGCAGTAGATGTTAATTTACAATACCATTTATAGCTTCCTTTGTTTCAGAAGTACAATGTATATACACTGCTCAAAAAAATAAAGGGAACACTTAAACAACAGAATATAACTCCAAGTAAATCAAACTCCTGTGAAATCAAACTGTCCACTTAGGAAGCAACACTGTTTGACAATCAATTTCACATGCTGTTGTGCAAATGGAATAGACAACAGATGGAAATTATTGGCAATTATCAAGACACACTCAATAAAGGAGTGGTTCTGCAGGTGGGGACCACAGACCACATCTCAGTACCAATGCTTTCTGGCTGATGTTTTGGTCGCTTTTGAATGTTGGTTGTGCTTTCACATTCGTAGTAGCATGAGATGGACTCTACAACCCACACAAGTGGCTCAGGTAGTGCAGCTCATCCAGGATGGCACATCAATGCGAGCTGTGGCAAGGTTTGCTGTGTCTGTCAGCATAGTGTCCAGAGGCTGGAGGCACTACCAGGAGACAGGCCAGTACACCAGGAGATGTGGAGGGGGCTGTAGGAGGGCAACAACCCAGGACCGCTACCTCCGCCTTTGTGCAAGGAGGAACAGGAGGAGCACTGCCAGAGCCCTGCAAAATGACTTCCAGCAGAACACAAATGTGCATGTGTCTGCACAAACGATTAGAAACTGACTCCATGAGGATGGTCTGAGTGCCCGACATCCACAGATGAGGGTTGTGCTCACAGCCCAACACCGTGCCGGACGCTTGGCATTTGCCACAGAACACCAGGATTGGCAAATTCACCATTGGCACCCTGTGCTCTTCACAGATGAAAGCAGGGTCACACTGAGCACATGTGACAGACGTGACAGAGTCTGGAGATGCCGTGGAGAGCGATCTGCTGCCTGTAACATCCTTCAGCATGACCGGTTTGGCAGTGGGCCAGTAATGGTGTGGGGTGTCATTTCTTTGGGGGGCCGCACAGCCCTCCATGTGCTCGCCAGAGGTAACCTGACTGCCATTAGGTACCGAGATGAGATCCTCAGACCCCTTGTGAGACCATATGCTGGTGCGGTTGGCCCTGGGTTTCTCCTAATGCAGGACAATGCCAGACCTCATGTGGCTGGAGTGTGTCAGCAGTTCCTGCAAGATGAAGGCATTGAAGCTATGGACTGGCCCGCCCGTTCCCCAGACCTGAATTCGATTGAACACATCTGGGACATCATGTCTCGCTCCATCCACCAACGTAACATTGCACCACAGACTAGACTAGAGCTATCTCCTTAGTATATGCATATCTCATAAGGGTGATTATGGTTTGATGTGGAATGTTGTTATTTTCTATTTCTTTTATTTAAGACATGTCTTCATCCCCATGTTTCTGTGCGGAACCTATGTGATTTAAATATGTTCATTTGGCTACAGATTCTTTTCTGTTCTATATGCAACCAGTCTCTGTGGAGACATAATTATATCCTTATCTAATTTTGTCTTCTTATTTTTGTAGATAAGTGCCTTGATAAAGGCCTTTTGGGCCGAAACGTTGGCATGTTGTATGACTGGTTGTGACTTTAATAAATCAATTTTGGATTCACTATTCTTTTGAGTTCTCGGATTAATCTATTCATATATTGTTATTTTTCTCTGAGTACTCCATTATACTTGGACTGAGATCCCCGTGATCTTTTTAGATTGCACCACAGACTGTCCAGGAGTTGGCGGATGCTTTAGTCCACGTCTGGGAGGAGATCTCTCAGGAGACCATCCGCCGCCTCATCAGGAGCATGCCCAGGCATTGTAGGGAGATCATACAGGCATGTGGAGGCCACACACACTACTGAGCATCTTTTCCTTGTCATGAGGCATTTCCACTGAAGTTGGATCAGCCTCTAATTTGATTTTCCACTTTGATTTTGAGTATCATTCCAAATCCAGACATTCATGGGATATTCATTTTGATTTACGTTGATAATTGTTATGTTTTATTGTTCTGAACACATTCCACTATATAATTAATAAAAATTTGCAACTGGAATATTTAATTCATAGATATCTAGGATGTGGTATTTTTGTGTTTTCTCTTTATTTTTTTCAGCAGTGTATAAAAATCTGATGCTATAATGTGACTCCATATGGCATCTGATTTTTTTGTGCACCCACAGCCTTGGATGGATGTGTCACATTCGATTCACAGAGGAAAACTGTGGATGTTGTGATTTTTATCACATGCAGATTTGGTCACTTTTTTCCACTACAACCAATTAGAGCTTAGAATCCCTTTCTTAAAGTATATGGACACTTTTCTATTGGTTTTCATTATAGATTTTAAGTTTATTGATTTACTATGCTTTCTGTTTCCCTGCACATTGCCGTTTGCAGAATCAGTCATCTGAGAATCCATCAGTGAGCGCTTTCTGATGAAACATTTGTAACTCTTTTCTGTATTTTCTGAGCTCCTCTAAGCTGATTTATGACCACATTAAAGTTCACCTCTCCTTTGATGAGGTCTGTTGTCATGAATCAGGCCAAAGAAATTCAGTAAATGATAGATAAAAGGGTGAAAAATTCTGTCAGAGCGGCTCCCTCGTGAATTCTCGGTTAATTCATTCTTAAGCCAGCAATATGCAGGGAAACTGAAACTGTGATTTTTTTTTAATTAAGCTCAATTGCCAAAAGATTATTTTTAATCCAAAATACATGCATTTAAGTAAAAAAAAAAGATCCACAAAAATGTTCACATTCTTTAAACTACCCTTTTGGAACGAAAATGTTTTTAATAAATATAACCTCTGTGCTTTTGTTCATTTCTCCATAGCTGCTTTCAAAATTCTGCCGGTTGCCCCTGGAAACAGACAACAGGTAAACTCTACATGTAGTCAGACATGTGACCTTAGCATTAACTATGTAACTGCCACTGAGTTCCACAAATGTGCTGGTAATGCAGTATTCATGGATGAAATACATCAGAGTAAATCATTATATTTGATGGTAGTTTCTCCCTACACATAGTAATGGATTACAGTAGCCGGCTGGGTTCTGATAATATAACCCTCAGGCCATATTTATTGATCACTATCTATAAGTTACTGGATGCAATAACTACTGACTTTCGAAATGGAAATCATTAATTTATTGTCATATAAGTCACACACCAGTCCATCTGTCATGGGAAGGGATTAACATGTACAAGTTAAGCACTTACCGTAAGTCATTTTCTACTAGTGATGCCAAAGAGAATTGGGATTAATTTTAAAAATAACTTTTATCTTTGACAAGATCCTCTGCCAGTTGGTAGCGACGCGTTAATGCAGTTTTTAAAGGGGATTTTGATATAAAGATGGATGAAAGTGGAAGTCGCTGGAAATCCAACTGAGCAAAAAAGTCAAAGGAAGTAAACTGAGTCACAAAGCAAAATTTGTACAAATACCGACCAGCCATGTGACTGCTGTGCTCTTATGTTGCATTGAGACTTTTGGGTTCTTCAAGTTAAGGGCTCGTTCACACGCCCAATTTTAACGTACGAGTGCTATCCTTAGTTTTCATGGATAGCATTCATACCTCTGATATTCTATAGGGCTGTGTACATATCAGGTTTTTTTCCCCTGATCGAATGGTCTTCGGCAAATATCGGAGACATGGTTGACTTTGATCTGTAGGTTGGATCAAAATTGGCCATGTAAGTGCAGCGCCCCAGAGCCCTGGTCGTTGCAGTGATGTCGCTCTGCCACTAAGGGGAGTGATATTACGTCTGATTGCACTAAAGGAGTTCACCTGACCAGGTAACACACACACTGCACCTCACACTCCAGCCACCAGGGGGAGTGGTTCTATCTAGTAGACCACTCCTCACGCTCTGGTAAAACTGGGGGTTGGACAGGAAGTCAAGGAGAACGTAGCTGGGAAGAGCTAGAGAGAGGACCTGTCAGGGGTGGGATCCTGGCAGCGTCCTAGAAAGAGACAAGATCGCTACGGAGTTGTGCCTGTGCCTTACAGTGGCAGACTCCTAAGAAAGGACAAGAAGCGAGGTTTAATGTGGAGGAGTGAGGAAAGGAAATACAGCAAAAAGGAGACAATACCAGAAGGAGTCGTGCCCCAAGATCAGCAACATCCTTCTGAGGTGCGTAGCCGGTGGCCGGAACGCCGAGAAAGTAAGACTCCACGCATTACTTTAGACTACGGCCGGGCAGTTAACCATAGGTTGGCTGTCTCATCATTACACCTAAAGAAGACAACGGAGGCAAACTGTGGGAGAGGGGCATCCCTAGGGTCCCTATAAAATAGCTCCAGGCCTGCCCCTTCATACGGGTACGTCCCATCCATATCATCTAGGGGACGGAGAGCGAGAGAGAGAGAAAGACCAGGAATATACACGACAGTTGTGAGGACTATCCCGTGGTGCTCAGTAGGGAAGTACTACAACACCCAGGCGCTAGAAGGTAGACACTGATTTCCACCTGCAAAGGGAACTCTGGATGTGCCTTCGGACCGGCCGGTCTCAGCCAGCCCTGTTAACAGTACTCTGGATTGCGGCCCCTGAAGCCTTCAGTAAAGAGGTAAAGAGACTGCAACCCTGTGTCCTCGTTATTCACGGCGACCTGCACCACGCACCACCACCTACACCTTTCATTGGACGCCCCTTAGCAGGGTCACGGACCGAGTCTAGCCACCGTGACAACCCCAGAACTGAGACAGAGTAGCCCGGTACCGAGTACCCCGCGGCCCTGTGTCTGGGGGCGCTCCATAAGTCCTTTAAAATTTCAGACTGCACTTGAATGATATCTAAGTGCTGTCTGATTTTCATGGAGTGGAGAAGGTAAAGACACCTTTTTTTTTTATTTCTCCATGTACGAGAGAGACGGATGAGACTCAGACTACTCTGATGAAAGTTTGATCAGAATAATCAGTCCATTTTTCTCATAAGTGGAAAAATCAGACATGTGAATGAGCCCTAAGGCAGTGAAATTAGAAGGGAAGGGATCTTCCTCATATTTAAGTTGCCGCCAAATAAAGGCAAAAGTGTCTCATTCACAAATACCATGTTATAAAGGGACAGCTGCTGGATTTGGTTTTGAAGGAGACCCAGTTTGGAGGTGGCGGTGTTGGAAGAGTTGAGTCACTGCCTTAGAATTGACATTGCGCCTTCCTGTTGGCATTATTTTTGGAAATAAGCTCACATGACATAGATGCTTGATTTCCCACAGCTTTGGCTCCACTGGGAGGGCAATAGCGTCCCAATTACAGATTGCTCTCCTATACCTCTCCCTTCTCTCCAAACATAAGCCTTGTGAAAAACACCAACCTTGAGTGGGAGAACAGTCTAAAAGAATTAAGGTTTTGCTTCAAATCACAGATCAAGAGTATAGACACCATATTGAATTTAGAATAGGACCCTATGTACAGTATGCTCCTTCCTGTGTCACCCAGAAAGAACCGTAGACCCAGTTTCCCATTTTCCACGTGGAGCAACCATTCCAGGACCTACTCCAACCACTAGCTTATCTTCTCTACAGTGGAAATATCTGAATTGCTTTGGACCATGAGGGACTCACCACTGTAGAGTTCAGGTAAACGGATTGCAAAATGGAGGTTTTGTCTACAAACATTATTGTAAACTTGACCTTATCTACAATTGTTCCCTTTTCCCCAAAGCACAAGGGAAAGACGTCCCTGCAAATGCCTAGACCTGATGACAGTACTATGTAAAAGTTGAAGGCAAGTGTGAGAAAAATGTTGGAAAGTAAAAATGCTTTCAAACATACAAGGGTTAATAGTTTATTTTTATCAATTAACAAAATGCAAAGTGAGTGAACAAAAGAGAAATCTAAATCAAACCAATCTTTGGTATATATGACCGCCCTTTACCTTTAAAACGGCATTTAAGCATCTATTCCGCTATGTACTCTTGCACACAGTTTTTGAAGGAACTTGTCAGGAAGTTTGTTCCAATCATCTTAGGGAACTAACCTCAGATCTTCTGTGGATGTCACTTGTGCAAATCCTTTTGTCTCTTCATGTAATCCAACACAGACTTGATGATGTTGAAATCAAATCAGGGTCCTGCAAGGCCATACGGTAGCATCACTTCCCGGATTCTTCATTCTTCTCCATGCTAAAGATAGTTTTATTGATATTTGCTGTATTTTTTGCCCCAAATTTTCAAGGAAAATCCACTATGCTTCACTATTGTCTGCAGACACTCATTTTTGTGCTGCTCTCCAGCTCTTTGGTGAACAAACTACCTTCTCTTACAAAAAAATATTTCACATTTTGACTCATGAGTCCAGATCATCTGTTGACATTTTTGTGAACACCAGTTTCAACTCCAGTTTCAATGCAATTCTTCCATGAAGACCACTTCTCATCAGATTTCTCCAAATAGTGGATGGGTGTAGCAGGGTCTGACTGGTTACTGCCAGTTCTGAGCTGATGGCACTGCTAGTCATCTTCCGATTTCAAAGGGAAGTAACCAAGATGTGTTTTTCATCTACTGCACAAAGTTTCCTTGACCAACACCTGCATCTACAGTCCTAACGCTTCCCATTTCTTGGTGCCCTCAATGCTAAAGAATACAGGCAGATACTTATCCATCATGTAATACCATGAAAGAGTAGTCTGATTGGCTCCAAATGTATTCTGTAGCAGGTCACCGACCCCAAACATACAGCCAATGTAAATAAAAACTATCTTCAGCATGAAGAAGGACAAGGAGTCCTGGAAGTGAAAATATGGCCCCACAGAGTCCTCATCGTAACATCTTCAAGTCCACCTGTGATTACATGAAGAGATAGAAGGATTTGTAGATGCCTAAATCCACAGAGGATCTGAGGTTAGTTTTCCAAGATGTTTGGAACAACCTCCCTGCTAAGTTCAAGTGAACCTAGAAGAATTGATGCTGCTTTGAAGGCAAAGGGTGGTCACAAAATATTGATGTAGTTCATTCATTTTGCATTTTCTTAATGCATAAACATAAACTAAAAAAAAAACACTTCTGATTTTAAAAGCATTCTTACTTTGCAGCATTTTTTCCACACTTGACTAAAAGTTTTGAAGAGTACTGTTGTTGTTTGCAAGAACTCCTCCTGATTTTCACAGCCCGGCTAATCTCTGTACTTGGCACACAGACATAGTGGTGTAATATATCTGAGAAAAGTTGATGCATCACTATGTAATGGACTGCGGTAGAAATGATAATAAACCACTACAAAAAAGCAATATTTCCTTATTTAAAGCATGGATTGCTTTCTCGCGACCTATGATTGAATCATTTTTTAAGCTCCTAAAAGTCAATATAGAATAAATTTACTTTATGCAGCAAAAACACAAATCAAATGGGGAACGGCGAACCATTGTGCACTGTGATGTAATGAAAAAACTTAATCTTTCTTTCATGGAGCCTGGAAAACAAATTAGAAGACGGCTGTTATTGCTTGTATTTGTTATCCGCAGAGCTGCAAAACTGAAGAAGAGAGCGAGCTTATTAACTTTTATTATTATAAATGATTTAATAACTTTCCCTAATCAGTCGTGAAGGAGAACATGTGCCAGAGCGCCATAACTCAGATTGCCTGTTAAGACACTCTTGTGCCATTATGTGGGGGAATAAGAAGTCAATGCTGCCTCCCCAAGAGTTCCCGTACATAATGTAATATATGGCACAAACATATATAGCACAGACATGTCACTGTAACGTATAGGTCATTGTCTCAGGCTCAGACGACCAGTGGCCGGAATTGATCCTTTCATTAAGTCTAATTCGTTAGCTGCATTCTCATCGAAATTTACATGGATCGGGCCCCACTGAAATTATTCACAAACTCTGCTTTATGAAGACTCAGCAAAAGGTAATGGAAACAATTAAAAGGGAATTATTTTAATTAAGTATTCGGCAAGCTAATAAGATGTGATGCTGTATTTTATACATGTGTACTTGGAGACGTGTTGACTTTTGTACTCAGTACAGCACAGCTGATAAAGGGAGGTTTTGCACACTTCTGGTATATACACGTCGTGGTCTCAACAATAAAACTCTGCCCCCTAGGTGGAAAAATATAACTGTAATATTACTCTCCCCTATGTAGAAAAATATAACTACTGTGTTACTGCCTCCTTGTCACATCTCCACCAGAATTCGTCTTCCCCAGGTGCCGCCATATTGACTCTGCGGGCGGTGCTGGTGATAGTGAAGATGACAGAGATCCAAAAGATCAGGATCTGGAGTTCTGTCCAGTCTGACAGTGTATGTGTATGCAGCGCCCCAGAGTCCTGGTCGTGGCAGTACTGTGGCTCCGCCGCTAAGGGGGGCTATGGTACGTCTGATGGCACTGAAGGAGTTCATCTGACCAGGTATCACAGACACCAATACATTTCACAGTCTGGCCTCCAGGGGGAGCTAAGGGTTCTATGTATTAGGCCACTCCTCACAATCTGGTAAAACTGGGGGTTAGGCAGGAAGTTAGAAGAAAAAGCTGACTGGGTTGGAACCAGGCAACACCTTGTGGCAGAGGGTGTTGTGGGGGAAGATTCAGAGGGGTCCCTGTCAGGGGTGGGATCCTGACAGAGGCCTAGCAAACAGAGAGAACGATACGGGACCGCGCCTGCACGATATAGCGGCGGTACCCCAAGAAAGGACAAGAAGCGAGGTTTATTGTGCTGAGTGAGAAACGAGATCAACGCAACAAGGAGAATACCAGTAGGAGTCGTGCTGTAAGACGAGGCAACATCCTATTGAGGCGCATAACCGGTGGCCGGAACGCCGAGAAAGTATAGAGCTCCAAGCCAAACTTCAAACCTACGGCAGGACAGTCAGTTATAGGCGGGCTGTCTCACCCAATTGACCTAGGAAGACACAGGGGGGTAACAACAGGAGTGGGGCGACGCTAGAGTCCCGGAAGAGCTCCGAGCCTCCCCGTCATACGGGTGCGTCCGAACCATAAGATCTGGGGGACGTGGAAGAACATCAGAATCGAGTTGTGAGGGAACACGAGAAACAGACACAACAGTTGTGAGGACTATCCCGTGGTGCTCAGCAGGGAAGGACTACAACACACAAGCGCTAGAGGGTAGGCACAGATTTCCACCTGCAAAGGGAACTCTGGATGTGCCATCGGACCGACTAGGCTTGCGCAGCCCAGTTAACCGTATTCCGGATTGAGGACCCTGAAGCCTTCAGTAAAGAGGTAAAGAGACTGCAACCTGGTGTCCTCGGTATTTACTGCACCGCACTACCACCACCATCCACACCTTTCATTGGGCGCCCCTCAGCAGGGTCACGGACCGGGTCTAGCCACCATGACAACCCCAGAGCAGAGACTCAGAGGCCCGGTACCGGGTACCCCTCGGCCCTGCGGCAGTGGGGGCGCTACAATTTTTGGCGTCACGAACAGGATCTACTTAAGCCTGAAGAATCGGGTCATGTGTGCCTTGGAACTGTGACTTATTATACTTGGAACTGTGACTTATTGTACTTGGACTGTGACTTATTGCAAAGACTGTGTATTGCTACTTGCCGCCAAATGTTCCCGCCAAAACCCGCCGCCATTGCAGCACCACAGGGAACGCAGAGGGAGAAGGAGGGCATGCCATGGGAGGAGACTACCAAAGCGGCGCCAGAAGTAGCGACCGCCCCCTCCGACTTCTGCTGCGAGATGACGACTTGCCCAGCAGCAGAGGAGAACCGCCCCCTGATTTGCAATGGCGGGAACGAGGTGAAGAAGGAGCTCGACCTCGGAGAAATGGCGGAGCCAGGTGCATGCGTTGCCGCCGAATGCCGGACAGCGATGATGAACAGCAAGTGCCCGAGCAGCGGCGAAGCAATCCCGGCTTGCCCTCACCCATCAGAGGCGGACTCACGTCCACCGCCGGTGAAGGATCTGAACTCCCTGGAGCCGCCGACGGAGGAGCCGAGCCTACCTATCCCGACCACGGAGCCATGGAGGGCGGAACCACATCCAGAGACCACCTCGGTGGAACCACAGTCCGGGCTGCGGCCGATTCCAGTGTCCTCGTCAACGGGACAGATCGACATCGGTGGAATCACATCAGGCGCAGGTATGGACGGCGCCCCTACTCCCCCGGCCGATTCTGCTCCCCCGACCGATCCAGCTCTCCTGACCGATCCCGCTCCCGTGACCGCTCCTCACCCCAACAATAACTGTTTCTTCTCGGTGGAGCGGGTGATCCTCACCCCCGACGCGATGGGGAAGCTGGTACCTCCACTACCGACCAAGATGGGAGAACCCATAGACGTGGGCCCAGACGGGGTGGTCCTCCGGTGGGACACCCCCTGGACCGGGCCAGATGGAGCCTGGGAGGATGGCCTCACCCTTGCTGTGCTCACTTGGGAACAGTACAAACAATGTTTAATCTTGCATTGGAGACACCGAGACGAGACGGAACAACCTGACACGCCACAAACGCAACGCAGAAAGTCTGCGCACGGCAGGAAAGACGTGGTAAAGCGGGGAACTGTTCTGGCCTTCCACCCGAAGAGGGGTTGGGGCTCCATACAGGAACTGGGACTACCGACTGACGTCTTCGTTACTAGTTACAACGTGAAAACTCCCTGCTGTAGCCAATATGGTGACCCATTGCAAAGGGGGGATCAGGTGACCTACACCCGCCACCGGAGTGCGCAAGGGTGGTGCGCTCGGAATGTCCAACGCTGTGAGCCTGAAGGGGCATCACCTGTTGCCCTGACCATGACTGATCCGGGCTTGACAGATCTTGTTACTCTCACCACCATCCGCCTTGTGGCGGCTACTGAACTTACAAACAGGGTTAGCCTTCAGATCCAGACACCGAGAGATCAACCACCGGTACTGATACCGCATCGACCGCGGATCAGAGACCACCCCCTACACTACAAGAAGACTAAGTAAGCAAAAATGCTTTATTGATGTACATAGTTAATTGTTTTTACTGTTTTGCTGCTAAAACCCGTTTAGGGTTATTCTTAAAGGGATCCCTTTGTTGACCCGGGATCCCTATTGTTTTTGTTTGTTTTCTACTTTTGCACAGTTATCAAAGGACTGCCGAATCATGGACGGTGAATGATTCAAAAACTGATTTTGTAAATAGTTTGCACCTTCTTAAAGGTGCTCTCTACTGGTTTTACATAAAGAAAGGACTCTTTGCGAAGATACTGATCTTGAGAATGTTACCGGAGTCCTTATTGCAAACAGACTTGCAGCTTGAGAAGTTGCACTACCTCATAGAGACTTGGTCCCCTCTTAAAGGGGATGTTCATTGATAGTGCTTAGAGAATGATGATGCTCTAAAAGAGAAAGTACTAATGCTGATATGTGAAAGTTGAATGTAACTAACTAGTTGATTGTAAGAAATGTTTAATGATGTTGATAGAAGAACGAGGACAGGAAGTGAACCCGTACGGGGTTAGTTAGTGAGTCCTCCTAGGAGCCATACAGAGATGGCTCAGTGATCTTGAACTGAAAGAAAAATGATATGTTCTATACTGTGTATAGTAGTGGAAGGACAGTAGGCCCGGGCAGAAAGGGGCGGTCCTGTACAGAAAGGGGAGGCAGTAGGTCTGGAGCAGTTAGGACAGGCGGTCCTGCAGACGTAAAGTAGGAGAATGCAAAAACGTTAAGTAGCCTTATAATGTCTTATAAGAAGGTCTTTAGTGGATTTAGCGAGTATGTCCTTAAAGGCAATGTTAAATTATTGTTCAAAGATTTTGCACTTAGAAGAATAATCGGTTGGGTAAGCGAAGTTATTTATAGTCTGTTATTGAAAGTATTTAACCATGTTTGTAACGTTCAAGTGTCCTCACCTCCCATAAAGGGAAGCTCTGTTAAAAAGTTTACTTGTACTTGCATTTTCAAAATTGTATGTCTTTTTGCTGACATGTATTGTTGTTTTCTTCCCAGTCCAGGAGTACTGGATTTAACCGGGGGGGAGTGCAGCGCCCCAGAGTCCTGGTCGTTGCAGTACTGTGGCTCCGCCGCTAAGGGGGGCTATGGTACGTCTGATGGCACTGAAGGAGTTCATCTGACCAGGTATCACAGACACCAATACATTTCACAGTCTGACCTCCAGGGGGAGCTAAGGGTTCTATTTAGTAGGCCACTCCTCACAATCTGGTAAAACTGGGGGTTAGGCAGGAAGTTAGAAGAAAAAGCTGACTGGGTTGGAACCAGGCAACACCTTGTGGCAGAGGGTGTTGTGGGGGAAGATTCAGAGGGGTCCCTGTTATGATCCCTAGTGGCTGAGGATCACAAATAGATCAGCAAGTGATTAAACTAAGGACGAGCTCTAGGGAGATGGTAACTGGACTGATCGCAAATCTGAACCTATCCAAAACAACTAGAGATAGCCGGTATGAAATCAGATTCAGCAAAAGAGGCCCACTAGTACTAGAAAGCAGAAAATAGAGCAGGGGTCTAAGCGATCAATAAAAAACCCTTACAAAATATCCATCCTGAGATTTCAAGAACCCACACACCAACTAACGGTGTGTGGGGAGAAACTCAGCCCACTAGAGCAACCAGCAAGCGAGGGAATTACATTTTAGCAAGCTGGAACAGAAAACATGATAAACACTGCTGATCAAAAAATGAGCAAACAAAACTTAGCTTATCCTGGATGGACTGGGAGCAAGGTAGTCAGAAGGAATCTGAGTAGCACTGATTACATCGACAGCCGGCAACAAGTGGAAGTAAAACAGAGCTATATAGGAACCTCCCAGAGGATAACGAACCAGCTGATAGCCAGAGACCAGCAGGATAACAGGCAAAGCCACCAGGGGGAGCCCAAAGCAAAAGTCACACCATACCACCAGTGACCACAAGAGGGAGCCTGAACACAGAGTTCACAACAGTACCCCCCCCCTTGAGGAGGGGTCACCAAACCCTCATGAAAACCACCAGGGCGATCAGGATGAGCCACATGGAAGGCACGAACCAAATCGGCTGCATGAACATCAGAGGCGACAACCCAAGAATTATCCTCCTGACCATAGCCCCTCCATTTAACCAAATACTGGAGCCTCCGTCTAGAAATACGAGAATCCAAGATCTTCTCCACCACGTATTCCAATTCTCCCTCAACCAGCACCGGGGCAGGAGGCTCAACCGGAGGAACCACAGGCACCACATACCTCCGCAACAACGAGCGATGGAACACATTATGAATAGCAAATGATGCTGGGAGGTCCAGACGAAATGACACAGGGCCAAGGACTTCCAGAATCTTATAAGGACCGATAAACCGAGGCTTGAACTTAGGAGAGGAGACCTTCATAGGAACGAAGCGAGAAGACAACCACACCAAGTCCCCAACGCAAAGTCGGGGACCCACACAGCGACGGCGGTTGGCAAAGAGCTGAGCCTTCTCTTGAGACAGCTTCAAATTGTCCACCACATGATTCCAAATCTGATACAACCTATCAACCACAACATCCACTCCAGGACAGTCAGAAGGCGCCACCTGACCCGAGGAAAAACGAGGATGAAACCCCGAATTACAAAAGAAAGGAGAAAGCAAAGTAGCAGAACTAGCCCGATTATTAAGGGCAAACTCGGCCAACGGCAAAAAAGTAACCCAGTCGTCCTGATCAGCAGAAACAAAACATCTTAAATAAGCCTCCAAGGTCTGATTAGTTCGCTCGGTTTGGCCATTCGTCTGAGGATGGAAGGCCGACGAAAAAGACAAATCAATGCCCAATTTAGCACAAAAGGTCCGCCAAAATCTAGACACAAACTGGGATCCTCTGTCAGAAACAATGTTCTCAGGAATCCCGTGCAAACGAACCACATTTTGAAAAAACAGTGGAACCAACTCGGAGGAGGAAGGCAACTTAGGCAAGGGCACCAAATGGACCATCTTAGAAAAACGATCACACACCACCCAGATGACAGACATTCTCTGAGAGACAGGGAGATCTGAAATAAAATCCATGGAAATGTGCGTCCAAGGCCTCTTCGGGACAGGCAAAGGTAACAGCAAACCACTGGCTCGAGAACAGCAAGGCTTAGCCCGAGCACAAATTCCACAAGACTGCACAAAGGAACGCACATCCCGCGACAAGGAAGGCCACCAAAAAGACCTGGCCACCAAGTCTCTGGTACCAAATATTCCAGGATGGCCCGCCAACACCGAAGAATGAACCTCAGAGATGACTCTGTTGGTCCATCTATCCGGGACAAACAGTCTCTCCGGTGGACAGCGATCAGGTCTATCCGCCTGAAACTCTTGCAGCACACGTCGCAAATCTGGGGAGATGGCAGACAAAATCACCCCTTCTCTAAGAATACCAGCCGGCTATGAATCTCCAGGAGAGTCAGGCACAAAACTCCTAGAAAGAGCATCAGCCTTCACATTCTTCGAACCAGGCAGGTACGAAACCACGAAATCAAAACGAGAGAAAAACAATGACCAACGAGCCTGTCTGGGATTCAGCCGCTTGGCCGACTCGAGATAAATCAAATTCTTGTGATCAGTCAAGACCACCACACGATGCTTAGCTCCCTCGAGCCAATGTCACCACTCCTCAAATGCCCACTTCATAGCCAACAACTCCCGATTACCGACATCATAATTCCGCTCGGCAGGCGAAAACTTTCTTGAAAAGAAAGCACATGGCTTCATCACAGAGTCATCGGAGCTTCTCTGCGACAAAACAGCCCCCGCTCCAATCTCGGAAGCATCAACCTCCACCTGGAAGGGAAGTGAGACATCTGGCTGACATAAGACCGGAGCCGAAGAAAACCGGCGCTTCAGCTCCCGAAAGGCCTCCACAGCCGCCGAGGACCAATTAGTCACATCAGAACCTTTCTTGGTCAAATCCGTCAAAGGCTTAACAACACCAGAAAAATTAGCTATGAAGCGACGGTAAAAATTAGCAAAACCCAAGAACTTCTGAAGACTCTTAACCGATGTAGGCTGCGTCCAGTCATGAATAGCCTGAACCTTGACTGGGTCCATCTCAATAGTAGAAGGAGAAAAAATGAAACCCAAAAAAGAAATCTTCTGGACTCCAAAAAGACATTTTGAGCCCTTCACAAATAAAGCATTGTCACGCAGGACCTGAAAGACCATCCTGACCTGCTTAACATGAGACTCCAAATCATCCGAAAAAAACAGAATATCATCCAGATACACAATCATAAACTTATCCAGATATTCACGGAAGATGTCGTGCATAAAGGACTGAAAGACTGAAGGAGCATTAGAAAGTCCAAAAGGCATCACCAGGTACTCAAAATGGCCTTCAGGCGTATTAAATGCAGTTTTCCATTCATCACCCTGTTTTATACGCACAAGGTTATACGCACCACGAAGATCTATCTTGGTGAACCAACTAGACCCCCTAATGCGAGCAAACAAATCAGTTAACAATGGCAAAGGATACTGAAATTTGACCGTGATTTTATTTAAAAGGCGATAATCAATACAAGGTCTCAGTGAACCATCCTTCTTAGCCACAAAAAAGAATCCCGCACCAAGAGGGGAAGAGGACGGGCGAATATGTCCCTTCTCCAAAGACTCCTTTATGTAACTCCGCATGGCAGCATGCTCCGGCACAGATAAATTGAAAAGTCGTCCCTTAGGAAACTTACTACCAGGAATCAAATTTATAGCACAATCACAGTCCCTATGAGGAGGTAGAGAATTGAGTTTGGGCTCCTCAAATACATCCTGGTAGTCTGACAAAAACGTAGGGACTTCAGAAGGAGTGGATGAAGCAATTGACACCACAGGTGCATCACCATGAATTCCCTGACAACCCCAACTTGACACAGACATAGCTTTCCAATCCAGGACTGGATTATGAGTCTGCAACCATGGTAGACCCAACACGACAACATCATGCAAATTATGCAATACAAGAAAGCGAATCACCTCCTGATGAACAGGAGTCATGCACATGGTCACTTGTGTCCAGTACTGAGGTCTATTCGTAGCCAATGGCGTAGAGTCAATTCCCCTTAGTGGAATAGGGAATTTTAAAGGCTCCAAATCAAAACCACAGCGCCTGGCAAATGACCAATCCATCAGACTCAGGGCAGCACCTGAATCTACAAAGGCATTAACCGGGTAAGATGACAGGGAACAAATCAGGTTAACAGACAAAATGAACCTAGGCTGTAAAGTACAAATGGTGACAGATTTATCAACCTTTTTTTTGCGCTTAGAGCATGCCGAGATAACATGAGCCGAGTCACCACAGTAAAAGCACAACCCATTTTGCCGTCTATAATTTTGCCATTCACTTCTGGTCAGAATTCTGTCACATTGCATAGATTCAGGTGTCTGTTCAGAAGACACCGCCAAATGGTGCACAGGTTTGCGCTCCCGCAACCGCCGATCAATCTGAATGGCCAGAGTCATTGACTCATTCAGACCTGCAGGCGTAGGGAACCCCACCATGACATTCTTAATGGCTTCAGAAAGACCTTCTCTGAAATTTGCAGCCAGGGCACACTCATTCCACTGAGTAAGCACCGACCATTTCCGAAATTTCTGGCAGTACACCTCTGCTTCATCTTGCCCCTGCGAGAGGGCCAATAACGCTTTTTCAGCCTGGTTCTCAAGATTAGGTTCCTCATAGAGCAATCCAAGGGCCAAAAAAAACGCATCCACACTGAGCAATGCAGGATCCCTTGGCACCAATGCGAAGGCCCAATCTTGAGGGTCACCACGCAAAAAGGAAATAATAATCCTAACTTGCTGAACGGCATCACCAGAGGAACGAGGTTTCAAAGAAAGAAACAACTTACAATTGTTCTTAAAATTTAGGAACCTAGATCTATCTCCAGAAAACAACTCCGGAATAGGTATCCTAGGCTCAGACATAGGACTGTGAACAACAAAATCCTGAATACTCTGAACTCTAGCAGCAAGATGATCCAGACTGGAAGCCAAGCTCTGGACATCCATGTCAGCAGCTGAACTCAGAGCCACACCAAGATTAAGAGGAGGAGAGAAGCTAGCACAGCAGCTAGACACACGGCAACAAAAAAAAAAAAAAATTCTCAAGGCTTCTTTTCTCCTGCTTCTGCCATGCAATTAACACTTTGCGGGCCGGCTGTACTGTTATGATCCCTAGTGGCTGAGGATCACAAATAGATCAGCAAGTGATTAAACTAAGGACGAGCTCTAGGGAGATGGTAACTGGACTGATCGCAAATCTGAACCTATCCAAAACAACTAGAGATAGCCGGTATGAAATCAGATTCAGCAAAAGAGGCCCACTAGTACTAGAAAGCAGAAAATAGAGCAGGGGTCTAAGCGATCAATAAAAAACCCTTACAAAATATCCATCCTGAGATTTCAAGAACCCACACACCAACTAACGGTGTGTGGGGAGAAACTCAGCCCACTAGAGCAACCAGCAAGCGAGGGAATTACATTTTAGCAAGCTGGAACAGAAAACATGATAAACACTGCTGATCAAAAAATGAGCAAACAAAACTTAGCTTATCCTGGATGGACTGGGAGCAAGGTAGTCAGAAGGAATCTGAGTAGCACTGATTACATCGACAGCCGGCAACAAGTGGAAGTAAAACAGAGCTATATAGGAACCTCCCAGAGGATAACGAACCAGCTGATAGCCAGAGACCAGCAGGATAACAGGCAAAGCCACCAGGGGGAGCCCAAAGCAAAAGTCACACCATACCACCAGTGACCACAAGAGGGAGCCTGAACACAGAGTTCACAACAGGTCCCTGTCAGGGGTGGGATCCTGACAGAGGCCTAGCAAACAGAGAGAACGATACGGGACCGCGCCTGCACGATATAGCGGCGGTACCCCAAGAAAGGACAAGAAGCGATGTTTATTGTGCTGAGTGAGAAACGAGATCAACGCAACAAGGAGAATACCAGTAGGAGTCGTGCTGTAAGACGAGGCAACTTCCTATCGAGGCGGATAACCGGTGGCCGGAACGCCGAGGAAATATAGAGCTCCAAGCCAAACTTCAAACCTACGGCAGGACAGTCAGTTATAGGCGGGCTGTCTCACCCAATTGACCTAGGAAGACACAGGGGGGTAACAACAGGAGTGGGGCGACGCTAGAGTCCCGGAAGAGCTCTGAGCCTCCCCGTCATACGGGTGCGTCCGAACCATAAGATCTGGGGGACGTGGAAGAACATCAGAATCGAGTTGTGAGGGAACACGAGAAACAGACACAACAGTTGTGAGGACTATCCCGTGGTGCTCAGCAGGGAAGGACTACAACACACAAGCGCTAGAGGGTAGGCACAGATTTCCACCTGCAAAGGGAACTCTGGATGTGCCATCGGACCGACTAGGCTTGCGCAGCCCAGTTAACCGTATTCCGGATTGAGGACCCTGAAGCCTTCAGTAAAGAGGTAAAGAGACTGCAACCTGGTGTCCTCGTTATTTACTGCACCGCACTACCACCACCATCCACACCTTTCATTGCGCGCCCCTCAGCAGGGTCACGGACCGGGTCTAGCCACCGTGGCAACCCCAGAGCAGAGACTCAGAGGCCCGGTACCGGGTACCCCTCGGCCCTGCGGCAGTGGGGGCGCTACATGTATTTGTGTGTGTGCTGAAGCTGTCAGCTCCCTGCTCCAGCCAAATGGAGAGCATCACAGTGCAGATCCCAACCAATCTAACCTTAGTGACTGGACAGAGCTCGCCTTCCAGAGCTTCTGATTTTGGCATAACCTCTATTACCAGCGCTGACTGCAGAGTGACTACGGCGGTGCCTAGTGACAGAAGCAGATGTCGCAGGAGTAGGATCTAGTGGAGATGTGACACTCCTATGCACAAGAATATAACTGCTATAATACTGCCCATATGTACAAGACTATAACTACTATAATACTGCCCCCTATATACTAGAATATAATTACTATGATACTGCTCCTATGCACAAGACTATAACTACTATAATACTGCCTCTATGTACAAAAATATAACTACTATAATACTGCTCCCATGCACAAGAATATAACTACTATAATACTGCCCTCTGTACAAGAATATAACTACTATTGTCATGATCTCCATGGCCAGAGAACTAGCATAAGCCTCTATAGGAACAAGCTCTTGGAAGATGTAACTATACTGACCATGAACTAAACCTACCGCATCATCTAGAAGTAGCCAGGTAGCATGTCCTACTTTTTATCCCTATATGCCCAGCGCCGGCCGGAGAACTAAATAATGCTAGCAGAGGGAAATATAAGACCTGACTCACCTCTAGAGAAATGCCCAAAAAAGGAGACAGAAGCCCCCCACATATATTGGCGGTGATATGAGATGAAACAACAAACGCAGCAGGAAAATAGTTTTAGCAAATTTGAGGTCCGCTTTCTAGATAGCAGAAGACAGAAAGCATACTTTCATGGTCAGTAGAAAACCCTAACAAAACACATCCAGAAATTACTTTAGGACTCTGGCATTAACTCATAATACCAGAGTGGCAATTCCTGATCAACAAGAGCTTTCCAGACACAGTAACGAAACTGCAGCTGTGAACTGGAACCAAAATACAAAAACAAAACATGGACGAATGCCCAACTTATCTAGTAGATGTCTGGGAGCAGGAACAAGCACAGAGAGGCTTCTGATAACATTGTTGACCGGCAAGCATCTAACAGAGAAGCCAGGTTATATAGCGACACCCAGATCTAATCAGAACAGGTGAACAGGGAAGATGATGTCACAAGTTCAATTCCACCAGTAGCCACCGGGGGAGCCCAGAATCCAAATTCACAACAGTACCCCCCCCTCAAGGAGGGGGCACCGAACCCTCACCAGAACCACCAGGGCGATCAGGATGGGCCCTATGAAAGGCACGAACCAGATCAGAGGCATGAACATCAGATGCAGTGACCCAAGAATTATCCTCCTGGCCATATCCCTTCCACTTGACCAGATACTGGAGTCTCCGTCTGGAAACACGGGAGTCTAGGATTTTTTCCACAACGTACTCCAACTCACCCTCAACCAACACCGGAGCAGGAGGCTCAACGGAAGGCACAACCGGTGCCTCATACCTGCGCAATAACGACCGATGAAAAACGTTATGAATAGAAAAGGATGCAGGGAGGTCCAAACGGAAGGAAACAGGGTTAAGAATCTCCAATATTTTATACGGACCGATGAACCGAGGCTTAAACTTAGGAGATGAGACCCTCATAGGGACAAAACGAGAAGACAACCACACCAAATCTCCAACACAAAGCCGAGGACCAACACGACGGTGACGGTTGGCAAAAAGCTGAGTCTTCTCCTGGGACAACTTTAAATTGTCCATCACCTGCCCCCAGATATGATGCAATCTCTCCACCACCGCATCCACTCCAGGACAATCCGAGGATTCCATCTGACCGGAGGAAAATCGAGGATGGAACCCCGAATTACAGAAAAACGGGGAAACCAAGGTGGCAGAGCTGGCCCGATTATTGAGGGCGAACTCCGCCAATGGCAAAAAAGCAACCCAATCATCCTGGTCAGCAGACACAAAACACCTCAGATATGTCTCCAGGGTCTGATTAGTCCGCTCGGTCTGGCCATTAGTCTGAGGGTGAAAAGCAGACGAAAAAGACAAATCTATGCCCATCCTAGCACAAAATGCCCGCCAAAATCTAGACACAAATTGGGTTCCTCTGTCAGAAACGATATTCTCAGGAATACCATGCAAACGAACAACATTTTGAAAAAACAGGGGCACCAACTCGGAAGAAGAAGGCAATTTGGGCAGGGGAACCAAATGAACCATCTTAGAAAAACGGTCACACACCACCCAGATGACAGACATCTTCTGAGAAACAGGCAGATCTGAAATAAAATCCATCGAGATGTGTGTCCAAGGCCTCTTAGGAATAGGCAAGGGCAACAATAATCCACTAGCCCGAGAACAACAAGGCTTGGCCCGAGCACAAACGTCACAAGACTGCACAAAGCCTCGCACATCTTGTGACAGGGAAGGCCACCAGAAGGATCTTGCCACCAAATCCCTGGTACCAAAAATTCCAGGATGACCTGCCAACGCAGAAGAATGCACCTCAGAGATGACTTTACTGGTCCAATCATCAGGAACAAACAGCCTATCAGGCGGACAACGATCCGGTCTATCCGCCTGAAACTCCTGCAAGGCCCGCCGCAGGTCTGGAGAAACGGCTGACAAGATAACTCCCTCCTTAAGAATACCTGTGGGGTCAGAGTTGCCAGGTGAATCAGGCTCAAAACTCCTAGAAAGGGCATCCGCCTTAACATTCTTAGAACCTGGTAGGTACGATACCACAAAATTAAACCGAGAAAAAAATAATGACCAGCGCGCCTGTCTAGGATTCAGGCGCCTGGCGGTCTCAAGATAAATCAAATTTTTGTGGTCAGTCAATACCACCACCTGATGTCTGGCCCCCTCGAGCCAATGGCGCCACTCCTCAAACGCCCACTTCATGGCCAAAAGCTCCCGATTCCCAACATCATAATTCCGCTCAGCGGGCGAAAATTTACGGGAAAAGAAGGCACAAGGCCTCATCACGGCGCAGTCAGAACTTTTCTGCGACAACACTGCCCCAGCTCCGATCTCAGAAGCGTCGACCTCAACCTGAAAAGGAAGAGTCACATCAGGCTGACGCAACACAGGGGCAGAAGAAAAACAGCGCTTAAGCTCCTGAAAGGCCTCCACAGCATCAGGGGACCAATTAGCAACATCAGCACCCTGTCTAGTCAAATCGGTCAATGGCTTAACGACATCCGAAAAACCAGAAATAAATCGACGATAAAAGTTGGCAAAGCCCAAAAATTTCTGAAGACTTTTAAGAGAAGAGGGCTGCGTCCAATCACAAATAGCTTGAACCTTGACAGGATCCATCTCAATGGAAGAGGGAGAAAAAATATATCCCAAAAAGGAAATTCTCTGAACCCCAAAAACGCACTTAGAACCCTTGACACACAGAGAATTAGACCGCAAAACCTGAAAAACCCTCTTAACTTGCCGGACATGAGAGTCCCAGTCATCCGAAAAAATCAGAATATCATCCAGATACACTATCATAAATTTATCCAAAAAATCGCGGAAAATATCATGCATAAAGGACTGGAAGACTGAAGGGGCATTAGAAAGACCAAAAGGCATCACCAAATACTCAAAGTGGCCCTCGGGCGTATTAAATGCGGTTTTCCACTCATCCCCCTGCCTGATCCGCACCAAATTATACGCCCCACGGAGATCAATCTTAGAGAACCACTTGGCCCCCTTTATGCGAGCAAACAAATCAGTCAGCAACGGCAATGGGTATTGATATTTAACCGTGATTTTATTCAAAAGCCGATAATCAATACATGGTCTCAAAGAGCCGTCTTTTTTTGACACAAAGAAAAAACCGGCTCCTAAGGGAGATGACGATGGACGAATATGTCCCTTTTCCAAGGACTCCTTTATATATTCTCGCATAGCAGTATGTTCAGGCACAGACAGATTAAATAAACGACCCTTTGGGTATTTACTACCCGGAATTAAATCTATAGCACAATCGCACTCACGGTGCGGAGGTAGTGAACCCAGCTTGGGTTCTTCAAAGACGTCACGATAATCAGACAGGAACTCAGGGATTTCAGAGGGAATAGATGATGAAATGGACACCAAAGGTACGTCCCCATGAGTCCCCTTACATCCCCAGCTCAACACAGACATAGCTCTCCAGTCAAGGACTGGGTTGTGAGACTGCAGCCATGGCAATCCCAGCACCAAATCATCATGTAGATTATACAGCACCAGAAAACGAATAGTCTCCTGGTGATCCGGATTAATACACATAGTCACTTGTGTCCAGTATTGTGGTTTATTATTAGCCAATGGGGTGGAGTCAATCCCCTTCAGAGGAATAAGAGTTTCCAAAGGCTCTAAATCATACCCACAACGATTGGCAAAGGACCAATCCATAAGACTCAAAGCGGCGCCAGAGTCGATATAGGCGTCAGTAGTAATAGATGACAAAGAGCAAATCAGGGTCACAGACAAAATAAATTTAGACTGTAAAGTGCCAATGGAAACGGATTTATCAAGCTTTTTAGTACGCTTAGAGCATGCTGATATAACATGAGTAGAATCCCCACAATAGAAACACAACCCATTTTTCCGTCTAAAATTCTGCCGCTCGCTTCTGGACAGAATTCTATCACACTGCATGCTTTCTGGCGTCTTCTCAGTGGACACCGCCAGATGGTGCACTGGTTTGCGCTCCCGCAGACGCCTATCGATCTGAATGGCCATTGTCATGGACTCATTCAGACCCGCAGGCACAGGGAACCCCACCATAACATCCTTAATGGCATCAGAGAGACCCTCTCTGAAAGTAGCCGCCAAGGCACACTCATTCCACTGAGTAAGCACAGACCATTTACGGAATCTTTGGCAGTAAATTTCAGCTTCATCTTGCCCCTGCGATAGGGACATCAAAGTTTTTTCTGCCTGAAGTTCCAAATGAGGTTCCTCATACAGCAAGCCCAAGGCCAAAAAAAACGCATCCACATTGCGCAACGCAGGATCCCCTGGTGCCAATGCAAAAGCCCAGTCTTGAGGGTCGCCCCGGAGCAAGGAAATCACAATCCCAACCTGCTGTGCAGGGTCTCCAGCAGAACGAGATTTCAGGGACAAAAATAGCTTACAATTATTTCTAAAATTCTGAAAGCTAGATCTATTCCCTGAGAAGAATTCCGGCAAAGGAATTCTCGGCTCAGATACCGGAGCATGAATAATAAAATCTTGCAAATTTTGTACTTTCGTGGTGAGATTATTCAAACCTGCAGTTACACTCTGAAGATCCATTATTAACAGGTGAACACAAAGCCATTCAAAGATTATAAGGAGAGAGAAAAAAAAGAAAGACTGCAGCATAGACAGACTGGCAAGTGATCCAATTAAGAGCACAGAGAAAAAAAAAAAAAAAAAAAAACTCTCAGCAGACTTCTTATTTCTCTCCTTTCTCAGCCAAGGATTTTAACCCTTTAGTGGGCCGGTCAAACTGTCATGATCTCCATGGCCAGAGAACTAGCATAAGCCTCTATAGGAACAAGCTCTTGGAAGATGTAACTATACTGACCATGAACTAAACCTACCGCATCATCTAGAAGTAGCCAGGTAGCATGTCCTACTTTTTATCCCTATATGCCCAGCGCCGGCCGGAGAACTAAATAATGCTAGCAGAGGGAAATATAAGACCTGACTCACCTCTAGAGAAATGCCCAAAAAAGGAGACAGAAGCCCCCCACATATATTGGCGGTGATATGAGATGAAACAACAAACGCAGCAGGAAAATAGTTTTAGCAAATTTGAGGTCCGCTTTCTAGATAGCAGAAGACAGAAAGCATACTTTCATGGTCAGTAGAAAACCCTAACAAAACACATCCAGAAATTACTTTAGGACTCTGGCATTAACTCATAATACCAGAGTGGCAATTCCTGATCAACAAGAGCTTTCCAGACACAGTAACGAAACTGCAGCTGTGAACTGGAACCAAAATACAAAAACAAAACATGGACGAATGCCCAACTTATCTAGTAGATGTCTGGGAGCAGGAACAAGCACAGAGAGGCTTCTGATAACATTGTTGACCGGCAAGCATCTAACAGAGAAGCCAGGTTATATAGCGACACCCAGATCTAATCAGAACAGGTGAACAGGGAAGATGATGTCACAAGTTCAATTCCACCAGTAGCCACCGGGGGAGCCCAGAATCAAAATTCACAACATACTATAATACTGCCCCTATGTGGAAGAATATAACTACTATAATACTGCCCTCCTATGTACAAGAATATAACTGCTATAATACTACCCTTATGTACAAGAATATAGCTATAGTACTGCTCCTATGTACAAGAATATAACTACTATAATACTGCCCCTATGTACATGAATATAACTACTATAATACTGCCTCTATGTGCAGGACTATACCTACTATAATACTGCTCCTATGTACAAGAATATAACTACTATAATACTGCTCCTATGTACAAGAATATAACTACTATAATACCGGTCCTATGTACAAGAATATAACTACTATAATACTGCCTCCTATGTACAAGAATATAACTGCTATGATGCTGCCCCATGTACAAGAATATAACTACTATAATACTGCTCCTATGTACAAGAATATAACTACTATAATACTGCTCCTATGTACAAGAATATAACTGCTATAATGTTGCCCCTATGTAAAAGAATATAACTATTATAATACTGCCACTATGTACAAGAATATAACTACTATAATACTGCCCCTATGTACAAGAATATAACTACTATAATACTGCTCATATGTACAAGAACATAATTATTATAATACTGCCCATGTGTACAAGAATATAACTACTATAATACAGCCTCAGTAAGAATATAACTACTATAATACTGCCCCTATGTACAGGAATATAACTACTATAATAATGCTGTCTTTGTACTAGAATATAATTACTATAATACTGTCCCTAAACACAAGAATATAACTAATATAATACTGCTCCTATGTACTAGAATATAACTACCATAATACAGCCCCTATGTACAATAATATAACTTCTATAATACTGCTCCTATGTACAAGAATATAACTACTATAATACTGCTCCTATGTACAAGAATATAACTGCTATAATGCTGCCCCTATGTAAAAGAATATAACTATTATAATACTGCCACTATGTACAATAATATAACTACTATAATACTGCCCCTATGTACAAGAATATAACTACTATAATACTGCTCCTATCTACTAGAATATAATTACTGTAATACTGCTCCTAGGTACAATAATATAACTACTATAATACTGCTCCTCTGTACAAGAATATAACTACTATAATACTGCTCCTATGTACTCGAATATAACTACTATTATACTGCTCCTATCTACTAGAATATAACTACTATAATACTGCTCTTATCTACTAGAATATAACTACTATAATACTGCTCCTATGTACTAGAATATAACTACTATAATACTGCTCCTATCTACTAGAATATAACTACTATAATACTGCCCCTATGTACAAGAATATAACTATTATAATACTGCCCATGTGTACAAGAATATAACTACTATAATACTGGCTCAGTAAGAAAATAACTACTATAATACTGCCCCTATGTACAGGAATATAACTATTATAATAATGTCTTCTATGTACTAGAATACAATTATTATAATACTGTCCCTATACACAAGAATATAGCTACTATAATACTGCTCATATGTACTAGAATATAACTACTATAATACTGCTCCTATCAACTAGAATATAACTACTATAATACTGCCTCTATGTACAAGAATATAACTACTATAATACTGCTCCTATGTACAAGAATATAACTACTATAATACTGCTCCTATGTACAAGAATATAACTACTATAGTACTGCCCCTATGTACAAGAATATAACTACTATAATACTGCTCCTATGTACAAGAATATAACTGCTATAATACTGCTCCTATGTACAAGAATATAACTACTATAATACTGCCCCTATGTACAAGAGTATATCTACTATAATACTGCCCCCTATCTACTGGAATATAACTACTAAAATACTGCCTCTATACACAAGAATATAACTACTTGTATACCGCCATCTGAGGCAATGAAAATATATCTAAGCAGACAAATAATTTTTATAATTGTTTTGGTTGGAGATTAAACTGTATATTGTAATTAGTAGTTCACTGTGAGCAGTGATATAAAAAGATGGAGCAAAGATAAGCATATTTGTGGTACCTTTTATGCATATTTCAGTATAATTATTGTGTGACCTTGGTTGACCTTAAGGTACCTTCACACATAACGATTTCGTTAACGATATCGTTGCAACGTCACGCTTTTTTGTGACGTAGCAACAATCCCGCTAACGATCTCGTTATGTGTGACAGCGACCAACGATCCTTGGGAGATCGTTGGTCGATGGGAATGATCAGGACCTTTTTTTGGTCGCTGATCACCCGCTGTCATCGCTGGATCGGCGTGTGTGACGCCGATCCAGCGATGTGTTCACTTGTAACCAGGGTAAATATCGGGTTACTAAGCGCAGGGCCGCGCTTAGTAACCCGATATTTACCCTGGTTACCATTGTAAATGTAAAAAAAAAACAGTACATACTCACCTTCTGATGTCTGTCACGTCCCCCGCCGTCAGCTTCCCGCACTGACTGTCAGTGCCGGCCGTAAAGAAGAGCACAGCGGTGACGTCACCGCTGTGCTCTGCTTTACGGCCGGCGCTGACACAGTCAGTGCGGGAAGCTGACGGCGGGGGATGTGACAGACATCGGAATGTGAGTATGTAGTGTTTTTTTTTTTTTTTACTTTTACAATGGTAACCAGGGTAAATATCGGGTTACTAAGCGCGGCCCTGCACTTAGTAACCCGATGTTTACCCTGGTTACCCGGGTGCTGCAGGGGGACTTCGGCATCGTTGAAGACAGTTTCAGCGATGCCGAAGTCATTCCCCTGATCGTTGGTCGCTGGAGAGAGCTGTCTGTGTGACAGCTCCCCAGCGTCCACACAACGACTTACCAACGATCGCATCGCTGGTCGTGATCGTTGGTAAGTCGTTTAGTGTAACGGTACCTTTAGAGGTAAAATCAGGATAAGACAACAAAGAAATATAAAATATATTGGATGGATTTGCCTTTAAAATTCTTTTACTTTTTGTTTTAAGAACTTTGGATGTGCAGTTCTCAAGAAGGAATCCTTGAATTTTGTCAGGGTCTGATTTGCCAAATTGCTTCTAAGTTAATGATCAGGTCTTTATGTGCCTAGATTAATTGGGTGGTTTTGTCTTATCGGAAAGCTATTCTGTCAACAACATCCAGTTGAGATATTTAAGCAGACAGACATTGATCGCGGAGGCTGTGCAGTCACTGTTAAATATGGGTCATTTTAGGCAATTCCTGGACTTTCAAATACCTACCTAATGAAATATCAGGAATAGGTAATTCAGGACAATAAAACATGTAGTATATCTGTAAAGCCCAGATAGCTAATCTATGCCTGGCATCTAAAATTAATTACAATGACCATTTACCAATATGAACCCGCTGGCAGCTTCTGTGCAAGTTTGGAAATAAAAATTAACATTTTTAGATTTTAACACATTCTTTACAAACCAATAATATTGTTCAATAAACAAAAGTACAAATGTAGCCAGCTATAAAAATGATCCTATCTGTTCCTCTCCATAGGGATCACTATTTTAGAAATTGCATGCAGTACTCATCTATAGGGGCTGTACTATAGGTTATATTTTTATAAATGAGGGACTGTACTGTAACAGGTTAATTCTAGTACATAGGAGCAGTATTATAGTAGCTATATTCTTGTACATAGGAGCAGTATTATAGTAGTTATATTCTTGTACATAGGGGCAGTATTATAGTAGTTATATTCTTGTACATAGGGGCAGTATTATAGTAGTTATATTCTTGTATATAGGGGCAGTATTATAGTAGTTATATTCCTGTACATAGGGGCAGTATTATAGTAGTTATATTCTTGTACATAGGGGCAGTATTATAGTAGTTATATTCTTGTACATAGGAGCAGTATTATAGTAGTTATATTCTTGTACATAGGAACAGTATTATAGTAGTTATATTCTTGTACATAGGAGCAGTATTATAGTAGTAATATTCTTGTACATAGGAGCAGTATTATAGTAGTAATATTCTTGTACATAGGAGCAGTATTATAGTAGTAATATTCTTGTACATAGGAGCAGTATTATACTAGTTATATTCTTGTACATAGGAGCAGTATTATAGTAGTTATATTCTTGTACATAGGAGCAGTATTATAGTAGTTATATTCTTGTACATAGGAACAGTATTATAGTAGTTATATTCTTGTACATAGGAGCAGTATTATAGTAGTAATATTCTTGTACATAGGAGCAGTATTATAGTAGTAATATTCTTGTACATAGGAGCAGTATTATAGTAGTAATATTCTTGTACATAGGAGCAGTATTATAGTAGTAATATTCTTGTACATAGGATCAGTATTATAGTAGTAATATTCCTGTTTATAGGAGCAGTATTATATTAGTTATATTCTTGTACATAGGGGACAGTATTATAGTAGTTATATTCTTGTACATAGAGGCAGTATTATAGCAGTTATATTCTTGTACATAGGGTCAGTATTATAGTAGTTATATTCTTGTATATAGAGGCAGTATTATAGTAGCTATATTCTTGTACACAGGACCAGTATTATAGTAGTTATATTTTTGTACATAGGAGCAGTATTATAGTAGTTATATTCTTGTACATAGGGATCAGTATTATAGTAGTTATATTCTTGTACATAGGGGCAGTATTATAGTAGTTATATTCTTATACATAGGAGCAGTATTATAGTAGTTATATTCTTATACATAGGAGCAGTATTATAGTAGTTATATTCATGTGCATAGGGGCAATATTATAGTAGTTATATTCTTGTGCATAGGGATCAGTATTATAGTAGTTATATTCTTGTACATGGGGGCAGTATTACAGTAGTTATATTCTTATACATAGGAGCAGTATTATAGTAGTTATATTCTTATACATAGGAGCAGTATTATAGTAGTTATATTCTTGTACATAGGGGCAGTATTATAGTAGTTATATTCTTATACATAGGAGCAGTATTATAGTAGTTATTTTCTTGTACCTAGGGATCAGTATTTTAGTAGTTATATTCTTGTACATAGGGGCAGTATTATAGCAGTTACATTCTTGTACATAGAGGGCAGTATTATAGTAGTTACATTCTTGTACATAGAGGCAGTATTATAGTAGTTATATTGTTGTACATAGGGGCAGTATTATAGAAGTTATATTGTACGTAGGGGCAGTATTATGGTTATATTCTTGTACATAGGAGCAGTATTATAGCAGTTATATTCTTGTACATAGGGATCAGTATTATAGTAGTTTTATTCTTGTACATAGGGGGCTATATTATAGTAGTTATATTCTTGTACATAGGGAGCAGTATTATAGTAGTTATATTCTTATACATAGGGGCAGTATTATAGTAGTTATATTCTTGTACATAGGAGCAGTATTATAGTGGTTATATTCTTGTACATAGGAGCAGTATTATAGTAGTTATATTCTTGTACATAGAGGGCAGTATTATCGTAGTTATATTCTTATACATAGGTGAAGTATTATAATAATTATTTTCTTGCACATAGGGGGCAGTATTATAGTAGTTTTAGTCTTGTACATAGTGGGCAGTATTTTAGAAGCTATATTTTTCTACATAGTATTGTAACATCTATATTCTTGTGCGTAGGGGTAATACTATAATACCTATTTTCCTATACATAGTAAATAGTTTGTTAGTAGTCATTTTTCTCATAGGGTCTGTAATATAGTAGTTATTATGATATAGTACATTGGGAACAATTTTAGTAGCTGTATTTTATATATAGTATAGCTATTAGATTGGTACAAGGGTGTCAGTATTACAGAAAATATACTCATGTACATAAATCACAATATAACACCAATTATGTTTTTGTCCACACGGGGTATTATTCTAATAGTTTTGTTCTCATTTTTAGCTTTTGCAGTTGTTATCTTAAAACTATTAGCAGCATGTTCACCTGTCCCTTTCTACCTAAAAAAAAAGAAAACTTTTTCCTTTGTTGCTTTGATAAAATGGGTTCTTTGATTTGGACGACCATTTCAATAAGAAATGGGTCATAAGTAATTTCTCCCAAGGAGGTCCTATAGTGCAATATAAAACTTGCTGATTCCATCACAGACGAAGAACACTTTTTTTTAATGTCTATTTTTTACTTATTTGAGTTTCTCTATTCTGTGACATTCTCCCAATATTGTCGGATTTTTCATTTCTTTGGCTGCTTTGACAGTGGGCAACGTTTCTCCCATATTTCCAGTGCATCCCACTGTCCATTTATGAATAAACCACCTTCCAGAATAATGTTATATTTTTACTGCGTCTATGTATCTGCTAGTAACAAATTGTTTTGGTCAGATCTCTAAACAGAGAATAATTGCAGAGCAGACGCTTAGTTATTGACTTGTTATGTGACGGCAATAAAACCATAATCAATGTTGATACCTCCTCCCATGATTTTCCTGGGATTCGCAGTGCACATGTATGCCTCATTAACTGCGCTGCAAGAAGGAATTAGCATGAAGAATAAGAGTAATACTATGCCTTATCCTTCATAATTGGTGTTGTTCCAATTAAAGGGAAATTGTCACCTCTCTAGATTCAATTTTTGGGGGATGCCTAGGCTATCACGCCTTAATGAATAACAGAATATTTCACCTATTAAATATTATCTCAAAATAACAGGATGACAGAAACATAATCTAATTCTGCTGCCTTCTATTGAACAGGAAAAGCTGAGAAATGGGTCATCTCATCTTACTTTTTTGATTGCCTTGGAGGGCTTACATCTTATAATGCTCCTTAAGTGGCAGTAGGATGGTATTTAGTAAACCCTTTGTGACTTATTGTTTGTCCGTAGATTGATTCTGAGAATGGTCGACTATTAGTAAATTCATCCATAGTGCCTTTTAAAATAAGTGCAATTGAGATGGCTAAGAAGAATGGAGAGTTCTGCACTTTTCCTGTTTTTTTGGGGGCCTACTCCTAGTATTGGTCAACAAACACTGCCTTGTAAAGGGCCTAGATTTTAGAGTAGGTGCCATGGAATATTACAGCAATTTTCCAGTTTTCCCAGCAGAATGCACTGTCGATAAAAAGAGTTTTTGTAATGAGCTTCTTACAGCTGTTTGTCAATGGAGAATGCTACCATACACATTAGATAAAAGTAAGCAGAAACCACTGATTTCAGCAGGATGGGATGTTAGTGTGTCTAGGGGGGGGGCTTTCTTTCTCCCCCCCAACAGAATAAATTGGGGGGCAAGAAGATAAGCCACTGCCAAACAAACGATTCTGGCTGAAACAAGAGTTGATTTGTATAGAGAAGTCAGCAACGATAGCTGTCAGCCACAAAGTAGTTTATCCGAGAGCTATCTGATATGTGTGGCTAGAGAAACCGGACTCAGGCCTGTCAATTTATCATTTTGTCTATATTCTAAGAGGCTATCCAGCAAGGACAACTCCCTTTAAGGTAATAGAGTAAGGAAAGGGTTAATGTCTTGACATCCACTTTACATGGACATGTAGGCCATGTTCACATGTAGCTGCTTGAAATCTGCACCAAAAACGCATCAAATACGGGAGGAAAACGCATAAAATAATAATAAAAGAAAAAATGCAACGATCAGAGAAGATTGTTATTGTATCGTGTGGTGTGGATACCTGCAGAAAACGTGTAGATAAAGAGCATCAGAAAAAATTTAGCATATATACTACATGTGAACACAGCCTCAGCGTTACATATTTATTACTTTTTTTATGAGTTTAATGGAGAAAAAAAATCAATCACGCCATTTTTTTTTACATTTAAATAATCCGATCATTGTATTGTTCTGGTCGTTACTATTACAGGGACACCAAATATGTTTGTGATATTTACTAATTTGTGATGTTTATTGTTTTCTTTAAAAAATGTGCATTAAAAATTACATTTTTGTAATTGATTTTCATTATTTTTTTATAAATTTCATAGAAAAAAATCTGACTTATTTTCCATATAGAATACAGGAACATAGAAATACACTGCTATGTACAGATGTATCTCTATACACCAATACAATCTGGCTGTGATTCCATAACCGACAATTAACATTCAGATATAGAAAATGCTCCTACATTTGTCAGTGCGGACTTTGGTGGACAGTTTTTGTTACTGACTACAATGAAACATGTTGTGGGTTTGATTCTTGGGGAAGAATTGTTTATTTAATTCAATGTAAGTAATAAAGTGAGATACAGCCTGGACATTCCAGAACTGTGGGAATGCTCCCTCAAAGCGGGACAGTGACACTGGATCCAGGACATTTGGGAGCTCTGCAGAAGCCTTTGGAGATTGTTGGAAACCACATGTCTCTCGCTATATTTCTTTTATTCTCATTGGCCATAATCTGAATCCCAGAGGTTACTAAATTGGAGTGAGGGCCACTCTAGAGAAGGTGTATTTAAATTGAATATCAATTAATTAAAGAGGTTGTCCACTACTAGGACAACCCCATTTTGATCTTAATGTTTTGCGCCAATAAAGTAAAAAAGCTTATACTCACCTCCCTTGCCGGCGCTGTTCCAACAATGTCGGCACTGAGTCGTGACATATTTAGATCAAGAAGGTTTTGTCCTAGTAGTAGACAATCCCTTTAAGTGCTCCTGAATTATTAATTGGTCCATTTGGATAGATCTTTTTTAGATTAGTATATAATAACTAGATGGGTATTTCCTGAAGGAACTACAGATAGTGCTTTGGAATGGTGCCCGGGCTGCCCCTGCAAGACTTTCACACTTGGGTGCCCCTCAGGCGCTGGTTTGGTAGTTGTAGCCCCTCATTTGGTGGGCCGGGTCACTCTGGGTCCGATTTGGTGGGCCGGGTCACTCTGGGTCCGATTTGGTGGCCCGGGTCACTCTGGGTCCGATTTGGTGGCCCGGGTCACTCTGGGTCCGATTTGGTGGCCCGGGTAACTCTGGGTCCGATTTGGTGGCCCGGGTCACTCTGGGTCCGATTTGGTGGCCCGGGTCACTCTGGGTCCGATTTGGTGGCCCGGGTCACTCTGGGTCCGATTTGGTGGCCCGGGTCACTCTGGGTCCGATTTGGTGGGCGGCGCCACTCTGGGTCCGATTTGGCGGGCGGCGCCACTCTGGGTCCGATTTGGAGGGCGGCGCCACTCTGGGTCCGATTTGGCGGGCGGCGCCACTCTGGGTCCGATTTGGCGGGCGGCGCCACTCTGGGTCCGATTTGGCGGGCGGCGCCACTCTGGGTCCGATTTGGTGAGCGGGGCAATAATTATAATAAGACTACAGATAGTGCTTTGAAATTGTGCTGTGCTATCACTTTAAGAGCTGATATTATCTGGCAAAACTGTGCTGGTGTGTTCATGTACAGTTCGCAGGCATTGGCATAGTAACTGGTCCTGACTGCGCATATCAATGAGCTAATCAGCCAGGTGGCAAGTGGCAGGTACATTTCAAATTGCCTCAGAAACCCGGCCATTATAACCTATGGGAAAATTTCCCTATTGAAATGCATTACAATGAGGGGAAAAAACATTTTCAAACGCAAATTGCGCCAAAACTACAAATCCGATCGACACGAAAAATACTTAGCACACCTCTTGGGGACGCTGGCTTCGAAATGACACCTCACTGGAGTCTGTGAGTGAAGCGGTTCGGGCCGCATTACGTGCGGACTGAATAATAATAATAAGAACTAGATGGGTATTTCCTGGAGGAACTACAGATAGTGCTTTGGAATGGTGCCCGGGCTGCCCCTGCAAGACTTTCACACTTGGGTGCCCCTCAGGCGCTGGTTTGGTAGTTGTAGCCCCTCAGGGTTGAGGCCACTCTGGGTCCGATTTGGTGGGCCGGGTCACTCTGGGTCCGATTTGGTGGCCCGGGTCACTCTGGGTCCGATTTGGTGGCCCGGGTCACTCTGGGTCCGATTTGGTGGCCCGGGTCACTCTGGGTCTGATTTGGTGGCCCGGGTCACTCTGGGTCCGATTTGGTGGCCCGGGTCACTCTGGGTCCGATTTGGTGGCCCGGGTCACTCTGGGTCCGATTTGGTGGCCCGGGTCACTCTGGGTCCGATTTGGTGGCCCGGGTCACTCTGGGTCCGATTTGGTGGCCCGGGTCACTCTGGGTCCGATTTGGTGGCCCGGGTCACTCTGGGTCCGAGTTGGTGGCCCGGGTCACTCTGGGTCCGATTTGGTGGGCTGGGTCACTCTGGGTCCGATATGGTGGCCCGGGTCACTCTGGATCCGATTTGGTGGCCCGGGTCACTCTGGGTCCGAGTTGGTGGCCCGGGTCACTCTGGGTCCGAGTTGGTGGCCCGGGTCACTCTGGGTCCGATTTGGCGGGTGGTGCCACTCTGGGTCCGATTTGGCGGGCGGCGCCACTCTGGGTCCGATTTGGCGGGCGGCGCCACTCTGGGTCCGATTTGGCGGGCGGCACCACTCTGGGTCCGATTTGGCGGGCGGCGCCACTCTGGGTCCGATTTGGCGGGCGGCGCCACTCTGGGTCCGATTTGGCGGGCGGCGCCACTCTGGGTCCGATTTGGCGGGCAGCGCCACTCTGGGTCTGATTTGGCAGGCAGCGCCACTCTGGGTCCGATTTGGCGGGCGGGGCAATAATTATAATATGACTACAGATAGTGCTTTGGAATTGTGCTGTGCTGTCACTTTAAGAGCTGATATTATCTGACAACACTTGTGTGCTGGACTCATGTAGAGTTCATAGGCGTTGGCATAGTAACTGGGTGTGACTGCGCTGTATACTGCGCGGGTCTGCGCTGTATACTGCGCGGCTCTGCGCTGTAAACTGCGTGGCTCTGCACTGTATACTGCAAGGCTCTGCGCTGTATACTGCGGGGCTCTGCGCTGTATGCTGCGTGGCTCTGCGCGGCTCTGCGCTGTATGCTGCGCGGCTCTGTGCTGTATGCTGCGCGGCTCCGCGCTGTATGCTGCGCGGCTCCGCGCTGTATAATGCGCGGCTCTGCGCTGTATACTGCGCGGCTCTGCGCTGTATGCTGCGGGGCTCTGCGCTGTATGCTGCGGGGCTCTGCGCTGTATGCTGCGCGGCTCTGTGCTGTATGCTGTGCGGCTCTGCGCTGTATGCTGCGCGGCTCTGTGCTGTATAATGCGCGGCTCTCGCTGTATACTGCGGGGCTCTGCGCTGTATGCTGCGGGGCTCTGCGCTGTATGCTGCGCAGCTCCGCGCTGTATGCTGCGGGGCACTGCGCTGTATAATGCGCGGCTCTGCGCTGTATACTGCGCGGCTCTGCGCTGTATACTGCGGGGCTCTGCGCTGTATGCTGCGGGGCTCTGCGTTGTATACTGCGCGGCTCTGCGCTGTATGCTGCGGCGCTCTGCGCTGTATGCTGCGCGGCTCTGCGCTGTATGCTGCGGGGCTCTGCGCTGTATACTGCGGGGCTCCGCGCTGTATGCTGCGGGGCTCCGCGCTGTATGCTGTGCGGCTCCGCGCTGTATGCTGCGCGGCTCCACGCTGTATAATGCGCGGCTCTGCGCTGTATGCTGCGCGGCTCTGCGCTGTATGCTGCGGGGCTCTGCGCTGTATGCTGCGGGGCTCTGCGCTGTATGCTGCGCGGCTCTGCGCTGTATGCTGCGCGGCTGTGTGCTGTATAATGCGCGTCTCTGCGCTGTATACTGCTCGGCTCTGCGCTGTATACTGCGGGGCTCTGCGCTGTATACTGCGGGGCTCTGCGCTGTATGCTGCGGGGCTCTGCGCTGTATACTGTAATAATAATAAGACTACAGATAGTGCTTTGAAATTGTGCTGTGCTGTCACTTTAAGAGCTGATATTATCTGACAAAACGGTGACCTGGTGGAGTTGATAGGCGTTGGCATAGTAACTGTGTCTGACTGCACATATCAATGAGCTAATCAGCCAGGTGGCATTTGGCAGTTAAGTTATTTTTAGAAATTGCCTCAGAAACCAGCCCATTTTAAACGTATAGGAAAATTTCCCTATTGAAATGCATTGAAAACAATGCTTTCCAATGAGGGGGAAACAATTTTCAAATGCAAATTGCACCAAAACTACAAATCCGATCGACATGAAAATAACTTAGCACACCTCTCGTGGACGCTGGCTTCGAAATGACACCTCACTGGAGTCTGTGCGTTTTACGGTTTGGGCCGCATTAATTGCGGAAAAAAGCCTAATAATAATAAGAATAAGAAGAAGAACTAGATGGGTATTTCCTGAAGGAACTACAGATAGTGCTTTGGAATGGTGCCCGGGCTGCCCCTGCAAGACTTTCACACTTGGGTGCCCCTCAGGCGGTCCGATTTGGTGGGTTGGGTCAATCTGGGTCTGATTTTGTGGGCGGGGTAAATCTAGGTCCGATTCGGTGGGCGGGGTCACTTTTGGTCCGATTCTGTGGGCGCGGCCACTCTGGGTCCGATTCGGTGGGCGGAGCCACTCTGGGTCCGATTTGGTGGGCGGGGCACCTTAGGGACCAATTTGGTGGGTGGGGTCACTCGGTCCGATTTGGTGGGCTGGGCACCTCAGGGTCTGATTTGGTGGGCTGGGCACCTCAGGGTCCGATTTGGTGGGTGGGGTCACTCTGGGTCCGATTTGGTGGGCGGGGTCACTCTGGGCCCGATTTGGTGGAAGGGGTCACTCTGGGTCCGATTTGGTGGAAGGGGTCACTCTGGGTCTGATTTGGTGGAAGGGGTCACTCTGGGTCCGATTTGGTGGGCGGAGCCACTCTGGGTCCGATTTGGTGGGCGGGGTCACTCTGGGTCTGATTTAGGGGGCGGGGTCACTCTGGGTCCGATTTGGTGGGCCGGGCCCCTCGGGGTCCGATTTGGTGGGCCGGGCCTCTCGGGTTCCGAATTGGTGAGCGGGGTAATCTACTATCTAATTATCTAAGGGCACTTCCGTCTTTCTGTCTCACAACACCGCTACGTCATCATCTCGTGAGACCGCAATGCACTCTTGGGACCGGAGCGCGCAACAAGCATCGGGTACCGGCCACTCCAGGTGCAACAAGCATCGTGTACCGGCCGCTCTAGGAGGTGCAACAACCATCAGATACCGGCCGCTCCAGGAGGTGAGTATGTAACTTTTTTATTTTAATTCTTTTTTTTTTTTTAACAGGGATATGCAGTATACTATGTGACTGGACAATATACTACGTGACTGGGCAGTATAACTACGTGGCTCTGCGCTGTATACTGCGTGGCTCTGTGCTGTATACTGCGTGGCTCTGCGCTGTATACTACGCGGCTCTGCGCTGTATACTACGCGGCTCTGCGCTGTATACTGCGTGGCTCTGCGCTGTGTACTGCGCGGCTCTGCGCTGTGTACTGCACGGCTCTGCGCTGTGTACTGCGCGGCTCTGCACTGTGTACTGCGCGTTCTGCGCTGTATACTGCGCGGCTCTGCGCTGTATACTGCGCAGCTCTGCGCAGCTCTGCGCTTTGTACTGCGCGGCTCTGCGCTATATACTGCGTGGCTCTTCGCTGTATACTACGCGGCTCTGCGCTGTGTACTGCGCGGCTCTGCGCTGTGTACTGCGCGTGTCCGTGCTGTGTACTGCGCGTGTCTGCGCTGTATACTGCGGGGCTCTGCACTGTATACTGCGGGGCTCTGGCTGTATACTACGCGGCTCAGCGCTGTATACTGCGCGGCTCTGCGCTGCATACTGCGTGGCTCTACGCTGCGTACTGCGCGGCTCTGCGCTGTATACTGGGTGGCTCTGCGCTGTGTACTGCGCGGCTCTGTGCTGTGTACTGTGCGGCTCTGCACTGTGTACTGCGCGGCTCTGCGCTGTGTACTGCGCGGCTCTGCGCTGTGTACTGCGCGGCTCTGCGCTTTATACTGTGCGGCTCTGCGCTCTGTACTGCGCGGCTCTGCGCTGTGTACTGCGCGGCTCTGCGCTGTGTACTGCTCGGCTCTGCGCTGTGTACTGCGCGGCTCTGCGCTGTGTACTGCGCGGCTCTGCGCTGTGTACTGCGCTGCTCTGCGCTGTGTACTGCGCGGCTCTGCGCTGTGTACTGCACGGCTCTGCGCGGTATACTGCGCGGCTCTGCGCTTTATACTGTGCGGCTCTGCGCTCTGTACTGCACGGCTCTGCGCTGTCTACTGCGCGGCTCTGCGCTGTGTACTGCTCGGCTCTGCGCTGTGTACTGCGCGGCTCTCCGCTTTATACTGCGCGGCTCTGCGCTTTATACTGCGCGGCTTTGCGCTGTGTACTGCATGGCTCTGCGCTGTGTACTGCGCGGCTCTGCGCTGTGTACTGCACGGCTCTGCGCTGTGTACTGCACGGCTCTGCGCTTTATACTGCGCGGCTCTGCGCTGTGTACTGCACGGCTCTGCGCTGTGTACTGCGCGGCTCTGCGCTGTGTACTGCACGGCTCTGCGCTTTATACTGCGCGGCTCTGCGCTGTGTACTGCACGGCTCTGCGCTGTGTACTGCGCGGCTCTGCGCTGTGTACTGCGCGGCTCTGCGCTTTATACTGCGCGGCTCTGCGCTTTATACTGCGCGGCTCTGCGCTGTGTACTGCGCGGCTCTGCGCTGTGTACTGCGCGGCTCTGCGCTGTGTACTGCACGGCTCTGCGCTTTATACTGCGCGGCTCTGCGCTGTGTACTGCACGGCTCTGCGCTGTGTACTGCGCGGCTCTGCGCTGTGTACTGCACGGCTCTGCGCTTTATACTGCGCGGCTCTGCGCTGTGTACTGCACGGCTCTGCGCTGTGTACTGCGCGGCTCTGCGCTGTGTACTGCACGGCTCTGCGCTGTGTACTGCACGGCTCTGCGCTTTATACTGCGCGGCTCTGCGCTGTGTACTGCGCGGCTCTGCGCTGTGTACTGCGCGGCTCTGCGCTGTGTACTGCGCGGCTCTGCGCTTTATACTGCGCGGCTCTGCGCTTTATACTGCGCGGCTCTGCGCTGTGTACTGCGCGGCTCTGCGCTGTGTACTGCGCGGCTCTGCGCTGTGTACTGCACGGCTCTGCGCTTTATACTGCGCGGCTCTGCGCTGTGTACTGCACGGCTCTGCGCTGTGTACTGCGCGGCTCTGCGCTGTGTACTGCACGGCTCTGCGCTTTATACTGCGCGGCTCTGCGCTGTGTACTGCACGGCTCTGCGCTGTGTACTGCGCGGCTCTGCGCTGTGTACTGCACGGCTCTGCGCTTTATACTGCGCGGCTCTGCGCTGTGTACTGCACGGCTCTGCGCTGTGTACTGCGCGGCTCTGCGCTGTGTACTGCACGGCTCTGCGCTTTATACTGCGCGGCTCTGCGCTGTGTACTGCGCGGCTCTGCGCTGTGTACTGCGCGGCTCTGCACTGTATACTGCGTGGCTGTGCAATATACTACGTGGACATGCATATTCTAGAATACCCGATGAGTTAGAATCGGGCCACAGTCTAATAATCATAAGACTACGGATAGTGGTTTGGAATTGTGCTGTACTGTCACTTTAAGAGCTGATATTATCTGACAAAACTTGTGACCTGGTGAGCTGATGTAGATTTCATAGGAGTTGGCATAGTAACTGTGTCTGACTGCGCATATCAATGAGCTAATCAGCCAGGTGGCAGTTATTTTTAGAAATTGCCTCAGAAACCAGCCCATTATAAACGTATAGGAAAATTTCTCCATTGAAACGCATTGAAAGACTTTTTTCAAACACAAATTGCGCAAAAACTACAAATCCGATCGACACGAAAAATACTTAGCACACCTCTCAGGAACGCTGGCTTCGAAATGACACCTCACTGGAGTCTGTGAGTTTAGCGGTTCGGGCCGCATTACGTGCGGACTGAATAATAAGAATAAGAAGAAGTTTACCACGGTGGAATAACAGTATAGTGCTTTGTTCCAAAGCACTATAATAAGAAGTTATCCACGATGGAATAACAGTATAGTGCTTTGTTCCAAAGCACTATAATAATAACTAGATGGGTATTTCCTGAAGGAACTACAGATAGTGCTTTGGAATGGTGCCCGGGCTGCCCCTGCAAGACTTTCACACTTGGGTGCCCCTCAGGCGGTCCGATTTGGTGGGTTGGGTCAATCTGGGTCTGATTTTGTGGGCGGGGTAAATCTAGGTCCGATTCGGTGGGCGGGGTCACTTTTGGTCCGATTCTGTGGGCGCGGCCACTCTGGGTCCGATTCGGTGGGCGGAGCCACTCTGGGTCCGATTTGGTGGGCGGGGCACCTTAGGGACCAATTTGGTGGGTGGGGTCACTCGGTCCGATTTGGTGGGCTGGGCACCTCAGGGTCTCATTTGGTGGGCTGGGCACCTCAGGGTCCGATTTGGTGGGTGGGGTCACTCTGGGTCCGATTTGGTGGAAGGGGTCACTCTGGGTTTGATTTGGTGGAAGGGGTCACTCTGGGTTCGATTTGGTGGGCGGAGCCACTCTGGGTCCGATTTGGTGGGCGGGGTCACTCTGGGTCCGATTTGGTGGGCGGGGTCACTCTGGGTCCGATTTGGTGAGCCGGGCCCCTCGGGGTCCGATTTGGTGAGCGGGGTAATCTACTATATAATTGTCTAAGGGCACTTCCGTCTTTCTGTCTCACAACACCGCTACGTCATCATCTCATGAGACCGCAATGCACTCTTGGGACCGGAGCGCGCAACAAGCATCGGGTACCGGCCACTCCAGGTGCAACAAGCATCGTGTACCGGCCGCTCTAGGAGGTGCAACAACCATCAGATACCGGCCGCTCCAGGAGGTGAGTATGTAACTTTTTTATTTTAATTCTTTTTTTTTTTTTTAACAGGGATATGCAGTATACTATGTGACTGGACAATATACTACGTGACTGGGCAGTATAACTACGTGGCTCTGCGCTGTATACTGCGTGGCTCTGCGCTGTATACTGCGTGGCTCTGCGCTGTATACTACGCGGCTCTGCGCTGTATACTGCGCGGCTCTGCGCTTTGTACTGCGCGGCTCTGCGCTATATACTGCGTGGCTCTTCGCTGTATACTGCGCGGCTCTGCGCTGTGTACTGCGCGGCTCTGCGCTGTGTACTGCGCGTGTCCGTGCTGTGTACTGCGTGTGTCTGCGCTGTATACTGCGCGGCTCTGCGCTGTATACTGCGCGGCTCTGCGCTGTGTACTGCGGGGCTCTGCACTGTATACTACGGGGCTCTGCGCTGTATACTACGCGGCTCTGCGCTGTATACTGCGCGGCTCTGCGCTGTATACTGCGTGGCTCTACGCTGTGTACTGCGCGGCTCTGCGCTGTATACTGCGCGGCTCTGCGCTGTATACTGTGCGGCTCTGCGCTGTGTACTGCGCGGCTCTGCGCTGTATACTGCGCGGCTCTGCGCTGTGTACTGCACGGCTCTGCGCTGTGTACTGCGCGGCTCTGCGCTGTGTACTGCGCGGCTCTGCGCTGTGTACTGCGCGGCTCTGCGCTGTGTACTGCGCGGCTCTGCGCTGTGTACTGCGCGGCTCTGCGCTTTATACTGCGCGGCTCTGCGCTGTGTACTGCGCGGCTCTGCGCTGTGCACTGCACGGCTCTGCGCGGTATACTGCGCGGCTCTGCGCTTTATACTGCGCGGCTCTGCGCTGTGTACTGCGCGGCTCTGCGCTGTATACTGCGCGGCTCTGCGCTGTGTACTGTGCGGCTCTGCGCTGTGTACTGCGCGGCTCTGCGCTGTGTACTGCGCGGCTCTGCGCTGTGTACTGCGCGGCTCTCCGCTTTATACTGCGCGGCTCTGCGCTGTGTACTGCGCGGCTCTGCGCTGTGTACTGCGCGGCTCTGCACTTTATACTGCGCGGCTCTGCGCTTTGTACTGCGCGGCTCTGCGCTGTGTACTGCGCGGCTCTGCGCTGTGTACTGCGCGGCTCTGCGCTGTGTACTGCGCGGCTCTGCGCTGTGTACTGCGCGGCTCTGCGCTGTGTACTGCGCGGCTCTGCGCTGTATACTGCGCGGCTCTGCGCTGTGTACTGCGCGGCTCTGCGCTGTGTACTGCGCGGCTCTGCGCTTTATACTGCGCGACTGCGCTTTGTACTGCGCGGCTCTGCGCTGTGTACTGCGCGGCTCTGCGCTGTGTACTGCGCGGCTCTGCGCTGTGTACTGCGCGGCTCTGCGCTGTGTACTGCGCGGCTCTGCGCTGTGTACTGCGCGGCTCTGCGCTGTGTACTGCGCGGCTCTGCGCTGTGTACTGCGCGGCTCTGCGCTGTGTACTGCGCGGCTCTGCGCTTTATACTGCGCGACTCTGCGCTGTGTACTGCGCGGCTCTGCGCTGTGTACTGCGCGGCTCTGCGCTGTGTACTGCGCGGCTCTGCGCTGTGTACTGCGCGGCTCTGCGCTGTGTACTGCGCGGCTCTGCGCTGTGTACTGCGCGGCTCTGCGCTTTATACTGCGCGACTCTGGGCTTTGTACTGCGCGGCTCTGCGCTGTGTACTGCGCGGCTCTGCGCTGTGTACTGCGCGGCTCTGCGCTGTGTACTGCGCGGCTCTGCGCTGTATACTGCGTGGCTCTGTGCTGTGTACTGCGGGGCTCTGCGCTTTATACTGCGCGACTCTGCGCTTTGTACTGCGCGGCTCTGCGCTGTGTACTGCGCGGCTCTGCGCTGTGTACTGCGCGGCTCTGCGCTGTGTACTGCGCGGCTCTGCGCTTTATACTGCGCGACTCTGCGCTTTGTACTGCGCGGCTCTGCACTGTATACTGCGTGGCTCTGCGCTGTGTACTGCGCGGCTCTGCGCTGTGTACTGCGTGGCTCTGCGCTTTATATTGCGCGACTCTGCGCTTTGTACTGCGCGGCTCTGCGCTGTGTACTGCGCGGCTCTGCACTGTATACTGCGTGGCTCTGCGCTGTGTACTGCGCGGCTCTGCGCTGTGTACTGCGCGGCTCTGCGCTTTATACTGCGCGACTCTGCGCTTTGTACTGCGCGGCTCTGCGCTGTGTACTGCGCGGCTCTGCACTGTATACTGCGTGGCTCTGCGCTGTGTACTGCGCGGCTCTGCGCTGTGTACTGTGCGGCTCTGCGCTTTATACTGCGCGACTCTGCGCTTTGTACTGCGCGGCTCTGCGCTGTGTACTGCGCGGCTCTGCGCTGTGTACTGCGCGGCTCTGCGCTGTGTACTGCGCGGCTCTGCGCTTTATACTGCGCGACTCTGCGCGGCTCTGCGCTTTATACTGCGTGGCTCTGCGCTGTGTACTGCGTGGCTCTGCGCTGTGTACTGCGCGGCTCTGCGCTGTGTACTGCGCGGCTCTGCGCTTTATACTGCGCGACTCTGCGCTTTGTACTGCGCGGCTCTGCGCTGTGTACTGCACGGCTCTGCACTGTATACTGCGTGGCTGTGCAATATACTACGTGGACATACATATTCTAGAATACCCGATGAGTTAGAATCGGGCCACAGTCTAATAATCATAAGACTACGGATAGTGGTTTGGAATTGTGCTGTACTGTCACTTTAAGAGCTGATATTATCTGACAAAACTTGTGACCTGGTGAGCTGATGTAGACTTCATAGGCGTTGGCATAGTAACTGTGTCTGACTGCGCATATCAATGAGCTAATCAGCCAGGTGGCAGTTATTTTTAGAAATTGCCTCAGAAACCAGCCCATTATAAACGTATGGGACAATTTCCCTATTGAAACGCATTGAAAGACTTTTTTCAAACACAAATTGCGCAAAAACTACAAATCCGATCGGCACGAAAAATACTTAGCACACCTCTTGGGGACGCTGGCTTCGAAATGACACCTCACTGGAGTCTGTGAGTTTAGCGGTTCGGGCCGCATTACGTGCGGACTGAATAATAAGAATAAGAAGAAGTTTACCACGGTGGAATAACAGTATAGTGCTTTGTTCCAAAGCACTATAATAATTTTAATAATGAAAGGAGTGACATTTCAGAGCCATTGGTAGCATTTAAGACAAAATTCTATTCCCTTCATAGAAATAATAATTTAAAGCAATGTGTTCATTAGAAGCAAGAACCCTAATAATTAATTATTAGGATGTTAAAGAGTTTTCACACATAGTATATTCACCTTATAGGATTATGATTACTTCCTTAAACAATTACATAGTGAAGACAGTCATATCTAAGTAAAGATAGCTAATGACCCTCACCGATCCTTGGAAATCTTTGATAAGACGTCAACTACACTAATTCTGTAAAAATGTTCTGTTTCCAATGCCAACAAATACCAACGCCAGATCATTTTGATTCTTATAGCTTGTGATAAGTGGGGCAGCGCCTTCACCTCCTTCTATGGTGTTGAATTGACATTTATCAAATGTCTTCTGTAGCTTGAAGGCCAACACGTACTCACAGGGCTGTTTGACATCACTTTATATTTATTTTATCTCTTAACCTTTCTTTATAGTGAACCTGCCACATTTATTAATTGGAAGCAGCCATATTTTACACTTTTAAGGGGGTCAAATACCAACAATGGAGGTTCCAGCAAGTACTGTAGATGGCTAGGGTTACACTACTGTCTGTATAAGGAGATCTTAAATGTTGCTAACTCATTTAATAGTGCATCCCTCGAATATAAGCACTATCCATGGTGTCTCCTTCCTTATCTGAATGGTTAAAGGGGTTGTCTGGTCCAAATCGATAATTCTTCAATCACTCTGCGTGACTGCAGACTTATGAATCCCCCCAGTGCACGCACTGTGCGCTTTGGGGATTCCCTGGCTTCTGAGCCAGGACCAGAGGGTATGCATATTATACATGCTGATGACCAGAGCCTGGCCTCGTTGCATACACTTGCATGGAGTGAGGCAGCACCCTCTAGTCGACCATGCCCACTGGATGGCCGTGTCACTTGCTGGGCGCGGCCTTGCTCCATACAACTGTATGGAGTGAGGCTGCGCCCACTGGTAGGGCACTGGCCAGGAGTATGTATAATTCATACATGCCCTCCAGTCCCAGTTCTGAAACCGGCGAATCGCCACAGCGCACGGTGCGTGCACTAAGGGGATTCATAGGTCTGCAGTCACATAGAGTGACTGCAGACTTATCGGTTTTGACCGCACAACCCCTTTAAAAGTCTAGGATCTCCAAGAGTGTAAAGAACAGGCAAACATAAATTATTAGTAATGTCTCCTTCAACTTGGAGACATAATTAGCTTTGCCAGCTAATTACTTATTTGTCAATGAGACCTTAGGATGTAGAGTTATCAAGTGAGAAGACACAAAGAATAGTGAAGCATAGAGAGATATGTGTCATGGGTTTACAGTAACAAGAGAGGGGCCAGAAGACCGCAGCATCTGATTATTCCTACTCCTGCACTTCTCCTTCATATTAAACAGTGCAGATTTCTGTTAGCAGTGCAGGGGTTAAACTGTTCAGCTTAGTGTCTCTGAAGCCTCGCTGCTTGGATGATCTCAGCAGTTCAGCATTGACCACTCCCCTCTGTTATATACACTCTCCTCTGGCAATCTGGATTGCCAGTGTTAGTCCTGTACTGACTGGTGTGGAGTGGAGAAGTCGGTTGTTGGTAGAGGCGTTTGGAGTATTGTTATAATAATAATAATAATCTTTATTTTTATATAGCGCTAACATATTACGCAGTGCTTTACAGGTTGCATACATTGTTCTGTGACTGACTATTGCTTTGAGTCTTTGACTGTTTGCAAATCTTCTTTTCCCATTTGGTTTACATTCTTTTTCTCCTTGGTGTTCCCCTCTGTTGTCTGTGAGTGCATATTTTTATGATTGGCATTTTGCTTTTATCCTTGTACGTCTTTCCTTGTTTGTCTAGTGTGTGTATATTCACTTTTACTCCCCACTTCCCTGGGTGGGGGAGAAGGACAGATATAGGGTTAACTCAGGATTTCATCAAGGTACGGGCCCCGGTGACTTTACCATCAGAAGCAATCTGGGGAGCAGGGATAGCAGGGATAGCTAGGGCGCCCCTAGCATTAGGGACAAGAAGGAACCCCTGTCCCCAGGTAGTCTGACAATAGAGTCGTGACAGTATGTTTGTTGCAGTACCTTTTTAAAGAACTGGCACTATTAATAAAGAGGACCTTGCTTCAAAAATTTAATTAAATACCTTGTGAAAATCCCTAATCTCCCCTGATTCTGCCATTCTTTACTGTTTTGCACTGCGTCACTCCACTACTGAGATATTCACATTTGATGCTTTTAGAGTACAGTGTGTGAAATCTCTGCCTACAGACCAACTGGGCATTTCTTTAGAGTCTTCTCCAGGGGCATGCACTTTTAACCCTCCTTCCCAGATACTGCCAATTACAGCTAGTCAGTGTCTGAAATTACTAGATCAGCTGCTGAACTGTGATTCCCAGAGTTTGAGGGTAAGGGATTAAAGAGCACACCCCCAGAGAAGTCTCTGAAGAAGCCCCCAGGTACAAGGAGAGATTTCACAAATTGCACTCCAAAAGTGCAATGTGAATATTTTTGCAACAGAATGATGCAGCGGAAAATGGGAAAACGTGGCAGAATCAGGGGAAGTCGGGGATTTTTACAAGGTAATTAACTCAATTTTTTAGAGCAAGTAACAGATTCCCTTAAAGGTACTGTGTCTGACACTGTTATGGGGACAATGTGTCTGAGATTGTTATGGGGAAACTGTTATAAAGGCATTGCATAATTTGTACACATTGCATGTCCGTCTATTAACCTGCAGGTATGCATTGTGACACGGCCTTATCTGAAAATTTCCTGGTTCCTGGTTCATGACTACAACAGAAGAATTAAGGAACACTCAGAACTACTGAAAAATTCAACAATGGTGGTATTGGTAATACAGAATCATTTAGTACGCTGAACTATGGAAAAAATATAATGAGTAACATATCCACTCCAGACAACCCATATGGTGCAGCTTACAAAACAAAGCCATTAGGCCGATACATATATACCAATGTCTCATTTTGTAATTGTAGAAAGCAGATGTTCTATGAGAATACAGGAATAGAAGGTAATGTCACAGTCTTCTGCTCATTTTCTTATCTCTTCTATCTGTTTAAGAGTGTGGTTTACTTGTATGTGAAGTATAATATTATTTTTCTGCTAGAAATTAATTAAATGACATTTTTGTAAAACATATTTGGTAAAATACTATATAATTTAAGGTCCCTTTACACTGGCAAATATCCAGCCGGTTATTGGCCAATGTAAATATGCTACCTGTCAGCTGACAATCAAGCAAAATGCGGTTGAGTTGCTGACCAGATGGTTGACACTGGACCTAAAATCATTGTTGTTGGCAGGAATATCCCTATGCAATTCACTAGGTCCAGATGGCACCCAACCACGAGTTCTGCAGGAATTATTTACTGTGATAGATCGTTATTGCTAATTTTTAGTTGTTTTTTTTATAACAGGGTCTTTTCCACAGGACTGGCGCATAGCAAATATGGTTCCAATATTAACCGTTCCATCACAGATATATACGTCATGGAGTGGATCAGGGTGTTGGAGCAGGCTCAGGAGCAGAGCTCATTTCACACAGCGCAAATTTTGGCTATATTAAATCCTGTGGTGTGAAAAAGTTTTTGCCCCCTTCCTGATTTCCTATTCTTTTAGGGTATGTGCACACGTTGCGGATTCTCTGCGGATCCGCAGCGTTTTTTGAGGTGCAGAAACGCTGCAGATCCGCAATTGATTTACAGTACAATGTAAATCAATGAGAAAAAAAAATACTGTGCACACTTTGCGGAAAATCCGCTGCGGAAACGCTGCGGTTTAAAAGAAGTAGCATGTCACTTCTTTTTTGTGAATCTTCAGCGTTTTTGTACCCACTCCATTATAGAAAACTGCAGGGGTAAAAAACGCAGCAAATCCGCAAGAAAACCGCAGCAAAAACGCATAAAAAAATGCTGCGGAACCGCGCAAAAAAACGCAGGTGCGTTTTCTGCCAGGAGAGACAGAATCCGCACCAGAAATTCCTAAGCCTAATCCGCAACATGTGCACATAGCCTTACACATTTTTCACACTTAAATGTTTCAGATCGCCAAAGAAATGTAAATATTAGACAAAGATAACACAAGTAAACACAAAATGCATTTTTTAAATAAAGGTATTTATTATTAAGGGAAAAATTCCAAACCTACAGGGTCCTGTGTGATAAAATGATTCCCCCCTAAACCTAATAACTGATTAGGCCGCCCAACAACTGCTATCAAGCGTTTGCGATAACTGGCAATGAGTCTTTTACAAGGCTCTGGAGGAATTTTTGCCCCCTCATCTTTGCAGAATTGTTGTAATTCAGCCACATTGGAGGGTTTATGAGCGTGAATCACCTTTTTAAGGTAATTCCACAGCATCTCAATCGGACTTTAACTAGGCCACTCCAAATTCTTAAGGGCTGTCCCACACGTCCAGATAATTCCGGTACCGGAATAAATCGGTACCGGAGTTATCCGTGTCCGTGTGCCTGGGAACTCACGTAGGCCATACGTGCGGCACACGTGTGCCGCCCGTATGGCGAGTACGGAGCGTGTGGTACCCACGCGTGTGGTCCCCTGCATCTGGTGCTGAAGCCGCGATTCATATGTTCCCTGCAGCAGCGTTTGCTGCAGAGAAAATATGAAGAATAGTGTTTAAAATAAAGATCTACGTGTCCGCCGCCCCCCCACCCCCTGTGCGCCCCCCCCGCTCCCCCGCTGTTCAGAAAATACTTACCCGCCTCCCTCGCTGCTTCCTGCTCTGGCCGCAGCTTCTAGTGTATGCGGTCACGTGGGGCCGATCATTTACAGTCATGAATATGTGGCTCCACCTCCCATAGGGGCGGAACCGACTATTCATGATTGTAAATGATCGGCCCCACATGATCGCATACAGTGGAAGCCGCTGCCAGACCAGGAAGGAGCAACAGCCAACGAGGGAGCGGGTGAGTATTTTCAGGACAGCGGGGGGGGGGGGCGCACAGGGGGTGGGGGGGCGGCGGACACATAGATCTTTATTTTAAACACTATTCTTCATATTTTCTCTGCAGCAAACGCTGCTGCAGGGAACATATGAATCGCGGCTTCAGCACCATGTGGGGGGGACAGCGCTTACTGTAGCGCTGTCTCCTGCACGCCACATGGACTGCATACGGAGAATGTCCGTGTGAGGTCCGTGTTTTACACGGACCCATTGACTCTATTGGGTCCGTGTAATCCGTGCGCTCCCACGAACACTGACATGTCTCCGTGTTTGGCACACGAAGACACGGTCCGCAAAAAATCAATGACATCTGAACAGATGCATTGATTTTTATGGGTCTACGTGTGTCAGTGTCTCCGGTACGTGAGGAAACTGTCACCTCACGTACCGGAGCCACTGACGTGTGAAACCGGCCTAATTGTGTTTTTCTTAAGCCATTTTGGGGTGGACTTGCTGGTGTGTTTTGGATCATTGACCTGCTGCATAACCCAAATACGCTTCAGCATGAGGTCACTTCTGGGAAGGTTCACCACTGTTCCATGTTTTCCCCATTTGTGGATAATGGTTCTCAGCATGGTTTTCTGGAGTTCCAAAGCTTGAAAAATGGCATTATAACCTTTTCCACATGGATAGCTCTCAATTACTTTGTTTCTCATTTGTTCCAGAATTGTTTTGCATAGCGGCATGATGTCTAGCTTTTGAGGTTCTTTTGGTCTACTTCACTTTGTCAGGCAGGTCCTATTTAAGTGATTTCTTGATTAAGAAGCAGTGTGGCAGTAATCAGGCCTGTGTGTGGCTAGGGAATTTGAACTCGGCTTCCCAAAGATGTGATAAACCACAGTAAATTTATGTTTTAAGAAAGAGGAGCAATCACTTTTTCACACAGGGCCCTGTAGATCTGGATTTCTTTTTCCCTTAATAATAAAGACCTTCATTTAAAAACTGCATTTTGTGTTACTTGTGTTATCTTTGTCCAATATTTAGATTTGTTTGGTGCTGTGAACCATTTAAGTGTGACAAACATGCAAAAGAATAGGAAATCAGGAAGGGGCAAACACTTTTTCACACCACTGTAGCTGACATCTGCCTCTAATAGCACTGATTAGTGCTAACACCAAATGCGGCCATTAACCTTGTAAATGCATCTGTTAACCACTGACAGCAGCACTGAAGAGAAGCAATCCAGCCCTCATGTGCCTCTTGGCTTTGCCTCCCCCCCCTGCGATGTGTTGAGGAGTCGATTTGTTGCCATAAAGGCTGGGAGCCAACTGAAGAACATAGTGCCTGTCATGTTAATTTTCCTGTAACATCCAACCATTGATTTGACATCATAGCAGACTGTGATTTTTTCTATATACAGCAGGAGTATTGCTGTATACAGTACCAACGATGAAACAATTGCAGGTTCAAGTCCCCTAAAAGGACTAATAAAAAACCCAAGAAATGCAAAAAATACAAAGTGAAAATTGCAATAGAAAGCAATGACGAAAAAATTATATGTACCTAAAAATGGTGTAAATAAAAACACAAGCTCCCCCCTCAAAAACAAAGCATCACAGCTCCATTGATGGAGAACAAAAAAGGTAGAGGTCTCATAAAATGGTGACACAAATAACATTTTTGCTGATTATGGTAGTTATACTCTTGTACATAGGAGCAGTATTATAGTAGTTATACTCTTGTACATAGGAGCAGTATTATAGTAGTTATATTCTTGTACGTAGGGACAGTATTATAGTAGTTATATTCTTGTACATAGGAGGCAGTATTATAGTAGTTATATTCTTGTACATAGGGGCAGTATTATTGTAGTTATATTCTTGTACATAGGAGCAGTATTATAGTAATTATATTCTTGTACATAGGGGCAGTATTATAGTAATTATATTCTTGTACATAGGGGCAGTATTATAGTAGATATATTCTTGTACATAGGAGCAGTATTATAGTAATTATATTCTTGTACATAAGGGGCAGTATTATAGCAGATATATTCTTGTACATAGGAGCAGTATTATAGTAGTTATATTCTTGTACATAGGGGCAGTATTATTGTAGTTATATTCTTGTACATAGGAGAAGTATTAAGGTAGTTATATTCTTGTACATAGGGGGCAGTATTATTATACTTATATTCTTGTATATAGGAAAGAAGTATTATAGTAGTTATATTCTTGTATATAGGAATGCAGTATTAGAGTAGTTATATTCTTGTACATAGGGGGCAGTATTATAGTAGTTATGTTCTTGTACATAGGAGCAGTATTATAGTAGTTATATTCTTGCACATAGAGGCAGTATTATAGTAGTTATATTCCTGTACATAGGGGCAGTATTATTGCAGTTATATTCTTGTACATAGGGGGCAGTACTACTATAATTATATTCTTGTATATAGGAAAGCAGTATTATAGTAGATATATTCTTGTATATATAGGGGGCAGTATTATAGTAGTTATATTCTTGTATACAGGGGGCAGTATTATAGTAGATATATTCGTGTATATAGGAAAGCAATATTATAGCAGTTATATTCTTGTACATAGGGGCAGTATTATAGTAGTTATATTCTTGTACATAGGGGCAGTATTATAGTAGTTATATCCTTGTACATAAGAGCAATATTATAGTAATTATATATTTGTTCATATGGGGCAGTATTATAGTAGTTATATTCTTGTACATTGGAGCAGTATTATAGTAGTTATATTCTTGTACATAGGAGAAGTATTATAGTAGTTATATTCTTGTACTTAGGGGGCAGTATTATTATACTTATATTCTTGTATATAGGAAAGCAGTATTATAGTAGCTATATTCTTGTATATAGGAATGCAGTATTAGAGTAGTTATATTCTTGTATATAGGAATGCAGTATTAGAGTAGTTATATTCTTGTACATAGGGGGCAGTATTATAGTAGTTATATTCTTGCACATAGGAGCAGTATTATAGTAGTTATGTTCTTGTACATAGGGGCGGTATTATAGTAGTTAAATTCCTGTACATAGGAGAAGTATTAAGGTAGTTATATTCTTGTACATAGGGGGCAGTATTATTATACTTATATTCTTGTATATAGGAAAGAAGTATTATAGTAGTTATATTCTTGTATATAGGAATGCAGTATTAGAGTAGTTATATTCTTGTACATAGGGGGCAGTATTATAGTAGTTATGTTCTTGTACATAGGAGCAGTATTATAGTAGTTATATTCTTGCACATAGAGGCAGTATTATAGTAGTTATATTCCTGTACATAGGGGCAGTATTATTGCAGTTATATTCTTGTACATAGGGGGCAGTACTACTATAATTATATTCTTGTATATAGGAAAGCAGTATTATAGTAGATATATTCTTGTATATATAGGGGGCAGTATTATAGTAGTTATATTCTTGTATACAGGGGGCAGTATTATAGTAGATATATTCGTGTATATAGGAAAGCAATATTATAGCAGTTATATTCTTGTACATAGGGGCAGTATTATAGTAGTTATATTCTTGTACATAGGGGCAGTATTATAGTAGTTATATCCTTGTACATAAGAGCAATATTATAGTAATTATATATTTGTTCATATGGGGCAGTATTATAGTAGTTATATTCTTGTACATTGGAGCAGTATTATAGTAGTTATATTCTTGTACATAGGAGAAGTATTATAGTAGTTATATTCTTGTACTTAGGGGGCAGTATTATTATACTTATATTCTTGTATATAGGAAAGCAGTATTATAGTAGCTATATTCTTGTATATAGGAATGCAGTATTAGAGTAGTTATATTCTTGTATATAGGAATGCAGTATTAGAGTAGTTATATTCTTGTACATAGGGGGCAGTATTATAGTAGTTATATTCTTGCACATAGGAGCAGTATTATAGTAGTTATGTTCTTGTACATAGGGGCGGTATTATAGTAGTTAAATTCCTGTACATAGGAGCAGTATTATTGTAGTAATATTCTTGTACATAGGGGGCAGTATTATTATACTTATATTCTTGTATATAGGAAAGCAGTATTATAGTAGTTATATTCTTGTATATAGGAATGCAGTATTATAGTAGTTATATTCTTGTATATAGGAAAGCAGTATTAAAGCAGTATTATAGCAGTTATATTCTTGTACATAGGGGCAGTATTATAGTAGTTATATTTTTGTACATAGGGACAGTATTATAGTAGTTATATTCTTGTACATAGGAGCAGTATTATAGCAGATATACTCTTGTACATAGGAGCAGTATTATAGTAGTTATATTCTTGTACATAGGGGGCAGTATTATTATACTTATATTTTTGTATATAGGAAAGCAGTATTATCGTAGTTATATTCTTGTATATAGGAATGCAGTATTAGAGTAGTTATATTCTTGTATATAGGAATGCAGTATTAGAGTAGTTATATTCTTGTACATAGGAATGCAGTATTATAGTAGTTATATTCATGTATATAGGAGTGCAGTATTATAGTAGTTATATTCTTGTACATAGGGGCCTTATTATAGTAGTTATATTCTTATATATAGGAATGCAGTATTATAATAGTTATATTCTTTTACATAGGGGCAGTATTATAGTAGTTATATTCCTGTACATAGGAGCAGTATTATAGTAGTTATATTCTTGTACATAGGGGCAGTATTATTGTAGTTATATTCTTGTACATAGGGGGCAGTATTATTATACTTATATTCTTGTATATAGGAAAGCAGTATTATAGTAGTTATATTCTTGTATATAGGAATGCAGTATTATAGTAGTTATATTCTTGTACATAGGGGCAGTATTATAGTAGTTATATTCTTTTACATAGGGGGCAGTATTATAGCAGTTATTTTCTTGTACATAGGGGCAGTATTATAGTAGCTATATTCTTGTACATAGGTGCAGTATTATAGTAGATATATTCTTGTACATAGGGGCAGTATTATAGTAGTTATATTCTTGTATATAGGAATGCAGTGTTATAGTAGTTATATTCTTGTACATAGGGGCAGTATTATAGTAGTTATATTCCTGTACATAGGGGCAGTATTATAGTAGTTATATTTTTGCATATAGGAATGAAGTATTATAGTAGTTATATTCTTGAACATAGGGGCAGTATTATAGTAGTTATATTCTTGCACACAGGAGCAGTACTACAGTAGTTATATTCTTGTACATAGGGGGCAGTATCATTATACTTATTTTCTTGTATATAAGAAAGCAGTATTATAGTAGTTATATTCTTGTATATAGGAATGCAGTATTATAGTAGTTATATTCTTGTACATAGGGGCAGTATTATAGTAATTATATTCTTGTACACAGGGGCAGTATTATAGTAGTTATATTCTTGTACATAGGAGCAGTATTATAGTAGTTATATTCTTGTACATAGGGGCAGTATTATAGTAGTTATATTCTTGTATATAGGAATGCTGTGTTATAGTAGTTATATTCTTGTACATACGGGCAGTATTATAGTAGTTATATTCCTGTACATAGGAGCAGTTTTATAGTAGTTATATTCTTGTATATAGGAATGCAGTATTATAGTAGTTATATTCTTGAACGTTGGGGCAGTATTATAGTAGTTATATTCTTGTACATAGGGGGCAGTATCATTATACTTATTTTCTTGTATATAAGAAAGCAGTATTATAGTAGTTATATTCTTGTATATAGGAATGCAGTATTATAGTAATTATATTCTTGTACATAGGGGCAGTATTATAGTAGTTATATTCTTGTACATTGGGGCAGTATTATAGTAGTTATATTCTTGTATATAGGAATGCAGTATTATAGTAGTTATATTCTTGAACATTGGGGCAGTATTATAGTAGTTATATTCTTGCACATAGGAACAGTATTATAGTAGTTATATTCTTGTACATAGGGGGCAGTATCATTATACTTATTTTCTTGTATATAAGAAAGCAGTATTATAGTAGTTATATTCTTGTATATAGGAATGCAGTATTATAGTAGTTATATTCTTATACATAGGGGCAGTATTATAGTAGTTATATTCTTGTACATAGGGGCAGTATTATAGTAGTTATATTCTTGTACATAGGGGGCAGTATCATTATACTTATTTTCTTGTATATAAGAAAGCAGTATTATAGTAGTTATATTCTTGTATTTAGGAATGCAGTATTATAGTAGTTATATTCTTATACATAGGGGCAGTATTATAGTAGTTATATTCTTGTACATAGGGGCAGTATTATAGTAGTTATATTCTTGTACATAGGAACAGTATTATAGTAGTTATATTCTTGTACATAGGGGCAGTATTAGAGTAGTTATATTCTTGTATGTAGGAATGCAGTGTTATAGTAGTTATATTCTTGTACATAGGGGAAATATTAGAGTAGTTATATTCCTGTACATAGGAGCAGTATTATAGTAGTTATATTTTTGTACATAGGGGCAGTATTATAGTAGTTATATTCTTGTACATAGGGGCAGTATTATTGTAGTTATATTCTTGTACATAGGGGGCAGTATTATTATACTTATATTCTTGTGTGTAGGAAAGCAGTATTATAGTAGTTATATTCTTGTATATAGGAATGCAGTATTATAGTAGTTATATTCTTGTACATAGGGGCAGTATTATAGTAGTTATATTCTTGTACATAAGGGCAGTATTATTATACTTATATTCTTGTGAATAGGAAAGCAGTATTATAGTAGTTATATTCTTGTATATAGGAATGCAGTATTATAGTAGATATACTCTTGTACATAGGAGCAGTATTATAGTAGTTATATTCTTGTACATAGGGGCAGTATTATTGTAGTTATATTCTTGTATATAGGAAAGCAGTATTATAGTAGCTATATTCTTGCATACAGGAATGCAGTATTAGAGTAGTTATATTCTTGTGTATAGGAATGCAGTATTAGAGTAGTTATGTTCTTGTATATAGGAATGCAGTGTTATAGTAGTTATATTCTTGTACATAGGGGCAGTATTATAGTAGTTATATTCTTGTATATAGGAATGCAGTATTATAGTAGTTATATTCTTGTACATAGGGGCAGTATTATTGTAGTTATATTCTTGTATATAGGAATGCAGTATTATAGTAGTTATATTCTCGTACATAGGGGCAGTATATAGTAGTTATATTACTGTACAAAGGAGCAGTATTATAGTAGTTATATTCTTGTGCATAGGGGCAGTATTATAGTAGTTATATTCTTGTATATAGGAATGCAATATTATAGTAGTTATATTCTTGTACATAGGGGCAGTATTATAGTAGTTATAGTCTTGTATATAGGAATGCAGTGTTATAGTAATTATATTCTTGTACATAGGGGAAGTATTATAGTAGTTATATTGTTGTACATAGGTGCAGTATTATAGTAGTTATATTCTTGTACATAGGGGCAGTATTATAGTAGTTATATTGTTGTATTTAGGAATGCAGTATTATAGTAGTTATATTCTTGGACATAGGGGCAGTATTATAGTAGTTATATTCCTGTACATAGGAGCAGTATTATACTAGTTATATTCTTGTACTTAGGGGCAGTATTATAGTAGTTATATTCTTGTATTTAGTAATGCAGTATTATAGTAGTTATATTCCTGCGCATAGGAGCAGTATTATAGTAGTTATATTCTTGGACATAGGGGCAGTATTATAGTAGTTATATTCCTGTACATAGGAGCAGTATTATACTAGTTATATTCTTGTACTTAGGGGCAGTATTATAGTAGTTATATTCTTGTATTTAGTAATGCAGTATTATAGTAGTTATATTCTTGTACATAGGGACAGTATTATAGTAGTTATATTCCTGCGCATAGGAGCAGTATTATAGTAGTTATATTCTTGTACATGGGGGCAGCATCATTATACTTATTTTCTTGTATATCTATGCAGTATTATAGTAGTTATATTCTTGTACATAGGGGCAGTATCATAGTAATTATATTCTTGTACACAGGGGCAGTATTATAGCAGTTATATTCTTGTACATAGGAGCAGTATTATAGTAGTTATATTCTTGTACATAGGGGCAGTATTATAGTAGTTATATTCTTGTATATAGGAATGCTGTGTTATAGTAGTTATATTCTTGTACATACGGGCAGTATTATAGTAGTTATATTCCTGTACATTGAGCAGTATTATAGTAGTTATATTCTTGTACATAGGGGCAGTATTATAGTAGTTATATTCTTGTATATAGGAATGCAGTATTATAGTAGTTATATTCTTGAACGTTGGGGCAGTATTTTAGTAGTTATATTCTTGTACATTGGGGCAGTATCATTATACTTGTTTTCTTGTATATAAGAAAGCAGTATTATAGTAGTTATATTCTTGTGTATAGGAATGTAGTATTATAGTAATTATATTCTTGTGCATAGGGGCAGTATTATAGTAGTTATATTCTTGTACATTGGGGCAGTATTATAGTAGTTATATTCTTGTATATAGGAATGCAGTATTATAGTAGTTATGTTCTTGAACACTGGGGCAGTATTATAGTAGTTATATTCTTGCACATAGGAACAGTATTATAGTAGTTAAATTCTTGTACATAGGGGGCAGTATCATTATACTTATTTTCTTGTATATAAGAAAGCAGTATTATAGTAGTTATATTCTTGTATATAGGAATGCAGTATTATAGTAGTTATATTCTTGTACATAGGGGCAGTATTATAGTAGATATATTCTTGTATATAGGAATGCAGTATTATAGTAGTTATATTCTTGAACGTTGGGGCAGTATTTTAGTAGTTATATTCTTGTACATTGGGGCAGTATCATTATACTTGTTTTCTTGTATATAAGAAAGCAGTATTATAGTAGTTATATTCTTGTGTATAGGAATGTAGTATTATAGTAATTATATTCTTGTGCATAGGGGCAGTATTATAGTAGTTATATTCTTGTACATTGGGGCAGTATTATAGTAGTTATATTCTTGTATATAGGAATGCAGTATTATAGTAGTTATGTTCTTGAACACTGGGGCAGTATTATAGTAGTTATATTCTTGCACATAGGAACAGTATTATAGTAGTTAAATTCTTGTACATAGGGGGCAGTATCATTATACTTATTTTCTTGTATATAAGAAAGCAGTATTATAGTAGTTATATTCTTGTATATAGGAATGCAGTATTATAGTAGTTATATTCTTGTACATAGGGGCAGTATTATAGTAGATATATTCTTGTACATAGGGGCAGTATTATAGTAGTTATATTCTTGTACATAGGAGCAATATTAAAGTAGTTATATTCCTGTACATAGGTGCAGTATTATAGTAGTTATATTCTTGTACATAGGGGCAGTATTATAGTAGTTATATTCTTGCATATAGGAATGCAGTATTATAGTAGTTATATTCTTGAACATAGGGGCAATATTATAGTAGTTATATTCTTGTACATAGGGGGCAGTATCATTATACTTATTTTCTTGTATATAGGAAAGCAGTGTTATAGTAGTTATATTCCCGTATATAGGAATGCAGTATTATAGTAGTTATATTCTTGTACATAGGGGCAGTATTATAGTAGTTATATTCTTGTACATAGGGGCAGTATTATAGTAGTTATATTCTTGTACATAGGGGGCAGTATTATAGCAGTTATATTCTTGTACATAGGGGGCAGTATTATAGTAGTTATATTCCTCTATATAGGAATGCAGTGTTATAGTAGTTATATTCTTGTACAAAGGGGAAATATTAGAGTAGTTATATTCCTGTACATAGGAGCAGTATTATAGTAGTTTTATTCTTGTACACAGGGGCAGTATTATTGTAGTTATATTCTTGTACATAGGGGGCAGTGTTATTATACTTATATTCTTGTGTATAGGAAAGCAGTATTATAGTAGTTATATTCTTGTATATAGGAATGCAGTATTATAGTAGTTATATTCTTGTACATAGGGGCAGTATTATACTAGTTATATTCTTGTACATAGGGGCAGTATTATAGTAGTTATATTCTTGTACATAGATGCAGTATTATAGAAGATATACTCTTATACATAGGAGCAGTATTATAGTAGTTATATTCTTGTACATAGGGGCCGTATTATTGTAGTTATATTCTTGTACATAGGGGCAGTATTATTGTAGTTATATTCTTGTATATAGGAAAGTAGTATTATAGTAGTTATATTCTTACATACAGGAATGCAGTATTAGAGTAGTTATATTCTTGTATATAGGAATGCAGTATTAGAGTAGTTATATTCTTGTATATAGGAATGTAGTATTATAGTAGTTATATTCTTGTATATAGGAATGCAGTATTATAGTAGTTATATTCTTGTACATAGGGGCAGTATTATAGTAGTTATATTCTTGTACATAGGAATGCAGTATAATAATAGTTATATTCTTGTACATAGGGGCAGTATTATTGTAGTTATATTCTTGTATATAGGAATGCAGTATTATAGTAGTTATATTCTTGTACATAGGGGCAGTATATAGTAGTTATATTCTTGTACATAGGGGGCAGTGTTATTATACTTATATTCTTGTGTATAGGAAAGCAGTATTATAGTAGTTATATTCTTGTATATAGGAATGCAGTATTATAGTAGTTATATTCTTGTACATAGGGGCAGTATTATAGTAGTTATATTCTTGTACATAGGGGCAGTATTATAGTAGTTATATTCTTGTACATAGATGCAGTATTATAGAAGATATACTCTTGTACATAGGAGCAGTATTATAGTAGTTATATTCTTGTACATAGGGGCAGTATTATTGTAGTTATATTCTTGTACATAGGGGCAGTATTATTGTAGTTATATTCTTGTATATAGGAATGCAGTATTATAGTAGTTATATTCTTGTACATAGGGGCAGTATATAGTAGTTATATTACTGTACAAAGGAGCAGTAGTATAGTAGTTATATTCTTGTGCATATGGGCAGTATTATAGTAGTTATATTCCTGTATATAGGAATGCAATATTATAGTAGTTATATTCTTGTACATAGGGGCAGTAATATAGTAGTTATAGTCTTGTATATAGGAATGCAGTGTTATAGTAATTATATTCTTGTACATAGGGGAAGTATTATAGTAGTTATATTGTTGTACATAGGTGCAGTATTATAGTAGTTATATTCTTGTACATAGGGGCAGTATTATAGTAGTTATATTGTTGTATATAGGAATGCAGTATTATAGTAGTTATATTCTTGTACATAGGGGCAGTATTGTAGTAGTTATATTCCTGTACATAGGAGCAGTATTATAGTAGTTATATTCTTGTACTTAGGGTCAGTATTATAGTAGTTATATTCTTGTATTTAGGAATGCAGTATTATAGTAGTTATATTCTTGTACATAGGGGCAGTATTATAGTAGTTATATTCTTGTACATGGGGGCAGCATCATTATACTTATTTTCTTGTATATAAGAAAGCAGTATTATAGTATTTATATTCTTGTATATAGGAATGCAGCATTATAGTAGTTATATTCTTTTACATAGGGGCAGCATTATACTAGTTATATTCTCGTACATAGGGGCAGTATTATAGTAGCTATATTCTTGTACATAGGGGAGGGGCATTATTATTATACTTATATTCTTGTATATAGGAAAGCAGTATTATAGTAGTTATATTCGTGTATATAGGAATGCAGTATTAGAGTAGTTATATTGTTGTACATAGGGGCAGTATTATAGTAGTTATATTCTTGTACATAGGTGCAGTATTATAGTAGTTATATTCTTGTACATAGGGGCAGTATTATAGTGTTACATTTTGGTACATAGGGGCAGTATTATAGTAGTTATATTCTTGTACATAGGAGCAGTATTATAGTAGTTATATTCTTGTACATAGGGGCAGTATTATAGCAGTTATATTCTTGTATATAGGAATGCAGTGTTATAGTAGTTATATTCTTGGACATAGGGGCAGTATTATAGTAGTTATATTCCTGTACATAGGAGCAGTATTATAGCAGTTATATTGTTGTACATAGGGGCAGTATTATAGTAGTTATATTCTTGTACATAGGAGCAGTATTATAGTAGTTATATTCTTGTACATAGGGGCAGTATTATAGCAGTTATATTCTTGTATATAGGAATGCAGTGTTATAGTAGTTATATTCTTGGACATAGGGGCAGTATTATAGTAGTTATATTCCTGTACATAGGAGCAGTATTATAGTAGTTATATTCTTGTACATAGGGGCAGTATTATAGTAGTTATATTCTTGTATATAGGAATGCAGTATTATAGTAGTTATATTCTTGAACATTGGGGCAGTATTATAGTAGTTATATTCTTGTACATAGGGGGCAGTATCATAATACTTATTTTCTTGTATATAAGAAAGCAGTATTATAGTAGTTATATTCTTGTATATAGGAATGCAGTATTATAGTAGTTATATTCTTGTACACAGGGGCAGTATTATAGTAGTTATATTCTTGTACATAGGGGCAGTATTATAGTAGTTATATTCTTGTACATAGGGGTAGTATTATAGTAGTTATATTCTTGTATATAGGAATGCAGTGTTATAGTAGTTATATTCTTGTACATAGGGGAAGTATTATAGTAGTTATATTCCTGTACATAGGAGCAGTATTATAGTAGTTATATTCTTGTACATAGGGGCAGTATTATTGTAGTTATATTCTTGTACATAGGGGGCAGTATTATTATACTTATATTCCTGTGTATAGGAAAGCAGTATTATGGTAGTTATATTCTTGTAAATAGGAATGCAGTATTATAGTAGTTATATTCTTTTACATAGAGGCAGTATTATAGTAGTTATATTCTTGTACATAGGGGCAGTATTATAGTAGTTATATTCTTGCACATAGATGCGGTATTATAGTAGATATACTCTTGTATATAGGAGCAGTATTATAGTAGTTATATTCTTGTACATAGGGGCAGTTTTGTCATACTTATATTCTTGTATATAGGAATGTAGTATTATAGTAGTTACATTTTGGTACATAGGGGCAGCATTATAGTAGTTATATTCTTGTACATGGGGCAGTATTATAGTAGTTATATTCTTGTACATGGAGCAGTATTATAGTAGTTACATTTTGGTACATAGGGGCAGTATTATAGTACTTATATTGTTTTATATAGAGGTGAGTAATATCCTAGTTGCATGATTGTAAATAGAGTACAGTGCTTTAGTAGATACATTTTTAATCTTAATATCCAAAGTTTTTCCTTTTGTTAGTAGGAACACAGTTACGTTTCTCTGTAAATGGTTAGTATAATTTATCCATCTGCCTATAAAGGTAGCCTCTAACTTCTCTCGGAGATTAGATTAACATCTGGATTCATGAATATGCTAATGTGGTAAGCTGTGATGTGGTTCAGTCGTTGTTGGACAATTAATTACTCCACCATCGTTAATGGAGCAAAAAATAGCCAAAAATATTGCATCAACTTTCCTAGATTTACATCCAATCAAAATGTAATATACATTTTTATGAAACTCATGAAAGGATTGTAAATACTATGATGTACTTCCCAGCTGACCCACCTTCCTTGGAGCACTGTTTGCAAGTTAATAAGATTACAGGTGGTTGGTGCCAAGATCATAAATCCACAAAGCCAGAGCGACTGCATAAAACTATTACATGGTACTGGGCCTATGGTATTTGCTTACTCTATCCGTATGATTGCTATAATACTGATATTTAGGATTTACTTTACAGCCATTAAATAAAGTGGCGAAAAATGGGTGAAAACCCAGTGCCTTCATCCAGTGGCGTAACTACAAAGTTATGGGCCCCGGTGCGAACTTCCAAATGGGGCCCCCCCCCCGCAGCCCTGCCATACAACTCAAGGTAACCCCCATAGAATACAACGCAGCCCCCCTCATAGTGCTCCATACCGTTGATTATTGCCCCATAGATGCTCCATATAAAGCTGCCCCATATATAATGCTTTGCACCGTTCATTATGGCCCCATAGATGCTCCATAGAAAGCTGTGCCATATACAATGCTCTGCACCGTTCATTATGGCCCCATAGATGCTCCATAGAAAGCTGTGCCATATATAATGCTCTGCACCGTTCATTATGGCCCCATAGATACTCCATAGAAAGCTGTGCCATATATAATGCTCTGCACCGTTCATTATGGCCCCATAGATACTCCATAGAAAGCTGTGCCATATATAATGCTCTGCACCATTCATTATGGCCCCATAGATACTCCATAGAAAGCTGTGCCATATATAATGCTCTGCACCGTTCATTATGGCCCCATAGATGCTCCATAGAAAGCTGTGCCATATATAATGCTCTGCACCGTTCATTATGGCCCCATAGATGCTCCATAGAAAGCTGTGCCATATATAATGCTCTGCACCATTCATTATTGCCCCATAGATGCTCCATAGAAAGCTGTGCCATGTATTATGCTCTGCACTGGTCATTATGGCCCCATAGATACTCCATATAAAGCTGTGCCATATATAATGCTCTGCACCGTTCATTATGGCCCCATAAGATGCTCCGCACAGCCACTTGCCCCTTATAGTGCTGCACAAGCGTTATGGCCCCATAAGATGCTCCGCACAGCCACTGCCCCTTATAGTGCTGCACAAGTGTTATGGCCCCATAAGATGCTCCGCACAGTCACTGCCCCTTATAGTGCTGCACAATTGTTATGGCCCCGTAAGATGCTCCGCACAGCCACTGCCCCTTATAGTGCTGCACAAGTGTTATGGCCCCATAAGATGCTCCGCACAGCCACTGCCCCATATAGTGCTGCACAATTGTTATGGCCCCATAAGATGCTCCGCACAGCCACTGCCCCTTATAGTGCTGCACAATTGTTATGGCCCCGTAAGATGCTCCGCACAGCCACTGCCCCTTATAGTGCTGCACAAGTGTTATGGCCCCATAAGATGCTCCGCACAGTCACTGCCCCTTATAGTGCTGCACAAGTGTTATGGCCCCATAAGATGCTCCGCACAGTCACTGCCCCTTATAGTGCTGCACAAGTGTTATGGCCCCATAAGATGCTCCGCACAGCCACTGCCCCTTATAGTGCTGCACAAGTGTTATGGCCCCGTAAGATGCTCCGCACAGTCACTGCCCCTTATAGTGCTGCACAATTGTTATGGCCCCATAAGATGCTCCGCACAGTCACTGCCCCTTATAGTGCTGCACAAGTGTTATGGCCCCATAAGATGCTCCGCACAGTCACTGCCCCTTATAGTGCTGGCGCTGCACAAGCGTTATGGCCCCATAAAATTCTCCGCACAGCCACTTGCCCCTTATAGTGCTGCACAAGCGTTATGGCCCCATAAGATGCTCCGCACAGTCACTGCCCCTTATAGTGCTGCACAAGTGTTATGGCCCCATAAGATGCTCCGCACAGCCACTGCGCCTTATAGTGCTGCACAAGTGTTATGGCCCCATAAGATGCTCCGTATAGCCACTGCCCCTTATAGTGCTGCACATGAGTTATGGCCCCATAAGATGCTCCGCACAGCCACTGCGCCTTATAGTGCTGCACAAGTGTTATGGCCCCATAAGATGCTCCGCACAGCCACTGCCCCTTATAGTGCTGCACAATTGTTATGGCCCCATAAGATGCTCCACACAGTCACTGCCCCTTATAGTGCTGCACAAGTGTTATGGCCCCATAAGATGCTCCGCACAGCCACTGCCCCTTATAGTGCTGCACAAGTGTTATGGCCCTGTAAGATGCTCCGCACAGCCACTGCCCCTTGTAGTGCTGCACAAGTGTTATGGCCCCATAAGATGCTCCGCACAGCCACTGCCCCTTATAGTGCTGCACAAGTGTTATGGCCCCATAAGATGCTCCGCACAGTCACTGCCCCTTATAGTGCTGCACAATTGTTATGGCCCCATAAGATGCTCCGCACAGTCACTGCCCCTTATAGTGCTGCACAATTGTTATGGCCCCATAAGATGCTCCGCACAGTCACTGCCCCTTATAGGGTTGCACAATTGTTATGGCCCCATAAGATGCTCCGCACAGTCACTGCCCCTTATAGTGCTGCACAATTGTTATGGCCCCATAAGATGCTCTGCACAGTCACTGCCCCTTATAGTGCTGGCGCTGCACAAGCGTTATGGCCCCATAAAATGCTCCGTACAGTCACTTGCCCCTTATGCTTTTGCTGCCATAAAAAAAATAAATCACATACTCACCTCACCTCTCTCTCTTCGCTCAGGACCCCCGGCACTTTCAATATTTACCTGGCTGCTCCTCGTGCGGCTCCGTCTTCGGCACTGACGTTCAGCAGAGGGAGCGCACTGACTACGTCACCGCGCCCTCTGACCTGAGCGTCACTGCCAGAGGACGCTGATGACAGAGCCGCACTGGAACGAGGAGAGGTAAATATCATGCAGCGCTGCGCAGCGCTGTATACTCACCTACTCCCGGCAGGTCCCTGGACGTCCCTGCTTCTTCCAGCGCTGCAGATTCTTCCTGTATTGAGCGGTCACAGTTACCGTTCAATACAGAAATGAATATGCGGCTCCACCCCTATGGGAGGTGGAGCCGCATATTCATTTCTGTAATGAGCGGGACCATGTGACCTCTGTGCAGGAAGAATCTGCAGCGCTGGAAGAAGCAGGGACGTCCAGGGACCGTGCCGGGAGTAGGTAAGTATAATTAGAGAGCGGTGACGGCTCCCTGCTGCGGGTCACCCACAAATGGTGGATTATCATCAATCATGGTTCATTTCATTCTCCTTCACTCCTGTCCATGGGGCCCCTAAGTAGTCTGGGCCCCGTCGCAGCTGCGACCGCTGCGACCGCGGTAGTTACGCCCCTGCCTTCATCATTACACACACGCCCCAATGAGGCCTTAGTGCTTTACTACCAACAGTTGATCACTACTGGTCATAAAATGAGGTGCCCTGATCAGGACTCCTTAGAATTGTTATTGGTGTAAAGGATAGATTTATATTTTCATCAGGTACATTTTGAGTAACCCAAGTTGCGGAACTTTTGGACTTGTTGGTATAATTTTTTTTCACATTAAAAAAAAGGTTGCAACCTGTTCCTATTAGTGACATGAAAAATGATCATCTGTACTGCCAGCAGAGGATTAAAGTAAAAGAATGTAATATTTTATGTGAGAGCATAAGATTTAGTGGCGTGATAACTAACAAGCGCTTTTCATCCAGACGCAGAAATCCGTCTTTGTTAGACAATCAAGAGTAATGTGCACAATTCTGTGTATTATAAATGAACATGTTAAATAATCGATGTATCCGTAGAGAGGGGGCCGCGGTAAGTTCTTTTACCCATTCCGAGCATATTGTTAGCTCAGAAAATCGGTGTTACGTTCAAAGTCGGTTTATTATTGTAGCTGTAACCACTATCATATTGATGCCCCTTTTGAGCAAGAATACAAATACAATACAACTGGCTCTATAACTAAGAATGCAGATGGAGTGCCCCCACACCGCCGCTGGGCCGAGGGGTACCCGGAGCCGGGCCTCTAGGTCTCAGTCCTGGGGTTGTCACGGTGGCTAGACCCGGTCCGTGGCCCTGTCCGTCAGTGGGGGGACGTCCGGTGAAGTAGGTGCTGTTAACGGTGGTATAGCGGTGCAGTTGTGGGGTGCAGGTCGCGGTAAATAACGAGGACACCAGGTTGCAGTCTCTTTACCTCTTTACTGAAGATGTGGGAGACCTCAGTCCAGAGCGCTGTTAACTGGGTTTTCAGAGACCGGCCGGTCCAACGACACATCAGGAGCTCTCTTTACAGGTGGGAATCAGTATCTACCTTCTAGCGCTGTGTGTTGTAGTTCTTCCCTGCTGAGCTCCCGGGATAGTCCTCACAACTGTTTCTTTCTGTCTCTACTGTTCCTTCTTCGTCCTCCAGGTGATATGGTAGGACGCACCCGTATGACGGGGTAGGCCTGGAGTTCTTCCGGGACCCTAGAGTCGCCCCTCTCCCACAGCTGCCTCCGTTGTCTGCTTAGGTGTTAAGTCAGACAGCCAACCTGTAGTTAGCTGCCCTGCCGTGGTTTGCAATGTACTTAAAGTCTCTTACTTGCTCGGCGTTCCGGCCACCGACTGTTTGCGCCTCAGAAGGATGTTGCCTCGGTCTAACAGCAAGACCCCTTCTGGTATTTCTCCTTTTCTGTATTCCCGTTGTTTACTGGTTAGTTCTGCTCTGAGGAGTCTGCCAGGATCCCATCCCTGACAGATCCTCTCACTAGCTCTTCCCAGCTACTTCTCCCTGTCTTCCTGTCCAACCCCCAGTTTTACCAGAGTTGTGAGGAGTGGCCTACTAGATAGGACCACCCCCCCTGGTGGCCGGAGTGTGAAGTGTGGTGTGAGTGTACCTGATCAGAGAAACTCCTTAGTGCAATCAGACGTACCATAGCTCCCCGTAGTGGCGGAGCCACAGTACTGCAACAACCAGGACTCTGGGGTGCTGCACTCCCCCCCGGTTAAATCCAGTACTCCGGGACTGGGAAAACAAGAACAATAATACATGTTAACAGAAAACACACAAATTTTTGAAATAGCATAACAATTGAACATAACAATGCTTCCCTTTACAGGAGGTGAGGATTCTTGAACGTTGCAAAAGTTAGGTCATGCACAGTTTATGACTCTCAGTTCAGTGGTTGAAACAGCGGGGACCCCGGGTAAACAAAGGGGCCCCCTTTTTGAAAGTTTTTGAGCAATTCACCGTCCATTACTCTATTGTCCATTTAAAAACCTGTAACAAAAAGATATATATACAAACATTTTCAATTAAATAGCAGCCCTATCAATACCTCCAAGTTTTGTAGCGGAGGGGAGTTTGATTTTGAGTGCTGCGTGTGGACCTTCGCAGCGCAGGGGTTGCTATTGGTCTAACAGGGCCCGCTATGCTTGCTACCGCTGGTGTAGTGCACTGTCTTCTAGCTACACTTCTAGTGAGTCGGGGTAGCACTGGCAGGTTAGGGCTCTCAGAGCTGCTGCTATCAACAGTGGGTACGGCAGGCTCACTGATAACAGAGGGAGGATTTGCCGGTTCAACGGTTGGCATGGCTTCTTCAGGCAAGGCTTGTTGAGGTTGCGGGACCGGATGATCTGGTACCACCATTGTTTCTGGTGGGTCCGGCTGTGGAAACGTTAGAACAGGTACCGCGATGGCCTGATTTATCTGAGTCCAGGACTGGGGAAAGTCACCAAGGACAGTATGGAACATCTTCTCCTTTTCCACCGGCGGGGAGATTTCTGGGGCCGGGCCCCTCTCTTTCAACTTATCGGGGCAGACCTTAAGGTGATCCCTGGATACCGCTGTCGAGGTCTCCCCTCTGTCCTTGCTGATGAGACAGACCTTAGTGTTGTCGAAGTCGGATGGCAAGATGGTATACGGTTCCGCTTCCCATTGGTCATCAAGCTTGTGTAACCTCCTCTTTCGTTTAAGCACTTGCTCACCAGGTGACAGGGGAATCGCAGGAGCGTGTTGATTGTAGTCCCTTTCTTGTTTCTGCCTAGCCTGGGCGAGACTTCTCTCCACACACTCCTGTACTTCGCGGTATCTTCGCTGCCTTTCTGTATCCCAATCTGCCTCCGGCGAGGTATCTTCGGGTACTAGGACCCCCATGTCCAGATCAACGGGTAACCGACTAGACCTTCCTCGCATCAGGTACGCTGGAGTACAGTTGGTGGAACTTACTGGGATGTGGTTGTACATATCCACCAAGTCAGGCAACTTTGTCGGCCACAGGTTCCGTTCCTCCACAGGCAAGGTCTTCAATAAATCGATTACTACCTGGTTCATCTTCTCGCACATCCCGTTGGTTTGGGGGTGGTACGGTGTAGTTCTGATCTTCTTACACCCGTACAACTGGCAGAATTCTTGGAACACTTCCGCTTCGAATGCAGGCCCCTGATCGGTCAGTACTTTCTCTGGGTAGCCATGGGGTCTACAAAAGTGCTGCTTGAAGGCCCTGGCGGCAGTCCTAGCTGTTAGATCCTTGACAGGCACAACCACCAAAAACCTGGAGTAGTGGTCCACGATGGTAAGGGCGTAGATATAGCCCGACCGGCTAGGCGTCAGCTTCACATGATCCAGCGCGACCAGTTCGAGCGGCCGTTTGGTGATGATAGGCCGCAGGGGAGCCCGTTGACTGTCACGGTCCTTCCTTCGCAGACTACACGGACCACACTCTCGACACCACTTCTCAATGGTTCTCTTCATGCCAATCCAATAGAACCTCCCTCGGAGCAGCTTCTCCAGCTTCCTCCATCCGAAGTGTCCGGCTCCATCATGGTAGGCTCCCAGAACCATGGGCGCATCTCGCCTTGGCACCACTATCTGCCACACCAATTCATGAGTACGTGGGTCGATGCTCCTCCTGCACAACTTGCCATCATGGATAAACAGTTTGCTTCTCCCCTTCCACAGCTGTTGAGTTTCTTGTGGATCATCTGGGCCAGGGTGCAACCCAGCCTGCGTCAAGAGTTCCTTCACCTGACGGACCGCGGGGTCACTATCCTGGGTTTCTGCCCATCCGTGGTGGGGCAGGGGATTCAGCGTGGCATCCGGTTGGTTCTTGTGCCTGTTCTTCACATGGTGAGAGTTCTGAGTGGCTTTGGGGCGATGGAAGGCAGGCAGCTCCACCTCTTCAAGTGCCTCCGGGTCTTCTCCCACTTCTGGTAGATTGGGCATTCGGGACAGAGCATCGGCATTGGCATTCTGGTGTCCTGCCCGATATTTGATGGTGAAATCATAGTTGGACAGCCGGGCCATCCACCGCTGTTCCAAAGCCCCGAGTTTGGCAGTATCCAGATGCGTTAGCGGATTGTTGTCCGTGAAAACGGTGAATTTCGCAGAGGCCAGGTAGTGCTTAAACCTCTCTGTCACTGCCCAGACGAGGGCCAGGAATTCCAGCTTAAAGGAACTATAGTTGTCAGGGTTCCTTTCCGTGGGACGGAGTTTCCTGCTGGCGTAAGCGATCACCCTTTCTTTGCCGTTCTGAACCTGGGACAGCACGGCTCCTAATCCCACATTACTGGCATCTGTGTACAGCACAAACGGTTGATCGTATTCGGGGTAAGCCAGTATCTCTTCTCCCGTCAGTGCCGACTTCAAACAGGTGAAGGATTCCTCCAGCTCTTCGTTCCAATCAAAGGGGGTTTTCCTCCCCTTGGTCTTCTTTGGTTGGCCCACCAGCAGATTTTGCAAGGGTGCGGCCTTCTTGGTGAAATCCTTAATGAATCTCCGATAGTAACCTACCAACCCGAGGAACTGCCGGACTTCGTGGAGGTCACTAGGCTTTGGCCAGTCCTTGATCACTGTGACCTTGTCGGGGTCTGGGGCCACTCCTTCAGCGCTCACCACATGGCCCAGGTACTGCACTTTAGGTTTCAGCAGATGACACTTGGACGGTTTCACTTTCAGGCTGAAGTTGGACAAGGCTTCAAACACCTCGGCCAGGTGCTTCAGATGGTCTTCGTAGGTTTTAGAGAAGACTATAACGTCATCCAGATATAGCAGCACGGTTTCAAAGTTCAGGTGTCCCAGGCAGCTCTCCATCATCCTCTGGAACGTTCCGGGAGCATTGCACAATCCGAAGGGCATGTAGTTGAACTCACAGAGGCCCATTGGCGTCGTGAAGGCCGTCTTCTCTTTGTCCGCCTCCGCTACAGGAACCTGCCAGTACCCACTGGTGAGATCTAAGGTAGAGAAGTAGTTAGCAGATTTTAAGGCAGCCAGAGACTCCTCTATCCTGGGCAGTGGGTATGCGTCCTTATGTGTAATGCGATTCAACTGCCTGTAATCAACACACATCCTCATTGTACCATCTTTCTTTTTAACAAGGACCAACGGAGCTGCCCAGGGGCTACAGCTGTCTCTCACCACCCCAGCCTCCTTCATTTCCCGTAACATGTCCTTGGCACACTGGTAATGAGCTGGGGGTACAGGGCGATATCTCTCTTTTATGGGTCGGTGATCTCCCGTGGGGATGTGATGTTTGATCCCTTTCACCTGCCCAAAATCTGAGGGGTGTTTGCTGAATACCTGCTCGTACTCGTGTACCACCCTGTAAGCCCCCTGTATTTGATGAGATGGGGTAGAGTCAGTGCCCACATGCAATTCCCGACACCAGTCTTTCGAGTGCTCGGCAGAACCTTTGTTCTCCGCCACGTTTGACGGGACCAAGGGTTCAGGTGTCTGTATTACACTATTATTGACAGTGAACAGTTTGGCGAGCGTGGTATACTTGGTTAGGTGGACCTCTTCCTCCCCACAATTGAGGACACGTACGGGCACTCTCCCCTGTCGGACGTCGACCACCCCCCGGGCTGTCAGAACGGTAGGCCTATTGTCTGAATATACAGGTTCTACCAAGGCCTGGTAGTCCTTACCCCTGAGGCCTATGGCTGCTCGACACCATATTAACATTTCACTTTTGGGGGGTATCGCGATGGGGTTTGAATCACTCACAGTGACACGACCAATCTCACCACCAGTCAGCTCTACCTGCTGTCTCTGCATCAGAGCTCTGATTTCCTTCTGCAGGGCACGTTGCTCACTGTGGCCAGCGGTTTCTGCCACCCGTTGCAACAAAACAATCACTTCTGCAAGACAATTTTCTATAACATTAGTACCAAGAGTCATCATGGGATTACATTCTCGACGATCAATATCTACAATCACAATCCCTTGGGCTTTCAATTCCACCCGCCCCACTTTGATGGTGACCTCCTTATACCCCACTTGTGGCAACGGCTGACCATTACTGGCGATTATGGTGAAATCATCGTCAGGGCCACGAGTAATATCAGCGTCCTCCCAATACCGTTTGTAGAGCACGTAAGGTATAGTCGTCACCTGAGAACCGGTGTCCAGCAAAGCATTCAAGGGGATTCCATCAATCACTACAGGGAGAACTGGTCGTCCTCCAATATACTTGGTTCTCCAATGCTGCGGGCCTGACCGTCCTACTCCTGGGGGTTGGCCCTTTGCCCCAGGGGTTGCTCGTTTAAAGGACAGTACCTTGCAAGATGGCCCACCTGATGACAGGCGGCAGATGGGTCGTCCATCCTGGTGGAAGCGATCGTCGGGCCGGCTCCTGGTCGGCGGAGTCCTCCTCCATCGCATCCAAGGGACATCCTCCGGGCTGGAAGCCAACTGGATCTTCTCTTTGGGGGCCTCCTGTAGGGACTGCACCGTCCGGGCCAGGGCAGCAACGCTCTTGGTTAGCTCTTGCATCTGGAGACGGAGTCCTGCAGGGGAGTCGTCCTCGAAGCTCTGGGCGTCGGCCTCCGCGGCAACTGGGGTATCCGATGCCACCCCCTGGTGGTAGGTGAGAGCGGGGCGCCTGGGTGGCACTGCGCGGCTGGGCTGCCGCTCCTGCAATGCCTGGATAGCTCTATCTTTAAACTGCGCAAAAGTCAAGTCTGGATTTTGCATGGCCAGGAAGTGCAATTGGCCCCGCTGGTGACTGCACAGGAGCCCCTCGATGAACCGCTCCTTCAGGGTTTTATCCTCATCCTGCATGCTGCCGGGGTCACTCTGCTTAATGGCCCGCATCGCTTCCTGGAGATTAAGGGCATAGTCCCGTAAGCTATCCTGCGACCTCTGTTTGCATCCATAGAAAGTCAGTTTAATCTCTGTGGCAGTGCGAGTATCAAAGGTGGCTTTAAGCTTGGCGAAAATCTGTTGTGCAGTTCCTTTATCCTCAGCGGGCCAGGATTTCACTTCTCTCAGAGCCGCCCCAAAGAGTTGACCGGTTATCATATGGACCTTCTGAGGCTCGGTTAGGGGATAGAACTCGAGTAGGCTGCAGAGCCCTTCTTTAAAGTCAGTGAATGTATGCGCCTCCCCAGAGTATCGTGGGAGCCAGGTCGCTCCGGGCAGGTAGGGCATGGAGAAGGGCATTATGGCTTTTGCGTTAGCGGCGGTGTCCGACTGGCTGATGGGGGCAGCGGGCTCTGCGGCAGCCAGTGGCGGTATTAGGGCCGCGGCTTCGCCCGCTGCGGGGACCGGAGCTGCCCCTGCGTCCGCGGCTGCGACCGCCACCTCCTCTCCTCCCGACTCGGACATGGCCGTCCCTTCCTCCCACTAACCTGCTGGAGGTCGGAGTTCCTCTTCCGGGATTGGCGTCTCACCGCGCTTTCCGTTCCGCGCTTCTTTTGGCCGATTCCGCCCACGTAGCTAAGGCTCCTCCCTCCGCGCGCGGCAATGGCGAATTTTGGCGGTAACTTTCCGCGGCAAGCAGTAGCACACAGTTCTCTCAATAAAGTACAGTAAATCACAGTCTCTAGGCACACATGACCTGATTCTTCAGGCTTAAGTAGATCCTGTTCGTGACGCCAAGTTGGAGTGCCCCCACACCGCCGCTGGGCCGAGGGGTACCCGGAGCCGGGCCTCTAGGTCTCAGTCCTGGGGTTGTCACGGTGGCTAGACCCGGTCCGTGGCCCTGTCCGTCAGTGGGGGGACGTCCGGTGAAGTAGGTGCTGTTAACGGTGGTATAGCGGTGCAGTTGTGGGGTGCAGGTCGCGGTAAATAACGAGGACACCAGGTTGCAGTCTCTTTACCTCTTTACTGAAGATGTGGGAGACCTCAGTCCAGAGCGCTGTTAACTGGGTTTTCAGAGACCGGCCGGTCCAACGACACATCAGGAGCTCTCTTTACAGGTGGGAATCAGTATCTACCTTCTAGCGCTGTGTGTTGTAGTTCTTCCCTGCTGAGCTCCCGGGATAGTCCTCACAACTGTTTCTTTCTGTCTCTACTGTTCCTTCTTCGTCCTCCAGGTGATATGGTAGGACGCACCCGTATGACGGGGTAGGCCTGGAGTTCTTCCGGGACCCTAGAGTCGCCCCTCTCCCACAGCTGCCTCCGTTGTCTGCTTAGGTGTTAAGTCAGACAGCCAACCTGTAGTTAGCTGCCCTGCCGTCGTTTGCAATGTACTTAAAGTCTCTTACTTGCTCGGCGTTCCGGCCACCGACTGTTTGCGCCTCAGAAGGATGTTGCCTCGGTCTAACAGCAAGACCCCTTCTGGTATTTCTCCTTTTCTGTATTCCCGTTGTTTACTGGTTAGTTCTGCTCTGAGGAGTCTGCCAGGATCCCATCCCTGACAGATCCTCTCACTAGCTCTTCCCAGCTACTTCTCCCTGTCTTCCTGTCCAACCCCCAGTTTTACCAGAGTTGTGAGGAGTGGCCTACTAGATAGGACCACCCCCCCTGGTGGCCGGAGTGTGAAGTGTGGTGTGAGTGTACCTGATCAGAGAAACTCCTTAGTGCAATCAGACGTACCATAGCTCCCCGTAGTGGCGGAGCCACAGTACTGCAACAACCAGGACTCTGGGGTGCTGCACAGAAGCATGGAAAAGTTTGTGCACCCCTGGTCAAAATTGCTGTTATTGTGATGAGTTAAGCAAGTTGAAGATGAAATGATCTCTAAACGGCTGAAGTTAAAGGTGACACATTTTCTTTGTATTTTAGGAAAAAAAAAATTGTAATTTTTAACATTTTTTGAAATTACAAAAAGGAAAATGGACCAATGCAAATATTTGGGCACCCTTGGAGATTTGTGTGCTCAGATAACTTTGACCAAGGTTTCAGACTTTAATTAGCCTGTTAGGGTTATGGCTTGTTCACTATCATTGTTAGGAAAGGCCAAGTGATATAATTTTCCAGTTTTATGAAAACCCAGCCTCCTCTAGCCTTGTGTCCAAAAAACAGTGGCAATGGGTTCTTGTAAGCAGCTGCCTAGCAATCTGAAAATGAAAATGGTGGAAGCCCACAAAGCAGGAGAAGGCTGTAAGAAGATAGCAATATACAAGACTATAACTGCTATAATACTGCTCCCTATGTGCAAGAATATAACTACTTTAATTCTGCCCTCTACATACCATAATGTGGAAAAATGTAGCTAATTTAATACTACCACAATGCACAAGAAGAAAACTACTATGACATTAAATTCCCCATTAAATGTCACCTGCTTAACCCAGCAGGAAGTACGGCGGCGTCTAAAAATCACAAAAATTGACAAATCTCCGGGCCCGGATGAGATACACCCTCGAGAACTGCAGGAATTAAGTACAGTCATTGATAGACCATTATTTTTAATCTTTAAAGACTCCATAATAACAGGGTCTGTACCACAGGACTGGAATATAGCAAATGTGGTGCCAATATTCAAAAAGGGGACAAACACTGAACTCGGTAATTATAGTCCAGTAAGCTTAACCTCTACTGTGGGTAAAATCCTTGAGGGCATTCTAAGGGATGCTATACTGTAGTATCTGAAGAGGAATAACCTCATGACCCAATATCAACATGGGTTTACTAGGGACCGTTCCTGTCAGACTAATCTGATCAGCTTCTATGAAGAGGTAAGTTCTGGACTGGACCAAGGGTACCCAGTGGACATAGTGTATATGGACTATTCAAAAGCTTTTGATACGGTGCCACACAAAAGGTTGATACATAAAATGAGACCAATGGGGATAGGGGAAAATATGTGTAAGTGGGTTAAGAGCCGGCTCAGGGATAGGAAACAAAGAGTGGTTATCAATGTCACACTCGGACTGGGTCGTGGTTAGCAGTGGGGTACCACAGGGGTCAGTAATGGGCCCTCTTCTTTTTAACATATTTATTAATGACCTTGTAGGGGGCATACAGAGCAGAATTTCAATATTTGCAGATGACACTAAATTCTGCAGAGTAATCAATACAGAGGAGGACAATTTTATATTACAGGAGGATTTATGTAAACTAGAAGCTTGGGCTGATAAATGGCAAATGAGCTTTTATGGGATAAATGTAAGGTCATACACTTGGGCAGTGGAAATAAGATGTATAATTATGTGATTAATTGTAAAACACTGGGCAAAACTGTCACTGAAAAAGACCTGGGAGTATGGGTGGATGACAAACTCATATTCAGTGGCCAGTGTCAGGCAGCTGCTACAAAGGCAAATAAAATAATGGGATGCATTAAAAGAGGCATAGATGCTCATGAGGAGAACATAATTTTACCTCTATACAAGTCACTAGTTTGACCACACTTAGAATACTGTGCACAGCTCTGGTCTCCGGTGTATAAGAAAGACATAGCTGAACTGGAGCGGGTGCAGAGAAGAGCAACCAAGGTTATTAGAGGACTGGGGGGTCTGCAATACCAAGATAGATTATTACACTTGGGGCTATTTAGTTTGGAAAAACAAAGGCTAAGGGGTGATCTTATTTTAATGTATAAATATATGAGGGGACAGTACAAAGACCTTTCTGATGATCTTTTTACTCATAGACCTGAGACAGGGACAAGGGGGCATCCTCTACGTCTGGAGGAAAGAAGGTTTAAGCATAATAACAGACACGGATTCTTTACTGTAAGGGTATGTTCACATGTTCCTGATTTCAATCCTTTTTTTTGAGGACTAAAACCGCAGCTCTTGGCAGAAAACGCAGGTGCGTTTTTGGTGCATTTTTGGTGCGTTTTTTAATGCGTTTTTTTATGCGGTTTTTGATGCGTTTTTTTATGCAGTTTTCTCTGCAGATTGTCTGTGTTTGACACACAAAAAAAAAAAGAAATGATGTCATTTCCTTGTCCAACCCTTTTCTTCTTCCATCCTCCATTTTGGGACTAAACACCAAAATGAGTGGACGTGTTTTGAATGACAGCGCTCTGCAGAGTGCTGAGCGTAGGCCAGATCACAGCCCGCAGATCCAGCTCTATCCAGCTATTTAAGTCTACGTTCACATTTGCGGTCTGCGCCGCAGCGTCGGGCGCCGCAGCGTCGCCGCATGCGTCATGCGCCCCTATATTTAACATGGGGGCGCATGGACATGCGTCGCACTTGCGTTTTGCGCCGCATGCGTCACTGCAGCGCTCGCATCCGGGCGCAGAGGACGCAGCAAGTTGCATTTTTGCTGCGTCCAAAATCAATCAAAAAAAGGACGCATGCGGCGCAAAACGCAGCGTTGTGCATGCGTTTTGCTGCGTTTTTGTTTGCGTTGTGTGTTGCGGCGCCGACGCTGCGGCGCACAACGCAAATGTGAACATAGCCTAAGTGCCACGTATTTAAGTGCCACGTATTTAAGTGCCACGTATTTAAGTGCCACGTATTTAAGTGCCACGTATTTAAGTGCCACGTATTTCAGTGCCACGTATCACGTATTTAAGTGCCACGTATTTCAGTGCCACGTATTTAACTGCCACGTATTTAAGTGCCACGTATCACGTATTTAAGTGCCACGTATTTAAGTGCCACGTATCACGTATTTCAGTGCCACGTATCACGTATTTCAGTGCCACGTATCACGTATTTCAGTGCCACGTATTTAAGTGCCACGTATCATGTATTTAAGTGCCACGTACACTCACCGGCCACTTTATTAGGTACACCATGCTAGTAACGGGTTGGACCCCCTTTTGCCTTCAGAACTGCCTCAATTCTTCGTGGCATAGATTCAACAAGGTGTTGGAAGCATTCCTCAGAGATTTTGGTCCATATTGACATGATGGCATCACACAGTTGCCGCAGATTTGTCGGCTGCACATCCAAAAGATGCTCCATACAAGGCAGGATGGATCCATGCTTTCATGTTGTTTACGCCAAATTCTGACCCTACCATCCGAATGTCGCAGCAGAAATCGAGACTCATCAGACCAAGCAACGTTTTTCCAATCTTCTACTGTCCAATTTCGATGAGCTTGTACAAATTGTAGCCTCAGTTTCCTGTTCTTAGCTGAAAGGAGTGGTACCCGGTGTGGTCTTCTGCTGCTGTAGCCCATCTGCCTCAAAGTTCGACGCACTGTGCGTTCAGAGATGCTCTTAGGCCTACCTTGGTTGTAACGGGTGGCGATTTGAGTCACTGTTGCCTTTCTATCAGCTCGAACCAGTCTGCCCATTCTCCTCTGACCTCTGGCATCAACAAGGCATTTCCGCCCACAGAACTGCCGCTCACTGGATTTTTTTTCTTTTTCGGACCATTCTCTGTAAACCCTAGAGATGGTTGTGCGTGAAAATCCCAGTAGATCAGCAGTTTCTGAAATACTCAGACCAGCCCTTCTGGCACCAACAACCATGCCACGTTCAAAGGCACTCAAATCACCTTTCTTCCCCATACTGATGCTCGGTTTGAACTGCAGGAGATTGTCTTGACCATGTCTACATGCCTAAATGCACTGAGTTGCCGCCATGTGATTGGCTGATTAGAAATTAAGTGTTAACAAGAAGTTGGACAGGTGTACCTAATAAAGTGGCCGGTGAGTGTATTTCAGTGCCACGTATTTCAGTGCCACGTATTTCAGTGCCACGTATTTAACTGCCACGTATTTCAGTGCCACGTATCACGTATTTCAGTGCCACGTATCACGTATTTAAGTGCCACGTATTAAAGTGCCACGTATCACGTATTTAAGTGCCACGTATTTCAGTGCCACGTATTTAACTGCCACGTATTTCAGTGCCACGTATCACGTATTTAAGTGCCACGTATCACGTATTTCAGTGCCACGTATCACGTATTTAAGTGCCACGTATTTAAGTGCCACGTATCACGTATTTAAGTGCCACGTATCACGTATTTCAGTGCCACGTATCACGTATTTAAGTGCCACGTATCACGTATTTAAGTGCCACGTATCACGTATTTCAGTGCCACGTATCACACATATATATAACGTATAACACACTGACAGGAGCCATAGTTCCTGTCGGTGTGTCACTGCGCATGCACGAGCGAGTTTACCGGCGGTCATTGATCCCGGCACTCTCGCTTAACGGCAGTGCTGCGTGGGAAAGTTCAACGCAGCTGTACTGCCATTAACCGAGACGCCGGAGCCATTGAACTCCGGAACAGTACGCGATACACTGCTAGGAGCTTCGCTCCTGGCAGTGTATCGCCGGAGAGCAGCCGATCGGCGTGGGTCACTCGTTTTATGGATTCTGCGGACAGGGAGTATGGATTTGATTTTTTATTTTGGGATTTTATCTAGGGGATCGAGGGCTTCGCCTACCAGTGTGCTGTTGGTGAGTATATACTCTGTGTTATATGTTGTATGTACTGTACTGTGTGTCATGTATGTGTATTGTGTGTGTTTTGTGTAACTTTACAACAGTGCTAAGTCGCCGGACACAGGGACAACTCTCCCATCCTAATACCGGATGGGAGTAGTAGTCCCATACGGCGACTTAGCACAATGGTGGCACTAGCGTCGCATGGGGACACACACACACACACACACACACATACACACACACACACACACACACATACATACACACATACATACACACACACACACACACACATACCAAATCAATCAAACGGCCGACACGATCCCCATGCGACGGTACGCCTCCATGTCTCTCCGCCCAAGCACTTCCGCCCACGCACTTCCGGCCGCTTCCCCGCACTTCCTGCTGCAGCGGTTCTGCACCACAAACCGCAATAAAACCCGCAGATATATTTTTGATCTGCGGGTTTTACTGCGGGTTTGACCTCACAATGGAGGTCTATGGGTGCAGAACCGCTGCAGTTCCGCACAAAGAAGTGACATGCTCCTTCTTTTTTCCCGCAGCTATTCAGCGCGGCTTTTTTTTGGAAATTCAGGATCGTGTGCACAGTGGTTCCCGTTTTCCATAGGGTACATTGTACTGTACCCTGCATGGAAAAAAGCTGCGGAACCGCAGCGGCAAAACCGCTGCGGTTCCGCGGTAAAAAACGCACTGTGTGAACATGGCCTAAGAGCAGTGAGACTATGGAACTCTCTGCCATATGATGTTGTAATGAGTGATTCATTACTAAAATTTAAGAGGGGACTGGATGCCTTTCTTGAAAAGTATAATGTTTCAGGTTATATATGCTAGATTCCTTGATAGGGCGTTGATCCAGGGAACTAGTCTGATTGCCGTATGTGGAGTCGGGAGGGAACTTTTTTCCCCACTGTGGAGCTTAGTGTTGGCCGCGTGGTTTTTTTTTGCCTTTCTCTGGATAAACATGTTAGGGCATGTTATGTTAGGCTATGGGTTGAACTAGATGGACTTTAGAGTCTTCCTTCAGCCTTAAATACGGCGTTACTATTGTCCTATATAAACAAAAATATAGCTAGTATACCACTAAGTCATATGTTATGTATTAGAATATAAAACACTATATTACTATAGCTACTATAATACTACCTCCTATGTATAAAAATATAACTACTATAATACTGCTCCTGTGTACAAGAATATAACTACTATAATACTGCTCCTATGTACAAGAATATAACTACTATAATACTGCTCCTATGTACAAGAATATAACTACTGTAATACTGCCCCTATGTACAGGAATATAACTACTATAATACTGTCCGCTATGTGCAAGAATATAACTACTACAAGGCCGGAGTCACTCTAGACCGTAATACGGACGAGTGCTATGTGAGAAAACATCACATAGCACTCGGACCAATGTTAATCTATGGGGCTCCCATCACTATTTTTTTTCTCAGCCGTATTATGTGTGCGAGTGAAAATGCAGCATTCTGTGATTTGCAGTGTATATCGGCCGAGCCTCGCCAATACAAGTCTATGGGTGAGATAAAAAAATCGGACACCACACGGACCATCAGTGTGACTTGTGAGAAATACGCACACATTTTCCTAATTTCAGCCCATTGAGCCATTAAATTCATTGGGTAAAAGCAGTGAGAAATGTAAAGCCATACGGATGTCATACGGACACATAGATGCGAGAAAATCGAATCATCGCATTGCAAACGGATTACTTATGGACACCATACGGAGAATATTGGTGCGATTCTCGGCCGAGAGAATCAAAATGATTTTTCATACGGCAAGTGTGACTCCAGCCTAACACTACCCCTTACCTAGAAGAATATAACTACCACTTTAAAAACTCTCTACATATGAACTGATTCTCTTCAAATTTAACCCCCCCCAGGAGTTGATCTGAATAGGACCTGGCTATACTCCTCACAAGCCATTCCATGTAGGAAGGATTATCCACCATTACTTATTGATGCAGAGAAGTTTCTACAACAGTATTTAGCAATTAAGTAACAACTTACATTTTTAATGTCTAAACACATTAAAATTACATTGCCGTCAATTGCGTCACATTCCATCTGATAAATATCTTGTAATTCTTTTGTTGCATAGTCCTGTATTTTGCATCATCTATGAGGACAAAATAATGAATCGATCTTTCCATCCCCTTGATCTTACTCCATGTAGCATAATGTGTGAAATCCTACTTGCCAATAATATTATTTTGCTAATTTTTATTTTTGATTATCTTGATCTCTTCAAACAGCTTCTCATAAAGTCCCCAAGATGAGGAGAGCAGGTCTCGTAAGTTAGATTCGATTGAAGATGGTGGAGGTCTTCACCCCAGCCTTTGCAGTGAAATATAGGAGTACTGTCCCCACATACACTAATCTCTACTGGATAGGATCATTAAATGACAAGGAACGAGGATGGTTGGTGGAGCTAGGTTTCATGCTGGTAGAGGTTCCATTCAAGGTTGATTTAGCCATACTCATGTTTTCCAAAGTTGTTAGGCAGGTAGGTGCAGAAAGAGTCAAAGACGGTGAAACTTACCCAGACCCTATATCTACTGTATAAAGCATGTGTTGGAAAATGTGAGCTTAGATACTCCATCCAATGCACCGTATGGTGGCCAAAAATTAGTTTGTAATGGAAATCAGCTTTCCATTTACTGATCTGTGTTTATTCACAGCAGTCAAAATAATCAGGCATAGCTGCAGTGCAAACCATGGGAGATGGTCAAGTAGAAGCACCTGTATGGACCCTTTGGTTTATAAACATGTATTTTAGCCAAAGACTAATAAGTTATAACAAATATGAAATGATAAATGATGGAAAAGGCAGTGAACACAAGTAGCCATTGAACATCACGACTTCAGTCCTAGATAATTTGATATTAGGTTTTAGATTGGTGGAGAAGAACATTCAGTCTGAGAGCAAGAACAAATTTTAAGTACCCATGCAGTTGAATACATTGCAATTTAGGCTATTTCTAGAGAACGATGGGCTTCTTAGTAAAGAGGATTTCTGCTTTTATGAGTCACAACTTTAATGTCGGATATTGTAGAGATAAATATTTCTTGATAATAATAAATGTGATTTTTCTGTGCAGAGTAGAAGATTAGAAAAATAGAAATACGCCCATAGAAGGTTAGTAATAAGTGACACATTACTGAAATCTTCTATAGTGGGGATAAATAATCAGACGTTTATGAGTGCAGCCTAGTTGGGTTAGACATAACACAAGGAAGATTTGAGTTTTCCAAAGGATGGACATTGGGAAGACTAGGTCAGTCAGTGCACAACTAAAGCACTAGCTCTGATCATGGTACTCTCTGTTTACTGATCCTAATGTTCCATGCAGTCCATATGGTAGAAAAAGTCTTCTATATTTGTGCCAGGAGACACTCATCTTGAAAGCTTTCTTTCTGTATTGACTTCTTCTGGTGGAAGACTATAGAATTTAAGATCAGCCTTTTGCCAATAGCAAAAAAATATGGAAATATTAAGCAACTAGGTGACAAATTGCCATGCAACATACAACTACCGTGCAAGTATGTACAGTTCAGGGGCCCATATACAGATTTCCATTGGGATTTACTGTATAATCATCAATTTGTGCATATTGTGAGCAACAAATCAGAAAAAAAAGGCCAAAGAAAGGAAGTATCAGGAAGAGAGGGGAAAAGAAGTATCACAACGAGAGGGCAATGGAAGTATCAGGAAATGAGGGCAAGGGAAGTATCAGGAAATGAGGGCAAGGGGAGTATCAGGAAGAGAAGACAAGGGAAGTATCAGGGAGAGAAGGCAAGAAAAGTATCAGGAAGAGAAGGCAAGGAAGGTATAAGGAAGAGAAGGCAAGAAAGGAATCAGGAAGAGAAGGCAAACAAAGTATCAGGACATGAAGGCAAGCAAAGTATCAGGAAATGAGGGCAAGGGAAGTATCATGAAGACGGCAAGGGAAGTATCGGGAAATGAGGGAAAAGGACATATCAGGAAGATAAGGCAAGGGAAGCATCAGGAATTTATGGCAAGGGAAGTACTAGAAAATGAGGGCAAGGGAAGTATCAGGAAGTGAAGGCAATGGAAGTATCATGGAAAGAGGGCAAGGGACGTACCAGGAAGTGAAGGCAAGGGAAGTATCAGGAAATTATGGCAAGGGAAGTACCAGGAAATGAGGGCAAGGCAAGTACCAGGAAATGAGGGCAAGGGAAGTATCAGGAAGAGAGGGCAAGGGAAGTATCAGGAAGAGAGGGCAAGGGAAGTATCAGGAAGAGAAGGCAATGGAAGTATCAGGAAATTAGGGCAAGGGAAGTTCCAGGAAATGAGGGCAGGGGAAAAATCAGGAAGAGAAGGCAAGGGAAGTTTCAGGAAATTAGGGTAAGGGAAGCATGAGGAAGAGAAGTCAATGGAAGTATCATAAAGAGAGGGCAAGGGAAGTATCATGAAGAGGGCAAGGGAAGTATGAGGAAGAAAGGGCAAGGGCAGTATTGGGAAAAGGGGGCAAAGGAAGTATCCGGAAGGGAGGGCAAAGGAAGTATCAGGAATAGAGTGCAAGGGGAGTATCATGAAAAAAAGGGCAAGGAAAGTATCAGGAAGAGAGGGCAAGGCAGATATCAGGAAGAGAGAGCAAGGAAAGTATAATTTTGTTGGCTGGGTGTATTGGGGCATCTGTACCTGAGGGGTGCATGTATATAGTGCTGGGCAGCCCACCAGATATAATATTATGGGTGTCATCAATAGGCTGTAAGTCAGACACTTTGCATCACACATACCGGTGTGACTGGCATTCTACTCAAACCTCATTTATGTGCATTTTTTCTACTAGGCAGCCAACCCCTCCATAATTTGGTAGGTGTGTGGGTGGGTGCTTCTATCAGTAGTTTACACTTGTGCTGCCCCTGCCATTATAATGGGGCCTGCTGCATCCTGCTAGTGCATTTATCATCTGACAGGTTTTGTTAAGGCTGTTTCCTTATGGTATGTTTTTTTTTTTGCAAGGAAAGTATCAGAAAGGCAGGGCAAGAGAAATAGCAGGAAATGAGCGCAAGGAAAGTATCAGAAAGAGAGGGCGAGGGAAATACCAGGAAGTAAGGGCGAGGGAAGTATCAGGAAGAGAGGACAAGGGAAATACCAGGAAGAGAGGACAATAGAAGTATCAGGAAGAGAGGGAAGGGAAGTATTAGGAATTGAGGGCAAGGGAATAAGTGACCAAAAACAGTTCTGCATAGTTTTCTCCATGGCTGCCAATAGTTGCAGCTGCCTGTGGTCTGTTACAAAAGGACAAAGTAGATCATGGCACAAATTGCTGCTTAAAGGGAATCTGCCACCAAGTTTTTGCTATCCAATGTGAGAGCAGCATAATGTAAGGTCAGACACCCTGATTCCAACAATGCATCAATTACTGGGCTGCTTGCTGTAGATTTTATAAAATCACTGTTTTAACTGCTGCAGATTTAGCAGTTCTCTGAATGCTGAGCTGTGTATAGCCACGCCCACATCACTAATTGGCAGGTTTTTTTACACTGTGCATAGGCAGAAACCTGCCAATCAGTGGTGGAAGTGGTGTTATACAGAGCTCATGAATATGGAAGACTACATGGCAGCAGGTTTACTAGTCCTCTAGTGTTAATCTCCTGCTGATAAAACTGTGATTTTACCAAGACTACAGCAAGCATCCCAGTAAATGACAAATCGCTAGGATCAGGGGATCTGTCTTTGTTTTATGCTGTTATTAAATTAGGTGGAAAGACCCTGGTTACAGATTCCCTTTAAATGGTGAAAAACAGATGGTAGGAATGTTCATGAGCACATACAGTATAAAGTATCTGCTTTCTTACAATGTTTTATTATAAAATGCATATTTAAGCCATTGTTATAGTATACAATATATATGGATGCACAGATCCCAATAGATCATTGCTGTCCAGGAGATCAAGCCCTTTACATTTTCCCTTTCTATTACTTTGCTGCAATCAAGGCTGTGTACTCAGAGTGAGGAAACTTATATAAGTCATGGTATAATTATTTAATCTTTTCTCCCTGAAGGGCCTCTGCATTGCAGCTGTCCTGTGCTCTGCTCTGTGCTGGAGTCTACCGAGAGTATCAGGCTACTTATAATGTACCACGGTAAAAGAGAACCTCACCTCTATGATATACTCTTTAGGTTTCTTACGTGGGCCATTTATACTGTGCTAATTGCTGTGTATTCAGGTGCTGACACTACAGCATGTGTGGCCCTACAGTAACCATGTGATGATCCTATGGCAGGGGCCATAGTGTGACAGTTTTACAAAGACCACCATGTACAGCCCCCCTGGATTATACTTTAAAGAAATGAGAATGAGGTCCTACCATCCACATGCAGAACAGATACAGGTTCCCTTTGCATTACAAACCTCTAGTGGGTCAATCTTAAGTCACCCATACACTTTAGATAGCTGTCAGCCTAACGATGGTTTGGCCTATTATTTGGCCAGCAGTTATCCATCACGATTACTTCATATTACACATGAACGCTTACTCTGCCAAGTACTCCTGTGTTCTCTATGGGAATCCCACTGGATCTGAACCCTTGAGCCTGTGCTTTGTTGTCAGCTTCTCTGTCCACCAAACCACAGCAGGTGCACCTTGTCTCCGGGTGTTTAGTTTCTGTTATCCTTGCTTCAGTCTTTTTAGTGTAACAGGTGTTTTCATTTACTTATTTGTCTGCCCTATCGCCTTTCGGTGCAGCTTTATATAATTTCCCCCTGCTGGTATTTCCTGCTGGTGATAGACTCATTTGGATATCCAGACATACTGCTAGAAGACCAGCTAGGGTTTATCTCTCTGCTGTTTATGCTTTTTACCCTGCATACTAGGAAATAGGCAGCATATTCTGTACCCTCTCTTACTTAATCCTTTACTTTGTTTTTCATGGTTTGTTTTTTTCTCTCTGTGATCTCTTTCTGTTTCAGCACACTTTCCCTTCTGTAGGTAATTTTCACTCTGCTCTGCCCTCCGGTTCTTTAGGAGAAATGTGAAGCACTCGATGGCCTTTCAGGCAGCATAGGTCCGAGTTACCATTGTCCAGTCTGTGGTTAGGGCTATCTCAACTCATGAAAGAACCAATAGGGACTGCAGGGTCGGGATCTCTATTCTGTACAGGAACTGGCAGGGTCAGTGGCAGTGTTTAGTGTTACCTATTTTCCCAAGTGAGTTGCTACACTATCATAACACCCACTATCAGACATCTCTGTTGGCGGCTTATCTCTTAAAGAACAAAAGGATCATCAGTCTGAAATCAGACACACCACATCCTTTTCTCCCTTAAGAAGGTTGGTGCCTCATACTCAGGTAAGATGAACCCATCGATATCTGTGGGTTTAGTTGAAATTAGTCTAAACTGTTTGAGGGCCTTTACTCAGTCCATATTGGACTTTTCATGAAACTATCAATAGGCAGCCCCTTGTTACTGCCAAGATTAACTTCTCCCTAACCTTATATTAATAGACCCAAAAGATTGCAGAGATTTGCTTCCATGGATAATGCGTCATTACTAATGACTCATTAGTACATATTTATTGATAGCAGATGCACTTTATTATCATTACCTCCAACTGTCTTGTGTTACTTGTTGCTGACCGGATGAAATATGGAAAATAAAAATATATCAGCCATTATAGGTTGTGGCTTATGAATTAGACTTAGTGCAGCCAATGACATGTGGTCAAAAACTTTGAATTCTCTTTTGAGATTCTACTGATATATATAGGATCTTCAAGAGATCTAGTTTCCAGGAGGATTGTCTCATCTTCCATTCGGGGAAACTAGAACATTAAATTTCAACTTGGTTGATTTTCTAGCTTGCTCAGGTGTTTGGTAGCCTGCTCCATTTAGACAATTTGTTTCCTGCATACATGACCAGCTGTATTCCTCAAAAACAAATTTCAAATCCCAAGTCTCCCCAAGTGTGTGTTTAATTAATCTCTAGAACAAACAGAATCCATCAATTCTGTCAGAGCCAGAAAAAGTCCTGGGGTCAATAGCCACCTGCTTTTATCCTCTACTTAAAGAGAACCCATCACTTTAGAGTACCTAATGTCTTCTCAAAGTTCGGGCAATTGTCAACTATCAAGAGTTGGGGCAACTAGATGTCCACTTACCTTCAGTTAAGGCTGCAGTGAAATAATATCTCTATTGAATGGCCATAAGGAACTATACAGAAAAGCAGCATATATGACATTGTACAACTGCTTTATGGTCAAAGCCTCTTGACCCTTGAGCCCTCATGTGCACTGAAACAAGGTTTTCTTTAAAAAACCTTAATGTGTAAGGGTTTGTCTTTGGCTTCTTTTTAAGGGAACCTGTCAACTTGCACACCAAATATTCACTGGATCCTTTATGTGTTTCCTAACAAGTTCATTTTTGTGGCCTGTTTATTTTTTATGCTAACTAGTCTGTGACTAGTCATAGGACATTGCTTTTGCAAAATGAATCGTTCCACTAATAATGGTATCAGGGGTGGAAATATAATTGGTGCAACCTGTGCAGACACACAGCGGCCCAAGATGCAAGGGGACATGTGCAGTGCGCCAATGAAGCCAGATCCACACCCACCAAAAACTGAGCATGGACAGGGAGACCGACATTTTCCAAGAACCAGTGAGGATACTGCTCTGGCAAAACAGATCACTCATGCCCATAGGGGTATGATAGCATTATTAGTGGGACAATTAGCCAAGAGAAAGCAAGGCCCCCATTACTTGTCACCCACCAATTAACATTTCACAATCCCAGTTATAAAATTGATTTTAGACATATTCAAAAACGAATAAGCCACGAAAAGGGTCTTGTTAGGAAATACCTAAATGTTTCAATAAATACATGGTGGCGGTTTGTAGGGATAGGGAAAGTGGGCAGGTTCCCTTTAAAGTTTTACATGAGCCACATTTTCCCATTAATCTTCATTAGAAAGTAAAACTCAATTATTCCTCATATAAACAAAGTGAAAAATAGAAACATAAATAATAAAATTGGAAACAAAACTTATAATGAAAACATATTGTCTTCAAATAAATACATCACTCTGTGTTGAAAAGAAAGTTGGACGAAATAAGACTGAGAAAAGAATCTGCACACTTCGTTTAGAACATGAAATCAGTCTTCATCTTCAGGACAGGAGAGGAAATATTGCGTAAGATGGTGCATTCATCTTGTAGACATCTAAGAGAAACACTTCCAGCCTTCTTTGTCCGTACTCTGTCTCAGTAACTCAGCTCCGTGCATTTTGATGCAAACTAAGTGGTCTCTATTTTGGTTCTCCTTGCTTTTTTTTGTAGTTTTGCAGTATCTGTCATGCCACTTGATCACTGCTATAGAGGAAGTGTGATTAAAGATACCAAATGGAGAATTTAAAGGGTCACTTGTACAAAGAATATTATCTCGGCTTCCTCTGCCGAAGATTACAATCTATTGTTAACTGTGATCAGCCATTTCAAACCAGGTATGGGCTTGCTGCAGTGTTCTTCACTGGGATAACAGATTGTCCAGCTTTCCAGGGTTATGGCTCACGCAGAAGTCCATGCAAATTGGTCCGACCATGGACTGCAATGCACGGACTGGTCATGGCTCTCCTGACCCAAGCATAGAAATACATGAAGCTGTCACACTCAGGTCAAGAAAGCCATGGCCAGTCCGTGCATTAGCAGTCCGTGGTTGGACCGATTGGCACCGATGTCTGAATGAGCCTTTAGAAATATATGAATGTGATCTATATATGCTGACACTTAATAGATTGTGTGCTCTGTGTCAGGAAGCTGCATAGAAAGCATCTTCTCACTGGTTAACTATGCAGAGACAAATGTACAGCCGAACACTGCTGAAGGGCTCTCCATCCATTATGACGGTAGTTTGTGCACAGCCTCCCCATTCTGCCACTGACTTTGTTAATTACAATTGATAACTTTGCACTGTTACAATATAAGCATTTCCAACCCCGATGATATATCGCTACCAAAAGCAGCTAATTACAAGGTAGGATACTGAGGAGCTGGAAGGTGAGTTAAGGAGGCAGTTCACCAATAGATGCAATAATATTTCCTGTGTTATCATAAATTTGGAATTTTTTTAATTGGCAACTATTACATTTAAATGATCAGTACAAGGTCCACACCAAAAGGATGTCGTCTACATAACGTACCCATAAGGGTACTTTAGATGTTCAGATGTCATTCCTTTCACTGAAGACCAGGATTTCCTCCCTCCAGCCCAGGAGTAGATTTGCGTACGTAGGGGCACAAGGGCTCCCCATCGCAGTACCCCTGAGCTGGTGGAACTAATGTCCATCAAATAAAAAATAATTGTGCTCAAGAATGAACAACAGAATCCTTCAGTCATGAGTCAATTTAAAGAAGTTCTCTAGGAATTGCAAAAAATAATACAAGACAAATAATGCCAATACAAGTAAGTTCTTAAATATGTTTATTTAGCAAATCAGGATTTTTTTGTAGGGAATTAATCAGTATATTAGAAAAATGTGGCCATCATCTTGTTACACTGAAATAAACCTGTCCCACATTGTTAATATGTCAGATACGTCTCACCATGTGCAGAAAGTATAGCTATTTGATGCTGCTGTGACCAGGAGATAACTGGACAGTACGTATAGATCCGGGATGTCAAACTCAAACATGTAGAGGGCCAAAATTAAAAACTTGGACAAATTCGCAGGCCAATGTTGATATTTAATAAAAAAAAGTCTACAACTGAGGAAGTTATCAAATATAACGATGAAACTTTTCGCATGGAAACAAATTTAAAGGGGCTGTCCAAATAACAAAGTACATTTAAACTAATAGACCATAAAGAGAACCTGTCAGCAGGATTTATCCCTATAAACTAAAGGCATGTCCGTAATGGCGCTATGATGCTGATTAATATTATACCTGATGCAAAGGGATCCGCTCAGTGGCTGAGGAATATTCACCTTGTGAAATTTTCATAAAATTACATCTTCTGTGCTTCTCTGTGCTTCGGGGCGGGACGTGAGGGCAGGGTCTTCTTCTGGTTCTCCACCCCCCCTTTAGCCTCCTCTGCTTCTTGTGCAGGTCACTGATTATTCAGTGACCTGCCTCCTTTTAAAAATTCTGCACCGTTACCATTATTGTGAATCTATTGTGTCAGACTTCAATAAAATGGCGCTGAAGGTGGTGCATACACAAATCGAGATTTAAGCTCGATACATTTCTCACTGAGCCGAAATCTCGATCTTGCGCATAGTTCTAGGAGGCCTACACACATATTGTCAAGGCAATTGTAGGCTTTGAAGTGCTGTGATTCCTGAAGAATCAGTTCAATGTGAATAAAAGTGTTTGGAAAATATCTTTAAATATGTCAAATTCTAGTTTCAAAAGATATTTCAAAAGGCATTTCCAGTATTAGATCATATAGACAGGGTGGACAGCAGTGTGAGCAGCCTCTTACTGCCACTTTCCTGGTATATCCAGTGTTTGATCAGATAGAGCACCGCTAGTATCTCCAGTATTAGATCAGGTAGACAGGATAGACATTGATGTGAGTAGCCTCTTCTTCTTTCAGCACTCCTGGTCACTCCAGTATTAGATCAGGTAGACAGGATAGACATTGATGTGAGCAGCCTCTTCTTCAGCACTCTTAGTATCTCCAGTTTTACATCAGATAGACAGGGTTGGCAGCAGTATGTGCAACCTATTCTTACCTCAGAACTGCTGGCATCTCCATTATGAGATCAGATGGTCATAGTGGACAGCAGTGTGAGCAGCCTCTTCTTACCTCAGACCTGCTGGTATCTCCAGTATGAGATCAGACAGACATGGTGGACAGCAGTGTGAGCAGCCTCTTCTTACTTCAGGACAGCTGTTATCTCCAGTATAAGATCAGATAGACAGGGTGGACAGCAGTGTGAGCAGCTTCTTATTACCTCAGAACTGCTGGTATCTTCAGTATCAGATCAGATAGACAGGGTGGACACCTATCATGGCTCCAGTATTAGATCAAATAGACAGGATGGGCAGCAACATGAGTGACTTCTACTTATCTCAACGCTGCTGGTATCATTAGTATTAAATCAGAAAGGCAGGGTGGACAGACACATCTGGTGTCTCCAGTTTTTCAGTATTAGATCATAATATCTTCTGGAATCACATCTTCCATGAACGACATTAGTGAAACTTCCTACTGAACATGCTCACAGGCTCCTGTACTAATAACATGCTAAGACAAGTTTGGCAGAAATGTAATGTACTGCAGTGATTACTTCTGTAGACAAAACAAGTGTGATTTACTAATTTAATGTATTTATGAATTTATTCATAATGGCATTTTCTTTATTTTTATTTTTTCAATTCCTGGAGAACATCTTTAAATTTTTACGTTCTATGTATATGATAAAAGTGCCCAATAATCTGCAACAGGCACAGGGAATTGCTGTAATATAAGGGGTGAAGCAAAGTTGTACATGGACTTTTGTCCTGTCCAGGAAGTGCTCCCCTTCAAGTGCAAAAGCTTCCATGTTTTAGTTTAGGTGCAACATGATTCTCAGGAGGCATTATGCTTCTACATATCCCAGAGGGATCACATAGCACTGAGGAGGGGCTACACACATTGAGTACCAGATGTTGGGTGCTATTTATTGCTGCTTTCATCCACATTAGTAGTTGAATGCACTAATACTTCTATGACCAGTCTTTGATGGTGGTAAGATCCCCCATGTCTTAGGAACTTCTCAAGGAGGAACCAGAATACCCTATATGTATCCAAAACTACCATAGATAATTAAAACCAATGGAAATGATCAACGGGATCTCCTTTACTTGTGACCCAGGGCAGGAACCCATTTTCTATTAACTATTCCCATCATAACTAGCACTTCATAAAACATGTAAATACAATATGGGTCACCACTGGTGACGAGTTGCTGTTTAATTCAGAATTGGAAAGTTTGCTCTTACCATCCAGGGAGAGCCAGTCATGCTGGGAGGAAGGCAGTGTAGGAAGGGCTCTCGCTTTATATTCAAACACAACAGAATTAGAGATGATCTGGTTGTTGAAGGCAACCTGAAGGGTGACCAGTCCGGTGTCATGTGCTGCAAGACAAAAAGCAAAAGATTCATAAACTGTTCGGAATATTGAACTTATGCAAGTGGGTGGTGAGGTTATTATTATGAATTCACATAGAAAACATCCATAAATCCAGTTAGTTTCCAGAAGGATGGATGGATAAATAAGTAGATAGATAGATAGATAGATAGATAGATAGATAGATAGATAGATAGATAGATGATTTTAAAAAAATGAAGGCAGCATATCACTCCGAGAAAATCTAGAAAAGGTGGTTTAATAGCCCATTGGGGCTCAGTGACACTTCTGTTTAATTAAGAACCAAGGCTTGAAAAAGTTTCTCAATTGAACGAAACGCCGCTCAGCCCCAATAGATAGATAAAGGGAGGACGCTGAGTTGGGTTCGAGATTGGCACCCACTCTCTAATCTTGGTGCTGCCTTCGGCTACTTATATAGACAGAGGAGCGTAACTGTACTAGGTGCAAGGGTTTTAGTTGCATTTGCGCATTGAAGACTAGGAGCCCAAAATATCCTTTTGGCCCATATAATAGGACCAGTTCTATTAAAGAACCCTAAAAGTTGTTTTTTGGGTGGAGATTTTACATTGGGGCCCATAAGCTTCAAGTTACGCCGATAGATAGATGTTAAATAGATAAATAAATAATATAATTAGATAGATAGATATAGATAGATGATAGATAGATAGATAGATAGATAGATAGATAGATAGATAGATAGATAGATAGATAGATAGATAGATAGATCATTTGTACAATTTACAATGTATCATCTCTATATCTCATTATCACTTTCTTGTAACCATGTAACACTTTGTACATTCCTGCTCTCCAGGCCGGGTAGTTAGACATTGGTACTTATGTTGTTTGTTCCATCCTGAGGTACAATAAACATGTAATTACTATCAATAATTCATTTTGTAATATAAAAATAGCATTTCTATCCTTCTGCCTGAGATTTACGGCCACTATTACCTTTGCTAACTGCCGCAGTACTTTCTTAAAAAGCAAATTAGTTTACTTAGAATTATTAATACCCATTTGGATTTTTATTGACGAGTATTGAGTGGACCATAAAAGATTCATGCAGTGTAGTGAAGGATATATTTGATATGGAAAACTGCCCTGCAGTAGAAAATGGAGAATCTGGACCTGAAGGTAATTCGTTGATATTGTGATATGGTGAATTATTAAACATTCAGGAGGTGAAAAAAAAAAGAATTTAAATTCACTGACAGCAATCAGAGAACTCGAAAACATTTTTTGCTTTGTTTACTTACAGTGAGTGCCCCAACTTTGCACATTTTATTTTCTTTGCCAACTTTTGTGCTGATTAATTTCTTAACCTCCTTCAAGCCCAAAGCCTTCCTAAGACTGAATATTTAAAGCAAAAATTGCAGCATGTACGATTTACATCCAATATTCAGATCGAGCTCAGCCATGCAAGTCAATTAGTCTGTGGAAATCATTGGACTGCACTCGCATGTCATCTAAGTGCAGTGCGATTTTCATGAACTACCAGAATGTAGAAGATCCAAAGCATTTTTCCTCCCTCGACTCCTGAGTGTGATTAGTATTATCAGCCGGATTCTCTCTCGGACGAGAGAAAATATTGTCGTGTGACCCTAATCTTAAGGTGATTAATTTCCTCCTTTTTTTCTATACTGCTCAAGAACATATATATATATATATATATATATATATATATATATATATATATATATATATCATCTTTCAAGTGGGGATGGAAGTTTTTTTGCCTTCCAATCTTCCAACTTGATCAACATCTTAGGTTATATGTTGAACTTGATGGACCTGTGTCTTCTTTCAACCTTAAAGCTACGAATCAATTGTATACATATGTATTTTAGCTTTTACCCTGTAGTTACCTCTCATTTCATATTATTAATATGATTTATTTTATAATGCTCTTAGGGAATCTCTCACCAGATTTTTGCTACGTCATGTGAGATCACCATATGGTAAAAAAAGATTCCCTTATTCTTGCAATGTGTCACTTAGTTTACTGGGTGCAGCAGTTGTTGTTACACAATCGTTTTTTAAAAGAAAACCAACAGTGTGAAACACGATTTCATATGAAGTAAATATTTATTAATGATACATAACATAAAAAAAAACAAATGACAAGTGGATCTCTCAACAGGGAAAAGATTGATAGTAAGAAGCTAATCAGTGCTGGGGGCATGGTAAGACCAGGATGCAAGTGTCGCATAGTCAGTAGTCATAGAATCATAGAATGTTAGAGTTGGAAGGGACCTACAGGGTCATCATGTCCAACTTCCTGCTCAATGCAGAATTCACTAAACCATCTCAGATGTCTATCCAGCCTCTGTTTGAAGACTTCAATTGAAGGAGAACTTACCACCTATTGTGGCAGCCTGCTCCACTCATTGATCACCCTCACTGTCAAAGAGTTTTTGTAATATCTAATCTGTATCTTCTCCCTTTCAGTTTCATCCCATTGCTTCTAGTCTTTTCTTGTGCAAATGAGACTAAGGATGATCCCTCTACACTGTGACAGCCCTTCAGTTCTTTGTAGACAGCTATTAAGTCTCCTCTTAGCCTTCTCTTTGGCAAGCTAAACATTCCCAGATCCTTTAAGTGTTCCTCGTAGGTCATACTTTGCAGTCCGCTCACCATCCTGATAACTCTTCTCTGAACTTGCTCCAGTTTTTCAATGCTTTTTTAAAATGTGGTGCCCAGAACTGGACACAGTATTCCAGATGAGTCCTGACGAGGGAGCAGTAGAGGGGGATAATTACTTCACGTGATCTACAGTCTAAGCTTCTCTTAATACATCCTAGAACTGTGATACTGTTGTCTCATGTGTAGTCTGTGATCTATTAGTATACCCAGGTCTTTTTCACGCGTGCTGTTGCTTAGTTCTATTCCTCCCATTCTATAGATGAAATTTTAGTTTTTCTTGCACAGAGTCTTGCCTTTCTCCCTGTTAAATACCATTCTATTAGTTGCTGCACGTTGTTCAAGCTTATCTAGATCCTTCTAAATCCTTTCTCTGTCTTCTTTAAGGTACCGTCACATTAAACGACGCTGCAGCGATATAGACAACGATGCCGATCGCTGCAGCGTCGCTGTTTCGTCGTTGTGTGGTCGCTGGAGAGCTGTCACACAGACAGCTCTCCAGCGACCAACGATGCCGAAGTCCCCGGGTAACCAGGGTAAACATCGGGTTACTAAGCGCAGGGCCGCGCTTAGTAACCCGATGTTTACCCTGGTTACCAGTGTAAATGTAAAAAAAAACAAACACTACATACTTACATTCCGGTGTCTGTCGCGTCCGCTTCCCTGCACTGTGTAAGCACCAGCCCTAAAGCACAGCGCTGACACAGTGCAGGGAAGCGGACGCCGGGGGACACGACAGACATCAGAAGGTGAGTATGTAGTGTTTGGGTTTTTTTACATTTACAATGATAACGAGGGTAAATATCGGGTTACTAAGTGCGGCCCTGCGCTTAGTAACCCGATGTTTACCCTGGTTACCAGTGAAGACATCGCTGGATTGGTGTAACACACACCGATCCAGCGATGTCAGCGGGTGATCCAGCGACGAAATAAGGTGCTGGCCTTCTAGCTCCGACCAACGATATCACAGCAGGATCATGATCGCTGCTGCGTGTCAAACACAACGATATTGGTATCCAGGACGCTGCAACGTCACGGATCGCTATCGTTATCGTTGTTAAGTTGTTCAGTGTGAAGGTACCTTTAGTGTTAGCTATCCCTAATAAAGATAATGTCCTACTGATAAAACACTCTGGAACAACAGCACACAGCCTACTAAGTGACATATCTCTGAAATCAGTATTTCAGTCTCCAGCTCATTCTGCCCTCAGATTATATAGCAAAACCTGATGGCAGATTCCCTTTAATTCCAAGGCGTTAAACATGTGAAAACATAATCAATTAACAATAAATAACGGTACAAAAAGTATAATATCAGACAGATACAATGAGAAAAAAACTTGCCGGAAGGGCTTACTGTTCTAGGGATGTCGGCACTGGGTCTCCCAAGCCTTGCATAACATTTTTATGCTATGTGAGCCCTGCGGCCAAGCAGCAGCTGCTATTGGGCTGATGCGCTCTCAGTTGCTTCAGACAAACCTCAGACAGGTGGAAGAAGAGAGCGCACAAAAGTGCAATAGCCACTGATGTTTGGCTGCACAATACATAATGTCCCACAAACCTGAAAATCGATGGAAATAATGTGGGAGTTAGTGGACAATCCCGATAAATCTGGTTGAGTTTTAAAAAATGGGAGTAGAACAAGGTGGATATAACAAAAAGACACTCTGGAATTTTGGTTGAGTCGAAGACAAAGTACAGGTCAAAAAAGAAGAACACAGATCAATGTGATTTGTTTAGGCAGTTAGCAGCTCATCATTAGTGACTTTGGATAAGGTGGTTTTAATAGAGCAGTGCAGTCGGAAGCCATATTGTAGCTGGTTAAAGGTTACTCCTTGAGTAGAAAAAATAACTAAAATGTCATTAAAAATACATTCCTAAATAATTTTAATTAGCGAATCACAATAATTTTGTCTAGGTGCAGTAAATAATCATTATATAATTTAAATGGCCACTACCTGGTTATACTAAGAGAAACCTGCCCTAGAATGTTAGGACAAGATCCTGTGAGCATGTGAGGTACAAAGTTCTGCCTCCTCACACTGCTGACCACCCTGTCTATCTGCTCTAATACTGGAAATACCAGGGGTGCTGAGGTAAGAAGAGGCTGCTCACACTGCTGTCCACCCTGTCTATGTGCTCTAATACGGGAGATACCAGTAGTGCTGAGGTAAGAAGAGGCTGCTCACACTGCTGTCCACCCTGTCTATCTGCTCTAATACGGGAGATACCAGTAGTGCTGAGGTAAGAAGAGGCTGCTCACACTGCTGTCTACCCTGTCTATCTGCTCTAATATGGGAGATACCAGTAGTGCTGAGGTAAGAAGAGGCCGCTAACATTGCTGTCCACCCTGTCTATCTGCTCTAATACTGGAAATACCAGGGGTGCTGAGGTAAGAAGAGGCTGCTCACACTGCTGTCCACCCTGTCTATCTACTCTAATACTGGAAATACCAGGGGTGCTGAGGTAAGAAGAGGCTGCTCACACTGCTGTCCACCCTGTCTATCTGCTCTAATACGGGAGATACCAGTAGTGCTGAGGTAAGAAGAGGCTGCTCACACTGCTGTCTACCCTGTCTATCTGCTCTAATATGGGAGATACCAGTAGTGCTGAGGTAAGAAGAGGCTGCTCACACTGCTGTCCACCCTGTCTATCTGCTCTAACATGGGAGATACCAGTAGTGCTGAGGTAAGAAGAGCCTGCTCACACTGCTGTCCACCCTGTCATCTGTTTAATACTGGAAATACCAGGGGTGCTGAGGTAAGAATAGGCTGCTCACACTGCTGTCTTGGAAATACCAGCTTGCTGTGCTAAGTAGAGGCTTTAAACCTGTCCACATGTCTATTTGATCTAATACTAGAAATACCAGTGGGGCTGAGGTGATACGAGGGGTGCTCAAATAAGTAGAGACTGCTCACACTGCTGTCCACCCTGTGTATCCGATCTAATACTGGAGTTACCAGGGATATGGAAATAAAAAGAGGCTGGTCACACTGCTGTCCATCCTATCTATCTAAACTAGTACAGGATATTTGCGGAGTACTGAGGTAAAAAGAGGCTGCTCACACTGCTCTCCACCCTTTTCATCTGATCTAATACTTGAGATACCAGGGGTGCTGAGGTAAGAAGAGGCTGCTCACACTGCTGTCCACCCTGTCTATTTTATCTAATACTGTAGAAATCAAGAGCACTGAAGTAAGAAGAGTCCACTCACACTGCGGTCCACCTTGTCTATTTGATCTAATACTGGAGACCCCAGGGCTACTGAGGTAAGAAGAGGCCGCTCACACTGCTGTCCACCCTGTCTATCTGATCTAATACTGGAGATACTAGGGGTGCTGAGGTAAGAAAATGTTGCTCACACTACCGTCCACACTGTAGTTGTATTCTAATACTGGAGATGCAAAGGATTCCAAGGTGAGAAGAGGTTGATCTCACTACTGTCCACCTTGTTTGTCTGATTCAATAAGAGAGATACCAGGGGTGCTGAGAAAAAAAGAGGCTGCATACACTGATTTCTACTCTGTCTATCTGATCAAACACTGGAGATCCCAGGGTGCTGAGGTAAGAAGAGACTGCTGACACTGCTGTCCACTCTGTCTATCTGTTTAAAGCATTCCCACTACATTTTTTTAATGAATAAATGTATGTATATGTGCATGTAATGTAGTGCTCCATAGGCTTACATTGTGGAAGTCACTTCCAGGTCAAACAGAGCAGCGTGACCCAGAGAGTTCTGCAGAGGGGTGACAACATTCAGAAGAGCAGAAGAACAACGCTGCATACCGGAGAGAGAGGTGATAGGTGACTATATTACCACACTCACACTACATTATATGCACATATACCCACATTTAATAAAAAAAAGTTAGTGAAAGAGCTTCATTAAGTAAGATCAAGTGCAGCATCTGTTTCTATCAGCAGTGGGGATATTCGGAACTCTCTTCCTGCTCTTGCTTAAAGGGTTATGCTATTGTATGCTAAGTATGCTATTGAAAAGAATTAGTCAATGTGTTGTATCCATCAATAAAAGTCCCCCAATATCCCTCATCCTTCCAGTGTTTGTACATTGTTGTCATGAATTTTGTCCTGCTGCAGCCCAAGTACAAACAGGTGGATCACGGACAATATCTCCCAATTCAGTGGATTGCTGCATGAAGATGAACAGTGCATGCTCCGTTGTGCCTTTCTCACTATGAAGGATGAGTAGTTTTGAAAAACTACATTTTTGTACGGCACAGGTGAGCTATGGGCTCCCTCCAGTAATTGACAGCTTTCCCACTATGCATAGTGATAATGAGGAATATGCCAGTTAGCGGCAACCGGCATAAAGCACACAGCATGTGACTGCTGAATGAAGACCATGGGGTGACTGCTGAATGAAGACCATGGGGTTCCTGCGGGACTTGGGAGCAAGACTGTAGAGTGTGCTTAGAACAGGTCAGCTGCAACATGAGCATTTGGCCGTAACAGGCGCAGTACAAGTTGATAGAGCTGCAATCCTTTTTGAGGAGATCCCTGACCTTGTTGAGAAGGACCTCACCCAGCAATCACTGCCACCAATGGCTCAGTGAGTATGGCACCTCCTGCTGGCTGCTGCGCATGAGCACCCAAGGATTGAGGCCATGGGTCTACCCATACTTTCAGAGCCCAAGGTGCAGAAGTGCCACAGGAGTGCTTACTCTTGGGTGTATGATCTCACGGGCTGTAGGACACTACATGAGTGATGGCACATTTCCATCCCACTCCCTAATTCTCAGCCTTCTGGCTATGAAGTATTTTTTAATTCTTGGTTGACGGTCCAGTCTATATTTAACCTGAATCATCTTCTTATGATTTCATTTGTCGCTTTGTGCTACACTTTGAAAGTGTTTTTCTCAGGAGGACTTTTTGGGATACATTTCCCTTATGGATTCCCACCCAAACAGTCTAAACGCGTTTCACAAACCCTTGCACATATTCTGCTCCCCTTTGCATACCTTTTGTTATTCTCCTTCGATAACAGAGCCAAACTATAATGCTCTCAGTTCCAGGGAGTAAATCGGGATATCCCTGGCTCCGTCAAGATAAGGCCATGATCCCAGTCTCGCTGGGGTCTTCCAGTCTGCAGGGTCAGGGAAAGGTATATTGGAAACTTTTCTCCTTTTATGGTGGCTGCAATAGGATGCATCTACAGATTGTCTGGAACTCCTAATTCACAGGATAGGCTTAGATTAAAAAGGGCTTCTGGAGATTTTTTCATTTTGTATCTGGTGCTAGGGCTTCACATCTTTTGGCCACCTCCAAGTGGTCACCTCACACACATCCTTAATGTTTCCCAAGGGAGAATATGATCAAAATGCTCGGACACCTGACACTTTGTTCCTCATAAGGAAACACTGAGGTTATGCGGCCGATGGCAATGTCCTCAGTTACCGGAACTCTCAGGCGACCAACATTCCCCATAGAGCCCTGGCCTAAAATGTGTTGAAGTGTAATTCTCAGCTACTGTTTGTATCGACTGATAAAAGCTTCTTCATGGAGCGGTGTTGCATTTTGTCTTAATGGCTTTGATAGCCTCCACTTATGAACCAGACTTTTAGATGAACTAAGAAAATATGTCCCTTCCTGTTGGGAACAGACAGCTGAAATAAACGCCTCATATCTTCCCTCAAAGTGGGGACGTCTTACACATTAGCTATTTAGATTGGCAAACTGTCAGATCTCATTTCCTTCCATTGGTAAAGCGCAGGAAAGCAGCTCACTCAACCCATTTTTCCTACCGAATGTGTTTACAGGTAATATTTACTGAAACAGCACAAATGAACAATAGGCAAGCGGGGAAATGTATTATGGGATGCCTTGTGATGCATTACATTTCAAGGTAATAGATGGCACTGGAAGAAAATACATGCAATGCTGGCAATTTTTATAAATATTGCAGAATCAAATGATTATTTTATCTTAAAGGAGAAATCAACCTTTAAAGCCAACTTCTGATATATCAATGGTGTGGCTTGAGCTTAGATATCTTAATGAAAGGGTCCTCTACATTGTCTACAGTACCCAATTCTCTACCATTTTTGATTGAGCCCACCTGCTTGCATTGTACCTCTTTAACGAAGCACTCCCGCAAAACTTAGTATTGCCTCAACCTGTGTAAATGTATATGTAGTGTAGTGCAATTGTGTTACCACACTCACCGATTGTCATGTTTCCTAGTTTACAGCTCTGATCCGGTCCACTTCTCGCTCACGTGACTGCAATTCCGACAAGGCAGATCACAATGGGGTCTATGTGTGAGCTAGAAATCGCTCTTACAATGCGAGTTGAAAGAACGGCAGAACGAGGCTCCATAGACTTACACTGTAAAAGAGATTTCTGGCTCACATATAATCTGGCCAGTGAGTAAGAAGAAGACTGGAGCAGCACTACAAACTGGGACAGATGCCCGAGAGCATATTATTGCACTTATAATACAGTACATATACATTTACACAGGTTTTTAGGTAATAACAGTTTTGTAGCAGTTGTTCTTTAATTTTGGAGTTGGCAGGGATCCCCACCATGTTTGCCACTTTGCTAACTGAAAATGCTTTTAGGGTGGAATTCCTTTAAAATATGCAAATGATAACAAAAATGCTCATAAATTACATAGTTACATAGTTACATAGTTATTAAGGTTGAAGGAAGACTGTAAGTCCATCTAGTTCAACCCATAGCCTAACCTAACATGCCCTAACATGTTGATCCAGGGGAAGGCAAAAAAAACCCATGTGGCAAAGAGTAACTCCATCATGGGGAAAAAAATTCCTTCCCGACTCCACATACGGCAATCAGACTAGTTCCCTGGATCAACGCCTTATCAAGGAATCTAGTGTATATACCCTGTAACATTATACTTTTCCAGAAAGGTATCCAGTCCAGGTATCAGTATAATGAAATTCACGCTAAAATGAATGGCCTTCCGGCTAGGACATCTCCCGTTTCCATCAATTATGTGGATGTCAATTGACAACCACACTCAGCGCGGGTGCAGTCGGACGACTGTATAAATCGGAGTAAGATCGGAATACATTTCATGGACTGGCCGGCAGCTCTCCCTACCCAAGCGTGATAGCTACATAGGCATACATAAAGCTATTGTTCTCAGTTTGGGAGAGCAGCCGGCCACGCAGCCGGCCAGTCTGTGCATTGTGTTCCAATCTCGCTCTGATTTATACGGCTGTCTGACTGCTCCCTACTACTCACACCAGACTGCCACTTCTGTACACCCCCAAAGCAGTGCAAAAGTAGGTTCATGAGATTTGAATATTGAATATCCTCCCTTTTAGATTGAAGACAAGAAATATAAGAAAATCTTAAATTCGATCCATAGTCACATTTCTTTAACATCACATGTTAGAACCATACACATAATATGTTATTAATTATGCTCATCATCCCTATATTACCCAACCATTTATCTTCTAAATTCCAGTAGCTTTCTCCATGTGTTTGCACACAGTAATATGGCTGTAATGTCACTTTTGCATGGATAATTACTTCCCTCGATCAATAACCATAGCCTCAAAAAAAAACAACCCAGAAAACTATAACTGGTCTACACACAAAGCCATGATTTATAGACGAGGTCCATTTTTCTATTAACTGTTGAAGTAATGGAGAGTCCTGTCTTAGATGTTCTTCCTTGAAGGCATTTTTAGTAGGTGTCCACTCTACCATTCCATGTCACAGAAGGAAAAACAATTGTCTTATAAATCAAACCTTTCATGGAAAAACCATTTCTGTTCTCATAAGTTTGTGCTGTTTTTCAACGTAAATAAGAAAATCAAAGAAAAATATTTTGTACTATTGAAATAATGTGGCTCATTGTGGTCTACATAGGAGAAGCATACCTCCCAATGGCCCTGTATTCTTACAGCTATCCACCAAATGGGACAGCTAAGCATGGGGCTTGTGTAACTGCGTATAGGGAAAATATCTAGACCATTGAGAGGAGTTCTGTGGCAGAATCTGGCTGAAGCATGAAGTCCCGTAATTTGGAATTGGGTATCTGCAATTGATTAAATCTCAAAAAATAGAAAATGGTAATGTCCCAACAAGTGTTAAAAGTCCCCTACAATGGCTAAGTGGCTAACTGGAAATGCTGTGCTGCTGCTAGTAGACGAATGTCAGATAGCTCGGGGTAAAGCCAGAGACTGTGCTATATTGAATAGAGGGATTCCACATAACAGGGGTGTAACGGAGATGTGACCGTGATCGGGCCTGTGCGGGAGAGGGGCCTGCCGATGACAGCGCCTCATTCAGATGTATGTGCGTCCGATGATGTACCTTTATCTGAAATTTATTGTGGTGCAGAGACCCGCTAGCTCTCTGCACTGCAATAAACGCATCCACTCAATCAGAGACCAGCAGCTGATGTCACCACGGCCGTAATGGGCAGCGAATGATCATCATGCGCCATGCCAGGTAAGTCAAAGTCAACTGTTGGCACAGGCTACAGAAGCGGATGCCACATGTCATGGGAGTGGAGGTAGGTAAGAAGAATTATCTTTTTTAAATGTGTTGGAATGGAACAAGGAACATTGTACCAGGAGGGAGGACATTATTACTGGAAGGGACCATGATGGGAGATATTATTAAAGGAAAAGGCCATGTCAGTGATTGTGGAGCGGCCCCCAGACGCAGGACGGCGGGGTACTCGGTACCGGGTCTCTCGGTTCTGAGGATGTCATGGTGGCCTGACCCGGTCCGTGGTCCTGCTAAGGGGTGCCCAATAAAAGGTGTAGGTGGTGGTGTAGGTCGCAGTAAATAACGAGGACACAGGGTTGCAGTCTCTTTACCTCTTTACTGAAGGCTTCGGCATCCGCAATCCAGAGCACTGCTAACAGGGCTGGCTGAGACCAGCCGGTCCAAAGGCACATCCAGAGTTCCCTTTACAGGTGGAAATCAGTGTCCTTCCTACCAGCGCCTGTGAGTTGTAGTACCTCCCTGCTGAACACCACGGGATAGTCCTCACAACTGTCGTGTATGTTTCTGTTCTTTCTGTCCGTCCCCCAGATGATATGGATAGGATGCACCCGTATGACGGGGTAGGCCTGGAGTTATTTTATAGGGACCCTAGAGACGCCCCTCTCCCACTATTGCCTCCGTTGTCTTCGTTAGGTGTAAAGGTGAGACAGCCAACCTAAAGTTAACTGCCCGGCTGTAGTTCAAAGTAATGCGTAGAGTCTTTTACTTTCTCGGCGTTCCGGCCGCCGGCTACGCGCCTCAGAAGGATGTTGCTGATCTTGAGGCACGACTCCTTCTGGTTCTATCTCCTTTGTGCTGTGTTCCCGTTTCTCACTTCTCCACAATATGCTTCGCTTCGTGTCCTTTCTTAGGAGTCTGCCGCTATAAGGCACAGGCACGGCTCCGTAACAATCTGTCCTTTTCTAGGCCTCTGTCAGGATCCCACCCCTGACAGGTCCTCTCTCGAGCTCTTCCCAGCTACTTTCTCTCTAACTTCCTATCCAACCCCCAGTTTTACCCAAGTGTGAGGAGTGGCCTAGTAGATAGGGCCTTTTGCTCCCCCTGGCGGCCGGAGTGTGAAGTGTAATGTGTGTCTGTGATACCTGGTCAGGTGAACTCCTTTAGTGCCATCAGACATACCATCACTCCCCTTAGTGGCGGAGCGACAGTACTGCAACGACCAGGACTCTGTGGCGCTGCAATTGCGTCTGCGACATCCTCTCGCTCCCTGTGCCTTCTTGGCCCGTGTGGACAGGGGGTGTCTGTATAAAACTGTGCCAAGGTGACCTTATGTGTCAGGGGGTGCGTAATGTCACATTAGTACAAGTGAGAAGATCGTCGGACGTAATAGTGACGTCAAGCGGGTTGCGGGGCGCAGGTTTGTTACACGTGGTGGCAGCGGTGGGATTCTGCGTGATATCTCTGGTGCCATCCTTCACATGTGGTGGTAGTGGTGGGATTCTGCTTGATGTATCTGGTGCCTTCCTTCACAGGGACATTATTACAGCAAGGCATCAGGATGGGGGAAATTATTACAGGAAGGCACCGGGATGGGGGATATCATTGTATGTTGAGCGAACACTTATGTCTTTATAGGATCTAAAATGCTACAAGGGCCCATACATCCGAAAAACATGCAGGTGGTAGCCCTGGTTCAAATATTGCAAAAGGGCCCATTAGACTCTAGCTATGTTACTGCATCACAGTTTTAAAAACTCTGGTTTAGGTCAATAGAATTCAAATTGTAATATTCTGGAATGAGCATCATTAATCCCAGGAGAAAGTTCTTCCTAGAGTGAAGGGGGTATGTATTTGTGGCTTGATTCCAAATCTTTATGGTAATAGCTATTATTTCTCAACATTCCAAGCAAGAAGACTTCTGTTTTCACCAATGATATCAAGAGTTAATGGAATTGCACCTTAAAGGGAATCTGTCAGTAAGATAAACCCCCCAAACCATATACAGTACAAACAGTTTAATATGTATGTGGTACCCAACAGATGATTGTTTGGGGAGCTAAGGATGCAGCATGGATGATTTCGGACTGCAGATCCTTTTCCTATTCTAGGCCCACTGAACGATCATGTTAACGATCGTTCTGCATGCATGAATGTACTGCCTGTCTGAACAAGCTATGAACTGCCGATCACCTTCATATAGCTGGTCAGCGGTCGCTCTAAGGCTACGATTGGCCAATGTAAATGGACACTTAGATCCAGATACTTTACAGATGGCATCTTCTTTGATTGGAGTTGTTCTATTCCCTTTCATCACATCTGGTCCAGACGGCATGATGATTTTCCCAGTCCTAGTTTGCCTTTGCAGACTTCCCTCTTTGGTGTCAGTGTCATTTTAATGCTCCTGAATAAAAATATCTGTCTACGCTCTGCAATAAATAAGTCTTATTCTGTGTCCCTGAATAAACAATTGCCTCTCCCTGTGCTTGCTGCATACGACACCACCACGACACCTCTACACTGTCCCCCCTTTATATACTGTCCACACTGTATTCTCTTATGAACCACAACCACCACATCATCTCTTATACCAACCACCCCATACTACTCTCTTGTGAACTATGGCTTCCACACTGTCCTCCTCATGCTGCACCCACTAAACAAGATGTCGCTCACAGTGCAAGCTCTGCAATTTCCCCAAGATCATTTACTACTGGATTTATCATGGGACTAACAAAAATAAGCTTCAAATTTCGGCTACAGTCTGCAACAGGGCTTAGATGTGCATATGACTTTGTATTGTAGGTGTAGACAGGAATTGCCCCCAATCCAAGACTTTGTAGAACAACTCTTTGAGCAATCTTCTGGATGTGGTAAAACTATTCCAAAATATTTTGGTACATTACAATACCTATTTTGAACAGCTGACATGTGCCGTTAACAGCCGCGGGAGGAATCGCGATCCACCCACAGCTGTTAACTCGTTAAATTCTGACAGTGGTATTTAACACGCTCTTCCGGCAAGCAAAACCAGAAATCTGCCCATCGGTGACCCCCGTCACATGATCGCAGATCATCGATGGGTTGGCATGACAACCAGAGGTCTGTTGCGGACCTCTTATGGTTGTCACTGCCGGCTTGCTATGAGTACCGCCTGGTGGTCGGCGCTCATAGCAAGTGAGTAATTCTGCTACCTACAGGCGATTTGATCATTGCCTGAATGTAGCAGAGCCGATCGAGTTATGGCAGCTTCTAGTCTCCTATGCACCCCCCTTTCGCCCCATTCAAAATAAAAGAATTAAAGAAAATATCAAACATACACATATTTGGTTTCATCGCATTCAGAATCGCCCGATCTATTAATTTAAAAAAAAGTATTAATCTGATCACTAAACGGCGTAGCAAGAAAAAAAGTCAAAATGCCAGAATTACTTTTTTTGGTCACCACGACATTGAATTAAAATGCAATAACGGGTGATCAAAAGATCATATCTGCACCAATATGGAATCATTAAAAACGTCAGCTTGGCATGCAAAAAAATAAGCCCTCACCCAACCCCAGATCATGAAAAATGGAGACGTTGCAGATATCGGAAAATGGCACAATTTATTTATTTTTTTTAAGTTTGGAATTTGTTTTCACCACTTAGATAAAAAAGAACCTAGATATGTTTGGTATCTATGAACTCGTAATGACCTGAATAATCATAATGGCAGGTCAGTTTTAGCATTTAGTGAACATAGTAAAAAAGAAAAACAAAAAACAACTGTCGGATTGCACTTTTATTGCAATTTCACCACATTTGGAATTTTTTCCCATTTTTCAGTACACAGTATGTTAAAACCAATAGTGTCGTTCAAAAGTACAACTCGTCCTGCAAAAAAACAAGCCCCCACATGGCCATATTGACAGAAAAATAAAAAAGTTATGGCTCTGGGAAGGAGGGGAGTGAAAAATGAAACCGTAAAACCGAAAATACCTCCGGTCATGAAGGGGTTAATTATATGTGTTACAAGTTATGTTCTGAAGTTTTACCCTTTGGTTTTCTGTCCCAGAAACTTTGCATTGCACCTCTGTGCTGTTATCCAGGAAGAAGTAGACATGTAAGAGAGGCGGGTTGGTGGTTGTCAGAAAGGTAATAACATCTTCTATAATGAGGAGGGTATTTTGCTACCACTTGAGACACGGTCTACATCTTGCCTCATGGGAGAATTGGCCATGATCCATTCCAGCTCTGCTCATGACAATTAAGCCCCCTGTATTGATTGCCTTCCTATAATAATGAGAGCTGCAAACTAGTTCCACATATAGAAGTCGTTATAAATAGAAGCTTAATTACCAATGATTGGAGTAATCCAGAGGCAATTCCAAAGGGGCTTTTATGTTTAAGGGAAGCAAAAATGCAAAGAAAATTACGTATTACCGGTAATATGTTAGTTACGGCACTCCAGTGAACCCATGCTTTTAAAGAGAATTTCCACCGGTATATAGAAAAATAAATAAATAAACCAACAAAGTCGTTTCCTCCCTTGTGCCAAATATTCTTTGCAGTAAATAGGTCCTTGATCTCTGAGCAGAACCAGATAAGGCTACTTTCACACTAGCGTCGGGAACAACCCGTCGCTGTGCGTCGGGCCGAGGTTCCCGACGCTAGCGTGGTCTCCGCCGCACAACGGGGGCAGCGGATGCATTTTTCCCACGCATCCGCTGCCCATTGTGAGGTGCGGGGAAGTGCGGGGAGGTGGGGGCGGAGTTCCGGCCGCGCATGCGCGGTCGGAAAAAGCGGACCGTCGGGAGCAAAAAACGTTACATGTAACGTTTTTTTCTCCCGACGGTCTGCTACCACACGCCCAAGCGTCGCAAAACGGACGCGACGTTTGGCAATGCGTCGCAAATGCGTCGCTAATGTTAGTCTATGACGAAAAAACGTATCCAGCAAGAACTTTTGCTGGATGCGTATTTTCGGCAAAACGACGCATTTGCGACGTATTGCAGTTAACGCTAGTGTGAAAGTAGCCTTAGTCTGTGTAATACAGCAATCCCAGTCCTTCTAGATTGCTATATCTACCATTATGGCCTTCCGCTTACACAATATCCACTTATTCCCTGGAGCAGAGTTATTCAAATACTGATTAATTTCCTAAATACATTAGGCTACAATGTATTGTATGCGTTTATTCCTATAAGTAGGACAGATTTATTGTCTGCCCAAGAAAATGTTATAATCATAACCTTCAAAGCTCTATTAGTAACATTAATATATCAAGAGTTACTATAACAGCGGGGAAATTTTGTTTAGCAATTAATCTGTCTGTCTCTTGGGTATGCACAGTATGTATCATATTGTATCTATCTATCTATGAATCTATCTATCCGTTATCTATCTATCTATTATCTATCATCTATCTATCTATCTATCTATCTATCTATCTATCTATCTATTATCTATGTATCATTTAGCTTTGTAGCTATGGGGTCTCCCAATATTTACAGTTGAAACCAGAAGCTTCCATATACTATATAAAAAGACACATCTCCAGGTTTTTCTCAATATCTGATATGAAATCAGAATAAACCTTTCCCATTTTAGGTCAATTAGAATTACCATAATTATTAATATTTGTCAAATGCCAGAATAATGAGAGAGAGAGAGAATGTACAATTGCCTTTAAACTGAATGACTTGGGTCAGACGTTTGGAATAACCTTCCACAATCTTCTCACAATAGTTGGTCGGAATTTGAGCCCATTCTTCCTGACAAAACTGGTTTAACTGATCCAGGTGTGTAGGTCGCCTTGCTCGCACAGGCCTTTTCAGCTTTGACTATACATTTTCAATAGGATTGAGATCAGGGCTTTGTGATGGCCGCTCCAAAATATTGACTTTGTTATCCTTAAGCCACTTTGTTACCATTTTGGCTGTGTGCTTCAGGTCATTGTCTATTCGGAAGACCCATTTCCGCCCAAGCTTTAACTTCCTGGCCGATGTCTTGAGATGTTGCTTCAGTATTGCCACATAATCTTCTTTTCTCATCATGCCATCTATTTTGTGAAGTACAAAAGTCCCTTCTGCAGCAAAACAACCCCACAACATGATGCCGCAACCCCCATGTTTCACAGTTGGAATGGTGTTCTTAGGCTTCCAAGCTTCTCCCTTTTTCCTCAAAACGTAGCAATGGTCATTATGCCCCAAAAGTTAAATTTTAGTTTCATCAGACCACCGGACATGTCTCGAAAAATTAAGGTCTTTGTTCCTGTGTGCATTTGCAAACATTAGTCTGAGTTTTTTATGTTTCTTTTGGAGTAATGGCTTTTTCCTGGCAGAGTGGCCTTTCAGCTCATGTTGATACAGTACTCATTTCACTCTGGATATTGACACAATCTTACCAGCTTCCGCCATCATCTTCACAAAGTCTTTTGCGTTTGTCCTTGGGTTGATATGCACCTATCAGACCAAAGCACGTTCATCTCTGGGACACAGAACCCGTCTCCTTCCCGAGCAGTATGATGGCTGGACATTGTTTGTACAGATGAACAAGGAACCTTCAGGTATCTTGAAATTGTACCCAAGGATGAACAAGACTTGTGCAATGCCACAATTCTCTTCATGATATCTTGGCTAATTTCTTGAGACTTTCCCATGATGCTACACAAAAAAGCAGTGTGTTTCAGGTGTGCATTAAAATACATCCCCAAGGTGTGGATGCTGAGAAAAACAATTTTAGAGCCTTTGGCTTCTCCCCCTGCTCTGCTAGTGACAAGTTTGATAGTTTCATAGTTTTTAAAGGTTGAAGGTAGCCTAAAGTCCATCAAGTTCAACCTATAGCCTAACATGTTGACACAAAGTAGGCTAAATTCCTCAATGGGCAGATTCTAATTGCTCCACATTAGGGGAAAATTCCTTTTTGACTCCACATACGGCAATCAGATGAGTTCCCACGATCAACGCCACATCACAGAATCTGGTGCCCATAACTTGTATGTCATGCTGCTGCAGTGCGCCAGGGTCCTGGTCATTGCAGTAATGTCATTCTCCTCTAGGGGGAAGTGATGTTACGTTTGGAGGAAATGAAGGAGATCTCTTTGTCAGGTAACAGAATGCATGCAACATGTTCACACTCCAGACCCGAAGGGGGAGCTCTAAGCCTGTTTTAGGTGAACTCCCCTACAAGAACATCCTGATCTGGAGGGAAAGAGTTCAGTTCCTCTCAGTAAGACAGAGGGAAAGGAGGCAGAGGAGCCCTGTGGCCTGAATTGCCGCAGCTCCTAGGAAACAGACTGATAGAAAGCAGAACATATTGCAGCAAGCATGAAGGAAAGCAAAGCAAAGGAGAGGATATCAGAGGGAGATCAGCCAGGAGCACGCTGCTTCCTTCTGAGGCGCAGAAATCCGGTGGCCAGAATACCGAGGGAGTAAGGATCTCTTTGCTTTACTCCAGAGACCGGCAGGACAGCTATTTCCACGGTACCTGTCTGACCTATACCCAGGAGGCACGGTGGCAACTCTCAGAGGCTGGGGCATGCTAGAGTCCCTATAAACTACCTCAAGCCACCAGTCATAAGGGTTTGTCCTATCCTATCTGGGGACAGAGAGAGAGAGGTATAACATCTACAACAGTTGTGAGGACCTTATGAGAAGCTTAGCAGTAAGGTACTACAACACCACGGCGCTGTTATGACCCCAATGGCGAGGGTCTCAGAGGAACGTGGAAGTCTGCAGAATACAAAAATCCAGCTCATAGGGCAGTGGTAACTGGGTTGACCATATATCTACTCCTAACGCCAACACTAGAAGTAGCCGGGGATCATTCCTACGTTGATTCTAGATGACACGCTCCAGCCGGAGAATCTAGCTACCCCTAGTAGAGGAAAACAAAAGACCTTTCTTGCCTCCAGAGAAGGGGACCCCAAAGCTGGATAGAAGCCCCCCACAAATAATAACGGTGAGGTAAGAGGAAATGACAAACACAGAAATGAACCAGGTTTAGCACAGAGAGGCCCGCTTACTGATAGCAGAATAAAGAAAGGTAACTTATATGGTCAACAAAAACCCTATCAAAATCCACACTGGAAATTCAAGAACCCCCGAACCGTCTAACGGTCCGGGGGGAGAACACCAGCCCCCTAGAGCTTCCAGCAAAGGTCAGGATATAGATTTGGAACAAGCTGGACAAAAATACAAAACCAAAACAAATAGCAAAAAGCAAAAAGCAGACTTAGCTGAAATTACTGGAACCAGGATCAGTAGACAAGAGCACAGCAGACTAGCTCTGATAACTACGTTGCCAGGCATAGAACTGAAGGTCCAGGGAGCTTAAATAGCAACACCCCTAACTAACGACCCAGGTGCGGATAAAAGGAATGACAGAAAATCCAGAGTCCAAAAAACTAGTAACCACTAGAGGGAGCAAAAAGCGAATTCACAACAGTACCCCCCCCTTAGTGAGGGGTCACCGAACCCTCACCACGACCACCAGGGCGATCAGGATGAGCGGCATGAAAGGCACGAACTAAATCGGCCGCATGAACATCAGAGGCGACCACCCAGGAATTATCCTCCTGACCATAGCCCTTCCACTTGACCAGGTACTGAAGCCTCCGCCTGGAGAGGCGAGAATCCAAGATCTTCTCCACCATGTACTCCAACTCGCCCTCAACCAACACCGGAGCAGGAGGCTCAGCAGAAGGAACTACAGGCACAATGTACCGCCGCAACAAGGACCTATGAAATACATTGTGAATAGCAAACGACACAGGAAGATCCAGACGAAAAGATACAGGATTAAGGATTTCCAATATCTTGTAAGGCCCAATAAAACGAGGTTTAAATTTGGGAGAGGAGACCTTCATAGGAACAAAGCGGGAAGAAAGCCATACCAAATCCCCAACGCGTAGTCGGGGACCCACACCGCGGCGGCGGTTGGCAAAGCGCTGAGCCTTCTCCTGTGACAACTTCAAGTTGTCCACCACATGATTCCAGATCCGCTGCAACCTATCCACCACAGAATCCACCCCAGGACAGTCAGAAGGCTCCACATGACCCGAAGAAAAGCGAGGATGGAAACCAGAGTTGCAGAAGAAAGGCGAAACCAAGGTGGCGGAACTAGCCCGATTATTAAGGGCAAACTCAGCCAACGGCAAAAATGTCACCCAATCGTCCTGATCAGTAGAGACAAAACACCTCAAATAAGCCTCCAAAGTCTGATTGGTTCGCTCCGTCTGTCCATTAGTCTGAGGATGGAAAGCAGACGAAAACGACAAATCAATGCCCATCCTACTACAAAAGGATCGCCAGAACCTGGAAACGAACTGGGATCCTCTGTCTGACACAATATTCTCAGGGATGCCGTGCAAACGAACCACGTTCTGGAAAAACACAGGAACCAGATCGGAAGAGGAAGGCAGCTTAGGCAAAGGAACCAAATGGACCATCTTGGAGAAGCGATCACATATCACCCAGATAACGGACATGCCCTGAGATAGCGGAAGATCAGAAATGAAATCCATGGAGATATGTGTCCAAGGTCTCTTCGGGACAGGCAAGGGCAAGAGCAAACCGCTGGCACGAGAACAGCAAGGCTTAGCTCGAGCACAAGTCCCACAGGACTGCACAAATGACCGCACATCCCTTGACAAGGAAGGCCACCAAAAGGACCTGGCCACCAGATCTCTGGTGCCAAAAATTCCCGGGTGACCTGCCAACACCGAGGAATGAACCTCGGAAATGACTCTGCTGGTCCACTTATCCGGGACAAACAGTCTGTCAGGTGGACAAGACTCAGGCCTATCAGCCTGAAATCTCTGCAACACACGTCGCAGATCCGGAGAAATAGCTGACAAGATAACTCCATCTTTAAGAATACCAACAGGATCAGCGACTCCAGGAGCATCAGGCACAAAGCTCCTAGAAAGAGCATCGGCCTTCACATTCTTTGAACCTGGTAAATACGAGACAACAAAATCAAAGCGGGAGAAAAACAATGACCAGCGGGCCTGTCTCGGATTAAGGCGTTTAGCAGACTCGAGATACATCAGATTTTTGTGATCAGTCAGGACCACCACACGATGCTTAGCACCCTCGAGCCAATGACGCCACTCCTCAAATGCCCATTTCATGGCCAACAACTCCCGATTGCCCACATCATAATTTCGCTCGGCAGGCGAAAACTTCCTAGAGAAAAAGGCACAAGGTTTCATAACAGAGCAACCAGGGCCTCTCTGCGACAAAACGGCCCCTGCTCCAATCTCTGAAGCATCCACCTCAACCTGAAAGGGAAGTGAGACATCGGGCTGGCACAAAACAGGCGCCGAAGTAAACCGGCGTTTCAACTCCTGGAAAGCCTCCACGGCAGCAGGAGCCCAGTTAGCTACCTCGGAGCCCTTCTTGGTCATATCCGTCAAAGGTTTCACAATGCTAGAAAAATTAGCGATAAAACGACGGTAGAAGTTAGCGAAGCCCAAGAACTTCTGAAGACTCTTAACTGACGAGGGCTGAGTCCAATCAAGAATAGCTCGGACCTTGACTGGGTCCATCTCCACAGCAGAAGGGGAAAAAATGAACCCCAAAAAGGGAACCTTCTGTACACCAAAGAGACACTTTGAGCCCTTGACAAACAAAGAATTTTCACGCAAAATTTTAAAGACCAACCTGACCTGCTCCACATGCGAATCCCAATTATCAGAAAAAACCAAAATATCATCCAGATAAACAATCAAAAATGTATCCAGATACTTCCGGAAAATGTCATGCATAAAGGACTGAAAAACTGAAGGCGCATTGGAGAGCCCAAAAGGCATCACCAAGTACTCAAAATGACCTTCGGGCGTATTGAATGCGGTTTTCCATTCATCACCTTGTTTAATGCGCACAAGGTTGTACGCACCACGAAGGTCTATCTTGGTGAACCACTTGGCACCTTTAATCCGGGCAAACAAGTCAGACAACAGCGGTAAAGGATACTGAAATTTGACAGTGATCTTATTTAAAAGCCGATAATCAATACAAGGTCTCAAAGATCCGTCCTTTTTTGCCACAAAAAAGAATCCCGCACCAAGAGGGGAAGAAGACGGACGAATATGTCCTTTCTCCAGAGACTCCTTGATATATGAACGCATAGCGGTATGCTCAGGTACCGACAGATTAAACAGTCTTCCCTTTGGAAATTTACTGCCTGGGATCAAATCTATAGCACAGTCACAGTCCCTATGAGGAGGCAGTGCACTGGACTCAGACTCACTGAAGACATCCTGATAATCAGACAAATACTCCGGAACTTCCGAAGGCGTAGAAGAAGCAATAGACACAGGCAGGGAATCCCCATGAATACCACGACAGCCCCAACTTGAGACTGACATAGCCTTCCAGTCCAGGACTGGATTATGGGTCTGTAACCATGGCAGCCCTAAAACAACCAAATCATGCATTTTATGTAAAACCAGGAAACGTATCACCTCGCGGTGTTCAGGAGTCATGCACATGGTAACCTGTGTCCAATACTGCGGTTTATTTGCTGCCAATGGCGTAGCATCAATACCTCTAAGAGGAATAGGATTTTCTAATGGTTCAAGAGTAAAACCACAGCGCTTAGCAAATGAGAGATCCATAAGACTCAGGGCAGCACCTGAATCTACAAACGCCATGACAGGATAAGATGACAGTGAGCAAATCAAAGTTACAGACAGAATAAATTTAGGTTGCAAATTACCAACGGTGACAGGACTAACAACCTTAGCTATACGTTTAGAGCATGCTGAGATAACATGTGTAGAATCACCACAGTAGTAGCACAAGCCATTCCGGCGTCTATGAATTTTCCGCTCATTTCTAGTCAGGATTCTATCACATTGCATTAAATCAGGTGTCTGTTCAGACAACACCATGAGGGAATTTGCGGTTTTTCTATCACATTGCACCGAATTAGGTGTCTGTTCAGACAACACCATGAGGGAATTTGCGGTTTTGCGCTCCCGCAACCGCCGGTCAATTTGAATAGCCAGTGCCATAGTATCATTCAGACCTGTGGGAATGGGAAAACCCACCATAACATTTTTAATGGCTTCAGAAAGGCCATTTCTAAAATTAGCAGCCAGTGCACACTCGTTCCAATGTGTCAGCACGGACCATTTCCGAAATTTTTGGCAATACACTTCAGCCTCGTCCTGCCCCTGAGACATAGCCAGCAAGGCCTTTTCTGCCTGAATCTCAAGATTGGGTTCCTCATAAAGTAAACCGAGCGCCAGAAAAAACGCATCAATATCAGCCAATGCCGGATCTCCTGGCGCCAGCGAAAAAGCCCAATCCTGAGGGTCGCCCCGTAAGAACGAAATAACAATTTTTACTTGCTGAGCAGAGTCTCCAGATGAACAGGGTCTCAGGGACAAAAACAATTTACAATTATTCACGAAATTCCTAAACTTAAACCTGTCTCCGGAAAACAGTTCAGGAATCGGTATTTTAGGTTCTGACCTAGGATTTCTGATAACATAGTCTTGTATGCCCTGCACACGAGTAGCCAGCTGGTCCACACTTGTAATCAAGGTCTGGACATTCATGTCTGCAGCAAGCATAGCCACTCTGAGGTAAAGGGGAAGAAGAAAAAAAAAAAAAAAAAAAAAACTCAGAATCTTCTTTCTTATAATCCCTCTTCTGCAATGCATTAAACATTTAATACTGGCCTGGCAAACTGTTATGACCCCAATGGCGAGGGTCTCAGAGGAACGTGGAAGTCTGCAGAATACAAAAATCCAGCTCATAGGGCAGTGGTAACTGGGTTGACCATATATCTACTCCTAACGCCAACACTAGAAGTAGCCGGGGATCATTCCTACGTTGATTCTAGATGACACGCTCCAGCCGGAGAATCTAGCTACCCCTAGTAGAGGAAAACAAAAGACCTTTCTTGCCTCCAGAGAAGGGGACCCCAAAGCTGGATAGAAGCCCCCCACAAATAATAACGGTGAGGTAAGAGGAAATGACAAACACAGAAATGAACCAGGTTTAGCACAGAGAGGCCCGCTTACTGATAGCAGAATAAAGAAAGGTAACTTATATGGTCAACAAAAACCCTATCAAAATCCACACTGGAAATTCAAGAACCCCCGAACCGTCTAACGGTCCGGGGGGAGAACACCAGCCCCCTAGAGCTTCCAGCAAAGGTCAGGATATAGATTTGGAACAAGCTGGACAAAAATACAAAACCAAAACAAATAGCAAAAAGCAAAAAGCAGACTTAGCTGAAATTACTGGAACCAGGATCAGTAGACAAGAGCACAGCAGACTAGCTCTGATAACTACGTTGCCAGGCATAGAACTGAAGGTCCAGGGAGCTTAAATAGGAACACCCCTAACTAACGACCCAGGTGCGGATAAAAGGAATGACAGAAAATCCAGAGTCCAAAAAACTAGTAACCACTAGAGGGAGCAAAAAGCGAATTCACAACAGGCGCTAGAGGAAGGTGTTGTGAATTCCGCTCTTGGGCTCCCTCCTGTGGTTTTGAGTGGTATAGCTGCTTCTTGGATTTAGCTTTAGCAGCTGCTTCCACTGATCGTCTTTTTGGCTCGGCTATTTTAGTCTGGCCCTAGCCCTCAATCAATGCCAGTTGTCAATTGTTCCTGCTTGGAGCCACTGCTCTTTTGGATTTCCCTGACACTTTGTCCAGTTCAGCAAAGATAAGTCCTTGCTTGTCCTTTTGCAGTCCATTTGTTGTGGACTTTATTGTTCAGCACATTCTATGTTTTGCTCATTTGTCCAGCTTATCAGTATGGATCTATTTCGCTAAGCTGGAAGCTCTGGGCTGCAGATTTTGCCCTCCACACCTTTAGTCAGGTGTGGAGATTTTTGCATATCTCTGCGGTGGACTTTTTCTAGTTTTTATTACTGACCGCACAGTGTTCTTTCCTTACTATGTATATAGCTAGAAGTGGCCTCCTTTGCTAAATCTTGTTTCATACTACGTATGTCATTTCCTTCTCCTCTCACAGTCAATATTTGTGGGGGGCTATCCTATCCTTTGGGGATTTTCTCTGAGGCAAGATAGCTTTCCTGTTTCTACCTTTAGGGGTAGCTAGTTCTCCGGCTGTGACAAGGTGTCCAGGGAGTGACAGGAACATCCCACGGCTACTTCTAGTGTTGTGTTAAGATCAGGAACTGCGGTCTATATAGTTACCACCTGCTCAGAGTTAGTCGCATGTCGCTCCTAAATTACCAGTCCATAACAGTATAACTGGCCCGAAATGAGTTGAATGCATCTCAAAAGAAGGAAAAGAAAAAGAGTTCTGAGCCATTTTTTTTTTCTTTAGTCTGTTTTGTCTTTTTCCTTCCTCTTAATCTCTGGGTGGATTTGGGCGCGGACATGGATGTTCAGGGTCTGTTTTCTCGTGTGGATCAGCTTGCTGCAAGAGTTCAGAGTATCCAAGATTATGTTGTTCAGACTCCAGCCTTAGAGCCTAGAATTCCTACTCCAGATTTGTTTCACGGGGATAGATCTAAGTTTTTGAACTTTAAAAATAACTGCAAATTGTTTTTTGCTCTGAAACCCCATTCCTCTGGTGACCCCACTCAGCAAGTTAAAATAGTTATTTCTCTGCTGCGTGGTGACCCTCAGGACTGGGCATTCTCCCTTGAGTCAGGGGATCCGGCATTGCTTAATGTAGATGCATTTTTTCAATCGCTCGGATTATTGTATGACGAACCTAACTCTGTGGATCATGCGGAAAAAACCTTGTTGGCTCTGTGCCAGAGTAAGGAAGCGGCAGAATTATACTGCCAGAAATTTAGAAAATGGTCTGTGCTCACTAAATGGAATGAGGATGCTCTGGCAGCAATTTTCAGAAAGGGTCTTTCTGAAGCCCTTAAAGATTTTATGGTGGGGTTCCCCATGCCTGTTGGTCTGAGCGAATCTATGTCTCTAGCCATTCAGATCGATCGGCGCTTGCGTGAGCGCAAAGTGGTGCACCATATGGCAGCATCCTCTGAGCGGAGTCCTGAGCCTATGCAATGTGATAGGATTCTGACTAGAGCGGAACAGAGGGGATACAGACGTCAGAATGGGCTGTGTTTTTACTGTGGTGATTCAGCTCATACTATCTCTGATTGCCCTAAGCGTATTAAGAGGGTCGCTAGATCTGTTACCATTAGTACTATACAGCCTAAGTTTCTCCTGTCTGTGACCCTGATTTGCTCATTGTCATCTTTCTCTGTCATGGCATTTGTGGATTCAGGCGCTGCCCTGAACTTAATGGACTTGGAATTTGCCAGGCGCTGTGGTTTTTCTTTGCAGCCTTTGCAGAGCCCTATTCCTTTGAGGGGTATTGATGCTACACCGTTGGCCAAGAATAAACCTCAGTATTAGACTCAGTTGACTGTGTGCATGGCTCCAGCACATCAGGAAGATTGTCGTTTTCTGGTGTTGCATAATTTACATAATGTTGTTGTACTGGGTTTTCCATGGTTACAGGTACACAATCCAGTGTTGGATTGGAAATCGATGTCTGTGACTAGTTGGGGTTGTCAAGGGGTACATAGTGACGTTCCTTTAATGTCAATTTCCTCTTCCCCCTCTTCTGATGTTCCTGAACTTTTGTCAGATTTCCAGGATGTATTCGATGAGCCAAGTCCAGTTCCCTTCCTCCACATAGGGACTGTGATTGTGCTATTGACTTGATTCCAGGCTCTAAGTTCCCTAAGGGCCGACTTTTCAACCTGTCTGTGTCAGAACATACCGCTATGCGGAGCTATGTTAAGGAGTCCTTGGAGAAGGGGCATATTCGGCCGTCTTCGTCACCATTGGGAGCGGAATTCTTTTTTGTTGCCAAGAAGGATGGCTCCCTGAGACCCTGTATTGATTATCGCCTTCTTAATAAGATCACAGTCAAATTCCAATACCCTTTACCTTTGCTCTCTGATTTGTTTGCTCAGATTAAGGGGGCTAGTTGGTTTACCAAGATTGACCTTCGAGGGGCATATAATCTTGTTCGTATTAAACAGGGTGACGAATGGAAAACTGCATTTAACACGCCCGAAGGCCATTTTGAATACCTGGTGATGCCTTTCGGGCTTTCTAATGCTCCTTCTGTATTTCAGTCCTTCATGCATGACATTTTCCGCAATTATCTTGATAAATTCTTGATTGTGTATTTGGATGATATTTTGATTTTTTCCAATGATTGGGAGTCTCATGTGAAGCAGGTCAGGATGGTATTCCAGATCCTTCGTGATAATGCTCTATTTGGGATGGGGTCTAAGTGCCTATTTGGAGTTCAGAAGGTCTCTTTTTAGGGGTTTATTTTTTCTCCTTCGTCTACAGAAATGGATCCTGTTAAGGTCCAAGCCATTCATGACTGGATTCAACCCACATCTGTGAAGAGCCTTCAGAAATTTTTGGGCTTTGCTAATTTTTATCGCCGTTTCATTGCCAACTTCTCTAGTGTGGTTAAGCCCCTGACCGATTTGACGAAGAAAGGCGCTGATGTGACAAATTGGTCCTCTGAGGCTGTTGAGGCCTTTCAGGAGCTTAAGTGCCGATTTACTTCTGCCCCTGTCTTGCGTCAGCCGGATGTGTCTCTTCCTTTTCAGGTTGGGGTTGACGCTTCTGAGATTGGGGCAGGGGCCGTTTTGTCACAGAGGAATTCTGATGGTTCCTTGATGAAACCATGTGCCTTCTTTTCCCGAAAGTTTTCGCCTGCGGAACGCAATTATGATGTCGGCAATCGGGAGTTGTTGGCTATGAAGTGGGCATTTGAGGAGTGGCGACATTGGCTTGAGGGGGCCAAGCACCGTATTGTGGTCTTGACCGATCATAAGAATCTGATTTACCTCGAGTCGGCCAAGCGGCTGAACCCTAGACAGGCTCGATGGGCCCTGTTTTTCTCCCGTTTCGATTTTGTGGTTTCATATCTTCTGGGATCTAAGAATGTTAAAGCGGATGCCCTCTCTAGGAGTTTTTTGCCTGATTCTCCTGGAGTTCTTGAGCCGGTTGGCAATCTTAGGGAAGGGGTGATTGTTTCTGCCATCTCCCCTGATTTACGGCGGGTGCTTCAGGAATTTCAGGCTGATAAACCTGACCGCTGTCCTGTGGGGAAGCTGTTTGTTCCTGATAGATGGACAAGTAAGGTAATTTCTGAGGTCCATTGTTCGGTGTTGGCCGGTCATCCTGGGATTTTTGGTACCAGAGATTTGGTGGCTAGGTCCTTTTGGTGGCCTTCCTTGTCGCGGGATGTGCGTTCTTTTGTGCAGTCCTGTGGGACTTGTGCCCGGGCTAAGCCTTGCTGTTCCCGCGCTAGTGGGTTGCTTTTGCCTTTGCCTGTCCCTGAGAGGCCCTGGACGCATATTTCCATGGATTTTATTTCGGATTTTCCTGTGTCCCAGAGGATGTCTGTTATCTGGGTGGTTTGTGACCGGTTCTCTAAAATGGTCCATTTGGTACCTTTGCCTAAATTGCCTTCCTCCTCTGATTTGGTTCCATTGTTTTTTCAGCATGTGGTTCATTTGCATGGCATTCCGGAAAATATTGTGTCTGACAGAGGTTCCCAGTTTGTTTCCAGGTTTTGGCGGGCCTTTTTTGCTAGGATGGGCATTAATTTGTCTTTTTCTTTGGCGTTCCATCCTCAGACTAATGGCCAAACTGAGCGAACTAATCAAACCTTGGAAACCTATTTGAGATGCTTTGTGTCTGCTGATCAGGATGATTGGGTGGCTTTCTTGCCGTTGGCCGAGTTTGCCCTTAATAATCGGGCCAGTTCGGCTACTTTGGTTTCGCCTTTTTTTTGTAATTTTGGTTTCCATCCTCGTTTTTCTTCAGGGCAGGTTGAGCCTTCTGATTGTCCTGGTGTTGTGTTGTGAACTCTGTTCTCGAGCTCCCTCCTGTGGTCAGGAATGGTATTTCTGTGAGTTCTGTCTGTGGGTTCCCTCTGGTGGCTGAAAATGGAGCTGCTGGTCTGGAGGTGGCTTCCTCAGCTGCATCGTTTAAGACTGGGCTGGTTCCTCTATTTAACTCTGCTCACTTCGTTACCTGATGCCAGTTGTCAATGTATCTGTACTGGTTCAGATCTCACTTGGATCTCCTGATGACCTGTCTACTTCAGCAGAAGCTAAGTCCCTGTTACGCTCATTTCTTGTTCATTTGTGTGCTGAATATATTTCTGAGTACCTGCTAAGTTTTTTCCAGCTGGCTATCATGATATTGTCTCACTAGCTGGAAGCTCTGGGTTGCAGAGTGGCACCTACCGCACCGTGAGTCGGCGCGGGGGGTTTCTTGTTCACTCTGCGTGGCTTTTTGTAGTTTTTTGTGCTGACCGCAAAGATCCCTTTATCTATCTTCTGTCTATTTAGTAAGTCGGGCCTCCTTTGCTGAAACCTGTCTCATTGCTGTGTTTGTGCCTTCCTCTTAACTCACAGTCAATATATGTGGGGGGCTGCTCGTTTCCTTTGGAGTATTTCTCTGAGGCAAGGTGAGGCTATATTTCTCTTTAGGTGTAGTTACCTCTCAGGCTGTGTCGAGTCGTCTAGGCAGAGTCAGGTAGGATCCACGGCTAATTCTAGTGTGTGTGATAATAGATTAGGGCTGTGGTCAGCAGAGCTCCCACTTCCCAGAGCTCGCTCTATTTTGCAGTTTTGACTATCAGGTCATTCCCGGTGCTCCTAACCACCAGGTCCAGCCATAACAGTACAACTGGCCAAAAGTGTTAATGCATCTCAATAGAGGGATAAGAGAAGTTCTGAGACCATTTTCTTTTCTCTGCAGCGTGTTTAGTCTTTTTTTTCCCCTAAACCTCTGGGTGGTTCAGGACTCAGGTGTAGATATGGACATTCAAGGTCTGTCCTCTTGTGTGGATAATCTCACTGCAAGGGTACAAGGCATTCAGGATTATATAGTTCAGAATCCTATGTTAGAGCCTAGAATCCCAATTCCTGATTTGTTTTCTGGGGATAGATCAAAGTTTCTGAATTTCAAGAATAATTGTAAACTATTTCTTGCCCTGAAACCTCGCTCCTCTGGTGACCCTAGTCAGCAAGTAAAAATCATTATTTCCTTGTTGCGTGATGACCCTCAAGACTGGGCATTCTCCCTTGCGCCAGGAGATCCTGCATTGCTTAACGTAGATGCGTTTTTTCTGGCGCTTGGATTGCTCTATGACGAACCAAATTCTGTGGATCAGGCAGAGAAAATCTTGCTGGCTCTATGTCAGGGTCAGGATGATGCTGAAATGTATTGTCAGAAGTTTAGAAAGTGGTCTGTGCGATTTTCAGAAAGGGTCTTTCTGAGGGCCTTAAGGATGTTATGGTGGGGTTCCCCACGCCTGCTGGTCTGAATGAATCAATGTCCTTGGCTATTCAGATCGATCGGCGTTTGCGGGAGCGGAAAGTTGTGCACCATATGGCGGTGTCCTCTGAGCAGAGGCCTGAGCCTATGCAATGTGATAGGACTTTGACCAGAACTGAACGGCAAGAACACAGACGTCTGAATGGGCTGTGTTTTTACTTTGGTGACTCCACTCATGCTATCTCTGATTGTCCTAAGCGCACTAAGCGGTCCGCTAGGTCTGTCACCATTGGTACTATACAGCCTAAATTTCTTTTGTCCGTTACTTTGATTTGCTCTTTGTCATCCTACTCTGTTATGGCGTTTGTGGATTCAGGCGCAGCCCTGAATTTGATGGACTTAGAGTATGCCAGGCACTGTGGTTTTTTCTTGGAGCCCTTGCAGCATCCTATTCCATTGAGGGGAATTGATTCTACGCCTTTGGCCAAGAATAAGCCTCAGTACTGGACCCAGTTGACCATGTGCATGGCTCCTGCACATCGGGAAGATATTCGCTTTTTGGTGTTGCATAATTTGCATGATGTGGTCGTGTTGGGTTTGCCATGGCTACAGGTCCATAATCCAGTATTGGACTGGAAATCTATGTCTGTGTCCAGTTGGGGTTGTCAAGGGGCCCATGGTGATGTTCCAGCGTTGTCAATTTCTTCTTCCACTCCTTCTGAAGTACCTGAGTTTTTGTCGGATTACCAGGATGTATTTGATGAGCCCAAGCCCAGTGCCCTGCCTCCTCATAGGGATTGTGATTGTGCTATTAATTTGATTCCTGGTAGTAAGTTTCCTAAAGGCCGACTTTTCAATTTATCTGTGCCAGAACACGCCGCTATGCGGAGCTATATAAAGGAGTCCTTGGAGAAAGGGCAAACTTACAAAATCAGCAAGGGATCAAATACTTATTTCCTTCACTGTATAATAAAAGCAATATAAATTCTAACAATAACAATAATACAAGTAATAATGCAAGTAGCAAACAATAATAGTAACAATTATTTAATTACATTATTTTTTGTTTGGCCTGATAAACCATTTCACAGCTTCTCACTGTATTATGTATTTATCTAGCATTTTTTTAACTCCTTATTAAATATCTCTTACCTGGGCAGTAGCAGCGCAGGACACCTGGTTGGATAAGAGATGCAGGCACTGAGATCTGGTCAAACAAACAGCTATAATTATTGCTGGCTTCCTGCCATGGCCCCGTAATTAAGACTTTTACTCCTCCCTGAAAAGACAAATTCACAATTATGCAGTAAGATGGATAATAATGTTTGTGCCGATAACAAAACACTACAAGTAAAAACAATATTTCATGGAACCGCTAAAAACAGTGTTATCATTACCATTACAATTTTTTAATATAACAATTCTTAAAATGGAGATTTGTGATTATAGCTTCCTAATTTAATGTGAAAATCACTTTAAACACATTGTGTAAGAATACAGGATTCAGAGAGATCCGCGTCCTGGGGCCAAACATCCCTGTATCAAATGAGAAAACACGCATATTAAATTGGAAGAGCAAAGGAAACGCTGATACAGATTGTTACAGAGGTCTGTCATGCACTATAGGGCCACCTGTCTAGTGCAGACTCAGTCACTCTCTACCTATCCTCCATGTGTAGTGCAAGCTCTGTCACTCTCTACCTGTCCTCCATGTGTAGTGAGTAGTGTTGAGCGATACCTTCCGATACTCAAAGGTATCGGTATCGGATGGTATCGGCCGATATCCAAAAAATATCAGATATCGCCGATACCGATACCCGATACCAATGCAAGTCAATGGGACGCAAGTATCGGAAGGTATCCTGGAGCGTGACCGCTCATGTGACCGCTCACGCGACCAATCACAAGCCGCGACGTCATCGCAGGTCCTAAACTCCTCATTCTTAGGAACGGAGGCTGCCGGTTACATCGGTAAGGTCCAGGGGCCGCCGGACGGGTGAGTATATCCATATTTTTTATTTTAATTCTTTATTTTTTGCATGAATATGGATCCCAGGGCCTGAAAGAGAGTCTCCTCTCCTCCAGACCCTGGGAACCATACACTGGGAACTTCCGATTCCGATTTCCGATATCACAAAAATATCGGAACGGTATCGGAATTCCGATACAGCAAGTATCGGCCGATACCCGATACTTGCGGTATCGGAATGCTCAACACTAGTAGTGAGGGCTCTGTCACTCCCTATCTGTCCTCCATATGTAGTAAGGGCTCTGTCACTCCCTACCTGTCCTCCATGTGTAGTGCAGGGTCTGTCACTATCTGTCCTCCATATGTAGTAAGGGCTCTGTCACTCCCTACCTGTCCTCCATGTGTAGTGCAGACTCTGTCACTCCCTACCTGTCCTCCATGTGTATTGCAGGCTCTGTCACTCCCTACCTGTCCATGTGTAGTGCTGGCGTCTGTCACACCCTACCTGTTCTCCATGTGTAGTGCGGGGTCTGTCACTCCCTACCTGTCCTCCATGTGAAGTGCGGGGTCTGTCACTCCCTACCTGTCCTCCATGTGTATTGCAGGCTCTGTCACTCCCTACCTGTCCATGTGTAGTGCTGGCGTCTGTCACTCCCTACCTGTCCTCCATGTGTAGTGCGGGGTCTGTCACTCCCTACCTGTGCTCCATGTGTAGTGCAGGCTCTGTCACTCCCTACCTGTCTTCCATGTGTACTGCAGGCTCTGTCACTCCCTACCTGTCCTCCATGTGTAGCGCAGGCTCTGTCACTCTCTACCTGTCCTCCATATGTTGTGAGGGCTTTGTCACTCCCTACCTGTGCTCCATGTGTAGTGCAGGCTCTGTCACTCTCTACCTTTGCTCCATGTGTAGCGCAGGCTCTGTCACTCTCTACCTGTCCTCCATGTGTAGCGCAGGCTCTGTCACTCTCTACCTGTCCTCCATGTCTATTGCCAGCTTTTTCCCTCTCTACCTGCCCTCCATGTCTAGTGCAGGCTCTGTCACTCCCTACCTGTCCTCCATGTCTATTGTCGGCTTTGTCACTCCCTACCTGTCCTCCATGTGTAGTGCATGCTCTGTCACTCTCTACCTGTTCTCCATATGTAGTGAGGGCTCTGTCATTCCCTACCTGTCCTCCATGTGTAGTGCAGGGTCTGTCACTCTCTATCTGTCCTCCATATGCAGTAAGGGCTCTGTCACTCCCTACCTGTCCTCCATGTGTAGTGCAGACTCTGTCACTCCCTATCTGTCCTCCATGTGTATTGCAGGCTCTGTCACTCCCTACCTGTCCATGTGTAGTGCTGGCTTCTGTCACTCCCTACCTGTCCTCCATGTGTAGTGCGAGGTCTGTCACTCCCTACCTGTCCTCCATGTGTAGTGCGGGGTCTGTCACTCCCTACCTGTGCTCCATGTGTAGTGCAGGCTCTGTCACTCCCTACATGTCCTCCATGTGTACTGCAGGTTCTGTCACTCCCTACCTGTCCTCCATATGTAGTGAGGGCTTTGTCACTCCCTACCTGTCCTCTATCTGTAGTGCAGACTCTGTCACTCCCTACCTGTCCTCCATGTGTAGTGCATGCTCTGTCACTCTCTACCTGTCCTCCATATGTAGTGAGGGCTCTGTCATTCCCTACCTGTCCTCCATGTGTAGTGCAGACTCTGTCACTCCCTACCTGTCCTCCATGTGTATTGCAGGCTCTGTCACTCCCTACCTGTCCATGTGCAGTGCTGGCGTCTGTCACACCCTACCTGTCCTCCATGTGTAGTGCAGGGTCTGTCACTCCCTACCTTTCCTCCATGTGTATTGCAGGCTCTGTCACTCCCTACCTGTCCATGTGTAGTGCTGGCGTCTGTCACTCCCTACCTGTCCTCCATGTGAAGAGCAGGGTCTGTCACTCCTTACCTGTGCTCAATGTGTAGTGCAGGCTCTGTCACTCTCTACATGTCCTCCATGTGTAGTGCAGGCTCTGTCACTCTCTACATGTCCTCCATGTGTAATGCAGACTCTGTTACTCTCTACCTGTCCTCTATGTGTAGTGCAGAATCTATCACTCTCTACCTGTCCTCCATGTGTAGCGCAGGCTCTGTCACTCTTTACCTGTCTTCCGTGTCTATTGCCAGCTTTTTCCCTCTCTACCTGCCCTCCATGTCAAGTGCAGGCTCTGTCACTCCCTACCTGTCCTCCATGTCTATTGCCGGCTTTGTCACTCCCTACCTGTCCTCCATGTGTAGTGCGGGGTCTGTTACTCCCTACCTGTCCTCCATGTGTATTGCAGGCTCTGTCACTCCCTACCTTTCCATGTTTAGTGCTGGCGTCTGTCACTCCCTACCTGTCCTCCATGTGTAGTGCAGGGTCTGTCACTCCCTACCTGTCCTCCATATGTAGTGAGGGCTCTGTCATTCCCTACCTGTCCTCCATGTGTAGTGCAGACTCTGTCACTCCCTACCTGTCCTCCATGTGTATTGCAGGCTCTGTCACTCCCTACCTGTCCATGTGCAGTGCTGGCGTCTGTCACTCCCTACCTGTCCTCCATGTGTAGTGCAGGGTCTGTCACTCCCTACCTGTCCTCCATGTGTAGTGCAGGGTCTGTCACTCCCTACCTGTCCTCCATGTGTAGTGCAGGCTCTGTCACTCTCTACCTGTGCTCCATGTGTAGTGCAGGCTCTGTCACTCCCTACCTGTCCATGTGCAGTGCTGGCGTCTGTCACTTCCTACCTGTCCTCCATGTGTAGTGCAGGGTCTGTCACTCCCTACCTGTCCTCCATGTGTAGTGCAGGCTCTGTCACTCTCTACCTGTGCTCCATGTGTAGTGCAGGCTCTGTCACTCTACCTGTCCTCCATGTGTAGCGCAGGCTCTGTCTCTCTCTACCTGTCCTCCATGTCTATTGCCAGCTTTTTCCCTCTCTACCTGCCCTCCATGTCTAGTGCAGGCTCTGTCACTCCCTACCTGTCCTCCATGTCTATTGTTGGCTTTGTCACTCCCTACCTGTCCTCCATGTGTAGTGCAGACTCTGTTACTCTCTACCTGTCCTCCATGTGTAGCGCAGGCTCTGTCACTCTCTACCTGTCCTCCATGTCTATTGCCAGCTCTTTCCCTCTCTACCTGCCCTCCATGTCTAGTGCAGGCTCTGTCACTCCCTACCTGTCCTCCATGTCTATTGCCGGCTTTGTCACTCCCTACCTGTCCTCCATGTGTAGTGCAGACTCTGTCACTCGTCTCTACCTATCCTCCATGTGCAGTGCAGGCTGTCACTCCCTACCTGTCCTCCATGTCTATTGCCGGCTTTGTCACTCTCTACCTGCCCTTTATGTCTAGTGCAGGCTCTGTCACTCTCTACCTGTCCTCCATGTCTAGTGCAGGCTGTCACTCCCTACCTGTCCTCCATGTCTATTGCTGGCTTTGTCACTCCCTACCTGTCCTCCATGTGTAGTGCAGACTCTGTCACTCTCTACCTATCCTCCATGTGCAGTGCAGGCTGTCACTCCTTACCTGTCCTCCATGTTTATTGCCGGCTTTGTCACTCTCTACCTGCCCTTTATGTCTAGTGCAGGCTCTGTCACTCCCTACCTGTCCTCCATGTGTAGTACAGGCTCTGTCACTCTATACCTGTCCTCCATGTGTAGTGCAATGTCTGTCACGCAGGCTCTGTCACTCCCTACCTGTCCTCCATGTCTAGGGCAGGCTCTGTCGCTCTCTACCTGTCCTCCATGTGTAATGCAGGCTCTGTCACTCGCTACCTGTCCTCCATGTGTACAGTCATGGACAAAAATTTTGAGAATGAGACAAATATTAATTTTTCCAAAGTCTACTGCTTCATTTTTTCTAATGGCAATTTGCATATACTCCTGAATGTCAGAGTGATCAGCTTAACAGCAATTACTGTACTTGCAAAGTCAATATTTGCCCAGAAAATGAACTTTAACCCCCAAAACACATTTCAACATCATTGCAGTCCTGCCTTAAAAAGAGCAGCTAACATCGTTTTAGTGATTGATCCATTAACACAGGTTTGGGTGTTGATGAGGACAGGGCTGGCGATCAATCAGTCATGATTAAGTAAGAATGACATCACTGGACACTTTAAAAGGAGGCTGGTGCTTGGTATCATTGTTTCTCTTCAGTTAACCATGGTTATCTCTAAAGAAACACGTGCAGCCATCATTGCACTGCACAAAAATGGCCTAACAGGGAAGAGTATCGCAGCTACAAAGATTGCACCTCAGTCAACAATCTATCGCATCATCAAGAACTTCAAGGAGAGAGCTTCCATTGTTGTCAAAAAGGCTCCAGGGCGCCCAAGAAAGACCAGCAAGCGCCAGGACCGTATCTTAAAACTGTTTTAGCTGCGGGATCGGACTACCAGCAGTGCCGAGCTTGCTCAGGAATGGCAGCAGGCTGGTGTGAGTGCTTCTGCACGCACTGTGAGGCGGAGACTCTTTGAGCAAGGCCTGGTTTCAAGGAGGGCAGCAAAGAAGCCACTTCTCTCCAGAAAAAACATCAGGGACCGACTGATATTCTGCAAAAGGTACAGGGAGTGGACTGCTGAGGACTGGGGCAAAGTCATTTTCTCTGATGAATCCCCTTTTCGATTGTTTGGGACATCTGGAAAACAGCTTATTCGGAGAAGAAGAGGTGAGCGCTACCACCAGTCTTGTCTCATGCCAACTGTAAAGCATCCTGAAACCATTCATGTGTGGGGTTGCTTCTCAGCCAAGGGAATCGGCTCACTCACAGTCTTGCCTAAAAACACAGCCATGAATAAAGAATGGTACCAGAATGTCCTCCAAGAGCAACTTCTCCCAACCGTCCAAGAGCAGTTTGGCACCCAACAATGCCTTTTCCAGCATGATGGAGCACCTTGCCATAAAGCAAAGGTGATAACTAAATGGCTCATGGAACAAAACATAGAGATTTTGGTTCCATGGCCTGGAAACTCCCCAGATCTTAATCCCATTGAGAACTTGTGGTCAATCATCAAGAGACGGGTGAACAAACAAAAACCAACAAATTCTGGCAAAATGCAAGCATTGATTATGCAAGAATGGACTGCTATCAGTCAGGATTTGGTCCAGAAGTTGATTGAGAGCATGCCAGGGAGAATTGCAGAGGTCTTGAAGAAGAAGGGTCAACACTGCAAATATTGACTTGCTGCATTAACTCATTCTAACTGTCAATATAACCTATTGGTACTCATAATATGATTGCAATTATATTTCTGTATGTGATATAAACATCAGACAAACACTAATAAAAACCAGAGGGCAGCAGATCATGTGAAAATATAATTTTGGTGTCATTCTCAAAACTTTTGGCCATGACTGTAGTGCAGGGTCTGTTGTGCATCTGTTATGATCCGGTGACTTTGGAGCCGCATGAACTTTCTCTGGAGTAGGTGGAAACTGTACTGACCGCAAAACCTGAACTAACACCGCAACTAGAAGTAGCCATGGGGTGTGCCTAACAAACCCTAGACACCTCGACACAGCCGGAGGACTAAATACCCCTATAGATGGAAATAGGAATACTACCTTGCCTCAGAGCAGAACCCCAAAGGATAGGCAGCCCCCACAAATATTGACTGTGAGTAGGAGAGGAAAGACACACGCGGGCAGAAAACAGGATTCAGCAAAAAAGGGGCCACTCTAGCTAAATAGGGAAAGATAGGACAGAATACTAAGCGGTCAGTATTAAAACCCTTCCAAAAATATCCACAGCAGATAATACAAAAAGTTCCACAATCTAACTAAAGACATGGAATGTATATCTGCCACTCCAGAGAATCCAACAAGACTGAGAAAATACTGACACAATCTAAGCTGGAAAAAAAAAACACTGAATAGCACAGAATTATTAAGCACACAGCATGTGTGCCACAGAAACCAAAACCAGACACTTATCTTTGCTGATTTGGCAGAAGGCAGAAGGAACCAAACCAGGACCAAAACCTCCCAACAACCATGGACAACTGGCAAGGACTAATGAATCCTGCACGCCTAAATACCCCAGTCAGAACTGCAATCAGCAGATACACCTGACCAGGACTGCAACTCAGGAACAACTGCATTACCACCTACAACCACCGGAGGGGGCCCAAAAGCAGAATTCACAACATGCATCCTCTAATCTGATGGTATCTGCTTTTATCAGATGTTTCCCAATGGGTGAGATATTAAGGATGTGGGGCAGTGATGCCACTTTTGGGCTGTGATCTGGTTTTGGATCACCTTGATAAGTAGAGCGTCAGAGTCACTGAGTGTTTAGATGTTAAATTAAATTTGTGTAAGTTCATTTGCTCCATTCAGATTATAAGGTTTTATGCAGCTTGTGGAATGACTCCACTACTCCGCGCACCACGTGTTGCTGGCAACCAAGTCTAATGAACCTTCCCAGCACATGAGCCATCATAAGGGGCTTAACAAGGGGAACCATCATCAGTGAGGCGCAGCGTCACACTCCGGCACACTGACAGTGATGACTTTCTTTGACATCCGGGCTGTTAACGCTATAATTCTCATTATTGTTCAGCCCTAAGATTGCAAATGTCATCTAGGTCTTACAAAAACATCAGCATTTTAGGAAATTTAATTTAATATATGGAGCAACTGCTGTCATGCTCCAGTGCACTACAGCACTATTGTGGGCTGGGAATAGACTATAATGGACAACGCTCTATGGAAAGTTGTCATTTATTTTTTCCTCAATATTTACGATCCTAGCTTGTTCCCAGGGAATGGAAGCAATCTTTTGTGCATCAAGAGATTGTATACCTGTAGAGACCTAATAATTCGACTTTTTCTGGATGGTGTGAAATTATGGGAATATTACCTGCACTGGACAGCCACGTATTCATTACCCAAACATCATTCTAAGTGGTGAATAAAAAGGATTTAACCCCTTAAGCCCCGAGGGTGGTTTGCACGTTAATGACCAGGCCAATTTTTACAATTCTGACCACTGTCCCTTTACGAGGTTATAACTCTGGAACGCTTCAACGGATCTTGGCGATTCTGACACTGTTTTCTCGTGACATATTGTACTTCATGTTAGTGGTAAAATTTCTTCGATATAACTTGCGTTTATTTGTGAAAAAAACGAATATTTGGCGAAAATTTGGAAAATTTCGCAATTTTCCAACTTTGAATTTTTATGCCCTTAAATCACAGACATATGTCACACAAAATACTTAATAAATAACATTTCCCACATGTCTACTTTACATCAGCACAATTTTGGAACCAAAATTTTTTTTTGTGACGGAGTTATAAGGGTTAAAAGTTGACCAGCAATTTCTCATTTTTACAACACCATTTTTTTTTAGGGACCACATCTCATTTGAAGTCATTTTGACGGGTCTATATGATAGAAAATACCCAAGTGTGACACCATTCTAAAAACTGCACCCCTCAAGGTACTCAAAACCACTTTCAAGAAGTTTATTAACCCTTCAGGTGTTTCACAGGAATTTTTGGAATGTTTAAATAAAAATGAACATTTAACTTTTTTTCACACAAAATTTATTTCAGCTCCAATTTGTTTTATTTTACCAAGGGTAACAGGAGAAAATAGACCCCAAAAGTCGTTGTACAATTTGTCCTGAGTACGCTGATACCCCATATGTGGGGGTAAACCACAGTTTGGGCGCATGGCAGAGCTTGGAAGCAAAGGAGCGCCATTTGACTTTTCAATGCAAAATTGACTGGAATTGAGATGGGACGCCATGTTGCATTTGGAGAGCCCCTGATGTGCCTAAACATTGAAACCCCTAACAAGTGACACCATTTTGGAAAGTAGACCCCCTAAGGAACTTATCTAGATGTGTGGTGAGCACTTTGACCCAACAAGTGCTTTACAGAAGTTTATAATGCAGAGCCGTAAAAATAAAAAAATCATATTTTTTCACAAAAATGATCTTTTCACCCCCAATTTTTTATTTTCCCAAGGGTGAGAGAAGAAATTGGACCCCAAAAATTGTTGTGCAATTTGTCCTGAGTACGCTGATACCCCATATGTGGGTGTAAACCATTGTTTGGGCGCAGGGCAGAGCTCGGAAGGGAAGGAGCGCCATTTGACTTTTCAATGCAAAATTGACTGGAATTGAGATGGGACGCCATGTTGCATTTAGAGAGCCCTTGATGTGCCTAAACATTGAAACCCCTAACAAGTGACACCATTTTGGAAAGTAGACCCCTTAAGGAACTTATCTAGATGTGTGTTGAGCACTTTGACCCAACAAGTGCTTCACAGAAGTTTATAATGCAGAGCCGTAAAAATAAAAAATCATATTTTTTCACAAAAATGATCTTTTCACCCCCATTTTTTTATTTCCCCAAGGGTAAGAGAAGAAATTAGACCACAAAAGTTGTTGTGCAATTTGTCCTGAGTACGACGATACCCCAAATGTGGGTGTAAACCATTGTTTGGGCGCATAGCAGAGCTCAGAAGGGAAGAAGCGCTATTTTACTTTTCAATGCAAAATTGACTGGAATTAAGATGGGATGCCATGTTGCGTTTGGAGAGCCCCTGATGTGCCTAAACATTAAACCCCCCCACAAGTGACACCATTTTGGAAAGTAGACCCCCTAAGGAACTTATCTAGATGTGTTTTGAGAGCTTTGAACCCCCAAGTGTTTCACTACAGTTTATAACGCAGAGCCGTGAAAATAAAAATTATTTTTTTTTTCACAAAAATGATTTTTTAGCCCCCAGTTTTGTATTTTCACAAGGGTATCAGGATAAATTGGACCCCAAAAGTTGTTGTCCAATTTGTCTGGAGTACGCTGATACCCCATTTGTGGGGGGGGACCACTGTTTGAGCGCATGACAGAGCTCGGAAGGGAAGGAGTGCCATTTGGAATGCAGACTTAAATGGATTGGTCTGCAGGCGTCACGTTGCATTTGCAGAGCCCCTGATGTACCCAAACAGTACAAACCCCCCACAAGTGACCCCATATTGGAAACTAGACCCCCCAAGGAACTTATCTAGATGTGTTGTGAGAACTTTGAACCCCCAAGTGTTTCACTACAGTTTATAACGCAGAGCCGTGAAAATATATATATATTTTTTTTCACAAAAATGAAATTTAGCCCCCAGTTTTGTATTTTCACAAGGGTATCAGGATAAATTGGACCCTAAAAGTTGTTGTCCAATTTGTCCTGAGTACGCTGATACCCCCTATGTGGGGGGGAACCACTGTTTGGGCGCATGACAGAGCTCGGAAGGGAAGGAGCGCCATTTGGAATGCAGACTTAAATGGATTGGTCTGCAGGCGTCACGTTGCATTTGCAGAGCCCCTGATGTACCCAAACAGTACAAACCCCCACAAGTGACCCCATATTGGAAACTAGACCCCCCAAGGAACTTATCTAGATGTGTTGTGAGAACTTTGAACCCCCAAGTGTTTCACTACAGTTTACAACGCAGAGCCGTGAAAATATATATATATTTTTTTTCTTCACAAAAATGAAATTTAGCCCCCAGTTTTGTATTTTCACAAGGGTATCAGGATAAATTGGACCCTAAAAGTTGTTGTCCAATTTGTCCTGAGTACGCTGATACCCCCTATGTGGGGGGGAACCACTGTTTGTGCGCATGACAGAGCTCGGAAGGGAAGGAGCGCCATTTGGAATGCAGACTTAAATGGATTGGTCTGCAGGCGTCACGTTGCATTTGCAGAGCCCCTGATGTACCCAAACAGTACAAACCCCCCACAAGTGACCCCATATTGGAAACTAGACCTCCCAAGGAACTTATCTAGATGTGTTGTGAGAACTTTGAACCCCCAAGTGTTTCACTACAGTTTACAACGCAGAGCCGTGAAAATAAAACATATTTTTTTTCCCACAAAAATGATTTTTAGCCCCCCAAATTTTTATTTTCCCAAGGATAACAAGAGAACTTGGACCCCAGAAGTTGTTGTTCAATTTGTCCCTAGTACGCTGATACCCCATATGTTGGGGTAAACCCCTTTTTGGACGCACGGGAGAGCGTTTTACTTTTTCAACGCAGAATTGGCTGGAATTGAGATTGGACGCCATGTCGCGTTTGGAGAGCCCCTGATGTGCCTGAACAGTGGAAACTCCCCAATTCTACCTGAAACCCTACCCCTAACCTCACCCCTAACCGTTTACTGAACATTTTCTGACAGTCATAAGTGCCACGTATATAAGTGCCACGTATATAAGTGCCACGTATATAAGTGCCACGTATATAAGTGCCACGTATTTAAGAGCCACGTATTTAAGTGCCACGTATTTAAGTGCCACGATATTTCAGTGCCACGTATTTCAGTGCCACGTATTTCAGTGCCACGTATTTCAGGCACTGAAAAATACGTGGCACGTAAATACTTCAGTGCCACGATATTTCAGTGCCACGATATTTCAGTGCCACGATATTTCAGTGCCACGTATTTCAGTGCCACGTATTTCAGGCACTGAAAAATACGTGGCACGTAAATACGTGGCACGTAAATACGTGGCACTTAAATACGTGGCACTTAAATACGTGGCACTTAAATACGTGGCACTTATATACGTGGCCACTGAAATATCGTGGCACTTATATACGTATATACGTATATAAACGTATATTTCAGTGCCACGTATTTCAGTGCCACGTATTTCAGGTTAGGGGTAGGGTTAGGGGTAGGGTTAGGGTTTTTTGTTTTTTTCTTGTTTTCTTGTGTTTTTCTATAAAAACGCATGCGTTTTACCGCGTTTACATGCATTTTTTCACACATGCGGTTTTTTAAAAAAACGCATGCAGATAAAAACGCAAGTGTAAAACCAGACTAAAAGACGCTTTTTATAGCAAAAAAGTTTTTGCGTCTCCACATTTTGAGAGCTATAATTTTTCCACATTTTGGTCCACAGAGTCATGTGAGGTCTTGTTTTTTGCGGGACGAGTTGACGTTTTTATTGGTAACATTTTCGGACACGTGACCATTTTTTATCACTTTTTATTCCGATTTTTGTGAGGCAGAATAACCAAAAACCAGCTATTCATGAATTTCTTTTGGGAGAGGCGTTTATACCGTTCTGCGCTTGGTAAAATTGATAAAGCAGTTTTATTCATCGGGTCAGTACGATTACAGCGATACCTCATTTATATCATTTTTTTATGTTTTGACGCTTTTATACGATAAAAACTATTTTATAGAAAAAATAATTATTTTGGCATCGCTTTATTCTGAGGACTATAACTTTTTTATTTTTTTGCTGATGATGCTGTATGGTGGCTCGTTTTTTGCGGGACAAGATGACGTTTTCAGCGGTAACATGGTTATTTATATCCGTCTTTTTGATCGCGTGTTATTCCACTTTTTGTTTGGCGGTATGGTAATAAAGCGTTGTTTTTTGCCTCGTTTTTTTTTTTTTTTCCTTACGGTGTTCACTGAAGGGGTTAACTAGTGGGCCAGTTTTATAGGTTGGGTCGTTACGGACGCGGCGATACTAAATATGTGTACTTTTATTGTTTTTGTTTGTTTTTTTTAGATAAAGAAATGTATTTATGGGAATAATATTTTTTTTTTATTATTATTTATTTAGGAATTTTTTTTTTTATTTTTTTTTACACATGTGGAAATTTTTTTTTTTACTTTTTTACTTTGTCCCAGGGGGGGACATCACAGATCGCAGATCTGATAGTGTGCACAGCACTCTATCAGATCCGCGATCATACTTTCATCGGAGCAGGCTGCAGCTTTCATCTGCAGCCTGCTCCGACCCGGAAGTGCTCCCTGCAGGACCCGGATACAGCCCCTCGGCCATTTTGGATCCGGGGCCTGCAGGGAGAAGACGTTCGGTACGAGGTGAGTACATCACCTTGTACCGATCGTCTCAGGGAAGCACGCAGGGAGCCCCCTCCCTGCGCGATGCTTCCCTGTACCGCCGGTACACCGCGATCATGTTTGATCGCGGTGTGCCGGGGGTTAATGTGCCGGGGGCGGTCCGTGACCGCTCCTGGCACATAGTGCCGGATGTCAGCTGCGATATGCAGCCGACACCCGGCCGCGATCGGCCGCGCTCCCCCCGTGAGCGCGGCCGATCGCGTATGACGTACTATCCCGTCACCGGGAATTAAGGCCCACCCCACCTCGACGGTATAGTACGTCATACGGGCTTAAGGGGTTAAGGCTACGTTCACATTTGCGGTCAGCGCCGCAGCGTCGGGCGCCGCAGCGGCGCCGCATGCGTCATGCGCCCCTATATTTAACATGGGGGCGCATGGACATGCGTTGTGCTGCGTTTAGCGCCGCATGGCCGCAAGCGTTGGACGCAAGAAACGCATCAAGTTGCATTTTTTTTGCGTCCAACTTGCGGCCAAAAACGACGCATGCGGCGCAAAACGCAGCGTTTTAGCGTGCGTTTTGCCGCGTTTTTGTTTGCGTTGTGCGCTGCGGCGCCGACGCTGCGGCGCACAACGCAAATGTGAACGTAGCCTAATAGGGTAGTAATGAAGGTATGCTTTGCGTCTTATTATGCTACTGCAGATCTACAAATGGAAAATATTTATTTCAAAAGTTTACTAAAAAATAAAATAAAATATACACAATACACTGAGCCAATGCTGACATCTAGTGGTCTTATGTGACATTGCAGTATTTAGCAATTTATAGTGCTTTTCTACTATAGAACATAAAAAAAGTTCCCTGTAAAAATAAATTTTATAATTCAGTACTTACGTCCTCATAAACATGATGTTGCAAATCATATGTACTGTTCAGCCATCCACATTCTCCTAAGTATGCGACAACACATATGTCACGTAGGAACTAGGGTCACCTACCTGATCGCTCAAACTAGGGAGCACCGTATGCCTATCCTTGCCCCTCCCCCCGGATTATCATGGAAGCTGTAGACGCCGGGGTCATGTACCTTGCTATACTCCTATCTTCAACCTTTATCTGTTCCCTTCCCCACCCAGGAAGGTGTAAAACTGACAGACAAAAGTAGATAGACATAGATGAAAGAAAACTACAATCATACAAATATTCTCACAAAACATAAGAATGGAACACAAGGGATGGATAGGTAGGTGAAACCAAATAGGAGAGGATGAGGATAAGCATGCAAACCAACTCCAAGCAGAAATTTACTGAACAACTCTCCAACCACCTACTCCAAACACTGAAGAACTCCTCCAACACATAACCAGAAAGTGTGAACTATCACTGGCTACTCCCAAGTGCCAGTGGGGAGAATATATACCATAGGGGATTGGCCAACATCGAACAGCTGATGCAATTCAGGATGGAGGGCTCCAGGAGATCAACTGAACTGATTAACCCTTTGCAATGACAGAGCAAGGAAAAAAACCTGTACTGTTTCAAAGGATGGTGAAGCAGTTGTAATCAGTGCAGGATTTTGTGTGACCAGAAGCCACAATGTTCTGGCCCCTCTTTGTCGCGGTATCCCTGTAACAATACCGCCCCTCCTAAGAGAGACCTCAGAACCTTAGAACCAGGCTTATCTGGATGTGACGCATGAAAAGACCGGAGCAACCTGATCGCATGACCATCTTATACCGGTACCCACATAATCTTTTTAGGACCTTAACCCTTACAATGTACCAAATATTTAAGAGACCGGTGTACAAACTAAGAATCGATAATCTTGGCTATCTGGAATTCCAGATTCCGAACAACAATGACTGTGGAAGGTGGTGGTGGAGATGATTCAGGGGAAGCAATGTATTTTTGAGAAGTAATTGGGGAAACACATTATGAATCTTAAAAGCAAGTTGAAATGCTAATGGATTAACAACCGTAACTATTTATAGGAGCAGATGAACTTAGGTCCCAGTTTCCAGGAAGGAACATTCAACTTAATGTTCTTCGAGGACAACCACACCAAATCACCAACACACAGGTCCGGACAAACCAAACATCTTCGATCAGCCACACTCTTGTATTTGGACACCATTTTCTTCAAATTATTAAGACCGCTTTGCCACACTAATGTAATAGAGGAAGAATATCGCTCCTCCTTAGGTACTCCTGAAGAACGATTTCTATTGAAGGAGCAGAAGTGAGGATGAAAGCCACATGCCCCGAAGAATGGGGACTTGCCAGCTGACTCATGACATTGGTTATTCACAGCAACCTCAGCTAGAGGTAAATAAGAAACCTAATCCTCCTGATTCTCAGACACAAAACACCTAAGATATGTCTCAAGATTCTGATTCACTCGTTTAGTTTACACATTAGACTGAGAATGAAAAGAGGATGAGAATGTAACATAAATCCCCAGATGAACACAAACTGTTTTCCAAAATTTGGAAGTAAATTGAACCACCGGTTGGAAACAATATCAGATGGATTCCCCTGTACTTTCACGATTTCTTTATTAATAATTTGAGCCAAAGTTTTGGCATTTGGTAAAGCAGGTAGCGCAATGAAATTAGTCATTTTGCTGAATGTCCACCTCCACCAATATTATTACTGTATTACCTGCTGACAAGAGTATATCAGTGATAAAATTTACAAATAAATGAGTCCATGGTGTACAGTGAATCGCCAAAGTTTGAAGAGCCCCGGATGGATGAGTATGTGGGATGTTCGAACGTGGCGTCCTCAGGGTCCTGGTCGTCACAGTCGTATTGTTTTCCTCTCGGGAGAGTGATGCTACGTTTGGAGGCAAGGAAGGATAACTGTATCCAGGTATCACAAACATGCAACACATTCACACTCCAGGCCACCAGGGGGAGCTTCTGCTCCTATTTATTAGGTCACTCCCCATATATAGATAACTGGTAGTCTGTAGGGAAAGTTAGTCAGTTCCTGGCAGAGCTCCAGACAGGAGTTCTGTTAGTCAGTTCCAGACAGGGTCTGAGGAAGACAGAGGGTCAACGGAGCTGTGCATGCCGTCAGAGCTGCAGCTCCCAGAAAGAGACATTGAAAGGCAGAATTGTATTGCAGCGAGCATGAAGGAAGTCGAAGCAAAGGAGAGGATACCAGAAGGGGATCAGCCCCGCTCAGGCTGCCTCCTTCTGAGGCTCAAAATCCCAGTAGCCGGAACACTGAGGGAGTAAGGACCTCTACGCCTTATTTCAGAGACCGGCAGGACAGCTAATTGCAGGTTACCTATCCGCACATACACCCAGGAGGCATGGTGACACCTACAGAGCCGGGTTATCTAAGAGACCCTATAAAGAGGCTCAAGTCGCCAGTCATACGGGTTTTGTCCTATCCTATATGTGGGACAGAGAGAGCGAAACATCGCATCTGTGAGACCCTTATGTGAAGCCATAGGCAGTAAGGGACTACACCACCGCAGCACAAGGGAAGGCTACTGATTTCCACCTAGACAAGGGAACTCTGGATTTGCCTCCAAACCGGCCGGTCTCTGCGTGCCCTGTGATCTGGTGCTCTGGACTGTGGATGCTGAAGTCTTCAGTAAAGGTAAAGAGACTGCAACCTTTTGTCCTCGTTCTTCTCTGCGCCTCTCACCATACCACCATCTACACACCGGGACGCCCTGGGGACATACTTCACCTGTGGGAAGGAATACTGTTGTGAATTCCGTTCTCGAACTCCCTCCTGTGGTCATGAATGGTACTTCGGCGAGTTCTGTCCGTGGACTCCCTCTGGTGGCTGTGAGTGGAACTGCTGGTTCTGAGGTTGCTTCATCAGCTGCCCTCGTTTGCAGCTGGGCTGGCTTCTCTATTTAACTCCACTCAGATCGTTACTCCATGCCAGCTGTCAATGTATTAGTACTGGTTCAGATTAGGGTTGAGCGAAAAGGGTCGACCATTTTCAGAAGTCGCCGACTTTTGGCAAAGTCGGGTTTCATGAAACCCGACCCGACCCCTGTGTGGGGTCGGCCATGAGGTCGGCGATCTTCTGAATCTGGTATCGGAATTCCGATACCGAGTTCCGATATGTTTGCGATATCGGAAATCGGTATCGGAATCCACATTTAAGTGTAAAATAAAGAATTAAAATAAAAAATATTGATATACTCACCTCTCCGACGAGCCCTGGTAGTAATCGGCATCTTCCGTTCCTAAGAATGAGCGCGTTCAGAGCCTTAGAAGACGTCACGGCTTTGTGATTGGTCGCGGCGGCCCACGTGACCGCTCAGCGACCAATCACAAGCCGTGACGTAATTCTCTCAGGTCCTAAATTCCTCATTCTAGGAATTTAGGCCATGAGAATTACGTCACGGCTTGTGATTGGTCGCTGAGCGGTCACGTGGGCGGCCGCGACCAATCACAAATCGTGACGTCATCTAAGGCCCTGAACGCGCTCATTCTTAAGAAGAAAGGCTGCCGGAAAGAAGCCGAGGGTGAGTATATTCCTATTAGGTATATACTCACCCTCGTACGTGCCCTGCTTCTTTCCGGCAGCCTTCCTTCTTAAGAATGAGCGTGTTCAGGGCCTTAGATGACGTCACTGCTTTGTGATTGGTCGCGGCGGCCCACGTGACCGCTCAGCGACCAATCACAAGCCGTGACGTAATTCTCATGGCCTAAATTCCTAGAATGAGGAATTTAGGACCTGAGAGAATTACGTCACGGCTTGTGATTGGTCGCTGAGCGGTCACGTGGGCCGCCGCGACCAATCACAAAGCCGTGACGTCATCTAAGGCCCTGAACACGCTCATTCTTAGGAACGGAAGATGCCGATTACTACCAGGGCTCGTCAGAGGGTGAGTATATCAATATTTTTTATTTTAATTCTTTATTTTACACTTAAATATGGATCCCAGGGCCTGAAGGAGAGTTTCCTCTTCTTCAGACCCTGGGAACCATAGTATCCCATTGCACTGCATTGGGTTTCGCGTTTCGGCCGACCCCGACCCCGACTTTTTTATAGGATCGGATGATTTCACTCGACCCGACTTTTGAGAAAGTCGGGTTTCATGAAACCCGACCCGATCCTATAAAAAAAAAAGTCGCTCAACCCTAGTTCAGATCTCTCTCGGATCTTTCTGATGACCTGTCTACTCCAGCAAAAGCTAAGTCCCTGCTAGTTAATTTGTTGTTCATTTTGTACTGAATATGTTTCTTAGTGCTTGCTAAGTTCTAGTCCAGCTTGCTTACATGATATTGCCTTGCTAGCTGGAAGCTCTGGGTTGCAGAGTGGCACCTCCGCACCGTGAGTCGGTGCGGGGGTCTTTTTGCACACTCTGCGTGGCTTTTTGTAGTTTTTTGTGCTGACCGCATAGATCCCTTTCCTATCTTCAGTCTATCTAGTAAGTCTGGCCTCCTTTGCTGAAACCTGTTTCATCCCTGTGTTTGTGACTTTCCTCTTAACTCACAGTTAATATATGTGGGGGGCTGCCTTTACCTTTGGGGAAATTTCTCTGAGGCAAGGTAAGGCTTATTTTCCTATCTTTAGGGGTAGTTAGCTCTTAGGCTGTGAAGAGGCGTCTAGGGAGAGTTAGGTACGCTCCACAGCTATTTCTAGTGTGTGTGTTAGGATTAGGATTTGCGGTCAGCAGAGTTCCCACTTCCCAGAGCTTGTCCTGTCTGCTAGTTTAACCATCAGGTCATTCCAGGTGCACCTAACCACCAGGTCCATAACAGTACAGCTGGCCACAAAGTGTTAATGCATCTCAATAGAGGGATAAGAGAAGTTCTGAGACCATTTTTTTTTTCTCTGCAGTGTGTTTTGTCTTTCTTTTCCCCTTAACCTCTGGGTGGTTCAGGACTCAGGTGTAGATATGGACATTAAAGGTCTGTCCTCTTGTGTTGATCACCTCACTGCGAGGGTACAAAGCATTCAAGATTATGTAGTTCAGAATCCTATATTAGAGCCTAGAATTCCAATTCCTGATTTGTTTTTTGGAGATAGATCTAAATTTCTGAATTTCAAAAATAATTGTAAACTGTTTCTTGCTTTGAAACCCCGCTCCTCTGGTGACCCCATTCAGCAAGTAAAAATCATTATTTCTTTGTTACGTGGCGACCCACAAGACTGGGCATTCTCCCTTGCGCCAGGAGATCCTGCATTGCTAAATGTAGATGCGTTTTTTCTGGCTTTATGACGAACCTAACTCTGTGGATCAGGCAGAGAAAATCCTGCTGGCTTTGTGTCAGGGTCAGGATGAAGCGGAGGTATATTGCCAGAAGTTTAGAAAGTGGTCTGTGCTTACTCAATGGAATGAGTGTGCCCTTGCAGCAATTTTCAGAAAAGGTCTTTATGAAGCCCTTAAGGATGTTATGGTGGGGTTTCCCACGCCTGCTGGTCTGAATGAGTCAACGTCCTTGGCCATTCAGATCGATCGGCGCTTGCGTGAACGCAAGGTTGTGCGCCATTTGGCGGTGTCCTCTGAGCAGAGGCCTGAGCCTATGCAATGTGATAGGACTTTGACCAGAGCTGAACGGCAAGAACACAGACGTCAGAATGGGCTGTGTTTTTACTGTGGTGACTCCACTCATGCTATCTCTGATTGTCCTAAGCGCTCTAAGCGGTTCGCTAGGTCTGTCACCATTAGTACTGTACAGTCTAAATTTCTTTTGTCCGTTACTCTGATTTGCTCTTTGTCGTCCTACTCTGTTATGGCATTTGTGGACTCAGGTGCTGCCCTGAACTTGGAGCCCTTGCAGTATCCTATTCCATTAAGGGGAATTGATGCTACGCCTTTGGCCAAGAATAAACCTCAGTACTGGACTCAGTTGACCATGTGCATGGCTCCTGCACATCAGGAAGATGTTCGCTTTTTGGTGTTGCATAATTTGCATGATGTGGTCGTGTTGGGTTTGCCATGGCTACAGGTCCATAATCCAGTATTGGATTGGAAATCAATGTCTGTGTCCAGTTGGGGTTATCAAGGGGTACATGGTGACGTTCCGCTGTTGTCAATTTCTCCTTCTACTCCTTCTGAAGTCCCTGAGTTTTTGTCGGATTACCGAGATGTATTTGATGAGCCCAAATCCAGTGCCCTACCTCCTCATAGGGATTGTGATCGTGCTATTAATTTGATTCCTGGTAGTAAATTTCCTAAGGGACGGCTTTTCAATTTATCTGTGCCGGAACATGCCGCTATGCGGAGTTATATAAAGGAGTCCTTGGAGAAAGGGCATATTCACCCGTCGTCGTCACCGTTGGGAGCAGGGTTCTTTTTTGTGGCCAAGAAGGATGGTTCTCTGAGACCTTGTATAGATTACCGCCTTCTCAATAAAATCACGGTCAAATTTCAGTACCCTTTGCCTCTACTGTCTGATTTGTTTGCTTGGATTAAGGGGGCTAGTTGGTTCACCAAGATAGATCTTCGAGGGGCGTATAATCTCGTACGTATTAAACAGGGCGATGAATGGAAAACAGCATTTAATACGCCCGAGGGCCATTTTGAGTACCTGGTGATGCCATTCGGGCTTTCTAATGCTCCATCTGTGTTTCAGTCCTTTATGCATGACATCTTCCGAAAGTATTTGGATAGATTCATTATTGTATATTTGGATGATATTTTGGTCTTTTCGGATGATTGGGAGTCTCATGTGAAGCAGGTCAGAATGGTGTTCCAGGTTCTTCGTGCTAATTCTTTGTTTGTGAAGGGGTCTAAATGTCTCTTCGGAGTTCAGAAGGTTTCCTTTTTGGGCTTCATTTTTTCCCCCTTCTACTATCGAGATGGATCATGTTAAAGTTCAGGCCATTTATGATTGGACATCCTACATCTGTGAAGAGCCTTCAGAAATTCCTGGGCTTTGCTAATTTTTACCGTCGCTTCATCGCTAATTTTTCTAATGTTGTTAAACCATTGACTGATTTGACCAAGAAAGGTGCTGATGTGGTGAATTGGTCCTCTGCGGCCGTTGAGGCTTTTCGGGAGTTGAAACGTCGTTTCTCTTCGGCCCCTGTGTTGTGTCAGCCAGATGTTTCGCTCCCTTTTCAGGTCGAGGTTGATGCTTCTGAGATTAGAGCAGGGGCTGTTTTGTCTCAAAGATCTTCTGATGGCTCTGTGATGAAGCCATGTGCTTTCTTTTCTAGAAAGTTTTCGCCTGCTGAGCGTAATTATGATGTTGGCAATCGGGAGTTGTTGGCTATGAAGTGGGCGTTCGAGGAGTGGCGACATTGGCTCGAGGGAGCCAAGCATCGCGTAGTGGTCTTAACGGATCACAAGAATCTGACTTATCTCGAGTCTGCTAAGCGGTTAAATCCTAGACAGGCTCGATGGTCGCTGTTTTTCTCCCGTTTCAATTTTGTGGTTTCATACCTTCCAGGTTCTAAGAATGTGAAGGCCGATGCCCTTTCAAGGAGTTTTGTGCCTGATTCCCCGGGAGTTCCTGAGCCGGCTGGTATTGTCAAAGAGGGGGTAATTCTGTCTGCCATCTCACCTGATTTGCGGCGGGCGCTGCAGGAGTTTCAGGCTGATAGACCTGACCGTTGTCCAGCAGAGAAACTGTTTGTCCCTTATAGATTGACTAGTAGAGTTATCTCTGACGTTCATTGTTCGGTGTTGGCTGGTCATCCTGGGATTTTTGGTACCAGAGATTTGGTGGCTAGGTCCTTTTGGTGGCCTTCCTTGTCACGGGATGTGCGTTCTTTTGTGCAGTCCTGTGGGACTTGTGCTCGGGCCAAGTCCTGCTGTTCTCGTGCCAGTGGGTTACTTTTGCCCTTGCCAGTCCCGAAAAGGCCTTGGACGCATGTTTCCATGGATTTTATTTCAGATCTCCCTGTCTCTCAAAGGATGTCGGTCATCTGGGTGGTTTGTGATCGCTTCTCTAAGATGGTCCATTTGGTACCCTTGCCTAAATTACCTTCCTCCTCTGATTTGGTTCCACTATTTTTCCAGCATGTGGTTCGTTTGCATGGCATTCCGGAGAACATCGTGTCGGACAGAGGTTCCCAGTTTGTTTCAAGGTTTTGGCGGTCCTTTTGTGCTAAGATGGGCATTGATTTGTCTTTCTCTTCGGCTTTCCATCCTCAGACAAATGGCCAAACCGAACGAACTAATCAGACTTTGGAGACCTATCTGAGATGCTTTGTTTCTGCTGATCAGGATGATTGGGTGACCTTCTTGCCATTGGCTGAGTTCGCCCTTAATAATCGGGCCAGTTCGGCTACTTTGGTTTCGCCTTTTTTTTGTAATTCTGGTTTTCATCCTCGTTTTTCTTCAGGGCAGGTTGAGCCTTCGGACTGTCCTGGTGTGGATTCTGTGGTGGACAGGTTGCAGCAAATTTGGACTCATGTAGTGGACAATTTGACATTGTCCCAGGAGAAGGCTCAACGTTTCGCCAACCGCCGTCGCTGTGTTGGTCCCCGACTTCGTGTTGGGGATTTGGTTTGGTTGTCGTCTCATCATGTCCCTATGAAGGTTTCTTCTCCTAAGTTTAAGCCTCGTTTCATTGGTCCTTATAAGATTTCTGAAATTCTCAATCCTGTGTCATTTCGTTTGGCCCTTCCAGCTTCTTTTGCCATCCATAATGTGTTCCATAGGTCTTTGTTGCGGAGATATGTGGCGCCTATGGTTCCCTCCGTTGACCCTCCTGCTCCGGTGTTGGTCGAGGGGGAGTTGGAGTATGTGGTGGAGAAGATTTTAGATTCTCGTATTTCGAGACGGAAACTTCAGTACCTGGTCAAATGGAAGGGCTATGGTCAGGAGGGTAATTCCTGGGTTTTTGCCTCCGATGTCCATGCGGCCGAGTTGGTTCGTGCCTTTCATTTGGCTCGTCCTGATCGGCCTGGGGGCTCTGGTGAGGGTTCGGTGACCCCTCCTCAAGGGGGGGTACTGTTGTGAATTCCGTTCTCGAACTCCCTCCTGTGGTCATGAATGGTACTTCGGCGAGTTCTGTCCGTGGACTCCCTCTGGTGGCTGTGAGTGGAACTGCTGGTTCTGAGGTTGCTTCATCAGCTGCCCTCGTTTGCGGCTGGGCTGGCTTCTCTATTTAACTCCACTCAGATCGTTACTCCATGCCAGCTGTCAATGTATTAGTACTGGTTCAGATCTCTCTTTGATCTTTCTGATGACCTGTCTACTCCAGCAAAAGCTAAGTCCCTGCTAGTTCATTTGTTGTTCATTTTGTACTGAATATGTTTCTTAGTGCTTGCTAAGTTCTAGTCCAGCTTGCTTACATGATATTGCCTTGCTAGCTGGAAGCTCTGGGTTGCAGAGTGGCACCTCCGCACCGTGAGTCGGTGCGGGGGTCTTTTTGCACACTCTGCGTGGCTTTTTGTAGTTTTTTGTGCTGACCGCATAGATCCCTTTCCTATCTTCAGTCTATCTAGTAAGTCTGGCCTCCTTTGCTGAAACCTGTTTCATCCCTGTGTTTGTGACTTTCCTCTTAACTCACAGTTAATATATGTGGGGGGCTGCCTTTACCTTTGGGGAAATTTCTCTGAGGCAAGGTAAGGCTTATTTTCCTATCTTTAGGGGTAGTTAGCTCTTAGGCTGTGAAGAGGCGTCTAGGGAGAGTTAGGTACGCTCCACAGCTATTTCTAGTGTGTGTGTTAGGATTAGGATTTGCGGTCAGCAGAGTTCCCACTTCCCAGAGCTTGTCCTGTCTGCTAGTTTAACCATCAGGTCATTCCAGGTGCACCTAACCACCAGGTCCATAACAGAATACCATCTAGCTGCCATAACATCACCCCAGCGGACCCCTTAAAGCAGCGTCGGTCACCCTGACCGAATACCACAGGTGGTGTCACGAACATAACCTCTATCCCTTTAAAGATCTTTCCCTTTTACATGGACGTTCCAGGGCCACGGACCGGGTCAGCCACCGTGACATCCCCCTGTGAACTGCAGGACCCGGTACCGAGTACCCCACGGCCTTGACGGGGCACTCCACTCCTCACACCACCAAAAATGATGAGTAAGAAGAACTGTGGTGGCTTTACTACCTGGATATCCAGCCAAGACTGAATCCACAGGAACAAACGGATTCAGGCTGTGTAAGGGCTAGACCAAGAAGGAGAGTGATGGGGTGCTACGCCAGATGACCTGGCCTCCACAGTCACCAGACCTGAACCCAATCGAGATGGTTTGGGATGAGCTGGACTGCAGAGTGATGGCAAAAGGGCCAACAAGTGCTAAGCATCTCTGGGAACTCCTTCAAGATTGTTGGAAGACCATTTCCAGTGACTACCTCTTGAAGCTCATCAAGAGAATGCCAAGAGTGTGCAAAGCAGTCATCAAAGCAAAAGGTGGCTACTTTGAAGAACCTAGAATATAAGGCATATTTTCAGTTGTTTCACACTTTTTTGTTAAGTATATAATTCCAAATGTGTTAATTCATAGTTTTGATGCCTTCAGTGTGAATTTACAATTTTCATAGTCATGAAAATACAGAAAATTTTTTAAATAAGAAGGTGTGTCCAAACTTTTGGTCTGTACTGTATGTTTTCAAATACAAAGAATAAAGTGCACAAGTCATTTTGACATTCTGGTTTTAGGAAATAATTCACATATGTTGCAAGATCTCAGCTTGCTGTCAGTGAATGGAAGACTTACGTCTTCACGTAAACAGGATAAATGGCTTACAACATTTACAGTACAGAGCAGTGTAGTTTTATATGGCCAGTGAGTAAATCAGCCACACACCTTTTTTCCTGCTATACTTATGACCTTATAGGTTATACTGTATGTATCTGATGGCTATGGTTTGTCTGACACTTTACCATTATAGTGGAAATCCCTTTAATGGCTCATCTAATGTTATCTTATCAGGAGCACACTGCTCCTCAGCCTCCTGGCTTCCTTCTCACCAGAGGGCAGCGCGCTTCTGATTGATAGTTTGAACCAGCGGTATTGTGTGCGCTGTCTGACGCTACAAGAACAGGCAGCCTTCCCTTTGCATAATTAGAAACCACTGACGCTCGTCGGATCCAGCCATCTGGGCAGCTACAGAGCAGCGCTTACAAGGTCTATTGGAAAGAGATTGTAAGAGCTGCACTCCTTTCTTAAAGGGGTTCTCCAGACTTAGGCTACAAGACTACAGTCACTCTAAGTCACTCCAGACATGTGAATCCTCACAACAAATGCACTGTGTGAGAATTCTGTGGTGCTGATGCCGGAAGCGGCAGAAACATGGCGGCAAGTATGTGGCTTCCATACATGCCGATTAGACATGCACGGTCTTGCTCAATGCATGTGTATTTAACAAGGCTGGACACAGTCTAGTCTGAATGTTGCTGGAAGTATGCAAATCACATACTTGTGATCACACGACCGTTCCCGTCACTGGAGAATGCTCACAACGTGCACCGTGTGTGAAGTGAGAATTCACAAGTCTGCAGACACGTAGAGCGGCCTCCTGACTGCTAAGTGGACGGGGCACAGCCAACAGCCGGATGACAAATTTACTAAGGCTGACAAGGGTTTTATTGTGTGGTGCAGAGAACACAAAGATGCTCCAAACTTAAATAAATGTCACACATTTGCCCACTTTACATTATCAGGTTTTTTGCTCAAGACTAGTGTATAAAAAGTCTGTAAATGAAATGTGATAGAGAATGAAATCTCCTGTTCTACATGTAACAAATGCGGCGGAAATACTGATAATGATTTATTATGCTGATGACACAGATCTACATCTCTGGACCCGATATCACCTCCCTACTAACCAGGATCCCACAATGTCTGTCCGCTATTTCATCTGTCTCTGCTCGATTTCTAAAACTTAACATGGACAAAACCGAATTCATCATCTTTCCCCCATCTCACTCGACCTCCCCAACTGATCTATCCATCAAAGTAAATCGCATAACCTCGCTGCCTCGGGGTAATCCTTGACTTTGATCTCTCCTTTATACCACATATCCAAGCCCTTTCCTCTTCATGTCGACTCTAACTCAAAAATATTTCCCGAATCTGTACATTCCTTAACCAAGAATCTGCAAAAACCCTAGTCCATGCCCTCATCATCTCCCGCCTTGACTACTGCAACCTCCTGCTCTGTGGCCTCCCCTCTAACACTCTCGCACCCCTCCAATCTATTCTAAACTCTGCTGCCCGACTAATCCACCTGTCCCCCCACTATTCCCCGGCCTCTCCCCTCTGTCAATCCCTTCACTGGCTCCCCATTACCCAAAGACCCCAGTACAAAAGCCTAACCATGACGTACAAAGCCATCCACAACCTGTCTCCTCCATACATCTGTGACCTCGTCTCCCGGCACTTACCTACATGCAACCTTTGATCCTCACAAGACCTCCTTCTCTACTTCCCTCTTATCTCCTCTTCTCACAATCGCATACAAGATTTCTCTTGCGCATCTCCATACTCTGGAACCTTCTACCACAACACATCAGACTCTCGCCTACCATCGAAACCTTCAAAAAGAACCTGAAGACCTACATCTTCCGACAAGCCTACAACCTGCAGTAACCACCGATCAACCAACCGCTGCACGATCAGCTCTATCCTCACCTACTGTATTCTCACCCATCCCTTGTAGATTGTGAGCCCTCGCGGGCAGGGTCCCCTCTCCTCCTGTACCAGCTGTGACTTGTATTGTTCATGATCAATGTTCTTGTTTTTTATTATGTATACCTATACCCCTTTTCATGTGTAAAGTGCCATGGAATAAATGGTGCTATAATAATAAATAATAATAATAATAAAATATTAGACAAATATAATGGAGGTGACAGGGTACGGTACATTTGCCAAACCTGCCAGATGGACTGGGACTTTTTCTGAGTTTTGGCATTAAGCTTTAAGATGTTTGTCTTGTATACTTGGTGATGTGTCTAATAACATTTTTTAAAAAGACCAGTCACCAGGTCAAAAATTGTTTTTTTCTTTTTTTTTCTTTATCATTCAGCTCCAGCCTTTTTATCTACTGCACCCATTTTATGGTCTCTGTCAAGGGGGCATTGCTCCCAAACTACTTTACTTTATTACTCCTAATGGTAAATAACTACATAATAAGGAACACATCTCTAGAACTGAAAGAAAGATTAAAAAACCCCATAAAAAACACCCCAAAAAACAGAAAAATAATCATAATACTCAGGAGCTGTGTGAATAAAATAAGAGCAAACATTTACCACTTTTCACCTTGTGGTAGGTCCTCTTTAAAGTCATATAAATGGGTCTAAAGCACCTGTGACTTTGGAGGAAATACAACGAAAAATATAAAGGAGAAAAACTTTTTAAAGCTTTTAAACTTTTTTCTATGTGACAATAGTGACACCATGTGGTGAAAATGTGGAACTGCATGTCAAAGAATTTTTGTGATTAATGCTTTAACATGTGATTGATTTGGATTAGCACATCTGTAAAGTGATGCATTATATTTTGGTGTGGGATTGTGGTTAAACTAATGTCTTTTGATTTAGGTATTGCTTTCATCTTTCATGTAGGTAACGTGGATTGAAAATCCACTGAACAATGTGGACCGAATAAGTTAGAATAATTTCCAGAATTTTTTTATTTTTTTTTTAGTTACATTCAGCTTCAAGATGACTACTACATTTATGGATGTAGCACTAAAGAAAAAAAAAACAAGAAGCAAAAACAGAAAAAGAGAGGGTGCGCCACATTGCCAATATCATAACTGGTTTGGCTCGGGAATAGGCTCATCTTGCTAGGATTAGAATTATGATCATTAGGTACACTCCCATGTGCACGTGTTTAGCCAAAGTCACTGCTACTCTTTCTTTTGCTGCTGGTCACAGAAACTACCGCAGTAAAGATAAGTCAGAACATTAAAAAAAAGTGAAAAAATTGGGAAAATTTTTAAAAAATGCAGTTGTTCAAAAAGAATGAAAATTGTAACAAAAGTAAATGCATCCAAATAAAGAGTTTATCTATGGTATAGCCCAAAAGTGAGTACACCCATCACATATTTGTAGTCAATATACAGTTTATATAACAGTGTAAACTTGGTGTGCTCTCTAAATAATTCAACACACAGCCATTAATGTCTAAATCACTGGCAACAAAAGTGAGTACACCCCTAAGTGAAAATTCCCAAATTCTACCCAATTAGCCATTTTCCCTCCCAGGTGTCTTGTGACTCATTAGTGTTACAAGGTCTCAGGTGTGAAGGGGGAGCAGGGGTGGTAATTAGTTATCTCTCTCACACTCATAACAGTCACTGGAAGTTCAATATGGCTCCTCATGGCAAAGAACTCTCTGAGGATCAGAAAAAAAAGAATTGTTGTTCTACATAAATATGGCCGAGGCTGTAAGAAGATTGCCAACACCCTGACACTGAGCTGCAGCCTGGTGGCCAAGACCATACAGCAGTGTAACAAGATAGGTTCCACTTGGAACAGGCCTCGCCATTGCCGACCACAGAAGCTGAGTGCATGTGCTCAGCATCATATCCAGAGGTTGTCTTTTCAAAATAGACATATGAGTGCTGCCAGTGTAACGCCCCAGGAAGCCGGTTGTTACAGTGGTATTGCCTTCCTCTCGGGGAGGGTGATGTAGTGCTTGGAAGTGAGGAGGATCCCTTTAACAGATAGCACGTACACACAACACTGTTCTGACTCCAGGCCAGACGGGGGAGCTCTGGACTCGGTTTGAGGGTAGCTCCCTATATATTCTGGCTGGAGGAGGAGTTAGCAGTGAGTCTGGGGAGTCTGTGAGGAGAGCTGGAGATGAGCAGACATGTGGCTCTGCAGCTCCTGACAGGAGAGTCAGTAAGTCTGTAGGAGACAGTGAGGGGAGATGGAGCACAGGAGGATTGAGAGATACTGGGAGAGGAGCTGCGATTGGGCTCACTCCAGGATCGAGCGCAGAAATCGGAGGCCGGAATTCCGAGGTTGTGGGGGTAACTGTATGCCCCACAGCAGAAACTGGCGGGCAGGAGATTCCAAGTCTCCTGGCCACAATTACACTGGAAAGCACAGCAGCAGATTAGAGCCCGGAGTCACCATGAGAGAGGGACCCCTGTAAAAAAGGCTCGAGCTGCCTGCCATGCAGGTAAACAATATAATTTGAAGTGGGCACCATCAATCAATATATGAATGATAAAGTACAGTGGGATCACTTTAATGCATGTAAAGCATATTGTATCATGAAAACCAACAAGAAAAAGTACATGCATATACAAAAGGATCACCACAACATTTAACAAACTACAAAAGCTTTTTATTCCAAGCCAAAATCACCACACACAATTTAAAATTTTTTTAAACATTCCATACAGAACATACATGTTTGATCCAGTTTTTAAATTTCAATATTCACAGATGATATATATATACTAGATGGTGGCCCGATTCTAACGCATCGGGTATTCTAGAATATGCATGTCGACGTAGTATATTGCCCAGCCATGTAGTATATTGCCCAGCAACGTAGTATATTGCCCAGCCACGTAGTATATTGCCCAGCCACGTAGTATATTGCCCAGTGACGTAGTATATTGCCCAGCCCACATAGTATACAGCACAGAGCCACGTAGTATATTGCCCAGCCACGTAGTATATTGCCCAGCCACGTAGTATATTGCACAGCCACGTAGTATATTGCCCAGCCACGTAGTATATTGCCCAGCCACGTAGTATATTGCCCAGTCACGTAGTATATTGCACAGCCATGTAGTATATTGCCCAGCCATGTAGTATATTGCCCAGCCCACATAGTATACAGCACAGAGCCACGTAGTATATTGCCCAGCCACGTAGTATATTGCCCAGCCCACGTAGTATACAGCACAGAGCCACGTAGTATATTGCCCAGTCACATAGTATATTGCCCAGTTCCATTGTATATTGCCCAGTGACGTAGTATACAGCACAGAGCCACATAGTATATTGCCCAGTTACGTAGTATATTGGCCAGCCACGTAGTATATTGCCCAGCTATGTAGTATATTGCCCAGCCACGTATGACACAGGTTAAAAAAATAAAAAATAAACATACTCACCTTCCGCTGGCGTGTTGTAGCTGTGTCGCCTGTGTCGGGTGCAGCCGGCAGCTTCCGGTCCCAGGCTGTGATGACGTCGCGGTCACGTGACCGTGTCGCGTGTTGTGAACTATACTTCTTGGCTCCCTCTTGTGGTCACTAGTGATTTGGCACTTGGATTGTCTTTTACCAGGTTGGTACTCACCTGCTTCGTTAGGCCTGGGGTGTTGCTATTTAAACTTCCTGGATTCTCAGTCCAGTGCCTGGCATCGTTGTAATCAGTTCATTTCTGTTTGCTCCTGTCTTCAGGTCCTGGTTCCTTGCAAGATAAGCTAAGTCCTGCTTTCTTATTTTTTGTTATTTTGCTTGTTCATATTTTTGTCCAGCTTGTACAAAATGTGATTCCTGATATTGCTGGAAGCTCTAGGGGGCTGATATTCTCCCCCCTCACCGTTAGTCGGTTTGGGGGTTCTTGGATATTCAGCGTGGATATTTTGCAGGGTTTTTTGCTGACCATATAAGTCATCTTACTATTTTCTGCTATTAGTCAGTGGGCCTCTCTTTGCTAAAATCTAGTTCATTCTTACGTTTGTCTTTTCTTCTTACCTCACCGTTATTATTTGTTGGGGGCTTGTATTACTTTGGGGTCTTTTCTCTGGAGGCAAGAGAGGTCTTATTTTCCCTGATAGGGTTAGTTAGTTCTCCGGCTGGCGCGAGACGTCTAGGATCAACGTAGGCACGTTCCCCGGCTACTGTTAGTGTTTGTGCTAGGATCAGGTATATAGTCAGCCTAGTTACCACGTCCCTATGAGCTGGTATTTATGTTTGCAGACTTTGCTGTAATCTCTGAGATCCTTGCCATTGGGATCATAATAGTCGCGGTCACATGACCGTGACGTCACGGCAGGTCTTTTCAGCGCAGGCGCGCAGGACTTGTGATGACGTCGCGGTCACATGACTGTGACGTCATGGCAGGTCCTTCTGCCAGACCATCCGTGCACTGGAACGTGCCGGTTGCATCGCGAGGAGCGGGAAAGTCGGCGTAGGTGAGTATATAATAATTTTTTATTTTTTTATTATTTTTAACATTAGATGTTTTTACTATTGGCGCTGCATAGGCTGCGTCAATAGTAAAAAAGTTGGTCATACAGGGTTAATAGCGGCGGTAACGGAGTGCGTTACCCGAGGCATAACACGGTCCATTACCGCCGGCATTAACCCTGCGTGAGCGGTGAGCGGAGGGGTGTATGCGGGCGCCGGGCAGTGAGTGCGGGGAGTAAGGAGCGGCCATTTTCTTCCGGACTGTGCACGTCGCTGATTGGTTGCGGCAGCCATGACAGGCAGCTGCCGAAACCAATCAGCGAACGAATAACCGTTACAGACAGACAGACAGACAGAAGGACAGACAGACGGAAGTACCCTTAGACAATTATATAGTAGATACAGTTATATAAAAATGTTTGGGCACCCCTATTAATCTTAAGCTTAATGTTTTATATAAATTGGTTTTTTTGCAACAGCTATTTCAGTTTCATATATCTACTAACTGTTGGACACAGTAATGTTTCTGCCTTGAAATGAGGTTTATTGTACTAACAGAAAATGTGCAATCTGCATTCAGACAAAATTTGACAGGTGCATAAGTATGGGCACCCTTATCATTTTCTTGTTTTAAATACTCCTACCTACTTTTTACAGACTTACTAAAGCACTTTTTTTGGTTTTGTAACCTCATTGAGCTTTGAACTTCATAGCCACGAGTATGCAATCATGAAAAAAGCTACTTAAAGTGGCCACTTGCAAGTTGTTCTCCTGTTTGAATCTCCTCTGAAGAGTGGCATCATGGGCTCCTCAAAACAACTGTCAAATGATCTGAAAACAAAGATTATTCAACATAGTTGTTCAGGGGAAGGATACAAAAAGCTGTCTCAGAGATTCAACCTGTCAATTTCCACTGTGAGGAACATAGTAAGGAAATGGAAGAACCCAGGTACAGTTCTTGTTAAGGCCAGAAGTGGCAGGCCAAGAAAAACATCAGAAAGGCAGAGAAGAAGAATGGTGAGATCAGTCAAGGACAATCCTCAGACCACCTCCAGAGAGCTGCAGCATCAACTTGCTGCAGATGGTGTCACTGTGCATCGGTCAACTATACAACGCACTTTGCACAAGGAGAAGCTGTATGGGAGAGTGATGCGAAAGAAGCCGTTTCTGCAAGCACGCCACAAACAGAGTCGGCTCAGGTATGCAAAAGCACATTTGGAGAAGCCAATTTCTTTTTGGAAGAAGGTCCTGTGGACTGATGAAACCAAGATTGAGTTATTTGGTCATACAAAAAGGCGTTATGCATGGCTGCAGAAAAACACAGCATTCCAAGAAAAACACTTGCTACCCACAGTAAAATTTGGTGGAGGTTCCATCATGCTTTGGGGCTATGTGGTCAATGCCGGCACCGGGATTCTTGTTAAAGTTGAGGGACGCATGGATTCCTGTCAGTATCAGCAGATTCTTGACAATAATGTTCATGAATCAGTGATGTAAAATAACAAATTGTATTGCGGTACCGTGTTAGCCAGAAAAATCGATGTGAATACTTTTCTGCCCAATGATGACAGAAGTATTCTAGGAGTGATACCTTTATGGGCTAACCAGAAAATAATATGTTTGCAAGCTTTCAGAGCACAGTGGCTCCTTCTTCAGGCAGGATTACAAATAGATTAATAAGAAAAGCACAACATTTAAAGAATACTTAAGCAGGACATTTGTTAGGGGGTGGGAAATGTGATGAGTCCATAGATAAGTCAAGGTAATTAGGCATTTTCTTACAAATGGAGAGGCAGTGGGAAAAATGTTCTTAGTTATCTGGAGTCCTTCTGGTGGAGGTGTGAATTGTATCCATGTAGTGACTCATAAATCCAGGTGTTAAATTGAGTCCTAGTGTCAACGAATTAAACATATTCATTAGTTTGTATTCCCAAATTTTTCTTTCCCTGTGGTCCTTAAAATTACCTTTTAGTATTAAGACTTTTAAGTCTGTCATACTGTGTCCAGGTCCAGAGAAATGTTTTCCCACCGGTGTGTCCATTTCATTCCTGATTGTGTGTCTGTGTAGATTGTACATCTATACAGACACACAATCACAGACTACATATTATGTAGAATCCGCCCCCTCCTCCACGGAACTCACAATGGGCAGCGGATGCGTTGTAAAACTGCATCCGCTGCCCACGTTGTGCTACATTTAGCACACTGTCCGTCGGTACGTCGGGCGAACGCTTTGCGACGGCCCCGTACTAGTGTGAAAGTAGCCTTAATTGGATATTTATTCTTACCAGCTGCTTAGCGGTGGCTTAGACAGGTACCACATGTCCCAATAGTGTGTCCGGGAGTACCCGGAACTGTAGCTCAATACAAAGGTCAAGTTGTTTGGAGCGCCTGCGCACACCAATTGTAAGAGTACGTCATGGATAGTCTTGCGCGTGCGCAGTAGATAACCCAAGTTATTTATTTAGTGCGCTTGCGCATTCGCTATACCCATGAGCTAAGCGTGATAACACAAATTGTTCAATATGTTTGCGTATGTCGCATCACAAATAGTCTTACGGAAGCCCAATGAATAGCGCTTAAAAATCTGTCAGATTGATCAAGGCATCTCAAGTGCATGCGCTATTACTGCGTCTCCCCATCGCATGCTGGAAAGACTGTGCAGAGTTACTTTCTCTTATGCGCCAGCACAGCCACCATATCAGATAAAGGATCTCAAAAGGTACTAATACGTACATCTTAAATTTGAGCTACAGTTCAAAGGATGTCATATCTATAAAAAATAAATATAAAAAAAAATATATAGGACTGACTATTTGTCATCGGACATAGGTGAGAAAAGGCCATCAAACACTTTCTCTTTATGGGTACCATTAGCGGAGAGTGGCATTATTACTAAAGACTTCCTAACAAACTAAACCTTGGTATATATGTAATTAAGGGCCTGCCATGTCCACCTAAAAGGACAGAAAAAGAGAGAGAGAGAGGACCTTGTGTGAAGCCTCAGCAAGGGACTGAGAACACAGCGCAATAAGGAAGGCTTCCAACCCCACCTGGCTAGGGGGATTCCGAATCGCTTCCAGGCTGCCCGGATTCCAAAGACCGCCTGTATCCTGTACCTGAACTGCACCAGTAAAAGGTAAAGAGACTGCAATCTTGTGTCCTCCAATTCTTTCCTGTACTTCACCATCTATCATCCTTACCAACTACATCGGGAGCCCTGGGGACCCAGTTCTACCTGTGGGGAACTATACCACCTCTGCTGCAATACCAGCATCCCCAGAGGACCCTTTTAAGCATTGTCAGCCATCCCCGACTGAGTACCACAGGTGGCGTCACGAACATTACTCTTTAGACTTTATTCCCATTTTCGTTAACCCCCTTTTACTGGCCACGGACCGGGTCACTGCCACCGTGACCACCCCTTTAAGAACAGAACCGGCCAGGTACTGAGTACCCCACGGTCCTAGCGGGCGCTCCACTAGCATTGCTGCAGAGGTTACATAGGTGGGGGGTCAGCCTGTCAGTGATCGGACAATACACCGCACACTACATCACATTGGTCTGCATGGCTGTCATCCCAGAAGGAAGCCTCTTTTAAAGATGATGCACAAGAAAGCCCACAAACACTCTGCTGAAGACAAGCAGACTAAGGACATGGATTACTGGAACCATGTCCTGTGGTCGGATGAGACCAAAATAAGGTTATTTGATTCAGATGATGTCAAGCGCGTGTGATGGCAACCTGGTGAGGAGTACAAAGACAATTGTGTCCTGCCTACAGTCAAGCATGGTGGTGGGAGGGTCATGGTTTGAGGCTGTACGAGTGCTGCAAGCTGTGGGGAGCTACAGCTCATTGAGGGAACCATGAATGCCAACATGTACTGTGACATACTGAAGGAGGGCATGATCCCCTCCCTTCAGAAACTGGGCCACAAGGCAGTATTCCAACATGATAACGACCCAAAACACTCCTCCAAGCTGACCACTGCCTTGCTAAAGAAACTGAGAGTAAAGGTGCTGTACTGGCCAAGCATGTCTCCAGACCTAAACCCTATTGAGCATCTGTGCGGCATCCTCAAATGGAAGGTGGCGGAGCGCGAGGTCTCTAACATCCACCAACTCCGTGATGTCGTCATGGAGGAGGGAAGAGGATCCAGTGGCCACCTGTGAAGCTCTAGTGACCTCCATGTCCAAGAAAGGTAAGACAGTGCTGGAAAATAATGATGGCAGCACAAAATATTCACACTTTGCGCAAAATTTGGTCATTTTCACTTAGAGGTGTACTCACTTTTGTTGCCAGTAGTTTAGACATTAACAGCTGTGTGTTGAGTTATTTAGAGGGCACCAAATTACACTGTTATACAAGCTGTACACTGACTACTCCACATTGTATCAAAGTGTCAGATCTTCAAAAAGCATAGTAAAATATTTACAAAAATGTGAGGGGTGTACTCACTTTTGTGATATCTATATATAATTGTCTAAGGGTTTTTCCGTCTGTCTGTCTGTCTGTCTTTCTGTCTGTCTGTCTTTCTGTCTGTCCGTCCTGGAAATCCCGCGTCTCTGATTGGTCGAGGCCGCTAGGCCTCGACCAATCAGCGACGGGCACAGTATCAACGTAGATGTCATAATGGTTGCCATGGCGACGATGATGTCATAAAGGTTGCCTCGACCAATCAGCGACGGGCACAGTATCGACGTAGATGTCATAATGGTTGCCATGGCGACGATGATGTCATAAAGGTTGCCTCGACCAATCAGCGACGGGCACAGTCTGCCGCGAATTCTGGAATCATCATTGTCCATATACTACGGGGACATGCATATTCTAGAATACCCGATGCGTTAGAATCGGGCCACAATCTAGTACTGTATAAATACATAGGGCTGCGTGTTTCAGCATTGAACTCGTGATTTCCTGAGGCCACATCCATTTGGCACTGGTTCAATGGCGAAATGCATGCCTTATGTATCTAAAGATAAACTCATTTTTTGGATGTATTCACCTCTGTTACTAAATTTACCTTTTTGAGTAGCATCGCTTTTAAAGACATTCCCCATTGTTTTATCATTTTTTCTTTTATTTTTTTAAGTTACAGCAAAAGAAGCAGAGTTGCATCCAGAGACCTTCACTGTTATGCTCATGGCCGGGCGTACAGGGAGAGTGCATGACACATGGACCAGAAACCCTGAGTTTTTCTCTTTCCCAATTATACACTTGACATAACACTTTGTAACTGACAGTAAATGTGCAATGTCAATAAATACAGCATGATGTTACAATGAGTTTTACCAAAATTAAAATGTTTGCACTGCTATATCTGTAACCAATATTAATTTATTTATTTTATAAATATGAATCAAAAGATTGCATTACAAAACAATGATACATTGATTTGTGCATTGTTGCTTATAATAATAATAATAATAATATTTTTTATTTATATAGCGCCAACATATTCCGCAGCGCTTTACAAATTATAGAGGGGACTTGTACAGACAATAGACATTACAGCATAACAGAAATCACAGTTCAAAACAGATACCAGTAGGCATGAGGGCCCTGCTCGCAAGCTTACAAACTATGAGGAAAAGGGGAGACACGAGAGGTGGATGGTAACAATTGCTTTAGTTATTTGGACCAGCCATAGTGTAAGGCTCGGGTGTTCATGTAAAGCTGCATGAACCAGTTAACAGCCTAAGTATGTAACAGTACAGACACAGAGTGCTATTAACTGCATAAAGTGTATGAGAACACGATGCGAGGAACCTGATTATGTTTGTTTTTTTTTAATAGGCCACACAGGGATAGTTAGGTTAATGCGTTGAGGCGGTAGGCCAGTCTGAACAAATGCGTTTTTAGGGCACGCTTAAAACTGTGGGGATTGGGGATTAATCGTATTAACCTGGGTAGTGCATTCCAAAGAATCGGCGCAGCACGTGTAAAGTCTTGGAGACGGCAATGGGAGGTTCTGATTATTGAGGATGCTAACCTGAGGTCATTAGCAGAACGGAGGGCACGGGTAGGGTGGTAGACTGAGACCAGAGAGGAGATGTAGGGTGGTGCTGAGCCATGGAGTGCTTTGTGGATGAGGGTAGTAGTTTTGTACTGGATTCTGGAGTGGATGGGTAGCCAGTGTAATGACTGGCACAAGGTAGAGGCATCGGTGTAACGGTTGGTGAGGAATATGATCCTGGCAGCAGCATCCAGGACAGATTGGAGCTGGGAGAGTTTACTAAGAGGGAGGCCGATTAGTAGAGAGTTACAATAGTCCAGATGAGAATGAATAAGTGAGACAGTAAGAGTTTTTGCAGAGTCGAAAGTAAGAAAAGGGCGAATTCTAGAAATGTTTTTGAGATGCAGATAAGAAGAGCGAGCCAATGATCGGATGTGGGGGGTGAATGAAAGCTCGGAATCAAGGATGACCCCAAGGTAGTGGGCATGTTGCTTTGGAGTAATGATGGAACCGCACACGGAGATGGCAATGTCAGGCAAAGGTAGGTTAGTAGAGGGAGAGAACATGAGGAGTTCAGTTTTTGACAGGTTCAGTTTCAGATAGAGGGAGGACATGATGTTAGAGACAGCGGTAAGACAATCACTGGTGTTTTCTAAGAAGGTCGGCGTGAAAGCAGGAGAAGAGGTGTATAATTGGGTGTCGTCAGCATAGAGATGGTACTGGAAACCAAATCTACTGATTGTTTGTCCAATAGGGGCAGTATACAAAGAGAAGAGGAGGGGGCCTAGGACTGATCCTTGAGGAACCCCAACAGTAAGGGGAAGGTGAGAGGAGGAGGAACCAGCAAAACATACAGTGAAGGATCGGTCAGAGAGATAGGAGGAGAACCAAGAGAGAACGGTGTCCTTGATGCCGATGAAGCGGAGCATAGTGAGGAGGAGCTGATGATCCACAGTGTCGAATGCTGAGAGATCCAAGAGAATTAGCATGGAGTAGTGACCATTAGATTTAGCTGTTAGTAGGTCATTAGAGACTTTAGTGAGGGCAGTTTCAGTAGAGTGTAAAGAGCGGAAGCCAGATTGAAGAGGGTCGAGAAGAGCGTTATCTGAGAGATAGCGGGTAAGACTGGAGTGGACCAGGCGTTCGAGGAGTTTAGAGATGAAGGGAAGATTAGAGACAGGTCTATAATTAGCGGCACAATTTTGGTCGAGGGAGGGTTTTTTAAGTAATGGATGTATGATGGCATGCTTAAATGAGGAGGAAAAAATACCGGAAGTGAGGGAAAGGTTGAATATTTTTGTTAGGTGAGAGGTGACAGCCGAGGAAAGGGACTGGAGGAGATGTGACGGAATGGGGTCACTGGTGCAAGTGGTCGGGCGAGAAGATGCAAGGAGCCTGCTTACTTCTTCTTCTGTAACTGGTTCAAAGTCAGAGAGTGAACTAGATGCAGTGGGGGAGGGAGGACACTGCATGGTATGAAGAGATTGGGAGATGATTTCCTGTCGAATGTGGTCAATTTTTTCTTTGAAGTGATTGGCCAGATCGTCAGCGCGGAGATCTGTGGTTGGGCCCTGCTCTCTTGGGTTGAGTAGGGACTGGAAAGTGTCGAAGAGACGTTTAGGGTTATTGGACAGCGAGGTGATGAGGGTGTTGAAATAGGTTTGTTTGGAGAGGTGAAGGGCAGAGTTGTATGTTTTTAGCATGAACTTATAATGGATGAAATCTTCGGGTAGATTAGATTTTCTCCACAGACGTTCGGCGCACCTGGAGCACCGCTGCCGGAAACGTGTTTGCAGCGTGTGCCACGGTTGTCGCCGTCTGTGTCGAGTTGTTCTATGTATAGGAGGTGCAGCTTCATCCAGGGCACTTTGCAGGGTTTCATTGTAATGCTTCAGAGCAGAATCAGGACATGAGATGGAGAAGATTGGGGCCAATAAGGACTGCAAGTTCTTCTTAAGTTTCTGGGTGTTAATGGCCTGTATGTTTTGTAAGGTTTCTCTTACTGAGAGTGTTGGGGGACACTCACTTGGCCGCGATATTCAAGCACACAGGCACGGGTTTATAAAACAAAGCAGTCCATGCGGTTTATTAAGCCTCATAAACCGGGTTACGCACAGTTCATAACATGAAACACAACAGGCACCAACTGGTGATATTTACTTGCAGCTTCTAACACTTCAGTGTACGGCTTTGCCTCACGGACACTAACACGCTGGTCCTCCCTTAACCAGTTCCCAAGGGAGACCACACAGTTGATAGAACTTCACAAGCACTACCGGCCTGTACGATACCTGACGGGAGCTCCGGCTCCACCTGCTGACTCCTCGCCAGTCCACACCTCCGGGTAAGCTGCCTTACAGGGATCACCAACTTGCCTGGCCGGCACGCACTAGTCAGTCCAGACCTCACCGAAGGACTCCAGCTTCCCCAGACTCCGTTATCACTCTTCTCGGTAAGCTGCCTAACAGGGATGCCCAACTTGCCTGTCCGGCATACAGTAGTCAGTCCAGACCTCACCGAAGGACTCCAGCTTCCCCAGTTCCACTGTGCACTGCTCCGGGATCCGGTCCTCCTACTAGGACCTCTCACGCCAGCAGGTGCTTTCCAGGAAGCCTCCTCTCAGGCTTCCAACACAGGAACACACCGAGCCCTCAGGAACTCCCTCAGGGATTTTGCACTTGGACCCTTCAGGTCCAAACACTGGAACCACACAGGAACCTGTGACCCACACTCTGGTCACGTTATGTACCTGTAACCACACCCACAGTAATGGATCACATGGACTGGTCACGTGATCCTGACATCACTGCAGGTCAATTCTCACGGCCTCAATACAACTCCGTGCCGATTCCGGGGAGACCATGCAGCGCCCCCTACCTGTTACAGGGGTTACTGCATCACATATATCACAGTTTCACAGTGTGAAAAGTGGGGGTGACCTGAGCGGGATGGCAGTTCTTGATAGAGAATGAAAGAAGGTTGTGGTCAGAGAGCGGGAGAGGGGAGTTTGTGAAATCATCCACTGAGCAGAGCCGGGAGAAAACCAAGTCAAGGGAGTTTCCATCTTTATGCATTGGAGAGTTAGTATGCTGCGAGAGGCTGAAAGAGGAGGTTAGAGATAAAAGGTGAGAAGCAGATGGGGAGAGGGGAGAAGCAATGGGGATGTTAAAATCACCCATGATAAGGGTGGGGATGTCACAGGAGAGAAAGTGTGGAAGCCAGGTGGCAAAATGATCCAGGAACTGATGAGAGGGGCCAGGAGGACGATACACCACCGCCACTCGCATGGAGAAGGGGACGTAGAGTCTGACAGCATGGACCTCAAAGGAAGGGAATACAAGTGAGGGTACTTGGGGGATAACTTGGAAGGTACATTTGGGTGAATGGAGCAGACCAACGCCTCCACCTGCTCTGTTGTCTGATCTTGGGGTATGAGAAAAGTGTAGTCCACCATATGATAGAGCAGCAGTAGCGGTGGTGTCTGACTGCTGGATCCAGGTTTCAGTAAGAGCCAGGAGATTAAGAGAGTTAGAAAGGAAAAAGTCATGAATGAAGGAGAGTTTATTACACACAGAGCGAGAATTCCAAAGGGCACAATTAAAAGAGACAGAAGGCATGCATGGAATATTAATAAGGTTAGAGGGGTTTCTGGGTGTAGCAATTGGGAGGTTTGACTGGCTATAACATGGGGGGCCGGGGTTTGGAGAGATGTCTCCAGCGACTAGGAGAAGGAGGATAGAAAGAGTGAGCAGATGGTTAAGTGATTTGTGAGAGCGTCTCTTGTGTTGGATGGTGGGACTGAATGGATCTGCGCTGTTAAGCAATGTGAACAGAGCATGAGTGCTATACATAGGAGAGGCAAGGACAGCGGGGCCAATATGGATGGAGTGTAAAGAGTTTATGCAAGGGCGGTGACTGTGAGTGAATGCAGCAGCCAGGATATAGATTATACAAATACATATGGTGAGTATTTGTTCTGATCCAAATGAATAGGGAATAGGTTTAGTTTTTCTTACCTGTCTCCTGCCCTTTCTGCCATGTTATAACTGCCGAATACTTAGAAAAAAATACTTTGAATAAAAGTACACGAATAATAGTGCACGAATACATCCCCAAGCTATGTCTACATTTATAGAAGGCTAGCTCTTAGATCTCACTTTTTTTTTTTTTTCAGGGTGTTTCTCCCCCTCTCGTTACAAATCAATCTAACTCAGTTGAGACAGCAGGACACAATAAATGTAGTGTAGTGTATTATGTTATTGCACAAGTCTCTAGTTCTACTTGCAATAAAGAAAACAATTTTGTTATACTGAATACATGTAACAAGTACATTCAGTGCAGATACAAATAGCAGTATCACAATAAAGAATTCTTTTTGAAGTGTGTTGCTGCCCTCTGGTGTTCACATTGAGGTACTGCACTGCAACGTTACATCAAAAGCGACAGCTCTAAGTGTAAACTATTTTTCCTGGAAATGTCAGTTTCATCTCAAGAAAAAAGTACAAACATATACATAGACCCCACTGTTATGTTCTGGAGTGTCCTATCTATGGTTGTTTTAGGCTGCTCATGACCCTTGTGAAAATACCAAAGAGCTGCCATATTCCTATTTGTGAAGAGCATACCTATGTGAAAAGGAGATCGCAACACCTGGTGTGGTTAAGTGTCTACTCTCTTTTTTTACCTACTTCGTGTTCTTCAATTGAGAGCAGAGACTGCGGTCACTATCGCAGCCTTTCCCCACCCTTAAACGAAGTGTCATCACTGACATCCATTTCAAAAGCTGGGATAGTCCTTTGTTGTACTGAGTCTATGGTAGTTGTTAATTCTGACATATTCATAGTTCGAGCTTCCTTGTCACTGTGCAATATTATTTTCAATACACAGTGACAGTACGCTCCCTCACTGACTCTGATGAGCCGGTAAGAGAGCACACTGTCAGTGTGCACTGAAAGTCTAGATGCCTGAGCGTGAGGAACTGACACTGAGCTGCTGACCTAGTGAAACAGAGACTTCTCCAGAATGCTGGAGAGTATCAGTGGGCTCTCCTAAGTGTCAACTGTTATTCCTCTGTTGGAGTCAACCTGTTGTCTAATGTAACACTGTTGAAATAAAAGATGATGGAATCCGAAGAATCATCCTCTTACCAAAAATGTTGGAGATGATCACCCCCTTCCCTTTCTTCTGCTCTTACCTTATTCCACAATGTTGGCGTTATTTTAGCCGTATTACCTATGTATTATGTTATACAGTATATTGTTATATATTTCTATTGCACAAACATATGTGTGGTGTTTTAGAGCATATAAAAAATCCTTGCATGACTGAGGTGAGAGCCAAAATCAGAGGAATACATGCTGACCACAACACCACAAGTCTATAACCTTTACTGACTGGTGCGGTTACAGGAAAAGCATGTGTGATCAATCTGAGCAGAACGTAATCTTAGTGCACCTTTTTATCATTTTATGATCTGTTCCTTTCCATTGCTGCATGATGTGCATGTTGTGAGTTTGCAGCGCCCCCACTGTCGCAGGGCCGAGGGGTACCCGGTACCGGGCCTCTGAGTCTCTGCTCTGGGGTTGTCACGGTGGCTAGACCCGGTCCGTGACCCTGCTGAGGGGCGCACAATGAAAGGTGGTGGTAAGATGATGATGTTATGGTGCGGTGAAGTGCCGGTCGCGGTAAATAACGAGGACACCAGGTTGCAGTCTCTTTACCTCTTTACTGAAGGCTTCAGGGTCCTCAGTCCGGAATACGGTTAACCAGGCTGCGCAAGTCCGGCCGGTCCGATGGCACCTCCAGAGTTCCCTTTGCAGGTGGAAATCTGTGCCTACCTTCCTGCGCTTGTGTGTTGTGGTCCTCCCCTGCTGTGCTTACGGGATAGTACCCACAACTGTTGTGTCTGTTTCTCGTGTTCCCTCACAACTCGATTCTGATGTTCTCCCTCTACGTCCCCCTGATCTTACGGTTAGGACGCACCCGTATGACGGGGAGGCTCGGAGCTCTTGCAGGACTCCAGCGTCGCCCCACTCCTGTTGTTACCCCCCTGTGTCTTCCTGGGTCTGGGTGAGACAGCCCGCCTGTAACTGACTGTCCTGCCGTAGGTTTGAAGTTTGGCTTGGAGCTCTATACTTCCTCGGCGTTCCGGCCACCGGTTATGCGCCTCAATAGGATGTTGCCTCGCCTTACAGCACGACTCCTACTGGTATTCTCCTTGTTGCGTTGATCTCGTTTCTCACTCAGCACAATATACCTCGCTTCTTGTCCTTTCTTGGGGTACCGCCGCTATATCGTGCAGGTGCGGTCCCGTAACATTCTCTCTGGTTGCTAGGCCTCTGTCAGGATCCCACCCCTGACAGGGACCCCTCTGAATCTTCCCCTACAACACCCTCTGCCACAAGGTGTTGCCTGGTTCCAACCCAGTCAGCTTTCTCTCTAACTTCCTGCCTAACCCCCAGTTTTACCAGATTGTGAGGAGTGGCCTAATAAATAGAACCCTTAGCTCCCCCTGGAGGCCAGACTGTGAAATGTATTGGTGTCTGTGATACCTGGTCAGATGAACTCCTTCAGTGCCATCAGATGTACCATAGCCCCCCTTAGTGGCGGAGCTACAGTACTGCAACGACCAGGACTCTGGGGCGCTGCAAGTGCACCTCCATAAGCCCAGTTAGTTGGGGGTTAAGTGTGTAGATGACTGATGTCATTCTTGGTGGAGGTTATTTTATTCCAGACACTCGGGTCAGTTGCAGAGAGCACGTCAAGTAAACAGGAGTTACAGAGGGAAGATTGCCTCTGTGACTGTCCTGCATGGAGGAGGCCATGCTCGCCTGTAAGGAGAGGATGAGAAGCTGACCTTCAGGAGACACAGAGGTGTAGCTGCCATGTCACAATCATAGACAAGTATATGTTTCTAAAAGGCAGAAAAAAATTAGATTTTCATCTAATTGGACCCATATCTAATAGAATAAGTAAAGAAAATATGTGAATGTGAGAAACTATTTATTAATGGTGGATAATTTGTATTTTATTAAATATTGCTGAGTATTTTACAGCATAATTTGCCACTGAAGCTTCAGGACGCCCAGAACCCTAGTTGTGTAAATGGACGACTCCTGCCAAAGAGCAGAAAATCAGCCACTTATAATAGTACCGCAGTGATATTAATTAGAAGAGCAGGTGATGTGGTGGTCCCACCGAGGGAGATTTAGGACATACAGTTGAAACCAGAAGTTTCCATCCACTATATAAAAAGACACATGTGCAGTTTTTTCTCAATATCTGACATGAAATCAAAATAAACCTTTCCCGTTTTAGGTCAGTTAGGATTACCATAATGATTAATATTTGTCAAATGCCAGAATAATGAGAGAGAGAGAATGTTTAAGGCATTTTTATTACTTACTGCAAATGTAAGGAGGTTGCTTTCTCTGCTCCTTACCTGGAACCACTGAGTCAGACAGCTGGGTTCTTGGGGGGGGGGGGGAGACTTTCTGCCCTGGACAGAAGGGACCATGTGCCTGCTGGGGGCAGAGCGGAAGAGGGGTGTGGTCAGAAAAGAGCGGGAGAGCAGAGCGTGCGGGACAGAGGGGACAGCGCACCATAGAGAGAGCAGGCTGCAGCGCCACGCTCCCCAAAAGAGAGTGCTCCCCGTGAGGGCACTGAGGCTGAGATACCAGCCGTAGTGGAGGCTGGATGTGAGAGTGTGAACTTGGAAGCTTCCGTAATCAGAGAAGACGTATCCCCTGACAGTGACCTGAGCGCGCAGCCCCGGTGACCACACTGACAAGCCAGGACCCCTGAGTGTGACAAAGTAAACTGCTCAGTGTGTGTGTAGCATTGCTGCTGCAGAGAGAGACTGCCAGGCTAATATACAGATACTTGCAGCACAGTGGCTGTGTTACTTCCTGCTTCCAGCTTCACTGGAAGAAAAGACTGCAAAGACTTAACCCCGGAGTCTCGTTCCCAAGAGACAGAGGAGAGACTTCAGGATCTTCAAGCGCTGCTGGTGACTGTACCCACGTTGGAATAAGGACCCTCCAGTCAGGACCGCCCTGGACTGATAAGTTGCAAGAACATTCGTTAACCGTTTCGATTTCGCTTAACTGTTTACTGTTTGCTTTATCTCTATTAACCCCCTGTTTACTGCCTGCGAGGAGAATCTTATTCCTGTTAATAAATTCCCCTCAACAGTTGGTCTGTCTGTTCCGTTGTGACATACTCAACCCTGCACTCTATTACACAAAGTCAAAAGTTTCCATACATTTCCTTAGTATTTGGCACCATTGCCCTTAAACTGAATGTCAGACATTTGTGATCTCTTTCCACAGCTTCTCACAATAGTTGGTCGCAATTTGGGCCCATTCCTGCTGACAAAACTGGTGTAACTGATCCAGGTTTGTAGGTCACCTTGCTTGCATCGGCCTTTTCAGCTTTGTCCATAAATTTTCAATAGGATTGAGATCAGGGCTTTGTGATGGCCACTCCAAAATATTGACTTTGTTATCCTTAAGCCACTTTGATACCATTTTGGCAGCATGCTTCGGATTATTGGCCATTTGGAAGACCCATTTCCGCCCAAGCTTTAACTTCGTGGTTGATGTCTTGAGATGTTGCTTCAGTTTTGCCACATAATCTTCTTTTCTCATGATGCCATCTATTTTGTGAAGTGCACCAGTCCCTCCTGCAGCAAAACAACCCCACAACATGATGCTGCCACACCCATGTTTCACAGTTGGGATGGTGTTCTTAGGCTTCCAAGCTTCTCCCCTTTTCCTACAAATGTAACAATGGTCATTATGCCCAGAAAGTTCAATTTTAGTTTCACCAGACCACAGAACATGTCTCCAAAAATTAAGGTCTTCTGTGTGCATTTGCAAACATTAATCTGGCTTTGCATGCTTCTTTTGAAGTAATGGCTTCTTCCTGGCAGAGTGGCCTTTCAGCCCATGTTGATACAATACTCGTTTCACTGTAGATAGTGACACAATCTTACCAGCTTCCGCCATCATCATTACCAGGTCATTTGCTTTTGTCCTTGGATTGATAGGCACATATCGGACCAAAGCATGTTCATCTCTGGGACACAGAACCCGTCTCCTTCCTGAGCAGTATGATGGCTGGACATTACCATCTTGTTTGTACTTGTGAATAATTGTTTGTACAGATGAGCGAAGCACCTTCAGGTATCTTGAAATTGTACTCAAGGATGAGCCAGGCTTGTGCCACAATTCTCTTCCTGATATCTTGGCTGATTTCTTTAGACTTTCCCATGATACTACAGAAAGAAGCAGTGTGTTTCAGGTGCGCATTAAAATACATCCACAGGTGTGTCTCTAATTAACTCAGATCTTGCCAAAAAAACAGAAGCTTCCAAATACATGATATGGGTAGTCCAGAATTGTTTAAAGGCATAGTAATCTTAGTGTATGTAAACTTTTGACTTTGCAGTAAGTATTAAAAATGCCTTAAAACATTCTTTCTCTCATTTTTTCTGGCATCTGGCAAATATTAATAATTATGGTAATCCTAACTGACCTAAATCGGGAAAGGTTTATTCTGATTTCATGTCAGATATTGAGAAAAAGAAGATATGTCTTTTTATATTGTGCATGTAAACTTCTTGTTTCAACTCTATCTTTTAAGTTTCCGAGTGGTGGAGTAGGGGCAGCAGTGATGATGCCAAGTGTCGTAGAGGCATGATTTAGGGCAGGGGCAGACAGTTCTGTAACAGGGCTCCTGAGCTAAAGGGTGAGCCACTGTATAGTTTGGAGCAGCAGATGGCTGTTGCTGGGGCTTTGGAAAGGTCAATGACTTAACGGGACTCTGTTGGAGGAAAAATTTGTGTCCACAGATACAAATGCCACAGGTACATTGCCATTAACAGCACCAGGAACAGGTAAGACAGGGCAATGATTGTGTAGCACTTAGAAGAGGGTACTTGAAAGCCAAAAAGGTGCTACAGGGACTGTCAGACGGGGGTGCCAAGGGCCCACCAGTAACCAAATCCAGGGCCCCACTTTTCAGCTACATGCACATGTGACATTATTCTCAATCACAAATTTATATAAGAATGAACAGGGTAAGTTGTTACATGAATAAGATGCCGCCTTTGTCTGTACATAGTGATTAAAGCATATTGTGCCAAGTGCTTTGCTTATAATAGGGTGGCGGCCCACTCCTGCACAGGGGTGTAGCAGCAAATAGAAAGTTGGGGATGGCAGAAACTGAGCTTCTGCTGGGACATTCCAGGGAAAAAGTATCTTAATGTGAGTGGTACTAAGGAGAGAACAGAGACCGACAGCCCATCCACACTCAGTACTAAGGACAGGATTACCCTCAAGTATTTTAGGAAGGCAGAGATACTGCGCAGTTAGGACCAAGAACAAAGGAACAATCCAGCAAGACCAACAGGGTACAGGAAACTGACTACATTTGGAGAGCACCTCGTGACTCAACATTACAAGTAACGTTAAAGTCAAGCACTGTTGTTACAGCTAAATGATGCAGATATTTTTTTTTTTAATATGGCAGAAACTATCTGTAGTCCAGAGATATAAGGAATCTCTTATTCCTGATTGGAGACTCATACAGTGGCTTGCTAAATTATTCAACCCCCTTGGCTTTTTACCTATTTTGTTACATTACAACCTGTGTTTAAATATTTGTGTAATCTGACTTGTGTGTGATGCATAAGCAGCACTAAATAGTCTAAGTTGATGAAGTCAGAAAAATTTAGGCATAAGTTAAATTTATGGGATCAAATAACTAAAAATTTGCATGTGCATATGTATTCACCCGGTTTGCTATGAAGCCCCTAAAAATTTCTGGTGCAAGCAATTCCCTTTATAAGTCACTTGCTTAAGAACTTAAGAAGGTTATGTAGGACAGGGATTAGTGTGTAGAAACAGGAACAGGTTTCCGGGGAGTAGCTGGTTAGGGCTGAATAGGAAGAGAGAGTACACGGTGATTGAGGCAGTATGAAGCCTTACTATATTCCTGTCACTACTAGAGCTCAAGGATAAATCCTGGTGCGATGGCAAGCACATTGACTGCTTCCTTGCAGAAGAAGATTGATGTGGAGTTGCAGGTGGGAGAAGTAACAGACGTTGGACATACTGTGAGACTGGCTGGGGATCCATGGGACTGACAGGATCAGTGAAAGCAGGGATAGTCCAGGTAGAATGGAAGGAAAATCTGGAAGTGTACTATGCTGTGGAAGCAAGAAATGGAAAGTGTTGTGCCCGATACTAAATGTTGCAATATGATGCATACGGACTGTTCAGTAAACTACTATGTCAAGAAACAAACTGGTTGTCCCCTGATTCATGTGCGGTGGCTTCTGAAACTGAAGACTTGGAGACAACTGAGGTGTGTGGCCTACAAGTGAGTGCAACGCACCACACACACCACAACACATTTGATCTGAGACACAAAATTTGAAATGTAGCGTGCCAGGACGACCTGGAGCAGTAGCTTGCCCACAACTACCGACCTTTGGCACCCTACAGTTGTGTAGGTTATGAAGGTGTCAAAGTGTAATGAGGTCATTTTAAAAATTTCTGGTGGTTGAGATCAGGGAAGTTTTAATGTAAGCACCCTCGTGTAAAGAAGTGTTGTACATTGGGGTCCTTTGAAAGATAAAAGAAATGTTATTGGTGCTATGGACTCACTGTTCCTACAATGGTCCCATAGTAATCAAATAAAGTGAAAGAAACAATCTCATCACTAAGTCCTCATTTGAGCGTCCATAATTTGGACTTAAGACCTTGATCTCACGTAGGTTAAATCAATTAAACTTTTAGATCAGTGCCTGCATTGGAGGGGACATTGTTATCTTGGTTATCGCCCTATTCCATTACTTTCCTATGTATTCTAGCATTCAGGGAGTTCCCAATGAGGCAGTAACATGCAGAGTTTGCAGAATGAGTTCACAAGAAGTCTTCACACTTTGCAGTAACAGATTCTTAATGTGTTCTAATTATCCACATTCATTAAGGGCGGTGTGAAGGCAAGAGCCGCTGAGGAAGACCAAGCTGTCTGCTCTGGGTGCAAGGTACTAAAACCTCCTAATAAGGGAGGCCCAGGTGCCAATAATTAAACTAACGAGCTTCCGCCAAAAGTTTTATTTCAGTGACTGTGAAGAGTCGTATAATTTTTCCCATGTGTCTTCCAGAATTGGTTATACAGGGCCCCTGCTTTCTAGGAGACGACTTAAGGAGCAACCAAAGAGTTGAGCTGAAAAATCTTTTACTCCACTGTCAGTTCCAACAATCTGCAGAGCCACCAACAACAGCAGGAACCGCACAATTGTCCCTGGGTACCAAACCCCAGACTAGTTACCAAAACTCAGATCCCAGACTTTATAAAGTTGGACCCCAGACTAGACCTCTAAGTAAATTTTAACATGTAGACAAGTCCTAAAAATCCATTCAGATCTCAGACCAAACCGGTGATATTTTGTTTCCAATTCTTGCTTCCTTCTTCAGTTTTTGGCAGCGCCAACCTGAGGTCATTCAGTGTCAGGACATTGTATACCTGGTGCGTACAGCAAACTGAATGGTGTCAGGGAGGGGGTTTATCAGAAAAGGTCATGACAGAGGAGCAAGGAGGGTCCACTACATGGACAATATTACATGAGCCCTATATGGCACACCATCGGAGGAGAAGGGTCCACAGAGAGTACTTCACAATATTGCACCATGACAAGTAACGGGCCTGGATCTGGGCCATGTAGGGTAAGTTATTACTGAGCACTACACTCAGAAAGGCAGTTTTGGTATTACATTTACATTTTTATAAAAACACATCTACTGCTCTCCTCTGTCTGAGATCGGGCACAAAATCTGCTTAGTTTCAGCTGCCCATTCCTCCCCATCCCTCCCTGCTCAGATCACTAATATCAGTACAGCAGAGTACACTATTATGCCCCCTGTAAGAAGAGACCTCCCGGGAGCCTGCTGTGGGGAGTAATCTACTAGACTTCAGGAATGACTAACCCATTCCCTACCCTACACCACCCAAAGTCATTACAGGATCCCTTTCCTGTCATAGAATGGAGAAGAGAAAAAGAAGTGTGTAGACAAGGCAGGGATCACCATTAATAAACAAAAATGAAATTTATTGAAATTAAAAATAACAGATGAGACAAAAAAAAAAAACACATTTAAAAACAATTAAGATAGCCAAAAAAGGCTATGGGTAAATAACAACTGGAAGGCCATATAAGGACCCTCCAGACTCCTGCACTTTGTGTATAGGGGTGTGCTGAAGTATTGCACACAGAAAAAATCTTGGAAATTGGCAGTTTAAAGAAAGTAGCAGTCTATACAATACAGTTTATAAATCATAGACTTAGCAGCAATAAAATGCAAAAATCCTTAACCATTGGGCCCCTCAAACAAAAATAATTTCTGTTGGAAAGTAGGAGAAGCAGAGGCAAATGTGAAGGTATTCCAAAGGTAAGGGATATGAAAACACAAATGGAAGGACACAAAAAAACAGGTAAATATGACTGTATAAGACCTGCTGTAAGAAATATTTGGTTAAAGGTCGCCTGGTCACGTCACGGTGTATAGAGGAAATGGAATCCCATGCGTATCACCACACAGCATCTGAAGATCCATGCCTTGTCTACACACTTCTTTTTCTCTTCTCCATTTTGTGCCTTTTAAATGTTTGGCTGGTGATCCCATATACAGTATATACAGCTCTGACAAAAATTAAGAGACCACCACATCAAAACCCTGTCATTGGCAGCTCAATCTCCAGACCTGAACCCAATTGAAAACCTCTGGAATGTAATCAAGAGGATGATGGATAGTCACAAGCCATCAAACAAAGAAGAACTGCTTACATTTTTGCGCCAGAAGCAGTGTGAAAGACTGGTGGACAGCATGCCAAGACGCATGAAAGTTGTGATTAAAAGTCATGGTTATTCCACAAAATATTGATTTCTCAACTCTTCCTCAGTTAAAACATTAGTATTGTTGTTTCTAAATGATTATGAACTTGTTTTCTTTGCATTATTTGAGGTATGAAATCACTGTTTTTTTTTTATTTTGATCATTTTTCTTTTTCAGAAAAAAACACAAACTTTATTGCTTGGAAATTCGGAGACATGTTGTCAGAAGTTTATAGACTAAAGGAACAATTTACATTTTACTGAAATTTTTTTTTACCTATAAAGAGAAAAATAAGACAAACTGAACATTTTGCAGTGGTCTCTTAATTTTTGCCAGAGCTGTATATATATTTCAGTAGTGCCCTCAGTTTGTTTCTATTTACCTTTCCTGACACATAATACAATGGATGCTATCTCTAAGGCTGAAGTCACACTACCGTTGAATACGGACGAGTGCTATGTGATAAAACATTACATAGCACTCGGACCAGTATTTTTCAATGGGGCAGCTCACACCGCTGTTTTTTTCTCTGTCATTTTCAGTGTGCGAGTGAAATCGCAGCATGCTGCGATTGTCACTGACACTCGGCCAAGCCTCGGCTCACTCGCACCCATATAAGCCTATGGGTGCAAGTGAGACAATGCACATCACTCAGATATCATCCGAGTGCCGAGTGATGTGTGTTATACGCTGATCCCGGCAATGGAGGAGATGGAGAAATTAATTTCTCTGCCTCCTCCGCAGCTGTGCTCCGATCCTTTCTGTGCTCCGATCCTTTCTGTGCTCCGATCTTTTCTGTGCAAGAGGCTCGGAGCACAGACGCATGACACTCGGCTCCAGCTCGCAGCAGAGCAGGAGCCGAGGGTCATTAGCATATCGCATCCGATACGCTCGCATCCGATGCAATACTCTAGTGCGACCCCAGCCTAATCTAGACCACCAGCATTGCTTACGTTACCATGATCGCTGCTCTGGACCACCAAGACTGTGTAAGGGGTGTGATGGGGAGGGCTAAGTTATGCCCTGTATCTCTTCATGTTGTTCCCTAATAAAGCGGGTACATTTTATGTGTAAAATGGTATATGTGGTACTGTTTTATTGTGTATTAATATGTTAAACAATGTAATGATGTTTGAGCACTGTGTAAGCTATATATCTCTAGGGGCTAGGGTTAGAGATAGAGAGATACAGTGCTAATGTAAAGGCCCCGTCTCACATAGCGAGATCGCTAGCGAGATCGCTAGCGAGATCGCTGCTGAGTCACAAGTTTTGTGACGCAACAGCGACCTCAGTAGCGATCTCGCTATGTGTGACACGTACCAGCGATCAGGCCCCTGCTGCGAGATCGCTGGTCGTGTCAGAATGGCCTGGACCTTTTTTTGATCGTTGAGGTCCCGCTGACATCGCTGAATCGGTGTGTGTGACACCGATCCAGCGATGTCTTCACTGGTAACCAGGGTAAACATCGGGTTACTAAGTGCAGGGCCGCGCTTAGTAACCCGATGTTTACCCTGGTTACCAGCGTAAATGTAAAAAAAAACAAACAGTACATACTCACCATCTGTTGCCCGTCAGGTCCCTTGCCGTCTGCTTCCTGCTCTGACTGAGATCCGGCCGTACAGTGAGAGCGCAGCAGTGACGTCACCGCTGCGCTCTGCTCTCAGCTCTCACTGTACGGCGGCTCAGTCAGAGCAGGAAGCAGACGCCAAGGGACCTGACGGGCAACAGATGGTGAGTATGTAGTGTTTGTTTTTTTTTACATTTACGCTGGTAACCAGGGTAAACATCGGGTTACTAAGCGCGGCCCTGCACTTAGTAACGCGATGTTTACCCTGGTTACCCGGGTGCTGCAGGGGGACTTCGGCATCGTTGAAGACAGTTTCAACGATGCCGAAGTCGTTCCCCTGATCGTTGGTCGCTGGAGAGAGCTGTCTGTGTGACAGCTCCCCAGCGACCACACAGCGACCACACAGCGACGCTGCAGCGATCAGCATCGTTGTCTGTATCGCTGCAGCGTCGCTGTGTGAGACGGGGCCTTAAGGTTTAGTAATGGGTAATATATGGTTTAGTACAGTGGGGGGGCACTGTAGAGTAGAAGATAAGATAAGGTTAGGATAAGAACTGGTTTTAGCCAGAGTTAGAGACACTCACTGTTTTCAGGCAGTCAGAGTGTGGGATGAGGTGAAGTGAGGTTGCTGAGGTAAATGGTGCAAGAGAAGTCCAGTGGTCCCGGGCCTTGGTGGCTGGAAGTTATTTGGACACAAAGGGAAAAGTGCAGCGAGGAAGGAATAGCAACTATGTTCAGCAGAAAGTCCTAAAACGTCCGAGACCTACGGTCTGGTAAAGGTTGGAAAGCGTCATCCTTGATTTCACCCTCAGAGGGGATAAAATGGGATGGAAACTCTGGGCACAAACTAGTGTCGCTTAACGGGACGCTGCGGTACCGGAGGATATGGTACGGAAATAAAGAATGAGAGGAGAACAAGGGACATCACAGAGGAAAGGAAATGAGAGCATTGAGAATCACTGTGCAATGCCTGTAACTGGACTGAATGTGTTAAGTAAAGTTATTTTGTTAAAATAATCTCCTTAGAGAAATGTCCTTATTTTTCTGCAAAAATGTATGTAATTTTCAAAATTCTCAATTCTGAAGTTAAATTTGTATTCACTGAAGACGGACTGTCCCATTACAAAGATAGGAGATGAGAGCTGCTACAGACACAATTATATGTGGACGGGATGAGGGAGGAGCTAAATACAGAGCCCCTCCCTCCTCCTTTCCCTTCTATCTAGATAGAATCTTATCAGTAGCACCTTATCAGACCACCAGGAATGCTTACATTACCCTGATCACTACTATAGACCAACAGGAATGCTTACATTACTCTGATCATTACTATAGACTGTTGCAGAGTGCGTCTTCTTGCAGTCACCGCTGTACTTACGAGAGCTTCAATCAGCAAGATATCTTGAGTAAACAGTATTTACTTCATACTGGATAAACATGAGATACAATTCAGTGTCACACAGTCCGTGCACTGAAGACATAACACATTCAAGAAGAAGAAGAAGAAAAAAACAGGAAGTAAGAAAACAACCAACAATTGAGAGCTTCCCTCCCCACATTACAGCAAGTATATAACTTTACACACTATCGCCATCTGCTGTCTGGTTAGTATAAAGTCCTCCTTTCACTTATAATAAGTCCTAATCTGTTGCATATGCCAACACCCTTTCTCAACAGTAAGGACTTATTCAATCAAACCCAACTTTTTTATTAGTCTCTGATGTTTATCAGCATTCAACGCCTTCGTGAAGATGTCTGCTGTCATTTCTTCAGTAGGACAGTACTCTAACTTCAAGACTCTTTGGTCCTGATGATCTCTCAAGAAATGATATTTCACATCAATATGCTTGGTTCTTGGATTGACTCTTTCCATCTGAGCAAGAACAAGACATCCTTGATTGTCCTCTTTCAGTTTTGTTGGTGCCAACTGTGGTTGTCCTAATTCTGTCAACAATTGTCTTAACCACAGTACTTCTTGACTCACATGTGCTGCGGCAACATATTCTGCTTCTGTTGAAGATAGTGTCACAATTGACTGTTTCTTATTGGTCCACCTGAGAGGAAAAAAATATGTCCACTGGTAGATCTTCTGTCAGTTGGATCTCCAGCCCAATCTGCATCAACATATCCTGTTAAAATGCAATCATCACTTGTGGGTAATTTCAGCTTAACATTGCTAGTTCCTTTCAAATAACGCATTACTCTCTTCACGGCATTCCAATCAGCTTTATTTGGTTTTGATACCTTTCTACTCAGGATTCCTACTGCTGCTGCGATGTCTGGTCTTGTAACAGTCGCTAGATACAGTAGTTTTCCTATTGCTGTTCTGTATTCTTCATTATTTGGTAGCATATTTTTTTCACTGTTCATCTCTTTGAGATAATTAGTTTCCATTGGAGATTTTACTGTTTTTGCATCCTTTAATCCAAATTTTTCTGTTATGTCTTGAATCATGTGATTTTGATTCAGTAGGAAACTTCCGTCTTCTTCTCTTTCTACCTGTATTCCTAGATATTGTTTTTCATTTCCCAAGTGTTTGATTTCGAAATGTTGCTTCAGGATTTTTAGAATGTTTTCATTATCCCTTTCTTGTTCAAAACAAATCAAAATGTCGTCTACATATATGAGTATATAAATCCATCTATTAATCAGCCTTTTTGTGTATAAGCATGGATCAGCTTTGCTTCTTTGAAATTTTTCATTTGTAAGTACTTCCGTGATTTTGTCATTCCACGCTTTAGCTGCTTGCTTTAAACCATATATGCTTTTCTGTAGTTTACAAACTTTGTTTGGATTTCTTTCATCTTTGAATCCTGGAGGTTGTTCCATATAAATGTCTTCTGTTAAATCTCCATTCAGAAAAGCTGTCTTTACATCCAGATGTCTCAGTTGCATCTGTTTCATTGCTGCAACTGTAAGTAAAGTTCTTATTGTAGTGTGTTTGACAACTGGAGCAAATGTCTCATCATAGTCTTCTCCATATTTTTGAGAATACCCTTTAGCTACGAGTCTTGCTCGGTATCTTTCAGCTGTGCCATCTGTTTGGTATTTAACTTTAAAAATCCATTTACATCCTATGGTTTTTCTTCCTTCTGGTAAATCTGTTAGTGTCCATGTATTTGAATCTTGCATGGATTTAATTTCTGTTTCTGTTGCTTCTATCCATTTATTAGCTTCTTCTACAGGAAGTTTAGATATGTCTTCCCAAGAGGTAGGCTCATAGATTTTTCTTATGCTTGTCTTGTATGAGAGACGTTTTGGTGGTTTTCCTTTGTTCTCTCTCATTGAACGTCTTGGTTCTGTGTCTGTTTGTAGTTGTGATTCTTCACTTTCAGTATTTTGTTCTTCATTAATTTCTGCTTCTTTCTCATCAGATATTTCTTCAGTTGTGTCACTATTGGTTTTCTCATTTTTTGTTTCAACTGAAATCATAATGTCTTCATTTAAATCTTCAATGAATGTCACACTGTTACTCACCGTAACTCTGTCTGTTTTGGGATCTAGGATTCTGTATCCTTTGCAATTTTCACTATATCCAACAAATATTCCTTCCATGCATCTGTTTTGAAGTTTGGAACGTTTTTCTGTTGGAATGAATATAAAAACTTTACATCCAAAAACTTTTAAATGATTGACACTTGGTTTCATACCTTGCCACAGTCCATATGGAGTTTTCGTCAGTTTTCTGGAAAAAAGTCGGTTCTGTAGATATGTAGCTGTCATTGCTGCCTCACCCCAATATTTCTCTGGTAGTTTGGAATCCGTCAGCATACATCTTATCATTTCTGTTAGAGTTCTGTTTTTTCTTTCTGCTACTCCATTTTGTTCAGGTGTGTATGGAACCGTTTTCTGGTGTTCTATTCCATTTTGTCTTAAGTACTCTTCTATTCTGTGACCTGTAAATTCACCTCCATTATCACTTCTGATGACAATTGGCTTCCTTTGAAATTTGTTACTTGATCTTGTTACATAGTCTACAAGTTTATCAAAAACTTCACTTTTGTTTTTAATTAAGTATGTGACTGTGTATCTTGAGTAATCATCTATAAAAGTCAACATGTATCTATTGCCTCCTGATGTAGTCACTTTCATGGGTCCACATACGTCAGTATGCGCCAAATCAAGTGGTCTTTCGCTTTTCATCTCACTTTCTTTTGGAGTAGATATCCTTGTGGCTTTGGATTTTATACAACATTCACATCTTATGGTAATTGAGCAATCTGATATCTTTAAATCTTTTGTCAATTCTTTTCTCTGTAGTTCCCTTATACTGTCAGGGTGTCTATGTCCTAGACGTCTATGCCACATGTGAATACAGTTTTTGTGATCATGTGTACATACCTTCATCTGTTCCTTTGGTGTGTCAAAATGATATAATTGTTCATCTGCCTTGACTTTGGTTATCACTTTGTTTCCTGCAATAATTACACACTCATTGTCTTTGAATTTCACTGTAAGTCCTTTTGCTGTTAAACATTTCACAGATAATAATCTGCCTTCCAATTTTGGAACATACAACACATCCTGTACAAGTATCTTTGAATCTTGCCCGAACTTGTTTGAACAATTTAGCATACCTTGTCCGATACCTTCTGCGGTTATTTTGCTTCCATCTGCAAGATAAATGGCTTCTTTCTTATCTAAATCAAGATCAGTAAAGAAATTCTTGTCACTTGTCATATGACTCCTTGCTCCTGAATCAATAAACCAACCAAGTGATGATTTCTTGTCTGTTACTTTAAATGTGCCATTCTAATTATTCTCACATGAATCAGAAATTGTGTTTTTTACTTTCTGTGTATGCTTTTTATGTTGTAATTTTTGTTGTTCTGCTTTCCATATGGTACAGTCTTTCTTTAAATGACCTTTTTTCTTACATCTGAAGCATTCTCTTGTCTCTTTATTATAGGGTTTTTTGAATTCTGTAGCTTTAGAGCGTTTTCACTATCCTTTTCAGTAGAAGAATCATTTCTTTGTTCTTTTCTTCTCTGATATTCATCTATTAGTCTTGTTTTCACAAAATCTAATGTAATGTCAGTTTCTGGTCTCGTCTCAAGGGCATTTATCAAGGCTGTATACGAATCTGGTAAACTGCACAACAATATAGCTGCTACATGACTTTCTTTAACATCTTCACCAATAGATCTTAGCTGTGATATCACTTCCATCATTGAGAATATGTGCTTCTGCATATCGTCATTTGCACTCAATCTCATACTGTAAAGCTTTCTTAATAAAAATAACTTGTGATTCAAGCTAGGTCTTTCATACAGTTTTCCTAATGCTTCCCACATTCCCTTAGCTGTTTCTTCATTTCTTATATGTATTAATTGAGCATCATCCACTAATAAGCTAATGGTGGCTTTAGCTTGTCTATTCTTCTTATCCCATGTCTGATTATCTTGATCCGGTCTTGCTGTAACAATTACTTCCCATAGATCATCCTTAGATAACAACATCTCTACTTTAAATTTCCATAACTGATAATTTTCACTATTCAGTTTAGCTACTGTAAATTTCAGTTCTGTGTTACTCATCATCTTTATATAGTCTTACTTGTTTACAGAGTTGTACTGAAGATATTCTCCTGTATGTCCAACTCCTGGGATGATGAATTCCTCTGTCACTCTGTATCTGGATTTATTTCCTTCTGTTTACAGAGCTTATCTGTGTGCTCCGTTATCTGGGGTTATAAACCAGGATCCTGCTGCCTGGGCTTGTAGTGCAGACCTGTAGTGTCTGGGCCCATAACCTGTTGCAGAGTGCATCTTCTTGCAGTCACCGCTGTACTTACGAGAGCTTCAATCAGCAAGATATCTTGAGTAAACAGTATTTACTTCATACTGGATAAACATGAGATACAATTCAGTGTCGCACAGTCCATGAACTGAAGACATAACACATTCAAGAAGAAGAAGAAAAAAAAACCAGGAAGTAAGAAAACAACCAACAATTGAGAGCTTCCCTCCCCACATTACAGCAAGTATATAACTTTACACACTATCGCCATCTGCTGTCTGGTTAGTATAAAGTCCTCCTTTCACTTATAATAAGTCCTAATCTGTTGCATATGCCAACATAGACCACCAGGAATGCTTACATTACCCTGATCACTACTCTACACCTCCAGAAATGCTTACATTACCCTGATTACTACTATAGACCACAGATATAATTTCATGCCAATTGTTTGTATCCTATGTGGCATGGGATTATAAAACCCCTTTCAGTGTGCAGCTGTAACAGAACACCTAGACCCCTTTCAGTGTGCAGCTAGCTCAGCAGGGAGGTCAAGCCTCAAAGGCTAATAAAACGTAGACGTAGGCACTACTAAGAAGGGGTGGTGCTCAAGTAGGGGCCCAAGCCGTGATGCATATAACAATAAACTTGGCACACACCAATGCGTAAATGCAGTGAAGAGGGGTTTATTAATGAGGTAGAGTACATACAGTGGTAGACGTTACGGTCTAATCACTAGACCTTCATCAATGTACCTCACTCTTTTAATAAATAGGGTACCCCGGGTCAGAGAATGGACAGACAGTCCCTGTTGCTGTGAATGGCTCCTGTGGGTTAAAAGGGAGCAGACCGCGAAGTGGAGATGGGCTGGTGTATGCGGACCGTGGACGCAGTATCCACCGCTTGTCCAGTGGTGGATACTGCGTCCATGGTCCGCATACACCAGCCCATCTCCACTTCACGGTCTGCTCCCTTTTAACCCACAGGAGCCATTCACAGCAACAGGGACTGTCTGTCCATTCTCTGACCCGGGGTACCCTATTTATTAAAAGAGTGAGGTACATTGATGAAGGTCTAGTGATTAGACCGAAACGTCTACCACTGTATGTACTCTACCTCATTAATAAACCCCTCTTCTTCACTGCATTTACGCATTGGTGTGTGCCAAGTTTATTGTTATAAGCCTCAAAGGCTATGAGGGACAGATCTAACACATTGAGTCAACTCAGGGCAGAGCTTTTAAAAGGCTTGCTTGTCATGTGAATAGCAAGCAGTCTAAACTGCTTTGTTGAGTCAGCTATGATTCCATAAGGATTTATGGAGATACTATGCGTCCTATTTGTGCATTCTGTATACTTCTGAGATCCCAAGAACATGGCGAAAGCCCGGCTAGGTTTCGACCCGTCCTAGCACCCAGGAGTATGGAGATAGAACAGTCAGGAGTAACTATGTTTGGTTTTAACACGTAGCAGGGGTCAGGCCAGATCCAACGGCACCAAAACTGCCTCCAGGCCAGGGCACAGATCCCAGGGAACTGAGAGAAGATGTGGCAGTCTCATCTATTCTGGCCATGTCTAGTCAGTGGTTCTAGGTGGCATTGGAAACTGACAGACTGAAAGCTCTCAAGGAGCAGGCGGCAAAGCTTCTGTTGGACTCAGACCTCAAGCAGGTTGTCTGGGACCAAGGACGGCTGTACCGGGTAACAGGCCAGCAGGGTTCACCGGAGGCATGGCCTAGGGACTGACAGTTGGTGGTACCCTATTGGTTCAGAGTAGAGTTGCAGCGGATTGCGCAGAAGATTGCAATGGCTGGACTTCTATAGATCACTAAGACAAAGGTCAGGCTAGCCCAACATTTCTACTGGCCCAGGATGGGGGCTGATGTGACTGCCTACTGCTGTTCATGTGACACCTCTCAGAGGGTGGGGAAGGGGGGGGCGGCACCCCAAAGTGTCACTGGTAACTCTACCCATTAGTGAAGAGCCTTTCAGGAGGGTGGCTGTGGATTTGGTTGACCCGATGGTGACTTCTAGCAGCTCCAGGAAATACTACAGACTGACGGTATTAGATTATGCCACCCAGTACCGGAAGTGGTAGCCTTGTCATCCATTCGGGCCGACAAGGTAGCCTCCGCCTTACTGTAGATTTTCTCCAGAGTGGATTTTCCCCAGGAAATGCTCACCGATCGGGGAACTTAGTTCATGTCACAGCTGATGGGATCCCTCTGTAAGCAGATACAGGTGCAACATCTGGTGATCAGCCCATACCACCCACAGATCAACGGCCTGTGCGAACAGTTCAATGGAACCCTGAAGCAGATGCTTAAGATGTTGGTCAATTCCTCTGAGGGCCGCGACTGGAAGTGGTACTTCCCACACCTGCAATTTGCCTATAGAGAGGTTCTTCAGGCCTTAACAGGGTTCACCCCTTCGAGCTCCTGTACGGCTGACGTGTGTGGGGCCCTTGGTTCTTGTGAAAAAGGTCTGGGAATTAGACTTAGCCCCCTTGGAGTGTCAGTTATTGAGTATGTCATGCGCTTCCGTGACAAGATGCAGGCTTTGTCGCAGCTGGTGCACAATAATATGACGTGAGCCCAGGCTGACCAGAAGCAATGGTAAGACCAGCAAGCTTGTGAGAGGACCTACCAGGTGAGTCAAAAGGTGTGGGTACTGGTCCCCGTAACCAGGTATGGACTGGGGCTGAAATTCAGTCCTGGCATTTGAAATCACACAGGCCCATGTTGTTCCCGTCCCCATGAATCAGATGGGATATATTACTAATATTACCCTCAATGGAGGAAAGGAAGATTTTTTGCAAGACCAATATTTCTAATGATACCCGTTGCCTTCTGGGGTAAGTGACGGAGTCAGCAACTTTGTGCTCCATCACAACTCTTAGCTGTATGGGTATCTTAAGAACACTGATTCTGTTAAGAACGTAGCAGACAAGTTAGCCCTGACCAGGCAGGCCCTTATGGCATTTGCCTGAATTGCCAGATGGCCAGTCCGGCCCTGCCCGTAACCCAGGACAAGCTTCAGGTGGCCTGGGAAGGCCCGTGCACCTCGTGCATGCGGTAACGTGCCTGGTCACCCTGCTCCACAGCCAGCGAAGGCAGAAGGCCTTCCACATGAACATGATGAAGGCATATCATGAGTGGGGGCCTGCGCCCTCCCCGTATGCAACCTGACAGAAGAGGGAGAGGCAGAGACCCTTCTGGATATGCTTGCCCAGACTAGGGCAAGTGGGACCATCGAGGATGTGGAGGTTTGTCACTAGCTCTTATCGGACCAACAGTCCCAGCTGTAGGCAACCCTTCACCTCTTCCAGGATTTGTTCAGCAACAAGCCAAGAAGGACAGAGCAGGCTATCCATCACGTGGACACCAGGGATCACCCCCCGAATCCTGCTTTCAGCATATCGGGTCTCCCTGGAGGTGCAGGAGCACTAACGCCAGGAGACTGACGAGATGTTGAGGCTTGGGTTCATCCAACCATCCAGCAGCGCTTGAGCGTTGCCTATAGTCCTCGTTCCAAAGAACGACCAACAACCGGGCTCTGTGTGGCCTACAGGGGACTCAACGCTGTCACGTAATCAATGAACGCATTGATGACCTGCTCAATCATTTGAAAGGGGCCAAGTACCTGACCATTATAGATCTAGGCCATGGATATTGGCAGATTCCCTTGACTCACGAGGCACGGGAATGCTCTGCATTTATAACCCCACTGTAAGAATCTACAGTGATGTCATTCTATTTGAAGAATGCCCCTGACAATTTTCAGCAGGTGGTGAAGATGCTGCTCAAGGGACTTGAAGGGTACATGGCTGCATGCTTGGACGAAATTGCCATCTTCAGTCCCACCTGGGAGAATCACCTACAGCATCTGGCACAGGTGCTCTGGCGGATCCAAGGGGCAAGTTTGACTATTAAGCCGGAAAAGTGCCAACTGGATATGAGTAAGGTCCACTACCTGGTACACCGGGTACGTGGGGGGCTCTAAACCGGAGCCCAGAAAAGTGGATGCCATCGCATCCTGGCCCATCTGCAAGACAAAAAAAACAGGTGATGCGCTTCCTGGGCACCGTCGGGTACTTTAGGAGGTTGGTCCTATAGTAGCCTGGCGAAGCACGTGACGGACCTCACCAAGAAGAAGCTGCCCTCCGCCATCAATTGAACAAACGACTGTGAGATGACCTTCTGAGCACTGAAGACACTTTTCCAGCTTCCCAGTACTGCTAGCAGCTGACTTTACTTGGCCAGACCAACGCCAAAGACTTTTGCCTCGGAGCTGTGCTCAATCAGGTTAACTCTATGGGCCAAGAATACCCTGTTTTGTACCTGAGCCAGAAGCTCCTGCTGAGGGAGGTGGCCTCCTCCATGATGGAGAAGGAATGTCTGGTAATTGTGGGCCCTGTAGCATCTGTAGCCATATTTGTATGGACGTCAATTCACCATTGAAACAGACCACAACCAGCTCAGCTGGTTACGCCTAGTATCTAGAATGAATTGGAAGGTGCTAGGCTGAAACATTGCGCTCCAGCAGTACTACTTCGCCATTCACCGCAAGAAGGGCTGTGACCACGGTAATGCTAACGGTTTATCCTAATGAGGGGAGGTTGCAGATGGATGCATGGGGGAACACCAGAAAGTGCTACACTCTAGATCCCTCTAAAGGGGGAGGTGTGAAGAATATTAGAGATATAATTTCATGCCAATCGTTTGTATCCTACTTGGCATGGGATTATAAAACCCCCTTCAGTGTGCAGCTGTAACAAAGCATCTAGACATCCTTCAGTGTGCAGCTAGCTCAGCAGGAAGGTCAAGCCTCAAAAGCTATGAGTGACAGATCTCACACCTTGAGTCAGCTCAAAGCAGAATGAAAGTCATACATAGTGTACAGTATATTTCCGAGATCCCCAGAACATGGCAAACACCTGGGTGGATCTCGACCCGTTATAGCACCCAGGGGTATGAGATACATAGAACAGCCAGTAGAAACCAGATAGCATGGCTGTCATTGGTCGGGTGGATCCGATGGCACCAAAACTGCCTCCCTAGGACCATCTATTAAGGAATTATGCCTCATCTTAAGTTTTGGAGTTTTTAGCTACCAGAGGCAAGGGGAGGGAATTTAGGTTCAGCCCAGAAGGCAGAAGGGGAGTGAACCAAGAGGGTTAAATGTTCATGTAATGTGTGGCCTATTGCTTTTTCTCTGGGAAGGTCACAAATACTTATCATGTGGGGAGAAGTCAAGGAACCTCCCATGTGACTGCCCCTCCATGAAAGCCAGGCCTTTCATCTACTGGTAGCTGACCCATATATTCTGCTTGTATCTTTTGTCCTACTACTATCTGTATTTGCATATCTGACCATTGTATATGTGTAACCATTGTGTATATAGAGTACTGTCTAGTGTGCCCTTAAGGTGATTAAATATATAATTTATGCTTGGGCTGCTCTTTTATTTCGATCCACAAATCCACACATTCATTTCTCGGTTTCACTTTCCATTCTACTAGGGCTGGGTTCTGTCCGGATATAATCCCTTTAATGGACTGTGCTTTTATCTATTGAGGAACTAGTGGCAGTTCTACTGGCCTGGCAGCACTCTGTTTCACTGATGCTACTGAAAGGAGCCTCTCAGCCTGTCAGGGTTGTGAATGAATGTGGTGCAACATCAGTGACAGCGTGGGTCACATCCTTTCACTCCCCATACCTCCCTGGACCCATGTGGACAGGGTGTGTGTGTTAAATTGTGCCAAGCTCACCTTATTTGTCCCCAGGGGGTGCGTAATGTCATGTTGGTGCAAGTGAAGAGACCATACCATGTGATCTTGCTGACGTAATTTGTGAGGTCAGGCGGGGTGGCGAGATACGCGCCCTTCACATGTGGTGGCAGTGAAAGGATTTGCCGTGATCTCTCTGGTGCCATCCTTCATAACAAGGAATGCTTATAGTACCCTGATTGCTACTATAGATAACCAGGAATGCTTACATTACCCTGTTCACTATTATAGATCGCCAGGAATGCTTACATTACCCTGATCACTACAACAGACCACCAGGAATGCTTACATTACCCTGATCACTACTATAGACCACCAGAAATGCTTACATTATCCTGACCACTCCTATAGATCACCATAAATATTTACATTATCCTAATGACTACTATAGACCACCAGAAATGCATACATTACCCTGATCACTAGTACAGACCACCAGGGAAGCTTACGTTACCCTGATCAATACTATTGACTACCAAGATTGCATAAATTACACTGATTGCTACTTTAAGGCACCAGGATTGCTTCCATTACCCTGATCATTACTATAGACCCTCAGTAGTGCTTACATTACCTTGATTATTACTATAGACCACCAGGAATGCTTACATTATCCTGACCACTCCTATATATCACCAGAAATATTTACATTATCCTAATGGCTACTATAGACCACCAGGAATGCTTACCTTACCCTGATCACTACTATAGACTACCAGAAATGCTTACCTTAAGGTACCGTCACATTAAGCGACGCTGCAGCGATGTCGACAACGATGCCGATCGCTGCAGCGTCGCTGTGTGGTCGCTGGAGAGCTGTCACACAGACAGCTCTCCAGCGACCAACGATGCCGAAGTCCCCGGGTAACCAGGGTAAACATCGGGTTACTAAGCGCAGGGCCGCGCTTAGTAACCCGATGTTTACCCTGGTTACCATTGTAAATGTAAAAAAAAACAGTACATACTCAGCTTCTGATGTCCGTCAGGTCCCTGGCCGTCTGCTTCCCGCACTGACTGTGAGCGCTTGCCGGCCGTAAAGTAAAAGCAGAGCACAGCGGTGACGTCACCGCTGTGCTGTGCTTTACGGCCGGCGCTCACAGTCAGTGCGGGAAGCAGATGGCCAGGGACCTGACGGACATCAGAAGGTGAGTATGTACTGGTTTTTTTTTACATTTACAATGGTAACCAGGGTAAATATCGGGTTACTAAGCGCGGCCCTGCGCTTAGTAACCCGATATTTACCCTGGTTACCATTGTAAAACATTGCTGGCATCGTTGCTTTTGCTGTCAAACATGACGATACACGCAGATCTGACGACCAAATAAAGTTCTGGACTTTCAGCAACGACCAGCGATATCACAGCAGGATCCAGATCGCTGCTGCGTGTCAAACACAACAATATCGCTATCCAGGACGCTGCAACGTCACGGATCCCTATCGTTATCGTTGCAAAGTCGTTTAGTGTGAAGCTACCTTTACCCTGATCACTACGATAGATCACCAGAATTGCTTACATTACACTGAACACTACTGTAGACTACCAGGAATGCCTACATTACTCTGATTACTACTATAGTCCACCAGGAATGCTTACATTACCCGAGACTACCAGAAATGCTTATATTACCCTGATAACTACTCTAGAGCACCAGAAATGCTTACATTACCCTGATCACTACAATAGACTACCAGCAATTAGTGATGAGCGAGTACACTCATTACCCAGGTTTTCCCGCACATGCTCGGGTGGTCTCCGAGTATTTGTTAGTGCTCGGAGATTTAGTTTTCGTCGCTGCAGCTGCATGATTTGCGACTGCTAGACAGCTTGAATACATGTGGGGGTTGCCTGTTAGGGAATTCCCACATGTATTCTGTCTGTCTAGCAGCCGCAAATCATGCAGCTGCAGCGACGAAAACTAAATCTCCGAGCACGCCAAAATACTCGGAGACCACTCGAGCGTGCTCATGGAAACCTGAGTAACGAGCATACTCGCTCATCACTACCAGCAATGCTTACATTACTCTGATCGCAACAACAGATCACCAGGAATGCTTACATTACCCTGATCACCACTATAAACCACCAGGAATGCTTACATTACCCTGATCACTACTATAGATCACCAGAAATCCTTACTCTGATCACTACTAAAGACTACTGGGAATGCTTACATTACTTTGATCACAACTATAGACCACCAGGAATTCTTACCTTACCCTGATCACTTCTATAGACTACCAGGATTACTTACATTAATCTCTTCACTGACAAAAGACCCCCAAAAATTAGTCATCTACCTATTTAAATAGATTGGACATTGACCTCTTCAGTACCTAGTTACCTTGGATGCTGTTTTTACCCTCTTAAGTGCCCCAGACTCCAGGGATATTAGGAATTATTGTAAGGCCTTCATTGGAATCTAACCACGTCTTGAAGCAATTTTAGGTAGCAAACGTGGAAACCTAAATTAGACATGGGGTAACAAATATTAGCCATATTGGAGACAGCCATAGTAGACTCACTGAGCACTTCTATTGCATATTACTAGGATCCTGAAGAAACGGTCTACGATGACTGCCTCCGCCATGTGCAAACCTTTAAACTCATGAATACTTCTGGATACTCGCCTTACTCATTCTTTCCTGACTCATAAAACATGTTCAATTTAAGTGGAGAAAAAAGGGAATGACAATAAAAGCGGAGTATAAAAGTCACTATTAACAAGAGACATGATTAGAAATGAGCAATTTAGTGCTGATATGTGGTAAGTGAGTGATTCTCTGTGAAGATAATTCCACTATCACTCACAAATATTCTGATTACCCCTGCTAAAATAGGCCGGAATACAATTAGAAAAATCACATGAATTAGTGAGGGGGAAAATAAATTGATTTAATTGGTGCATTTGTCAGCATTGGAAGATATTGCCGGCGAACATTTGGGATATTTAGCATTATCATATTACCTTCAAGAGAAGTCTAAAGAGTTTTAATGCCTTTGCTCGGCCTCTATTGCAGGGATGAGCGCAGCTTTATCTCCTCTGTAATCACATAATGACTTACAATACAGGAGAACAATGTTTCTATCTTCCTCAAATATTACGGATGGAAGATTAAAACTTAAAAGAGTAGCTCCTTATGGGATCAGTTCTTCATATTCAGTTGAAGCTACCCCAAGACTAAGCAGCAGTCTCTGGGGGACCCCACAGTTCCTCTGATTGACAAATGTAATTTTACCTGGTCATCTTCTGCAAATATCATAAATGAAGCAGCTTCTTATTATATATAGTGCCTTATACATATATTATATATATACTGTATAGTGGTAGAACAGAGTAGCCGACGGCTCTCTGTTCCACCAACATATTCAACCACGTCTACATCTTGAGGATATAGATACCATTGAAATCTCACTCCGGCAGACGGAAGATGGTGGTGTTTGGCACTGCCCTGCCAACTCATGGGCCCTATAGTGGCTTGATGGTCTGTCACTATTAGCTGGATATATAGCAGGTGAACCTTATAAGCTTTAGGCTTGGGTCTCACCACCATTTGTCTCTTTTCCAAGAAAACTGTTCGGATTATGCTAGGCATAACGCCAGCTAGGCACGCAAAAAATAAGCCCTCAACCGACCCCAAATCATGAAAAATGGAAACGCTACGGATATCGGAAAATGGGGCAAAATTTTTTTTTTTTAGCAAAGTTTGGAATTTTTTTTCACCACTTAGATAAAAAAGAACCTAGTCATGTTAGGTGTCTATGAACTCGTACTGACCTGGAGAATCATAATGGCAGGTCAGTTTTAGCATTTAGTGAACCTAGCAAAAAAGCCAAACAAAAAACAAGTGTGAGATTGCACTTTTTTTGCAATTTCACTGCACTAGGATTTTTTTTCCCGTTTACTAGTACATGACATGCTAAAACCAATGATGTCATTCAAAAGTACAACTTGTCCTGCAAAAAATAAGCCCTCACATGGCCATATTGACTGAAAAATAAAAAAGTTACAGCTCTGGGAAGGAGGGGAGCGAAAAACGAACACGGAAAAACGGAAAATCCCAAGGTCATGAAGGGGTTAAGGAAAGACATTAAAGACAAAAAAGATGGAGGGTGGGTATTTTTGCTGAATCCAAGTTTAGACCTTTGATCAATGATGAGATGAAGGGCGAGCAGCGACAATGTAGAGTCAGTATAGGTAAAAGTACATGGAAATGGCAATAATGGAAAGCTACTAATTGGAGTTTGGTACAAGCTTCCTAATATAGATGAACAGGTAGAGGAGGAAACGCTGCAACACGTGGAAAAGGCAGCAAATAATAATAGGGTCCTTATTATGTGGGAATTTAACTACCTAGACATTCAATGGGACAAAGTCTGCTGGTTGTCCTAAGGGCTGTAAGTTGTCAAATCCAGATTGTGTGAACATACCCTAAAAGATGAATATAGAAATATAATTGTAGAGGACAAAAAGAAGGCTGACATTTTTAACAGGCGCCTTTCATCAGTTCTCACTAATGAACTGCCTGTGCCAGGTATCTTTCATCAAGGCAAAAATCAAAGTTCACCACCTGATATAAATAAATTAATCCAAGTAAAAGTATGACTATGTCTGAGCAAATTAAACATTGACAAATCCCCTGGCCTAGATGGCATTCATCCACGGATATTGAGAGAGTTTAGCTCAGTAATTAATAGACTGCTGTATCTCATATTCTTCGACTCTCTTGTAGCAGGAGTGGTGCCGAAGGATTGGAGGATGGCTGATGTGGTACTATTATTTAAGAAAGGTAAGAAGATGGATCCTGACAACTAGTAAATCTTACGTTAGTGGTATGTACATTTTTGAGGGCATTATAAGAAATGATCTGCAGAGATATATTGCAGAGAATAGTATAATAACTGATAACCAGCACGGATTCATGAAGAATAAGTTGTGTCTAACTGGGTCGCCCCACGGGCCAAGGGTTACTCGGTACCGGATCCGGTATTTCACAGGGGGATGTCACGGTGGCTACGACCCCATCCGTGGCCCAGGGCGCCCATGTAAAAGGGAAAGGTCTTTAAAGGGGTAGAGTTTATGTTCATGACGCCACCTGTGGTATTCGGTCAGGATGACCGACGCTGCTTTAGGGGGTCCGCTGGGGGATGTTATGGCAGCTAGATGGTATATCTTCCCACAGGTGAAGTATATCCCCAGGGGTTCCGGTGTGTAGATAGTGGATGGTGAATGGCGCAGAGAAGGATGAAGACACAAGGTTGCAGTCTCTTTACCTTTACTGAAGATTCCAGCGTCCACAGTCCAGAGCACCAGATCACAGGGCAGGCAGAGAAGTCCGAGCAGTCCAGAGACAAGTTCCCCTGGGTAAGTCAGGTGGGAGCCTACCACTCTGTGCTTTCTGTCTCTAAGTCCCTGCTGCCACTAAGTGTCTCAACAAGGTCATTAATCGTTCTGCTGTCCTAGGACAGGTACTGTACCTGTATGGCAGGCAGCTAGGGCCGTGTGAACTGGGTCCTGTTCTTGGTGAGTCCAGGCTCCTAGGTGCTGCTGTGCCACAGGTAATTATGGGCAAAGTCCTTGTAGATCAATACCCTCCGGTTCTGCTCTGTGTTTTATAATCCACAAAAGCCTCGGGCTCCCGGTACCCGGATTCTTGCGCTGATACTCTTCAGAGGCCTGCTCGTGGCCTCTTGGAGCTTTCACTTTCCTCTGTGCTCCACTCCTGTCTGTCCTCACACACAGACTTCTACTCCAGACTGAGATGTCTCCGCCTCCAAACCAGGATCTTTATTCCAGGGAAGCTGCCCCAAAACAGGGCTTGGAGCTCCCCCTCCTGGCCTGGAAATGGAAGGTGTTGTGTGTGTGTTAACCTACCAAAGGAAATCTCACTTGTCTCCAGACATAGCACTATCCTCCCCGTGAGGAAGACAGCACTACTGTGGTACCTGAACTCCTGGGGTGCCACATCCCCCCCCAATAAATCCAGTACTCCTGGACTGGGAAAAGAGAATAACAAAAATACAAGTTAAATAATGCAAACAATTTTGACAAACATTTGAACAATAATAAACTTTGGCTTCCCTTTATGGGAGGTAAGGACACTTGAACGTTGCAAAAACAAGTCTATAAGCGTTCATCTGGTATTGTCTTTGGCCAGATGAAACAAACAAAGGCTCTAGCCACACCGCAAATGGGCAGAACTAGTGTCCACCATGAGGGTGCCAGACTATTTACAATGAAAGTTTTTGGGTAAGCATTGTCCATTACCGCAATGTCCATTTTAAACCTGTAACAAAGATAAGCAAGAAATTCAAACAAATAACAGCAATTATTGACATTTTTAGTCCCTGTAACGAGCTGGGATTTGACCTTTGGTACTATGAGTAGACCTGCGTACTGTAGTTCCTGATCTAACATGTCTGCTGCTACTGTAGTGGACCCACTAGTGTGTGTACTATCTGTAGGCCTGCATTGTGTAGGCAAATTGGGCAAGAGTCTGCATCTTCTTAGATTCACCGTAGGTCTAACAGATTCACCAATAGCAGAGGGTGGATTTTCTGGTTCCACTGCTGGGGTGACATTTGCTGCTTGATCCTGTTGGTGCAGAGTCCCTTCTGGTTCAGGATGGTCTGGAATCACATTTTGTTTTGGTATTTCCAGCTGGGGAAAAGTCAAGACAGGTATCACGATGGCCTGATGTACTTGAGTCCAAGACTGGGGAAAATCTCCAAGAACAGTGCAAATCTTCTTTTCCTCTGGTTCCATGGGTGGAGATGTTCTTGGGTCTGTTTCTCTGTTTCTCAATTTATCAGGGCATATTTTGAGATGGTCTCTGGATGCTGCCATCGATGTTTCTCCTCCATCTTTGCTGATAAGGCAGACTTTCGTGTTGTCAAAGTTGGAAGGTAGGATAGTGTAAGGTTCTGCTTCCCACTGGTCATCAAGTTTGTGTAATCTTTTACGTTTGAGCACTTGTTCACCTGTTGACAAGGGACTTGCAGGAGCATGTTGGTTAAAGTCTCTTTCTTGCTTTTGTCTGGCTTGTGCTAAACTTCTCTCTACACATTCGTGCACTTGGAGGTACTTTTCTTTTCTCTCAGTTTCTCAATCTGTATCTAATGAGATATCTTCTGGGGTTAAGACTCCCATGTCTAGATCGACCGGTAGTTGACTGGACCTTTTCTTAATTCTTTATTTTTTTAATAGATTAAATAGGCCACTCGTGACATGCTGCAATTTTTTCCTCTGCCCGATTACAGCTGACGAAGATTGATTTAATTGGTGCATTTGTCAGCATTGGAAGATATTGCCGGCGAACATTTGGGATATTTAGCATTATCATATTACCTTCAAGAGAAGTCTAAAGAGTTTTAATGCCTTTGCTCGGCCTCTATTGCAGGGATGAGCGCAGCTTTATCTCCTCTGTAATCACATAATGACTTACAATACAGGAGAACAATGTTTCTATCTTCCTCAAATATTACGGATGGAAGATTAAAACTTAAAAGAGTAGCTCCTTATGGGATCAGTTCTTCATATTCAGTTGAAGCTACCCCAAGACTAAGCAGCAGTCTCTGGGGGACCCCACAGTTCCTCTGATTGACAAATGTAATTTTACCTGGTCATCTTCTGCAAATATCATAAATGAAGCAGCTTCTTATTATATATAGTGCCTTATACATATATTATATATATACTGTATAGTGGTAGAACAGAGTAGCCGACGGCTCTCTGTTCCACCAACATATTCAACCACGTCTACATCTTGAGGATATAGATACCATTGAAATCTCACTCCGGCAGACGGAAGATGGTGGTGTTTGGCACTGCCCTGCCAACTCATGGGCCCTATAGTGGCTTGATGGTCTGTCACTATTAGCTGGATATATAGCAGGTGAACCTTATAAGCTTTAGGCTTGGGTCTCACCACCATTTGTCTCTTTTCCAAGAAAACTGTTCGGATTATGCTAGGCATAACGCCAGCTAGGCACGCAAAAAATAAGCCCTCAACCGACCCCAAATCATGAAAAATGGAAACGCTACGGATATCGGAAAATGGGGCAAAATTTTTTTTTTTTAGCAAAGTTTGGAATTTTTTTTCACCACTTAGATAAAAAAGAACCTAGTCATGTTAGGTGTCTATGAACTCGTACTGACCTGGAGAATCATAATGGCAGGTCAGTTTTAGCATTTAGTGAACCTAGCAAAAAAGCCAAACAAAAAACAAGTGTGAGATTGCACTTTTTTTGCAATTTCACTGCACTAGGATTTTTTTTCCCGTTTACTAGTACATGACATGCTAAAACCAATGATGTCATTCAAAAGTACAACTTGTCCCGCAAAAAATAAGCCCTCACATGGCCATATTGACTGAAAAATAAAAAAGTTACAGCTCTGGGAAGGAGGGGAGCGAAAAACGAACACGGAAAAACGGAAAATCCCAAGGTCATGAAGGGGTTAAGGAAAGACATTAAAGACAAAAAAGATGGAGGGTGGGTATTTTTGCTGAATCCAAGTTTAGACCTTTGATCAATGATGAGATGAAGGGCGAGCAGCGACAATGTAGAGTCAGTATAGGTAAAAGTACATGGAAATGGCAATAATGGAAAGCTACTAATTGGAGTTTGGTACAAGCTTCCTAATATAGATGAACAGGTAGAGGAGGAAACGCTGCAACACGTGGAAAAGGCAGCAAATAATAATAGGGTCCTTATTATGTGGGAATTTAACTACCTAGACATTCAATGGGACAAAGTCTGCTGGTTGTCCTAAGGGCTGTAAGTTGTCAAATCCAGATTGTGTGAACATACCCTAAAAGATGAATATAGAAATATAATTGTAGAGGACAAAAAGAAGGCTGACATTTTTAACAGGCGCCTTTCATCAGTTCTCACTAATGAACTGCCTGTGCCAGGTATCTTTCATCAAGGCAAAAATCAAAGTTCACCACCTGATATAAATAAATTAATCCAAGTAAAAGTATGACTATGTCTGAGCAAATTAAACATTGACAAATCCCCTGGCCTAGATGGCATTCATCCACGGATATTGAGAGAGTTTAGCTCAGTAATTAATAGACTGCTGTATCTCATATTCTTCGACTCTCTTGTAGCAGGAGTGGTGCCGAAGGATTGGAGGATGGCTGATGTGGTACTATTATTTAAGAAAGGTAAGAAGATGGATCCTGACAACTAGTAAATCTTACGTTAGTGGTATGTACATTTTTGAGGGCATTATAAGAAATGATCTGCAGAGATATATTGCAGAGAATAGTATAATAACTGATAACCAGCACGGATTCATGAAGAATAAGTTGTGTCTAACTGGGTCGCCCCACGGGCCAAGGGTTACTCGGTACCGGATCCGGTATTTCACAGGGGGATGTCACGGTGGCTACGACCCCATCCGTGGCCCAGGGCGCCCATGTAAAAGGGAAAGGTCTTTAAAGGGGTAGAGTTTATGTTCATGACGCCACCTGTGGTATTCGGTCAGGATGACCGACGCTGCTTTAGGGGGTCCGCTGGGGGATGTTATGGCAGCTAGATGGTATATCTTCCCACAGGTGAAGTATATCCCCAGGGGTCCCGGTGTGTAGATAGTGGATGGTGAATGGCGCAGAGAAGGATGAAGACACAAGGTTGCAGTCTCTTTACCTTTACTGAAGATTCCAGCGTCCACAGTCCAGAGCACCAGATCACAGGGCAGGCAGAGAAGTCCGAGCAGTCCAGAGACAAGTTCCCCTGGGTAAGTCAGGTGGGAGCCTACCACTCTGTGCTTTCTGTCTCTAAGTCCCTGCTGCCACTAAGTGTCTCAACAAGGTCATTAATCGTTCTGCTGTCCTAGGACAGGTACTGTACCTGTATGGCAGGCAGCTAGGGCCGTGTGAACTGGGTCCTGTTCTTGGTGAGTCCAGGCTCCTAGGTGCTGCTGTGCCACAGGTAATTATGGGCAAAGTCCTTGTAGATCAATACCCTCCGGTTCTGCTCTGTGTTTTATAATCCACAAAAGCCTCGGGCTCCCGGTACCCGGATTCTTGCGCTGATACTCTTCAGAGGCCTGCTCGTGGCCTCTTGGAGCTTTCACTTTCCTCTGTGCTCCACTCCTGTCTGTCCTCACACACAGACTTCTACTCCAGACTGAGATGTCTCCGCCTCCAAACCAGGATCTTTATTCCAGGGAAGCTGCCCCAAAACAGGGCTTGGAGCTCCCCCTCCTGGCCTGGAAATGGAAGGTGTTGTGTGTGTGTTAACCTACCAAAGGAAATCTCACTTGTCTCCAGACATAGCACTATCCTCCCCGTGAGGAAGACAGCACTACTGTGGTACCTGAACTCCTGGGGTGCCACATCCCCCCCCAATAAATCCAGTACTCCTGGACTGGGAAAAGAGAATAACAAAAATACAAGTTAAATAATGCAAACAATTTTGACAAACATTTGAACAATAATAAACTTTGGCTTCCCTTTATGGGAGGTAAGGACACTTGAACGTTGCAAAAACAAGTCTATAAGCGTTCATCTGGTATTGTCTTTGGCCAGATGAAACAAACAAAGGCTCTAGCCACACCGCAAATGGGCAGAACTAGTGTCCACCATGAGGGTGCCAGACTATTTACAATGAAAGTTTTTGGGTAAGCATTGTCCATTACCGCAATGTCCATTTTAAACCTGTAACAAAGATAAGCAAGAAATTCAAACAAATAACAGCAATTATTGACATTTTTAGTCCCTGTAACGAGCTGGGATTTGACCTTTGGTACTATGAGTAGACCTGCGTACTGTAGTTCCTGATCTAACATGTCTGCTGCTACTGTAGTGGACCCACTAGTGTGTGTACTATCTGTAGGCCTGCATTGTGTAGGCAAATTGGGCAAGAGTCTGCATCTTCTTAGATTCACCGTAGGTCTAACAGATTCACCAATAGCAGAGGGTGGATTTTCTGGTTCCACTGCTGGGGTGACATTTGCTGCTTGATCCTGTTGGTGCAGAGTCCCTTCTGGTTCAGGATGGTCTGGAATCACATTTTGTTTTGGTATTTCCAGCTGGGGAAAAGTCAAGACAGGTATCACGATGGCCTGATGTACTTGAGTCCAAGACTGGGGAAAATCTCCAAGAACAGTGCAAATCTTCTTTTCCTCTGGTTCCATGGGTGGAGATGTTCTTGGGTCTGTTTCTCTGTTTCTCAATTTATCAGGGCATATTTTGAGATGGTCTCTGGATGCTGCCATCGATGTTTCTCCTCCATCTTTGCTGATAAGGCAGACTTTCGTGTTGTCAAAGTTGGAAGGTAGGATAGTGTAAGGTTCTGCTTCCCACTGGTCATCAAGTTTGTGTAATCTTTTACGTTTGAGCACTTGTTCACCTGTTGACAAGGGACTTGCAGGAGCATGTTGGTTAAAGTCTCTTTCTTGCTTTTGTCTGGCTTGTGCTAAACTTCTCTCTACACATTCGTGCACTTGGAGGTACTTTTCTTTTCTCTCAGTTTCTCAATCTGTATCTAATGAGATATCTTCTGGGGTTAAGACTCCCATGTCTAGATCGACCGGTAGTTGACTGGACCTTCCCCTCATCTAGTATGCTGGTGTACAGTTGGTGAAATTTACTGGGACATGTTGTATCAGTCTACCAAGTCTGGTAACTTTTCTGGCCATAAGTTCCTTTCGTGTGAAGGCAATGTCTTCAGGAGATCAATCACTATCTGATTCATTTTCTCACACATTCCATTTGTTTGTGGGTGATATGGAGTTGTTCTGATCTTTTTACATCCACACAGGTGGCAAAATTCCTGGAATACCTCTGCTTCAAAAGCTGGACCTTGGTAAGTGAGCACCTTCTCAGGGTATCCATGGGGTCTACAGAAATACTGTTGGAAGGCTTGGGCTGCTGTCTTGGCTGTCTGATCCTTGACAGGTACAACCACCAGGAATCTGGAGTAGTGATCCACAATAGTCAAAGCGTAGACATAGCATGACCGGCTTGGGGTTCGCTTCACATGGTCTAAGGCCACCAATTCAAGAGGCTTGTTGGTGACTATGGGCTGTAGGGGGGAGCCCTTTGGCTGTCACGATCCATTCTGCGCAGACTACATGGGCCACACTCACGGCACCACTTTTCGATGGTTTTCCTCATGCCAGGCCAGTAGAATCTTCCACGTAACAGGATTTCCAATTTCTTCCATCCAAAGTGTCCTGCTCCGTCGTGGTACGCTTCTAGAACCGTGGGCAGATCTCATCTTGGGACCACTATCTGCCAGACTAGCTCATGTGTGCGTGGATCAATGTTTCTTCTGCACAGCTTACCATCGTAGATGAATAGTTTGCCTTTTTCCTTCCAGAGTCGCTCTGTCTCTTGTGGATCATCTAGACCAGGGTGCGAGTCTGCCTGTGTCAGCAGTTCTTTCGCCAGACGGATTGCAGGGTCGCTTTCCTGCGTTTCTGCCCATCCATGGTGGGGCAACGGATATGACACCACCTCCTGGTGGTACGTGAGGGCTGGTCGCTTAGGAGGTACTGCACGGCTGGGTGGAGGTTCGTGCAACACCTGGATGGCATTGTCCTTAAATTGCGCAAAGTCTAGGTTAGGGTTCTGCAAAGCCAGGATACGTAACTGAGCCCGGTGGGTGTGGGACAGGAGCCCCTCAATGAACTGCTCTTTCAAGAGTTTATCTGCATCCTGTATGCTGTTAGGGTCTACTGCTGTAGGGCTTGGAGCTCCCCCTCCTGGCCTGGAAGTGGAAGGTGTTGTGTGTGTGTAAACCTACCAAAGGAAATCTCACTGGTCTCCAGACATAGCACTATCCTCCCCGTGGGGAAGACAACACTACTGTGGTACCTGAACTCCTGGGGTGCCACATAACTAACATTTTGGGTGACACTTGGTAAGTGCAAATCTGGATGTAGGTAATGCGGCTGATGTGATTTATCAGGACTTTGTAAATGTATTTAATACTGTACCACATAACAGCCTTATACTGAAGCTACAGAAGCTGGGACTGGGGGAAACTATATGCAGATGGGTGAGGAATTGGCTAAATGACAGGAAACAAAGAGTTGTCATAAATAGTATGCTCTCTAAATGGGATATAGTCCGCAGTGGGGACCGCAGGCATCTGTACTGAGAGCAGTGGGAACTGCAGGGATCTGTACTGGGAGCAGTGGGGACTGCAGGGATCTGTACTGGGAGCAGTGGGGACCGCAGGGATCTGTACTAGGAGCAGTGGGGACCGCAGAGATCTGTACTGGGAGCAGTGGGGACTGTGGGGATCTGTACTGGGAGCAGTGGGGACAGTCTTTGCTGATGACACCAAATTATATAGGATATAAAAAATCTGACCTTGACATTCCAATATTGCAAAACGATCTGGATAAGATGTCTGAATGGGCAAACACTTGGCAAATGAGGATTAATGTAGATAAATGTAGAGTAATGCACCTGGGACGGAGTAATCCTATTGCTGCATATTCATTAAATGGAAATATACTCGGGACTACAGAACAGGAGAAGGACTTGGGTATTCTCATTACAAGTAAGCTGAGCAGCAGTACTCAATGTCAAGCAGCAGCGGCAAAAGCAAACAAGATTTTAGAATGTATAAAAAGAGAGATAAAATCCCGCAACCTCAATGTATTATTACAATTATAAATCACTGGTGAGGCCTCATCTAGAATATGGGCTCCAATTTTAAAAACTGTATTGTAAGTCAGACAGTTCAAAGGCGGGTAACTAGATTATTATATTGGATGGAAGGCCTCTTGTATAATGGGAGGTTGTAAAAGTTGGGCATGTTTAGTATAGAAAAAAGATGTCTCAGAGAAGATCTCATTTATATGTATGAATATATACTGTATGTGGTCAATACAAAGACTGGCACATGTTTTATTCCTTCCAAGGATCTTACAAAGGACCAGGGGGAAGAAAGATGATTCCAGCAGCTAAATAGGAAAGGGTTCTTTACAGTTAGAGCGGTCAGACTGTGGAATGCCGACCACAAGCGGTGGTAACAAAGTTCGGTGGTTTTATTAAAATGGAAAGGAATTGTACAAAAATCTGTATTATCCAAAATGTGGATTCTTTGTAACTCGCTCCAAAGTAGCTGGTCGCCATTTGTTGAATCCTAGACTCTAGAGGGTCTGCAAAAGGTGAAAAAAAAAACTAATACCTCATCGCTAACCTCTTGGCCACCTTCATTGCATACTCTCCTGCAGGTCCTCAACACCTGGCGACCTTCATTGCATGCTCTTCATCAGGTCCTCATCCCCTTTTCTTACCACCACCAGGACCTATGTAAGCTACACCTGGACTTCCAGGACTTTAGGACATGCACCACAGCCTTACGTCAAGCACTCTAGGCCTGGACTTCCGCCATTACTTGGTATGCGTAGGGACATCCTGGTCCTAGTTGTGGCAGGAAGTCTTAGCCTAGCGTGAAGATGCCCGAGGTTTCAGTGCGTGGTGGCGGTAAGAAAAGACTCTGATGACCATACAGAGGACAGTGAGCAGCGGAAGTGAGCGTAGACCTGTTAGTTGTTTTCTTTCCTTTTGCATATTGTGTTTCTTATTCTCTTGGATGTCTCTCATTCATATTTATAAAGGGCTGGATGCTTTTCTAATCAATGACAATGCGGGGTATAAATAATCTAGTGATCAAGGAAAGTTGACCTTGGTGGACCTATCGGACTGTCCTATTCCAACCTACATTATGTAACTGTGATGAGAACAGAGTCAAGCACTTCATGAGTAACATGTAATCATTCTGATTTTCTTTATATATATTTTTAATAAAAGTTAGAGTAGTAAAAGTTTCCAGATGGTTAGACTGAAGTCCCCTCATTAACATCCCACGTTCTATCACTGCTGTCATTCTATCAAATACAATATCTCAACTGATCCGGTTCCTGCGCTGATTCCCATAACTGTCATTACGTATGGAGCCCATTATGCACATCCAGATGTTCCGAGCTCCACCAGTGTTTAATTAAATGTTACGTTTCTTACTAATGGAGGCACGGCGGTGGCACACAGAACAGAGAGGAGGTTCCTGGGACTGATGAACTATTCATACATGTGACATGCACGGCACCTGTGCTTTCATCCATGGGGCGCGGGAATAAACAGCCAGTGACTGACCGGTAATCCCAGTCCTGTGTGTCTCATTATTAACATATCAACAGGATAGAATTGCTGCACAAATGCATTGCGTTTGGTTGGGGTTTGCCAATTTAAAACCCAACCATTTTAAAGACCTCTGCTTCCTTTCAACAAATGATAAAATCCATATTTGCTGAAAACAGGTCCCTTTTTATTATTCACAGTTTTTTTTAGGGCACTTTCATTTTTTTGTCTTGGGGTATCCATTGCTATTTTTGCACCAAATTCATCATAGCGGTGCACGCGGTTTACAAAATTTTGCACAAAGTCTTTTTTTTTTTCATATTTAACCTGTTTTGTAACTTTTTAATGCAAAAGGTCACTAATTTCACTAAATGGCATAAAGTTTTTGCCAAATACCTGTTTAGAATTGAGAGTCCTCAGTGGTTGATACCTTTTAATGGCTAACTGAAAAGATGGTAACAAATTGCAAGCTTTCGAGACTACACAGGTCTCTTCATCAGGCATAGAATAATACAAATTCTGAAGAATCACATATTTATGCACAACATAGCACAGAAGAAAAAAAAACAAAAAACCATGGATAAGACAGGTGGCATGAGGCAGAATTACCATGAGTGATAAAAAGTTATGCTCATAAATGTTGGGCCAGTTCTTAGATAAGGAATGTTTTATTGTCCTCTGATTGGGGTCTCTGTTGTGATGACCCCTTATAGTCTGAGGGGCAAGTTCCTTAGTTGATGTAAAAAGACATAAATCCATGCGACACATTCATTCCTGCAGTGAGACTGTCAAAGGTCGTCATCAGTTTATATTCCCAGACTCTTCTGTCTCTCTGAGTTTTGAAGTTACCTTTTAACACAAGTAATTTCATGTCCATAATGCTATGATTTGGGAGACAAAAATGTATTGCCACAGGTAGATCCATTCTTTTTTCTCTTATTGTATGGTGGTGAGAATTAATTTTTGTTCTAAGCTTTTGCCCTGTCTCCCCCACATACAGACTCCCAGTTGGACATTTAGTACAAATGATTAGGTACACCACATTAGAAGTGTCGCGGCTGAAAGTACCTGGTATGTTGTAGTCCTGATGTGAATTGGGGATCTTTATCTTGTCTGTGGTCATTATAAATGGACAGGTTTTACATTTTTTCTGATTGCAAGGAAAGGTTCCTGCAGCTGTTGGAGAGGACAGGGAGCTCTTGACAATGATGCTTCTTAGATTTGGGGGCTGTCTAAAACACAATAGTGGGGGGTCTGGAAAAATGGATTGTAATCGGGCATCTTTTTGTAGTAATACATTTTTGTCTCCCAAATCATAGCATTATGAACATGAAATTACTTGTAATAAAAAGGTAACTTCAAAACTCAGAGAGACAGAAGAGTCTGGGAATATAAACTGATGACGACCTTTGACAGTCTCACTGCAGGAATGAATGTGTCGCATGGATTTATGTCTTTTTACATCAACTAAGGAACTTGCCCCTCAGACTATAAGGGGTCATCACAACAGAGACCCCAATCAGAGGACAATAAAACATTCCTTATCTAAGAACTGGCCCAACATTTATGGGCATAACTGCTTATCACTCATGGTAATTCTGCCTCATGCCACCTGTCTTATCCATGTTTTTTTTTTTTCTGTACTAAGTTGTGCAGAAATATGTGATTCTTCAGAATTTGTATTAGTCTATGCCTGATGAAGAGACCTGTGTAGTCTCGAAAGCTTGCAATCTGTTACCATCTTTTCAGTTAGCCATTAAAAGGTATCAACCACTGAGGACTCTCAATTCTAAACATTTTTCTATCTACTGGTTAACACGGTACCAAGATATATATCTTTCCTGTGCCAAATACCTGGCATCCAGGAGGGGACTGTAGTACATTTGTCATTTTTCAAAAAGTCACATATGATGAATTAGACAAAAAAAAAAATCTGGAAATCCCAAACGGAGCCGACCATGATGAACACATACACATAAAATAGTGAACATCTTCTTTTTATCTTTTTTTTTATTTATATAGCGCTAACACATTCCACAGCGCTTTACAGTTTGCACACATTATCATCGCTGTCCCCGATGGGGCTCACAACCTAAATTCTCTATCAGTATATCTTTGGAATGTGGAAACCGGAGAACCTGGAGGAAACCCATGCAAACACGGGAGAACATACAACCTCCTTGCAGATGTAGTCGTTGGTGGGATTTGAACCCAGGACTCCAGCGCTGCAAGGCTAACCACTGAGCCACCGTGCTGCCCATATACACTCACCGGCCACTTTATTAGGTACACCTGTCCAACTTCTTGTTAACACTTAATTTCTAATCAGCCAATCACATGGCGGCAACTCAGTGCATTTAGGCATGTAGACATGGTCAAGACAATCTCCTGCAGTTCAAACCGAGCATCAGTATGGGGAAGAAAGGTGATTTGAGTGCCTTTGAACGTGGCATGGTTGTTGGTGCCAGAAGGGCTGGTCTGAGTATTTCAGAAACTGCTGATCTACTGGGATTTTCACGCACAACCATCTCTAGGGTTTACAGAGAATGGTCCGAAAAAGAAAAAAAATCCAGTGAGCGGCAGTTCTGTGGGCGGAAATGCCTTGTTGATGCCAGAGGTCAGAGGAGAATGGGCAGACTGGTTCGAGCTGATAGAAAGGCAACAGTGACTCAAATCGCCACCCGTTACAACCAAGGTAGGCCTAAGAGCATCTCTGAACGCACAGTGCGTCGAACTTTGAGGCAGATGGGCTACAGCAGCAGAAGACCACACCAGGTACCACTCCTTTCAGCTAAGAACAGGAAACTGAGGCTACAATTTGTACAAGCTCATCGAAATTGGACAGTAGAAGATTGGAAAAACGTTGCTTGGTCTGATGAGTCTCGATTTCTGCTGCGACATTCGGATGGTAGGGTCAGAATTTGGCGTAAACAACATGAAAGCATGGATCCATCCTGCCTTGTATGGAGCATCTTTGGGATGTGCAGCCGACAAATCTGCGGCAACTGTGTGATGCCATCATGTCAATATGGACCAAAATCTCTGAGGAATGCTTCCAGCACCTTGTTGAATCTATGCCACGAAGAATTGAGGCAGTTCTGAAGGCAAAAGGGGGTCCAACCCGTTACTAGCATGGTGTACCTAATAAAGTGGCCGGTGAGTGTATATATGTACAGTATAGACCGAAAGTTTGGACACACTTTCTCATTTAAAGATTTTTCTGTATTTTCATGACTATGAAAATTGTACATTCAAACTGAAGGCATCAAAACTATGAATTAACACATGTGGAATTATATACTTAACAAAAAAGTGTGAAACAACTGAAATTATGTCTTATATTATAGGTTCTTCAAAGCAGCCACCTTTTGCTTTGATGACTGCTTTGCACACTCTTGGCATTCTCTTGATGAGCTTCAAGAAGTAGTCACTGGAAATGGTTTTCACTTCACAGGTGTGCCCTGTCAGGTTTAATAAGTGGGATTTCTTGCCTTATAAATGGGGTTGGGACCATCAGTTGTGTTGTGCAGAAGTCTGGTGGATACACAGCTGATAGTCCTACTGAATAGACTGTTAGAATTTGTATTATGGCAAGAAAAAAGCAGCTAAGTAAAGAAAAACGAGTGACCATCATTACTTTAAGAAATGAAGGTCAGTCAGTCCGAAAAGTTGGGCAAACTTTGAAAGTGTCCCCAAGTGCAGTTGCAAAAACAATCAAGCTCTACAAAGAAACTGGCTCACATGAGGACCGCCCCGGGAAAGGAAGACCAAGAGTCACCTCTGCTTCTGAGGATGTTTATCTGAGTCACCAGCCTCAGAAATCGCAGGTTAACAGCAGCTCAGATTAGAGACCAGGTCAATGCCACACAGAGTTCTAGCAGCAGACCCATCTCTACAACAACTGTTAAGAGGAGACTTTGTGCAGCAGGCCTTCATGGTAGAATAGCTGCTAGGAAACCACTGCTAAGGACAGGCAACAAGCAGAAGAGACTTGTTTGGGCTAAAGAACACAAGAAATGGACATTAGACCAGTGGAAATCTGTGCTTTGGTCTGATGAGTCCAAATTTGAGATCTTTGGTTCCAACCACCGTGTCTTTGTGTGAAACACAAAAGGTGAACGGATGGACTCTAGATGCCTGGTTCCTACCGTGAAGCATGGAGGAGGAGGTGTGATGGTGTGGGGGTGCTTTGCTGGTGAAACTGTTGGGGATTTATTCAAAATTTAAGGCATACGGAATCAGCATGGCTACCACAGCATCTTGCAGCGGCATGCTATTCCATCCGGTTTGCGTTTAGTTGGACCATCATTTATTTTTCAACAGGACAATGACCCCAAACACACCTCCAGGCTGTTTAAGGGCTATTTAACCAAGAAAAAGAGTGATGGGGTGCTACGCCAGATGACCTGGCCTCCACAGTCACCAGACCTGAACCCAATCGAGATGATTTGGGGTGAGCTGGACCACAGAGTGAAGGCAAAAGGGCAAACAAGAGCTAAACATCTCTGGGAACTCCTTTAAGATTGTTGGAAGACCATTCCTGGTGACTACCTCTTGAAGCTCATCAAGAGAATGCCAAGAGTGTGCAAAGCAGTCATCAAAGCAAAAGGTGGCTACTTTGAAGTACCTAGAATATAAGACATATTTTCAGTTGTTTCACAATTTTGTGTTACCATGGCGAAGAATTGAAACACAAGGCATATACGAATAATGTGCATTATACATTGATTAGATTTCTTTGCAGGTGAAATAGTAGGGATAGTAAGGAATATGATTATTCCCTGGCTGTAATTCTCTAGATTTGGAACCCCTGTGAGTGATTTCCATAGATAACAGTTAATGTCATATACTGCTTTTGCATTGCAAACTTCATTCATACACTGTATACAGAGCAGGAAAATAATAATTATTATTAAATCATCATATCCATGCCAGCACACACTAGATTGTCTAGGACTGCTAAGATTACTATTGTCTGATTTCAGGATTTCCAGATATAATATTATTATCCTGTTGAAATCCTTGTGGTCTGTAATGTTTTCTTCCTGTGTTTTCACCCTTTCACCACTAGAGGGTGCACAGTGCATTGGGAATGAAGCAAGTTTCAAACACTTGACCTTATTTGAGTCACTCAAGGACTAGACAGTGGAGCACAAGGACAGTCACAAAGAAGCATATTGTCCTGTTCTGCTGGGCGTCTGAGGAGCACATTTCCACCTTTTTTTTATTTCTTTGACAACATTGCTAAATACTGTACTGGAGGGGGTTGAAAATAATTCTATACTTTTATAAAGGACAGTAAATATTTATAAAGATATCTTATTAATTATTATAATTTATTTATTATAGTTCACCAAAACATGTTGTGTGCACACAGTCTGGAAAAAAAAAACCATTACCTCTTCAATTCAGAACGTTACGCTTTATTATGTAGCATAAAGTCATTGTACATCATTAAGTGATTGAATGCAAAATAATTCACCCCCCTGTATTTTTTAGAGCATTGTTAGCATTGTGTGCAAGGATATATCTTGATACGTCCCTATCTGAGTATCAACCAATATGGCAACCCAGGGGCGGACATAGCATTAGTTTAACATGAGCAGCCGCTCAGGGTCCTAGAGGTAAGGGGACTGCTAACACTTCCAAAGTAGATGGGGTTGTGCCCTATGATGAGCGATCGGGCTGCAAAGGGCCCATATGGTAACCCAGTGGTAACCAACATGGGGCGCTCAAAAAAGTCCTAAAAAAACTTTTTTCCAGATTATATAGTGATACATAAGTACAAACAGTGGTGGGGTCCTTTAAGGGGATTGTGCAGGCTCGGGGCTCAAGTCTGCAGTCACTGTATGTGACTGCAGACTTGTTACTCCTCACAGCGTATACAGTGCACGCTGTCAGGATTTTCTGGTGCCGACAGTGGGAGCAGGCAAGCACAGGACTACAAGTATGTGATTTGCATACTTCTGGCCACATTCCGACTAGACGTGTCTGGTGTCACTCAATTTACTTGTGTTGAGCGAGGCTGTGCACGTCTAGTTGGTATGTAACAGCATGTATGCAAATCGCTGGCACCAAAGAATCTTGACAGTATGCACTGTGCGCACCATGAGGATTCACAAGTCTGCAGTCACATAGAGTGACTACAGCCTTGAACCCCAAGCCTGGACAACCCCTTTAAGGTAAATTCTTCTGTTGCCTTCTATATAGTCTAATATATTCTGACTCTAGGCTCATCACAGATCCAACTTTATAAAAACCCCGAATGGCAAATTAGTTTGCTATATGTAACTCCAGGAGATCTGGGTAACTGCGTACCCTACGATAATGGTGGTATATTGAATGTCAACCGAAAAACAGATGTATTCTACATATCTGGCAGTAAGGAAACTCCTTCTATTGCATCACATAACGTTCTAGGCATGGATGGAAGTTGGGAACCCCAACTGGTCCGATGACCCCGTAAATTCTGAGCATTATCTTCTGTATGCTCATCTTATGTGAAGAACATTATGCCAGAAGCGGCCTCATTGTATCGTCTGAGTTTATATGTAGAATAAAAACTTCACTTTAAGGAAAATGAAATTAAGATAAGTCTATGAATACATTATATCCAGCGCAGGAAGCTTAATAAGAGTAAACAGGTGTTTGAGGATTATTACCTTCATTTGCATATAACAAGCTCCCATTTAAGAAATTACTCTATAGAAGAAAATAATTTTTCATGGAAACACATGAGATTAAAGAGGTGGGGGGAAGGAGGCTTCATCTGGTTCCTTTCCAGCAAAATTAGAAAATAGATATACTCTATGATCTCCGTGGGATTCGTGTCAAGGGGTAGAGATTCCATAATTGTGAATTACCTACAGTCGGTCGTAAAAGCGGCAATAAATTGTTATAGAGGAAAATCTCAGTAAATAGATGTCAGGTTATGTGGAGAAAAGTCTGCGGTGTAACTCCGAGCCAATGTATAATCTGTAACGCTAGGCTTAGATATCAGGCGACATTCATAAGTCTTCTAGGATAGGTCATCAATGTCTGATCGGTCAGGATCCAACACACGGCACTCCTGACGATCAGCTGTCATCGGTGTCGGCAGCCGCCAGCTGGAAGTACTCATGCTTGGAGTTGGCCGTCTTCTGACAATGGTGGTGGCATGGTAATACACATGATTTGAGTAGGAGGCGGATGTCTAGTACCTTGCGGTGGTCACTGTAGACAGCCCGCTCTGCAAGTGAGTACTTCTGACTGACAGCCGCCGCCACCGACACCGACAACAGCTGATCGGCGGAGTGCTGGGTGTTGGATCCCAACCGATCAGACATTGATGACCTATTCTAAGGATAGATCATCAATGCTAAAGTAGTGGACAACCTCTTTAAGTTAGGGACCACATTTTCCTATCCATATCAAGGGCAGAAACCTAAGCAACTGTACAATGTGAGGACCCGATCAAACAGAATCTCATATCTCAACTTCGGAAAGGGTGACTTTAGGAAAAGGAGATATTAGGCTATAGGTTGGATAAGAAAAATGATAACTTGTAGATTGGTGTTGGGTCTGACGACTAGGGGGCTCTTTTATCCTCATTAGAGCTTTCACTTGCTCGGATGATGTTGCTCGATAGCCATAAGGAAAGGTTCCCAGTTATGGTGATCGATGGAGTACTTGAGGTTGGACCCCCATTTGTCTTGTGGTAACATCTTCCAACCGGTATACATATTTAAAGGGAACCTGTCACCTTGGAAAATGTTTTTCACCTGCAGATTTAGGGTTAATCTGCATGTTATTAAGGTTACAAGGCTGGTCGGTAGAAAATGAGCGTGTTATCTCCCTGGAGCTGTCGGCTTTCAGTCTTCGGCGTGTTAACGGATCAGCTACAGCCACTGCTCACAGCACCACTCACTACACAGTGAGTGACAGATATAGGCTCTTTAGTTGACAGCTCGCTGTACACAGACGCACTTCTACATGTCCTGCTCCTTGACTGAAAGCCGTCGGCTCCAGGGAGGAGATAAGTTCATCTTCTCCTGGTACCTGCACGGTCAGTAAGGCAGCCGGGCAGCATTGCAATGCTATTCACCATTAGATTAGCCCTATATCTAATGTACTGAAGGATGCAGGCAGAAGAGGTCCATGTGTAAGAGCAACATCATACTACACATTTCCACCTGCTTTGGAGGTAGAAAATGGGTGACTGTGAGGTTGCACAGCTTGTGCCAATGGTTTGTCCACCCCGGATCTGCAGGTAAATAGCACTTTTCAAGATGACATGTTTCCTATAACTATGGTCAAGCGTTTTAGTGGAGTTAAGGAAGCCCTCCCATCAAGGTTTTTATCCTCGTAATATATTGCAGTCATCATATTATACAGCACAATTGCTTACAATTGCTCATTTTGCCTTTCTACCCAGATAATTCTTCTCTTTGTCCTGCTCTATGTAGAAACAGGAAGTCTCTTGTCACTGCATTTATCATTCCCCTCTTGAACTCCTGACCCAGCTGCTCCTTCCTCCCTCCTGCCACTGGTTTTTGCAGTGACTCATGATTAATACAGGGAAATTGACCTCCTGTTTCTACATAGAGCTTAGAAGGATTCAGCTAGTCAGTTTTTAATCACGTAATGCCATATACCTAATGGAAAAGAGAAGAATTATCTGGGTAGAAAGGCAAAATGAGCAATTGTAAGTGCATAGTGCTGTATAATATGATGACTGCAATATATTAAGGGGATAAAAACTTTGGTGGGAGGAGGTCTTCTTTAGTATAAAGTACCCTTTTGGTGTGAATCTTGGAATCTTGGGGGGTCTTACTGTTGTGTGTTCATTCTAATGTTTATGAATATAATGGTAGCTCCATCACGACATGCAAGCTGAATAATAAAAGAGGGGTCATTAAACAGTGTATAACAATGCCGATGTGCCTGTCTTTTGGCTGAAAATTCCAGGTACCTATGGGTAAAATAATGGCTGCCTTTGGTGACTGTCAGCCTATCGCCTTTGGAAATTCGGCATCATACAAGAAAAGGTCTTTACAAAGGAGGACAATTTAAGAATGTTCATTTTTTAGTATTTTTTTTAAGGATGAAAGTGCTATTTGAATAATTCATACAGTTTACCTGGGTTTAATATGTTTTCTGGGCCAGGGGCGGACGCAGAGAGAAGAGGGCCCCTCTGCAAGAGCAATATATGGGCCCATTGCAGTCCAATAGCTCATCATACTATGAAATTCTACCTACTTTGGAGGTGGTAGTGGCCCCCTTACCTCACGGGCCCGTGTGGCTGCACAGGTTGCACCAATGGTATGTTCACCCTCAGTGATCCCTAGTCATCATGTGTTTGTACTATGATTAATTATCTAATATCGGCCAAAGGGATCGTTTGGGCCCCTGAAGCTCCAGGGCCTAGGTGTAACTGCTACCGCTACACCTATCATAGTTATGCCCCTGTCGACCCCTCTTCTACATTTTTTTTTATCAACCAATGAAAATGTAGCAGTAAAATGGGACATATAGGACTAGGGTCTCCAAACGAAGGTTAAAAGGACTCTCCATTTTTGTCAAACAAATCATTTCTATGCTCCTATAAAATTGGGTTTTATTGTGTTCGCGAGGCTCCTGGAGAAATGGGGCCAAGTTCAACTTCTCCTCTATCCCTCAACAGTAACTACAATATAGACCAACAAGGGACTGGGAAAGGAGCCAAAGGGTCACATAAAGGGAGCAGGTAGAAAACAATTAGAAGCTTCTTCAGTTGTGGGTGGGTGAGAAAGAACCAGAACCAGCTTTTCTGGTGAGGACTTCATTTTGGCCAGAATAATGTCCAGATCATTGGGAGATTGACTATGTAGAAGCTTTGGCATGTCATATAAGGTATATCAGTCTCCAAGTTGTAGCAGAAAAGTAGAATTTTCCTGACCTTACATTACGACTTCTATACCTATCGCTCCTTCTCTGACATATTTTGGTTACATCTCAGTCCCAAGACTTATCTTCTTGAAGGCTCCACATGCAGCTATGTCAGAGAACTAAATGGACAGTTTTATTTTTAGATATATTTTTTTCTACAGTCATGATGGTTTCTGAGTGCTGCTATTTGTCTATTGATTTTAATCAAGATGTGACGGGGGATTAATTTAATCTTCTATTATTAGTTCAGGTTCAGGATGATGGGCTCTTAAAATACCTGTAAATAATAACTTAAATTTAAGAAATCATTTTTATAAAAAAAAAAAATTTCTGTCTCCTGAGGAAAAGATCTTCCTCCCCGCGTTCATTAAAAGTCCACAATTATTTTTGGCAGATGGCATTTTACATTTTGACATAAAACATCTGCTCTTTCAGCCTGATTACTGTTTATTTAATGTCTCCACACATAAGATATTACTTTATACAGAGCTGGTACGAGATGGCTGAACTTTTCACATTCGAGGGAAAAGTGACTATTTGAAAATGTGATTTTGGTCAAAAAAGTTAGGGGATCAAATGACCCTTTTGGCCACTGGTCAAACATTATAACATTATGGCCAACGACGCCATGTGGTCTTAGACATGTGATGCTAAGCAAATCTGCCATTTTTACTAATTATTTAAGAAGCACTTTTTTTTTTTAAACATGAGCACATATTTATTTTTCTTACTTTCCGCTCTACACCATACATATAATATATATATATATATATATATATATATATATATATATATATATATATATATATATATATATATATTTGTCTGTTTTCCCGGCATTATATATCTTAAAGAATTTACAAAAGTTCTGGTATTTTTTTTGCTAGTGATGCTGACATTTTCTGCTGTGAGCGAGGTGGAGAGAGCTGCTTTACTCAATGTATGGACACAGAGCTGGAACCATGAATTGCCCAAAATATGCATTGGTTTTATTTGGTCTGAATGATACTGTTCCTCTGAATCTGGTGGATTTTTTTTGCACTGCATCTCTATGGGCCTGAGATATTGCCCCCTTTTGTATCCAAATCTTTTCTTTTTAGTAAAGTGGGCGTGGTCCTGAACTCCTCTACATGAGATTCCTATTGATGACCACACCCAGTTGAATAACAAGACTTGATAATCATATTGAGCCCATGTTGGAGGGACCAGAGAGGCAAAAGAGCACAAAATTAAGTTTTCCAAATTCAGGAGAACATTGGCCTTTAGGGAGAAGATCATTTTTAACACTTAATTGGATCCTGTTAAAATCCAAAGCAAACCTTAGTTTTTTCGAAAAGCAGTTTTTACCTTTCTTCAGTGAAGAATAATTTTCTTTCGTGGTGTCATTTTTGGAGTGATAGCCTCCCTAAAAGTAATTTTTTTCAGGATTGTTTTTCAAACTCCTATATATTTTAAGGAGATATAGTTCGACGTAATTTTCCATCATTTTAGAGGGTTATGACTGGTACAGTAAAAGGCAATCAGAATCTTACCTCAGGATATGACCACTCAGGGGAGTAGTCCGTCACCATAAACAGTCGTCCACTTTGTTGCAGCATCCCCAGGGTACTTTGTGCTGCCGCTGAGACAACCTCGGCAACATGCATATAAGCCATGGTGGTGGCTCCAGCTTCAGAGTTGTTGAGCTGCATACTTGCTTGCTGAGGGCTACAACAAGGTATGCACATTTCAGCCTGAGTGTATGCCGGTCTGTTACCATCTTCTGCCTGAGGCAATACATTGCTATCTCCAGTCACCAGCTGATGACTATAGATGGTGTTACTCCCTCCTTCTACTGATATAAAGTCATTGATAAGGTCAGAGAACTGGTTGCTGAAGGAGATATCAAAATGATCTAAATTAAGTTCCATGTTGGAAGAGTTACTTATTGACTGATGAGCAACAGGGTAGAGTCCTTGCACCATATTTCCCTGCAAAATAGGAAGGCCATTGCCGTTCCTCATCACTGGACCATTTTCTGACTGCATATAATGTTGAGCATTGCAAGCCTGAAGATCCCCAGGTTTGAGAAGGTTCTCGTTGCCTTCAGACTGTTGGGATGTTTCCATTTGAACCTCCTCATTAGTCATTGTTTGATAATTTGCTTGAAACTGCATAAGTTGGAGAGAAGATGTTGACTCTATTCTACCGTGGTCAATTGTACCATTACAGTGGGTTGGCGTATGACTGGATGCTTCAGTCTTGACGTTTGTCATCCCTAAGGTGTTAATGTAAGTGTTGCTCGAGTCATTTATACAGTTGTGGGAATTTTGTTCCAGGGGTATTGGTTTGCTGGCATCTTGTAAAAAGAAGCTAGGAGATGGGGTCTGATGGATGTGTGGACTCTGCACGGTCTGGTTGAAGCTGGCTGAATAATCTTTGTTGGAGTCAATAGCACTAAAATCCATTTGCTCCAACGTGGTACTAGGACTTAGTCCACCACCTGATGGCAACAAGCTGGAACCAGGATTGAGGGTGAGGGTATTTGATGATGTAGATGGAAAGCTCTCCTTCGATAACTGTTGCTCGAATGTTGTGTCTTCAGTTTTTATCTCTTTTGCTAAAGTTGTGTTGAAAGTAAAGCTTCGTTCTGTGCTGGATGACCTTCGCATATTAGTGCTAATGTTGTCTTCTTTTAGACCACTTCCACCATACGTCTGCCCTTGCTTTGGGTTGTTGAGGAAACAGTCTGGGTCAAAATTCATTGTGGTTTCTGGGATCTTCCTGCTGCTATCGAGGGTGGTGGACAAAACAAGCTCTTCTGAGACATTAGCAGACAACATGGACAGACTGTCTGAGTTGCCTGTTGTGGGGAAGGCAAACTTGTGGCCATCTGAACTTACTGCGAGTACGAGTCCCTGGGTTGTTGTATCTGAGGACAAAAGGTGTTGATTGGGACCATTGTTCGGTGACATCGAGTACACTGCTTCATTTGTGACTTCAGACATAAACACAGTGGCATTTTGGGAGAGACTCCCCATGACTGAAGCGACAGCCATGCTGGAGACACCAGTGACAGCGGGACTGTCGGCCATATCTGGATCACTATTCAGGCCACTGCTGATGGACACAGGGGAGTTCTGGGTGGTGTCAGGAACCTCCACTTGATTTGATGAAGAAACCTCTGTACTATTTTGATGGAGCAGCACTGGTTTTGCCATTTTACCATTTCTTTTCTCTCGGCTGGAGGATTTGCCATGACTGTGCTCATTCTTTCCTTCTGAAACATCATTATTTTGTACCTCTGAGTGAGCGCTGTAGCCGCCTGTCCTTGGCTCGACCTTTGGTGAGATGATGCGATGTTTGGCACTGTTACATTTGTGATGAATACTGCTACCCGCACCTGTAATAGTGAAGATGACAATACCCCATTAATAAAGAAGCACAATGATGATGTTTACTCTTAAAGGGAGTCTTTCACCCCAAAATGCATTTTAAACAAGCTATATTTTGATATAGAGGACATACCCATTATACAAATCATACTAGCGATGTACTTATTACTGGTGTAGCGCCTGAGAAAATAACTTCTAATTCGTATGCAAATGGTACTTTTTCCTGGCTCCTATCTGCTGACGTCACTTGCTATGCTTCCGGGTATATAAATGCCGCAAACATGCTCAGCAGAGAGGAGCACACATAGGTAGCGCTGAGAAGCGGGGATACCCCCAACATTGAAAATGAGGGGTCGCAACATCGCACCAAGCTCTTGGCCACACCAATGGTGCACAGAATCTCTCTAATTTGCACACAGATTAAACATTTTCTTTGGCGCAGTTACAAGATTTTATAAAAAAAATTTTGGTGGGTGACGGACTCCCTTTAACAGTATCATTTTATTAAATTCACTTAAAAATACAATTTTGATGCAAGTATATTGTTCAATTGCTCAATTGTTATATTGAACAGCCTGACAGCATATAACAGAAAATGTGATAATTTCTTATTTTATTTGTCCTTTTTCTTGCCCAAATCTTATTAACCACCCACTATTTTCTGATAATGTAGGGGCAGATACTGTATTATGTTTCCCGAAGACATAGGATAAAATCTTAAATGGGATAAAATCTTACTGATTTCACAAAATACAATAGCTAATAAAACACTAGGACAGTTCAGCTCTATTCTATTCTAGCAATCAAGCTGCAACACAAGATGCAGACCTTGGACATGGGTGGATCTGTTTCTGGAAAAAAAACAGCCATTAACTAATCTCAGACAATGTGTCTTTTGTTTACATCAAGTTTTTGTTTGAAATGTATTTTAGTTTTTTAATTTGGCATTTTTTTCCCCATGTCACAATAGTTATATAAAAATACAAATTTAACAATTTTCACGCTGGCCACTGTTTTCTTTCTTTTAGACTGTAACTTTTTGTTGTTTCTCTAAACAACACATGTACATTAGCAGCAATGAAGTGACTCTGACCCCATCTCTTGTATTGAAGCATCTAATGAGCGAGTGCAAAGATCATTGTGAAGGGAGGGGGTGCAGGGTCAGTTGTGACATCGCTTACTGTGATTGGTGGATACTGTGTATAGAGATGTTACCTGTCTTTGTAATCGTGCTCCTGATGATAAGGAGCCTGCTGAAAACTCTTCCTGACAAGACAGCAAGTAGGAGTCTAAAGCCCCAGTAATCAGTGTGAAAATTGCAAGATTATGAAATATTTTATTTTTTTGTTTCAAATACAAGTAACACTCACCTGATTTAAACAATATGTCATTTTTGATGCCACATTCCCTTTCAGCTGATTATACGTTTAAAGGTGTTGTCAAGGATTATTTAATTTTTTCACAATTGGCCAAAGAACTATCATGCAGGTAGTTGCTAACTACCTGCTGTTGTGCTCAGTGCCAATCTTTGCCGGTAAAGAGTGGTCACAGATGCCTCCTGACGGCGATTCAACAGCTTCTGGTGAGGTCACGTCAGCAGAGCAGCGGCTTCTTTTCCACTTTTGTCGGTAGGGTGTAACTGCTGATTGACAACTGGCTCCCTGCTGCCTTACTGCGGGGAGCCGGCTGTCAATCAGCATGACATCAGCACCACAGGAGAGGAAGTGCTGATCTGTTGACATGGAGCAGCTGAATCGCCGGCAGGAGAGGTCGGTGACTGCTCTGAGCCGGTGCTGGGCAGTTGCCTCTGTTAGCAACTACCTGCCCGTTAACTAATAGACCCATACTAATAAAAATGAAATAATTCTGGACAACCAGCTTTAGATTTTCATTTTGGGGATACTGATAAAATTTTAGCTATTGTAGCGTAGAATCATAGAAAATCATTGCTATCATTGTAGATATCTGGCAGTGAATGTTAGTGAGACGGGACAAATGAAGAACTGTCCTCCACTTGACAACAAAAAGGGAACAACTCCCATCAAATTCAGCACAAAACAATATTTACTTTATGGAAGATCCATTTACATAACAAACCACCTCTTGTGGATTTATTCTCTGACACTTGTCTTCAACGGAGGAAGGAAACTGTGCTGTTCATTAGTGCAGCAGAAGAAGGGAAAGGTCAAGAATTGGGGCCATTGTTGTTATGGTCCTGACAGCAGCTACAGATAAATACAGCTCGTGTGTGAACGATGCACAATTAATGGGGCTTTCTCGTCAAACGTTATTACATTTCGACACACTGCAGGATAGGTGAGGCGTGTAGTGCGGCGATGTGATCTAGGTTACTCACCGATGTTGCTAAAATTAAAAACAACTCCATATATTTAAAGCGATAAAAAGTTAGGTAACTTTGTAAATACTTTCACTGATGGGAACCATCAGCTGAGCTTTAATAACTAGCAACCAGCTGAATAATTAGCTTTTCTGTCTGGATTCTCTGAATAGAGAATAGAACAATATATAATTAAAAATTAGATAAAGGTAAGAAAGGCAAAGAAAGTTATTATTCTATGCTAATGATGAAATCTAGTTAATTTGCTGTAAAAATGTGAATTTTCCCTTTAAAGTATCACTCCAGTATTTTTTTTTTTAATTTCAGCGCGGGAGTGATGCTGCTAACGTAAGGTCCCTGCACCTAATATTATACTCACCACCGCCGCTCCAGTCTCGGTGCAATCTTGTGACCATAACTTCTGACTCACCGGAAGTCATAGGTAATAGTTACAAGCTCTCAATGTAAGTCTAAAGGAGACACATTCTGGCTCTTGTAGATTTACACTGAAAAGTGACCTACAGGTCACCCACTAAGCCCTGGAGCGATCCGGCAGGTCAACGACCGCCGGAGTGGCGCAGATAAAAGATGAAGACAGACATTATTTTAGTATTGTTATGGTTAATATTTGATATCTTGCTTTTATTAACATTTAAACAATTTATATTCAGCTTAATAGCTTTGGTTTTTATTTTTGCTTAGCATTACGTTTTTTCTGTAATTATAACCAGACAAAGTGTAGGTTTTGCTAATTTGGGGAACTGTTTTAGATATTGCCTAGTTTCATAAGTATAGCTGTACGTTGACCTTATACCCTTATATGCTCACTGCTGTTATGGTGTTACCATTTTTAACTTCCTTTTTCTAAATTGGTAATAAAGTATACTTGTCATATGGCCCAGCAGACAGACTTTGTGTATACTTCGTCTCTGATCGGTCGACCCCTTAATTCGGTTAGACCTGACAAACATCCAAGACTCCTTGTTTCTCCCAAAAAGCTCTCCCTACATAGGGGTTTCCATGACAGTATGAATAATTTTTGGAATTGAGAGTCCTCAGTGGTTGATACCTTTTAATGGCTAACTGAAAAGATGGTAACAAATTGCAAGCTTTCGAGACTACTCAGTTCTCTTCATCAGTCATAAACTAATACAACATCAGAAGAATCACATTTATACACCGCACAGAACTGTCATTATGGGAGAGTGATAAACAGTTTTGTCCATAAATATTGGAACAGTTTGTAGATAAGGAGTGAATGTTTTATTGTCCTCTGATTGGAGTCTGGTTCTGTGTTATGATGCCCCATAAGGTCTGAAGAGCAAATTCCTTAATTGATGTAAAAAGACATAAATCCATGCGACACATTCATTCCTGCACTGAGTGTCAAAGGTCGTCATAAGTCTGTACTCGCAGATTCTCCTGTCTCTCTGAGATTTTAAGTTACCTTTCAATACAAGTAATTTCAGGTCCATGGTGCTATGATCAGGCATACAAAAATGTTTGGCCACAGGTTGATCCATTCGTTTTTCTTTTATTGTGTAGCGGTGAGAATTATGAATAATTAATCCTCAAAGTATCTTTCTAATACTATTACTATTCTCTTAATATGGCAGAGTTACAGTTGCACTTGGCACCACTATATGTACGCCATGGTCTCTGCCAGTCTGAGATGTACCATTATTACATAATATTGCGCACAAACACCACTCGAAGACTCACATTTCCAAGTGTTGGGAGAAGTGTTCTGCTCCTTATAAATATTCCTCCCACTTAATACGAGCTATGGCGTAAAGGACATTCTCCAGTAACCTATGTCCTATATTACCGCTGACTCTATGCCATGTTTAATGACTGTTTTCTTATAACAAGGTTTCTGTAAATTATCCTGCATTATATTTGCACAAATCTTTGGCTCAAATTCTCCGCCACTCGCTGTGAAGGCCCATGAATTTTTGATCTTTCTTCTGCTAATTGTTTTCCTTTTCTTCCCAGAAACTTTAATTATTCTATAATGACCCAAAAGGAGATGAAAGGTAATCCTTCCTTACTAATGGCTGTAATTACTTGTGTCAAGAAGCTGGGTCAGTTTCAAGTGCTTGGGAAGAAAGAAAAGGAAAAAAAAAACAATGATTTTAAAGCCAAGTGCTTAAAAAAAAAAATAAAATAAAGAACATTGATCTCGCAATACAATAGCAAGACACAAAACTCGAAACTTGTGCAAACTTTATACAGAAGTGCAGACAACATCACAAGGTCTTTTCATTTTGACACTCCCACGGCTTTTCTCCTCCCACGAGGGGCAAACCCAGAAATCACAGGACCCAATACCCAAAATCGGCATCTCTGAGCTGTATGGATTGTACTACTCTTTTATAAAAGTTAATTTCTATCATTCCATATAAAGGGACAAAATTCTGCTGATTAACTTAATAATTTATCTACACAAGGGAACCCAGTTTTTCTGAATTTATAATATTCTTCTGTCACCCCCAAAAAGCTAATTAAACCACTGATACAAATACACATTGGACTATAAAAGTCACACCTGTAGTGTAGATTTTAGTTGTACAGTAGCAATAAAAAAATACATATATTGTATGCAAATAGGGCGCTTTGGCTCACCGGCCTTCTCAGTCACCTGTGGCTTTTAATGTGTGTTTTTCTATGGGACGCTGCAGCATTTTAGAGGCAAACATACATGGCTGAGACCATACAGCCAGTGCCCGTGTATCGAGAAGCATGTATTCATTGTCAGATTCCCTTTAATTAAGGGTTCCTTTATAACACACTTGAAAACAAAATGATGCAACTTTGCAAATAGTCTTCAAAATCACTAAATGTTTTATGTATGCAGCTTCCATGCAGAGTTATGTGCCCCCACGCTTAAAAATTACAAACGTGTTTTATAGATATATGTCACTTAAAGGGGTTGTACGGCATAAAGGGACTAGTCTGAAGTCATTCTAATTGACTGCAGATTAGTGAATCCTCACAACACGTGCACTGTTAGGGTTCTCCAATCCTGGCAGTGCAAGTGTATAATTTGCATACATGAGTCATGTGCCAACTAGACATGCAATGCAAGTGTATTAAGTGAGGCTGGGCACGTCTAGTTAGAATGTGGCTGGATTTATGCAAATATCATACTTGTGGTCACATGACTGCTACGCCCCAGAGAATCCTGACAGCACGCACTGTGAGAATTAAGTACTCTGCAGTCACATGGAGTGACTGCAGACTTGTACTCCAAAGCTGGACAACCCCTTTAACTTCCACCTCTTTTCTGATAGTAGCATGCTCGGCAATGGATCTGGGAATTTGGAAGTTGCCGTAAGGTCTCCATACACAGACTAATGTTGCCCAAACTAAATTATATTGCATATGGCTGACATTCTAATGAGTATGGGGGTGCTGGATGACTGATCATGGGGGAAGATGATGATTGGACATGACTGATTTCGGACTGCTGACTGCATTGTTCTCTCGTATATAAGCCGCCGGCCGATGTGTCAGCCAGCGGCTTTCTCGTAGGTTTCTTTGTTGCATAAAATGTTTCCTATTCTGCCCCAACAAAGAATCAAATATTATGATAGCGCTTCCCTTATCTTTCACAATAGAGAAACACTTGTATCACAACGGCCTTACTGCAATGCTAATTATTGCAATTATTTCAATAGGATGCAATCTTGTAAACTGACTGATCGCGTGCTCTTTTAGCCATAACTTTATTGTATATGAAAGCCCGCTTTTCCTCAGAAATAGCACCGCTCTTATGTAGTGGTTGTGTCTGGTATTGCAGCTCAAATTCATGGGGTGGAGCTGCAATACCAGACACAGCCACTAAACACGAGTGGCATTCTTTTTGGAATACAACCTAAACCTTATATTTAAATGGAAACAGTCTCTTTACATTTGCTATTACTTTCATAATATGGTCAGGAAGGGTTTTGCCCTCTTTTCCTGGACTTCTTATGATATATATGTAAACTCCATTGCCTTGCTAAGTCCCTCTGTATCTTGTTTTCAATCTGGGTACATATTAGCTGCACTAGCAAACTGAGATATGTTCTTTTTTTGGCTCTTGGGCAATTGTGTTGTTGAATCTGCAAGTATATGAATAATTTGTGCATGGAAGCAAAAGGCCAGTGAGATAGCAATGAATATATGTGAGCATGAGAAAATCCCATTATGTCTGTGCAACAATAATATAGGCTGCTCCTAATAATACCGCAAGACGGTCGTGCAATAAATATGGAATAGTGAAATAGTACAAGCTGAGGTCCTTAAACAGCTGACATCGGTATGGGCTGAGCAGAAAATAGGCGTAAAATACACGGTAAGGAACAGAACAACAGAAAAAAATAGTAGTAATAATAAAAATAATAAGAATGGACCGATGTAAAAAGTGTATGGAGCAGAACCCCACAGCTCGGTGCAGCGCTTAGTGGTCACTGCCGGGTACTGCAGATTGGCTCCTATTGAAATGAATAGGAGATGGACTACAGTACTTGTCAGCGGTCACCAAACACTGCACCGAGCTGTGGGGTTCTGCTCCATACACTTTATACATCCATCCAGCACACAGGTAATAATAACTGATTGGGGAGGACCCCCAAATATCTTATACAGATGTCCTATACTAAGGCTAAGTCATATATATAAAAGTGTTGGACAACCCCTTTAATGAACTATTTATCCCATTGACTACTCTGTGCTTCTCAGTACATTTTATTAATTTATTTAAAACAGTCTATTTATCTATCTATCTATTATCTATCATCTATCTATTATCTATCTATCTATTATCTATCATCTATCTATTATCTATCATCTATCTATTATCTATCTATCATCTATCATCTATCTATCATCTATCTTCTATCTGTATATTAGTTATCTATCTATTATCTATCATCTATCTATCTATTATCTATCTATTATCTATTATATACTGTATCTATTATCTATCTAATTATCTATCTATCTATCTATCTATCTATCTATCTATCTATCATCTATCTAGCTATCATCTATCTATCTTCTATCTATTATCTATCTATCTATCTATCTATCTATCTTCTATCTATTATCTATCTATCTATCTATCTATCTATCTATCTATCTATCTATCTATTATCTATCTATCTCTGTATCTATTATCTATCTATCTAACTATCTATCTACCTATTATCTAATTATCTATCTATCTTTGAATGAAACACTGCAATATAAAAATCTAATTACGGTATATATATTCCACTATTGTATCATAGAAACAATGTAACTGTGTACAATTAGCATTTTATTATAATAAAAATAATATTAAAATGTGTATTTAATGTAAAATCAAATATTTATGAAACAGCATAATAATAATAATAATAATAATAATTAATAAATATTATTACTACATTTCATTCTTTTCATTTGAGCCTTACCATAAATTGAAATTGTGTAGATTTTCTAGTTTGATAAGAGAAATGGTTTTCCTTTTGTTTTCAAAAACAGCTAAGCATTCTGAGAATTAATTCAATGTTTTTACTAAACCCATATAACCCTTTTAAATGGAATCTGTCACCCCCTGGGACACTTTTCAGCTGTTACTATGGGCATACAGGTAATAGAAATGTTAATCTAACCTTACCTGTATGCCTCATAGCTCATAGGTGCTTTTCAGATGTGGAGCAATAGACTTTTATTTCATTATGCTAATGATTTCTTCCAGACTCCGGGGCGTGCGCTGCCTGGTAGAAATCCTGCCTCCTCTCCTTTATACTATCACCACTCTCCCATGCAGTTGTGGCGCCGGAATCCCGCGCCGGAATCCCGCACATGCGCCCTGCACTCGGTCCACAATCTGTACCTCTTCGCACAAGAATGCGGAATACACTGACCATAGAGAGTAGAAAGAGGTTCAGATTGTCGAGACTGCTTAGGGCTATGTGTTTCTTGGAGGAGGGTCTCTTACCTTCGTGAACACCCCTGCTTGGGATATATATGATACAAATTGAAAGCATTTTTAAAATGCAAAACAAAATCCCCCTAGAATGGGCTTTTCTAATAAAACAGAATTTCCCTATATATAACCTGAACCTTTGCAACGTGCTGATTGTCATTATGTCAAAATATATTATTAGTATTATTATTATTATTATTATTATTAATTTATATAGCACCATTGATATTATTTTTAAACTGGAACAAATGAGTTTGCAAGTTGTGCAAAAAGTGAGACTATACACGTCTCCTTGCCTCGCTTGCAAATCCATGATATATTCAAGTAAATTCTAAATGATTGTGGTAAGTGTTTAGTTTGCGCACAATTGTCGCTACTCTGGCACCCCAGGTAATGTCCTTTTGGGCACTTCATTGATAATGTTTTCATTTTTATAGTTTTTTTTTTACTTTTAATTTTGGGTTTATTTATTCACAGGGTGCAGATGTCATCAATGTGCCATAACCCATATATCAACAAGCAACCCTTAGCGCTGCCTTATGGACTGATGAAGGTTGACTGTTTGCTATGGGTTTAGACTTTTTTTTGCACAGTGTTATTAGATAAACTCCATTGCACTCTTCGCTCCACATGAATAAAGTAAGCCTTCCGGTGAGAATGGCCGGTACATTATTAAACAATGGCTAATAGTGAGCGCCCTATGTTAGAGCTCTATAGTTACCTAAGTTGCCAGTGCAGAGACAGTTGTGCGTCCGAGGTTGAGGTTTGCTCTGGTGACTGTCGAGTATCTGCTGAACAAGGTGCTCCACAGAAAACCCTGAACTGCTGTTTCCATTGCTGCACGTCCACTTAATACCGTGAACTGTGGAGAGAATATTGGAGGCCAAAGTCAGAAACAACTTAATTTTTTTGTGTTTTTTTTTTCTTTTGTCTCACTATCTCTCTTACAGTGTAAGCAATGCAAGCAGCTAATTGTAGGCAGAAACAATACTCATGAGATCATGAGAACCATGAACACTATTTGCAATACGAGGGGGGGGGGGTATGTAGGTAGGCGTACGGTAGGCGACTATTCATATTATTTATTGCCATAACTGGATAGGTAACCTCAATGGAATGGGCACACCGATCACCAGATCTTACCCGGATTGACTTTTTCTTTTGGTGAATAATCAAAGATTAGTTATAGTCAAGAAAACCATGCATAGTTGTATATCTACATCTGTACTGTCCATACATACCAATCAGGTTGGCGTCCAATAAAGTGCAGCTGGGCCCCACATTTACCATGTGCCATATAACAATGCCTTCTTATGTGGCAGAGGGACCCTGAGGCTCCGGGACCAGAGTCGACATCTACACTCCCTATACCTGATCATATTTCAGGTGTTATTTTGTTTATAACGATCTTAGATTAACAATAAGCAAAGAGCGGTCAACAAATGCTCCTGCTGACAATTCAGCTGCTCCACATCAACGGAGCAGCTCTTACTCTTCTGGGCTGCTCTATCAACATCATGCTGATTGACAGCCGGCTCCCCGCAGTTAGGAAGTGGGGAGCTGACAGTCAATCAGCGTGACGTCAACAGTCAAGCCCGTCAACACAGCGGAGTGGAAGAGAAGCCACTGCCCTGTGGACATGATGTCAGTGGAAGCCGTATAAATCGCCACGAGGAGCAATTGTTGACCGTTCTGTGCTATGCTGGCAGAGATCAGTGTCAGGCACCTCAGGCAATAGTTAACAACTACCTGCCTATTACTTCTTAAACCCGTAGTAAACAAAAATATATAGTCCTGTATAACCCCTTTAAGAGCGCGCACACATGAGCGTGTAACATGGCCGAGTGCAGTCTGATGTTTTATCGAATATCACTCGGCCCAATGTTATAGTACAGGCTGTGCAGATCTGCTATTTTTTTCTCATGTTGACTCGGCATAAGAAAGCAAATGCAGCATTCTGCGAGTGGTACCGGAATTCAGATCACGTGCACCTACACAAGTCTGAGTGCGTGTGAAACATCGAACTGCACTCGTATGTCATCTAAGTGCAGTCCTGCAGTGTGATATACCTTTCCATTCTAGGAACAACACATAATTAATTGGTACGCTGTATTCACAGCTCTAATATACCATTAGGGGTCTTGCGGTAGATGCACCTGCCCTCTCTCCCTCGCTCAGGTATTTACAGGCTATGTGACTTTTCTATAATCTGCAATATGCCCCATTATCATTTAAACGCTAGATAATGATTACATATGTTATATTCACAGTTTACATATACTACTAGGTGCAGTCTCCTTCTGTAAGTACAAACTCCGGTGTCTTTTGCTCACTCTATCACCATCACTCTCATTAGTTTCTATTTTTCATCATAGAAGGTACTTTGCACATACAGTTTCTTCTCTGGGAACCGCGCTATATATTTGCCCAGCACATTACGGAATGTGATTTATCTGATTAAAGCATTCAGTTTCGCTGTACTTCATGTTCTATGATGATTCACTCTCTACTCTATATGATTGTGCGATGTTGTTGTGAGATGACTCTCTGCCTTTCTAGAAATATTTATATACGCTTTAACGACCATGTTTTCGATAATGTATATACAGTACTTTGTTTCTGTTTTTTTCTGTAATCATGCACTAAGTTTGATTTATTTACTATTGTAGTTACTGACGAAGGTCCATGTGGACCGAAACGTTTATCTCATGTGCTACAATAAAATTCTCACGCATTTAAGTTGAGTGCTAGGTTTACTTCTACTATCTAAGTGCAGTCCGACATCTGCCGACTCAGACAATGAAGAAGATGGAGAAATTAAGTTCTCCATCTTCTCCACACCTGTGATACGCTTCTCTCATGCAAGAGAATCGGATCACACTAAGATGACACTCGACTGAAACTCTGACGGAGCCGTGGGTCATTAACATAATAAGCCCGATTCTCTTGCATGAGAGAATGTACAATCATGTGACCCAGCCTAAAACATCAAATTTTTGCATTCATTCTGACTTCAATTTTGCCCATTTTTCTGTTTGGGAGGAAATTCTCTTTACAGAGAACCCGCTATAGACATAGGGCCCAATTCGCCAAGATGTTTATGTCGAAATTCTGCATAAAACACCTTGAAATAAAGCAAAATATTTACGTAACTTGAAGTTGCACAAAAGTTTTCTTTTTGTCGTTTTTAGCCCAGCCTCAGCTAGCTTCTCCAAAGTTGGTTATTCTCTGCCAGCTTCACAAGAAGGAGCATGGAAATGCCCGTCTGGTCAATTCACTATAATTTACGGCTCTTTGATTGCATAACTTACTTAAAAAATGTACTCCAGTCCCTTACTGGAGTAACATTTCTGGCAGAGGTGCACAGCAGTTGTAAGATACACCTCCTTCATTAAGTGGTGTAGACCTATTATTAAATTAGGTGCATCTTATTCCAGCGGTCCGTTTATTAAGACTGGAGCGATGCACGCACTCACCAGCGCCCTCTGTGATAAAGGGACGCCAAAGAGTTCTTTGTCAGCCTCCTTGGTATTCTTATTAAGCTCATCTATATGTTGTGCTTCAAAGTAGACTGTGATTTATACTATCTACTGCAATGCGATTGATGGTTAAAGTCACCTAACTGGACAAAAAAATAAAATAAACAATTAAAAAAGTCCCATGGGTTTCCTCAAAAACTACAATAAAAAGTGATCCAAATGTAATGTGTAGCTCAAAATAGTATTAAAATAGTATAAAATTGTATTTCCTGTAGCCTCTGTACCTCATTTCCCTTTCCTGTAGCCCGTGTACCTCATTTCCCTTTCCTGTAGCCTCTGTACCTCATTTCCCTGTCTTGTAGCCTCTGTACCTCATTTCCCTGTCTTGTAGCCTCTATTCCTCATTTCCCTTTCCTGTAGCCTTTGAAAACATATTTCTATTTCCTGTAGCCTCTGTACCTCATTTCCCTTTCCTGTAGCCCCTGTACCTCATTTACCTTTCCTGTAGCCTCTGTACCTCATTTCCCTTTCCTGTAGCCTTTGTACCATATTTCTCTTTCCTGTAGCCTCTGTCCATCATTTTCCTTCCCTGTAGCCTCTATACCTCATTTCGCTTTCCTGTAGCCTCTGTACTTCAGTTCCCTTTCCTGTCATCCCTGTCCATCATTTCCCTTTCTTGTAGCGCCTCTGTCCCTCATTTCCCTAATGTGTTGCCTCAGTACCTCATTTCCCTTTCCTGTCACCTCTGTCCCTCATCTCCCTTCCCTGTAGCCTCTAGACCTCATTTCCCTTTCCTGTAGCCCCTGTCCCTCATTTCCCTTACTTGTAGCCTCTTTACCTCGTTTCCCTTTTCTATAGCCTCTATACTTCATTTCCCTTTCCTGTAGCCTCTGCACCTCATTTCCCTTTTACTGTCACCTCTGTCCCTCATTTCCCTTTCCTGTAGCCTCTGTACCTCATTACCCTTTCCTGTAGCCTCTGTACCTCATTTCCCTTTCCTGTCACCTCTGTCCCTCATTTCCCTTCCCCGTAGCCTCTGTACCTCATTTCCCTTCCCTGTAGCCTCTGTCTCTCATTTCCCTTTCCTGTCACCTCTGTACCTCATTTCCCTTTATTGTAGTTCTGTACCTCATTTCCCTTCCCTCTTGCCTCTGTTCCTCATTTCCCTTTCCTGTAGCCTTTGTAACTCATTTTCCTTTCCTATCACCTCTGTACCTCATTTCCCTTTCCTGTTACCTCTGTCCCTCATTTCCCTTTCCTGTCGCCTCTGTCCCCCATTTCCCTTTCCTGTTACCTCTGTCCCTCAATTCCTTTTCCTGTAGTCCTTGTAGTTCATTTTGCTTTTCCTGTCACCTCTGTCCCTCATTTCCCTTTCCTGTAGCCCCTGTCCCACGTTTCCCTTTCCTGTAGTCCCTGTCCATCATTTCCCTTTTCTGTAGCCCCTGTACCTCGTTTCCCTTTCCTGTAGCCCCTGTCCCTCATTTCCTTTTCCTATAGCCCCTGTACCTCCGTTTCCCTTTCCTGTAGCCTCTATACCTCATTTCCCTTTCCTGTAGCCCCTGTCCCTTATTTCTCTTTCCTGTCACCTCTGTCCCTCATTTCCTTTTCCTGTAGTCCTTGTCCATCATTTCCCTTTCCTGTCACCTCTGTCCCTCATTTCCCTTTCCTGTAGCCCCTGTACCTCGTTTCCCTTTCCTGTAGCCCCGTACCTCGTTTCTCTTTCCTGTAGCCTCTGTACCTCATTTCCCTTTCCTGTAGCCCCTGTACCTCATTTACCTTTCCTGTAGCCTCTGTACCTCATTTCCCTTTCCTGTAGCCTTTGTACCATATTTCTCTTTCCTGTAGCCTCTGTCCATCATTTTCCTTCCCTGTAGCCTCTATACCTCATTTCCCTTTCCTGTAGCCTCTGCACCTCATTTCCCTTTTACTGTCACTTCTGTCCCTCATTTCCCTTTCCTGTAGCCTCTGTACCTCATTACCCTTTCCTGTAGCCTCTGTACCTCATTTCCCTTTCCTGTCACCTCTGTCCCTCATTTCCCTTCCCCGTAGCCTCTGTACCTCATTTCCCTTCCCTGTAGCCTCTGTCTCTCATTTCCCTTTCCTGTCACCTCTGTACCTCATTTCCCTTTATTGTAGTTCTGTACCTCATTTCCCTTCCCTCTTGCCTCTGTTCCTCATTTCCCTTTCCTGTAGCCTTTGTAACTCATTTTCCTTTCCTATCACCTCTGTACCTCATTTCCCTTTCCTGTTACCTCTGTCCCTCATTTCCCTTTCCTGTCGCCTCTGTCCCCCATTTCCCTTTCCTGTTACCTCTGTCCCTCAATTCCTTTTCCTGTAGTCCTTGTAGTTCATTTTGCTTTTCCTGTCACCTCTGTCCCTCATTTCCCTTTCCTGTAGCCCCTGTCCCACGTTTCCCTTTCCTGTAGTCCCTGTCCATCATTTCCCTTTTCTGTAGCCCCTGTACCTCGTTTCCCTTTCCTGTAGCCCCTGTCCCTCATTTCCTTTTCCTATAGCCCCTGTACCTCCGTTTCCCTTTCCTGTAGCCTCTATACCTCATTTCCCTTTCCTGTAGCCCCTGTCCCTTATTTCTCTTTCCTGTCACCTCTGTCCCTCATTTCCTTTTCCTGTAGTCCTTGTCCATCATTTCCCTTTCCTGTCACCTCTGTCCCTCATTTCCCTTTCCTGTAGCCCCTGTACCTCGTTTCCCTTTCCTGTAGCCCCGTACCTCGTTTCTCTTTCCTGTAGCCCCTGTACCTCATTTCCCTTTCCTGTAGCCCCTGTACCTCGTTTCCCTTTCCTGTAGCCCCTGTACCTCATTTCCCTTTCCTGTAGCTCCTGTACCTCGTTTCCCTTTCCTGTAGCCCCGTACCTCATTTCCCTTTCCTGTAGCCCCTTTACCTCGTTTCCCTTTCCTGTAGCCCCTGTACCTCATTTCCCTTTCCTGTAGCCCCTGTACCTCATTTCCCTTTCCTGTAGCTCCTGTCCCTCATTTCCCTTTCCTGTCGCCTCTGTCCCCCATTTCCCTTTCCTGTTACCTCTGTCCCTCAATTCCTTTTCCTGTAGTCCCTGTAGTTCATTTTGCTTTTCCTGTCACCTCTGTCCCTCATTTCCCTTTCCTGTAGCCCCTGTCCCACGTTTCCCTTTCCTGTAGTCCCTGTCCATCATTTCCCTTTTCTGTAGCCCCTGTACCTCGTTTCCCTTTCCTGTAGCCCCTGTCCCTCATTTCCTTTTCCTATAGCCCCTGTACCTCCGTTTCCCTTTCCTGTAGCCTCTATACCTCATTTCCCTTTCCTGTAGCCCCTGTCCCTTATTTCTCTTTCCTGTCACCTCTGTCCCTCATTTCCTTTTCCTGTAGTCCTTGTCCATCATTTCCCTTTCCTGTCACCTCTGTCCCTCATTTCCCTTTCCTGTAGCCCCTGTACCTCGTTTCCCTTTCCTGTAGCCCCGTACCTCGTTTCTCTTTCCTGTAGCCCCTGTACCTCATTTCCCTTTCCTGTAGCCCCTGTACCTCGTTTCCCTTTCCTGTAGCCCCTGTACCTCATTTCCCTTTCCTGTAGCTCCTGTACCTCGTTTCCCTTTCCTGTAGCCCCGTACCTCATTTCCCTTTCCTGTAGCCCCTTTACCTCGTTTCCCTTTCCTGTAGCCCCTGTACCTCATTTTCCTTTCCTGTAGCCCCCGTACCTCGTTTCCCTTTCCTGTAGCCCCTGTACCTCATTTCCCTTTCCTGTAGCTCCTGTACCTCGTTTCCCTTTCCTGTAGCCTCTATACATCATTTCCCTTTCCTGTACTTTCTGCACCTCATTTTATGATGTTACTGTTTTTCAACAAAAAAGTAAAAAAGTAAAAATACTAATCATTCGATAAAGAAGATTTTATGCTTTATCCATGTGGCTAGACTAAAGATGCATTTTTGGATTATCAAAAGCAGTGTCCACTTTTTGTCATCTTCTCTTATTAACACTCCACAAAAAAGTTATCTGTCGGGATTAGTGAACTTCTACTATAGTGTTTTTCTATCAGGGTTCTGTCCAACCCAGGAATACCTTAGAACAGGGCTTCCCTAAAAAATAAAAAGCATTGTTCTGGGAGATGGTTGTTGGAATTATAACTCTAGTATGGAGGAACATCTCATCTGATGTCGAATTCAATAGGATTGTGAAACCCTTTGTTTCAGACATATCCAAAAGTGAGCGTTCTTAAGCTGTAAACAATTTTTACAGAAAATATTTCTTTTTTTGAAATTTTGAACATTCACCTTTAAAATTTGCAGTAGGTAAAAATCGAATGTTTTGCATTCACTTTTTATTCCTACAGTTCTCGGACCAACAAGCATGTACTCTGTCGTCTGACGCCACTGGAATTGTTGTCGCTGTTCCAGCGGGCCTGCCATGTTCTGCTACCTCCTTGACCCCTGACAGCTGGAACACACTCGCAACCTCATTGTCATTAGTCTCCAGACTCCTGGGATCTCCTCTCTTCTATCCTGTCTGCATTTGTCCCTGTCATCATTGATCCTGTGTAACCTCCACATAATCCCGGCTGTCACCAGCCCCACAGACGAGCTGATATACATAACTGTCCATGAGTTGACTTCTTTCTGAGAAAAGGTTGGAATATCACCTAATTATTTATGGAGGTCATGAATATTGCTATAGAATCTGAATAAATCCGCTCATTACTGTGCAGTTAGTATATAAAATATACACTATCCAGTGCAATATATGGCGTAATGAAGGGATCGTGCGGGAAGTGAACTAAATTTCTGCCATTAGTAGAAGAAAGCCTAATCACAGCCCCCTATTCTCAATTAAATAGAATCTAACACTCAGTTTTTCCTACCTCAGTATTATAGCAGTACTATATAGAGGCAGATACCCTGATTCCAGTGATGTACCACTTACAGAGCTGCTTGATGCAGTTTTGATAAAATCCCTGTTTTATCTGCTGCAGATCTAGCAGTTCTCTGAATGCTGAGCCCTGTATAACCTCACCCACACCTCTGATTGGCAGTTTTCCGTGTACAGGGTGCATAGGCAGAAAGCTGGGGCGGGGTTATCCAAAGCTCATGAATATAGAGGAGTAGCTCTCCGCAGATTTACTAGCCCTCTAGTGATAATCATCTGCTTGTAAAACAGTGATTTTATCAAAACTACAGCAAGCAGCCCAGTAAGTGACAAATCACTGGAATTAGGGTCTCTGGTTTTACAATATTCTGCTCTCAAATAAGGTGACAAAACCTGTTGACATATTCCTTTTAATGCCTTGTGAACACTTTAGCAGGCTTGTCAGTACTGTCATAAAATATACATGTTTCATGAAATAAAATGACTCAAATTACCGGTATGAGAAATTTTTCAGAATGACACACATGCATTAGAAAATTAGCCTGGCTCCATAGTCATGCTACTCGCTTTTTACAACACATTCAGGGTACTGTGGCATTTGATATGCTTCATGACTCTTTAGATGACACCGCAATCTCTTATCTCAAAGGTATAAAAAAATACATATAACTCGTAATAAATTTGGCGCACCGCATTACTCCACCTTTTGTCACAATTTGCAATTGTAATAATTAGGATGAATATTTTACCTCTCAACTTCTATATTTCCCCCTTGTAAATAATAACACCTATACTCACCACTGGTGCCAGTGCTGTTCCAGCAGCTCAGCACTGGCTCTCCTGGGAACATGTGGCATGGTTATATCATGAGGCCAATCAGCGCTGGCCTCACTCTTCCCGCCTTTGGACGTATCACAGCTCTCAGTTCGTGTGGATGTATGTGATCCATCTGAAGGAGAGGAGAGTGAAGCCAGTGCTGATTGGCAGCAGCGACTGTGTGACATAACAATGTCACACAATCCCCGGGAAAGCCACTGCGGACACCGCTGGAACAGCGCCGGCAACAGAGGTGAGTATAGGTGTTATTTTTTTTAGAAGGGGCGAAACATAGGGATTCAGCAGGGGTTGTTTGAGTAGTGGATAACCCCCTTAACTGTGCAATCACTATCATTAGACTATCTCAGATGGGCAAGAATAAAAAGACCAAGTGTATCTGACTAAAATTATCACTTAAGGTTCCTCCATTAATCAGATGTAATCTGCAGAAGATCCCTGGAACAAGTCTTTCATTATCCTACAGCGCCACCAAAGAGGAAACAAAGCATTTCATGGCGCCCACTGAAATCAATAGGCTGTCCTTATCATGCGTGGAGTTGTTGGGTCCTCCAAGGAGTGAGGCTCCTTGGCATACACTATAAATCCTGGTCAACCACTTCAAAGAGGATCCAAAAGGAGCCTCACTCCTTGGGGGACCCAACAACTCCATGGATGATAAGGACAGTCTATTGATTTCAGTGAGCGCCATGAAATGCTTTGTTTCCTCTTTGGTGGCACATTAGAATATTATCCATAGGCTTGAAGACATAGAAAGTAGCAAAAACAGAAATATGCCCCATCCTCCGGTCTAGGGCTGCCTACCCGCCACTGCTTTACTCTTTGTTGACAAGCTGCAGCAGTGACATCATGATGACACTGCACATGACCACTGCAGCCAATCACTGAGCTCAGCTACTCTGCTGATCTAGACAGCACAAGCTACAGAACCCAATGATTGGCTGCAGCGGTTACATTTCGGTATACTATACAGCTAATTTTTTCCTTTGGAAACCTAATAATAATAATGATAATAGTATTTAATAATAATAGTAATAATGATAATAATAGTAATAATAGTAATAATGATAATAGTAATAGTAATAATAATAGTAATAATAATGCTAATAATAATAATGATAATAGTAATAATAATAATAGTAATAATAATAATAGTAATAATGATAATAATAGTAATAATAATGATAATAATAATAATTATTATTATTAATAATAGTAATAATAATAATAATAGTAATGATGATAATAATTATAACAATAATAATAGTAATAATAATGATGATAATAATAATAGTAATAATAATGATAATAGTAATAATGATAATAGTAATATAAGTAATAATAGTAATAATAGTAATAGTAATAATAATATTTATAATGATGATCATTATTATAATAATAGTAATAATAATAATAATAATAATAATTTCCTTTAATTTACTGTACAATATTCTATTATGAGAGATGAAGCCCCCACTATTTCAGCCCTGACGTTTGTAAGTTGCCCTGGCGGTGGTCTGTAACCCATGGTCTTTCATCTGTTGTGGTCCCATCAGCAGTGAAGACACGACCCCCCACATGTCTTGCATCCTCTGGCGGTCCTCATGTTGGGACCTAGAGTAAAGTTTTAGAACAGCTGGAGAGCTGCAGGTATCAGACTAATGTTCCTGATAGCAGACATGAGCCCACCCTCATGGCCCCTGCTGAAAGGTTTATCAACATTATCGTCACAGTTTTTACTTTTGCATTCTTGGATAATATTTCATAATGCCCTTTTGATACTGCAGAGGACTGGCTGACGGTGCAGCATGACAGCCCATTATCCTCCTGGTAAAAGAGGGTTAATGAATCATGGAAATGATAATTTATGTGCTGGTAATGTCATTTTTCAATGTCAAGTGCTACTTGCTATGAAATTATCTAAATTCATTTAAGATTAGGTGATACATATTTCCAGCGCAGGAAGGGAGACAGAGAAAGTTTATGGAAAACTTACAAAAATGTACTTGACTGATATCCTTTATACACTTACTGCATGTAGAATAGGTTATGTGTTACGGATGAATAAATGGTAATTATTATTATTTGATTTGTGTCACACAATACATTGTATTATAAAACATAAATATAAACATTTAATAGAGGTATTGTGGAGAGTTAGGTGTCAGGTGTAATACACTACTGGATGGGGCACTCAGCCATGGCGGACATTGTATGGTGCCTCCGTATGGCGCCTCATTGCTCCTCTATAATACAGCATCTGAGGGGTACGGCACCATTTTACGTTATTATTTTTGTTCTTCAGATAGCCACATCCAGAGATAGATTTTAATAATAGAGACAGAATAGGACCACCCCGATGGGCATGTTTGGATGGCCTTTATGTTTTTTTTTAATCAAATTTTGCATTAATTAAGTACCTTATGTTATTTACATGTACTATTACTATATACTTAATACAGGGCACAGTATATGCTCATTTTGTTTTTTCTTTGGTTTAGTCAGAGATAGGGTATTGTATTAAAGCCAAGTGCTACTTGGAGGTTCTGCACTAAGCCAAATCCAAAAGTGGATTCAAAAGGAATGGGAAATATAGAAATAATTTCTGGTTGTCTGACAGGCTGGGTTTAGCTGGAGAAAAAAATAAATCAAAATCTGCTATGACATTTTTCCAAAAAGTGAATGTATGTGAATCTCCTCTGATACAAATAATAATAATAATAATAATAATACAAATATTTGGTATATCAATAATAATAATTATTATTTGAGTCACAGGAGATTCACATACTTGCACTTTTTTGCAAAAATATCTAAACAGGTTTTGCAATTCTAATAATATTAACATTAATAATAACATTATACATATACAATTATACATAATAGGAATAGTAATAATTAACAATAAAGGATTTATATAGTTATTTTTATTAATTATTATTATTATGAGTGACAAACTATATAAATACTTTAGTTATCATTCTGTGTATTATTATTATTATTTATACTTTAAATAATAACAGTGATATGTAATAATAATAATTTTGCATTATTTTAAAAATACAATTTTCTAGCATATAATACGGTAATTTGTACATATCCAACAAGTAATTTTAGCAGTGATATTCAAGAGTTTAGGTTCATTTACAGTAGATGTCAGTGATTTTTCTTGTACACCAACAACCGGTGTCTTTTCTCAGCGAGTCATCAGAGTTTGGTCAGTGTCAGTTTTTACCATCTGAGTTTCATCAGTTTTTCGCTTATGGAGAAAAAAAAAAGTTGGAGATTTCTTAAAATTTTTATTTCAAACAGTCGGTGAAAAAAGCGGACAGCACACGGGCGGTACACAAATGGCATCTAGCTGCTGTCTGAACCATAGTCTTGCATTGACAAGTTTAGTCCGTGACTCAGATCAAACTCGAACATGTCTCCATGATTTTGTGTGAACTACAAAAATAGACAAACATGGGAACAGCCCCATAAACAATAATAGGTACAAGTGATACCCAAGGATATAACTGGCATGATAAAACTGACATCTGAATGAATAGATGCGTATACGTGTGTGCACAGGAGCCTAACACTGTCTGCTGTATTCTTTTCTGTGCGTCTAATAGCACAATATTATTTCGTGCTGTTTTGACTACTTGGCGTACGCTCTCGTAGCTGCAATATGAAGCATATTATGGTGACAGATTGGATACTAGATTATTCGACTGGATTATCGGATACTGGATTAAAGGATTTTTACAGTAATAACTGTGAGTGAATTCAGATGGTTGTAGTTTAGTGAATATAGATAATAGCAGTAATTGCTGTGAAGATACTCTGAGTGTTCTTTCACACAAGACCAATGAGTAATTTCTATATCATCAGATAATGGCTAACTGGAAGCATCTGTTGCCATCTCTTAGAGGAGGGACGATGACAACAAGTGGCCCTCGGGAGCTACTCAATTTGCTCAATTACTGTGACATGTTTCACGATCCCAGTAGAAATTCTTTGCAATCTGTTACATTTTTTATAGTAAGATTTATTTTGGGTTGTGTACAGCAGCCGGCCCTACAGTCAGTGAGGACCGTATGGGACGTAGCACTGCATGACACAGCAGGTTCTCACTGGCCATGAATCGTGCATTGAGGACCCCATATATATTAGTCCAAAATAGATGGAATCCACCAACATCAGCCGGATCAGCTGGCAGGCCAATGAGTACGGAGTCCTCCCGACTTTCCCCGAAATTGCCTGAAAGATCGGCACGTTGGATTTCCAATGGCTGATCCATTTGTTTTGTGTGATAGAGAACAGACACCGGACTGATTGTCTGAGCCCATTCCTGTGTATGGGAGATTTGGGAGAGATAGCGATACCACGTGTTTATTGCCATGGATGTGAGTGGATAAGAGGCTGCCATAAGCCTCTGCTTATCTCGTGGTTGAACAAAGGATCGGATATGTTAGGCCCCTTTCACACATCAGTTTTTTGCCATCAGTTACAATCCGTTGGCTCGATTGTGAAAAACTGATGCGACGGATCCATTTTTTTGGACGGGTCAGAATAGCGAAACTGGCTAATTGGATCAGAGCATGCTTAATTAAAAAAAACGGCTTCCATTCTAGCAAACGATGGATGGCAACGGATCCGTCGCTGTCCGTTTTTTCGTTGTACACAAAAAACGCTACTTTGTCCGTTGTCTCCGACCGCCGGACGAACAATTTTCGAGGGATCTGGCGAACAACGGATGAAACGTGAGGCCATCGGTCGCAATCCATCGCTAATACAAGTCTATGAGAAAAAAACGGATCTGGCAGCATTAGTCTCTGGATCCGTTTTTTTCAAAATTCGACGGATTGAGACTGATAGCAAAAACTGACGTTTGAAAGGGGTTTTAGGTGCACCTTGTCCGGCCCATCAGCAGACATCGGAGGACAGTGGGGACCACTCACATCAATAAGATTGTCCTCACATCCTGGTGACTTCAGTTGGATTTGTTTTTATATCAACCATAAGGTAGGAACACTCTACTAATTATTTTTTTCCCCATGGGCTTTTTTAACCAACAGCTTCATTACTATTTTATCACAGCGTACTCTTTGCCCTAAGCCCTTGGTTCATCCTTATATGAAGGCTTGGACTAGCCCACAGGAGAGCAGGAGAATCCTCCGTTGGGCCACCATTCTCTTATATGAGCAGTACTTAGCACAATATACTTGAATCACTATGTACAGACAGAGGCGGCATCTTATTCATGTTACAATCTACCAGATCATTGTTATATACATTTGTGATTGAGGATAATGTCACATGTGCATGTAGCTGAAAAGTGGGGCCCTGGAGTTGGTCACTGATGGGCCCTTGGCTGCCCAGTCCGACACTGCCTATATGTGTATTCTTGCCACAGTACAGTGACTTATAGAAGTCGGTCTGTACTGAAACACAGGACAGCAGCTCCAGCTGTAGATTGCCTATAATGTAGCCGCACTTTGATTGACATATGTATAATTGAACGTTGTACCAGAAATACCTTGCAGTGCACATTAGTCATCACGTCATGTTGGCTAGATACAACCACTTCTTTCTAAAAGGTTTGAAGCATCAGTCAAGAAGAACCTTCAGTGACAGAGGAAACCTAAGCATCCTCACATATCAGCCCTTTGGTCTTGGATCCTCAGAATGCTTACACTAGTTTGCTGTCATGTTGCTTAATGTGACTACTCCATTTAAGAGGCTTTCAGTATTATTAAAAAGTTCTCTGCTCCAAAAAATACCCCCCTCTATGCATATGACAAAGGCCAAGTAATACTATCAGGCTGGCATCCTTCTTAACATCAATAACGGTTTTAAGGGACATTCTGAACCCATAACAGAAGATGTGCACATCCACTTGTTATCGCATTGTAAACTTTTATGGTTCCCACCAGACATTACAGCTAAAAAGTTACTTGTGAAGCCTCCAATAAGAAACAGGAGAACATTAGAGCTCCAAAATGACCTCTAAAACACATTGCCTTCTTTTATAACTTTAGGGTCATTGGTCCCTTTAGAGCCTGAGCATAACCCTTAGGTACACTGTCCAGCCTGTATTTCCTTATATGTCAGGGGTTGGAATTTTTCCTTTACTCTGGAAGAATGATGTTGGGCCTAGGAATAAGTGTAGTACAAGATAAGACTCGGAGAAGAAATTGGAATCAGAAAGGATGATTGATCCAAAGAACGAAGACATTAGTTTTTGGAAATAATATATGGTTAGGCAAATAGGGGAGGGTCGTTCGTAGTTGATCCCATCCATTTGGCCATGGAGAGAACCTATGCCAGACTCCCTTCTCTCTAGGAAATACATTATTGGAAACTAAATTAATTATCAGCAAAGGATCAATTGGATGACAACTATCTGTCCCAATGCCTTCATACATAGGAAACGAGCATTCCTATGGCAGCGCCCTATATCCAAGGAGAACAAAAGGGTGAGTTGTAGACGGGATCCTTCTCTCCCCCAACATCATCCCTCCATACACATTGCAGAATAAGCAGGCTCAGTGACTTTAGCCTAAAGTGTATGGCTGCCATAGGAGTCGCGGAAAGAGTTGAAGGGAGGAACAAATGTCAAGCCCTTCAGCCATCAGTAGCAAAACTCAATGACAGCATAAGAGTTATGAAGGTTTGATCTTGGCTACTGGACCCCATCTTTGCCATGTATAATATTTCAACGCAACCAATGATTCTACAAAAGTACCATCATTCTTCAATCTTTTGTAGGCGCCGTGTATAGACTGGTTCAGGTTGGTTTGCCATAATCATTGGCTAACCATTGGCAATTATTTTTCCGTCGTAACTAGTGAGGAGCGAGTATACTCGTTGCTCGGGTTTTCCAGAGCACGCTCTGGTGGTCTCCGAATATTTTGGCGTGCTCGGAGATTTCGTTTATGTCAATGCAGCTGCATGATTTGCAGCTGCTAGACAGCCTGAATACATGTAGGAATTACCTAACACACAGGCAATCCCCACATGTATTCAAGCTGTCTAGCAGCCGCAAATCATGCAGTTGCGTCAACATAAATTAATTTTTGAGCACGCTGAAATACTCAGAGACCACCCGAGCATGCTCGGAGAAACTCGAGTAACGAGCATACTCGCTCATCACTAGTCGTAACTTTGCTCTCCGGAGCAATAATGGCGTTTTTTTCCCCCAATGCACTCCTATTACAGGTATATTGTAAGTGCCCAGCTCTAGATATCAGACCTCTAGCTCGCTCCCCTGCATTATGCATGGCTTTGCAGATCACCTTTGCATAGATATTTGCAACATTTAGCGATGTGCTAAGTGCAGCATTATTAAGCTTCAATGCATTGTTATGAATACAGATTCCAGTTTTGGCATTCTTGATCAGAATAAATGAAAAAAAAAATCTGGTTGAATATCTTATTACATGTATTTTCAATATGTAATAGGAATCAGTCAGAAGTCTCATGAATAGGCAATGCAGGTGTAATGCAAGCGAATGAACTTCTCAGCAATCGGCACATCCACTTTATCCTAGACGCAACTGGGTGCGCGCCCCGTCTGCCTAATAGGTGGCCAGATCTCTTCTATTTATATCATCCCTGCACCGCCTGAACTTCTCATCACCCAAGGTTATATTGCAGTAAGTCCCTCATTGCTTTGCAGTCGTGGAGTTTTGCCGTTACTCCCTCTTATGTAGTGAAGGTTATAAAGATGAAAACCCAGTGAAGGGAGACAGATTGCAAGTAGAGTGTTTCTGGATGCAAAATGCAAATTACCTACTGTCTTGGCACATCCAGTATGCAGATTGCCTCCCCCCGCTGCCCCCCTTTAAAAATCTCCTATGACTTGATACGTTGTTAGTACTGAATATCAAATACTATCAAGATGCTTTTTAACATGTCACGGTCTGCTTACCCACACATAATGAATCAGCGGGAAAGGAGATTTCTAAAGGGAAAAAAAGTGCATTATTAAAGGAAGGTTAATAAAAAAAACACCCATACTACTTTTTTTAAAGGCTGGAGAAGAGAAACCACTTTAAAAGTACATTTAATTAAATTTAAGGTCACAGCTTGTGACAAGAAAGAAGAAAGGCGAGCCAGATCAAAGGGAATCCCCTGTTAAAACTCTGCATGGGAGGGTTTTTTCCCAATTTTTTTCCCGTCGACATAAAAACGAGGCGAACAGATATGTTTGGAGCTGAAAAATTGGTGGTGACAAAGGGAGATAATTGTCAAAGAAGACTTAAAGTGATTTTGATCCTCAGGTCCAAAGTGCAGGAAAAAAGCATGGGATCATCTTTGATTAGCCTACCTGATATGAATCCCACCTTAAAGTCACTCTCCATTATTAACCTTTATGCTATTTTTAGGTCCAGCATTTTTCTAATATACACTCACCGGCCACTTTATTAGGTACACCATGCTAGTAACGGGTTGGACCCCCTTTTGCCTTCAGAACTGCCTCAATTCTTCGTGGCATAGATTCAACAAGGTGCTGGAAGCATTCCTCAGAGAATTTGGTCCATATTGACATGATGGCATCACACAGTTGCCGCAGATTTGTCGGCTGCACATCCCAAAGATGCTCCATACAAGGCAGGATGGATCCATGCTTTCATGTTGTTTACGCCAAATTCTGACCCTACCATCCGAATGTCGCAGCAGAAATCGAGACTCATCAGACCAAGCAACGTTTTTCCAATCTTCTACTGTCCAATTTCGATGAGCTTGTACAAATTGTAGCCTCAGTTTCCTGTTCTTAGCTGAAAGGAGTGGTACCCGGTGTGGTCTTCTGCTGCTGTAGCCCATCTGCCTCAAAGTTCGACGCACTGTGCGTTCAGAGATGCTCTTAGGCCTACCTTGGTTGTAACGGGTGGCGATTTGAGTCACTGTTGCCTTTCTATCAGCTCGAACCAGTCTGCCCATTCTCCTCTGACCTCTGGCATCAACAAGGCATTTCCGCCCACAGAACTGCCGCTCACTGGATTTTTTTTCTTTTTCGGACCATTCTCTGTAAACCCTAGAGATGGTTGTGCGTGAAAATCCCAGTAGATCAGCAGTTTCTGAAATACTCAGACCAGCCCTTCTGGCACCAACAACCATGCCACGTTCAAAGGCACTCAAATCACCTTTCTTCCCCATACTGATGCTCGGTTTGAACTGCAGGAGATTGTCTTGACCATGTCTACATGCCTAAATGCACTGAGTTGCCGCCATGTGATTGGCTGATTAGAAATTAAGTGTTAACAAGAAGTTGGACAGGTGTACCTAATAAAGTGGCCGGTGAGTGTATATGTGTTGGGTCAGAGCTCCGTTTTTCTGAAGTCCTCTGCAGTGAAATCACTAGTGCTAAAGAGCCAGGGTTTGGACCCTAGATTTCTTGCCCGGTGCCCTGGATCTCTGGCGAGCGCCACTTGGAACTCATATATTTACCCTAAAAGGCCAAATTCCCACGAGAACTGTATCAGTGGCAATATGACACCAATACAATTCAAGAGGAGAAGTGGAAGCACCAAGCTCCCTGCCCTACCATCCTCCATCTTGTAGGCCACAGGCGGCGAATGTTGGCACCCTGGCGCAAAGATATCACAGAGTACAAGGCAGAAGGACAGATCAGGTGACTCTAAATTATTTTTTGGTGGCAAGTGCAGCACACAAGGGTATTATTACTGAGGGGACTCCCAGGGAAGCATCAGTACTGAAGGGGGCCATATGGGGACATTAGTGCTGAATGGGGCCCTACGGGGGCAATAATACTAAAAGCGGCACTATGGGGGCATAAGTACTGAAGGGGGCTCTATGGGGGTCATTAGTAATGAAGAGGGCATTTTGGATGGGGCATTATTACCAAAGAGGGAGATAGAGGCATTTTAATTAAAGGGGCAATCTGGGAGGCATTCATTATGAAAGGGACACTATGGGTGAAATAGTACTGAAGGGTTACTATAAGGGGCGTTAGTTCTGTTAGTTCTGAAGAGGGCACTTTGGGGGTATTAGTATTGAAGGGGGCACTATAGGGGGCATTAAAGCTGAAGAGGGAAATCTGAGTGGGGAACATGAGGCATTATTATTGGAGGAAAACTCAGGAGGCATTACTATTAGAGGAACACTTAGGGGGCATTATTATTGGAGGAACACTCAGGGGGCATTATTATGGGAGGAACACTCAGGAGGCATTATTATTGGAGGAACACTCGGGGCATTATTATTGGAGGAACACGCAGGTGGCATTATTATTGGAGGAACACTCAGGAGGCATTATTATTGGAGGAACACTCAGGAGGCATTATTATTGGAGGAACACGCAGGTGGCATTATTATTGGAGGCACACTCATGAGGCATTATTATTGGAGGAACACTCAGGAGGCATTATTATTGGAGGCACAATCAGGAGGCATTATTATTAGTGGAACACTCAGGAGGCATTATTATTGGAGGAACACTCAGGAGGCATTATTATTGGAGGAACACTCAGGTGGCATTATTATTGGAGGAACACTCAGGAGGCATTATTATTGGAGGAACACTCAGGGCGCATTATTATTGGAGGAACACTCAGGAGGCATTATTATTGGAGGAACACTCATGAGGCATCATTATTGGAGGAACACTCAGGAGGCATTATTATTGGAGGCACACTCAGGGCGCATTATTATTGGAGGAACACGCAGGTGGCATTATTATTGGAGGAACACTCAGGAGGCATTATTATTGGAGGAACATTCAGGAGGCATTATTATTGGAGGAAAACTCAGGAGGCATTATTATTGGAGGAACACTCAGGAGGCATTATTATTGGAGGAACACTCAGGAGGCATTATTATTGGGGGAACACTCAGGAGGCATTATTATTGGAGGAACACTCAGGAGGCATTATTATTGGAGGAACACGCAGGAGGCATTATTATTGGAGGAACACTCAGGAGGCATTATTATTGGGGGAACACTCAGGAGGCATTATTATTGGAGGAACACTCAGGAGGCATTATTATTGGTGGAACACTCAGGAGGCATTATTATTGGAGGAACACTCAGGAGGCATTATTATTGGAGGCACAGCCAGGAGGCATTATTATTGGAGGAACACTCGGGGCATTATTATTGGTGGAACACTCAGGAGGCATTATTATTGGAGGAACACTCAGGTGGCATTATTATTGGAGGAACACTCAGGAGGCATTATTATTGGAGGAACACTCAGGAGGCATTATTATTGGAGGAACACTCAGGAGGCATTATTATTGGAGGCACACTCATGAGGCATCATTATTGGAGGAACACTCAGGAGGCATTATTATTGGAGGCACACTCAGGGTGCATTATTATTGGAGGAACACTCAGGGGGCATTATTATTGGAGGAACAATCAGGGGGCATTATTATTGGAGGAACACTCGGGGGCATTATTATTGGAGGAACACTCAGGAGGCATTATTATCGGAGGAACACTCAGGAGGCATTATTATTGGGGGAACACTCAGGAGGCATTATTATTGGAGGAACACTCAGGAGGCATTATTATTGGAGGCACACTCATGAGGCATTATTATTGGAGGAACACTCAGTAGGCATTATTATTGGAGGAACAATCAGGGGGCATTATTATTGGAGGAACACTCAGGAGGCATTATTATTGGAGGCACACTCAAGAGGCATTATTATCGGAGGAACACTCAGGAGGCATTATTATTGGAGGCACACTCAGGAGGCATTATTATTGGAGGCACACTCAGGGAGCATTATTACTGGAGGCACACTCAGGAGGCATTATTATTGGAGGAACACTCAGGAGGAATTATTATTGGAGGAACACTCAGGGGGCATTATTATTGTAGGAACACTCGGGGCATTATTATTGGAGGCACACTTGGGAGCATTATTATTGGAGAAACACTCGGGGGCATTATTATTAGAGGAACACTCAGGGGGCATTATTACTGGAGGCACACTCAGGAGGCATTATTATTGGAGGCACACTCAGGCGGCATTATTATATGTAGGGCATGCTGGGAGTTGTAGTTTTCCTACAATTAAGTTGGGGAACACTAGTCTATGGTATGTATCTCTTGAGACCAGGCTGGATGTCCAGGGTGGCTACCATTCACATGTAATGGCTAGCTCTAGGTCAGTTGAGCCTTTAATATCATTATTATGAATATGATACATTATTACGTTATTATTGTGCTACATTGTAAATGCCCTGTGTGTTTTTCTATCCCACCACTCCTATGTATGCCATCTCGTTCCCTCGCCTGCCAGGCCAGTGATCATCTGCGCCAGGCTTCACATTGGAAGCTCGTGAAGTTCCTGCCAGCCATTCACCTTATGCCCCCTCTTGCTCATGTACCATAACATTTTTGCCTGTCCGGCCAATGCATCTTTGCTGATTCCAGCCATTCATCCTCTGTAATGATACAATTGGGCAGCTTTGATCGGTGTAATTGGGCTTGGTTCCCTTTGCTGCTGATTGATATACATGCAAATCCCAATGGTACCAGATGGGCGCTGGATTATTAGGTTTTTATGGATTATTACATGACTATTGATACCAAAATGATATATTCATAGGTTGCTACCAAGTTTTCACACTCCCATCTACTGCTATGAAAACTTTCCAAGTCATTGTCTTCCTATGTATTCTATCTATTTTTAAAGGCTGATGTCAGGGTTTCTGGACAGCAATCTGTAGAAAGCGATAACATTGAATTTTGCATTGATGCATCCCTTCCTTACATGCACGTAATTCTTGATTCTCCCAGCCATTGACATTAGACTTTGATTGCCTCCTTTTGCATACAGTGTGATAATTGCTGGCACATTGCTTACTTTGCTTGCTACCTGCCGCTGACTTTTGCGCAGCTCCATAGCCTGTTTTATGCCTACATATATCAAACTCTTGATTTTTACAATGACTTGGCTTGTGTAAATCCAAACGAGCATCAATATAAGAAAATATATTACATTTTTAAAATGAATGAATTTGGGGTCTGTCCCTTTAAATCTCCATCAGGTCTTTTGTAATAATAAATATGTTAATCGTATGTATCTCTGTGATCAAGCGCAGGGATGATAAGGAAGCAAACAAGCACGCGGTGCACTGGATGTCTTTACATCATCCCGGACAATTGTTCCTCTTGTACTGGAGCCATTGATCACACTGTGAATGAATGTGGTCAGACCTTATGCATAGCAAATTCCGCTACCGTTCTGTCATCCAGCCAAAGCCGTGCATCAGCGTTCCCTCGCCAGCCTGACAGTGCCATGCACATGAAACTTGTCAGGCCAGAAACTCTGCTTGGGATAATAAAGTAGACATCTGTTGCATTCTGAGCAGCTCTCTAGCTTTATAAAGAATCCCAATTAACCGGGATTGGAATAATAAGATTGCACTCTGTGGATGATTCCACTATTCGTGCGAAATTAATACTTGTTACTTTTCAGAATTACAGTCTAATTATATTATAATATAAAACTTCTAGAAAAGAAGCATTTTAACATATTCTAGTTTATAGGGCACAGTCGTATAATAATTGCATTCTTAAAAGAAAGAAGTATAATAATGGTTATATAGTTGTACATACAGGGCAGCATTATAGTAGTTATATTCTTGTACATAGGGATCAATATTATAGTAGTTATATATTCTTGTACATAGGAGCAGTATTATAGTAGTTATATTCTTGTACATAGGGGCAGTATTATAGAAGTTATATTCTTGTACATAGGGGCACTATTATAGTAGTTATATTCTTGTACATAGGGGCAGTATTATAGAAGTTATATTCTTGTACATAGGGGCACTATTATAGTAGTTATATTCTTGTACATAGGGGCAGTATTATAGTAGTTATATTTTTGTACATGGGAGCAGTATTATAGTGGTTATATTCCTGTACATAGGAGCAGTATTATAGTAGTTATATTCTTGTACATAGGGGTAGTATTATAGTAGCTATATTCTTGTACATAGGGGGCAGTATTATAGTCGTTATATTCTTGTACATGGGATCAGTATTATAGTAGTTATATTCTTGTACATAGAGGCAGTATTATAGTAGTTATATTCTTGTACATAGGAGCAGTATTATAGTAGTTATATCCTTGTACAAACTGGGCAGTATTATAGTAGTTATATTCTTGCACATAGAGGCAGTAGTATAGTAGTTATATTCTTGCACATAGGGGCAGTATTATAGTAGTTATATGCCTGTACATAGGGGACAGTATTATAGTAGTTATATTCTTGTACATAGGAGGCAGTATTATCTTGTACATAGGGGCAGTTTTATAGTAGTTATATTATTGTACATAGCGGCAGTATTATAATAGTTATATTCTTATACATAGTGGCAGTATTACAGTAGTTATATTCTTGTACATAGGAGCAGTATTATAGTCGTTATATTCTTGTACATAGGGTCAGTATTATAGTAGTTATATTCTTGTACATAGGGGCAGTATTATAGTAGTTATATTCTTGCACATAGGGGCAGTATTATAGTAGCTATATTCTTGTACATAGGGGCAGTATTATAGTAGTTACAATATTGTATATAGGAGCAGTATTATAGTAGTTATATTCTTGTACATAGAGGCAGTATTATAGTAGTGATACTCTTGTACATAGGGGAAGTATTATAGTAGTTATATTCTTATACATAGAAGCAGTATTGCAGTATTATAATAGCTATATTCTTGTACATAGGGGGCAGTATTATAGTAGTTATATTCTTGTACATAGAGGCAGTATTATAGTAGTTATATTCTTGTACATAGGGGCAGTATTATAGTAGTTATATTCTTTTACATAGTAGCAGTATTATAGTAGTTAGAATATTGTATATAGGAGCAGTATTATAGTAGTTATATTCTTGTACATAGGAGCTGTATTATAGTCATTATATTCTTGTACATAGGGGCAGTATTATAGTAGTTACAATATTGTATATAGGAGCAGTATTATAGTAGTTCTACTCTTGTACAAAGAGGCAGTATTATAGTAATTATATTCTTGTACATAGAAGCAGTATTATAATAGCTATATTCTTGTACATAGGGGGCAGTATTATAGTAGTTATATTCTTGTACATAGAGGCAGTATTATAGTAGTTATATTCTTGTACATAGGGGCAGTATTATAGAAGTTATATTCTTGTACATAGGGGCACTATTATAGTAGTTATATTCTTGTACATAGGGGCAGTATTATAGAAGTTATATTCTTGTACATAGGGGCACTATTATAGTAGTTATATTCTTGTACATAGGGGCAGTATTATAGTAGTTATATTTTTGTACATGGGAGCAGTATTATAGTGGTTATATTCCTGTACATAGGAGCAGTATTATAGTAGTTATATTCTTGTACATAGGGGTAGTATTATAGTAGCTATATTCTTGTACATAGGGGGCAGTATTATAGTCGTTATATTCTTGTACATGGGATCAGTATTATAGTAGTTATATTCTTGTACATAGAGGCAGTATTATAGTAGTTATATTCTTGTACATAGGAGCAGTATTATAGTAGTTATATCCTTGTACAAACTGGGCAGTATTATAGTAGTTATATTCTTGCACATAGAGGCAGTAGTATAGTAGTTATATTCTTGCACATAGGGGCAGTATTATAGTAGTTATATGCCTGTACATAGGGGCAGTTTTATAGTAGTTATATTATTGTACATAGCGGCAGTATTATAATAGTTATATTCTTATACATAGTGGCAGTATTACAGTAGTTATATTCTTGTACATAGGAGCAGTATTATAGTCGTTATATTCTTGTACATAGGGTCAGTATTATAGTAGTTATATTCTTGTACATAGGGGCAGTATTATAGTAGTTATATTCTTGCACATAGGGGCAGTATTATAGTAGTTATATTCTTGTACATAGGGGTAGTATTATAGTAGCTATATTCTTGTACATAGGGGCAGTATTATAGTAGTTACAATATTGTATATAGGAGCAGTATTATAGTAGTTATATTCTTGTACATAGAGGCAGTATTATAGTAGTGATACTCTTGTACATAGGGGAAGTATTATAGTAGTTATATTCTTATACATAGAAGCAGTATTGCAGTATTATAATAGCTATATTCTTGTACATAGGGGGCAGTATTATAGTAGTTATATTCTTGTACATAGAGGCAGTATTATAGTAGTTATATTCTTGTACATAGGGGCAGTATTATAGTAGTTATATTCTTTTACATAGTAGCAGTATTATAGTAGTTAGAATATTGTATATAGGAGCAGTATTATAGTAGTTATATTCTTGTACATAGGAGCTGTATTATAGTCGTTATATTCTTGTACATAGGGGCAGTATTATAGTAGTTACAATATTGTATATAGGAGCAGTATTATAGTAGTTCTACTCTTGTACAAAGAGGCAGTATTATAGTAATTATATTCTTGTACATAGAAGCAGTATTATAATAGCTATATTCTTGTACATAGGGGGCAGTATTATAGTAGTTATATTCTTGTACATAGAGGCAGTATTATAGTAGTTATATTCTTGTACATAGAAGCAGTATTATAGTAGTTATATTCTTTTACATAGTAGCAGTATTATAGTAGTTAGAATATTGTATATAGGAGCAGTATTATAGTAGTTATATTCTTGTACATAGGAGCTGTATTATAGTCGTTATATTCTTGTACATAGGGGCAGTATTATAGTAGTTACAATATTGTATATAGGAGCAGTATTATAGTAGTTCTACTCTTGTACAAAGAGGCAGTATTATAGTAATTATATTCTTGTACATAGAAGCAGTATTATAATAGCTATATTCTTGTACATAGGGGGCAGTATTATAGTAGTTATATTCTTGTACATAGAAGCAGTATTATAGTGGTTATTTTCTTGTACATAGGAGCAGTATTATATTAGTTATATTCTTGTACATAGAAGCAGTATTATAGTAGTTATATTCTTGTACATAGAAGCAGTATTATAGTGGTTATTTTCTTGTACATAGGAGCAGTATTATATTAGTTATATTCTTGTACATAGAAGCAGTATTATAGTAGTTATATTCTTGTACATAGAAGCAGTATTATGGAAGTTATATTCTTGTACATAGAAACAGTATTATAGTAGTTATATTCTTGTACATAGGGGCAGTATTATAGTAGTTATATTTTTGTACATGGGAGCAGTATTATAGTGGTTATATTCCTGTACATAGGAGCAGTATTATAGTAGTTATATTCTTGTACATAGGGGTAGTATTATAGTAGCTATATTCTTGTACATAGGGGGCAGTATTATAGTCGTTATATTCTTGTACATGGGATCAGTATTATAGTAGTTATATTCTTGTACATAGAGGCAGTATTATAGTAGTTATATTCTTGTACATAGGAGCAGTATTATAGTAGTTATATCCTTGTACAAACTGGGCAGTATTATAGTAGTTATATTCTTGCACATAGAGGCAGTAGTATAGTAGTTATATTCTTGCACATAGGGGCAGTATTATAGTAGTTATATGCCTGTACATAGGGGACAGTATTATAGTAGTTATATTCTTGTACATAGGAGGCAGTATTATCTTGTACATAGGGGCAGTTTTATAGTAGTTATATTATTGTACATAGCGGCAGTATTATAATAGTTATATTCTTATACATAGTGGCAGTATTACAGTAGTTATATTCTTGTACATAGGAGCAGTATTATAGTCGTTATATTCTTGTACATAGGGTCAGTATTATAGTAGTTATATTCTTGTACATAGGGGCAGTATTATAGTAGTTATATTCTTGCACATAGGGGCAGTATTATAGTAGTTATATTCTTGTACATAGGGGTAGTATTATAGTAGCTATATTCTTGTACATAGGGGCAGTATTATAGTAGTTACAATATTGTATATAGGAGCAGTATTATAGTAGTTATATTCTTGTACATAGAGGCAGTATTATAGTAGTGATACTCTTGTACATAGGGGAAGTATTATAGTAGTTATATTCTTATACATAGAAGCAGTATTGCAGTATTATAATAGCTATATTCTTGTACATAGGGGGCAGTATTATAGTAGTTATATTCTTGTACATAGAGGCAGTATTATAGTAGTTATATTCTTGTACATAGGGGCAGTATTATAGTAGTTATATTCTTTTACATAGTAGCAGTATTATAGTAGTTAGAATATTGTATATAGGAGCAGTATTATAGTAGTTATATTCTTGTACATAGGAGCTGTATTATAGTCGTTATATTCTTGTACATAGGGGCAGTATTATAGTAGTTACAATATTGTATATAGGAGCAGTATTATAGTAGTTCTACTCTTGTACAAAGAGGCAGTATTATAGTAATTATATTCTTGTACATAGAAGCAGTATTATAATAGCTATATTCTTGTACATAGGGGGCAGTATTATAGTAGTTATATTCTTGTACATAGAGGCAGTATTATAGTAGTTATATTCTTGTACATAGGGGCAGTATTATAGAAGTTATATTCTTGTACATAGGGGCACTATTATAGTAGTTATATTCTTGTACATAGGGGCAGTATTATAGAAGTTATATTCTTGTACATAGGGGCACTATTATAGTAGTTATATTCTTGTACATAGGGGCAGTATTATAGTAGTTATATTTTTGTACATGGGAGCAGTATTATAGTGGTTATATTCCTGTACATAGGAGCAGTATTATAGTAGTTATATTCTTGTACATAGGGGTAGTATTATAGTAGCTATATTCTTGTACATAGGGGGCAGTATTATAGTCGTTATATTCTTGTACATGGGATCAGTATTATAGTAGTTATATTCTTGTACATAGAGGCAGTATTATAGTAGTTATATTCTTGTACATAGGAGCAGTATTATAGTAGTTATATCCTTGTACAAACTGGGCAGTATTATAGTAGTTATATTCTTGCACATAGAGGCAGTAGTATAGTAGTTATATTCTTGCACATAGGGGCAGTATTATAGTAGTTATATGCCTGTACATAGGGGACAGTATTATAGTAGTTATATTCTTGTACATAGGAGGCAGTATTATCTTGTACATAGGGGCAGTTTTATAGTAGTTATATTATTGTACATAGCGGCAGTATTATAATAGTTATATTCTTATACATAGTGGCAGTATTACAGTAGTTATATTCTTGTACATAGGAGCAGTATTATAGTCGTTATATTCTTGTACATAGGGTCAGTATTATAGTAGTTATATTCTTGTACATAGGGGCAGTATTATAGTAGTTATATTCTTGCACATAGGGGCAGTATTATAGTAGTTATATTCTTGTACATAGGGGTAGTATTATAGTAGCTATATTCTTGTACATAGGGGCAGTATTATAGTAGTTACAATATTGTATATAGGAGCAGTATTATAGTAGTTATATTCTTGTACATAGAGGCAGTATTATAGTAGTGATACTCTTGTACATAGGGGAAGTATTATAGTAGTTATATTCTTATACATAGAAGCAGTATTGCAGTATTATAATAGCTATATTCTTGTACATAGGGGGCAGTATTATAGTAGTTATATTCTTGTACATAGAGGCAGTATTATAGTAGTTATATTCTTGTACATAGGGGCAGTATTATAGTAGTTATATTCTTTTACATAGTAGCAGTATTATAGTAGTTAGAATATTGTATATAGGAGCAGTATTATAGTAGTTATATTCTTGTACATAGGAGCTGTATTATAGTCGTTATATTCTTGTACATAGGGGCAGTATTATAGTAGTTACAATATTGTATATAGGAGCAGTATTATAGTAGTTCTACTCTTGTACAAAGAGGCAGTATTATAGTAATTATATTCTTGTACATAGAGGCAGTATTATAGTAGTTATATTCTTGTACATAGGGGCAGTATTATAGAAGTTATATTCTTGTACATAGGGGCACTATTATAGTAGTTATATTCTTGTACATAGGGGCAGTATTATAGAAGTTATATTCTTGTACATAGGGGCACTATTATAGTAGTTATATTCTTGTACATAGAGGCAGTATTATAGTAGTTATATTCTTGTACATAGGGGCAGTATTATAGAAGTTATATTCTTGTACATAGGGGCACTATTATAGTAGTTATATTCTTGTACATAGGGGCAGTATTATAGAAGTTATATTCTTGTACATAGGGGCACTATTATAGTAGTTATATTCTTGTACATAGGGGCAGTATTATAGTAGTTATATTTTTGTACATGGGAGCAGTATTATAGTGGTTATATTCCTGTACATAGGAGCAGTATTATAGTAGTTATATTCTTGTACATAGGGGTAGTATTATAGTAGCTATATTCTTGTACATAGGGGGCAGTATTATAGTCGTTATATTCTTGTACATGGGATCAGTATTATAGTAGTTATATTCTTGTACATAGAGGCAGTATTATAGTAGTTATATTCTTGTACATAGGAGCAGTATTATAGTAGTTATATCCTTGTACAAACTGGGCAGTATTATAGTAGTTATATTCTTGCACATAGAGGCAGTAGTATAGTAGTTATATTCTTGCACATAGGGGCAGTATTATAGTAGTTATATGCCTGTACATAGGGGACAGTATTATAGTAGTTATATTCTTGTACATAGGAGGCAGTATTATCTTGTACATAGGGGCAGTTTTATAGTAGTTATATTATTGTACATAGCGGCAGTATTATAATAGTTATATTCTTATACATAGTGGCAGTATTACAGTAGTTATATTCTTGTACATAGGAACAGTATTATAGTCGTTATATTCTTGTACATAGGGTCAGTATTATAGTAGTTATATTCTTGTACATAGGGGCAGTATTATAGTAGTTATATTCTTGCACATAGGGGCAGTATTATAGTAGTTATATTCTTGTACATAGGGGTAGTATTATAGTAGCTATATTCTTGTACATAGGGGCAGTATTATAGTAGTTACAATATTGTATATAGGAGCAGTATTATAGTAGTTATATTCTTGTACATAGAGGCAGTATTATAGTAGTGATACTCTTGTACATAGGGGAAGTATTATAGTAGTTATATTCTTATACATAGAAGCAGTATTGCAGTATTATAATAGCTATATTCTTGTACATAGGGGGCAGTATTATAGTAGTTATATTCTTGTACATAGAGGCAGTATTATAGTAGTTATATTCTTGTACATAGGGGCAGTATTATAGTAGTTATATTCTTTTACATAGTAGCAGTATTATAGTAGTTAGAATATTGTATATAGGAGCAGTATTATAGTAGTTATATTCTTGTACATAGGAGCTGTATTATAGTCGTTATATTCTTGTACATAGGGGCAGTATTATAGTAGTTACAATATTGTATATAGGAGCAGTATTATAGTAGTTCTACTCTTGTACAAAGAGGCAGTATTATAGTAATTATATTCTTGTACATAGAAGCAGTATTATAATAGCTATATTCTTGTACATAGGGGGCAGTATTATAGTAGTTATATTCTTGTACATAGAAGCAGTATTATAGTGGTTATTTTCTTGTACATAGGAGCAGTATTATATTAGTTATATTCTTGTACATAGAAGCAGTATTATAGTAGTTATATTCTTGTACATAGAAGCAGTATTATAGTAGTTATATTCTTGTACATAGGAGCAGTACTATAGTAGTTATATTCTTGTACATGGAAGCAGTATTATAGAAGTTATATTCTTGTACATAGAAACAGTATTATAGTAGTTATATTCTTGTACATAGGGGCAGTATTATAGTAGTTATATTCTTGTACATAGGAGCAGTATTATAGTAGTTATATTCTTGTACATAGAAGCAGTATTATAGAAGTTATATTCTTGTACATAGAAACAGTATTATAGTAGTTATATTCTTGTACATAGGGGCAGTATTATAGTAGTTATATTCTTGTACATAGGAGCAGTATTATAGTAGTTATATTCTTGTACATAGGAGCAGTATTATAGTAGTTATATTCTTGTACATAGGGGCAGTATTATAGTAGTTATATTCTTGTACATAGGGGCAGTATTATAGTAGTTATATTCTTGTACATAGGGGTAGTATTATAGTAGCTATATTCTTGTACATAGGGGCAGTATTATAGTAGTTACAATATTGTATATAGGAGCAGTATTATTGTAGTTCTATTCTTGTACATAAAGGCAGTATTAGAGTAGTGATACTCTTGTACATAGGGGAAGTATTATAGTAGTTATATTCTTGTACATAGGAGCAGTATTATAGTAGTTACAATATTGTATATAGGAGCAGTATTATAGTAGTTATACTCTTGCACAAAGAGGCAGTATTATATTAATTATATTCTTGTATATAGAAGCAGTATTATAAGAGCTATATTCTTGTACATAGGGGGCAGTATTATAGAAGTTATATTCTTGTACATAGAAGCAGTATTATAGTAGTTATATTCTTGTACGTAGGAGCAGTATTATATTAGTTATATTCTTGTACATAGGAGCAGTATTATAGTAGTTATATTCTTGTACATAGAAGTATTATTATAGAAGTTATATTCTTGTACATAGAAACAGTATTATAGTAGTTATATTCTTGTACATAGGGGCAGTATTATAGTAGTTATATTCTTGTACATAGGAGCAGCATTATAGTAGTTATATTATTGTACATGGGAGCAGTATTATAGTAGTTATATTCTTGTACATAGTGGACAGTATTATAGTAGTTATATTCTTGTACATAGGAGCAGTATTATAGTAGTTGTATTCTTGTACATAGGGGGCAGTATTATAGTAGTTATATTCTTGTACATAGGGGCAGTATTATAGTAGTTATATTCTTGTACATAGGAGCAGTATTATAGTACCGGTAGTTGTATTCTTGTACATAGGGGGCAGTATTATAGTAGTTATGTTCTGGTACATAGGAGCAGTATTATTGTAGTTATATTCTTGTACAAAGGAGCAGTATTATAGTAGTTATATTCTTGTACATAGAAGCAGTATTATAGTAGTTATATTCTTGTACATAGGGGGCAGTATTATAGTAGTTACATTATTATAAATAGGGGGTAGTATTATAGTAGTCATATTCTAATACATGAGGGGCAGTAGTATATTTGTTGTATTCTTATATAATGGTGGTAGTATTATAGTATTTTTTTTCCTCTTAAATATTGGCAGTAATATAGCTTTTATGTTCTTAAACATAAAATACAGTATTATAAAAGTTATCAATATGTTGCCAACCAAGGAGAAGGCACTGTGGGATTTCCACTTGATCTGTGACTAATAAAGTGTGAGAAACAGCTTTTCCCATAGACAACAAACCTATAATGCAGTTAGGCGGAGTACATAACAAAGCAAGCTAGATTAACATTATTCTATTGAAGTTACAAAAATTTGCTAAATCAAAATAGCATTTTCAGAAGTGACATCAATTAAATCTAGGACTTTATTTCCAACTCTATTCCTTTATTTTCAAATGAGAATATTGGTGAAAAAAACTATTTATCAGGTGGGCTAAAAGTACTGAATAGATTGGTCTTCCGCCACCCCTATAGTACTGTATATTATAAATCTCCCGTTACAGCAGAATATTACAGTGATGCAATTTTGGAAATGTAAGATGATGATGAAAATAGTTTTGCCAAACTGAGTAATGAATATCTATCTAAACATCTTATTTTTTTGGTTTTTTAACGGAATCCCATAATGCATCACTTTAAACCCAAGCTGGGTGGAGCTTTTCTAGAACATGGGGATAGGTATGGCCAATAGGAGCTTGAGTAGGAGGAGAGAACGCACAACTGGTTTAACTCGGCTTCTATATTTGTGCACGTAGCGAGCGGACATCATAGGTTCCAGTGAAGTTGTCCACAGTAAATTTGTTTCCTAAACTTTACTCAAATAACGTATAAATCAACATGAAAATAAAATTTTATTTATCAAACCTGTCAATTCCGCTAAAGCAATTTATTGTGAATTGAAGCAGAGGTGTTGATTGAAGTTGATTCAACTTTATTCTCGGAAGGATGGATCTTAAGCTCAAACCAGAAAAACTCCCTAAGCCAAGGGAGTGCTCAGCAGGGAGATATTAATTACCAGCTATAAATCCGATAGAGCCTGCAGTGTTGTCTCCGCTGTGGGATACTGCAGAATAATCACCATGAATCTGCTATTCAATTTTTGGGAATATGTTGTAGATTATTGAACGTTGACAGCAGAATGCAGTAAAATGGAAAGCATTTTGGTATCTTGAGGAATTCCAATGAGTTTTTCTTGATGATTCGGAAAATAAATAACTAGTACCAGGGGAAGGCCATATTTCTGGCGAATGTTTTTTAATTGTAGTTTGTCTGAAATGTACAACTCGTAAAACCTCCCACAACTATTGGTTGTAAATCTGATCTTTTGTTGTACATTTTATTGAAAGCAGGCATTTACGATCAGGAATTTATTTTCCTAAAGTTTTGAAAAATATATCACGGCAACAAGGAAAATTTTTGCAAGATTTTTTTTTTCTTCTGAAACATGCCATATTAAATGGTGCATATAATTTTATGACTTATTTCACTTGGAAATTATTTTATTTTATTCATATTTATTTGCTATAATTTTTATTATTTTATTTTTTATCAGCCATGGGTAGAAAATATTGGCTTCCAAAGTAAAGTAATGCTGCTTTACAGGGGTGTAAAAGCACGCCCTATTGCTAGTCCCCAGTGCTTGGCAGAAAAAAAGATGACTCCAGGACTTCTATTTATTGGTAATTTTTTAAGCGGAATGTTCCTTAAATTTCTTAGGTTGAGCTTTCGGTTTCATTAAATATTTGACGTTCACAATTTCTCCTTCTGCTTTATACTTCCCACTTTGTTGTAAACCCCATTGCTTTGTATAAAACATGGCCACGACTGGGGTAATCCTACTACCTCCCATAAAAATGTAAACTAGACAAAGTAGTGACATAAAAACAACATTTTTTTTCTCTAACAACATATAAAACCTAAAGTCAAGGGAACTTCATCAGCACTGGAAGGGGATATGAAAATTACAGGCAGGAACCGGGCAGAAGTGTCGTAACTGTGCGCCGATCATTGTATATCTGAGCGCTGGATTTAGAGTCATAAGGAGAAATCGTCACGCAGCCATATATTGTACATTCCTATGGAAATAATATTTGATGTGAAATAAGTGAGCTGTATAATCTGCACCAGACAGCGTTCAATATACTTGGGCTGCTAAATACATGCGTATAAACCCAATGAGAGAGATTTACCAAATCCCGTATACCTGCTCTCCTACAGATTTTTTCAGATCCCCACACCAAATTCATGGCTGTTTGTCAATATGGGGAAGGCCACTGGTGGACACGAACAGAAAAGACCCCCAAAAACAAAATATGGAGCCCTATGTAGTTCAATAGCTCATCATAATGACCAAATCCACCTGCTTTAGAGGTGGTAGTGGTCCTCTTAACTGTTGAACCCATGGGCAGCTGCACAAGTTGCACCAATGAAATGGCAAAATGGCAACCCCTGGGGTAGGCTACTGAACCCAGAGGCATAACATGAAGATTTGGGGCTCCAATGCCTCAGTCCTCTCTTGTATGATACCGGGGTCTTCTTATTTGGCAGAGGGCCCCATGGAACACCAGGGCCCAGGGTCTTCAGCTACTCCCTACACACACAGATAAGCACAACTGACCATAACTTCAGTCTATTGGAATTCACACCCATCTTCTTCGCTCTTTTTAGATGCTACTAAACAGTGGGCATTAATGAACCCAAAAGAAAGAGACTCCCAAGAAACAAAAAATGGAATCCATCTTCAGGCATATTCAAACAAAGCATGATTGCAGAGAAGAACAGGTCTATAATGGAAAGATTTGTCTCCTACTGATTTTTAAAGTATTTTCAACCCCTGTTTTGTCTTTTACATGTGACCCAAGTGTAATATAAAAATGATACATAGCACATATGCAAATAGCCTCTTCAGAATGAAGGAGATTTGACCTCTGGCATCATCTATTGGATCTAACAATCCTAAAAGTCAATATCGTCCATGTAACAAGACTTAGGGTACCGTCACACAGTGCCATTTTGATCGCTACGACGGCACGATCCGTGACGTCGCAGCGATCGTATGATTATCGCTCCAGCGTCGTAGACTGCGGTCACACGTTGCAATCACGGCGCTGGAGCGATACCGAAGTCCCCGGGTAACCAGGGTAAACATCGGGTTACTAAGTGCAGGGCCGCGCTTAGTAACCCGATGTTTACCCTGGTTACCAGCGTAAAAGTAAAAAAAAACAAACAGTACATACTTACATTCCGGTGTCTGTCCTCCGGCGTCTCAGCTTCTCTGCACTGTGTAAGCACAGCGGCCGGAAAGCAGAGCGGTGACGTCAGACGTCACCGCTGTGCTCGCTTTCTGGCTGGCCGGCGCTCACAGTGCAGAGAAGCTGAGACGCCGGAGGACAGACACCGGAATGTGAGTATGTACTGTTTGTTTTTTTTACGTTTACGCTGGTAACCACGGTAAACATCGGGTTACTAAGCGCGGCCCTGCGCTTAGTTACCCGATGTTTACCCTGGTTACAAGCGAACACATCGCTGGATCGCTGTCACACACAACGATCCAGCGATGTCAGCGGGTGATCAAGCGACGAAAGAAAGTTCCAAACGATCTGCTACGACGTACGATTCTCAGCAGGGTCCCTGATCGCTGCTGCGTGTCAGACACTGCGATATCGTAACGATATCGCTAGAACGTCACGAATCCTACCGTCGTAGCGATCAAAATGGCACTGTGTGACGGTACCCTTAGGTTAAGAAGCCAAACCAGAAACTCCATTTAAAGATACATGTTTCAGGGTGTTGCCCCTCCTCAGTGCAAAGCAGGAGATCTGATTTGCCCAGATTTGTCCTATCACCTAGCCAAATCAGATCTCTTGCTTTGCACTGAGGAGGGGCAACACCCTGAAACACATCTCTGCAAATTGAGATTCTGGTTTGGCTTCTTAACCTACGTTACGTATGTTGATATTGACTTTTAGGATTGTTATGTCCAATAGATGATGCCAGAGATCAAATCCTCTTTCTTCTGAAGATGCTATTTGCCTATTTATTTTCCAAGAGGAGCATTGCATGGCCTATAAGTCTCCTTACATTGGCATGCCAGGCATGTAACTCTCCACCAGGAGAAACGGGGTGCAGGGAGTCAAGCATTTCCCCTCTACAGTTCATCTTAAAAAAAATGTTGTTCTTGTACAATATAATTTTTTATTTTTTTATTTTTGCCATGCAAATAAAAGGCGTTTTCACTGTTTTGGTCTTAATCTGGCAGTTGTTGACAGGATCAGGCAGTTTCCATAGGAACAGGGTCACTCTGAAATACCATGGATGTAGTGTTCATTTCTACGGCATTACTGGTGATAGTAATAAAGACCTGTCTCATGCATTATGTTCAGCTGGATAAAAGTTTTATTAGATTTATGTCTTTATATCGGGACACCCACACACTGCTATTTTCATACGCCTTTACCATTCCTTAGGGTTTTAAACGATTATTTCTATGAGAATCTCTGCCTTTATTTTTTATTTTTTGCTTCATGACTATTCAAGTCTATGATATTTTAGCCATTCTGATTGTTAACGATAATGGAACATTACAAATATTAAGGTTTTATTTGAACTTCATGTGCAACATATTCAACGTTATGGGTTTAAAAGGGAATCAAACCTCATGTTTATTTTATATCTATACCCTATGCCATTAACGGGGCTGTCCTATGAACAAAGTACATTTTAAGCAATAGATCTTGGAGTAATTATTATTTCCACAATTTGATGTGCTAAAAAATGTCCCTGTTCTGAGGTAATCTTATAAATGTGCCCCTGCTGTGTACTGTGTGATGGTTGTGTCTGACCGTGCAGGAACATGGTCTGATCATACCACAGCTACTAGGCAGAGGAGGAAGAAAAAGGAGTATACAGACATTACAGCAGAGGAGGAAGAAAAAGAGAGTGTACAGAAAGGGAATAAGAGGAGAAACCAAAAGAGAAGATACAGCTAGGACAGCAGAGGAGGAAGCAAAAGAGAGGATACAGACAGGACAGCAAAGGAGGATAAAAAAGAGAAGATACAGACAGGAAAGCAGGGGAGGAAGCAAAACAGAGTATATGGACAGGACAGCAAAGGATGAAGCAAAAGAGAAGATACAGACAGGACAGTAGAGGAAGAAGCAAAAGAAAGAATATAGACAGGACAGCAAAGGAGGATACAAAAGAGAAAATACAGACAGGACAGCAGAGGAGGAAGCAAAAGAGAGGATACAGACAGGACAGTAGAGGAGGAAGCAAAAGAGAAGATACAGACAGGACAGCAAAGGATGAAGCAAAAGAGAAGATACAGACAGGACAGTAGAGAAGGAAGCAAAAGAGAGGATACAGACAGGACAGCAAAGGAGGAAGCAAAAGAGAAGATACAGACAGGACAGCAGAGGAGGAAGCAAAAGAGAGGATACAGATCGGACAGCAAAAGAGGATACAAAAGAGAAGATACAGACAGGAAAGCAGGGGAGGAAGCAAAACAGAGTATACGGACAGGACAGCATGGGATCACGGCTGATGCTTTCAGTGAAGTAAAATATTTTTTAAACAGGCAGGGTTTACCTCATAGAAATAATCAGCTGTGACCCCATGCTGTCCTGTCTGTATACTCTTTTGCTTCCTCCCCTGCCCAGGAGCTGTGGTATGATCAGACCATGCTCCAGCACGGTCAGACACAGCCATTACACAGTACACAGCAGGGGCACATTTATAAGATTATCTCAGCACAGGAACATTTCCTTAGCAAATTCTTACAATTGTGCAATTTATTATTATTCCAAAATCTATTGATTAAAATATTGCTGACTGTTATCAGCCATTCTGTGTAGAGTCTGACTGTAGTGTGCTTCTATAGAATGAATCAATCAGAAGTCTAGAAATAAAGGAGCAGCTAGAAGCTTCAGGGGCCCTGATGTAAAATCTGTAGGGTGGGTCCCCATATACCCATACAAATTAGGCAACTGATGGCCGATTTCTTATTCATCCAACAGTTATTTCTCCCGAGCCCACCCTACACCTGCAAGTTTTATTTAGCTGAGAGTACAAGTGTTCTGTATGGGTAGAGAGTAGTAAGCAGCTGTAAGGCTTTGTTCCCACGATGAGTTTTCACTGCATTTTTTTCGCTGCTGTGTAACAGTGTTACAGTTCCAGCAAAGTGGATGGGATTTATAGAAATCTCCTGCACACTGTGCTTCTTTTTTATGCTGCCTAAGCTGACTTGTGGTGTGGGTTTCCAATCTGCAACATGTCTATTTCTCCTGTGGGTACGCCGTGTTTTCTGTGTAGATTTTCCCCATAGCATTACATTACCAAAAAAACACACGTGCATTTTCAGTGCATTTTTAAGGCAGAAATGCATCAAAAACGCATGTAAACTGCCCCTAAGTATATCGATAAAGTTTTGTCAAAGCAAAAATCAGGAAGTATCAAAACCAAAGCAGCTTTATTTAAAGAATGAAATACCAAACAGAGACAAGAAATGCAGGGTCAAAAGCGCAATAAAAACGCATATAGTAAAAGAACGCAGTAATGGTGCAGAAATTCATCAACATCAAAAACACACCAAAAGCTCATCGTGGGAAAGTAGCTTAAGTCACCTTTCTCGGGCCTGGGATTTCTGTGCGTTAGACTGTATTTTATCTCATCCGTGAGAATCGGGCCGATTATGTAGGTCACACTCTTATCAGAGTGTGATCATAGTGCGATCCGATTCTATTGAATGAGGAGAAGATTAAAAAAAAGTATCCACCTTCTCCATTCTGTCCGGCCGTAAAACTGGACCACACTCAGATGTCATCCGAGTCCTGTCCGATTTTTTTTAATGGACTTGCATGGCCGAGTGCGATCCAAATATCGGATGCAAATCATGCATGCTGCGATTTTTTGGACAGACTCGATCCAACTCGATGAAAGCATCAGACATGTGCCTGGCCCTGTAGAATAACATGGGGACGAGTGCGATATAATGTTTTGGCGTATCAAAAGTACTGTCGTCTGGACGAGCCCTTAGAATGACAATCTATTGATCTCTTTAACTGGTCAGCCAAGGTGGGACTACAATGTGCGAATAATCAGGCAATATACAATGAATTTATCAATATATGATCCATCAATCATAATGTGCTTGGTACACTATATTTTTCAGTCCTTTACACTACAACATCCATAAAGGAGTGAACAGAAATGCACAAATTCAAAATTATCATAAAATTATATTTTATTAAATTCTTTAAAAAATATTAAAGTAATGGAACAGTAACAAAAAACAAAGTAACCTCAGAAGTGAGGGACACAATAGGCTACTAGCCCCTTTAACCACACTGATTGCAATAAGTATCAACAAGTACCTGAAATAGTATGCACTAGTAGATTAAGGAGGTAAATACGGACAAAAAATCAGAGGAACAGACGCCCCCTGAAGAAGTGTGGATGAAACGCGCGTTGGGGTGGAGGGACATGGCACCAGCCCCACACACTATAAGTATACTCAGCAATATTTCTGTATGCATCGCTATATGCATCTTGAGGAGTCTCTAATCTGACTCAGACACATGAGGACCAGTGGCACCTTGATATTTAAACATAAGGAATTAGGAATATAGCCAGTTCATGCTCATAGATAATCAGCTAGGTGAAGACTGTTCCTCTGATTTTTTTGTCTGTATTTACCTCCTTAATCTACTAGTGCATACCGTTTCTGGTACTTGTTGATACTTATTGCAATCAGTGTGGTTAAAGGGGCTAGTAGCCTATTGTGTCCCTCACATCTGAGGTTAGTTTGTTTTTTATTACTGTTCCATTACTTTAATATTTTAATATTTAAAGAATTTAATAAAATATAATTTTATGATAATTTTGAATTTGTGCATTTCTGTTCACTCCTTTATGGATGTTGTAGTGTAACGGACGGAATAATATAATATACAATGACTTTATAGATGAAGCTTCTGAGACTGGAAAGAAGTGGCCATATTGCGCTAACTGCGTCGTGGGCCCCCAGCTTATATAATGTCACTTGTCTTTCTGCTACATTGTAGCCGGCATTTATCTCCGAGGAATAGACACAAAGCCCCACAACTTCTATAACGGTTTCTCCGTATCAGTTCTTTCTTGGATCTGTGTTTGTTACAGCAGAAACTTTTTTTGTCTTTTTTTACGCACAAGTAAAACGTGCTTGAATTAACTGTAACTCATTTACAAAAGGCCACTGTAATCTAGAGAGAAAACTTGGCCGGGGACCAGCGCAGGAAGCTCCAGCCTCTGCCGGGCCACACTACTCCTGGCGGCCAGATTAAAGGAACTCTTTATCATGAAGTGTTGTTATTTATATCACCTGCATGGTAATCACAATGTAACCTACAAAGATGGAGAAGATCCAGAATGCTGCACAGCGAGCACACGAGCGAGAGACGAGGAATAATAGGCTCTCGGGGAAATGATTGTGGGAACGCTTTCTCTATTTTCCTAAATGCTACATTAATTGATATCAATTAAAAAAAAAAACAACAGCAAATACTTTGTAGAGGCCGAACCATTACAGGGCAAAACATTCAGGCACCGGCGATCATGTCTACAGCTCCAATGTGCAGAATTACCTAGGCCATATCACACCAGCAATACCTAGATTTTTGGCCAAAATTGTTCTGGGCCTGTGTCTAAAAGCACATAATGAAACTGCTATTTGTATCTCATGCCTAATATTGTATTGTAATTTCCAGTTAAATACATTTCTGTTGAGTAGGCTTGGACTGGCCCACCAGAGAGTAGGAGAATCGTCCGGTGGGCCATCACCCTCTTATATGAGCAGTACTTGGCACTATATACTTGAATCACTATGTACAGACAGAGGCGGCATCTTATCGATTTAACCATCTACCCAGATCATTGTTATATATGTTTGTGATTGAGGATAATGTCACATATGCATGTAGCTGAAAAGTGGACCCTGCATTTGGTTACCGATGGGCCCTTGGCTGCCCAGTCCGACACTGCTGTTGAGGAAGGAGGAGAAGCCATCTACTTCCTCACTCACTGATTTCTTTAAAGGGGTTGTCTAGGCTTGGATCAAAAGTCGGCACTCACTTTATGTGACTGTATACGGTCAAATCGGGACACCATGCGGTACACAGTTAAGGAGCTCGGCTTTCAATATATTTTTTTACAGTTCCACATTTTGGCATCGACTGGTAAAATATACATTATAGTTATGGTAGTAATAACTAATGGGTTGCTTTTTGACGTATACTATCCAATAAGGGGAATATTCTGGCCGGGATCTGTTGATTTGCATCCATTGTACTGTACAGCTCCACATGTCTATGTCTTTCATAGACCAAGACTAGCAGTTCTGTTACAATATTTTTGGCATATGCGGCTTGTTTCATATGTTATTTCTACTCTATTCCCACACGCTATCCACTGAGGGAATTTTTCCAAAAGCTCCATGAATATTATCAGTGGGGGTGCGTAGATGGGGGGAGGGGGATACCTACAGGAACCGCGCACCAGACATGAGAAAAATTGCACAACCTTGTAAGTACATTTCTTTTCAAGTTTCTCTTATTAAACCCTTTGGAGCAAGAAATAGATTGTGTGTTGTACAAAACCGAAGCTGATCTATCTCATGAAATGTTAACGTGCCCAGTCACTGGTGTTTGAGATGAGTTTCAATACTTTAATAAAATATACCATTGCCCTGGTGTGTGAATGGGACTTGTATCCGGAATTGAAAATTTCATTGTAGAGAGACTGCTGACAGCACCATATCCAAAGTCTTGATACTTTAAAAAAGATGTTTTACGACTAGTTATATTTAGTCATAAAGGAGATTTCACAGCATTGGCATAAATGTCTACATACAGTCCTTCCCTGCCACCGTTATGGGAGCATTGTGGAATGGGTAGCTCTAATTGGCATTGCGTTCCCTCCCCATCGGAAGTATAAACCTCCAAGAGGACACCTGCTCTTCACATCTTTGGCTAATGCACTGATCACCCATAACATGGTCCAAAAGGGGATGTTCTCCAGCATCAAAGGAATTTGGTTAAACCTTAGCCTTTAATCATATAGGATTTTGGAGACAAATCCTTGATCATAACTCTGATTAAGGAACAGGTAAGCATTATGGGTTAATTTTAATATGTACACATTCTACCATTTTTTTTATCCTATATGATTAAAGGCTGAGTGTTGACAACCTTCCTTTGGTGGTGGAGAACATCCTATTTTAGACCATTAAGAGCTATTTGACCTTCAAGCCAGACCAGTGCATACTCCATACTCTGCACCCAGACCACATACTGTCCACCATGGAACTTTCCTGGGATACTTATCTCTAACACAGGAGTGGTGAGCTGAATTGACACTTTTTCTTTTTTTTGCATAACATTAAACCACCAGGGGAACCTTGCGTGGACTACAGGATTTCAATCCATGACGGTGTAGTGAGTTACTAACGGTAATGTTTGAGACTGTGGTCCGAGCTCTCTTCAGGTCATTGACCAGGTCCTCTCATGTAGTTCTGGGCTGATTCCTGTCCTTTCTCAATTTCATCCTTATCCCACGAGGTGAGATCTTGCATGCAGCTCCAGATCAAGGAAGATTCACAGTCATCCTAAGTTTCTTGCATTTTCTAACAATTGCGCCAACAGTTGTTACCTCCTCACCAAGCTGCTTGCCTATTTTCCTGTAACCCATCCCAACCTTGTCTACAATTTAGTCCCTGGTGTCCTTAGACACCTTTTTGGTCTTGGCCATAGTGGAGAGTTGTTGGAGTGTGATTCAGTATGTGGACAGGTGTCTTTTATACAGGTAATGAGTTCAAACAGGAGCAATTAATACAGGTAATGAGTGCAGAGTTGGAGGCATCTTAAAGAAAAACTAACAGGTCTGTGAGAGCCAGAATTCTTGCTGGTTGATAGGTGATCAAATACTTATTTCATGCAATAAAATGCAAATTAATTATATAAAAATCATATAATGTGATTTTCCGATTTTTATTTTTAGATTCTGTATCTCACAGTTGCAGTGTACCTACAATGAAAATTACAGATCTCTCCATTCTTAGTAGGTGGGAAAACATGCAAAATCGGTAGTGTATCAAATACTTATTTTCACCAATATGTACAGGTGCTTCTCACAAAATTAGAATATCATCAAAAAGTTAATTTATTTCAGTTCTTCAATGCAAAAAGTGAAACTCATATATTATATAGAGTCATTACACACAGAGTGATCTATTTGAAGTATTTATTTCTGTTAATGTTGATGATTATGGTTTACAGCCATAATCATTACTTTTTGTATAGAAGAACTGAAATAAATTAACTTTTTGATGATATTCTAATTTTGTGAGAAGCACCTGTGTGTTCCCCATCCTGGTATCTATATCCCCCATTCTTGAACCCTTCTTCGTATATGTCCCCCGCTCTGACTCTCTTCTTTGATACATAGAAAAAAATATTATTCCAATCTCCCCTCCGCTCCCCCGCTGTGGGGTGTGCTCTTCTGAAGCCGGCAGCTGACTTTAGCTTGTAAGTGACAGGACCGCATGACGTCCCTGCCATGCTCCCTGTGTCAGCTTCTGGCCTCTGATTGGCTGGAAGAGTATATTGCAGCGCATGGACCTGGCAGGTCTCTGCACCACAATATACTTCAGCTGATTGTGCACCCAAGGACGCACATCCAGGTGAAGTTTGAACAGGTATTTACGGACCCACCACCCGCACATGCCCGGTTAACCTCGCACCTCTGTGACAGCAATTGTAACGCCCTGCTATCTATCTTTTACTGTAGGTCGGCAAATGAATCTGCCCTATTATCTTCATTTCTGTTAAATTTGTGCTCATTATCCCTTTCTTTGTATTAATTTCACAATGATTTTTTTGTAGCTGGATACAATTAATATTACGGGGTTATCCCTTTCCAGAAAATCAAGGTCCCTGGGTGCAGTTTGATTAAAAAACAAAAACAAATTGTGCTTTACGCACCGCACCTGGATGGAGCACTGCTCCCTGTGTTGGGTATTTGTTGCAGCACTGGTGTCACGAAGCCAACGCGGTAGCCAATCAGTGAGCTCAACGGTTCTGTTGATGGAATGCGCCACTCAGAGCTACTGAGCTCACTGATTGGCTGTGATATCATTGGCAGCGTCAGAGCCTCAATGGTGGACACAGAGCGGTTTGGTTTTTTTCACAAACTGCACCTGGGCATCAAGGTTTTCTAAAAGGGAACAACCCCTTTAAGCATTTTTCTTCAGTTCATTTAGTTTACTTAGTTCCTTAGTAAAATCAGTTCTTAAACAAGAATTAATGGATAAATTCATTATTGGACATGGAACAAGCTGCAGGGTTGAACTGTGATGATAACCCAGATTCCAGATAATGTCAGTTCCCCTGTATTTTACAGTTGCATCCTGTACATGCTGTATAAGTCAGCCGTCTCTGCACAGGCAACAGCTTCTGTATAGACTCATGTAGGATTTCTTAGAAAAAAATACAGTGGTAATGTTCTGCTTTGACATAGCTTGTCAGTACTGAAAACATAAGTGACCTTGAATTTGCAGAAATAGCACTAAGAAGAGGGAACAAAAGCATTATCCATATTTAATGGGATCTTCTGAGCAGCCTAACAGTATAAACAAAGGGAGATGGAGCTCCGGGCTTTACAGTGAGAACATACAAACCAGAAATACAATGCAAAGCACACATATCACATTATATAAGGTATATTATACATGTAGCACTTATATAAGTATTATATTACTGCCATCTATGTACACAAATTTAACTACTATAATAAAGCTCCTATGTACAAGGATAGAATTACTATAATACTGCTCTGTGTGTACAAGAATATAACTACTATAATACTGCTCCCTATGTACAAGAATATAACTACTATAATACTGCTCCTATGTACAAGAATATAACTACTATACTACTGCTCCCTATGTACAAGAATATAACTACTATAATACTGCTCCTATGTACAGGAATATAAATACAATAATACTGCCCTTATGTACAAGAATATAACTACTATAATACAGACCCTTATGTACAAGAATATAACTACTATAATACTACCCCCTATGCACAAGAATAAAACTAGTATAATACTGCCCCTATGTACAAGAATATAACTACTATAATACTGCTCCCTATGTACAAGAATATAACTACTATAATACTGCACCTATGTACAAGAATATAACTACTATAATACTGCTCCTATGTACAAGAATATAACTACTATAATACAGACCCTTATGTACAGGAATATAACTACTATAATACTGCCTCCTATGTACAAGAATATAACTACTATAATACAGACCCTTATGTACAAGAATGTAACTACTATAATACTGTTCCCTATGTACAAGAATATAACTACTATAATACTGCTCCTATGTACAAAAATATAACTACTATACTACTGCTCCTATATACAAGAATATAACTACTATAATACTGCTCCTATGTACAGGAATATAAATACAATAATACTGCCCTTATGTACAAGAATATAACTACTATAATACAGACCCTTATGTACAAGAATATAACTACTATAATACTACCCCCTATGCACAAGAATATAACTAGTATAATACTGCCCCTATGTACAAGAATATAACTACTATAATACTGCTCCCTATGTACAAGAATATAACTACTATAATATTGCTCCTATGTACAAGAATATAACTACTATAATACTGCTCCTATGTACAAGAATATAACTACTATAATACAGACCCTTATGTACAGGAATATAACTACTATAATACTGCCTCCTATGTACAAGAATATAACTACTATAATACATACCCTTATGTACAAGAATATAACTACTATATTATTGCTTCTTATGTACAAGAATTTAACTACTAATACTGCCCCCTATGCGCAAGAATAAACTGCTATTATACTGCGCCATGCAGAAAAATAGAACTACTATAATACTGGTCGCTATGTACAAGAATATAACTACTATAATCCTGCGCATATGTGAAAGAATATAACTACTAAAATATTGCTCCATATGTACAAAAATATAACTAGTATATTACTGCTCCTATGTACAAGAATATAACTACTATAATACTGCCTCCTATGTACAAGAACATAACTATTATAATACTGCCCCTATGTACAAGAACATAACTACTATAATACTGCCCCCTGTTGAGGGCAGAACACAGTACTGCAGTGCGCAGGCGCTGGGAAAGGTCAGAATCCTGCCCATATGTGAAAGAATATAACTACTATAATATTGCTTCATATGTACAAAAATATAACTAATATAATACTGCTCCTATGTGCAAGAATATAACTACTATAATACTGCCTGCTATGTACCAGAACATAACTACTATAATACTGCCCCTATGTACAAGAACATAACTACTATAATACTGCCCCTACGTACAAGAACATAACTACTATAATATTGCTGCATATGTACAAAAATATAACTACTATAATACTGCTCCTGTATACAAGAATATAACTACTATAATACTGCCTCCTATGTACAAAAATATAACTACTATAATACTGTTCCTGTGTACAAGAACATAACTACTATAATACAGCCCCTATGTACAATAATACAACTACTATAATACTGCTCGTATGTACAAGAATATAACTACTATAATACTGCCCTAATGTGCAAGAATATAACTACTATAATACGGTCCCTATGTACAAGAATATAGCTGCTATAATACTGCCCCTATGTACAAGAATATAACTACTTTAATACTGCCCCTTTGTACAAAAATATAACTACTATAATACTGCCCCTATGTACAAGAATATAGCTACTATAATACTGCCCCATGTACAAGAATATAACTACTTTAATACTGACCCTTTGTACAATAATATAACTACTATAATACTGCCCCTATGTACAATAATATAACTACTATAATATTGCCCTTTTGTACAAGAATATAACTACTATAATACTGCCCCTATGTGCAAGAATATAACTAATATAATACTGCCCCTTTGTACAAGAATATAACTACTATAATACTGCCCCTATGTACTAGAATATTACTATAATACTGCTCCTATGTACAAGAATATAACTACTATAATATTGCCCCTTTGTACAAGAATATAACTACTATAATACTGCCCCTATGTGCAAGAATATAACTACTTTAATACTGCCCCTTTGTACAAGAATATAACTACTATAATACTGCCCCTATGTACAAGAATACTACTACTACTACTACTACTAATACTACTATATTATTGCTTCTTATGTACAAGAATTTAACTACTAATACTGCCCCCTATGCGCAAGAATAAACTAGTATTATACTGCGCCATGCAGAAAAATATAACTACTACACTACTGGTCGCTATGTATAAGAATATAACTACTATAATTCTGCCCATATGTGAAAGAATATAACTATTAAAATATTGCTCCATATGTACAAAAATATAACTAGTATATTACTGCTCCTATGTACAAGAATATAACTACTATAATACTGCCTCCTATGTACAAAAATATAACTACTATAATACTGCCCCTATGTACAAGTACATAACTATTATAATACTGCCCCTATGTACAAGAACATAACTACTATAATACTGCCCCCTGTTGAGGGCAGAGCAAAGTACTGCAGTGCGCAGGCGCTGGGAAAGGTCAGAATCCTGCCCATATGTGAAAGAATGTAACTACTATAATATTGCTCCATATGTACAAAAATATAACTACTATAATACTGTTCCTATGTACAAGAATATAAATACTATAATACTGCTCCTATGTACAGGAATATAAATACAATAATACTGCCCTTATGTACAAGAATATAACTACTATAATACAGACCCTTATGTACAAGAATATAACTACTATAATACTACCCCCTATGCACAAGAATATAACTAGTATAATACTGCCCCTATGTACAAGAATATAACTACTATAATACTGCTCCCTATGTACAAGAATATAACTACTATAATATTGCTCCTATGTACAAGAATATAACTACTATAATACTGCTCCTATGTACAAGAATATAACTACTATAATACAGACCCTTATGTACAGGAATATAACTACTATAATACTGCCTCCTATGTACAAGAATATAACTACTATAATACATACCCTTATGTACAAGAATATAACTACTATATTATTGCTTCTTATGTACAAGAATTTAACTACTAATACTGCCCCCTATGCGCAAGAATAAACTGCTATTATACTGCGCCATGCAGAAAAATAGAACTACTATAATACTGGTCGCTATGTACAAGAATATAACTACTATAATCCTGCGCATATGTGAAAGAATATAACTACTAAAATATTGCTCCATATGTACAAAAATATAACTAGTATATTACTGCTCCTATGTACAAGAATATAACTACTATAATACTGCCTCCTATGTACAAGAACATAACTATTATAATACTGCCCCTATGTACAAGAACATAACTACTATAATACTGCCCCCTGTTGAGGGCAGAACAAAGTACTGCAGTGCGCAGGCGCTGGGAAAGGTCAGAATCCTGCCCATATGTGAAAGAATATAACTACTATAATATTGCTTCATATGTACAAAAATATAACTAATATAATACTGCTCCTATGTGCAAGAATATAACTACTATAATACTGCCTGCTATGTACAAGAACATAACTACTATAATACTGCCCCTATGTACAAGAACATAACTACTATAACACTGCCCCTACGTACAAGAACATAACTACTATAATATTGCTGCATATGTACAAAAATATAACTACTATAATACTGCTCCTGTATACAAGAATATAACTACTATAATACTGCCTCCTATGTACAAAAATATAACTACTATAATACTGTTACTGTGTACAAGAACATAACTACTATAATACAGCCCCTATGTACAATAATACAACTACTATAATACTGCTCGTATGTACAAGAATATAACTACTATAATACTGCCCCTATGTGCAAGAATATAACTACTATAATACGGTCCCTATGTACAAGAATATAGCTGCTATAATACTGCCCCTATGTACAAGAATATAACTACTTTAAAAATGCCCCTTTGTACAAAAATATAACTACTATAATACTGCCCCTATGTACAAGAATATAGCTACTATAATACTGCCCCATGTACAAGAATATAACTACTTTAATACTGACCCTTTGTACAATAATATAACTACTATAATACTGCCCCTATGTACAATAATATAACTACTATAATATTGCCCTTTTGTACAAGAATATAACTACTATAATACTGCCCCTATGTGCAAGAATATAACTAATATAATACTGCCCCTTTGTACAAGAATATAACTACTATAATACTGCCCCTATGTACAAGAATATTACTATAATACTGCTCCTATGTACAAGAATATAACTACTATAATATTGCCCCTTTGTACAAGAATATAACTACTATAATACTGCCCCTATGTGCAAGAATATAACTACTTTAATACTGCCCCTTTGTACAAGAATATAACTACTATAATACTGCCCCTATGTACAAGAATACTACTACTACTACTACTACTAATACTACTATATTATTGCTTCTTATGTACAAGAATTTAACTACTAATACTGCCCCCTATGCGCAAGAATAAACTAGTATTATACTGCGCCATGCAGAAAAATATAACTACTACACTACTGGTCGCTATGTATAAGAATATAACTACTATAATTCTGCCCATATGTGAAAGAATATAACTATTAAAATATTGCTCCATATGTACAAAAATATAACTAGTATATTACTGCTCCTATGTACAAGAATATAACTACTATAATACTGCCTCCTATGTACAAAAATATAACTACTATAATACTGCCCCTATGTACAAGTACATAACTATTATAATACTGCCCCTATGTACAAGAACATAACTACTATAATACTGCCCCCTGTTGAGGGCAGAGCAAAGTACTGCAGTGCGCAGGCGCTGGGAAAGGTCAGAATCCTGCCCATATGTGAAAGAATGTAACTACTATAATATTGCTCCATATGTACAAAAATATAACTACTATAATACTGCTCCTATGTACAAGAATATAAATACTATAATACTGCTCCTATATACAAGAATACACCTACTATAATACTGCCCCTATGTACAAGAATACTACTACTACTACTACTACTAATACTACTATATTATTGCTTCTTATGTACAAGAATTTAACTACTAATACTGCCCCCTATGCGCAAGAATAAACTAGTATTATACTGCGCCATGCAGAAAAATATAACTACTACACAACTGGTCGCTATGTATAAGAATATAACTACTATAATTCTGCCCATATGTGAAAGAATATAACTATTAAAATATTGCTCCATATGTACAAAAATATAACTAGTATATTACTGCTCCTATGTACAAGAATATAACTACTATAATACTGCCTCCTATGTACAAAAATATAACTACTATAATACTGCCCCTATGTACAAGTACATAACTATTATAATACTGCCCCTATGTACAAGAACATAACTACTATAATACTGCCCCCTGTTGAGGGCAGAGCAAAGTACTGCAGTGCGCAGGCGCTGGGAAAGGTCAGAATCCTGCCCATATGTGAAAGAATGTAACTACTATAATATTGCTCCATATGTACAAAAATATAACTACTATAATACTGCTCCTATGTACAAGAATATAAATACTATAATACTGCTCCTATATACAAGAATACACCTACTATAATACTGCCTCCTATGTACAAAAATATAACTACTATAATACTGTCCCTATGTACAAAAACATAACTACTATAATACTGACCCTATGTACAAGAACATAACTACTATAATTCTGCCCCTACGTACAAGAACATAACTACTATAATATTTCTGCATATGTACAAAAATATAACTACTATAATACTGCTCCTATATACAAGAATATAACTACTATAATACTGCCTCCTATGTACAAAAATATGACTACTATATTACTGCTCCTATGTACAAGAACATAACTACTATAATACAGCCCCTATGTGCAAGAATACAACTACTATAATACTGTTCCTATGTACAAGAATATAACTACTATAATACTGCCCCTATGTACAAGAATATAACTACTATAATACTGCTCCTATGTATAAGAATATAACTACTATAATACTGCTCCTATATACAAGAATATAACTACTATAATACTGCCCCTATGTACAAGAATATAACTACTGTAATACTGCCTCTATGTACAAGAATATAACTATTATAATACTGCTCCTATGTACAAGAATAGACTGCCGAGACCCGTGTGTCGTAAACAGTGCCTTCCTCCCTCCCACCAATCCCGTAATGAAAACACTGACAGACCTGGATGGGTTGAACAGGTCGCTCACAGTTTATTAATTTGATAAGTGGAGAAGGGCAATTACATGTCATAGCAAGCAAGCCGATGAGCGGTTACAAACCTTTGCCCCCTCTACACTACTGCTGTGATGTAATACCAATAATTTTTATTATTTACTTATTTATTTTTTTATTTTGAATGTTTTAACAATAGTAGCGCAGCACATTCATGAGTATATAAGGGAGGGAGGGTGGGACAACAGCTTCCATTGTCAGCTGGGGAGAAAGAGGAAGGTACTGACCCCGGGCACCTGAATGTAACCCCCGAGGGTGTGGCCAGTCGCTCCTTCCTCTTTCTTCCCGTTGGTCAGTTGGGCATCCCAATTATGGCATCACCTGGGTGAGTAGTGGGAAGGGGAATTGGGCACTGCACAGTGTTTACTTCTAGCTTTAATCCTATGGGCTCCGCAGTCAGAGGCACATTCCTTAATTAGTACTGTGCCTGCCATAACTACTATAATACTGCTCCTATGTACAAGAATATAACTACTATAATACTGCTCCTATGTACAAGAATATAACTACTATAATACTGCTCCTATGTGCAAGGACATAACTATAATACTGCTCCTAAGTACAAGAATATAATTACTATAATACTGCCCACTGTGTATAGGAATATAACTACTATAATACTGCCCCTATGTACAAGAATATAACTACTATAATACTGCCCATATGTATTATAATATAACTACTATAATACTGCCCCCTACGTGCAAGAATATAACTATTATAATACTGCTCCTATGTACAAGAATATAACTACTATAATGCTGCTCCTATGTACAAGAATATAACTACTATAATACTGCTCCTATGTACAAGAATATAACTACTATAATACTGCTCCTATGTGCAAGGACATAACTACTATAATACTGCTCCTATGTACAAGAATATAATTACTATAATACTGCCCACTATGTACAGGAATATAACTACTATAATACTGCCCCTATGTACAAGAATATAACTACTATAATACTGCTCCTATGTGCAAGGACATAACTACTATAATGCTGCTCCTATGTACAAGAATATAACTACTATAATACTGCTCCTACGTACAAGAATATAACTACTATAATACTGCTCCTATTTACAAGAATATAACTACTATAATACTGCTCCTACGTACAAGAATATAACTACTATAATACTGCTCCTATTTACAAGAATATAACTGTTATGATCCCAGTGGTAGAGGACCTCTGATATTCCGGCAAGATAGCAAAAAAATAAATACTGCTCTAGGGAGGTGGAAACTGGGCTAACCGCATACCTGATCCTAACACACACAACTAGAAGCAGCCAGTGAACGTGCCTACGTTGGTTCTAGACGTCTCGAGCCAGCCGGAGAACTGACTACCCCTAGAGGGAAAATAAGACCTCACTTGCCTCCAGAGAAATTGAACCCCAAAGATATAGAAAGCCCCCAACAAATAATAACGGTGAGGCAAGAGGAAAACACAAACGTAGAGATGAACTAGATTCAGCAAAGTGAGGCCCACTAGTCTAGATAGACAGAAAATAGATAGTGGACTATGCGGTCAGCAGAAAACCCTACAAAAACATCCATGCTGAACATTCAAGAACCCCCACACCGACTGACGGTACGGAGGGAGAATATCAGCCCCCTACAGCTTCCAGCGAGCCAGAAAATCAAATATTAAGCAAGCTGGACAAAGACACTGAAAAATGCAAACGATCCAAATTATACAAAACGGACTTAGCTTTTCTTGCATGAGACAGACTGGAAGGAATCCGGAGTAGACCATATAGGTCTGGAAACAACGATGCCAGGCAAGAGACTGAGTCCGGAGGAGACTTAAATAGGGAACACCCGCTGCTTAACGACACAGCTGGAGCTCAGGCCTGCAACAAGACATGCCTAACACAATACCGTTAGTGACCACCAGAGGGAGCCCAGAAACACAGTTCACAACAGTACCCCCCCCCTTGAGGAGGAGTCACCGAACCCTCACCAAGACCCCCAGGGTGATCAGGATGAGCAGCATGAAAGGCATGAACCAAATCAGCCGCATGAACATCAGAGGCGACAACCCAGGAATTATCCTCCTGACCATAGCCTTTCCACTTAACTAAATACTGGAGTTTCCGTCTAGAGATACGAGAATCCAGAATCTTCTCCACCACGTACTCCAACTCGCCCTCAACCAAAACCGGGGCAGGAGGCTCAACAGCAGGAACCATAGGCACCACGTACCGCCGCAACAAGGACCTATGGAACACATTATGAATAGCAAATGACGCTGGAAGGTCCAAGCGAAAAGACACCGGGTTAAGGATTTCCAAAATCTTATAAGGACCGATAAAGCGAGGCTTGAACTTAGGAGAGGAGACTTTCAAAGGAACATGCCGAGAAGACAACCAAACCAAATCCCCAACACGAAGTCGGGGACCCACACCGCGGCGGCGGTTGGCAAAACGCTGGGCCTTGTCTTGTGACAATTTCAAATTGTCCACCACATGGTTCCAAATCCGCTGCAACCTATCCACCACAGAATCAACCCCAGGACAGTCAGAAGGTTCAACCTGGCCCGAGGAGAAACGAGGATGAAAACCAGAGTTGCAGAAAAAGGGTGAAACCAAAGTGGCAGAACTAGCCCGATTATTAAGGGCAAACTCGGCCAGTGGCAAAAAGGTAACCCAGTCGTCCTGATCAGCAGAAACAAAACATCTCAAATAAGTCTCCAACGTCTGATTAGTTCGCTCGGCCTGGCATACTGTTATGATCCCAGTGGTAGAGGACCTCTGATATTCCGGCAAGATAGCAAAAAAATAAATACTGCTCTAGGGAGGTGGAAACTGGGCTAACCGCATACCTGATCCTAACACACACAACTAGAAGCAGCCGGTGAACGTGCCTACGTTGGTTCTAGACGTCTCGAGCCAGACGGAGAACTGACTACCCCTAGAGGGAAAATAAGACCTCACTTGCCTCCAGAGAAATTGAACCCCAAAGATATAGAAAGCCCCCAACAAATAATAACGGTGAAGCAAGAGGAAAACACAAACGTAGAGATGAACTAGATTCAGCAAAGTGAGGCCCACTAGTCTAGATAGACAGAAAATAGATAGTGGACTATGCGGTCAGCAGAAAACCCTACAAAAACATCCATGCTGAACATTCAAGAACCCCCACACCGACTGACGGTGCGGAGGGAGAATATCAGCCCCCTAGAGCTTCCAGCGAGCCAGAATATCAAATATTAAGCAAGCTGGACAAAGACACTGAAAAATGCAAACGATCCAAATTATACAAAATGGACTTAGCTTTTCTTGCATGAGACAGACTGGAAGGAATCCGGAGGAGACCATATAGGTCTGGAAACAACGATGCCAGGCAAGAGACTGAGTCCGGAGGAGACTTAAATAGGGAACACCCGCTGCTTAACGACACAGCTGGAGCTCAGGCCTGCAACAAGACATGCCTAACACAATACCGTTAGTGACCACCAGAGGGAGCCCAGAAACACAGTTCACAACATATAACTACTATAATACTGCTCCAATGTGCAAGGACATAACTATAATACTGCTCCTATGTACAAGAATATAACTACTATAATACTGCCCACTATGTATAGGAATATAACTACTATAATACTGCCCCTATGTACAAGAATATAACTACTATAATACTGCCCATATGTATTATAATATAACTACTATAATACTGCCCCCTGCGTGCAAGAATATAACTATTATAATACTGGCCCCTATGTACAAGAATATAACTACGACAATACTGCTCCTATGTACAAGAATATAACTACTATAATGCTGCTCCTATGTACAAGAATATAACTACTATAATACTGCTCCTATGTACAAGAATATAACTACTATAATACTGCTCCTATGTACAAGAATATAACTACTATAATACTGCTCCCATGTACAAGAATATAACTACTATAATACTGCTCCTATGTGCAAGGGCATAACTGCTATAATACTGCTCCTATGTACAAGAATATAACTACTATAATACTGCTCCTATGTTCAAGAATATAACTACTATAATACTGCTCCCATGTACAAGAATATAACTACTATAATACTGCTCCTATGTGCAAGGGCATAACTACTATAATACTGCTCCTATGTACAAGAATATAATTACTATAATACTGCCACTATGTACAAGAATATAACTACTATAATACTGCCCATATGTATTATAATATAACTACTATAATACTGCCCCCTACGTGCAAGAATATAACTATTATAATACTGGCCCCTATGTACAAGAATATAACTACGATAATAATGCTCCTATGTACAAGAATATAACTACTATAATGCTGCTCCTATGTACAAGAATATATCTACTATAATATGATATAATAATGGTATGTTCATCCACCCAGCTCTCCTCCTCTCCTGCTGTCTATGAAGTGCACATAGTACATCACCCAGCTTTGCACATAGACTTTCCTCTGCTCCTAGCATCCACATGGTATGCCTTTCAGCTAACCTCAGCTTTACCCCACCCGTGTTATTTATGACATTGTGTTTACTCTGGCTTGATTGTATGCATCTGGTCCACTCTTAATTCTCTGACCATGATGAGCAGAGACCACTCCTCTCTGCTTCACACCTGACTGCACTTAGTTGTACTTATATTGCATAGCTCAAATCTGCATAGAATTCAGTCTGTGATTCCTATAAGTGTGTCCTAGAAGTGTGAAGATTACAGTAGAATTAAAACCTGAATTGAACCTGAAGGGAACTGAAGGTAACTGGCCAGTCACTGTAAACAATGTTTCTGTTTATTTTCACTCTCACCCCTATAATCCTTCACTTTTTGCTACCTCCCCGAATCCCTACACCATGTAAAGAACTGTTTATCTCTGCTTCAATCCTCCCCATCCATCTCACCTCCTCCTCAGAACTGTTCCTTAACATACAATCCTCCGTCTTCAAGCACAGACAGCCACCTCATGCCCTCTCCTGCTCCCACCTGCTAACACTTTCTCTGCTCCTTCTCATTGCTGGTGATATCTCTCCAAATCCTGGTCCTCCTCACCACATTCCCACAGTCATTTCTACCTCCCATCCACGCTCTATCACAAACTTCTGTAACCTTTCTAACCTTATACCCATTCACCCAGCCCCCACTTCCCCAGTCCCACTAACAGGAGCTCTGTGGAACGCTCGCTCTGTCTGCAACAAGCTTTCCTACATCCATGATCTTTTTGTTACTACCAAACTTTCCTTCCTCGCCATCACCAAAACCTGGCTCACCCCTTCTGACACAGCCTCCCCTGCTGCACTCTCTTACGGTGGCTTCCACCTTTCTCAGACACCCCGTCCCAGAAGCAAACATGGTGGAGGAGTTGGTTTTCTCCTGTCAGATAACTGCTCCTTCACCCCAATCCCACTGCCACCCTCTGTCACCCTCCCTTTGAGGTGCACTCAGTGCACATCTACTCCCCCTCCAACCTCCAACTGGCTGTCATTTACCACCCCCCAGGGCCAGCCACCACCTTCTTTGACCACTTCACCACATGGCTACTTCATTTCCTTTCCGCGGATATCCCCACTATCATCATGGGTGACTTCAACATCCCCATTGACACTTCCCTCTCAGCTGCCACTAAACTTCTATCTCTCACTTCCTCCTTCGGCCTCACTCAATGGTCTTCTACAGCCACCCACAAAGATGGTCACACACTGGACCTCATCTTCACCCGCCTCTGCTCCCTATCTAACCTCTTTAACTCACCTCTTCCTCTCTCTGACCACAACCTTCTCACATTCTCTTCCCTCTCCACTCCATGTCTACAATCCCAACCCACAAACTTTCACACCCTCGCAGAAATCTTAAACATCTTGACCTACATTCATTCTCTGAATCCTTCCTCCCTCTCACAGATATCAGTTCCTTACACAATGCGGAGGACGCTGTCGCTCTATATAACACCACAATAGCTGTAGCTTTGGAATCTGCTGCCGCACTTACACATACCAAAGCTCGCAAAACCAACAGACAGCCCTGGCACACCAGCCTGACCAAAGAACTGAGGCGAGCTTCCAGGGGTGCTGAGCGCAGATGGAAAAGATCCCACTCCAACGAACACTTCATTGCATTCAAACAGTCCCTCACTACTTTCAAGACCACACTCGCCACAGCTAAACAAACCTACTTCTCATCTCTCATATCCTCCCTGTCTCACAACCCTAAACAGTTATTCAACACCTTCAATTCTCTCCTCAGTCCCCCAGCACCTCCTCCCTCCCCACTTATCTCAGCTGAAGACTTTGCCTCATTTTTCAAGCAGAAGATTGATAACATCAAAGACAGTTTTGGTCAACAACCCCCAGAGCCCTTCTTCCCGACTTCCCAGCCTTCCACCATCAAAACTAACTTCTCCACCATTACAGAAGATCGACTCTCCACTCTACTCTCAAGATCGCATCTCACCACCTGTGCACTTGACCCGCTCCCATCCCACTTCATCCCAAACCTCACCACAGTCTTCATCCCAACCCTAACCCATCTCTTCAACCTATCACTAACAACTGGTGTTTTCCCCTCAAGCTTTAAACATGCCTCAATCACACCTATCCTCAAAAAGCCTTCTCTTGACCCATCCTCTGTATCTAGCTATCGCCCTATATCACTAATCCCCTATGCCTCCAAACTACTGGAACAACACGTCTACCTTGAACTGTCCTCCCATCTCTCTTCATGCTCCCTCTTTGACCGCTTACAATCTGGCTTCCGGTCACACCATTCCACTGAAACTGCCCTAACTAAGGTCACCAATGACCTCTTAACCGCCATAAGCAAGCGACACTACTCTGTCCTCCTCCTCCTCGACCTGTCGGCTGCCTTTGACACAGTGGACCATTCCCTATTATTACAGACCCTCTCATCCCTTGGTATCACAGACTTGGCCCTATCCTGGATCTCCTCATACCTAATAGACCAGACATTCTGCGTCTCCCACTCACACACCACCTCCTCACCTCACCCCTATCTATCGGAGTCCCACAAGGTTCAGTCCTAGGGCCCCTGCTCTTCTCCATTTACACCTTTGGACTGGGACAGCTCATAGAATCTCATGGCTTTCAGTATTACCTCTATGCTGATGACACACAGATCTACATCTCTGGACCAGATATCACCTCCCTACTAACCAGAATCCCTCAATGTCTATCCGCTATTTCATCCTTCTTCTCTGCTAGATTTCTGAAACTTAACATGGACAAAACAGAATTCATCATCTTTCCCCATCTCACGCGACCCCGCCCAACGAACCTATCCATTACAGTAAATGGCTGCCCACTCTCCCCTGTCCCACAGGCTCGCTGCCTCGGGGTAATCCTTGACGCTGATCTCTCCTTCAAACCACATATCCAAGCCCTTTCCACTTCCTGCCGACTTCAACTCAAAAATATTTCACGAATCCGTACATTCCTCAACCAAGAATCTGCAAAAACCCTAGTCCATGCCCTCATCATCTCTTGCCTTGACTACTGCAACCTCCTGCTCTGTTGCATCCCCTCTAACACTCTCGCACCCCTCCAATCTATTCTAAACTCTGCTGCCCGACTAATCAACCTGTCCCCCCGCTATTCCCCGGCCTCTCCCCTCTGTCAATCCCTTTACTGGCTCCCCATTGCCCAGAGACTCCAGTACAAAACCCTAACCATGACGTACAAAGCAATCCACAACCTGTCTCGTCCTTACATCTGTGACCTCGTCTCCCGGTACTTTCCTACACGCAACCTCCGATCCTCACAAGATCTCCTTCTCTACTCCCCTCTTATCTCCTCTTCCCACAATCTTATACAAGATTTCTCTCGCGACCCCTTGAGAAAGCGGGGTCTGTTACCCGCGAAACGCGCGTTGGGAGACGCATACCCGGCCCTGGACTCCTGCAAACTTAATGCCCGGTAAGCATCCTACCCTTAGGGGTTACCCGCTATTATACTCTTGCAGCACTATGCAGTCACTTATGGGGTAACAAGCGGTTATGCTTTTTAGACACGGTATTATCATTATACTATGCACTATGCACTTTATGCCAGGTTGTGAATTGAACCTGTGCTGTGTGTCTTAATGTCGGGTCATTTCGTTTTGGAGTCCTGTGGTTCCCCTTTGGGCCTTCCCCTGCTACTTTTTATGCACTTTTTTGTATTTTGTATGTTTATTCATATAATAATAAAGTGTTTTCCTTTTCTACACCTGTTTGCTCTTCTTTCCTCCGGAGTTATAAAAGATTTCTCTCGCGTATCATCCCTACTCTGGAACCCTCTACCACAACACATCAGACTCTCGCCTACCATCGAAACCTTCAAAAAGAGCCTGAAGACCCACTTCTTCTGACAAGCCTACAACCTGCAGTAACCACCCATCGACCAAACCGCTGCATGACCTGCTCTATCCTCGCCTACTGTATCCTCACCCATCCCTTGTAGATTGTGAGCCTTTGCGGGCAGGGTCCTCTCTCCTCCTGTACCAGTTATGACTTGTATTGTTTAAGATTATTGTACTTGTTTTATTATGTATACCCCTCCTTACTTGTAAAGCGCCATGGAATAAATGGCGCTATAACAATAAAAAATAATAATAATAATAATAATACTGATCCTATGTACAAGAATATAACTACTATAATACTGAGGAAAAGCAGAAGTCCAGCGTGGGTGATGTCCATAAAAAATACCTTTTATTCCATTTTTGTTAAAAAGCACATAAATCCAAAGTCCATCTTCATATCCATAGACACAAAAACGGGTGATTCATACCAGTGACAGTCACAGGCTTAAAGTGCACTTTAAGCCTGTGACTGTCACTCGTATGAATCACCCGTTTTTGTGTCTATGGATATGAAGATGGACTTTGGATTTATGTGCTTTTTAACAAAAATGGAATAAAAGGTATTTTTTATGGACATCACCCACGCTGGACTTCTGCTTTTCCTTCGTACTACTTGCAGCACTGCATGATCCGTGCGCTGGGACTGAGAGGAGGTGAGCTGATCTTCGTTGCTTTTTCTTTTCTACTATAATACTGCTCTTATGTACAAGAATATAACTACTATAATACTGCTCCTATGTGCAAGGACATAACTACTATAATACTGCTTCTATGTACGAGAATATAATTACTATAATACTGCCCACCATGTACTGGAATATAACTACTATAATACTGCTCCTATGTACAAGAATATAACTATTACAATACTACTCCTATGTACAAGAATATTACTACTATAATACTGCCTCCTATGTACAAGAATATAACTACTATAATACTGCCCCATGTACAAGAATATAACTACTATAATACTGCTCCTATGTACAAGAATATAACTGCTATAATACTGCCCTTATGTACAAGAATATAACTACTATAATACTGCTCCTATGTACAAGAATATAACTGCTATAATACTGCTCCTATGTACAAGAACATAACTGCTATAATACTGCTCCTATGTACAAGAATATAACTACTATAATACTGCCTCCTATGTACAAGAATATAACTACTATAATACTGCCCCTATGTACCAGAATATAATTACTATAATACTGCTCCTATGTACAAGAATATAACTGCTATAATACTGCTCCTATGTACAAGAATATAACTACTATAATACTGCCCCTATGTACAAGAATATAACTACTATAATACTGCCCCTATGTACAAGAATATAACTACTATAATACTGCTCCTATGTACAAGAATATAACTGCTATAATACTGCTCCTATGTACAAGAATATAACTACTATAATATTGCCCCTATGTACAAGAATATAACTACTATAATACTGCTCCTATGTACAAGAATATAACTGCTATAATACTGCTCCTATGTACAAGAATATAACTACTATAATACTGCCCCTATGTACAGGAATATAACTACTATAATATTGCCCCTATGTACAAGAATATAACTACTATAATACTGCTCCTATGTACAAGAATATAACTGCTATAATACTGCCGCCATGTACAAGAATATAACTACTATAATACTGCTCCCTATGTAAAAGAATATAACTACTATAATGCTGCTCCTATATACAAGAATATAACTACTATAATGCTGCTCCTATGTACAAGAATATAACTGGTATAATACTGCTCCTATGTACAAGAATATAACTACTACAATACTGCTCCTATGTACAAGAATATTTCTACTATAATACTGCCTCCTATGTACAAGAATATAACTGCTATAATACTGCCCCTATGTACAAAAATATAACTACTATAATAGTGGTTGTTCTACTAGCTGTGAATAAGAATATACTGTACCTTCAGAAAAAAAAAGATACCTATAGTAGTACTCTTCTCCCCCAATGCCGCTCAATAATACTGTACCCCACATGTTAGACTTAGACACACATTAGATGCTTGCAAATATAAAGTGAGGTGCAGGCATAACACTGGGTGAATACAAACCAGTAAATGTAAATGGACGCCTGTCTTTACAATACACTGATGGAGACTGTCTTGAGCCTCATGCCTCAGCAATGCCATTAGTTCCTATTAAATGAACAGACTGCATTTCTATGAATATTGGTCATCCCACAAATTATTTGTCTCGGTCCAATAGACAAATCTTGAATTCTAACAGAAGATCGTCTTTGTGTTATGTTTCATATTGGCAATGCGCATACAATACATGGCAGATAAGCCTCCAATAAGGATGGCATTTTCACAGTCTTCAGGGTTTATAGCTCATTTTCTTGCAGGCCTTCAGGGCTTTTCTGTGTAGGGAAATTTGTAGGAAAATTGCACCTTGTGTTTTGCACAAGATTTGGTATAACAGAATCTTATGTAAAGACAGTTTAACTGCAGGGCATTACATTGTTAAACTGAATCCAGCAACCAAGTATCCACATGCAAATAAATTCCAGGAGGCTGCACCGGCAATAAACCGAATGGCAGGCACTTATATCAATTGGAGGAAAACTGTGAAATGGAGACAGAAATCTGTCAGACGTTTCTATACACAGTCTTGAGTATTTTTAGGTCAGAAACAAGATTGCTGACTCAGGAGCACACTGTTATTTTTATAGAAAACACAGACAATATTGTTATGCAGCGTAAGGCACATATTTAAAGACAAATATTAACCAGATGTCAAAAATATCTAACTTTTCATCCATACAAGAAGTATTATAGCAGTTATATTCCTGTACATAGAGGGCAGTATTACAGTATAGTTATATTCCTGTGCATAGGAGCAGTATTATAGGAGTTATATTCTTGTACATAGGGGCCGCATTATAGTAGTTATATTCTTGTACATAGGGGCAGTATTATAGTAGTTATATTCCTGTACATAGAAGCAGTATTATACTAGTTATATTCTTGTATATAGGAGCCGTATTATAGTAGTTATATTCATGTACATAGGAGCAGTATTATAGTAGTTATATTCTTGTACATAGGGGCAGTATTATAGTAGTTATATTCTTGTACATAGGAGCAGTATTATAGTAGTTATATTCTTGTACATAGGGGCAGTATTATAGTAGTTATATTCTTGTACATAGGGGCAGTATTATAGTAGTTATATTCTTGTACATAGGGGGCAGCATTATAGTAGTTATATTCTTGTACATAGAAGGCAGTATTATAGTAGTTATATTCTTGTACATAGGGGCAGTATTATAGTAGCTATATTCTTGTACATAGGAGCAGTATTATAGTAGCTATATTCTTGTACATAGGAGCAGTATTATAGTAGTTATATTCTTGTAAATAGGAGCAGAGTTATAGTAGTTATATTCCTGTACATAGAGGCAGTATTAAAGTAGTTATATTCCAGTACATAGGAGCAGTATTATAGTAGTTATATTCTTGTACATAGGGGCAGTATTATAGTAGTTATATTCCTGTACATAGGAGCAGTATTATAGTGGCTATAGTCTTGTACATAAGAGCAGTATTATAGTAGTTATATTCTTGTACATAGGAGCAGTATTATACTAGTTATATTCTTGTACATAGGGGCAGTATTATAGTAGTTATATTCCTGTACATAGGAGCAGTATTATAGTAGTTATATTCTTGTACATTGGTGGCAGTATTAAAGTAGTTATATTCCTGTACATAGGAGCAGTATTATAGTAGTTATATTCCTGTACACAGGAGCAGTATTATAGTAGTTATATACTTGTACATAGGAGCAGTATTATAGTAGTTATATTCCTGAAAATAGGAGCAGTATTATAGTAGTAATATTCTCGTGCATAGGGACAGTATTATAGTAGTTATATTCTTGTAGATAGGGGCAGTATTATAGTAGTTATATTCTTGTAGATAGGGGCAGTATTATAGTAGTTATATTCCTGTACATAGGGGGCAGTATTACAGTAGTTATATTCTTGTACATAGGGGCAGTATTATAGTAGTTATATACTTGTACATAGGGGCAGTATTATAGTAGTTATATTCTTGCACATAGGGGCAGTATTATAGTAGTTATATTCTTGTACATAGGAAGCAATATTATAGTAGTTATATTCTTGTATATAGGGGCAGTATTTTGTAGTTATATTCTTGTACATAGGGGCAGTATTATAGTAGTTATATTCTTGTACATCGGAGGCAGTATTATAGTAGTTATATTCTTGTACATAGGTGGCAGTATTATAGTAGTTATATTCTTGTACATAGGTAGCAGTATTACAGTAGTTATATTCTTGTTTATAGGAGCAGTATTATAGTAGTTTTATTCTTGTATATAAGAGCAGCATTGTAGTAATTATATTCTTGTACATAGAGGCAGTATTATAGTAGTTATATTCTTGTACATAAGGGCAGTATTATATTAGTTATATTCTTGTACATAGGGGCAGTATGATAGTAGTTATATTCTTGTACATAGGGGCAGTATGATAGTACTTATATTCTTGTACATAGGGGCAGTATTATAGCAGTTATATTCTTGTAGATAAGGGCAGTATTAGAGTAGTTATATTCTTGTACATAGGGAGCAGTATTATAGTAGTTATATTCTTGTACATAGGAGGCAGTATTATGGTAGTTATATTCTTGTACATAGGTGGCAGTATTATAGTAGTTATATTCCTGTACATAGCAGCAGTATCATAGTACTTATATTCTTGTACATAGGAGGCAGTATTCTAGTAGCTATATTCTTGTACATAGATGGCAGTATTATAGTAGTTATATTCTTGTACATAGGTGGCAGTATTATAGCAGTTATATTCTTGTATATAGGGGCAGTATTATAGTAGTTATATTCTTGTACATAGGAAGCAGTATTATAGTAGTTATATTCTTGTATATAAGAGCAGGATTATAGTAATTATATTCTTGTACATAGGGGCAGTATTATAGTAGTTATATTCTTGTACATAGGGGCAGTATTATAGTAGTTATATTCTTGTACTTAGGGGCAGTATTATAGTTGTTATATTCTTGTACATAGGGGCAGTATTATAGTACTTATACGCTTGTACATAGGAGGCAGTATTATAGTAGTTATATTCTTGTACATAGGGGCAGTATTATAGTAGTAATATTCCTGTTCATAGGAGCAGTATTATAGTAGTTATATTATTGTATATATTGGCAGTATTATAGTAGTTATATTCTTGTACATAGGAGGCAGTATTATAGCAGGTCCTTTTTTTTTAACCGCACAATAAATGCTGTAAAAACAAAACTCAAAAAACAAAGGCACAATTCAAATTTGTTTTGCCGATTTTACCGTACTTTAAAAAAAAAAAAAAAAATGTTTTCCAGTAGATTCTATGGTAAAATAAATCGTTTCATTAAAACTTCAACTTATCTTGCAAAAAAATAAGTTTCCCATATGTTTATATTGATGGAAAAATAAAACATAGTTATGGCTCTTTGGAGAAATTGAGACAAGAATTGAGATAGAAAAAACCCTCGACATTTGGCTGCAAATGAGGAGGTGGGTTAAAAACTCTGCTCTCCTACTGTGTGGTAGTCTCTAGAGCCCTGTCCGGTAGATCGCTCTGGGACCGTTTCTAACACCTTCGATATTATCTTGATCATTTCCATGCAATCACATAACATATCAAGCATCAATGAGTTCCCTGCGCTGCGGAGCTTGCAATTTAATATGTAAGACATATAATCTATAAATGGAGGGAAGGCATATGATATGATTATTATGGTCACCCCTCCCCCCACCAGAGCTGACAATGATCTTTTGGCTTGACATGAATAATTGTCAAAGAGAGAATTAATATTCACCATTTGTGATATGAGTGATTGATTACTTCTGTTTACTTACTTAATTATGCAGGAAAATGGCAATCTGTGAGTTTTGCTTATCAAATTTATTTTGTTGAAAATTAATAAATATGCATTTAGAGGCAAAAATAGAATCTTATGAAATCAAATGGGGCAGAGTTCACCATATGTTGGACAAAAAATAAAAAGTAGAAATAGCTGCTTTCTACAGGACATATTTGTGGCAAAGCTTGGTATATCCTGTTGTGAACCTGTGGAGAGCTATAATATCAAACAACTGGAGGACTGAGCGCATGTAATACTGTAAATGTCCTGTAGTGGCCACTGCAGGAGAAATTAATGGAGTAAAAAGAGAAAATGACCAATAAGGAAGCTGCAAAGTTTGACGCATTTTATATCAAAGAAGCCTAAAAATTGCTGTTCAAAACCCCTCATTACATATACAAATTGACACACCCAACCTTTCATCATCAGAAAATAATATTTAAAAATCTAGAAAAATTTCCTGAAGATCATAAAGGATCCAATGCAAATAATATTCCCCATATAAAACTTGGATAATAATAATTAAATAATTCATAAATGAAGTTGCCAAAATATCATGCCAGAAATAAATTGCTTATGCCAAACTCCAAAAATATGTATTTTTAACGTAGAAAAAATAAATAAAAATAATTTAAGAAAACATAATGCGCATATCCCTTTAAAGGCCAGACACCTCTTGAATTAGCCAGAAATAGCACATTTCATGTTTCTTGCCCCAGTGCTGAAAGTTTGCAAGTATTTTTTCAGGGGAGATTGGAAGTGTCACACATCTGAACGGCTTCATTTGCAAATTTGACTTTTTCTCAGTAATTATCTGGCAATTTGCATTGACTTGGTGCCAATCATAACATTACCTCGTTTTTGTGGCATCATCATCACCAGTCTCGTATGATTTAACCTCGAGCATATTGAGATCTTTTCCCATCTTCCCGTTCATTATCCCTGGTGTAAATCTCAGCCGTGTGCCAGACTCTCCAAGCGGCAGCGTTTCCCAGGATTACTAGGTATTTATTCTTGCATAAAGGAACTTATTATAGGGGCCTATAGTTAATAACTGCTTTGCATAATGAACGGAATCCTAACAGAGAGCAACAAAGACACTTTAATGCTGGGTTCTTTAATATAGTGCGATGCTAAAATCAAAGAGGATATAATTTCACATGACAGTAGATTGGAAGACTGCTCAATTAAGACAAAGGGAGGTCCCGGAGCTTCAATTAGGTCAAACTAAAGATGTCTGTTGTATCCACTCATCGATGCTGATTCTGGAAGCGGAGAAAGCACAATCTACATCCTGGAAAAACTTACTGACTTTATAATAATCTACTATTCTTTATTTTAAGATAAAAAGCATACAACGCGTTTCGGGCATAAACTGCTCCTTTCACCAGATACAAACATTGCTATTGGTGTTTTTGCACCTGATGAAGTGGTCGGTATTGGAGACGAACAGCCACCTTTTGTCAGGTCCAAACGTTGCTATCAGTGTTTGTATCTGATGAAAGGGTCAATTTGTTTCAGAAACGCGTTGTATGTTCGTTACTGATGAATAAAAAATAAATTCTTACAACAGGTATAACAAGTTGACCATTGAATACCTCCATTACTGATATACTTATCACAGGGAGTTTAACCGATCTCGAAAGGTCTCTCAGGAGGAAAATGAGGTCTGGCAGCCACTCATTATATATAGAGGCATTAATGGTTGTTGTACTCCACGTAAGACAAGGTGAGCACTCGTACATCTAAGGCCAATCACTGACATGCTTATATATTACAAGGTGTTGCCCTATGAAGTTATGTTCTGTATTTTTTACTTTATACATGCCGCCAGCACGGCATGGTGGAGGCACTGTTTGGACTTTTGTGGGCAATGCATAGCACGCTGAGCTAAGATACGTCTCATGTGTGTGCCTGTGGAATAGAGTGCCACACTACTAAATATTTGTCCAATACATCTTAGATGTTCTTCAATAACATTGGCTTTTGGATTCTAATTAGTAATGAGGCGTTATCCGAGCATGCTCATGTCCTAATCGAGTATTTTCGGTGTGCTCGAAAAAAATGCTCGAGCTCCCGTGGCTGCATGTCTCGTGGCTGTACAACAGCTGCAACACATGCAGGTATTGCCTTACAAACAGGACATCCCTATATGTGCTGTGGCTGTTGAACAGCTGCGAGACATGCAGCCGTGGGGACTCATGAATTTTTTCTGAGCACACCAAAAATACTCGACTAGGACATGAGCATGCTTGGATAACACCTTATTAGAGCACTCTAGTGCATCACACAGAGCTTCACATCCAGACTGTTGTTATAGGGGGGCTCCAGAATACAAATCCAGACTGCTGTTATAGGGGGCTCCAGACTGCTCATCCAGACTGCTGTTATAGGGGGCTCCAGACTGCACATTCAGACAGCTGTTATAGGGGGCTCCAGACTACACATCCAGACTGCTGTTATAGGGGGCTCCAGACTGCACATTCAGACAGCTGTTATAGGGGGCTCCAGACTACACATCCAGACTGCTGTTATAGGGGGCTCCAGACTGCTCATCCAGACTGCTGTTATAGGGGGCTCCAGACTGCACATCCAGACTGCTGTTATAGGGGGCTCCAGACTGCACATTCAGACAGCTGTTATAGGGGGCTCCAGACTACACATCCAGACTGCTGTTATAGGGGGCTCCAGACTGCTCATCCAGACTGCTGTTATAGGGGGCACCAGACTAAACATCCAGACTGCTGTTATAGGGGGCTCCAGACTGCACATCCAGACTGCTGTTATATGGGGGCTCCAGACTGCACATCCAGACTGCTGTTATAGGGGGCTCCAGACTGCACATTCAGACAGCTGTTATAGGGGGCACCAGACTGCACATCCAAACTGCTGTTATAGGGGGGCTCCAGACTACACATCCAGACTGCTGTTAAAGGGGGCACCAGACTGCACATCCAGACTGCTGTTATAGGGGGGCTCCAGACTGCACATCCAGACTGCTGTTATAGGGGGCACCAGACTGCACATCCAGACTGCTGTTATAGGGGGGCTCCAGACTGCACATCCAGACTGCTGTTATAGGGGGCTCCAGACTGGACATTCAGACAGCTGTTATAGGGGGCACCAGACTACACATCCAGACTGCTGTTATAGGGGGGCACCAGACTGCACATCCAGACTGCTGTTATATGGGGCACCAGACTGCACATCCTGACTGCTGTTATAGGGGGCACCAGACTGCACATCCAGACTGCTGTTATAGGGGGGCTCCAGACTACACATCCAGACTGCTGTTATAGGGGGCACCAGACTGCACATCCAGACTGCTGTTATAGGGGGGCTCCAGACTGCACATCCAGACTGCTGTTATAGGGGGCTCCAGACTGCACATCCAGACTGCTGTTATAGGGGGGCTCCAGACTGTACATCCAGACTGCTGTTATAGGGGGGCTCCAGACTGCACATCCAGACTGCTCTTATAGGGGGCTCCAGACTGCACATTCAGACAGCTGTTATAGGGGGCTCCAGACTGCACATCCAGACTGCTGTTATAGGGGGGATCCAGACTGCTCATCCAGACTGCTGTTATAGGGGGCACCAGACTGCACATCCTGACTGCTGTTATAGGGGGGGATCCAGACTGCACATCCTGACTGCTGTTATAGGGGGCACCAGACTGCACATCCAGACTGCTGTTATAGGGGGGCTCCAGACTGCACATCCAGACTGCTCTTATAGGGGGCTCCAGACTGCACATTCAGACAGCTGTTATAGGGGGCTCCAGACTGCACATCCAGACTGCTGTTATAGGAGGGGATCCAGACTGCTCATCCAGACTGCTGTTATAGGGGGCACCAGACTGCACATCCAGACTGCTGTTATAGGGGGCACCAGACTGCACATCCAGACTGCTGTTATAGGGGGGGATCCAGACTGCTCATCCAGACTGCTGTTATAGGGGGCACCAGACTGCACATCCTGACTGCTGTTATAGGGGGCACCAGACTGCACATCCAGACTGCTGTTATAGGGGGGCTCCAGACTACACATCCAGACTGCTGTTATAGGGGGCACCAGAACACAACAGAATATGTGGACAGACTCCAGTAATGGGGATCCTCCAGACCTCCGATAACTTGCCGCTACTTTTTTAAATATTTGCTGTGTTTAGCTTCATAACAGTTGTATATACAGTATATGAATCGTATGAATTACCACTGTTGTGTTCCAAAAAGTGTATGTTTTGCCCTGTCGCTAAGCTGGTTGCATCCATCATTTAAGGGACTAGCTTATGAATGTATGACAATATAATTTCTCACATTAGATGAACAAATAAGCCACATGCTCTAAATATAAATTGTAAAAACCGCTAGCGGATGCATTTCTGTACTCTATCAGCAGGTGGCGCTAGTAATCCACAAATCTCCTAGACGCTCTTTCTAGACAGCGCACATTTGGAATTGAACCTTATTTTCTTTTTAATATCTCATGACTCTGCTTTTGTAGTATTTTTAAAACATGAGGATGGATCTAGACACAATGTAACAATGTCCCTGCGTATGTATCCACTGACATCACACATAATCACTGTGGAAATGTTCTAATTTTATTCTTTTTTCCTCCACCTGTTGGATCTGTGCATATTGTAATGTGGATCAGCAGGTCCATTCATCAGTCTGAAAGGAAAAATAACAGTCATTTCTGGAGCCGTGTTTATTTGTATTATTTCTTGTAAGATGGCAATTGCCTCTTTCATAGCTTGTTCTATGAGCATGCGTCTACTTGTCTTAGCACATATAAAGTGATACTCAGAGAGATAGAAGTGACTGTGGACAATTCAGTGACTGACAGCCGTCACAACCACATGGCCGCACCGCAAATATACCTACTCTGGAAAATACGCACTAATACCCCTAATATGCAGCAATCAAAGTCATTAATGAGCTGCTCCAGTCTTATGTCAATAAAGGTTAATAATTACCCTATGAAAAAGTTCTGAAACTTTCTGATTTACTTTTTTTTCTGCTTAACAAATCTTGTCCAGACTGGATACAGCTTTAGCAAACCTCAGCTGTTAGCTATATTGGGACTGTACAGGTATGGCGCCTCTATATTTTCTAAGTAAAACAAGTAGTTTTCATTCTGACTGCCTGCAGATACCGGTTACCTAGGAAAATGCTATTTACCTGCAAATATAGGGTTAATCTTTCTGCTCTCTTGCCGCCTTACTGACAGTGCGGCTACGGAGAAAAATTTGCAGCCGGCTTTCAGTCATGGGGGCGTGCACGGAGCAACTTTTGTCATTGCTCTTAGCACTGCGAGCAATGATAGTTTGAGTGACGGTTCGCTCTGCTGCAGATATGTACAGAGTGAACTGTCAATCAAAGAGCCAGAGCGTGTTTTCAGCACATTACTGAGAGCAATGACCAGGCTACTTTGTGCACTGCCTCACATGACTGAAAGCTGGCGGCTCCTGGGAGGAAATGAGATCATTTTCCCCACTGGACACCCTTCCAGTAAGGTGGCTAAATTGCGGAATGCTATTTACCTGCAGATTAATATTATATCTGCAGTTTAATAGCATTTTCTAAAGTAACAGGTTTCCTTTAAGGCTGGGGCAAGATGGTGATTTTGACCATGACATAGGTCAGAGATTGGTTTGTACTGCTCCTACATCATACAATGCAATGCAGATGAATGGGATTACTTACTGGTCCACAATGTATGGCGGCCGTGACAAGCAAGTGGTAAAAAATCCAAGTGGTTCTGACTTTTTGCGAGTTTCTTGTTGCGATGCAATACCTTGTGGTCACAATGTGACTTCTGCATTACAGTATGATATAACAGTGGCATGTGTCATGTCCAAAATCTCTGTGTAGCCCCAGCTCTATGCCACCGATGCAGGTAATTACTAGTCTAATGCTTCCTAGATTAGGTTTCTGCCCCAAGCAGCAACTGGTCCTTTAGCTATAGGTGGTGCAAAAGTAAATTTTTTATTTTACATTAATTCACAATGACCTCCAAGTCATTCATGTACTATAGATTCCTGCATGAACAAAAGTTCTAGCCTATTGTGGTATGCTGAGACTTGTAGTTGGAGAGACTCAGGTCACACAAACGACTACAGAAAATAACAGTGATGGTATACATGGAGGGACAATAAATAACTGGTGTCTTTCTTTTTGTAGGATTGCTACATCACCCCATTCTCTAGTCTAGTGGACCCTGGAGGATCATTGATACCAGTCCCCAAAATCTTCACTCTACAGCTTCAAGGTCTTGTAAACTAAAGCTCTTACAACAGAACCAGTAGCTTCAAGCTAAACAAAACCACCTACACAAAGCAAATGTAAGCCACACTCATTATTTAACTGCCTTCGGAGCAATTTTAAGCCATAGAGACTTGATGGATGATCGATCTGTAGGAAGGTCGATCTTGTACAAGTCTAGATAGGTCCACCAGGGTCTTCTCCACCGTCATCTTGATAGTATCAAGCCATCGGATTGCTGGTCTTCCTCTTCTTCTTGTAAGCCACACTTATTATTTAAAGGTCTCCAGCTTGATCTTGCGCAATGGCGACTTGATGGACGATCATTTTGTAGGAAGGTCAATCTTGTGCAAGCCTAGATAGGTCCACTACGATCTTCTCCATTGTCATCTTGATAGTATCAAGCCATCGGATAGCTGGTCTTCCTCTTCTTCTTGTAAGCCACACTTATTATTTAAAGGTCTCTAGCTTGATCTTGCGCAATGGCGACTTGATGGACGATCATTTTGTAGGAAGGTCAATCTTGTGCAAGCCTAGATAGGTCCACCAGGGTCTTCTCCACCATCATCTTGATAGTACTAAGCCATCAGGTTGCTGGACTTCCTCATTGTCTTGTAAGCCACACTTATTAATTAACGGCCTCCCGCTCAATCTTGAGCCATGGCGACTTGATGGATGATTGATCTGTAGGAAGATTGATCTTAGGCAAACCTAGATAGGTCCACCAGGGTCTTCTCAGTATCAAGCTTTTCAGTTGCTGTTCTTTCTGTTTGTCTTGTAAGTCACACTACATTGCAGCATTTATCCCTGCAAGTAACATGGAGAAACTCAGCTGCACGGCCACCAAAGGGTCTGTGAGACTCCCAGTGCTGATGGGTTTGGTAATGGGTCTGTATATGACTTTTATTGCTTCCTAGCTTTCCCCCTTACATATATACCAATTTGGTGACCATCACCTCGTGCCAGTAAAAAAAATCAGTTTGTGTTACAATCAGTGACATCACCAATCTGCAGTGATGACATCACTAGTCGCAGTGTAATCGGCAGAGAGATGTCCTAATAGGAGCACACTGCATCAATTAGGTGAATCCACAATTGGACAGATTGAATTGTCTGCATTCTGTGAATGATCTTGTGTTCCTACCCACATCCCCTATAGATCGAGTCTTTCATGACAGGTAGTCCCTTAGGTTTACAGAAGCAAATCGAAAGTCATGAGAACTAATTACTGTACCTTTAAATTAGGGCTAATTACCCCGGAGCTAGTTGACGTCGTTGGCCTATAATAATATTACTTAATGCTGTGTCAGCAGAGAAGCAGCAACCCGCCTGTAATTCTCTCCCTGATATCATTGCTTCCCCAATACCAGCACCATGAGTACTCTCTGGCCGTGCACATATGATATACCGTACACACCGCTGCATGCACACGCCCCGCACAGCCAGGATCCTTAAGGCTGTAAACTGGCTTCATAGTTTATGTAGCAATTCACGGCCTCAGTCAGCAGATATCTGTCATGTCCTTGTGTAACACGACATGATGAGGTACAATGGTGAACATCAATAGCCTCAGCAAACATGTGAGCATAAATAATACATGTATGAAGCTCGCGAAACACGCGCAGGGCCCAGGGGGGTGATATCATGTGCCCTCTTCCGCGAGATTTTATTGGGAAGTCAATGAAATGATATTGGATTTATGACCCCCTGGATGATCTTTTTGAAGTGGGATAGACGTGGACTTCAATGTTTCCTGCAACCAGGAGGAAGGGAAATAAAAAGCACCAGCTGAAGGCACGCCACCTTCCAGAGATTCATCCACCAGAGTCCACACCAAGGGTTAATGAGGGGCTGGTACAGGTGAGAAAGGGTTAATAATAAAAAAAGAAAATAACTTGAACTGTGACTTATATACAGAGTTAAGTTTCTATATCTATCTATCTATCTATCTATCTATCTATCTATTATCTATCTATTATCTATCAATCTATTATCTGTCCATCTATTATCTATCATCTATCTATCATCTATCTATCTATCTATCTATCTCTCTCTCTATCTATCTATCTATCTATCTATCTATTATCTATATATATATCTATCTATCTATTATCTATCTATCTATCTATCTATCTATTACCATTATCTATCTATTATCTATCTATCTATCATCTATCTATCATCTATCTATTATCTATTATCTATCTATTATATATCATCTATCTATCATCTATCTATTTTCTATCTATCTATCATCTATCTATCTATTATCTATCTATTATATATCATCTATCTATCTATTATATATCTATCAATCATCTATCTATCTATTATCTATCTATTATATATAATCTATCTATCTATCTATCTATCTATCTATCTATTATCTATCATCTATTATCTATCTATCATCTGTTATCTATCTATCTATCTATCTATCTATCTATCTACCTATCTATCTAGCATATCTATCTATCATCTATCTATTATCTATTATCTATCTATTATCTATCTATCATTTATCTATTATCTATCTATTATCTATTATCTATCATCTATCTATCTACAAAGTGTAACTCAGAGTCAGTACTAGAAAAGTTAAGCAATGTTCATGAGAAACACTCTAGTAGATATATTTAGGTAAATCTGGGCAATATTGAGATATTCCAAAAAGCAATCATAAAATTATGAATGCAGTGTTGAGTGTTAAGGGAAGACAAGATGATGACTCCCAGAGCACAAGAATAAATATATGTTTATCGCAAAAATTACTAATATATCTACAAAGAGCGAGAAGATAGTCTATGCTATCAGGAAGCCATATCTTATAAATACTGCTTTGGATGTGACTAGAGTACTGATTTTGAACATCTCCAAATATTTACAAACCCAAAAGCTGAATGTCCAAATAAATTGTTTAGGTTTCCCATAACTGTAAATATTATTAGTATAAGATAATACAGATGGCCCTAACACAGAACCAGCAGGGAACAGAAGTGAAATATGAGGCTCTGCCACCAGAAACTAATGCAGCTTAGGGTGTGACTGGAGGATAGTTTGAGCAGTAAAGCAGGTTAATGACATATTTTTTAGTCCTATCTACACAACCAGTGATTCTTTTTACATAATAATAATAATAATAATAATTTTATTTATATAGCGCCAACATATTCCGCAGCGCTTTACAACTTATAGAGGGGACTTGTACAGACAATAGACATTACAGCATAACAGAAATCACAGTTCAAAATAGATACCAGGAGGAATGAGGGCCCTGCTCGCAAGCTTACAATCTATGAGGAAAAGGGGAGATACGATTACAGATTTTGTGTTGAAATATCGTTAAGATTTTATATTTTCTCCAAATCAAAACCCATTTCACCTGAAAACACATAACTTTCACATGATCAGACCCACGGTACAAGATAATGGAGGGTTGTGCTGAAGCAGACAGTGCGTCCGTGCACCGCGCATCATGGAGTCTTCAGTCTCCGCACTGAAACATGTATCAGACAGGTTGTAATTGGGAATCCACATGACTTGACGATTACTACACATCACAACACACACTATGAAAACATTAACTTATTCACAATCAGCTCAATGCTAACCGGCTTCTTTGAGATGTTTTAAAGGAGAAAATCAATTGCTGGGGTGTTAGCGAGAGGAGTCCTATGGGAATTAAGAGAAGAAAATGACTCGCTCTGTGGTAACACTATAGCTCAAAGTACCAGGGACGGAACACAACACATTTATAAGGTGTCTTACCACATCTGAGGAACTCTGCAACGGATTCAGGCAAATAATCTTACACTGAATAAAACATCGGCTGAGGCCGAATAAGTGAATATTTTGTTATATTTAGATCCATTGTACATGGCAGGAGTAGGGCTATGATATGGCTTATAGGGCAGTTCCTATTACAGCCAATATCATCCCCGGTTCAATGATCAATTCCAAGTCATTTACAAGAATATAACTACTATAATACTGCTCTTATGTACAATAATATAACTGCTATAATACTGCCTCCTATGTACAAGAATATAACTACTATAATACTGCTCCTATGTACAAGAATATAACTACTATAATACTGCCCCTATGTACAAGAATATAACTACTATAATACTGCCTCCTATGTACAAGAATATAACTACTATAATACTGCTCCTATGTACAAGAATATAACTACTATAATACTGCCCCTATGTACAAGAATATAACTACTATAATACTGCCCCTATGTACAAGAATATAACTACTATAATACTGCTCCCTATGTACAAGAATATAACTACTATAATACTGCTCCTATGTACAAGAATATAACTACTATAATACTGCCCCTATGTACAAGAATATAACTACTATAATACTGCCCCTATGTACAAGAATATAACTACTATAAGACTGCTCCTATGTACAAGAATATAACTACTATAATACTGCTCCTATGGGCAAGAATATAACTACTATAATACTGCCCCTATGTACAAGAATATAACTACTATAATACTGCTCCTATGTACAAGAATATAACTACTATAATACTGCTCCTATGTACAAGAATATAACTACTATAATACTGCCCTCTATGTACAAGAATATAACTACTATAATACTGCCCTCTATGTACAAGAATATAACTACTATAATACTGCTCCTATGTACAATAATATAACTACAATAATACTGCTCCTATGTGCAAGAATATAACTACTATAGTACTGCCCCTATGTACAAGAATATAACTACTATAATACTGCCCCTATGTATAAGAATATAATTACTATAATACTGCTCCTATGTACAATAATATAACTACTATAATACTGCTCCTATGTACAAGAATATAACTACAATACTGCCCCCTATGTACAAGAATAAAACTACTATAATACTGCCCCCTATGTATAGGAATATAACTACTATAATACTGCACCTATGTGCAAGAATATAACTACTATAATACTGCCCCTATGTACAAGAATATAACTACTATAATACTGCTCCTATGTACAATAATATACCTACTATAATACTGCCCCTATGTACAATAGTATAACTACTATAATACTGCTCCTATGTACAATAATATAACTACTATAATACTGCCCCTATGTACAAGAATATAGCTACTATAATACTGCCCCTATGTACAAGAATATAACTACTCTGATACTGTTCATATGTACAAGAATATAACTACTATAATACTGCTCTTATGTACAGGAATATAACTACTATAATACTGCCCCTATGTACAGGAATATAACTACTATAATACTGCCCCTATATACAAGAGTATATCTACTATAATACTGCCCCTATGTACAAGAATATACTGTAACAACTATAATACTGCCCCTTATGTACAAGAATATAACTACTATAATACTGCTCCCTATGTACAAGAATATAACTACTATAATACTGCCCTCTATGTACAAGAATATAACTACTATAATACTGTTCATATGTACAAGAATATAACTACTATAATGCTGCTCTTTTGTACAGGAATATAACTACTATAATACTGCCCCTTATGTACAAGAATATAACTACTATAATACTGCGCCCTATGTACAACAATATAACTACTATAATACTGCTCCTATGTTCAAGAATATAACTACTATAATACTGTCCCTACATACAAGAATATAACTACTATAATACAGCTCCTATGTACAACAATATAACTACTATAATACTGCCCCTTATGTACAAGAATATAGCTACTATAATACTGCTCCTATGTACAAGAATATAACTACTATAATACAGCTCCTATGTACAACAATATAACTACTATAATACTGCCCCTATGTATAAGAATATAACTACTATAATTGTGCCCCCTATGTACAAAAATATAACTACTATAATACTGATCCCTATGTACAAGAATATAACTACTATAATACTGCCCTCTATGTACAAGAATATAACTACTATAATACTGTTCATATGTACAAGAATATAACTACTATAATGCTGCTCTTTTGTACAGGAATATAACTACTATAATACTGCCCCTTATGTACAAGAATATAACTACTATAATACTGCGCCCTATGTACAACAATATAACTACTATAATACTGCTCCTATGTTCAAGAATATAACTACTATAATACTGTCCCTACATACAAGAATATAACTACTATAATACAGCTCCTATGTACAACAATATAACTACTATAATACTGCCCCTTATGTACAAGAATATAACTACTATAATACTGCTCCTATGTTCAAGAATATAACTACTATAATACTGTCCCTACATACAAGAATATAACTACTATAATACAGCTCCTATGTACAACAATATAACTACTATAATACTGCCCCTTATGTACAAGAATATAACTACTATAATACTGCTCCTATGTATAAGAATATAACTACTATAATTGTGCCCCCTATGTACAAAAATATAACTACTATAATACTGATCCCTATGTACAAGAATATACAGTTGTGGCCAAAGTATTGACACCCCTGCAATTCTGTCAGATAATACTCAGATTCTTCCTGAAAATGATTGCAAACACAAATTCTTTGTTATTATTATCTTCATTTAATTTGTCTTAAATGAAAAAACGCAAAAAGAATTGTCCTAAAGCCAAATTGGATATAATTCCACACCAAACATAAAAAAGGGGTGGACAAAAGTATTGGAAATCATGTGATGCTTCTCTAATTTGTGTAATTAACAGCACCTGTAACTTACCTGTGGCACCTAACAGGTGTTGGCAATAATTAAATCACACTTGCAGCCAGTTGACATGGATTAAAGTTGACTCAACCTCTGTCCTGTGTCCTTGTGTGTACCACATTGAGCATGGAGAAAAGAAAGAAGACCAAAGAACTCTCTGAGGACTTGAGAAACCAAATTGTTAGGAAGCATGAGCAATCTCAAGGCTACAAGTCCATCTCCAAAGACCTGAATGTTCCTGTGTCTACCGTGCGCAGTGTCATCAAGAAGTTTAAAGCCCATGGCACTGTGGCTAACCTCCCTAGATGTGGACGGAAAAGAAAAATTGACGAGATTTCAACGCAAGATTGTGCGGATGTTGGATAAAGAACCTCGACTAACATCCAAACAAGTTCAAGCTGCCCTGCAGTCCGAGGGTACAACAGTGTCAACCCATACTATCCGTCGGCGTCTGAATGAAAAGGGACTGCATGGTAGGAGACCCAGGAAGACCCCACTTCTTACCTCGAGACATAAAAAAGCCAGGCTGGAGTTTGCCAAAACTTACCTGAAAAAGCCTAAAACGTTTTGGAAGAATGTTCTCTGGTTAGATGAGACAAAAGTAGAGCTTTTTGGGCAAAGGCATCAACATAGAGTTTACAGGAGAAAAAAAGAGGCATTCAAAGAAAAGAACACGGTCCCTACAGTCAAACATGGCGTAGGTTCCCTGATGTTTTGGGGTTGCTTTGCTGCCTCTGGCACTGGATTGCTTGACCGTGTGCTTGGTATTATGAAGTCTGAAGACTACCAACAAATTTTGCAGCATAATGTAGGGCCCAGTGTGAGAAACCGGGGTCTCCCTCAGAGGTCATGGGTCTTCCAGCAGGACAATGACCCAAAACACACTTCAAAAAGCACTAGAAAATGGTTTGAGAAAAAGCACTGGAGACCTCTAAGGTGGCCAGCAATGAGTCCAGACCTGAATCCCATAGAACACCTGTGGAGAGATCTAAAAATGGCAGTTTGGAGTAGGCACCCTTCAAATATCAGGGACCTGGAGCAGTTTGCCAAAGAAGAATGGTCTAAAGTTCCAGCAGAGCATTGTAAGAAACTCATTGATGGTTACCGGAAGCGGTTGGTCGCAGTTATTTTGGCTAAAGGTTGTGCAACCAAGTATTAGGCTGAGGGTGACAATACTTTTGTCTGGCCCATTTTTGGAGTTTTGTGTGAAATGATCAATGTTTTGCTTTTTGCTTCATCCTCTTTTGTGTTTTTTCATTTAAGACAAATTAAATGAAGATAATAATACCAAAGAATTTGTGTTTGCAATCATTTTCAGGAAGAAACTGAGTATTATCTGACAGAATTGCAGGGGTGTGAATACTTTTGGCCACAACTGTAACTACTATAATACTGCCCTCTATCTCTCCCCACTTCAGAACATATTTCCTAATGATGTGAACACTCTTTGGACCTGAATGGCTACAAGTTGTCATCACTACTCTACTTGCAACTCACGTCTGTAAGATGCTCACACTTTGCTCAAATACATAATGGTAGAAATGATATTTGCAAATCTTCTTATTATTAATCCAAGGATATGAAAAGAAAAAAACAAATCAGACAATAATACATAAGTGGATATGCCCTTTAAGAAACCACAGACTGGATACAAACGTCTTGGATGAAATGCCACAGAAGCTGCAGAGAAGCTGAATTAAACATCGCTGTTAAGTCAACTGTGAACCTTTTTTGGAAGAATAAGGTTTATTCAAAACACAGCAATGTGTAGCTGCCAATATGGTTTACTGCGGGATTCTGGGAGCACAGTCCAGGTCTTTTTGGAGAAAGTGTTAACTTTCTCTTCCCAGAAAATGCTGAAATGTCTACTTTGTGTGCGAGCCAAATGTGATTAGAGAGCAGAGCGTCAGTTTCAACAGAAAGATAAATGTGAAGTTCTACACGTCTTCTGTTAATTATCATAATTCTTTGTTTAAGATGCTACTGAATGATGGCTGTTTATTATGATAGTGGGGGGGAAATAATATTTTGTATTAGCAATAGAATTTGAACTTGCTTGGAAGGAAAACTGATAATATTGGGATATAAGAATTTAATTTGGGCCAGATTATAAGGGCAGAATAGGATTGATGTATCTCATATCTATCTATCTATCTATCTATCTCATATCTATCTATCTATCTATCTATCTATCTATCTATCTATCTATCTATCTATCTCATATCTATCTATCTATCTATCTATCTATCTATCTATCTATCTATCTATCTATCTATCTATCTATCTCATATCTATCTACCTATCTAAAAAAGTAAAAAAAGAATCACAACAGTAATATATCCTGGTGCCGTACCTCCCAGCCAAATACCAAACCTTCAATATAGTGGAAAAAATGGAGGCAGCACACCAGCTTTTAAAGGTGAGAAAAATGCTACTTAATATCCCATATGGGTTTGTTTTGCTGCAGCGAGTGTGGCCTTGAAAGTAGTAGGGGACTGTTTGAATGCGATGAAGTGCTTGTTGAAATGGGATCTTTTCCATCTCTGCTCATGAACCCTAGAAGCCCACCCCAGTTCTTTGGTCAGGCTGGTGTGTCAGGGTTGTCTGTTGATTTTGCGAGCTTTGGTATGTGTCAGAGGGGCAACCAATACCAGAGCAACAGCTATTGTGGAGTTATATAAAGCGGCAGCAACACCTGCATTGTGTAAGGAACTTATGTCTGTAAGAGGGAGAAGGACTTGTTTACTTGTGGCTTGATTTTGCCACTCCCAACGAGGTAGTCTAGGCACTTGGCTTCTTCCCTATGACACATTTTTTTTTATTTATGGTAGACTCCGTCTTTCTCAGACCATCCTGAATCGCCTGTACCTTTGAGAGATGACTACCCCAGTCTGGGCTGAAAATCACATTGTAATTGAGGAAGGCTGTGGCATACTTCTTATGCAAAGCTAGAGTCAGATCCATGGCCCCCTGGAAGGTTGCTTTGGCACCCTGCAGTCCGAAAGGCATTCTGGTATAGTGAAAACACCCATCAGGTGTCGTAACGACTGTCTTCTCCTTGGCACTCTGGGACATGGGGATCATTCAGCAGCCCTTCATCAGGTTGAGGGTGGTAATGTACCTCATGGGACCTAGCCTATTGAGGCGGGACATTGGATTTGCATCAAATTTGGATACTTCATTCAACTTGCGGTAGTGGTTACAAAACCACCTATCAACCATCTGGCTTTGACATGAGGACGATGGGACTTGACCAACCACTTTGTGACTCCTCTTTCACGCTGACGTCTAGCATTCTCTTCATCTGGGTTGAGATTACCTTACGAAGTGCTTTGGGAAATCTATATGGCTTAAACTACACCGTTATATATGGCTCTGTCAGAAAGTCATGTTCCACGTCCTGTGTATGCACCGGCAACTCTGAGAACAGGTAATGGTTCTGCTGCAGCAATTCTTGACACTGTTGCTTCTGGGCCAGCGATAGATTCTTTGCAATCATGACATGCCTCCATTTTGGCTTCAGGATGGGCTCCCAGGCAAAGAGCTTCCAGTGATTCCCGATCTTGCCATGGCTTGAGCAACTTCACGTGGTAAACTTGGTGAGTCTTCCTGTGCCCTGGCTGGTGGATCTTGTGATTAACTTTGCCCAGTTTTTCTACCACCTCGTATGGGCCTTGCCACTTGGCCAGGAACTTGCTCTCGACCATGGAGATAAGTACCAGCAACCAGCACGCGGTCCCTGGGCTGGAACTGCCTCAGCCTCGCTGATCGATAATAGATAGTGAAGAGGGAGATCGCTCGGTTGACCTCCGAGTATTTTTTAGCGTTCGGAGATTTAGTTTTCATCCCGGCAGCTGAATGATTTACAGCTATTAGCCAGGCTGAGTACATGTGGGGGTTGCCTTGTTGCTAGGTAATCCCCACATGTAATCAAGCTGACTAATAGCTGTAAATCATGCTGCTGAGGCGATGAAAACTAAATCTCCGAGCAGTCATAAATACTCGGAGACCACCCAAGCGTCCTCAGGAAAACCAGAGCAACGAGTGCACTCGCTCATCACTAGTTATAGACCCTTGCTAGCAACTCTTGTGCTTGGAGGAGATCCGCTTTCATGATTTGCATCACCTTCGCCATTCTCTCCTGCATGTGGGTGTCATGCCTTATGATGCTCCGGTGGGGCGTGACCTTGGCTTCCCAGGTTTCCTTGGCAATATTTATGAGCCCTTGACCATACAGGGTCTCAAACAGAGAGAAGCCAGTAGAGGCTAGAGAATAACAGAATTTTATACATTGGGCAGTGAAGAAAAAATAATTTACATTTTTGCATACTGCGAAATTGGTAAACATAGCACTAAAATTTTTGCCACAATTTCTGCTGAATGTAGAAATACCCAATATATGGCTGTACAGTACTGCTTAGCCATATGGCGAGACTTGGGAGGAAAGGATCGCTATTTGCCTCCTGGTGCACAGATTTTGCTAGAATAGCTTGCGGACTCCATATGCTGTACAGAGCCCCTAAGTGCTAGAAGAACAGAATCCTCCCTCAAGTGACCACATTTTAGAAATTATACCCCTTTGGGAATTTATCTACACGTGTAGTGACAATTTTGACTCAATGAAAGAAACAAGCAGTAGTGGATGTTGTAGTGACCAGTATATTGAAGTGACCAGTACATTGTAGTGGCCCGTAAATTAGGCGGGCTCTCATTTCTACAGGGCACATCGCCTTAAGTACCGGACCCGGTACTGAATACCCCACGGCCCTGGCGGGTGACTCAGAAGGAGAAGCAGAGGGGAATGATATATTGGTTTGTTGGAGAAGATTCAGTTTAACTTGTATTTTATTCAGTGAAACCCCTGGTGTTTGTATGTATAGGAGTCCAGTGGGCGGTCCTACTAGTGATTAACAGCTGTCTCTGCAGACACAATCACTAGTAGGGCTGCCCACTGGACTGCATTCTCACAAAGAGAAGTATATATACAACACCGCAATCACGTGGGTTCATGCTGAGCGCTACCACAGTCAGGTGCAGGTGTCACGGTGGCGGCGACCCAGTCCACGGCCCTGGGCTCCCATTTAAAGGGGAAAATCTTTAAAGGGGTTTTGAGGATAATGTTTGTACGTGACGCCACCTGTGGTATTTGGTCAGTAGGGACCGACGCTGCTTAAAGGGGTCCTCTGAGGTGATGTTATGGCAGCTAAGATGGTATAAATTCCCACAGGTGAAGTAGATCCCCAGGGTTCCCGGAATGTAAGTGAAGATGGTGAGTGGTGCAGTAAAGAACGGAGGACATGGGTTTGCCGTCTCTTTACTTGGTTTACTGAAGACTTCAGGCAGCCACAGTCCAGGGCACCAGATCACAGGACAGGCAGGGTCCTCTTTACCAGGTGGAGTTAGAAGCCTTCCTACTAGCGTGGCTATGTAGTCCCTTGCTGCCTATAGCTCCTGACAAGGTCCTCACAGTGCTCTCTGTCCTCCATAAAGGTGGGACACAAACCAATATGTCAGGTGGCTCGAGTCTTTTTACAGGGTCTCTATCATGACCTGGGCTCTATGCGCCACTGTGTCTCCTGGGTATTAGGGCGGACAGGTAACGTATAGTCCAGCTGTCCTGCCGGTTTCTGCTGTGCCTCCTAGATTCCAGGGGAGGTAGCCCAGTCACAGCTGTACTCCCCAAAGGTCACTCTCCTGTGCTTCGGTCTCCTGCAACGCTCATTAAATGCTGTTCTCCCTTTCGTACTCAATCCTGGAGCTGCAGCACCTCAGGCTGCACGGCCCCTCACACGTCTCTCTGCTTCAGACTGCTCCAGTCTGCTGTCAGGCACTAACTCACTATCCCTCCAGACCAGAATATACATCTAGGGGAGCCACCCACAAGTTGGATCAGAGCTCCCTCTTCTGGCCTGGAGTGTGAACATGTTGTGTGCTTTGTGGTTACCTGATGAAAGAGATCTTCCTTCGCTTCCAAGCATGACATCACTCTCCCAGTGAGGAAAGCAATGCCACTGTGACAACCAGGACCCTGGGGTGTCACACTTCACTATATCGTGTTGTCCGCAGATCTGACTGCATGTACAATGTGTAAAGTTCCCTTTATGCCCCAAAATGACAAATGATGTTGGGGGAGAGGAGGATCCAGCCTACTGATTTTTAGCGGCTGATCCTCTTGTTCTTGCATGGAGAACACAAATGAACACTTGACCGAGTCGAATGCTCCTATTTATGGGAAAGTAGAAGGAGAAAGCTGCCAGTAAAACAATCTTTCGAGGAATCTTTTGGGGCATCTTTGTATATACTTCCGTATACCTAATCTTACCTTAAAAAGGAAATGCTCTGTCCATTGCAGACAGTACAGGAAGTAGGGTTGAGCGAAACGGGTCGGCCATTTTCAGAAGTCGCCGACTTTTGGCAAAGTCGGGTTTCATGAAACCCGACCCCTGTGTGGGGTCGGCCATGAGGTCGGAGATCTTCTGAATCTGGTATCGGAATTCCGATACCGAGTTCCGATATGTTTGCGATATCGGGAATCGGTATCGGAATCCATATTTAAGTGTAAAATAAAGAATCAAAATAAAAAATATTGATATACTCCCCCTCGGACGCGCCCTGGTACTAACCGGCAGGCTTCCTTCCTAAGAATGAGCGCGTGAAGGACCTTAGATGACGTCGCGGCTTGTGATTGGTCACGTGACCGCCCATGTGACCGCTCGCGACCAATCACAAGCCGCGACGTCACCGCAGGTCATTCATGCGCTCATTCTTAGGAAGGAAGGCTGCCGGTTAGTACCAGGGCGCGTCCGAGGGTGAGTATATAATATTTTTTATTTTGATTCTTTATTTTACACATTAATATGGATCCCAGGGCCTGAAGGAGAGTTTCCTCTCCTTCAGACCCTGGGAACCATAGTATCCCATTGCACTGCATTGGGTTTCGTGTTTCGGCCGACCTCGACCCCGACTTTTTTATAGGATCAGCCGATTTCACTCGACCCGACTTTTGAGAAAGTCGGGTTTCATGAGACCCGACCCGATCCTATAAAAATAAAAGTCGCTCAACCCTATACAGGAGCAGCACAAGTTTGTATTAGTTTCAGTCTTCTGCTCAGAAAGCTAAGTGACATTGACATCAAAAAGCATATTTCACTATCTATCATACATTCTTCCTTAATATACTGTAGAGTTGTTTGGAGGACTTTATCTCATCAGAGGGCCGTCCAAGAAGAGGGAGATGGATTTTACTTGGACTGCCCCATAGGGCGTGGGGCAATACATTGTCTATAACAGACAAGTCCTTTAAAGAGTCACCGTCGTTCTATTTTATTTTTATTCATAAATCAATAGTATCTTATCAGAGAAATTTCCTTCTTTCTCCATCTAGATTGATCTTTCATTCTCAGTTCATGGGTTAAATTTGTATTTAGAGAAGACAGATTTTCCCATTACTGAGATAGGAGATGACGGTTGGTGCTCCTCAAGTTCTACGGAGAACTGTAACTGTCATTTCAGGGGCACTTGCAGCAGAATGTCTGTGTCTGACTCTAGCTCCTTCTCTGCTTTCCCCTCTCCAAAGAATTGTAAAAGCAACAACAATCCTCCCATATCTTAGTAATGGGAAAATCACTCTTCGGTTAATTCAGATTTTATCCGTGAATTGAGAATGAAAAATCAACGCAGGAAGAGTAAGAAGCTGATTTCTCTGATAAGATGCATTACAAAGTTACTTATTTTCACGTGTTCTACTGATTTATGGAATGCAAATTAAAATGATTGTTACCCTTTAAAGAGACAGTATCCATAAATAGATTTTGCAACTTGTCAACCAATGATTGGGGCAGGCTCTGCTGCAGTGATTGCTACCAAAATGCTAAGAAATTATCAGCATAGACTGTTATTGATTAAATGAATCCATAAGGATACATTATGAAAATGAATGAGTGAAATTGAATGTCTAATGGAACAATATACTTTATACTGCTGGTTTCCTTTCCACCTTGACTTGTGTGTGATAAGACACACAGAGCTTTTGTAGCAATGGTGGGTAAATTGGCAAAGTGATTTCTGCCAAAAAAAAATTGCAACTTTTTGATGGTTGCAAAACCTATTTCTTGTGAATGGTTTCTCATTGTAAACCTATTTATGGTCATTTTGAAAATAACTACAAATAACTACATACTAATGACTAAACCTGCTGGATCCTCACCACCTATGGGGAGTCTACAATGGCAGAAAAGTCCAGCCGAGAAGGGACTGAGTGGAAGAAAACTACAACCCAACAAGGAGCAAATGACATAAGTGGCGAATGAATGGTGTTTGTTCTCTGAAATGATATGATGCAGTTTCACTTCTCTGCTACTGACTCCTGATAAAATTACAGTTTCCTAAAAAAATAAAATTAAATAGATTTTTTTATATATATTTCACAAATCTTTAGAGTAAAAATTGCACAATTGTACATTTACCATGTCGAAGTGATTGTAGCTAATTGCAATTGTGATTTAAAGGTACAATATGGACAATGGTACTCTTAGGTCTGTACATATAAGCCAGGAGAATAAAAAGGGAATTACACTATTATTGAAGAAAAAGGAAATTGAAAATTGTCATCCAGTCCAGAGTAAGCTAAATTCAGGCAAACGATAGAAAGTATAGGAGCACAGACAAATATTTAGCAAGGATACAAAATCAGAGTCGGACTGGCCATCTGGCAATTCTGGCAAATGCCAGGTGGGCTGGTCCAGTAATGTGCTGTATTGTCTGGGGACAGCGATGATGTCTGTAAAGTGCTGTGGAATATGATAGCGCTATATAAGCAAAGCATAATACATATAATTTCATAGATAATATGCCATATAGGTAATCTGTAAAAAGTTATTGTAAGTTGTCTTTTCCCCCAACCCACACAAAAATCACTCCAAAGTGTTGGCCACAAGATGTCTCCCTTATTTCTAACTTGCTGTTTCGTGAAATCCATCTCTAGCACCACAGACACAGAGCAATAACAGAAGCAGGGGCATGACATTGTTGCAGCTCCTGCTCTCCTGTCTGCCAACTGCATACAGGCATAACTGAGAGGTGGGCTTTCAGTACAACAGTACAACGCTGGTAAGTCATTGGGCAAGGTTAGGGGCAATGCATACTGCAAAGTGATGGAAGTCCTATCACCTATAGTGCTGCCAGCTGCATCTATTAAATCTCTGTTGGGTATAGTTTATAGCAGTACATCATTACAGTGTATCGCTTTAAGGCCGGTGTCACATTTGCAATTGCAATGCGAGAAACTTGCCTCAATACCCAGCACTGCCGCCGGCACTCGGGACCGGAGCATGCGGCTGCATGTATTTCTATGCAGTGGCATTTATCCCTCCCCAGGCAGAACTTCACAAGACATGCCCATCGGCGCCTCTGTCACCTGATCCTGGGGTGCCGATGGGTTGTCATGACAGCTGGGGATCTGCAGAAGTCCCCCGTGCCTGTCATTGTAAATCTCCTATGAACGCCGGCGTGTGGCTGGCATTCATAGGAGATGATGATTTTTGCTACACATAGCATGTCTGACGATTGCAGCTTCAAGTCTCTTAAGGAGACTATAAAAGCCAGTGAAAATAAAAAAAAAAAACATAAAAGTTCAAATCACCCCCCTTTTGCACCATTCAAAATAAAACTATGAATAATACACATATTTGGTATAGCTGCGTTCAGAATACCAAATGTGAATTAATCCAATCAGTAAATGGCGTAATGAGAAAAAAAAATAGAAACTCCATAATTACGTTTTTTTGGTCGCAGCAACAATAAAATAAAATGCAATAACAGGTGATAAGAACGTTGTATCTAACACTAAATGGTTTCAATAAAAACGTCAGCTCAGGGCGCAAAAAATAAGCCCTCACCCAGCCCCAGATCACAAAAAATGGAGATGCTAAGGGTCTCAGAAAATGGCGCCATTTTTTTCTTACAAATTTTTTTTTTTCACTACTTAAAGGGAACCTGTCACCACGTTTTTGGAAGATGGGATAAAAATAGCGTTAAATAGGGGCAGAGGTGGGCATTACATTAGTGTGTTTGTTATGCGTTTATTACCCACCTAAGTTGCCGAAATACCTTTGCAAAGTCTCCGTTTTCGCCTGTCAATCAGGCTGGTCTGGTCAAAAGGGCGTCTTGTCTTCCCCCAGATTTTGCATAGTTTTCCGTTGGTGGCGTAGTGGTGTGCGCATGCCCAAAGTCCTGAATCCTCTGCCAGGGGATTTAAAAGAGCGCGCTGTTCGTTTTCATTGGTGATCGGTGGGCGCGGCCATCTTCCTTTGGCCGCGCGTGCGCAGAAGCGGCGCTCTGCTGGCCGCGGCTTCAGGAAAATGGCCGCGGGATGCCGCGCGTGCGCAGATGGATATCGCGGCGGCCATTTTCCTGAAGCCGCGGCCAGCAGAGCGCCGCTTCTGCGCACGCGTGGCCAAAGGAAGATGGCCGCGCCCACCGATCACCAATGAAAACGAACAGCGCGCTCTTTTAAATCCCCTGGCAGAGGATTCGGGACCTTGAGCATGCGCACACCACTACGCCACCAACGGAAAACTACGCAAAATCTGGGGGAAGACAACGCCCTTTTGACCAGACCAGCCTGATTGACAGGCGAAAACGGAGACTTTGCAAAGGTATTTCGGCAACTTAGGTGGGTAATAAACGCATAACAAACACACTAATGTAACGCCCACCTCTGCCCCTATTTAACGCTATTTTTATCCCATCTTCCAAAAACGTGGTGACAGGTTCCCTTTAAATAAAAAAGAACCTATAGATGTTTGGCATCTGCAAACTTGTACTGACCTGTAGAATCAAAATGGCAAGTAAGTTTTAGCATTTAGTGATCACGGTAAATGAAAAACCCAAAAAAACAATGGTGGAATTGCACTTCTTTTGCAATTTCTCCGCATTTGGATTTTTTTCACGTTTCCAGTACACTGTGTGGTTGAATCAATAGTGTCATTCGAAAGTACAACCCGTCTCTCAAAAAACAAGCCGTATTGACTGAAAAATAAAAAAAATGATGGCTTTGTGAAGAAGGGGCGCAAAAAACAAAAGTGCAAAAATGGAAGGTGGTGAAGGGGTTAAAGGCAACCTGTAGAAAATAATGCCTCGAATGTCTTTATTTTAATTTTCTAATCTTCCAACTTCTTAAGGTTTTCGTTAATTATTGGTAAATGACAGCCTTCACTGACACACCCCCAGGGTCCTTGCTAATTATGCAAACCACGCCCTTAGCATAGCCCCACCCACGAGGAGACCTACACTGCAGTTAATATTATGGTCCTTCTCATATAATGTGAATTCCACCCTAGTTGTGATAAAAGGTCCTATTCACTGACAATACAGAACACATATAGGGGTTACTTTGCACTGTTAGGCTCCTATCAGTTGCCTGTATTACAGATGCTTTTATATTTAAATTTTCAACATTGCCCATTAAATGAATACAAATTATGACAAGTCCTTCCTTAGTTCACATACCCACCCATGAATACTTATGTTACTTATAGTAATCTACTGTAAATAGTTCTATTCTGTGCCAATTATTATTTTTAATATTTATATTATACAGTGGGGCAAAAAATTATTTAGTCAGTCAACAATAGTGCAAGTTCCACCACTTAAAAAGATGAGAGGCGTCTGTAATTTACATCATAGGTAGACCTCAACTATGGGAGACAAACTGAGAAACAAAAATCCAGAAAATCACATTGTCTGTTTTTTTATCATTTTATTTGCATATTATGGTGGAAAATAAGTATTTGGTCAGAAACAAACAATCAAGATTTCTGGCTCTCACAGACCTGTAACTTCTTCTTTAAGAGTCTCCTCTTTCCTCCACTCATTACCTGTAGTAATGGCACCTGTTTAAACTTGTTATCAGTATAAAAAGACACCTGTGCACACCCTCAAACAGTCTGACTCCAAACTCCACTATGGTGAAGACCAAAGAGCTGTCAAAGGACACCAGAAACAAAATTGTAGCCCTGCACCAGGCTGGGAAGACTGAATCAGCAATAGCCAACCAGCTTGGAGTGAAGAAATCAATAGTGGGAGCAATAATTAGAAAATGGAAGACATTTAAGACCACTGATAATCTCCCTCGATCTGGGGCTCCACACAAAATCCCACCCCGTGGGGTCAGAATGATCACAAGAACGGTGAGCAAAAATCCCAGAACCACGTGGGGGGACCTAGTGAATGAACTGCAGAGAGCTGGGACCAATGTAACAAGGCCTACCATAAGTAACACACTACGCCACCATGGACTCAGATCCTGCAGTGCCAGACGTGTCCCACTGCTTAAGCCAGTACATGTCCGGGCCCGTCTGAAGTTTGCTAGAGAGCATTTGGATGATCCAGAGGAGTTTTGGGAGAATGTCCTATGGTCTGCTGAAACCAAACTGGAACTGTTTGGTAGAAACACAACTTGTCGTGTTTGGAGGAAAAAGAATACTGAGTTGCATCCATCAAACACCATACCTACTGTAAAGCATGGTGGTGGAAACATCATGCTTTGGGGTTGTTTCTCTGCAAAGGGGCCAGGACGACTGATCCGGGTACATGAAAGAATGAATGGGGCCATGTATCGTGAGATTTTGAGTGCAAACCTTCTTCCATCAGCAAGGGCATTGAAGATGAAACGTGGCTGGGTCTTTCAACATGACAATGATCCAAAGCACACCGCCAGGGCAACGAAGGAGTGGCTTCGTAAGAAGCTTTTCAAGGTCCTGGAGTGGCCTAGCCAGTCTCCAGATCTCAACCCTATAGAAAACCTTTGGAGGGAGTTGAAAGTCCGTGTTGCCAAGCGAAAAGCCAAAAACATCACTGCTCTAGAGGAGATCTGCATGGAGGAATGGGCCAACATACCAACAACAGTGTGTGGCAACCTTGTGAAAACTTACAGAAAACGTTTGACCTCTGTCATTGCCAACAAAGGATATATTACAAAGTATTGAGATGAAATTTTGTTTCTGACCAAATATTTATTTTCCACCATAATATGCAAATAAAATGATAAAAAAAACAGACAATGTGATTTTCTGGATTTTTTTTTCTCAGTTTGTCTCCCATAGTTGAGGTCTACCTATGATGTAAATAACAGACACCTCTCATCTTTTTAAGTGGTGGAACTTGCACTATTGCTGAATGGCTAAATACTTTTTTGCCCCACTGTATATCTATAAGGGTTTAGAGCTTTTTTTCTATGACAGCGCTCTAAATTCCCTGCCTAGGCATTCTTAAATTGCTAAATTTTGGCTGCCTGCAGCCGCCACCAGAGGAAGATTAAGAAATCCGCTTATACATTAAAATCAATAAATGAATTTATTAGCTCCCTCTAGTGGTGGCTTCCAACAGTCAGACCTTTATAAGTCACACTTGTCTTAAAGGTATCTGTCTGCAGATTTTTGCTATTTAATCTGAGAACAGCATAATGTAGGGGCCTGATACCAGCAGCTTGCTGTAATTTCAATACAATCAGAGTTTTATAAGCAAGAGTTTATCATTGCCCGACTAGATGCCCTGTGAAAACTAGTCCCACTAATCTGCATAACCCCACCCCCACGCAGATTGCTGAGAATGCACAGTGTACACAGGAAGCTGCCAGGTTATACAAAGCTCAGCATTCTGAGCACTGCTACATCTACAGCAGAGAAAACAGGGATTCTATCAAAACTACACTTAGCAGTTCAGTAAGTGATACATCGCTGGAATCAGGATCTCTGCCCCTACATCATGCTGCACTCAGATTCCATATTAATATACATTAATAGCTTGATTAACTGTATGCACTGGTTACCCATGATGGGGGCTGCAGAAGATACCCTTATCACCATCATTATCCTACTACAACCATCCTCATCAGCTTATGTATAAAATGAATACCATAGAAGAAAATTGCTGATCATAGACGGAGCATTCATAATCTAGCAAATATGTTTTTTTGGCATCTAGAAGGCTCCTTTAACAAACTTCTGCACACAATCCCAGTTACTTGGTAAACTTCTCAAAAGAGCTAATTAATAAAAAGTTCTTGTGAAAGCTGATCTAAAACAGCGAAGCATTGGGTGCCCCAGGGGTAACCGGTCCTGTTAACTGCAATTTAATAATAGGTTCAAAGCTATGGATTTTCCTTCTGTTTTCAAAAAAAAGTAATGATTAAGTTTACTTGCAATTTAATTTATTCCAGATTTTTGTTCCATTGCTCCGGCCCGCAGTTGATAGAAGAGCTGCGCTCCTCTGCACGGTAGTTTGCAATCAGCATTCAGTTCACTGTGCCTGTTTGTGCACTGAAAGCCAGCTGAGCGTTCCCAGCCCCAGACAACGAATGAAGCCGCATTCGGAGAGGATTTCAATGAACGTGATTATTAAATCATCAATATGGCAATTTTAGCGTCTGGAAACATTTTTTTGAAAACATGATTTTTTTTTTTTACAGCACAGAAAAGTTATTTCTATACTGTACACAATATGAAACTCTTAAAGGAGCAGTACCCTAAATTTAATGTGTGTGTGTGTTTGCATGATTGAAAAAAGCACATTAAAGGGATGGTCCAGGAGTAGAAAATCTTGGCTTTCAGAAACAGTCCCACACCTCTTCATTGAACAGCTCTGCTTAAGGGCTGTGCAGATGAATGCATTTTTGGTCTGTGTACGATCCAGACCAATGTTAGACTAGGAGACTGTGCACATGTTCAATTTTTTTCCTTACAGTTGATTCAAGGAAAAAAAATGCTGTTATTTGGATCACACTTGAATGAATGCGTGGATATAATTGGGCTGCACTCGGATGACATCTGAGTGCAGTTCGATTTCAATGGACTGACATAATGGAGACATTTTTTACTCCATCTTCTGCTCATGGGAGAGAATCGGATCACACTCCGATCAGAGTTTGATCAATTTGCATAATAGACACAATTCTCTCGGATGAGAGAATCTACGGTCGTCTCCACCTGCCCTTAGTGAAGTGAATGAGGCTGAGCTGTAGTACCGCATACAGCCTATGTAGTTAGTAGTAAAAAGCCCAACATATTCTAATTCTCAGCACTGTGTGAGAACAGCAGCCTCAAAACAATAAATAATAAAAATCGTAAATAATAGTAGTAATAGTAAATAATAAATAGGAAGAGTGTCGTGCGTGGCAGCAGCACTTCTCTTAAGGCTAGGGTCACATGACCAATTTTCTCTCATCTGAGAAAATCCATCTGATTTTGTTAATTGGAGCGTGATCAGAGTGTTATCTGATTTTATTATTGGTGGAGAAACTAATAAAAAGGTTCTCCACCTTCTCTAACTTGTCAATCTGTGAGAAAGAATCCGACTGCACTTGTATATCATCTCACTACGGTCCGATATTTTCCATCAGACACATAGAGTTGAATGGCCTGGTACCATCCGATTCTCCAAAGCTAATCGTGCATGCTGCAATGTTTTCCTCGGGCCGACTCTGTCTAAAGAAAAAATCAGACATCTGCACAGCCCCATAGAATAACATGGGGAGGAGTGCACAGCCCCATAGAATAACATGGGGAGGAGTGCACAGCCCCATAGAATAACATGGGGAGGAGTGCACAGCCCCATAGAATAACATGGGGAGGAGTGCAGTCCTCAAAACAATGGATAGTACTCGTCCAATTTTGAAGGCTGTGTGCGTGAGCCCTAAAGCTGAGCATATTACCTTTAAGAGCACCTATCACCAGTCTGGGATTGACTTTTTTTATTTAAGCAGAGGGCAGTCTCAGATTTTCATTTTTTTTTCAAACTAACACTCATCAGCAAAAGTGGACAGAAAGGTCCCCACTGCCCATTTAAAGGACCCGACTAGTAAAAGTTAGGTCCGAACTTCTGGTTTGCGGGATTCTGGTATGCAGAGTAGGAACCCATGACTCTGTAGCCATGTTTGTTGTGAAGGAGCGAGATCTGACATGTTGTGACGAGATCTCGCTCTCTGCACTAACCCAGCAACGACGCAAAGCTTTAGGAGGCAATGAGCGAGTGGTAACAGCTCTAATGATGCTGCTCTTCGGTAAATATTATTATTATTCATTTACATAGCACCATTGATTCCATGGTGCTGGACATGAGATACTTAGTAAAGCATTGCAAAGTGAAAGTTTTAATAGTAACAGAACAAAGATTACATGCGAGACTTCGATCTTTCCCAGCAATTGGGAAAGAATAGTGGGTTCTGGTCTTTTATGGGGGCATTAGGGACCCTTCAGGTCAATTTTTCTGATGACTGTTATTTTAATTATTACCAGTCTTAGGCTTTGTACCCTTTCTTTTAGATTAAAAGGGCAGACCGGTGACAGGGACTCTTTAAGCACCCGTTTATGCCAAAAATTAATAAAAAATTCTGCATTATGGAGGGCCCTGTGTATTTCCATCTTACAACCTATGGATAGGTCTGTGCTCTTTTTTTTTTTTTTTTCTTTAGAATTAATCATTCATGGTTATCTAATCCTGGTCATTCCTTTTAGCTTTGGTGTTGTATGGAATTGTGTTTGTGGTGGTTCCGCACTTTCTCCATATTGGTGTGACTTTTCAGCCGATACAAAAGGACAATGCTCATCATCGCGGCCCATAGACAATTGTTCTAAAGTTGGTCATGGAACCAGGCGCCAGAGGAGGACATACCAAGTAGACACCAAGGATGGTCCACGGAGCAGGTAGACTACTTACACATAGGTTTCAGCTGTCCTATTAGTTCTTCCTTTGTCCATTTTGCCCATTCCTTCTTGTCTGTGTTGATTGAACAAAGAATAGGACCGCATGGCTTCCCACAATCCTCTATGGCCGGGACATTCAAGTAATGAACCAATACAATATCAGGATTCTGGAAAAGAATAAAAAGGAAAAAGGTCATGCTAAATAGAACATATCCTCTCCGTGATATTCATATAACACCTGGAAAAGAAAAGTTAGCAAACTATGTTTGTGAGGCTTGAAAATTCTGAAACAATCCCATAATTTTGGGCTGGTGGTAACGCACAAATGTTTTTTTTTTAAGACATCCTTGAAGGATAAATAACATAAAAGATAACAAGAGCTAGCCATGAAATCTGAAACCAGAACTGAAAATATCTCATTTATCTCCTCTTAGCGGGAAGTTTCTGAATGACGTCAAATACGATCAATAATCTGTTCCCAAGTGACAGAATCCCATTATCAGATCTGTTTTGGGCCAAGAGCCTCCAAATAATGCTACGTCCTTGTTACACAGCAATCAAATCCTGGAAATGCTACATACCATACAGCCAACCCATGTCGCCACCCATGAAGGGCTCGATAGCCATCCCCATTTTTCATAACTTTTACAACTCTGCCCCCATTAAAAGAACTGAACTACAAACAAGATGGTATGGAATTGGTCATGGAAAGGGTTCTTTGGGTGAAACAAATACTTTAAACACCCTTATACTTTAGATATCTGATGGCTAAACCATTGGTAGCTATCTCTTCCCACTCCATTTGCACATGAACAACTTAAAATTTAGGATTAGCCTAGTGTTTATACGCTCTGTATGGGGAGAGTGGAGTCAGCCTCCACCATGCTAATCTGGAGGCGGATTGTCTGTCTGGAGAACAAAAGGATCGGCATTCAGTTTCATACTTAGTGAGTGTTCAGTGCGAATCCGAGTGTTCATGTGCATAGGGGAGCCGGAAAAGATTCTCTGTACAGGGTCATCTGTCTGGAAAGAAATGAGAGGTCCCCATACACGATAGTTAGTAGACTGATCCCACTGAAATTGTCATGTTCTCTCAGCTTAGAAGCCTTAAAGGCCTTGACCGCTTTATTTTCACACATTTTGGGGAAATCATTTTATGCCTCTTACTAACATATATGTATTACAGGTTCTCCTCCTGCACTTGTTAGTACAGTCTCCATCATAGACAACATAGAGTTCATGTTTTCAATGGTGGAGGAGGGTCATGTGACCATCTTTGTCCTCAGCCTCCTCCAATAGAAAGAGACTGCACATGAGAAAGCAGGTTTGTAATTGGTGGAGGCTCAGGACAGAGTTGGTCACATGACCCTCCTCCACCAGCAGCTATTGAGGAAGCAGGTTTGTAATTGGTGGAGGCTGAGGACAGAGTTGTCACATGACCCTCCTCCACCAGCAGCCAATGAGAACAGGAGCTCTGTGCAGTCTGTGATTAAACCAGTACTAATAAGTGCAGGAGGAGAACCTGTAATACTTAGAAATTAATAAGTGGCACAAAATCATGTCTTTAACATACCTGTTAAAATAAAAAAAGGAGGCCAACCCCTTTAAGCCATTTTGTCCTGTGCATGAAAACAACATCATTATCTTCCAATAATAAAGACACTTCATGTAACTATTCTGTAACAAGTTGAGAAATAAACACAGTTTGTGGTACTCTTTGTAGCCAACAATGCGCACTGCCCCCGTAGTACTTTACAATAGATTAGGAGGAACTACATCCAACAGTTCATTGAAAGGCCTTGATTTAATGCTACTAATGAAACCAATCCTCATCATTTTCGAAATTACTTCTCTCCAAATTCTTTGCTAAAATTATAGATAATTATTACTTTCAGCTAATCCTGCAATACCCACTTATCTTAATTCCCCAATTCCAACTTTTTAGCGAAAATAGTGATCTGCCACAATTACATCCCACTGACACGGCTTCATTAGTGCAAACACCAAACTAATGTTTACTTTTCCTGAATGAATCCCTTTAATAGGCTGAAGCAATAATAATATATACTGGCGAGTTTCCATGGAAACTGCAGGAGACACAATAACAAACATGCAGTTGAGATATCTATAGCCCTCACCAGCTTATCAGTGTGCAACTATGTTACTAATTTAGTAATGTAACAAAAAATGTATTGCAATAATAACAAGTTGGGAGAAAATATCATGCACTGAGAACATAGTGATATAGCGTGTAAAAATATTATTACTATAATACTTACCTTATTGTACAAAATTATAACTACTATAATACTGCCTCCTATGTACAAGAATATAACTACTATAATACTGCCCCTATGTACAAGAATATAACTACTATAATACTGCCCCTATGTACAAGAATATACTGTATCTACTATAATACTGCTCCTATGTACAAGAATATAACTACTATAATACTGCCCCTATGTACAAGAATATAACTACTATAATACTGCCCCTATGTACAAGAATATATCTACTATAATACTGCCTCCTATGTACAAGAATATAACTACTATAATACTGCCCCTATGTACAAGAATATATCTACTATAATACTGCCTCCTATGTACAAGAATATAACTACTATAATACTGCTCCTATGTACAAGAATATAACTACTATAATACTGCCCCTATGTACAGGAATATAACTACTATAATACTGCCCCCTATGTACAAGAATATAACTACTATAATACTGCCTCTTATGTACAAGACTATAACTACTATAATACTGCCCCTATGTACAAGAATATAACTACTATAATACTGCCCCATGTACAAGAATATAACTACTATAATACTGCTCCTATGTACAAGAATATAACTACTATAATACTGCCCCTATGTACAAGAATATAACTACTATAATACTGTCCCTATGTACAAGAATATAACTACTATAATACTGCCCCTATGTACAAGAATATAACTACTAAAATACTGCACCCTATGTACAAGAATATAACTACTATAATACTGCCCCATGTACAAGAATATAACTACTATAATACTGCCCCATGTACAAGAATATAGCTACTATAATACTGCCCCCTATGTACAAGAATATAACTACTATAATACTGCCCCCCATGTACAAGAATATAACTACTATAATACTGCCCCTATGTACAAGAATATATCTACTATAATACTGCTTTTATAGATAAGAAAATATCTGGTAATGTATTGACTGCCTCTGCATATGATTTTAAGCAGAATATTTATGCCTGATTTGATTTACTTTTTTTTTTGTTTAACTATTTACTGTTGCCTTCTCTTTTTATACATGAAAACACTTCAACCATGATTTCAGCTCCATTTCCAGAACTGCAGTATACATCTCACTGTACTCATACTCTGACGTTCTTTTCACTAGATCTTGTATTTTCAGGCATTTTGACCTAAAAAGCTGGTTGAAGACTGGATGATCCTCTTATGCTCTGAGTGTATTTACTTTGCTCAGTGCACGTCTATTGCCACTTGATACCCGAGTTTCTGGGAAGACATTAGACTAGAGAGGAGGTTTTTTTTATATGATGTTTAAATGATTTGGCCACTAAAATGCGTGAGGCGCCAGCACTATTACATTAAATGTTAATTTTGGAATTTTGCTGATTTGTATGTCTACTTTATCCTTATCATCTATCTGTCTATCTAATTATCTATCTTTTATCTATCCATCTATCTATTATCTATCTATTATCTTTATCTATCTATCTGTTCTCTATCTATCTATCTATCTATCTATCTATCTATCTATCTATCTATCTATCTATTATCTATCTATCTATCTATCTATTATCTATCTATGTAATATCTATCTTTCTATCTATCTATCTATCTATTATCTTTATCTATCTGTTATCTGTCTATTATCTATCTATCTATTACACTGGTCAACAGCATTTTTGGTGCCAAAGATATTTCATCGAATTTAGGGTATTTTTGGGGTGCTGATTCTGAATATGTCATCAGTTTTGCCAGATTGGCTCAAGTTTTTGAGATTTTTGGTATCTTATTTATAGCACTTGTTGGTAAATGCGACACATCATCTCATTAATTTCTTTGGATTAGTACTTGAACTGAGCAGTTCTCAATATAGTTTTGTGTTAATTAGTGTTCTAAAAGTTTGTTCATAGCTTGATTTTTGCACTAACTTTATGTTGTTGTCTGTTTTCCAGTGAAAAGCATGAACTCATCAAGAAGAAGTTGTCTTAACGATCCAGACTCATTCTGTTACATTTGTGGTGAATACACACTGCCAAAACATAGAAGAAACATAACAGACTTCATAAAAAAAAGTGTATTTTGCCTATTTTGGGGTTATGCTTGGGGACCAAGACAAGTTTGATGACTGTTATTTATGGTAAACACAGGTACAGGCACATCTTCACAATGAGGGACAGGCCTTCTTGCAGATTCCATGTTACTCCCATTTTCGTTTCTTATGCTTATTGAATCCTTGCACTTGCACTGCACAGAAATAACAGTCATCATGATGATTTTTTGGCTCTCTCCACACCATTGGAACACCAAATTTGAAGCTTTTTCTTTGTCCTTTGCTCCATTTTCGTAATAATTCGATACATGCTTTGCACACTATGTGTGGTGCCCAAAACTGCCATGTGGGTCTAAATTAAACCACAGATTTTCACCTAAAGAAAGGAGTGCTGCCTTCTTTTTCTAATGTCAATGGATCTTTTTGCATAGTGGATGGATTGAAGTGAAGGCTTGTGCACCCGACAGTATATATTGTGCTGTTCCGCTTTTTTGGTTCTAACTTACTATCTAGCTATCAGTATATGAGTGGTCATAACCATGGATACCTAAGCTACTGCAATGCTCTGCACATGGGGTAAGCGACGTAGCTAATTAGAAGAACTATACTCCATTTCTAATTGTAAGTATTTGATAATATTATTATTACATCTACTGCATATTGGCATATGATCTTGGAGATGAGAATACCGCTTTAATCCCAGGACATCAGTGTTGTGAAGCAGGAGATTTAACCATTGTGACACCATTCTACCCTTACATAAAGTAGTTTAATAAGTATATCATTATTTGTATAATTACTATTATTATTACTCTTCCTACGGCTACTAATAATAATAGTAAAATGATGCTATGTCCCCTTTAAACAAATTATAGACTTGCAGATTATATAGCATTTCTTCAAATGGTAAAAATCGGTTTAATAGAAGAAAACCCTTATTATATACTTTAACCCTAAGCAGAATGTTCGCACTATTACACGTCAATCTCCAAAGCGACATCTCTGCAAATGGCTGCTATTTGAAGTACTGGATGGTACATTACCGCAAGAAATGTGTTCTGTAATCAGTTAAGGCGTTTTGATTCATTGTTATTTCCTAAGGCAGCACAAAGTCATGTCGCTTATTCTCTACCGGTAAGAATAGTGCCTTCTTTATAGAAATGGCACGTAGATAGAATACTTTTAAGAGTGCGGTTATATCTTTTATGCTGCACTGGCAAAGTGAGGAGCAACAGATTTACTATGTACACATGTATCCCAGCACCATATAATATAATGTTACGAGCACTTGGGTCCTTCAAGACGTAAAGGAGTCTTACACTTTGCACTCTCTTTTCGTTAGTAGGGTCCCTAGGTAATAAGTTGATCACTGGTTCCCAATATCTCAGAAATTGGTTGGGGTAACAAGTGTTTATTTATCACTGCAGTGCCTCCGCAGGGCAAAGGAAGAATTGCACAGACAATCTGTGACATCGGTGGAAGCTTCTGAATCGCTGGCAGGAGCAATCTGTGACCAATCTGTGCCGGCAGAGATCGGCGCCGGGAACGACAGGCAGGTAGGTAGCAATTACCTGCCTGTTAGCTCTTAGGCGTGTGGTATAAAAAAAAATAGTCGTCGATAAACCCTTTGAGTTGTTTTTCCTGCCAATGGCCATTTTCCACATGACCACTTTTAAAGAGAATCTGTGACCTTTAAAAATGACAATTTCTGGGATATCCTTTCTTCACGCTCTATGACCCTCCTAAAAATATATCAATATATTAACAAATGGGTGTTGTCTCTTGTGCGTGTGACCTGGCACAGGCTGCTATTGTTCAAGTAGTGCCGCCAGACAAGATTAATAGTAAGAACCATTCAAATCCTTCACGAATTTCTAAAAAAAATTGATAAAAACAACCTTCAAAAATTACTAAAATAATCAATAATTTACTAAATTAGTAGAGTTTTCGCGAATTGAATACCATCGTACACGACAGTGGTCTGCTGGCTCGAGAAAGGAGTCCACACTCTAATTCGGCTCTTACTTTAATTTGCCATCTGATGTCAAAAGGAAAACAGTTTGTGTAGTTTTATTGCAGGTCATGTTCTTACGAAAAACTGATAAAACCTGTAACCTTTTCAGAGCCAATCAATAACACAGTTATCGTTTTTTGGGAAACAGCGCCACTCTTGTCTTAGGGCGTGTCAGGTATTGCAGTGTATGGGCCTGTATGGCAATATGAGATATGCACCATGGACAAGATTTCTGAAATAAAGCAACCCCCTTTGTATTATCATGGACAATCCCTTTAATATAAAGGTAACAATCAATATTCCGGTGCTTCCTAATGTTACATTTTGGGGAAACAAAATGGTCTCCTCAAACCAAAAATTTCCAGCATTTATGAATATAACTATAACATAAATATTGGTGACTTTCTCCAGGCATGATGGGGGTTGTATTTTTGCAACAGCCGGAGAGGTGGGATAGAGATCAAAATAAAGTTTTTATTAAAAATTGTTTTTTATTCTATTCAACCAGATTTATTTGTAAGAAATGTACGAGCCCTTTAAATGACCTTCGAAATGTCAGATGGTGATTTCCCTGACTCGTACAGTAACTGCGGCCAACGTTACAGTCAATCAGATGTCCTCTTATGAAACTGTACAAATGATTTGGTCACAATTGACCTTCATTAGTCCAACAGCCTTTTACCGATGTAACATTACAATAAAATATTTCATTAGCTCCTATTTTCGCTGCTTAACGACACTTACCCGTTGCAGAGATATAGACATCTCTATTCAATAGCTAGTCATTTCAGAAATCGCTTCTTACCAAATAATTGAATCTCCTCTGTTACAAAAATGACTATTTGGTTATTACAGCTGAATTGGAAAAGAAGACGACACTTGTGCATAAAAGTTCATCCCGAATGTTGCACAGTAGAGATCCTGCCGCGGAAAACAACAGCTGTCCTGTCTTGTGATGAGCGAACGTGCTGGGATAAGGTGTCATCTGAGCATGCTTGGGTCCCATCTGAGTGTCTTCAGCATGCTCGAAAAATATGTATGAGTCCCTGCAGCTTCATGTCTCAATAGCTGCAACACATGCAGGAATGTCCTGTTTGGTAAGAAATCCATGCATGTGTTCCAGCTGTTGAACAGCCGTGAGACATGGAGCCGCGAGAACGTGAACATATTTTTCAAGCACGCCGAAGACACTTGGTTAGGACCCGAGCATGCTCAGATAAGACCTTGTCCGAGCACGTATGCTCATCACTAGTCCAAAAGGCACCATATTAGGGGACTCTTTTAATCTTTGCCATGGGGTCTGTTCTCTTTTGAATATCCCAATGCCTTCAGACTATGGCGATGGTCACCTTGCGATTCAGCTTATGGTCAGTGGCTCTGTTAGGGCTTAAATCTGAAGCCCTGGAAAACAGGATTCGGACGTTGGAGCTGATGGGACCGTTGACTGCAATATTGCACAGGGAGACATTATTTTCGTCCATATACAACAACTTGAGGTTGGCACCAAGACCGGGCTAGCCAAGCTTTGGTACCAGCCTGAAACAGGCAAAAGTGATGTCCTGTGATGTCCGAAGGTGCAAAAGGTTCGGTAAGGCCGGGGTCACACTTGTGAGTGCAATGCTAGAAACTCGCGTGAGTCTCGCGCATCAATACCCGGCACAGCCACCGGCACTCAGTACCGGAGTGTGCGGCTCCATGTATTTCTATGCAGCTGAACGTTCCGGTCCCGAGTGCCGGCGGCTGTGCCGGGTATTGAATTGAGAGACTCACGCGAGTTTCTAGCATTGCACTCACAAGTGTGACCCCAACCTTATACTTTTCCTCTGATTGTTCCACTCCTGGTTTTGGCTATAAATACTGATGTAAAATACTGACCAAATACTGCTAGTGTGACCATGGCCCAAGTATTAGGTGTGATCGGGGTGGCTGGGAGATCCCTGACAGATGGGTACAAAATGTTCTTCTTTGGTTCGATAGAAGTGTTCTTGGCATCTAAAATTCCCGCTGACCTTTCTGGATCCCTTTATGCCGTTCACCGCGGCTCTGTAATAATTAGTCATCTGCAGATTAGAAAATTCTCCTGTTACAAATAATTGCTCAGGTAGTCGGCTGCCTGATCAAAGCACTAAGCTGTGTACATAGCCAAAAAGCGTGAAAACAGTGAAGACTCTCAGCCTCATCGGGCTGGATGATATCGCCATAGGACAGCCGTGTCAATAGGAACGTGGAGGGAAACGGCTGTAATTATACGGCAGCGCGTTCACAGATCAAAGCTCTTTGCAGGAAAGATCAATTTGTTTGATCAGTTCGCAGGCACCTGCTGGGCGGCGCGGCTGTAATATGCAGGAGCCCTCCGTGCCCGCTGAAACACGCCACCGAGCGACTTTACAGATAAAACCTATTCCAACAAGTGCAGGGATTTATTATAGGGAGAATAAGCGGGTGCGGTACTCCATCACCAGCCTCTACATCTGAACAGTGACTTATAGTGAACATGGTGGGAAAAAATACATATGGTAGTAGAAATCTACTTGCTATCAGTGATTGGTGACATTCTTCTTTACCCGAACCATCCTAAGGCCATGTTCACACACTAAGTATTTGGTCAGCATTTCACATCAGTATTTGTAAGCCAAAAAGTATAATAGAAATCCGTCACCATTTCTGTATTTATCACCCACTCCTGGTTTTGGCTTACAAATACTGCTGTAAAATACTGACCAAATATTGAACGTGTGAACGTGGTCTTAGCCAATTATGCTTACACAGCTGAGGGTTTGTTCCAGTGTCTCAGCCTATTGAATGACACTTGCTACAGGCTGATACATTGTAACAAATTGCCAGATTTCAAGTGTCTACATCTGACTTTACCTTTTTTTTTATTTACCACCATTGATTATAGAGACTTTACAACAGGATCAGACTACAACTAAGGATTAGTTGTAGTCTGTAACAATGACAACACATAGATCTGCGTAGGAGCTGTATACACAAAACGGTATTGATTTTTTTAATGCATTGGAGCAATACAATGGCTGCAAAAGTGCACACACCCTTTTCTCTTTGTCTTTGCTCCATGCAGCTTGGCCCTGGGTAAAAATCTGATCCAGAACTATATATTAATAGTTGGGGATTGTGACCCCCTTAATGGGAACAGTGAGTCGTCTCTAGCGTACAATATATACGGAATAATATCGTTCCTTCCAGATTTCCAGGACCGCGATGAGATACGAGGCTCATTGGCACCGCTGAATTACGGGAACAATAGCAGAAATATGAACCTATTAATAAGACTTTCCCTTTGATAAATATTTATTTTCCCTTGAAATACTCCGGTAATGTCGTCTTGATACATTAAATACTGCCCAAGGTGTTGTCGGAAGATATTGAACGCGCTAATTAAATGACAATCAAGTCACCCTGGAAACAATGTAATTGAAATGCGCACTTACATCATGATACACTGCCAGGGAGAGCTGCCGCACTTGAACTCGGCCTCAAAATTTCACAGGGAGTATTAATTAGAGCGAAATTGTCTTGTTTATTGAGTGATGTGTCGCATGCTGGCGAGGCCGGGCTAAGGAACGAGCACAAAAGGCGTCCTTCCTTGGGAATATGCAGACCAGCCATGGATGGATTTCCCTGCTTTGCTGCATCCATAAAAGAACTGGGTCCATAATAACAGGGGCTAATAATAATTCCCCAAAGGTCCATGCATCCTGCTGCACATCATATTTCATATGATCCTAAATCTGACTTTAGAGCTCATGCAGACGCCCCTGGATCTTGGGCTCCCTTATCTCTTGGACCCCTGGTTGAACTAATGGTATGTCCTCCCTTGCTGTATGGATGAGTTCTTCCTTACCTTTCCCTGACATATGCTTTGATGGGTGGTACACGATGACCGCATTTAAAAAAAACATGATTTTATGATACTCTGCAGGGAGATATTTATGCTATGTTATTTTGTTAACATGAAGCCACCACTAGAGGGAGCTATCTTCATAAACTGAGAGCAGTAGAACCTTTATGTTGAGGGTGCCCTCTAGTGGTGGCTGCAGTGAGCAGCAGGCGCAGCAGCCATGTCCTTGCTTTATGTTACGTGTCGGTGTTCTTAGCGGATCTTGGTAGATGTAGTACTTTACCCCGTCGGTGCTAATGCCTGTTCTAGATAGACCCAGCTGTTACACAGGAAACTATTCCACCTGGTAACCCTTCAGAGCAGACAGCTTTCTCCTGTCAATTTAAGACTACATTTTTTTTTCAGTCACCAATTATGTTTTGAACGATTTTTTGCCGTTGACGGGCGAGCCCCGATACTGCAGGGAGAGCGCCGGTGAGTAATTCCACTGTGTACGGATCAAGTGTTGCAGACATGCAATTTTAGCTTAAAGCCATGCGTGATAGCTAATCTAAAGCAATTTAAATATCTACAAATAGCAATTGAGTTTTGTGCCCTGTTTACTGTTTGGCCCAACAAATCACATGCGCCTGAGTGAGCTACACTTGGGTGAGCGGAGGATGCTGACAAAGGACTTTCATCCCTTCTGAAGACGCCGAGCTTCTTAACACTGCACACATTCTCACTTAAAGGCGGCCCAAGGCAGCGTTCTCTGCCAGCATAGCAGTTCCCAGCCGTCACACCTGTAATCAAATGCCTTCCACGAAGCATCCCCCAGCACCATCTTAGGGGACGTAGATCCAGTATAAATGTACATCTCTGCTTACAGAGAAGATCTAAATAAGAAGTCACTGTATACTATATATATGTATTACTGATCCTGTACTGATCCTGAGTTACCTCCTGTATTATACTCCAGAGCTGCACTCACTATTCTGCCGGTGCAGTCAATGTGTACATACATTACATTACTGATCCTGAGTTACATCCTGTATTATACTCCAGAGCTGCACTCACTATTCTGCTGGTGCAGTCACTGTGTACATACATTACATTACTGATCCTGTACCGATCCTGAGTTACATCCTGTATTATACCCAGAGCTGCACTCACTATTCTGCTGGTGCAGTCACTGTGTACATACAGTACATTACTGATCCTGTACTGATCCCGAATTACATCCTGTATTATACCCCAGAGCTGCACTCACTATTCTGATGGTGCAGTCACAGTGTACATACATTACATTACTGGTCCTGTACTGATCCTGAGTTACATCCTGTATTATACTCCAGAGCTGCACTCACTATTCTGCTGGTGCAGTCACTGTGTACATACATTACATTACTGATCCTGTACTGATCCAAAGTTACATCCTGTATTATACTCCAGAGCTGCACTCGCTATAATGCTGGTGCAGTCATTGTGTACATACATTAGATTACTGATCCTGTACTGATCCTGAGTTACATTCTGTATTATACTCCAGAGCTGCACTCACTATATTGCTGGTGCAGTCACTGTGTACGTACATTACATTACTGATCCTGTACTGATCCAGATGGGGGCCGGAACAAAGCGCAGCTGGGAGGAGGCCCCCCATGACTGCTTTGAGCCGGCGGGCTTTTTTAAATGATGCTACGGCTGGGGATAGGAGAAGGGAAAAGGGGGAGGGGTTTTAGAAGGGGAGTTAGTAGGGAAAGTGCGGGAAAACCGCCATTCCCTACCTGAATCCAGAAGAAGGAAGAAGTCCAGGATGGCGTCGGCGGAGTCCATGCTGGCCCAGCTCCGAGAGATGGCCAGATCGAGAAGAGGGGGCTGGCTTGAGGCCCAGCTGTCCTCCATCATTGGTGCCGCAGGAGGATCCAGGCAGAGTTTACGGGGCAGGAGGACCAGGCCCCCAGAGAGACTATCTCCGGATCTCCCGGCGCGTGGCAGGCGCAGGCTCTGGAGCCCCTCCAGGGACCCTGCGGGCGGTGAGTCCAGCGGCGCTGCCTCCCCCGGCCGCTCCCGCACCGGCAGGAATCCCAGCACCCGGCCTGCACGCGCCGGGCGTCGGACTCAGGACACCGCCGCTGCTGCTGGGAGCGCCGGACCGGAAGTGCGGCCTGCGCGATCCAGGCAGAGCGCAGCCGCAGCTTCCTCCGCTCCTGGCAGGTCCCCAGATAACAGCGGGCGTGCGGCCGCCGGTCCTCCAGCTACATCCGGTGTCCCAGCGTACAGGGGCAGGGCGGCCGGCGCTTCCCCTGCCCCCGCTTCACCTGCCCCCACCAGATCCACAGGGCCCAGGGGGCGAGCGGCGGCAAGGAGAGGGAGAGCAGCGCGGACAGGAAGAGCAGCCCAGCCAGGCAGAGCGACGCAGCCAGGAGGAGCAGCAGGAGGAACAACAAGTCCAGGAGGAGCAGCACGGCCGGGACGAGCAGCGGCAGGAACAGTCAGGAATTCGGCCCCTTTACCTGCGGCAGGCACCCACAGTCCATCACCTCTCAGGGTGCCTGCTGGGATGTCCACAAGGAGTGCGCAGGCGGCGGACGGTCAACGGTCAGGAGATCTTCTGCGTCCCGCCTATATGCAACGGCGCAGCGGAGGGAGAGTTGCAGGCAGCAGTGTCGAGCTGCCTGCGAGGGAGCAAAGATCGTTACTCGACCGGGCGGGCTCGCCCGGGTTGGAACGCGGGGATCGGTCACGGTCGCCCAGGAGATCTCAGGAACATAGAGCAGCGTTTACCCGTTACCCATCGGGCGGTGAGGTGGCGGGGGATACTGTCGGCGGACGGAGGAGTGGATCGATACAGCAGCTACAGCACGCTCGGGTCCCCCCTGGTGACGAGGAGGCCAGGGGCGCGGGCCTGGGGCAGAGAGGGCTAACGGCGCAGCAGTTCCAGTACGCTCGGGTCCCCCCTGGTGACGAGGAGGCCAGGGGCGCGGGCCTGGGGCAGAGAGGGCTAACGGCGCAGCAGTTCCAGCACGCTCGGGTCCCCCCTGGTGACGAGGAGGCCAGGGGCGCGGGCCTGGGGCATCAACGCGGCGACGAGAGGTTGGAGTCCAGCGGTGATAGTCGCGTGAGGTCGGAGCGCCAGGGATCCGGAGGTCCGGCTGGCGGGGACACAGCACCCGCGCAGCCTTGTGAGTATGCCTCTATGTCTGGTTTGTCGCCCGCAGGGGCCGGGTTGCAGGAAAGTAGGAGCGGTCGGGTGGCGGTGTGTGAGGAACGGCAGAGGAGTGGGCCGATTGTGGCTGAGGTGCCAGGTATGCAGGTCTTATTGCAGGGTATGTCGCAGATTTTGCGTAGATTAGAGGGAGGGTCGGCGGCTGGGGTTGCCGCATCGCCGGTTGAGGCGTGGTTGTCTGGTCGAGGGGTGGAACCCCAGGCAAGTTGTGGTTTGTTAAGCCCTGGTCAGGCAGTGGAGGTTGCATCGTCAGGTGTATCAGTTTCGGTTCAGACGGAGAAGGATAAAGGCGATACGGTCAAATTAGATGACAGAGCCAAAGGGGAAGTTTATGTGTGCTTTGAAGGGCCGTTGGGAGCGCATTTAAAAAAGGAGGTGAAGGAGAAGATTTGGAGAGACGAGTATGTGGAAATTTTTTCCCTGCTTCCTTTGGAAAAGTTTAACTTGGATAAAGGAAAAAAAGACGATAGCAAAAAGGAGGAGGAAGAGAAGCGGAGGTGGCGGTTAATTCCGCAGACGTTTTTGAACTGGTTGCAGGCATTTGCAATATTGGCGAGTGTAGTGGGGGAGAAGGCGCCTGAGAATTGCTCGGGTTTGTTTTGCTATTTAGACTCGATTGGGGAGGCGCATCGTACATATGGCGGTCAGACGTGGCTGCGGTATGATGAGCAGTTCAGGCAGAGAAAGGCGGTGAGGCCGGAAATTAGGTGGGACCAGAAGGATATAGGCCTTTGGCTGAAGGTTATGGCCCCAGCCAGACATGGGCAGTCCTTTCATGGGTCCGGGGGTGGTGGCAGCCAGCAGTCGGGACACGGAAGCAGTAGTCAGGGTGCACAGGGAGCAAAGGAGAAGTCTGGAACCTGCTGGCAGTTTAACGACGGGCAGTGTAAATACGGTAACACCTGTAAATTTAAGCATGTGTGTTCCCACTGTAATGGAAGTTCACACGGGGCTTCCAAGTGTTTCAGGAAGGGAAAAGGAAAGCCAGCTTTGGGTGCCGGTCAAGGGGGAGAGCCCGGTGAGGCTTCACGAGATGGCCCCCTTTCTAAATAGGTACCCCGATCAGTTGAAGGCGGGTATTATTTTTGATGGTTTTGCGGATGGTTTTAGGATTCCTCCCCCGAGTCACGAGGTTCCTTTTTCGATTAAGAATTTGCGGTCGGCAATGTTGCATGCCGAGGTTGTTGATGTTAAACTGAAGAAAGAAGTGGAGTTGGGAAGGATGTCGGGGCCGTTTTTAAACCCGCCGATTGAGGGTTTGGTGGTTTCCCCGTTGGGGGTGGTGCCTAAGAAAGAGCCGAATAAATTTCGGTTGATTCAACATTTGTCGTATCCAAAGGGTCGGTCGGTAAATGATGGCATCGCCCAAGAGCTGTGCTCTGTTGAGTATACATCATTTGATGCAGCGGTGCTGTGGGTGAGAAGGCATGGCCCTGGGGCCCTGTTGGCAAAGACGGATATTGAATCGGCCTTCCGTTTGCTTCCGGTGCACCCGGACAGCGTTCCGTTGTTAGGTTGTTTTTGGAATGGTGGTTACTATTTGGACAGATGTTTGCCAATGGGCTGCGCCATTTCTTGTTCCTTGTTTGAGACGTTTAGTACTTTTCTGGAGTGGGTGGTTAGGGACGTGGCGGGAGTTCAGTCGGTTATCCATTATTTGGATGATTTTTTGTTTATCGGGCCGCCTGATTCCGCGGTATGCCGTAATACGTTAACGGCTATGTTTTGGGTTGCAGAGCTTTTTGGAGTTCCATTAGCGGCAGATAAGACGGAAGGTCCTGCTACGGTGTTGAGTTTTTTGGGAATTTTAATTGACTCTGAGAGAATGGAGTGTCGGTTGCCGGAGGATAAGCTGGCCCTGCTGCAGCAGGAGGTTGATAGAGCTAGAAAGAGGAAGAAGCTGACTTTGAAAGAGTTGCAGTCTCTTTTGGGTAGATTGAATTTTGCATGTCGGATCATACCCATGGGCAGGATATTTTGTCGCAGGTTGTCGGTCGCGACGGCAGGTGTGAAAGAGCCGCACCATTTTATTCGTCTGAGCAAGGAACACAAAGACGATTTGCTAGTGTGGCAACGTTTCCTGTGTAACTACAACGGGCGGTCGTTGATTCAGCAGGAGGTCTTAACAAACTTTGATTGCGAGATATATACGGATGCAGCTGGTTCGGCTGGTTACGGGGCCTATTGCGATGGTCGTTGGTGTGCCGGACGGTGGCCGGGCCAGTGGAGGGAGTTGGGCCTTACAAAAAACCTGGTCTTGTTGGAATTGTTCCCTATCGTGGTTGCGGTTTCCATTTGGGGGGAAATGTTTGCTAACAGGAGGATTCGTTTTCATTGCGACAACATGAGCGTCGTGTCAGTGATGAACAGTTTGTCGGCCTCATCTCCCCCGGTGATTAAGTTGGTGAGGGAGTTGGTTTTTCGGTGCTTAGAGCTGAATGCTTGTATTTCGGCAGTGCATGTGCCGGGTGTGCAGAACTCAATAGCAGATGCATTGTCTCGTTTCCAGTGGGACCGTTTTCGGGAATTGGCGCCGGATGCGGAAATCTCGGGAGAGGAATGCCCTTTGCATCTTTGGAGCGTGATTATGGACGAGCGGGCCGGTTGATTCAGGAGTCTGTTACGAGTCAAACATGGGCATCATACGAAGCATCTTGGCGAGTATGGCAAAGTTGGGTGTCGGTGTGGGGCCAGTTGGTGTCTGACGAAGATAGAATGTTGGCAGTGTTATTTTTGATAGGGAAGGCGGCCGAAGAAGGTTGGTCGATTTCGAAGGTAAATAAATTTGTTGCTGGATTGGCTTTTGCTTTTAAGTTACAGGGGTTGGTGGACGCGACGAAACATTTTTTGGTCAGACAGGCACTTAGGGGTTTTAGGAGAGGTACTCAGACGATTGACCGTCGCCGCCCCATTTCGTTTAGCCTTTTAGAACGGTTGGGTGGGGTTTTGGAGATTATTTGTGGTTCGAGTTTTGAGTTGGCGTTGTTTCGTCTCGCCTTTTCATTAGCATTTTTTGGGGCTATGCGCGTTGGGGAGCTGGTGTCAACGTCCAAAGTTAGAGCAGGGGGTTTGTTGGCGGAGGATGTAGAAGTATGGACGGGGGGTGTCGTTTTTTGGATTCGGCGTTCGAAGACTGACCAACTTGGGAGAGGAAAACGTGTGGTGCTGGGGAGGGTTAACGGGTCTCTGATGTGCCCTAGAGGTTGTCTGGAAGCGTACTGGCAGTTATGGTCGGGCAGATCCGGCCCTTTGTTGTGTCACGCAGAGGGGTCCTTTTTGTCACGCTTTCAGTTCATTGCAGTGTTAAGAAGGGGCTTGCGGGAGTTGGGCCTTTCTCCAGATTTGTTTGGGTCGCATTCTTTTCGTATCGGGGCGGCATCAGAAGCTGATAGTTTGGGTTTGGGCGCGGAGGACATTTGTAGGATTGGCAGGTGGACTTCCAATCGTTACTTGAGTTACATCCGTCATTAATTTAGTGGTGTGGTTATGATTTTGGTATTTGACCTCAGTGTTTTTTCTTCATGCTTCTTGTTGCAGGTGTGTCCCCTTACTTAGCCTGGATCTTCGGACATTCGTTCGTTCATTGGGGGGCGCTGCGGGCCGAGGTCAGGCCGGACGGTAGGCAACTGGGGTTTAGTAGGCGTCAGGTTGTCATTCGGTGGTTGGGGTATAGGGGGATGGTGTGGTGCAGGGCCCTTCCTGAATTTTCCAAGGCGGTTCGTTTAGACAGGCAACCTGACATTTTAATTGTGCATTTGGGGGGGAACGACTTGGGCGCGCGGCCTGTCAGGGAGTTGATTAGGGACATACGGTTTGATTTGTTGAGGTTGCAGGTATCATTTCCTGGGGTGTTGATTGTGTGGTCGGACATTGTGCCTAGGAAACGGTGGAGGGGGGCTAGATCTTTGAAGGGTATTAATAGGGCTAGGGTCAAGTTGAATAGGGCAATAGCAGGTTTTGTTTCCAGGAACGGGGGGATTAGCGTTAGACATTTTGAATTGGAGTCGGGGCTTGGTAACTACTGGTTGGAAGACGGAGTCCACTTAAACGCGATTGGGATTGATTTGTGGACTTTAGCATTGCAAGAAGGAGTTGAACGGGCGTTGGTGGCGTTGGGGCACTCACGAGCCTGAGGTGGTCAGGGCTGTTCGTGTGTGGTGGGGGGGTGGGGGTTCTTGGAGTTGACGCTGATTGGTTGGGGGAAGGAATTGGAGCATAATTGCAGGCAATTTAAAATGTGGTGGGGTTGGATCTGGCATTTTGGTATGGGCTCTGGACGGGGTTTTACCCTGGGAGCTGTTGGTGGTTTTTTCTCTTCCCGGAACGGGATGTACGGTGCCCTCGAGCTGGTTTTCACGGCTGAGGGTAATATGGTGGTCGATCTTATATTGTGGGGTTTTTGCCAGATCTTTTTAGCTCCAAGAACCCTCCCCTCGAATTTATACTGTTGTATTTATGTTATGTTAATTTTATTAATAAAGTTGGCCGCTGTGGCCAAAATATCCAAAAAAGAATAATTGGTTATGTTTTATTTAAGTAAAGGTTGGGTCAGTGGGCAGTTTTTGGTGGTTAGGTTACATACGGAGGAAAAGACCGTACTCGGCATACGCGGTCAAGATGGGGGCCGGAACAAAGCGCAGCTGGGAGGAGGCCCCCCATGACTGCTTTGAGCCGGCGGGCTTTTTTAAATGATGCTACGGCTGGGGATAGGAGAAGGGAAAAGGGGGAGGGGTTTTAGAAGGGGAGTTAGTAGGGAAAGTGCGGGAAAACCGCCATTCCCTACCTGAATCCAGAAGAAGGAAGACCCACCCACCCTCCCTTGTAGGCTTGTGCTTGGGGTTTTTGTTTAACGAGGGGGGGGGGGAATTGTGGGGCAGAGTTTTTATATATTGATATGGCACGGGATGTTATAAAAAAAAAAAAAAAAAAGTGTTTGGGTTTACACTTGGTATGCGGGTTTTTGGTCATTGTTTGCATTTTATTCATTTATTGTCACAGTGGCGGTGGGGGGGTGGGGGTTCTTGGAGTTGACGCTGATTGGTTGGGGGAAGGAATTGGAGCATAATTGCAGGCAATTTAAAATGTGGTGGGGTTGGATCTGGCATTTTGGTATGGGCTCTGGACGGGGTTTTACCCTGGGAGCTGTTGGTGGTTTTTTCTCTTCCCGGAACGGGATGTACGGTGCCCTCGAGCTGGTTTTCACGGCTGAGGGTAATATGGTGGTCGATCTTATATTGTGGGGTTTTTGCCAGATCTTTTTAGCTCCAAGAACCCTCCCCTCGAATTTATACTGTTGTATTTATGTTATGTTAATTTTATTAATAAAGTTGGCCGCTGTGGCCAAAATATCCAAAAAAGAATAATTGGTTATGTTTTATTTAAGTAAAGGTTGGGTCAGTGGGCAGTTTTTGGTGGTTAGGTTACATACGGAGGAAAAGACCGTACTCGGCATACGCGGTCATGAGTTACATCCTGTATTATACCCCAGAGCTGCACTTACTATTGTGCTGGTGCTGTCACTGTGTACATACATTACATTACTGATCCTGTACTGATCCTGAGTTACATCCTGTATTATACTCCAGAGCTGCACTCACCATTCTGCCGGTGCAGTCACTGTGTACATACATTACATTACTGATCCTGTACTGACCCTGAGTTACATCCTATATTATACTCCAGAGCTGCACTCACTATTCTGCTGGTGCAGTCACTGTGTACATACATTACTGTGTTATATCCTTATTGTGGACACTTATTCTTATACTCCTGAGGTCGGTTGTGTTGCAGTAGTGTTACTGACTGTCAGGTGACTGGTATAGTTATTGGGGGTCCGTACATTTGTGCCTCCCCACCCCTGATGAGAAGCTTGGAATAAGTGATGATTATAGATTTATTGTGATTACTGAGCATCTATAAGATAGAGGCAGATATAAGATTTCACACATATCTGGGCATTAATTCTTCAGCCTTTGTGTTGGATTATTCACTGAGCTCCTTTCTTGCCAGCGCCTATTGATAATTCTATGTACTAAGTGAATGCAAATGTTTTATCTGCAGTCCTATGTAAAAAACAATTTGCACATGGCAATTCATGAGTGATATCAAATCATAAACTTGGCTCTGCTACATGTGTAGCACGTGACTGCAGACAGACAGATACTGAACAGACAGAGGACGGACGGGGTAAAGAGATGTGACACAGCGGCCTCTCTAACGACTGCTTATAAAAGGAGAATTATCAGCTAAATGAGAAACAAGAGCGGCCGCTCTGCATATCACACGCACGTCTTCAGACAGACGAATTTCAATTAATTGAAACGACAACTAAAAATTAAAACGGCTCAATAATAATTTCATGTTTCCAAATAAAAGCTGAAAAGGATAATGAAAATGTGTCAGAGTGGGATAGAGAGGGGGTCACCGCTTCCATTTCTCCGCACTCTCTGTGATTTCTTGTCTGCCACCAGGCCAGGCTGAACCAGTGTCATATGTATTAATTATGGCTTAATGCTTCCTGGAAGCAACGGCAATCCCAGACGTCAGTCTGAAGTCTGCCATGAATATTCTAAAAGTCACAATCTGCCTCCATCCGATGTAAGAATGCAGAAATGTGATCAAGAATAATGCTGCCCCGCACCATGGGTGCAAGAATAATGCTGCTCCGCACCAGGGGTGCAAGAATAATGCTACCCCGCACCAGGGGAGCAAGAATAATGCTGACCTGCATCAGAGGAGCAAGAATAATGTTGCCTCGCACCAGGGGAGCAAGAATAATGCTGCCCTGCACCAGGGGAGCAAGAATAATGCTGCCCCGCATCAGGGGAGCAAGAATAATGTTGCCCCGAACCAGAGGAGCAAGAATAATGCTGACCCGCACCAGGGGAGCAAGAATAATGCTGACCCGCACCAGGGGTGCAAGAATAATGCTGACCCGCACCAGGGGAGCAAGAATAATGCTGCCCCGCACTAGGGATGCAAGAATAATGCTGCCCCGCACCAGGGGAGCAAGAATAATGCTGCCCCGCACCAGGGGAGCAAAAATAATGTTTCCCAGCACCAGGGGTGCAAGAATAATGCTGCCCCGCACCAGGGGAGCAAGAAGAATGCTGACCCGTATGAGGGGAGCAAGAATAATGCTGACCCGCATCAGGGGAGCAATAATAATGTTGCCCCGCACAAGGGGTGCAAGAATAATGCTGCCCCGCACCAGGGGTGCAAGAATAATGCTGACCCGCATCAGGGGAGCAAGAATAATGTTGCCTTGCACCAGGGGAGCAAGAATAATGCTGCCCCGCATTAGGGATGCAAGAATAATGCTGCCCCGCACCAGGGGAGCAAGAATAATGCTGCCCCGCACCAGGGGAGCAAGAATAATGCTGCCCCGCACCAGGGGTGCAAGAATAATGCTGCCCCGCACCAGGGGTGCAAGAATAATGCTGCCCCGCACCAGGGGAGCAAGAATAATGCTGCCCCGCACCAGGGGAGCAAGAATAATGTTGCCCCGCACCAGGGGTGCAAGAATAATGCTGCCCCGCTCCAGGGGTGCAAGAATAATGCTGCCCCGCACCAGGGGTGCAAGAATAATGCTGCCCCGCACCAGGGGAGCAAGAATAATGTTGACCCGCATCAGGGGAGCAAGAATAATGTTGCCCCACACCAGGGGTGCAAGAATAATGCTGCCCCGCACTAGGGATGCAAGAATAATGTTGCCCCACACCAGGGGTGCCAGAAAAATGCTGCCCCGCACCAGGGGTGCAAGAATAATGCTGCCCCGCACCAGGGGTGCAAGAATAATGCTGACCCGCACCAGGGGAGCAAGAATAATGCTGCCCCGCACTAGGGATGCAAGAATAATGCTGCCCCGCACCAGGGGTGCAAGAATAATGCTGACCCGCACCAGGGGAGCAAGAATAATGCTGCCCCGCACTAGGGATGCAAGAATAATGCTGCCCCGCACCAGGGGAGCAAGAATAATGCTGCCCCGCACCAGGGGAGCAAGAATAATGTTGCCCAGCACCAGGGGTGCAAGAATAATGCTGCCCCGCACCAGGGGAGCAAGAATTATGCTGACCCGCATCAGGGGAGCAAGAATAATGCTGACCCGCATCAGGGGAGCAAGAATAATGTTTCCCCGCACAAGGGGTGCAAGAATAATGCTGCCCCGCACCAGGGGTGCAAGAATAATGCTGACCCGCATCAGGGGAGCAAGAATAATGCTGCCCCGCACCAGGGGAGCAAGAATAATGCTGCCCCGCACCAGGGGAGCAAGAATTATGCTGCCCCGCACTAGGGGAGCAAGAATAATGTTGCCCAGCACCAGTGGTGCAAGAATAATGCTGACCCGCATCAGGGGAGCAAGAATAATGCTGACCCGCATCAGGGGAGCAAGAATAATGTTTCCCCGCACAAGGGGTGCAAGAATAATGCTGCCCCGCACCAGGGGTGCAAGAATAATGCTGACCCGCAGCAGGGGAGCAAGAATAATGTTGCCTCGCACCAGGGGAGCAAGAATAATGCTGCCCCGCACCAGGGGAGCAAGAATTATGCTGCCCCGCACCAGGGGAGCAAGAATAATGTTGCCCAGCACCAGGGGTGCAAGAATAATGCTGCCCCGCACCAGGGGAGCAAGAATAATGCTGTCCCGCATCAGTGGAGCAAGAATAATGTTGCCCCGCACCAGGGGTGCAAGAATAATGCTGCCCCGCACCAGGAGTGCAAGAATAATGCTGCCCCGCACCAGGGGTGCAAGAATAATGCTGCCCCGCACCACGGGAGCAAGAATAATGCTGACCCGCATCAGGGGAGCAAGAGTAATGTTGCCCCGCACCAGGGGTGCAAGAATAATGCTGCCCCGCACCAGGGGTGCAAGAATAATGGTGGCCCGCACCAGGGGAGCAAGAATAATGCTGCCCCGCACTAGGGATGCAAGAATAATGCTGCCCCGCACCAGGGGAGCAAGAATAATGCTGCCCCGCACCAGGGGAGCAAGAATAATGTTGCCCAGCACCAGGGGTGCAAGAATAATGATGCTCCGCACCAGGGGAGGAAGAATAATGCTGACCCGCTTTAGGGGAGCAAGAATAATGTTGCCCCGCACCAGGGGTGCAAGAATAATGCTGCCCCGCACTAGGGATGCAAGAATAATGCTGCCCCACACCAGGGGTGCAAGAATAATGCTGCCCCGCACCAGGGGTGCAAGAATAATGCTGCCCCGCACCAGGGGTGCAAGAATAATGCTGACCCGCACCAGGGGAGCAAGAATAATGCTGCCCCGCACTAGGGGTGCAAGAATAATGCTGCCCCGCACCAGGGGAGCAAGAATAATGCTGCCCCGCACCAGGGGTGCAAGAATAATGTTGCCCCGCACCAGGGTGCAAGAATAATGCTGCCCCGCACCAGGAGTGCAAGAATAATGCTGCCCCGCACCAGGAGTGAAAGAATAATGCTGCTCCGCACCTGGAGTGCAAGAATAATGCTGCTCCGCACCAGGAGTGCAAGAATAATGCCCCTTTAAGGACATTTCCTTTAACATGGGCGCCCAGGGTCAAGGACTGGGTCGCCGCCACCGTGACATCCCCCTGTGAGTATCGGACCTGGTACCAGATACCCCATGGCCCTGACGGGCATTCCAAGTACACACAGCACTTAGCCAGCAGGGGGCTGTAGGGACAGTTATGTTGTGCCGCCTATGCACTCACAGCAAATGGGTGGGATTTTGAAAGCAGCTTTGGATGTGATTGCAGGAAGGAGACTGTGGTGTAAAATGTGTTGTCCAGGGCAAGGCAAGCATCCTGTGCCCACTAACCCAGGGACATTAGCAATCCCTGCGTCCTTTCCACCAGATTATTTATTGTATTTTTAGAAAATACTGTTAATATTATAGCCTGCCCTTCGACCCCCTAGTTTTCTCTGCTATTAGCTGAAAAAATTAAGGTTAACCCTAACCCTCTCTTTTTTCATTTCAGTACATTTTTTATGTAACTATTTTATTACCCTAGATCAAACACTAATTCTAACCCTAGCCCTAACCCTCATTTTTTTCTTTAAATTACAATTTTTTATGTGACTATTTTACTACCCTAGATCTAAGGCTAATCCTACCTTTAGCCCTAACCTGCTTTCTTTTTTCTTTTTATTACATTTTTTGTAGCTATTTTATTACCCTATATCTAAGGAAATTCCTAACCATAGTCCCAACCTTAGTCCTAATCCTAAGCATAGCCCTAGTCAAGGTAAGGGTTAGAATTTTTTTTCTCCAAATATTATATTTTTTCAAATTTGAGATAGTTTGCCCAACAGAGCTCTGTCTTCTTTCACAAAATTTAAGGAGGTTCAGAGAGCCGCAGGAGAGTACACACATGCAGGTCACAATTCAATACTGTTGTTGCCTATGCAGAGAGCAGAATAAAACAGTTCCTTATTAGCTGCTGTGCTCTGCATAGGTAGCACTGAGATGACAAAGTTCTCTTTATTATGCTGAGAATTTTGTCATCTCACCAGTCACTGGTCAGACACTCACTGTGCCCAAGGTGTTGCTCCAAGAAAAAGTGGCTCATTATAGTGGCTCATTATAGTGGCTCATTTGACAGAGGTGGGGGGGGAGAGAATAAATAAGTTCTCTTGCCATAATAACCCAAACAAGAAATCGTAATCTAATAAATCCAAATCCAATGCTGAAAATGCATGTTTACCAAAGTCACCAAAAGTGCAATAATGCTACATTTAACTTACTGTCCCTTTAACTGATCATTAAATATGTGATTGAAGGGTCCATCAGATTATCAGAAACTGCTGCAGTCAGAAGTGCAGGATGTCAGGCGCCCCCCACGGCCACTCTCAGCAGCCCACCTGATGCCTCCATGATACACTGACCAGAGCTTGATGTTCGCTACGTTATAAAGTGCCAGGCCCGCTATTCCTATAGAGTATAAATGATTGTCGGTATTCCGCGTCCTCATGGGAGACATATGAAATATGATAGATTTCTATATATTAGCCACCATGGGCACCCAACAGGAGGAGGATATGTTCCGCTCTGCCTTCATTAATCATCCATTAATTGTGGATGTAAGCATCATGCACCTATATATCCATAATCTTTCCCAGGCAGACCTCTCTCTGCAGGAAGCCGCCGTGATGGATCAAGGGCTTCATTCCTGGAGCTGATATATATGACAATGTACATAATAACGCTTTATAAGCAATTCTGTTAGGAAGTACAGAAATCCCTTTCCTCAGTGTGTCATATTATTATTCTGCTCAAAACTCACAAAATGCCACATTATCTCTATCTATCTAGGTATCTATCTCATATGCATCCATCTCATTATCTTTCTTTCTTGCTTTCTTTCTTTCCATGTATCTGTCTGTTTGTCTAAGGCTGGTTTCACATTTGCGTTTCCCTGATCTGTGGACGGCTGCGGACTTCCTCCGTGAAGCCCCGCCCCTGGCCGCACCTCCGCCACTAGCTCCGCCTACTTCTGCATGCCGCCCGCATGCGGCCTGCGTACCTATCTTTAACATTAGGTACGCAGGTCGTGCGGCTGTATGCGGAGGCTGCCGCATGCGTCATTTTGACGATGCGGAAAAAAAAAAAATGCTACAGGCTGCATCCTACGCTGGTCGTCAAAACGACGCATGCGGCAGCCTCCACATACAGCCGCACGACCTGCGTGCCTAATGTTAAAGATAGGTACGCAGGCCGCATGCGGGCGGCATGCAGAAGTAGGCGGGGCTAGCGGCGGAGGTGCGGCCGAGGGCGGGGCTTCACAGAGGAAGTCCGCAGCCGTCCGCAGATCAGGGAAACGCAAATGTGAAACCAGCCTAAGTATCTATCTCATATCCATCCATCTCATTATCTTCTTTCTTTCTTTCTTTCTTTCTTTCTTTCTTTCTTTCTTTCTTTCTTTCTTCCCTCCTTCCATCCTTTCTTTCTCTCTTTTTTCACTTTTACCATGTATCTGTCCGTTTATCTAAGTATCTATCTCATATCCATCCATCTCATTATCTCCTTTCTTTCTTTTTTTTCTCTTTCTTTCTTTTTTTCTTTCTTTGCATGTATGAGTCTGTTTGTCTAAATATCTATCTCATATCCATCCATCTCATTATGTTCTTTCGTTCTTCCTTCCCTCCTTCCTTCCTTCCATCCTTTCTTTCTTTCTCTCTTTTTTCCTTTTTACCATGTATCTGTCTGTTTATCTATCTAAGTATCTATCTCATATCCATCCATCTCATTATCTCCTTTCTTTCTTTTCTTTCTTTCTTTCTTTCTTTCTTTCTTTCTTTCTTTCTTTCTTTCTTTCTTTCTTTCTTTCTTTCTTTCCATGTATCCGTCTGTTTGTCTAAGTATCTATCTCATATCCATCTATCTCATTATCTCCTTTCTTTCTTTCTTTCTCTCTTTCTTTCTTTCTTTCTTTCTTTCTTTCTTTCTTTCTTTCTTTCTTTCTTTCTTTCTTCCCTCCTTCCATACTTCCATCCTTTCTTTCTCTCTTTTTTCATTTTTACCATGTATCTGTCCGTTTATCTATCTAAGTATCTATCTCATATCTATCCATCGCATTATCTCCTTTCTTTCTTTTTTTCTTTCTTTCTTTTTTCTTTCTTTCCATGTATCAGTCTGTTTGTCTAAGTATCTATCTCATATCCATCCATCTCATTATGTTCTTTCTTTCTTCCTTCCCTCCTTCCTTCCTTCCATCCTTTCTTTCTTTCTCTCTTTTTTCCTTTTTACCATGTATCTGTCTGTTTATCTATCTAAGTATCTATCTCATATCCATCCATCTCATTATCTCCTTTCTTTCTTTTCTTTCTTTCTTTCTTTCTTTCTTTCTTTCTTTCTTTCTTTCTTTCTTTCTTTCTTTCTTTCTTTCTTTCCATGTATCCGTCTGTTTGTCTAAGTATCTATCTCATATCCATCTATCTCATTATCTCCTTTCTTTCTTTCTTTCTTTCTCTCTTTCTTTCTTTCTTTCTTTCTTTCTTTCTTTCTTCCCTCCTTCCATCCTTCCATCCTTTCTTTCTCTCTTTTTTCATTTTTACCATGTATCTGTCCGTTTATCTATCTAAGTATCTATCTCATATCTATCCATCGCATTATCTCCTTTCTTTCTTTTTTTCTTTCTTTCTTTTTTCTTTCTTTCCATGTATCAGTGTGTTTGTCTAAGTATCTATCTCATATCCATCCATCTCATTATGTTCTTTCTTTCTTCCTTCCCTCCTTCCTTCCTTCCTTTCTTTCTTTCTCTCTTTTTTCCTTTTTACCATGTATCTGTCTGTTTATCTAAGTATCTATCTCATATCAATCCATCTCATTATCTCCTTTCTTTCTTTTTTTTCTCTTTCTTTCTTTCTTTCTTTCTTTCTCTCTTTCTTTCTTTCTTTCTTTCTTTCTTTCTTTCTTTCTTTCTTTCTTCCTTTCTTTCTCTCTTTTTTCATTTTTACCATGTATCTGTCCATTTATCTATTTAAGTATCTATCTCATATCCATCCATCTCATTATGTTCTTTCTTTCTTTCTTTCTCTCTTTCTTTCTTTCTTTCTTTCTTTCTTTCTTTCTTTCTTTCTTTCTTTCTTTCTTTCTTCCTTCCTTCCTTCCCTCCTTCCTTCCTTCCTTTCTTTCTTTCTTTTTTCCTTTTTACCATGTATCTGTCTGTTTATCTACCTAAGTATTGATCTCATATCCATCCATCTCATTATCTCCTTTCTTTCTTTCTTTTTCTGTGTCATTTTATGCGAAGATGAGCAAGATGTTCAAATCGAACGTAAAATACTGTAAAATGTGATGACCACTTGTATATGGTGTCGGGCTGGGGTGCTAAGGGTCCACCAGTAACATTGACTCTGAGGGTCCACTATTCAGCTACATGAACATATGTCATTACAATCATTCCCCAATTTACCTATCCTTCTATAAAGAACTTGGTAGTTTGGTAGATGAATGATCAATGCTGCATAAGTGAATGGAGTGTATTCTCACTTCTGCCACTTGTGTAGGAGGGTGGGGTGGTCACTCCGGCTCAGAGGCCTACCGGGGGCTTCACCATTGCATGAATGCATAGTTGCATTTTGACAATGTCAGGCCTTAGCATTGTGGAAAGTAATGAGCTCCAACTATGGTGCAATTACAACTATTGGCATGACATGATAGCCGAAAAACACCGGTACAGAGATAGGCATACATCAGTCGGGCTATGGCCAGTTTGTAGAGTCAGATGGCCTTCAGATGTTTCCCTCTACAAGTACAATAGAACCTTGATGTATTAATTAGTTGGATGTGTTTTTATAAACGAGAGGAGAACCTTCATCTCCCTCATGGTGCTGGTTGACATCACCAAACCACCATAATGACTTTTTAGAACAGCCTTTCAATATAACATAGATATCTGTTAAGAAAACGAAGGGTTGGTCTCCAAATATAAAGTCTACGGCAAGAGAGACAAAACATTTTCATTATGAGGACTACTTATTTTGGACCCTTATTTGGGTGGGCGAGTCTCCATTGGTCCAGGAATGGTAGATGCTGCTGACATTTTTGATGCCTCTATTCCAGTTGTCCCAGTAGAGTTGACACAAATGCACTCCATGTCAAAAAGAAGCTTAGACATGAGTTTGTCATTGGCAAGGTTGGGCTTAACTACCGAGCCCGTAATATTGTTAGGTGGCCTAATCCTACTGTCAACCTCTTATTCGTTCCGAGTCCGACCACAGACTGGCAGCCACCAGTATATGTTGGCAATGGTTCTCACTTTAAGGAAACTCATCTAGACTTCCTTATAGGAACATAAGCCTTTTTTATGCCGCAAATCAGATTTTTTTTTTTTTTTGCATGAGTCAGCAGAAATGAGCAATGGACACGGTGGTTAAAAATGCAAAAAGCTGTGAGTTTGTGATAAAGAAAAATGCAGCTGCAACATCTGTTTGACTCCTGTTTGCAGCTTCATCAACACTAAGTGGTCAATAAATCAGACTGACATGGTGTTTCGTTTCTTCAGTGGCTAAGTCATTAATCTAAAGCCACTTCTCATGAAAAATGAAGGAGAAAAACTGTGTGATATTGAAAATGTATACATTCTCCAGAAAGTAATAATAGCATGTAATGCTTACCAAGACCTCCCACAACGACCGCTCCGAGAATAGCAGGATTTTCATTGCTGGCAGTAATATAAAATGAAAATTAGCATAGTAAATCAGCTGTTGTTTGCTCGGAGTCCGTTCTATTGCGGCGTGTTTCATCTTACTGCCTTTTGTGTCAAGTTCAAATACTGAAATGGGGACGCTGTTCCCCGGGAAAATGGCTCGGTGCCTCAGCGAGGGGTATGAGAAATGCGTGAGGCTCAGTCTGGAGATGGCAAAGCAGAAAGGACAACAATTTATCTGGGAATGAATAAATAATATGGAGAATAAGCCTTTCAGCCTCACGGCAGCAAAAATCTGCTTGCAGGGGAGTAGGGAAAAAAAAGTTTCATTTTCAAGTAGGAAAAACATTTTTTCCAGTTATTAAAGGGATTTTTTTTCAGGATATTCGCATGAGGGTGTATATTAAAAGTAGGCTATGGTATAAAGGCTATCACCCTATGTACTCTCTAGGACCCAAGTTGCTGGAGTGTAGTGACCCATTCATGGCAGGATCAGGCTACGCTTTGTCCAATGGGACTCTTCCTAATAACAGACATACAATTGCACTCATATGGATGTCACTGTGTCATGTACTGAAGGGGCCACAGACCATACACCAATCATGTGTAGCTTGTCCTTAGGATAGCCTATTAATGTAACCTACAGTTACATTAACCCTCCGCCTACTCCTTACTAGCCTCTTTATTATCTTACTGTCCGTATTATCACTTTATCTAACAAGTCACTGTCTCCCACAAGAACAACACACTCTTCTCCTGCTGTTGGTGACCCTGCTTTATTTATCCCCATTTACCACTTCACATATTGACCTGACCTATCATACAATCTTATCTTCAATTACATATTTAGAAGAATGGTGAGGTCACTGCCTCCCGCAAGATCAGTACACTCTTCTCCTGCTGTTCGTGGTGACCTTGATTAATTTCTCCCTATTTATCTTCTTAGGCTTTTTTCACACTTCTGTCGGTACTGGGCCGTCGCTAAGCATCGGCGCGACGTACCGACAGACGTTGTGAAAATGTGGCACAACGTGGGCAGCGGATGCAGTTTTTCAACGCATCCGCTGCCCATTCTAAAGTCCCAGGGAGGAGGGGGCGGAGTTCTGGCCGCGCATGCGCGATAGGAAATGCAGGATCCAACATACAAAAAACCATTCCCTTGAACGTTTTTTCGTGACGACAGTCTGCCAAAACACGACGCATCCAGTGCACGATGGACGCGACGTATGGCCATACGTCGCGATCCGTCGGCAATACAAGTCTATGGGAAAAAACGCATCCTGCGAGCACATTTGCAGGATGCGTTTTTTTCCCAAAACGACGCATTGTGACGGAGGCCAAACGACGCAAGTGTGAAAGTAGCCTAACCTTTCATAGAGCCCTGTCTTCAGTTACATATTTACAAGATCCACAAGATCAGCACACTGTTCTGCCGCTGTCGATGATCCTGCTTCATTTGCCCCCATTTACCTCTGGAAATAATGTCTTCTTGACCTATTGTTCAGCCCTGTCCTCGGTGATATATTCATATGTCCCATAAAAGGTTTATTATTATGGAAAATTATCTATTATTAATCTATCATTTCTCTTTGGACTTATTTACATTTTTACTCTGGTCCTATCACATACAGCCCTGTAGTTGGGTATGTAACAACATGAGCATTCAGGTCACTGCCTTGCACAAGTTCAGCACACTCCTCTTGTTATCATCTCCATCACTTGATTGGCTACATTGTTTTAGCTCCGCCCCTTTTGCACCTCTTTTGCTCTTGTATGGACCATTCTGCTGTAATCTTCTCTATCACCTGATTGGATACATTGTTCTAGCTCCGCCCCTCTTGCACCTCTTTTGCTCTTGTTGGGACCAGTCTTATAATCAGAGTACTACGATAAATTCCTTTGTCATATACATTAAAACTGATGACATTTTGGTACAATATTAAGACTATAGTAGACAGCAGCAACCTTACCCATTCATGCCCCCTACTGGCCTACTGTTACATACAATATTACCACCCCGTTCTTTGCCTCCCAGTGAAGCCTTGGCATATCGTTGTGCTCTCTCGATGATCTCATTTCTTCAATAACTTTGCTTCTTTCTTATTTTCTGATTATCATGCACGCTTCTTTATGACTGAGAATTATTTCCAGTTATCGGAGGTATTGTTCTGACAGTGATTCATCCATTTGGTCTGCTCTTTATTCCTAGGACACTGCAGCGCGTTGCATTGGCAAGACAGATTTTTCATGAATGTTGAGAACTTTCCAGAAGGTGTCATTGTGAATTAATGCTCTATCAGAGACAGCGGTGAAGGGTGTCGAGTTCCTTGCTGAGCGGACGTGATGTTGTTCCTGTTGTGATGAACATGTCATGCTATGTCATTCATTCTGTACCACAAGCACGAATATCTGACACGGGGCAAAGAGCGTTGTCTCAAGATTACGAGCAACATGCCTTGCCATATGAGACAACGTGTCGCTGGAACGCGGTGTGAAGAATGTTACGCGCGTCATTTTTATTCTGAATTTACTTCTAATAGACCAGTGGAAATTAGATTTTAAAGTCAAGCACATGCCTATTGTTAAAGAGGATCAGTCACTAGGTCAGTCAACTTTAAAAAGCTGGAAATAAACCCTCTCAATATGCAAACAAGATACAGAGCCCTCAATGCCAGAAGGCAGCAGAGAAAGGGCTGACATATATTAGGTGACCTTCCCTTCCACCTGTCTTCTTGTATCTTCAATATTACTGTCTTCTTATATGACTCTTCCTCCATTAACAGTGGTTGGCAACGGTACTGACGCCAACGTAAAGTCAACCCTCAAAAGACAAGCCCTCACGCAACTCTTTCGATGGAAAAATAAGAAAGTTATCTCTCTCAGAATATGGTGTAATTTAAAAATAAAAAGTTTTTTTATTATGCAATGAGAACAAAAAATAAATAAATGTGCAATTCACTGTAATTTATAGAAGCAGAATTTCACTTATAGGTTAACGTTTTAAAAAAAGAAATAAAAAAAACTAAATTGGAAAAAATGAAAAATTGTTGTTCTTCCCTCATACCGCCTCCCATTCAAAAACAATTGCATGTTTGATACCATCATTTTGCTATGTTGATAGAAAAATGAAACAGTTATGGCTCCAGGAATACAGGAGAAAAAAAAGCAAAAAAAAAGTTGTGTCCTGAAGGGGTTAAAAATAGTATTTATTTATTAATTTACTTGTTACTTTGTTTGGTTTGTTGGACTAAATATTATTTGTGTGAAAATGTACAAACATTAGAAAGATTTGTACCGAGTCTTTCTACCAATTTTAAGCCTTCATGCACATGACCTCCTAAAAATCTCCTGGATTTTATCTGGTAAGGTGGTCAGCTTGGCAAGACCACCATTAAGTCTACGGTGACCGTAAGCTTTCAAAGATCAACATGTGCTAGAAATCTGGTACGTTACGAGACCTTGACCTCTATAGTCATCATACTTAGTGTTCATTTTAATAGAAATGTACTTATAATAAAGAAATGCATGATATTTATGGAAAATACATTATCGGTGAACGTAATATGTTTTTCCCCAAAAACATGAAATAAAAAAATGGTTTAACGCACAATGCCAGTGGAGGTAAGCTAAAGAAAAAATACTACTACTACAATTGGGTCTCCAAAAGGGTATAAGATGGTGATCGAGGTGGTTTCCTGTTCCGTGTCCCAACCTTGCTTGGTGATGTCAGGTCTTTCCCAGTGAGTCTAAGAACATGGCAGGTGATCTACCATGCAGGACCTCCCAAGGGCCCCACATCACACTCTCTGGTCTCCTGAGAGCCACTTCTCCTACTTCATTGGACAAGCAATGACTTGCTTCAGTGACTGGTGTTCTCCTGATGAACAAGCCCATCTGGCCTCTAACTTATGACTCTTTCTAAAGACAATTCCATAGACCAACTGCAGGTTCACTTGACTCCATACAAGAACTATCCACAATTTGACCCTTTGGCATCAAAACCGTTTCCTTTTCTCTGCTAATCTCTACTCCTTTTACCAACCTTGTAGCCCAGTGTTATGGACGTATCCTCCCTCAATTCTTCCTTGGCCTACTCTGACACCGCCATCTCTTTTTTTCGTCTAACAAATGAGAAACTATTCATTCTTACTGCCAACTACACTGAGTATCACGGTCCGCAAGTCCAGTAACACACTGGCGGACATGTACAGAAGAGCCCCTGTGCAAAAAACAGTAAATGGGCCCTTGAAATCCAATAGATCCTCATAATGTACAATCCCACCTGCTTTGGAGGTGGTAGTGGACCCCTTATCTATTGGCCCTTGTTTGCTTGCACCAATGATACATCCACTCCTGCAATAACCCATGCACAATCACGTCACACACTGTCATTTCTATGCAGTATAACATATACTATGTATGTACAAATATTTACATGGCAAGAACATCTAAGCAATAAGCCAGTATTTTTTTTAATGCTGATCAGCCTCTTATACAAGTAAATCACCTCCTATAATGAAACATATATTATGTTTATCGGGATGAGGAAATATACAGATTGTCGCCATATACGGCTTTCAGCTATGGGGAATCACATTGCGATAAACGTAGAATACTTTTGTTACTTAGTAGTATACTGTACCACATGTCATATTTTGTTTACTTACTGATGAATTCTAAAGATATTAATATTGTATTAATTATTAGTATTATTATTAGTACTACAATCAAGAATGCTAAAGGGAACCTGTCACTCTCAAATTCAAGGTGAGTTAAGCCCACCAGCATCAGGGGCTTATCTACAGCATTCTGTAATGCTGTAGATAAGCCCCCAATGTATCCTGAAAGATGAGAAAAAGAGGTTATATTATACTCACCTGGGGGGCGGTCTGATACGATGAGCGTCAGGGTCCGGGGCCTCCCATCTTCTTACGATCACGTCCTCTTCTTGTCTTCCTGCCGCGGCTCCGGCGCAGCCATACTTTGTCTGCCCTGTTGAGGGCAGAGCAAAATACTGCAGTGCGCAGGCGCCGGGAAAGGTCAGAGAGGCCCAGCACCTGCACACTGCAGTACTTTGCCCTCAACAGGGCAGACAAAGTACACCTGCGCCGCAGCCGCAGTGTGAATACAAGAAGAGGACGTCATCGTAAGAAGATGGGAGGTGCCGGACCGGACCGTGATGCCCATCGGACCGGACTGGGACCGCCCCTGGGTGAGTATAATCTAACCTCTTTTTCTCATCTTTCAGGATACATCGGGGGATTATCTACAGCATTACAGAATGATGTAGATAAGCCCCTGATGCCAGTGGGCTTAGCTCACCTTCGATTTTGATGACAGGTTTCCTTTAACTTTCTCCATGGTCGGCTTTTTTCAAGTAAATAACTATCAATCCTTCTGTGACAACAATATGCCTAATGAGTCTCATGGAAAACGTTTGTTTTAAAGAGTAAGCGTACTTTTAATTTTTATTTCATAAACCAATGGTACACTTGAAAATATGCAACTTTGCAATGTATCTTATACGAGAAATTTTCTTCCATCTCTGCCTGATTTGATCTTCTCCTCTCAATTCACGTGTAAAATCTGTACCCGGTGAAGACAGATTTTCCCATTACTGAGATAGGAGATGACAGTTGGTGCTTTTACAATTCTATGAAGAAAGGAGGTGAGCGTTGCTAGAGGCCAGCACTGACATTCTGCTGCAAGATCTGCTGAAACACCAATTACACTTTACAGTAAAAATATGTTACACTGATGATTTAAGTGAACTTGCAGCAAAATATATGTTTCTGCTTCTAGCTCCTCCCTAGAATATCTGTCTGCCTCTAGCTCCTCCCCAGAATGTCTGTCTGCCTCTAGCTCCTCCCTGGCATGCCTGTGTCTGCCTCTAGCTCCTCCCTAGAATGTGTGTCTGCCTCTAGCTCCTCCCTAGAATGTCTGTGTCTGCCCCTAGCTCCTCCCTAGAATGTCTGTCTGCCTCTAGGTCCTCCCTAGAATGTCTGTGTCTGCCTCTAGCTCCTCCCTAGAATGTCTGCATCTTCCTCCAGCTCCTCCCTAGAATGCCTGTGTCTGCCTCCAGCTCCTCCCTAGAATGCCTGTGTCTGCCTCTAGCTCCTCCCTAGAATGCCTGTGTCTGCCTCTAGCTCCTCCCTAGAATGTCTTTATCTGGCTCTAGCTCCTCCCTAGAATGCCCGTGTCTGCCTCTAGCTCCTCCCTAGAATGCCTGTGTCTGCCTCTAGCTCCTCCCTAGAATGTCTGTGTCTGCCTCTAGCTCCTCCCTAGAATGTCTGTGTCTCTAGCTCCTCCCTAGATTATATGTGTCTGCCTGTAGCTCCTCCCTAGAATATCTGTGTCTGCCTCTAGCTCCTCCCTAGAATGTCTGTGTCTGCCTCTGGCTCCTCCCTAGAATGTCTGTGTCTCTAGCTCCTCCCTAGAATGTCTGTGTCTCTAGCTCCACCCTAGAATGTCTGTGTCTGCCCCTAGCTCCTCCCTAGATTATCTGTGTCTGCCTGTAGCTCCTCCCTAGAATGCCTGTGTCTGCCTTTAGCTCCTCCCTAGAATGCCTGTGTCTGCCTCTAGCTCCTCCCTAGAATGTCTTTATCTGGCTCTAGCTCCTCCCTAGCATGCCTGTGTCTGCCTCTAGCTCCTCCCTAGAATGCCTGTGTCTGCCTCCAGCTCCTCCCTAGAATGTCTGTGTCTGCCTCTAGCTCCTCCCTAGAATGTCTGTGTCTCTAGCTCCTCCATAGAATGTCTGTGTCTGTCTCTAGCTCCTCCCTAGAATGTCTGTGTCTGCCTCTAGCTCCTCCCTAGAATGTCTGTGTCTGCCTCTGGCTCCTCCCTAGAATGTCTGTATCTTCCTCTAGCTCCTCCCTAGAATTATTATTATTATTATTATTATTTATTTATATAGCACCATTAATTCCATGGTGCTGTACATGAGAAAGGGGTTACATACAGGGTTATAAATATCATTTACAGTAAACAAGTTTACAGTGACAGACTGGTACAAAGGGGAGAGGACCCTGTCCTTGCGGACTTACATTACATTCTAGAATGCCTGTGTCTGCCTCTAGCTCCTCCCACCTCCCTTCTTCATGGAATTTTATGAGTACCAACTGCTATCTCCTGTCTCAGTATTGGAAAAATCTCCCTCCCCTGTCTATAAAATCTTATAAGTAGCAATTTCCATCTCCGTTTTCATTAATAGTAATATCTGTATTCACTGAAGACAGCTTTTACCTTTGAATTGAGATTGAAATAAAAATCCAGGCTCGGAAGGAAGCAGATTTCTCTGATAAGATTTATTACAAAGTTTCTTATGTTCGTGTCCTCTGTTGAGTTATGAAATAAAAATTAAAATGACGGTAAGCTAATTTATGTCCAGATTTGAAACACATAGACCTGAGTCATCAAAGCCTTTATACCAGAAAACTTGCGTAAAAAGCTTTGAAAAGTCACACAATATTTGCTCAACATAAGGCTGACAATTTTAAGACTTTTGGCAAATTCAGAACATTTTCACGCAGCTCCTACAAAGTATGTCATAAATCTTACTCCAGTCTATGACTGGAGTAAGGGTACTGTCACACTATACGATTTACCAACGATCACGACCAGCGATACGACCTGGCCGTGATCGTTGGTAAGTGGTTGTGTGGTCGCTGGGGAGCTGTCACACAGTCAGCTCTCCAGCGACCAACGATGCCGAAGTCCCCGGGTAACCAGGGTAAACATCGGGTTACTAAGCGCAGGGCCGCGCTTAGTAACCCGATGTTTACCGTGGTTACCAGCGTAAAAGTAAAAAAAACCAAACCGTACATACTTACATTCCGGTGTCTGTCCCCCGGCGTTCTGCTTCTCTGCACTGTGTCTGCGCCAGCCGGAAAGCACAGCGGTGACGTCACCGCTGTGCTCGCTTTCCGGCCGGCGCTCACAGTGCAGAGAAGCAGACGCCGGGGGACAGACACCGGAATGTGAGTATGTACTGTTTTTTTTTTTTTACTTTTACGCTGGTAACCACGGTAAACATCGGGTTACTAAGCGCGGCCCTGTCACACACAACGATCCAGCGATGACAGCGGGAGATCAAGCGACGAAAGAAAGTTCCAAACGATCTGCTACGACGTACGATTCTCAGCAGGGTCCCTGATCGCTGCTGCGTGTCAGACACAGCGATATCGTATGGATATCGCTGGAACCAGGGCCAGACTGGCCATAGGGCAATTCTGGCAAATGCCAGAAGGGCCTGTCTGGTCGTGGGCCACATTGTCTGCTATGTTTCTAACAGAATCAGTGTTCTCAAGACACCCATACTGTTAAGAGGTGTGACAAAGCACAAAGTTGCTGACTCCGTCACTTACCCCAGCAGGCCATAGGGAACATTAGAAATATTGGTCTTGTAGTAGATCTTCCTTTTCTCCATCCAGGGTAATATTAGTAATATATCCCATCTGGTGCTTGGGGATGGGGACCGCATGGGCCTGTGTGATTTCAAATGCCAGGGCTGAATTTCAGCCCCAGTCCGCACCTGGCTGGAACATCACGGATCGTACCGTCGTAGCGACCAAAGTGCCACTGTGTGACAGTACCCTAACATTTATAGAAAAAGCACCCACAGATCTTAATCCATTATGTGCCTCGCATTCCACCCTGCTTCTTTTCATGAAAAGCGTTAGCCTTGATGAATCAGAGCCATAATGTGTCCATCAGATCCATCAATAGCAGCTTGTTGATAAAAATAGCATCAGGACAGAGACCCCCGATTAATCATGTTTTTTTTAAATTACTTTTTTTTTATCTTGTGACATTCCTTGAAGTTTTTTCTGCCAACATCTTCAAAATGATGCATTTTCAAAATGCACCATTTTGAAAATATGCATTTTTTTTGTTTTCTGCCTGTTTTGGACTTTTTTTTAGTGCAAACAAAAATAAAATTAAACAGATTTTAAGCTCCTATAGGAGTACAACTATGTAAGAATGTTGCAAGACTTTTAAAAGTTAAAAATTATGAACTAAGTAAAAATATGAACAGGGAAGACCATGCCCATAATGCCCAACCAAAAAAAAAAAAGAAACACAAACAAAACCAAGTAAAGTTAACTTAAAAAAGGTCCAAATTAAATTATAAATAAAGTGAACAAAATCTCTATTAAAATACTTTCTGTTTCAGAAAAAAAATGCAAAGACAAGAGTTTTTTTTTTAAAGTATATTGCACAGAGAAAAGCAACCAGTGAAAATGATAAAAACATGAAGTAGCTTGTTCACATTTATATTTGCTGACTCCAGAGCCAATATTACTCAAGGCGGAGGGTCACTTTAGGCAATTCTGCTTATCGATGTGATTCTCATTGTTACCAAAAAATATAAAAAAATGTAAAACCTTTGGCAATATTTCACTAAATTCACAATACATAATTCTAATCTTACATTGTAGCAGAAATTATTATGTGATCTCTTCAATAGAAATAAAAAAGAGTGAATGCCCGGGTTACAGCGGAGATAATAAACCTGCCTAATGTGCGGGTTCCATATGTACTCTTAACATTATAAAATATCACTTTGCCAAATCGTTGCTCTTTCTTAAATATACTTTCCCTAAAAATGCGATTCTGCAAAATGGAGAAAACTGTGCTCAAATGTAATTGAAATAAAATAGCCTTTCAGAGAGATCTGTGATAATTCCTTTCCCGTCGATGCCAAGCGCACGCACGCAAAAAAGGCAATAAAAGGATTACCTAATGCATAATAAAATAAATGTTGAATATGGATCTCAGCTCGCTTGTCGCGCGGTTCATTTACTCTAAGCATGTTTATTTAGAAAATGATATTGTAGATTTCAATGTAAGCCGATACATTGGTTGTGATAATTGGTGTTAGTTCACGACCTTCTGATGAACACTTCATAAAGCATGGACGACTTCTGGACTATGTCCAACCTTCTTAATTGTGGATGATTATTTCAGAATTGAATTTTGAACAAATATTGTATTAATGACATCACAAGGCCTTTACGTTTTAAATAGATAGCATTTAAAGGGATTGTCCCCTTATAGCCAGAGGCATAATGACCGACACAGCAGAGGCTGTGACTGCGACTGGGACCGTCAGGATGATGGGCCCACCGACACAGCACAAATTCAACTGGATGTGCATCCTCGCATTCAGCTGAAGTATATTGTGGCACAGAGATTCGTCGGGTCTGTGCTCTGCAATACACGCTGCCAACCTGTCAAATGCCTGTAGCTGATGTCAGCATGTACATGTCTGTGGGTGCATGGCAGTGACACCATCCGCTCAACTCACTTGCACACTGAAGTTGCCTGCCGCCTTCAGAAGAGGATGCCACGTGATGGGGAGCAGAGGTAAGGTGGGTATACTTGTTTATTTTTTTATATGCATTAAAGAACAGGAGACATACCAGGAACATATATACCAGGATGGGCAATACATTCACCAAGATGTGGCCCAGGATAAGGGACATATATACCAGGATGGGGGATATACCAGGATGGAGGATAGATGTATCAGGATGTGGCCCAGGATAAGGGACATATATACCAGGATGGGGGATATACCAGGATGGAGGATAGATATACCAGGATGTGGCCCAGGATAAGGGACATATATAACAGAATGGGGAATACATTCACCAAGATGTGGCCCAGGATAAGGGACATATATACCAGGATGGGGGATATACCAGGATGGAGGATAGATATACCAGGATGTTGCCCAGGATAAGGGACATATATACCAGGATGGGGGATATACCAGGATGGAGGATAGATATACCAGGATGTTGCCCAGGATAAGGGACATATATACCAGGATGGGGGATATACCAGGATGGAGGATAGATGTACCAGGATGTGGCCCAGGATAAGGGACATATATAACAGAATGGGGAATACATATACCAGGATGTGGCCCAGGATAAGGGACATATATACCAGGATGGGGGATATACCAGGATGGAGGATAGATGTGCCAGGATGTGGCACAGGATAAGGGACATATATAACAGGATGGGGAATACATATACCAGGATGTGGCCCAGGAAAAGGGACATATATACCAGGATGGGGAATATACCAGGATGGGGAATACATATACCAGGATATGGCCCAGGATAAGGGACATATATACCAGGATGGTTAATACATATACCAGGATATGGCCCAGGATAAGGGACATATATACCAGGATGGGGAATACATATACCAGGATGTGGCCCAGGATAATGGATGTAGATACCAGGATGGGGAATACATATACCAGGATAAGGGACACATACAGGTACGGACTGGGGCTGAAATTCAATCCTGGCATTTGAAATCACACAGGTCCATGTTGTCCCCGTCCCAAAGCACCAGATGGGACATATTACTAATATTACCCTGGATGGAGAAAATGAAGATTTTCTACAAGACCAATATTTCTAATGATACCCGTGGCCTGCTGGGGTAAGTGACAGAGTCAGCAACTTTGTGCTCCATCACAACTCTTAACAGTATGAGTGTCTTGAGAACACCGATTCTGTTAACAACGTAGCAGACAAGGCAGCCCATGACCAGACAGGCCCTTCTGGCATTTGCCAGAATTGCCAGATGGACAGTCTGGCCCTGAACACATATATACAGGTCCTTCTCAAAAAATTAGCATATAGTGTTAAATTTCATTATTTACCATAATGTAATGATTACAATTAAACTTTCATATATTATAGATTCATTATCCACCAACTGAAATTTGTCAGGTCTTTTATTGTTTTAATACTGATGATTTTGGCATACAACTCCTGATAACCCAAAAAACCTGTCTCAATAAATTAGCATATCAAGAAAAGGTTCTCTAAACGACCTATTACCCTAATCTTCTGAATCAACTAATTAACTCTAAACACATGCAAAAGATACCTGAGGCTTTTAAAAACTCCCTGCCTGGTTCATTACTCAAAACCCCCATCATGGGTAAGACTAGCGACCTGACAGATGTCAAGAAGGCCATCATTGACACCCTCAAGCAAGAGGCTAAGACCCAGAAAGAAATTTCTCAACAAATAGGCTGTTCCCAGAGTGCTGTATCAAGGCACCTCAATGGTAAGTCTGTTGGAAGGAAACAATGTGGCAGAAAACGCTGTACAACGAGAAGAGGTGACCGGACCCTGAGGAAGATTGTGGACTGAGTCTGGTGTGGAAACATCCAGAGCCACCGTGCACAGGCGTGTGCAGGAAATGGGCTACAGGTGCCGCATTCCCCAGGTAAAGCCACTTTTGAACCATAAACAGCGGCAGAAGCGCCTGACCTGGGCTACAGAGAAGCAGCACTGGACTGTTGCTAAGTGGTCCCAAGTACTTTTTTCTGATGAAAGCAAATTTTGCATGTCATTCGGAAATCAAGGTGCCAGAGTCTGGAGGAAGACTGGGGAGAAGGAAATGCCAAAATGCCTGAAGTCCAGTGTCAAGTACCCACAGTCAGTGATGGTGTGGGGTGCCATGTCAGCTGCTGGTGTTGGTCCACTGTGTTTCATCAAGGGCAGGGTCAATGCAGCTAGCTATCAGGAGATTTTGGAGCACTTCATGCTTCCATCGGCTGAAATGCTTTATGGAGATGAAGATTTCATTTTTCAGCACGACCTGGCACCTGCTCACAGTGCCAAAACCACTGGTAAATGGTTTACTGACCATGGTATTACTGTGCTCAATTGGCCTGCCAACTCTCCTGACCTGAACCCCATAGAGAATCTGTGGGATATTGTGAAGAGAAAGTTGAGAGACGCAAGACCCAACATTCTGGATGAGCTTAAGGCCGCTATTGAAGCATCCTGGGCCTCCATAACATCTCAGCAGTGTCACAGGCTGATTGCCTCCATGCCACGCCGCATTGAAGCAGTCATTTCTGCCAAAGGATTCCCGACCAAGTATTGAGTGCATAACTGAACATTATCATTTGATGGTTTTTTTGTTTGTTATTAAAAAACACTTTTATTTGATTGGACGGGTGAAATATGCTAATTTATTGAGACAGGTTTTTTGGGTTATCAGGAGTTGTAGGCCAAAATCATCAGTATTAAAACAATAAAAGACCTGACAAATTTCAGTTGGTGGATAATGAATCTATAATATATGAAAGTTTAATTGTAATCATTACATTATGGTAAATAATGAAATTTAACACTATATGCTAATTTTTTGAGAAGGACCTGTATATCATAATGGGGAGGGGGCCCTGGTTCAAATCTTGCCCCGGGGCCCATGGGACTCTAATTGCGCCACTGCATATAGCTTTTCATTTGTAAATTATGCCACTTTGTATATTATCACAGTTTACAGTCATATTACAGATAATTACCTTCCTGTGTGTAAAGTTATTGAAAAGTAATTTGTGTCTGCTTATATCCTTTCTCCATCCCTGAGTCGTGAGCCGTTCTATCACCATGGGCCACTATATCCAATAGTCCGCTGTGGTTTGTGTAAGGTTTGCCCCATACAAAACCAAGTCACCTCCCTTTAAACATTGACAGGCCAGATATTATAGGTGAGCATTACATGGTCTGCCAACTTCAACTTGGCAATCTCTATCAGAGAGAAATTTTACCCCTTCGACCTTCCGTCAAACTTCTCTCACCCAGCCAACAAGTTCTCCTGCTTTGCACTGATGAGGAGCAAAACCCAGTTTCTGGTTTGACTTCTTATCAAGAGTCATGTGGCAAGGCCCTTTAAAGAATCAATAGAAAACTTTTAGGATTTATACTTAAAGTAGGTGGCAACAGAGGAAATGAAATCCTCTTCCTCTCTGAAAAGGCACCAAATCTTAGGCAGTATAGGGTAAAGCCTAATAAACCAAAGCTTTAAGTATTTAGAACCTTTGTTAGGCCCCCAAATGTCAAGTTAACCCCCAGTTAAAAAACAAGTTCCAGTGCGCCAATAGACTGGAAGAGCATGGCTCCACCATCTGTTAAATTCGTAAGATGCCGCAGTCACTATTGACAGAGCTTCCAAGCGGTTAAACGATCGGAAACCAACACAATTGTTTTTCAATCAGTAACAGTCTGGGAATTAGTATTGTAAGACCAGGGTCCGACGAGTTTATGAAATTTGTCTTATTTTCATCCAGAAAACTGGAACGATTTCCATCCATATCGTCATTCATGTGACATCAGTGTCAGTATTTTACATCCATGTGACATCTGTATTTACAGGATATATCAACATTTTAAAATGTACATGATAAAATCCAGTTTTCTGGATTAAGAATTGCAATCCGTAAATATCAAATGCTGTACAGAGGATCCATATTGGATCCCGTTTTTTTACACACCTATAAAGTTGAATGAGCTAGTCTCATCTGGTATCCAGAAGAGAATAATGCATTTTTGAACGGGAATATTGAATTACATTTGTCAGTGTGCTCTCGTATTTTTTCTCGGACAGCACATCTATGTACTATTCTTGTTTGACCAAGCTCTAGACCACGTCAAGGAACAATATTCTTCTAAATTGACATGAAGTCTGTTGAACTGCCACTGAGAAAACACTTTCAGCCCGACTCATCAGAAAAGTGGAACAATTTTGGCACAACTGGTGGCTGCCCTAATTTTATACAAGCTAAGTGTTACGACCATTTCCGACAAAGTGGGAAGAGGAGGGAGGGATGTGGTGTGGTAACGAGTTTCGGTGTTCACTATGCCACAAAACTTACTCCAACAGGATTTGTGGTGAGACCAACCACTCGTCCAAGGCTCCTGATTCATGAAGAGGTGTATGCCTGTCCATGAGTGTATAACTCCAGAATTCCTCCACATCAACAGAACCTCGATCTTGATGTATCGGATCCTAAATATCAGCCGTTACCTTCACTTTACTGGGCCTTAATGGCAAATAAATTGGAAAAGTCAAAGCTTCAAGAATAAAAAAAATAACATCTTTGAGTTTATTATTATGAACAATCTAAAACAATTCTGTAATCTCATAAAAGCCATATAGAGAAGCTGTAATGGAGCCATTGGAGAGAGGGGTACCAGTACTGATTTCTCTTTTCCTTTTTTCATTTAAGTGGTAAGAACTTGTGCATGAGTATTTTAAGTGATGGGCAATTGGCCAAAGGGTAATAAAAAATAAAAATAAAGTTGAGAAACAAAAGCCGATCACCAAAATAGGGTCCCATTTTGATTTCTGATATGTGTCCGTACTTTTCTATATCTTCCACTGCCTACAATTACTTGGTTTTGCAAGGGAAACCCTTCTTACTAATAACGAAAACACAAAATTGTAACACATCCTGGAAACGGCCTAACGGAAATAAACAATGGGCTTAATATAATGGAGTCGCTCGCGTTTTATGGAATGTAACGTTCACAGTGAATGTGCAGCTTAGAGATAAATTCCAGGCAAGCTCGGATGTAGTGGAAATGAAACGGATGTTTATTTCCACGCAATAATAACAGTTAGATCTCCAGCAATTGCATTCACCCAAATCACGATTAAACTGCGTGCTTTGTTTTTTTTTTTATGCATCCCCCTGTTTCTCTTTTAATACCTTTAGAAGGACAAGATAAAGTGTAATCACCGGAGTTATGGTAACTCACTGCCGTTATGTCCTAAAAAAAAATGACTCGGGGTGACGAAGACACTGCGGGGCGAGATTTGATTAGAAAATACGGGTTTGTTTTGTTTTGTTTTTTTAAGCCTCCATTCGTCTTGCTTATTTTTTTGCCTGTGTTGTTAGCCGTTGCCGGCTGATAAACTGTAAGCTCCATCATTGTAATAACTATGCACTGTCTTCTTACCTGTTGTATTAAGCGCGCAATCACCTCTGAGGCAAGACTCCATTTTTCTTCCTTTACATTTTTAAACACCATTAAAATAACACATTACCAGGAAGCGGAAAGTTGGGCGACTCCTCTTTATTTTGACTTTCTACCTTTTCTTTGCAGTTTTTGGCTGACTTACATGGTTATTTTAGGCCCCAGCTACACTGTGATTTTGCATGATAATTGTAACATGGTGCATAGCACTGTGATGTAGCGCGCAAACGAACGATGAACACATGAAATTGTACATGTACATGCAATTTCATGGTCCACAAAACTGCAGGAGCACGAAGCAATCTGTATACTTGTGAGTTTTCATTCATAGGATTCCATATCTGAGCTACAGAAAAGTGAGACGATAATTTTCTAACTTGTCATCCGTATACAACTATTTTTTTTTACAGCTATTAATCATTTTTAAGACCATTGTCTGTACATCTTAATTTCATAGAGTACAAGTGTTTCTTCTTAAAAGTATAAAAAAATGTAGATACAAAAATAAATCGTAAAACTATTCCTTTCCAAAAAACATCTGTATTAATACACCGCTAATATTCCCTGTAGGACACCCCGGTCAGCGTGATTCCCAGGCGAAGTCTTCCTCAATTGGTTTGACATCTCAAGGAACATGGATGTATTTTAATTATCTCATTCTCTTAATGGAAAACGAGTTTCGAGGGAGGTAAACACCCGGAGCCACAAGGTAGCCATGTAAATTACAACGCTCAACTTCAGCTGACAAGGCAAAAGGAAGCTTCCTCATCACTTGATGACATTCCCTGATGCGTGTTCTTTTATAGCAGTCATAAAAAGGCGGTAAATCAGGAATGAGCCGTAAAAAGCAAAGGAAACTGCTGGAACAAGCCAAGGAGGTCCAAACTTTCAACAGCAGCGTTTTAAATAAGGAAGACATAAACATCCAAATGCCAATATTACAGCGAGGCCTACAGAATGAGAGCAATAACTTACAAGGAAAAAGAGGAAGGAGAAAGTGGCTGCTCAGGGAACCCGTTCTAAATTGGGGTATGAATTCAATGACACTTTGATCTACACTTTAGAACAAGACCCTGTAGTATTGGCTGCAATAGGGCATTTAGTGTTACCTTATACCATGCCCTAGGGGAGCACTTAGAGATTCAGCCTAAAGTTTGGGGAGGGAAGTTGTACCATGATGTAGAAGCCTACTGAAGACTATGAATAATCCAAATTGTTAAGGTGGACATCATGTGACACAAGTCTCCATCTGGTCCACCCGGCACAAAGATATCATGATTACAATCTGATGCAAAAACTATGAAACAAATTACAAAAATCTGAAACGATCTTACCAGATATTAAAGACTTCAGCAGTAGGGTTGAGCGACTTTTGCTTTTTTAGGATCGAGTCGGGTTTCGTGAAACCCGACTGTCTCGAAAGTCGGATCGTGTGAAATCGGCCGATTATTGTGAAAAGTCGGGGGGCCGACCGAAACACGAAACCCAATGCAATTTTTTTTTTTAATTTATTCTCTCTCACTCTCTCTCTCTCTCTCTCTCTCTCCCCTCCGTCCCTGCAAAATTTGTGTTTCACTGTGGGAATCGCTATATCCCAAACGTTAAGATGGCGGTTTTACCCCTTGTGACGCTGCACAAAGCGAGCCGGAACCCATGTCATCACGCTGCACACACTCCTTCATTGGCTGAAAAAATGGCGGGGAAAGCGTCATACGAAACGCGACTTAGGCGCGAAGATCGCCGACCGTGTGGCCGATCCCACGCTGGGGTCGGGTTTCACGAAACCCGACCTTGCCAAAAGTCCGCGGCTTTTGAAAATGACCGATCCGTTTCGCTCGACCCTATTCAGCAGTATACCAACCAAACCAACTCGAACATTTGTCTAAGTCTACATGAAGTAATTATCCCCGTCTACTCCTCCTTGGCCAGGCCTCATCTGGAATATTGTGTCCAGTTCTGGGCACCGCATTTTATAAAAAACATCGAAATACTCGAGCAAGTTTAGAGATGAGCTACCAGGATGGTGAGTGGACTGCAAAGTAAGTCCTATGAGGAACAGTTAAAGGATTTGGAAATGTTTAGCTTGCCTAAAAGAAGACTGAGATGAGACTTAATAGCTGTCTACAAATATTTGAAGGGACGTCACAGTGTAGAGGGATCATCATTATTCTCATTTGCACATGGAAACACGAGAAGCAATGGAATGAAACTGAAAGAGAGAAGATACAGATAAGGTATTAGAAAAAAACTTTTTGACAGTGAGGGTGATTAATGAGTGGAACAGGCTGCCACGAGAGGTAAGGAGTTCTCCTTCAATGGAAGTCTTCAAACAGAGGCTGGACACACATCTGTCTGAGATGGTTTAGTGAATCCTGCATTGAGCAGAGGGCTGGACACAATGACCCTGGAGGTCCTTTCTAACTAACGTTCTATAATTCTATGATTTTCTGTTTTTACTATTAAAATGTTTCAAAGGGAAACTAATGATACCCGATTCATGCTGCTAAACATCGGGCAGCATGAATCACAGCCTAGCAGATATCCTAAAGAAAACATAATTTGAAGATTCCGTCAGGGGCTATAGAATGAGATGTGACCAGTCCATGTGGCCAGCTTCTTCCCACTTCCATTGAGCAATAGATCTCTCCACATGAGAAAAGCCTGTCAATCAACTGAAACGGTACTAGGAGACGAAGGCTAAGGGCGGCACCGGACTAGCGCTATCTCTCCCTATAGTCACTGGTTCAAGCTAAGTTATATGAGGAACTCTGCAGCTTTTGAGAGAAACACATACGTAGCTACAATGGCATGGCCAGGTTCCAATTCATGCCCAACGTGGTTTGGACAGCATGAATGGAACGATAGGTTCCCTACAAAGTTTCTCTTTAATACACTGTTTACAGACCGACCGATCAGGTATAACTTGCGGAGAACTATATCAGTAAGCTTTCAATTCACTTGCAGCACCACTGCTTGAAATATTAAGCGTTACACAGCTACCACTGACTGGAGGACATATTCTCTAACGCAGAATTCCCTTTGAGTGTATTTCAAACCAAGAGTTCCTCTTTAATTCTATTAGACAGTTTTCTTCAGTTTGGATGAGAACTAATTTGCATTATTTTCCCAGTAAGTACTGTCTGTGAGACTCCATACACCAACTTGATATCTTCTAGGAGAATCGGTACACCCCCTCCTTAACCCTCGAGATCTACAGTAAAGGACAAGATCAAATTCTCCGTGGCCCTCAATGAACGCTAATGCTGACCTTCATCAGAACAGACATAGGATCACCAGATTTTAATAACTTAGTCAAAGAAAATGTCAAATATCATTAATATATGTTGCTCTGATTAAACATAATTTATAATTGGATGGAAATGACCTAATCTCATCACATGTCTCATTCATTCTATAACGGCATGTATAAATGACAGCAAGGCTGAACGTTTGTATACACAGGTGACCTCAGAAAAGCGTTGAAAAATTGAAATATATATATAGGAAAAGAAATCATTATATAATTTGTGGGGACCTGAATTATGACGCCCCTGTGACTTTTACCTCCGTGTGAATTTTGTCAAGGACTTCAATATCCCACAATACATATATAATAGGTTGTTGCAGGAAAGTGCTGAAATGAAAAAAATGTGTCACCTGAGTGATGCCACAACGTATGTCACAACAGCAGTGATGTCAGAGGCTCAGTTGCACCAGAGGAAGCCAGAGCCTGGAGCGAAACGTTTGAAGACAATATGAGCAACAGGGGAAGGAGGAAGACTGGACCGTAAAGATGATAATATGGAACATTCAATTTCTAGAGAATAACTTTGTTACAAATCGAATTTTTCCTTGGAAAGCGACGATATTTGGCAAATACAAATCTTGGCGGATTCGATCATCTATGTACAGTGTATCTTGTTCAGGTATATATATTGGCTGACAACAGCAAGCAGTAGCTGAGGTGCTCACCATCTCTAGTTGTGCATAGGTACAACACTTTGAAGCACATTTGTATTATAGGTTGACAACTTCTATTACAGAGGACTTCCTTCAATCTTCAGGTACTCAAAGAGATCCGGTCCAGAATTGGTACAAGAAGAAAATGTCAACAAGATCACACTTCCAGATCATGAAAAATCACAGATGGATGAGGAGCATATCATTCATTTCTTTTATGTCATCATACAGTAACGCGTTTCAGGGTGTGTAACCTTTCTTCTGACTAAATGATCATGCGTGACTTTATTCTGATGATTTTATTCTCAGCATCCATCTGAGATCTCTCCTGATCTGGGAGCATGACCCTGTTGATGGTTTCTCTTTGTGTACCAATTTTGAGCCAACTAGGTTATAACAATCCGCTCGACAGGCACAGTTCACCTCACAGCCACTGGGAGCAGTGATATCTATTAACACAATATTGCATAAACATCCCTTGATGGAATATCACAAAATCATGTTTTTTTTTCAAAGCTAGTCATCATGCACCAACTCATCTGTTTTGAGGACATGTAGAGCTGCAATTTATTTGATGTACACGTGGCTCGGTCTCATACTACAACTACCATGTATATGACTGGCATTGAGTTGTAGCTGAACTGAAATACCAGACCCAGTCATTTGGATGAAAGTGTTGTCTATGGCATCTCTTTCTTCTGTTCCTGGAGGCTTAAATCAAGATTATTCTAAAGGCTGGAAAACTACTTTAATTGGCAGCTATCACCAGAAAATGACCCATTGTTTAAATCAGCTTTTTTCTAGCATGCATTTTTTTTTTAAATTGGCAATGTTTTTATTTTTTCATATCACAAGCTTTATTAAAAAGCAAAAAAACACATCAATCTTGTTATTTTTATACTGGCCAATGCGGCTTTTTAGACTCAGACTTCCTGTCTTTTTAGGGAGACTTTTCAGCAGACTCATTGTTAGCAGAGTTTTTTTTTAATATCTTGATTGTTATTAAAAGTAAAAAAATCTCAAATTTGCAATTTTCACTCTAGTCCCTGGGATTTGTTTAGATTCATACTATACTTCCTGTCCATCAGGGAGAATTTACTGAAGGCTTTTTATCAGCAGAGGCAGGATTACAGTATACACAGCTGAAAACACAGGATCCAAAATTCACAATGGGATACATCACAGCTGACCCTTTCTTCGCATTCACTTTTGCACTTGGTCATTAGTTGCTTCAATACAAAAGATAGGGCCAAAGTCTGTTCATCATACATGTGTTGTTTCCTGAAACAACAAAATGTATGAGAGGAGATGGAAGAAGAGGAGGGGAGCTAGGCACAAAAATTCTGCTGCAAGGTCACCAGAAACAACAGTTACAGTTCTCCATAAAACTTTATGAGCACCAACTTCCATCACATATTTCAGTAATGGGTAAGTTTATATTCACTGTGGACAGATTTCACCATAGAATTGAGAATTTTGAGAAGGAAACTTCAGTCAAGGAGGAGAAAGCTGATAACACAGAATCCACATTTCACAATAGGCAAATGTCACAGCTGACCCTGCTCCCCTCCATTCACAATTACTTTTGAATCTGCTCATTAGTTTCTTCAATATAAAAGATAGGGTTAGGGTCAGTTCATCATACATATGTTGTTTCCTGAAACAATAAGAAGTATGAGAAGAGGAGGAGGTGGAGAAGCTAGAGGCAGACACAAACATTCTGTTGCAAGTTCTCCTGATACAACAGTTACAGTTCTCAATAGAACTTTGAGCACCTACTGTTAACTATGATCTCAGTAATAGGAAAGTCTTTCTTCACCGAATATGAAGACCGATATGGACTATTGATTCATGGAAATAAACTAAAACAATGGTGAATCTTTAACATAAAAACCTGATTTAAACAATATACACTCACTGGCCACTTTATTAGGTACACCTGTCCAACTTCTTGTTAAAACTTAATTTCTAATCAGCCAATCACATGGCGGCAACTCAGTGCATTTAGGCATGTAGACATGGTCAAGACAATCTCCTGCAGTTCAAACCGAGCATCAGTATGGGGAAGAAAGGTGATTTGAGTGCCTTTGAACGTGGCATGGTTGTTGGTGCCAGAAGGGCTGGTCTGAGTATTTCAGAAACTGCTGATCTACTGGGATTTTCACGCACAACCATCTCTAGGGTTTACAGAGAATGGTCCGAAAAAGAAAAAAAATCCAGTGAGCGGCAGTTCTGTGGGCGGAAATGCCTTGTTGATGCCAGAGGTCAGAGGAGAATGGGCAGACTGGTTCGAGCTGATAGAAAGGCAACAGTGACTCAAATCGCCACCCGTTACAACCAAGGTAGGCCTAAGAGCATCTCTGAACGCACAGTGCGTCGAACTTTGAGGCAGATGGGCTACAGCAGAAGACCACACCAGGTACCACTCCTTTCAGCTAAGAACAGGAAACTGAGGCTACAATTTGTACAAGCTCATCGAAATTGGACAGTAGAAGATTGGAAAAACGTTGCTTGGTCTGATGAGTCTCGATTTCTGCTGCGACATTCGGATGGTAGGGTCAGAATTTGGCGTAAACAACATGAAAGCATGGATCCATCCTGCCTTGTATGGAGCATCTTTGGGATGTGCAGCCGACAAATCTGCGGCAACTGTGTGATGCCATCATGTCAATATGGACCAAAATCTCTGAGGAATGCTTCCAGCACCTTGTTGAATCTATGCCACGAAGAATTGAGGCAGTTCTGAAGGCAAAAGGGGTCCAACCCGTTACTAGCATGGTGTACCTAATAAAGTGGCCGGTGAGTGTATAATTTTCTAATGATAGCTCTCCTTTAAAATAATTTTCAGTCCTATGGCAAGCTAAGTTATATAATATACCAAGTACCCATTCAGCGCCGATACATGTGTATACGACGTTCAGTGAAGCTTCACCGCTCTTTGTTTTACATTACCTCATTAGCACACCCCATTATCCCATGTGCCAAAAGTCTGTTTCATTGACAGAGATTGTTAAGATTTAATTTGACGCGAACGCATTCACATAATCAGAAGACTTCCACTCGAAGACTCGTTTTCTTCTATTCTCTTGGAACTTTCTGCTCTTTGTACCTACTTTGGCTATTACGGAGAGAAGTTGTCTAGAAGCCTCTCTGGAGAACGCCCGCTCCTCATGCACTTTTCATGTACTCTAGCACTGGCTGAGTGTTGTATTTTTGAGCAGGATCCACATCAATTATAAAGCAAAGAAACGAAAGTAGAAAAGGACAAACTTATTTGTCATTTGTAACATTGGAAAAAGGGCTTTCCGATGTTAAGATACTCCTTAAGACATGTCAGGACGGCGTTACGATGCATTCATTGTGATTCAGTATTATGGAGAACGTCATCTTTTCTCCTAAAAATGAAGAATATTATTCTTGATTGGCTCGGTGATATGGGATGTTCATGGAATCCGCCCAATCTCATTTTGAGAGCCTTCAATCATATCGGCTGGTAATCACCTCTGGGATTTTCCATCCTTACACTTTAATATTTCATTCCTAGAAATGATTACAAATTCATTCTCCTGAAGTTTATTTAGCAATTTTGTGATATGAAGAAGCGATACAGATATCTACATGTGTTCACTGAGAAGGCACTTGTGATGAGTTGAGGGGCAATCTCAAATATTTGGAAATTGAAGACCTAACGCAACGATTACTTTTTACATACACATGCCCCATTTTCAGTGTGTCCAATACTGACCTATGAGAGCTCTATTATAACACTGGCAATACCCCAATTATGCCATCTAAATATTTCCCCAAAATATTTGATAGCGACTTCATAAGTCTCAAAAAAATCAAACATTCATTTCCTAGTGATTAATCTTTGAAACATTACATATGGCCCACATAACAGCTTCAATGTTTCACGGACTTCTGAATAATAAAATGTATTAGTAATGTAGTTCCTTATATTCCTGTATTTATAATATATTTTTATAGTAGTCCGAGCTTCAAATTCATAGGACAGACACAGAGTAAAATGATATAATTCTTGCTGCGTGCAAGCACCACTAGGGGAGCTAAAGAGCTACAGCATACTGTGTACACATTGAGCACAATGGTAAAAGAGTATGCAGATAGCTCTTTAGCTCCCCCTTGTGGTGGCATCACATAGCAAAAATTGCTCTATCTATGGGGATTTGGAAGTTTGAAGAAATGCAGGATCTGAAAGTTATATTAGAAAATAGCTTTCACCTTAAAAGATTCTATTCTGATACACTGGCAATATCCCAATTATGCCAGCTAAATATTTCCCAAAAATACTTGATAGAGAGTTCATAAGTCTCAAAAAGCTCAAGCATTCATTTCCTATTTATAACGTAAATCTTGTAAACATTACATATAGCACCCATAACCGCTTAAATGTTTCACGGACTGTATTAATGATATAGTTCTTGATATTCCTGTATTTATAATATATTTTTTATAGTAATCTGAACTCCAAATCCCAAGAACAGAAGCAGAGTAAAATGATAAAATTATTGCTGCCTGCAAGCACCACTAGCGGGAGCTAAAGAGCTTACTGCATACTGTGTTCACATTGAGCACTATGGTAAAAGAGTATGCAGATAGCTCTTTAGCTCCCCCTTGTGGTGGCATCACATAGCAAAAATTGTTACAGTTAGGTCCATATATATTTGGACACAGACAACATTTTTCTAATTTTGGTTATAGACATTACCACAATGAATTTTAAACAAAACAATTCCGATGCAGTTGAAGTTCAGACTTTCAGCTTTCATTTGGGGGTATCCGCATTAAAATTGGATGAAGGGTTTAGGAGTTTCAACTCCTTAACATGTGCCTCCCTGTTTTTAAAGGGACCAAAAGTAATTGGACAGATTAAATAATTTTAAATAAAATGTTCATTTCTAGTACTTGGTTGAAAACCCTTTGTTGGCAATGACTGCCTGAAGTCTTGAACTCATGGACATCACCAGACGCTGTGTTTCCTCCTTTTTGATGCTCTGCCAGGCCTTCACTGCGGTGGTTTTCAGTTGCTGTTTGTTTGTGGGCCTTTCTGTCTGAAGTTTAGTCTTTAACAAGTGAAATGCATGCTCAATTGGGTTGAGATCAGGTGACTGACTTGGCCATTCAAGAATATTCCACTTCTTTGCTTTAATAAACTCCTGGGTTGCTTTAGCTTTATGTTTTGGGTCATTGTCCATCTGTAGTATGAAACGACGACCAATCAGTGTGGCTGCATTTGGCTGGATCTGAGCATACAGTATGTCTCTGAATACCTCAGAATTCATTTGGCTGCTTCTGTCCTGTGTCACATCATCAATAAACACTAGTGACCCAGTGCCACTGGCAGCCATGCATGCCCAAGCCATCACACTGCCTCCGCCGTGTTTTACAGATGATGTGGTATGCTTTGGATCATGAGCTGTACCACGCCTTCACCATACTTTTCTCTTTCCATCGTTCTGGTAGAGGATGATCTTGGTTTCATCTGTCCAAAGAATGTTCTTCCAGGACTGTGCTGGCTTTTTTAGTTGTTTTTTTTAGCAAAGTCCAGTCTAGCCTTTTTATTCTTGATGCTTATGAGTGGCTTGCACCGTGCAGTGAACCCTCTGTATTTACTTTCATGCAGTTTTCTCTTTATAGTAGATTTGGATATTGATACGCCGACTCCTGGAGAGTGTTGGTCACTTGGTTGGCTGTTGTGAAGGGGTTTCTCTTCACCATGGAGATTATTCTGCGATCATCCCCCACTGTTGTCTTCCGTGGGCGCCCAGGTCTTTTTGCATTGATGAGTTCACCAGTGCTTTCTTTCTTTCTCAGGATGCACCAAACTGTTGATTTTGCCACTCCTAATATTGTAGCAATTTCTTGGATGTTTTTTTTTTTCTGTTTTCCCAGCTTAAGGATGGCTTGTTTCACCTGCATGGAGAGCTCCTTTACCGCATGTTTACTTCACAGCAAAACCTTCCAAATGCAAGCACCACACCTCAAATCAGCTCCAGGCCTTTTATCTGCTTAATTAAGAATGACATAACGAAGGGATTGCCCACACCTGCCCATGAAATAGCCTTGGAGTCATTTGTCCAATTACTTTTGGTCCCTTTAAAAACAGGGTGGCACTTGTTAAGGAGCTGAAACTCCTAAACCCTTCATCCAATTTTAATATGGATACCCTCAAATGAAAGCTGAAAGTCTGAACTTCAACTGCATCTGAATTGTTTTGCCTAAAATTCATTGTGGTAATGTCTATAACCAAAATTAGAAAAATGTCGTCTCTGTCCAAATATATATGGACCTAACTGTATATCTATGGGGATTTGGAAGTTTGAAGAAATGCAAGATCTGAAAGATTAGATTATAAAATAACATTCGCCATAACAGACACTACTCTGATACATCAGTTGATTCATCCTATCTCATACTCCCCACCATGCATATTGTGGATTAATTCTCAGTGTAAGGTCACTACACAAAAATGTATGTAATTCGGGATATATTGCGGATCGTTTGCTCACCCCAATGTTTTACAACTAACACTTCTATCACATGTATTATTTGGGTAATGTTAGCATTTTGATGGATGCACAATCCAGCAATGAGCACAATTTTACATGGCATGATCTGCTCGGTCAGACTCGCAAGCAACTGCAAAGTCAGAATAATTTACTTTCCCTCGCTCTCCTTTTTTTTGTGCCTTCATTATTACTGTCATGGTGATTAGAGCCTGTAAATTGGCAATTAACAAGAGGCAGTTGACCTCAAGAAAGTTAAAATCCCCCAGCTTCCTATTAACGGGCTTATCAGCGATATGGTCAATTATCTTATGATAATGACTTCATCAGGTATTATTTCTTAATCAATACCAGGTTATTTTACCTCCTCCGCCTTCTCCCCTCTCTTTGTCTGATAAACCACTGGAAAATATTATTCTTGGCTATATGAACTGCTGTCTATAAAGTTTGATAGCTTGATGGATTTGGAGAAGGGTGAAAAAAAGAGGCTTTTGATTGGGGATGTATTAATTAGTGCAAAGATGAGACAATTCAGGCTGAACAAGTTGTTTTGTTGCCAACAAAAATGCTGTTTCAATTATGTGTGGATCAGGTACAGTGCCTCGCAACTGATAGAGGGAGAAAACAAATAGCCGCCAATATTCCCTGGGCTCACAAGGCTGCGCCTGCCTCTTCTCTGTCTTCTGATATCTTTTACTCCTGTGGTTTTAATTAAATACTTATTTCAGTTCATGTTCTTTGTTTAACAGTAAATTTACCTCTAAAAGTCATTTAACAGTTTGTATATATGAAGAGTGGGCTCCGATTTTAAATATATTTCATTTCTTATACAGATCCTGAATTTCATCCCGTATTATACTCCAGAGCTGCACTCGCTATTCTGCTGGTACAGTCACTGTGTACATACATTACATTACTGATCCTGTACTGATCCTGAGTTACATCCTGTATTATACCCCAGAGCTGCACTCACTATTCTGCTGGTACAGTCACTGTGTACATACATTACATTACTGATCCTGTACTGATCCTGAGTTACATCCTGTATTATACTCCAGAGCTGCACTCACTATTCTGCTGGTGCAGTCACTGTGTACATACATTACATTACTGATCCTGTACTGATCCTGAGTTACATCCTGTATTATACCCCAGAGCTGCACTCACTATTCTGCTTGTGCAGTCACTGTGTACCTATATTACATTACTTATCCTGTACTGATCCTGAATTTCATCCTGTGTTATACTCCACAGCTGCACTCACTATTCTGCTGGTGCAGTCACTGTGTACATAAATTACATTACTGATCCTGTACTGATCCTGAGTTACATCCTGTATTATACTCCAGAGCTGCACTCACTATTCTGCTGGTGCAGTCACTGTGTACATACATTACATTACTGATCCTGTACTGATCCTGAGTTACATCCCGTATTATACTCCAGAGCTGCACTCACTATTCTGCTGGTGCAGTCACTGTGTACATAAATTACATTACTGATCCTGTACTGATCCTGAGTTACATCCTGTATTATACCCTAGAGCTGCACTCACTATTCTGCTGGAGCAGTCACTGTCTACATACATTACATTACTGATCCTGTACTGATCCTGAGGTACATCCTGTATTATACTCCAGAGCTGCACTCACTATTCTGCTGGTGCAGTCACTGTGTACATACATTACATTACTGATCCTGTACTGATCCTGAGTTACATCCTGTATTATACCCTAGAGCTGCACTTACTATTCTGCTGGAGCAGTCACTGTCTACATACATTACATTACTGATCCTGTACTGATCCTGAGTTACATCCTGTATTATACTCCAGAGCTGCACTCACTATTCTGCTGGTGGATTCACTGTGTACACTGTGCAGAACTGGCCATATCATAGCTGATACTTCTCCCCCTACCTTCACGATAACCTTTGTGTATGCTCATTAAATGCTTCGATTCAAAATGATCTGTATATTATAGCAAATAAACATGTGTTGTTTCCTGAAACAACATACATGTGTCATTTCCTGAAGAATGAGTCTAGAATAGCCCCAGAAGCCTGTGTGAAAATGTAAATATTTTTTATTAGTAGTAAAGATCGTGAAATGTGCATAAAACTTTGCCAACATTATTTAAAGTGTACTTTTAGCAGAAGAAAAAACTGATTTAAACAGTATATCATTTAACCGGTTACGGTTTCCATTTAAAGAAATAACTTGTCAGATAATTTTTCATTTTGGGGAATAAATGGCAGTAGAATAAAATCTACTGAAGAAACCAAATTTATGAAGTCACTTTCTTATCATGATTTGTGAAATTTATATCTCTTCCTATTAAATCATCTACTAATTTTGGTTTTATAGACAGTAAATCAACTTTAATTTTTATTAGGTGACCATTGGATTTAACAATGAACAATTACACTTCATTCTCATTGTTCTATTCTGAACTATGAAAAAAAATTCTAATGTCCTCCTCTGATTATTTCCCAGTTCAGCCATTAAAGAAACAAAAAGCTGCGATGACCCAGAAAATGCAAACTAAGGAAATATTTAAAATAGTGTGCTGCCATGATAAAAATTTCAAAAGTGCTCTTTTGATGTCAGGGAACACATGGGGAATGAAGCAAAGATCAAAGGTTCTTTTTTGACTTCAGATGCACAACTTCTAAGAAGATTGTGAATCCAAAATAAATGAATAAACACAATCTGGGAATCCATCATCCATTCCAAAAACAATCTACTTTTTTTTTCACTGTAGATGGCAAGATTCTAATGATGCATTAGGAATATACGGTGTAGTTTTACTCATACTTTTCAAAGTTGTCCATTGCTTGCTATGTATAATTAAAGACTTCATATACAGCATATACGGCAAAAGAGAAATAGCAGAAAAGATAAAAAGAGATGGCTTCCCTTTGAGTCAGTAGTTTGTCCAATGGGCAGAGAACTTGGCATTAATGAATATAGTTCTAATGTGCTGAAATCAGTTTCCACCTCTTAACTTACTTTGGTGCCTTGATATTTTGAGGAACAACTTGAAGAACTGTGAAGACAATTTCATGAAATGAATTGGACGAGAAATTCTAAATGTAATGTAGTATGAGATGGAAACAGGGTGATCGGTAAGAAGAAGAACCTACATGATGTTCATTTGAGATAGCCTATGGAACAACATGACCTGATCTCCTGAACCATGCATGGACTACATTGACAATGACTACAATGAAGTCTGCTGGTATTCTGGTGTGGTGTCCATAATTTTGATGTGAACAATAGTTCAAATCTTACAAAAATAAAAGTTCATGGAAGACGCTACAACACAAATGTGAGGGATATGGAGGTACTTGTTGTCTTTGTTACATTCATGTCTGCTTCTGTCAGTGGATGCAATGCGGGGTGATGATACGATAGCTGTGTTTGATATTCGGGAATTTGTGGTGCTATCCAGGTAAGGAGCTTGGGGGTTAATTCCTAAACATGGTCATCTTATTAACTCCTGTTTGTGAGTCTTGGGAGGGATTCAGACTTTATGAACTCCTGTCTCCCTGCCATCCATGCCAGTTATAGGTTATGCCAGAACCTATACCTTTGCTGCTCTCATTATGTGAGTTATTCAGTTGATGACCCCAGATTTTTTTCACGTTTCCTTTTGGATGACAATCCTAAATTTGTTTTCTGACATCTCAGATTATGACCCAAATTATGCAACTTTTCTCTGCCTGCCTGCTCCAACGGCCAGCAGCCACTCTGTGAACCCAACACAGGGGGGGCCTTGTGTAAGTCCAGATTCCTGTACAGCGATTAATGAGGGAAGACCAGGGTTCTTATTGGACCTGAAAGACAGTGTGACTTGAGCAAAAACTCTCCATGGGAAGCCATATTAAGGGTTCCCAGGCTACCATGAATAGAGCAGTTTTAAAGTCTTTGAGCATATATTGCCACATGTCCTCAAGATTTCATATGAAGTTCTCTCTGGTATACATTCGACTGATTCCCCAGATACACAGACTTGTTAAAGTGTATGAGATATTCTGATAACATCGATCTTTAGGATATTTAACTGTAAGGGGAACTTTGGCAAAGACATCAAAGTTGCCAAAAACATTAATACTGGAATAATATATGATTGTCTGAAACATGTCCAACACACAATACTTTCTGTAATTATGACTTGGATCAATAATTGCTGTGTATTCAGTTATTCTTATTAAACTGATGAAATATGGTCACCAGATTTACAGTACATTAGTGACAAGACATATTTGGACATAAAATTTAATCAATATGAATTTGGATGGCTTTATCCTTAAATATAGCTCAGTCTAGTGCTAGGAAATTAGGAACATGGCTTTAAATCAGGTCATTTCTAGAGCGGAGCACCAGTCCACCCCTGCCATGAGAAAATATGGAGAGTGTTTTCCAAACAATCATGCTATGGGATTTAGGGGTGAGCTGGTACCAAATCAAAACTCTTATATGCAATTTAAAATGAGCTAGAAATGAGCAGTGAAGCCTGGGAGACACAGAAATCAATTTTCCAAAAAAGCCAGCACGACTTGGTCAAACCGGTCTTCATAAATTTCCCGAGAAGCTTCCACATGGATCAAAGAAAGGTAACAGAAATTTGTCATTTTGGATGTTTTATTGCCTAAACAAAAAAGCAAGGTTACAGAGATATGCCTTTGTTATATTGTTTATTGTGATTGTACTCTCGGGGAAAAGGGGTATTTATTGGGTTATGGTGACCGTATGAAGCGAGAGGTAGAAAGTCTTCTTCATTACAATATGAGATTCAGAGCAGAGGGCACAAAATGGGGCTAACCTGTGGAATCATCTTCATAAAACACAATGCCAACAGAAAAAGAATAATAAAGATACACATTTTTTTTTACTTTAGAATCATTTAAAATAAAACTGTTCTTTTCATGTTTACTGTGCCTACAAGTAGATCTAAGGATTGTAGAACATCTGTATTACCATCCATACACAGTTTTAATAAACATTGCCAGAAGTCAGTCCCCATAAATAAAAGCAGAATGCTCCCAAGAAACGATACTGCAATGTCACATTCTCATTGCCAACCAAGTGTTTCCAATAAGTAATCTTGGTGGCACAGTTCCTCTTCATGAGCAGTGCCTGCATTATGATTTCATAGGGCTCGTACAGACGACCATATTATTGGTACAAGTTCGATCCGGCAAAACACTGGATCACACTCGGACAAATGTTTGTCTTTGGGGCCGTGCACATATCTCATTTTTTCTCGGATGGGAAGAAAAATCACTGCATTCCCAAGTTTAACCCAATATTTGTCCATAGAAGACATCAGAGCGCACTGGGATGAGTGTAGTTCGATTTCTACGGACTGACACAATGGGGAAGAAGGAGGATTTTTTTTCTCCATGTTTTCTTCATCTGTGAGCATCGGGTCACACTATGCTTACACACTGATCAAACTCTGGTCAGAGTTTGATCAGAGTGTGATTTGCATAATTTACCCGATTCTCTTGGACGAGAGAGTATAAGGTCATGTGACCCTAGCCTTACACAAGGGAATTGAGTTCTGATTGCAGGCAGCCACCACTAGTGGGAGTACATGGAATACTTCTATTTAAGTCCATGAGGGCAGAAAAATACATACGCAGTAGGCTACCCATTTGGAGATGACTTGCCTACTCTGCAGGGTACGAGGCTGATATGATAACAACAATTTCACGCAAAAGGATCACGCAGGGTGATTTAATATAAAAAAAAGAACAATGTAGCTATTTCCAGGACTATACACTGTACCTCCTTACGAAAACCATTCTCAGATACAAAGTTAATAATAAGATGAATTTTACATTTTGTTTATTTTAACATTTTCCTATTATCAGGATTTTGAAGATCATTTTCCATGTTCAGTGTTAGGTTCTTGGTTGAGTAACTCATATTGAAATAATAAAACAATTATTTAATATCTCAGCTTTTATGTTGGTAGAAATTTCTTATTTATTATTGTTTTCGACAAAATATCACTCTGAAAATCTGGTCCATGGGACCCTTGGTTATTAAAGATATTAGAAAGACTCTTCTTTAATCTTATGAGCGACAATGAAAAATTCAGCTTCTCATCTGTTTAGGACATTTCACAGCTATAATTTTTAGTAAGAGTGGAATTAATTGTATGTCATCCTACATCCCAATCCGTAAATGTAATGCCATTCAGGGTAAAACTCTAGAGTCTCATATCAAGAAGGAAGGGATCCTGTAGCAAAATTGACAATAGTGCACCTTTCTTTTGCTTAATCATATTAGCACATTCTCCCTATTTTGGTTCTATCATACTTAATGTTTGTTTGTCCACACAACTACTTATCCTTTGAAAGAAGAACATTGGTCAAATACTTTCCTGGCCTAATTTTGTTTCTTGCTTTTTAAGCTCTCTACTTCCTTTTCCTGTTCAAGCTCTCTTCACTCATTGGGGTACAACTGTGCTCAATATGGGACTTCATGACGGTCTCATGAACTGACTCTATACTTTATAAGCCATTAATTATACACATATTGCAGAATTGCCAGACTTTGCTGATGAGTGGTGTAGGACCCCATTGCGGTTCCCCATCTCAATGCTTTTTCTAACAATATAGTCTTGATCTTTTTTATCTTTTTTGTTGCATTGTTTCAAAATTTCTATAACTTTGTTCAAGCTTTTCTCATTGGCACTTTCTGAGTTGCTGACATATGCAGCTACTGAAAGACCAGCTAACTTAGTTCCTTTACTGATATTAAAGGACTCATGCTGAAAACGCCTCTCTAGTGTCAATTTAGTGGCAAAGTGATGTTTTTCAGCTTAATACTTAGCCCACCCGAGGCGCTCATTTAAAATTCTTTAACTGTAATTAAATGTTCTGTAGATTAGGTTCGAGTCATCTCTGTACTTTTCAAATACAGGATAGGGAGATGTTACAACAGTCCTATCTTAGGATGTCAGAGAGCTTCAAACAACTAAATCTCGATAAGACGCCTCTTGTTAATGCAGCCAGCTGAGAACCCTTTGGTGCCAGGATCTATCAAAAAGGACTAATATGCACAAAGCAAACCAGCTAGGGTGTTCTCTGTATTTTTTTCTTATACGTTCCTCCTACATAATCATTATGAGAAACTACAAATTATCCAAATAGCAGCATTTTGTATTTGTCTGTTTGCAATCACAATATTTGTCCTCATTTGCATTTAATGTCTTGCGTCGAATCTTCAACAGGCTGAGCAGCGAGTAATTATAGAAATTCCCTTGCTGGCTCAACATTCATAATCATTGCTAAATAAAAAAAAACCTCCTACTAAGCGCAATTAATATTCTCACTTGCCGGAGAAATACAATTTGTATCTATTTTGGATTTGGAGATATTGCTTTAGCTCAAAGCTGCCCAACCAGTAACAACGCTTAACTATTTCAACACAGCAGGTTTCTTAGTTTTTTTGGAAAATCTAAAAATATATGTATTGTGCATAAAACTGACTTTATACATCAATGGCTTGTGTGTGTTAGATGTCGCTCTGGTGAGGCATGCTGAGCTAATGGGAAGGTGAAAACCCAATCGGGGCCACCTTCTCAATTAGCTCAGCATTGTTTCTATGGTCTACCAGTGTCCATAGAAACAATGTAAAACCATTAATTCAATGAAAACCCTGCCAAGCTTTCCAGTAAGGAAACTGAGCATTCACATTGTTTTTTTCCATTAATAACAGTTGATACTAGACACTCTAATGTGAGAATCCCCATTATCATCTTGGTACTATGATCCCTTTATCAGCCTTAGGCCGGGGTCACACTAGACCGTAATACGGACGAGTGCTATGCGATAAAAAATCGCATAGCACTCGGCCCAATGTTAATCTATGGTTCAGCTCCCATCATCCGATATTTTCTCCACCGTATTTCGGATCCGAGGGAACTCGCAGCATGCTCCGATTGTCAGCGTATCTCGGCCGAGACTCGCCAATGCAAGTCTATGGGTGCGAGAAAAAATCGGATTCCACACGGACCATGCGTGTGCATTGCGAGAAATACGCAGCGGTGTTCTATAGAAAAGCCGGTAATTCAATTGCCTGCTTTGCATTTCTCCTGCACAAACCCGACAGGATATGAGACATGGTTTACATACAGTAAACCATCTCATATCCCCATTTTTTTTGCATATTCCACACTACTAATGTTAGTAGTGTGTGTATGCAAAATTTCAGCGCTGTAGCTGCTGAAATAAAGGGTTAAATGGCGGAAAAAATTGGCGTGGGCTCCCGCGCAATTTTCTCCGCCAGAATGGTAAAGCCAGTGACTGAGGGCAGATATTAATAGCCAGGAGAGGGTCCATGGTTATTGGCCCCCCCGTGGCTAAAAACATCTGCCCCCAGCCACCCCAGAAAAGGCACATCTGGAAGATGCGCCTATTCTGGCACTTGGCCACTCTCTTCCCACTCCCTGTAGCGGTGGGCTATGGGGTAATGAAGGGTTAATGCCACCTTGCTATTGGAAGGTGACATTAAGCCAGATTAATAATGGAGAGGCGTCAATTATGACACCTATCCATTATTAATCCAATTGTTGGAAAGGGTTAAAAAACACAAACACACATGATTTAAAAGTAGTTTAATGAAATAAACACAGCGGTTGTTGTAATAATTTATTGTTCTCGCAATCCATCAGGACCACCCTCGCTTGGAAAAATAATAAACGCACAAGATACATACCTTCTGGTGAACCGTCTCGTCCCACGAAGTAATCCATCTGAAGGGGTTAACTAATATTACAAGCAGGAGCCCTGCAAATGCAGCTGTGCTCCGTGCCTGTAATCCCCGGCGAATGAATGAAATGTAGGTCATTGACCTACATTTCCTTCAGTCGCGGTGAGGCGCCCCCTGGTGGATGTCCTCATATGACCTGGAGCGTGGGAAAAAGTTCCCAGGCTGCAGTTCATGAGAACATCCAGCAGAGGGCGCCTCACCGCGACTGAAGGAAATGTAGGTCAATGACCTACATTTCATTCATTCGCCGGGGATTACAGGCACGGAGCACAGCTGCATTTGCAGGGCTCCTGCTTGTAATATTAGTTAACCCCTTCAGATGGATTACTTCGTGGGACGAGACGGTTCACCAGAAGGTATGTATCTTGTGCGTTTATTATTTTTCCAAGCGAGGGTGGTCCTGATGGATTGCGAGAACAATAAATTATTACAACAACCGCTGTGTTTATTTCATTAAACTACTTTTAAATCATGTGTGTGTGTGTTTTTTAACCCTTTCCAACAATTGGATTAATAATGGATAGGTGTCATAATTGACGCCTCTCCATTATTAATCTGGCTTAATGTCACCTTCCAATAGCAAGGTGGCATTAACCCTTCATTACCCCATAGCCCACCGCTACAGGGAGTGGGAAGAGAGTGGCCAAGTGCCAGAATAGGCGCATCTTCCAGATGTGCCTTTTCTGGGGTGGCTGGGGGCAGATGTTTTTAGCCACGGGGGGGCCAATAACCATGGACCCTCTCCTGGCTATTAATATCTGCCCTCAGTCACTGGCTTTACCATTCTGGCGGAGAAAATTGCGCGGGAGCCCACGCCAATTTTTTCCGCCATTTAACCCTTTATTTCAGCAGCTACAGCGCTGAAATTTTGCATACACACACTACTAACATTAGTAGTGTGGAATATGCAAAAAAAATGGGGATATGAGATGGTTTACTGTATGTAAACCATGTCTCATATCCTGTCGGGTTTGTGCAGGAGAAATGCAAAGCCGGCAATTGAATTACCGGCTGTTCACAGATATCGCACTGAATGAAATATAAATACAGAATATATATATATGTGTCTCAATGATATATATATATATATACTGTATATATGTTTTCCCGAACATTTGAGCACATAAATCCATTAGATGTTGGTTTTGCAAGCTTGCGAGAAAATCTCGGCATACGGATGCCATACGGATGTCACACGGATGTCACACGGATCATTTGATGCGAGGAAATCGCATCCTCGCACTGCACACGGATCACTGTTTTTGAAACATTTGTGCGATTCTCGGCCGTGAAAAACGGACCGTTTTTTTATACGTTAAGTGTGTCCCCGGCCTTAAAATGACGCTCCATCTGCATAAACAGTTAGGCTAGGTCCACATTGCGTTATGGCTGTACGTTAAACGGACTACGTTACACCGCGGCATAACGCAATTGAAAGCAATGTCGGACGCATCGCTAGGCGATGTGCCATCATTGAGTGACGGACCCGAGACGCGGGCTGAGCGTTTCCGGGTCCGTCACTGCTAGCGCAGATGGAGCTAGCAGATGCTCCATCTGCGCTAGCGCTGTGCCAAAGTCGGCACTTGCGTTAGTGCAGTCCGTTAGCGTATGCGCTGAACGGACTGCACTAAACGCAATGTGAACCTAGCCTTATTCTCTACTTCTGTATAGACTTATTTTATTACTGCATCTTAATATCTTACTAATTAGAAATTGGAGAATTTATTTAAAGTACATCATGGTGATTGACATGTAGTGAAAATGTAAAATACATTTTTTATTTTTTTCACCACCTTGCAATTTTCAATTTTTTGCATTTTAGTTTTTTGCTCCCCTTCTTCCCAGAGCTAAAACTTTGTTTTATTTTTCCAGCAATTTGGTCATGTGAGGGCTTGTTTTTTGTGAGACGAGTTGTACTTTTGAATGACACCATTCACTTTACCATATAGTGTACTGGCAAACGGGAAAAAAATTCCAAGTGTGATGAAATTGCAAAAAACAATTCCACAATTGTTTTTGGGGTTTTTTATTTACCATGTTTACTAAATGCTAAAGCTGACCCTATAATATACAATAATTATCCAGGTCATTATAAGTTTGCAGATGCAAAATATGTATAGCTTTTTTTATATTTATGAGGTGGAAAAAAAATCCAAAGTTTGAAGAAAAAAAAAGTTGCAATTTTCTGAGAGCCGTATCGTCTCCAATTTTTCCCAATTGTCTCCCTGCTCTTTGTAGTATAAATCATCATCTCCTGTGAATGCAGGCCTCAGAGATAATAATAGATTTACAATGACAGAGATGGGGGTCTTCTCCAGACCCCTGCCAGTCATAACAACCCGTCGGCACTCTGCAATCATGTGATGGGGCCCCAATGGACGTGTCTTATGACACGCTTCTGACTCGCGTGAGTTAAATGCCGTTGTCAGAGATTGACAGCGGCATTTATCATGTTAATAGCCGCGGTTGGATCTTGGATCCTCTTGTGGCTGTTGGAGGCACATGACAGCTGATCAGATCAGGTGTCAGGTGTCACGTGCTGGGAAAGATGCAGGCTCAGCACAGGAGCCCACATCAAATGCAGGGAGACGACCTTGGACGTACCTATATGTCCAAGGTCGTAAAGAGGTTAAATGAGTCACTTTCCACAGCCTCCCATACTGGTCATAACCGCCACACTGTAGCTTGTGCTATATATCCTTGGTGCTGGCTTCTCCCTATTTGACATAGTATCTGACATGGTACCAGGTATGGTACTTTGTAAGCACTAGATAGTATTACTAGTTGGACATTATTACTATGTAGTGTTATTACTTTATCTAAGTGTATTGTGCACACTTGTCCAAGAAAAATTGAAGAGGACCAGAAAATGTTTGGCATATTTGCCACCAAATGTAATTCCTAATCCAAAGAAAAGCTTACCCTTCAATGATTTCAACTATCAATGTTCCAATATACTACACATTTTTCTTGGGTCTGGGCTCTGCTCCAACTCAGTTGTGCTCCATGTTGGCTTTGCAAGAGGCCTGGCATGTTCCCTTGTGATCATCTGTCTAGGCCTATATAAGGCCCACCAAAGACACACACATGTGTCTTGGTATTAAACTCTTAGTTTCATCTGTGTTTTGTCTATCTGCGGCCTCCGGTGCTTCCATTACCTGTTCCATATACATATCTGGTGTCCAGTCTGTTTGTGATCCCCAGTGCTTCCAGTCCTTCCAGTCCTTGGCCTACCTGGACCAGGGGCTTGAGGATCTACCTCACCAGGTGAGCCGAAACATAATACATCAGAGATAATAGGTTTAAAATTCACACATAAAACCCAGAGAAAGTCGTGTGGGACCCTGGGCAATAAGGATCATGGTCACGTTGCTTTGGAGTTTAGGAGCTTCATACTGTATAAGAAATTTGGTGTAGTTTGGCATTGGTGACATCTTAAGGCTCTCGGCCATTGGGCTGTGCTTGGCTGCCCGAATTGTCAGTCCTCCTCTTGTGATATTAATTAGGGAAAAATATCCTTTCTTTAGATTCTATAAAACAAATAGTTTTGCAATTCTTTCTGAAGTGATGTGTTATCCAACATAATATGTTTCACAACCAGCGAACACTATGCAGTACTGAAGCTTTAGCTCCTCGGTGGCAAAATTTTCATTTTTTTTGTGCTGTGTGCAGATTTTGAATGATCATAGAGAACATTTTGAAATGTATTGGAGTCTGTATGAACACGCGAAAAATAAAAAAAATGCTGACTTTTGCTGCATCTTGGGACATCTAACAGAATGAAATAAACATTACTGGGTATTGTTGTAAACCTGTGTCTTTGATATACAGAGCATTCTCTTCTCCAGACAGGATGAGATTGCTTTAATGTAAAGCTTTTAACAAAAGGCTTGGTTTACCAAAATGATAGATATCATAAGGGAGGTGACATAAGACAGTGCCTATCTAGGAGCGCTATACAGCCCGGAAATAGTGCCATACATTGACCAACCAACACTTCGATACAGGTATCTAAATAACAATACTAGATGAGTGTATGTGGGGTGAAGTGCTGTCACCAGCATATTGTAAGTCTGCACAGTGCCTAAGTAATAGTGCCACACAAAGTAAATACCATTATTCAGTGCCCAAATTATATCTATAACTACTACATAACAGCTTCATGGATAAAGGAATCAAATAATACTGCATTATAATGTTATATAATACTGCTATACTGTTATTACTAAGATTTCTGGTGGTTCCAAGACTTGATGTAAGGTGATCTTTGGTACCTTCTTCAACAGGAAATGCTAAAAATGCAAAGGTTTCCCACTCCCAAAGCTGCTTCTTTCTAATCATGGTGTCCGAACCCATGAAATAACAGTTATAACTGAACAACTTTACAATATGTTGTGGCAAACTGTAATTTTTTTTAACGTTCCCCCACATTTGACCAAACCACAATTTTCCAATTACAATGACAGCCATAGTGCCCCAATACAGTAGCTTTCCAAAGTATTCACCCCCCTTGGCTTTTTTTCAGGTTTTGCTACCTCACAACATGGAATTTCGCTTTTTTTTTGAGGGTTTGCATCAGTTCATGTAAAGAACATGCCTACAACTGTGTACAGTATATTTGGTTGTCTTTTAGGGTACCGTCACACATTGAAATTTCCATCGCTACGACGTTACGATTCGTGACGTTCTAGCGATATTGTTACGATATCGCTGTGTCTGACACGCTACTGCGATCAGACACCCTGCTGAGAATCGTACGTCGTAGCAGATCGTTTGGAACTTTCTTTCGTCGCTTGATCACCCGCTAACATCGCTGGATCGTTGTGTGTGACAGCGATCCAGCGATGTCTTCGCTTGTAACCAGGGTAAACATCGGGTAACTAAGCGCAGGGCCGCGCTTAGTAACCCGATGTTTACCCTGGTTACAAGCGTAAACGTAAAAAAACAAACCGTACATACTCACCCGTCGGTGTCCTTCAGGTCCCTTGCCGTCTGCTTCCTGCTCTGAGTGCCGGCCGGAAAGTGAGAGCAGATCACAGCGGTGCTGCGCTCTGCTCTCACTGTACGGCTGCACTCAGAGCAGGAAGCAGACGGCAAGGGACCTGAAGGACACCGACGGGTGAGTATGTACTGTTTGTTTTTTTACGTTTACGCTGGTAACCAGGGTAAACATCGGGTTACTAAGCGCGGCCCTGTGCTTAGTTACCCGATGTTTACCCTGGTTACCCGGGGACTTCGGCATCGCTCCAGCGCCGTGATTGCAACGTGTGACCGCAGTCTACGACGCTGGAGCGATGATCATACGACGCTGCGACGTCACGAATCGTGCCGTCGCAGCGATGAAAATTTCAATGTGTGACGGTACCCTTAGTCTATTTGAGCTTTCCACATCTTATCACTGGGATTTTTGACCACTCCTCAAGGCAAATCTGCTCCAGCTCCTTCAAGTTAAATAGTTACCTCTGGTGAACAGCAAACTTCAAGTCTGACCACAGATTCTCAACTGGATTAAGGTCTAGCCTTGGACTAGGCCACTACAAAACATTCCCTTACATTTCCCTTACATCACTCGAGTGTTGCTTTAGCAGTATTCTTTGAGTTATTCTCTTGTTGGAATGTGAACCTCCGCCCCAGTCTCAAATCACTGTCAAACTGAAACAGGTTTTGCTCAAGAATATACCTATATTTTTTTACCATCCATCTTCCTCTCGACCATTTTCCTGTTTCCTGCCCCTGCTGCCGAAAAAATCCCCACAGCATGATGCTACCTCCACTATGTTTCACTGTGAGGATGGTGTTTTTGAGGGGGGATGAGCTTTGTTGGTTTGGTGCCAAACATAGCGTTTACCTTGAAAAAAGTTCAATTTTGGTCTCATCCAACCACAGCACCTTCCTCGGTACATTTCGGGAGTCTCCCACATGTCTTTCGACAAACTTCTTTGTGGCCTTTCAGAAAAGGTGTGTATATACCGATAGACCATGTGACACTTTGGTTGCACACAGGTGGACATCCTTTCACTAATCAAGTGACTTATGAAGGGAATTGCTTGCACCAGAAATTTTTAGGGGCTTCATAGCAAAAAGTGTGAATACATATGCACATGACAATTTTTAGTTACTTGATCAAATAAATGTAATTTACGCCTATAGTTTTCCCACTTAATTTCACCAACTTAGTCTATTTAGTGCTGATGCATTACACAAAAATCGAATGACAAAAATATTTAAACAGGTTGTAATGTAACAAAATAGGTAAAAAGCCAAGTGGGGGTGAATACTTTCGCAAGTCACTGTAGATAGACAGGCAGTTCTTATACATTTTTTGCTCTGTCATTACAAATTCTAACAAAAAGGAACCCTGTAAATAACAGCCATAGTATCTTAAAAAAATGTCACCTACTTGACTCTCTATAAGCGGCAGCCACAACGTCACCTTTATAGAGCAGAAATATAATTTTACAAATGACTTGCTGTGTGACGTGCTGATGCTTGAAGCATGAAATTTTGACATAGCAATTACATTTCCCTATCAGATTACATACCCAACATAGATGGGGGTCCTTTGCTTAGTGACCCCTCTATTAGTCGGAATTGAAAGATACCATAAACAGAATCTTTTTCTCTGGAGGACTTGGTGTTAGCATGCATTATGGGATTGCCCCTTTATTTAACAGTAAGCATTGCAATGCTACATTGTGGCGGTTGCTGCAACAAGGGAAGTGTAAGAGTTTTTCCCATTCACTTGAATGAATGAAAAATGCTGAAAGAATTGACATGCTGCAGATTTGAACAAAAAAATGATTTGATGGTTCAAATTCGCAAGGAAATATAGTGATGGATCTACTTTAGGTGATCAATAAAACAATGTAACATTTTTATTTCAGATCTATGCAAATGGAAATGTGATTCTGAGTCGTCTACTTGTTACTCTTCCCATCAAGATCCTTGTAATCTCCTTCTGGACCTCGCTGGCAATAGCGATTGTTCAAAGCTCAAATTTTTCATTCCTGCCAAGTGTTCTGGAAAATATGTCTCAGAAGCTAAGTAAAAATAGCACGGACTGACCTGTTTCAATACAAATGAACTTGCAAGGAATAAGAAACATTGTCCCTGCCTGTTTTTATTGACTCTTCCAAATTATATATTTATACATGTATATACTGTGTGTATATACACTCACTGGCCACTTTATTAGGTACACCTGTCCAACTTCTTGTTAACACTTAATTTCTAATCAGCCAATCACATGGCGGCAACTCAGTGCATTTAGGCATGTAGACATGGTCAAGACAATCTCCTGCAGTTCAAACCGAGCATCAGTATGGGGAAGAAAGGTGATTTGAGTGCCTTTGAACGTGGCATGGTTGTTGGTGCCAGAAGGGCTGGTCTGAGTATTTCAGAAACTGCTGATCTACTGGGATTTTCACGCACAACCATCTCTAGGGTTTACAGAGAATGGTCCGAAAAAGAAAAAAAATCCAGTGAGCGGCAGTTCTGTGGGCGGAAATGCCTTGTTGATGCCAGAGGTCAGAGGAGAATGGGCAGACTGGTTCGAGCTGATAGAAAGGCAACAGTGACTCAAATCGCCACCCGTTACAACCAAGGTAGGCCTAAGAGCATCTCTGAACGCACAGTGCGTCGAACTTTGAGGCAGATGGGCTACAGCAGCAGAAGACCACACCGGGTACCACTCCTTTCAGCTAAGAACAGGAAACTGAGGCTACAATTTGCACAAGCTCATCGAAATTGGACAGTAGAAGATTGGAAAAACGTTGCTTGGTCTGATGAGTCTCGATTTCAGCTGCGACATTCGGATGGTAGGGTCAGAATTTGGCGTAAACACATGAAATCTTTGGGATGTGGTGGAACGGGAGATTCGCATCAGGGATGTGCAGCCGACAAATCTGCGGCAACTGTGTGATGCCATCATGTCAATATGGACCAAAATCTCTGAGGAATGCTTCCAGCACCTTGTTGAATCTATGCCACGAAGAATTGAGGCAGTTCTGAAGGCAAAAGGGGTCCAACCCGTTACTAGCATGGTGTACCTAATAAAGTGGCCAGTGAGTGTATATAATATATTATATATATATATATATATATATAAACTAACTTTTTGATATATATATATATACTGTATATATATATATATATATATATATATAAAAAAAAGTTAGTTTATTTCAGTTCTTCAATACAAAAAGTGAATCGCATATATTATATAGTCATTACAGAGTGATCTATTTCAAGTGCTTATTTCTAGTAATGTTGATGATTATGGCTTACAGCCAATGAAAACCCGGTTTGTAAAGAGTCTCTGGTTCTCTGGATCTCTTGTTACAGAGACATATCCCATTTAAATTGTTCACAAATGTTGTCCTTCAAGCCATCAGCCAGAGGTGAAGAGGAAGGTTTGATGAGATTAACTCACATTGTTTGACTATTTCATCAATTTGCATGGTTTTTATTCTTCTGTTTTGCAAGTCAACAAGCCACAAGGTCCCGCACAATGTGCAATCAACATATTATCAAACATCTATTGTTCAATTACCCTATGTCTTCATCCTTCAAAGATAGCAGACAATGAGCTTGCAGCAAACAGCAACTTCAGAGTCACATTCAGCAAGTGTGAACAATAGTCTGTGTTTCTTGAGTAACCAAAGAAAGACACATACATTCAAAAGTCAACATAAAGATAATAATGTATGTCTTTGCCTACTGAATTTCCATCTGGATAATTAAGATTAAATGCTGTGTCATTTATAAATTATTAGAAATACTAGAATATGATGTGTAAAAAATATGAGCTGCATCCTGACGTATCCGACATGAATTCAACCACTCCATGGAAAAAAATATCACGTGTTCTATAATGTAACATGGAATATAAGCGTATTAAATGTACAATGTATAACATAATAAGACCTTAAACCATCATTTTGATGAAATTTACATAACGTTACATTTATTACACTTAATGTGAATGTTCCAGAGTCTAGACTAATGTAAGGAAACTTCCCTTTAAAGATGATCCAATCGGAAAGGTTTAAAACTCAGAGTAAATAATTTATTTCTTCAGCCTTTTAAGTTGGACTTGATCCTATTTAGTGGAAGATGTCGCGATTCAGACATGAAAGTAATCATAGGAACTGATTTAAACGCCATTTGCCACTTAACATCTCATTTTTGTAGCTTCTTTTTATGTTTAGGACTTAACTAATTAGATTCACTTAATTAAAACATTATGTTGAATCCTGTATGGATAACGTGTGGTGTAAGAAGAAAGAGACGTCTTATGCAGACAAAGAAGGGATAAAAAAAGCGTGTCTTAAAGGAGAAGTGTAGTTATTCTATGAATATTCCTAGGGCTTTGTTCACACACTTCATTTTTTCCGCAGGGAAAAAATGCAATGTTCTACAGTATCAGCAAAGTGAATGAGATTTCTGAAATCTCCTGCACATGCTTCTTATTTTTTTCCTTGATGGGTAAAAAAAAAATGTTTCTCCCCCTTCTCCTATCAGTCGATGAAAAACAGGCAGAGTGCTGTCCAATTTTTTTCACGTGCCCATAGACTTGCATTGACGATTTTGATCCAGCACTCAGATCAATACTGGACAAGTGTCAGTGAATTTTCACCGACTGCTCAGACAAAAGAAAAATATCTTACATGTGAACAGTCCCATAGACTGTCATAAGTACGAGTGCTATCCATTAAAAAAATGCATTAAAATTATCTGGTTTCCACTATAATTTTGTGCATACAGCACCTATGCAGACCCATGTGTATCCCTGATTACAGACTAACCCCGTGTGTGGTTTGATCTGCAGTAATCCTCACTATCTGCCCTCTATTCCACTGTCACTAGGTCACCGAGAAGACGGAGTGGAGTAATACATGACTACAGGATCAGACTACATGCAGGATTTATTTGTAGTCTGTAACCATAGGGAAGCATAGATCTGCATAGGAGCTGCAGACATAAAACGAGAGATGATTTTTGATGAAGACGATTTGTGAAGCTGTCATACATTTTATGTTACATTTACTGGAATGATAAAAAAGCGACCAAAGCTGTGTGTTCTCCTCTGTACCTCCTGTAAGTAAAGCAGAGTATACAGTACATAGCGCGGTTCTACAATACAATCCCGCTGACCGGTCTGATCTGCCAGGTAGCTTTCACATAGAGCTGATGTACAGTGAAATTTTGCGCTACATAGTAATTCTGGGCAACTTGTGTCTATCCAAGAGACGAGCCAATTATCACAATGGCTTCTTTACTTTCCCACTGAGTTTTAAATATTTTAGATTTCAAACGTTTAATTTCAGAATCGAATCGGCTTTATGGACTTGTAAATGTTTAACAACATTTTTACAATTCGCAGTTTAAATCCGCATAAAATAATGAAGGATTTTACAGATAATATGGTTAACGTACCTTGTACTTGTATCACACCTCATACTCCAGTCCCCTCCAGAGCTGCACTCACAATCTGACAGCGGTGCATTGTGACTGTTAGGACTGGACTGTTAGCTCACACGTCTCAGAGTACAGTGGGGCTCAAGTCTGCAGTCATTCTATGTGACCGCAGACTTGTGAATCTTCACAGCACGAGCAGTGCACACTGTTAAGATTCTCCGGTGCAGACTAGATGTGTGCAGCCTCACTCAATTATTATTATTATTATTTATTATTATTATAGCGCCATTTATTCCATGGCGCTTTACATGTGAGGAGGGGTATACATAATAAAAAAGTACAATAATCTTGAACAATACAAGTCACAACTGGTACAGGAGGAGAGAGGACCCTGCCCGCGAGGGCTCACAATCTACAAGGGATGGGTGAGGATACAGTAGGTGAGGGTAGAGCTGGTCGTGCAGCTGGTCAATCGGTGGTTACTGCAGGTTGTAGGCTTGTTGGAAGAGGTGGGTCTTCAGGTTCTTTTTGAAGGTTTCGATGGTAGGCGAGATGTGTTGTGGTAGAGGGTTCCAGAGTAGGGGGGATGCACGAGAGAAATCTTGTATGCGATTGTGGGAAGAGGAGATAACAGGTGAGTAGAGAAGGAGATCTTGTGAGGATCAGAGGTTGCGTGCAGGAAACTACCGGGAGACGAGGTCACAGATGTATGGAGGAGACAGTTTGTGGATGGCTTTGTATGTCATGGTTAGGCTTTTGTACTGGAGTCTCTGGGTAATGGGGAGCCAGTGAAGAGACTGACAGAGGGGAGAGGCCGGGGAATAGCGGGGGGACAGGTGGATTAGTCAGGCAGCAGAGTTTAGAATAGATTGGAGGGGTGCGAGAGTGTTAGAGGGGAGGCCACAGAGCAGGAGGTTACAGTAGTCGAGGCGGGAGATGATGAGGGCATGGACTAGTGTTTTTGCAGATTCTTGGTTTAGGAATGTACGGATCCGTGAAATATTTTTGAGTTGGAGGCGGCAGGAAGTGGAAAGGGTTTGGATATGTGGTTTGAAGGAGAGATCAGTGTCAAGGATTACTCCCAGGCAGTGAGCTTGTGGGACTGGGGAGAGTGGGCAGCCGTTTACTGTAATGGATAGGTTCGTTGGGGAGGTCATGTGAGATGGGGGAAAGATGATGAATTCTGTTTTGTCCATGTTAAGTTTTAGAAATCTAGCGGAGAAGAAGGATGAAATAGCAGATAGACATTGAGGGATTTTGGTTAGTAGGGTGGTGATATCTGGTCCAGAGATGTAGATCTGTGTGTCGTCAGCATAGAGATGATACTGAAACCAGTGAGATTCTATGAGCTGTCCCAGGCCAAAGGTGTAAATGGAGAAGAGCAGGGGCCCTAGAACTGAACATTGCGGGACTCCGACAGATAGGGGGCGAGGTGAGGAGGTGGTGTGTGAGTGGGAGACGCTGAATGTCCGGTCAGTTAGGTATGATGAGATCCAGGATAGGGTCAAGTCTGTGATGCCAAGGGATGAGAGGGTCCGCAGCAACAGGGAATGGTCCACTGTGTCAAAGGCAGAGGACAGGTCCAGGAGGAGGAGGATAGAGTAGTGCCGCTTGCTCTTGGCGGTTAATAGGTCATTGGTGACCTTAGTTAGGGCAGTTTCAGTGGAGTGGTGTGACCAGAAGCCTGATTGAAAGTGGTCGAAGAGGGAGCAGGAAGAGAGATGGGAGGACAGTTCAAGATGGACATGTTGTTCCAGTAGTTTTGAGGCATAGGGTAGAAGTGATATAGGGCGATAGCTAGATACAGAGGTTGGGTCAAGAGAGCGCTTTTTGAGGATAGGTGTGATTGAGGCATGTTTAAAGCTTGAGAGGAAAACAACAGTTGTTAGTGATAGGTTGAAGAGATGGGTTAGGGTTGGGATGAAGACTGTGGCGAGGTTTGGGATGAAGTGGGATGGAATCGGGTCAAGTGTACAGGTGGTGAGATGCGATCTTGAGAGTAGAGTGGAGAGTCTGTCTTCTGTAATGGTGGAGAAGTTGGTTTTGGAGGTGGAGGGCTGGGAAGTCAGGAGGAAGGGTTCTGGGGGTTGTTTACTAAAACTGTCTCTGATGTTCTCAATCTTCTGCTTGAAAAATGAGGCAAAGTCTTCAGCTGAGATGAGTGGGAAGGGAGGAGGTGCTGGGGGGCGGAGGAGAGAATTGAAGGTGTTGAATAACTGTTTGGGGTTGTGAGACAGGGAGGATATGAGAGATGAGAAGTAGGTTTGTTTTGCTGTGGCGAGTGTGGTCTTGAAAGTAGTGAGGGACTGTTTGAATGTGATGAAGTGCTCGTTGGAGTGGGATCCTTTCCATCTGCGCTCAGCAGCCCTGGAAGCTCGCCTCAGTTCTTTGGTCAGGTGGGTGTGCCAAGGCTGTCTGTTGATTTTGCGAGCTTTGGTATGTGTGAGAGGGGCAAGAGATTCCAAAGCTGCAGCTATTGTGGTGTTATATAGAGCGGCAGCGTCATCCGCATGGTGTAGGGAGCTTATGTCTGTGAGAGGGAGGAGGGATTCAGAGAGTGAGTGTAGATCAAGGTGTTTAAGATTTCTGCGAGGGTGTGAAAGTTTGTGGGGTGGGGATTGTAGACAAGGAGTTGAGAGGGAAGAGAATGTGAGTAGGTTGTGGTCAGAAAGAGGAAGAGGTGAGTTAGAGAGGTTAGATAGGGAGCAGAGGTGGGTGAAGATGAGGTCCAGTGTGTGACCATCTTTGTGAGTGGCTGTAGAAGACCATTGGGCAAGGTCAAAGGAGGAAGTGAGAGACAGAAGTTTAGTGGCAGCTGAGAGGGAAGTGTCAATGGGGATGTTGAAGTCGCCCATGATGATAGTAGGGATGTCAGCGGCGAGGAAATGGAGTAGCCAGGTGGTGAAGTGGTCAAAGAAGGTGGTGGCTGGCCCTGGGGTATGGTAGATGACAGCCAGTTGGAGGTTGGAGGGGGAGTAGATGCACACGGAGTGCACCTCAAAGGAAGGGAGGGTAACAGAGGGTGGAAGTGGGATTGGGGTGAAGGAGCAGTTATCTGACAGTATTAAACCAACTCCTCCGCCATGCATGCTGCTGGGGCGAGGGGTGTGAGAGAGGTGGAATCCACCATAGGAAAGCGCGGCTGGAGAGGCTGAGTCAGAGGGGGTGAGCCAGGTTTCAGTGATGCCGAGGAAGGAGAGATTGTTATTGATAAAGAGGTCATAGATAAATGACAGTTAATTGCAGACAGAGCGTGCGTTCCATAGTGCTCCAGATAGGAAAATTGGGGGAGTGGGGGCTGGATGAATGGGTATGAGGTTACTGTGGTTGCGAAGACGTGTAGAGGACCGTGGCAGGGGATTAGAAATGAGTGTGGGGATGTGATGAGGAGGGCCAGGATTTGGGGATATGTCGCCAGCAATGAGGAGCAGCAGACCGAGCGTTAGAAGGTGTGAGCAGGATAGGTCATGATGTGGCCGTGTGTGCCTGGAGAGAAAGGATTGTATGTTGAGGAATAGTTCTGTGGAGGAGGTGAGGTGGCTGGGGAGGATGGAGGAAGAAATAACTAGTTCCTTACTGGGTGGAGGGATTACAGGAGATAGGAAGAAATAAAGTAGTATGGGGGTGAATGTTTATAAGAAACCGAAACATTATAGTGGTTTTCTATTCCTTTACCTTCCAGTCAATTCCAGTCCAATTCTAGTCTAATTCATAGCAATTAAAAAGCTGCAATTTAAAAGATGGAATTTCAAAGATGGTCAGACACGTCTGGTCAGACTCATGTCTTTGAATTTATGTGCACCTAAGGGCTCACAGCTGAGAGAGGATGTGGGCGTGTGTGTTCAGAGCACATGTTCACAGTTAAGCCAGGTCATAAAGAGGGGGTGGGGTAGGTTGGCCACTCAGGTATGCAAGGAAGAAGCAAGAGGAGTGAAGTACATATGGTTAGAAAATAATGGATAAGCAAAGCATGCCAGGTGGGAATTACGGTATATGCACTTCGTATAGAAACACATAGCAGGAAAAGCTGAGTAGATGAGCAACATACCAGGTGGGAATTATATGCACTTCGTATAGAAAGACTTAGCAGGAAAAGCTGAGTAGATGAGCAGCATACCAGGTGGGAATACTAGTGAATTGAGTAAGAATGAACATATGACCACCCGCTTCTGGCACCGGAGATTCCTCATCATACACATTTTGCGAATTCACTAGCCTGCAGTCACATACAGTGCAAACTTGATCCCCAAGCCTGAACATACCTTTTAATGTCGAGATTGACAGCGTCAATACACTGCTTTATATATGGAAAAATCACCTTGGCCTAGAATAAGGATCAGAGATGTGAGAGGGGTAAAGACTGGATGCCTGATGCAAAACAAAAGATGAAGGACAGCATCCAATCCAGGTGAAAAAAAACTTCTTTTATTGTGCCAAGTGCAACGTTTCAACCATCAAAGGTCTTTTTCAAGCATACGAAATGATTAAAATGGCGGCTTTAAATAGGGAATGGTTGTAAATCCCACCAATCTCTTTACAAGAAACCGCCCATATAATTTACATACAAATATATAATAAAGTGAACAATATATAAAAACACACATTAATACATCACATCTACCTAAATAAATGTGTCAATTCTTATTTATATGGAGAGATTCCTAATAAAAACGCTATAGATGTCACTACTAGCACATGGAGGACATCAAACGTAAATAAACAGAAACATGCTGTTGTATCTAAACCAATCGTTACATCAAAAGGTGCTTTGGTCACTAATTCACTACCAATAAGATGTAACCTAACAAAGAGTGGTCACATGTCCAGTTTAAACCAATCACAGCTCTAAAAAAAGTCAACAAATCACAGTGTTATCTCTAGCATGGTCTAATACCAGGACTGCCATTAGCTGCCAAAAGAATGGTCACATGACCAGTTTAACCCAATCAGAGCTCCAGATATTTCCTTTTTAGCATATCACATGACGGAGTGCTCAAAAAAGAAACATCAGTCCGTGCATTCCCAATAATCCGAGCGGCCAAAGCGGTTTATAACCGTGCACCTGGATGCCTGATGCAGGGACATATATACCAGGATGGAGGATATATATATATGCCAGGATGGAGGATATATATGCCAGGATAGGGCCCAGGATAAGGGACATATAAACAAGGATAAGGGATATATACTCTAGAATTGGGCCCAGGATTTGGGGACATATATTCCAGGATGTGGGATATATATACCAGGATGAGGCCCAGGCAGGATAAGGGACATAAATACCAAGATGGAGGATATCTAAACAAAGATGAGGGATATATACCAGAATGGGGCCCAGGATAAAAGACATATATAACCGCATGGGGCCTGGGATAAAAGACATATATACCAGGAAGAGGGATATATACACCAAGATAAGGCCCATGATAAGATACATAAATACAAAGATAAGGGATATATATTCCAGGATTGGACTCAGGATAAGGGACATATATACCAGGATTGAGTACAGGATAAAGGACATATATTCCAGGATGTTGGATATATATACCAGTGTTGGCCCCCTTAAAAATAGTCTGGGTGAAATGGTGGATGAGGATGAGGAAAAAGCCAATCTGCTAAATGACTTTTTTTCATCAGTATTTACAAAAGAAAATCCCATGGCAGACAAAATGACTAGGGATAAAAATTCCCCATTAAGTGTCATCTGCTTAACCCAGCAGGAAGTACAGCGGCGTCTACAAATCACTAAAATTTACAAATCTCCGGGCCCAGATGAGATACACCCCCGAGTACTACAGGAATTAAGTACAGTCATTGATAGACCATTATTTTTAATCTTTAAAGACTCCATAATAACAGGGTCTGTACCACAGGACTGGCGTATAGCAAATGTGGTGCCAAAATTCAAAAAGGGGACAAAAACTGAAATCGGTAATTATAGGCCAGTAAGCTTAACCTCTACTGTGGGTAAAATCCTGGAGGGCTTTCTAAGGGATGCTATACTGGAGTATCTGAAGAGGAATAACCTCATGACCCAGTATCAGCACGGGTTTACTAGGGACCGATCATGTCAGACTAATTTGATCAGCTTCTATGAAGAGGTAAGTTCCGGTCTGGACCAAGGGAACCCAGTAGATGTAGTGTATATGGACTTTTCCAAAGCTTTTGATACGGTGCCACACAAAAGGTTGTTACATAAAATGAGAATAATGGGGATAGGGGAAAATATGTGTAAGTGGATTGAGAGCTGGCTCAGGGATAGGAAACAAAGGGTGGTTATTAATGGAGCACACTCGGACTGGGTCGCGGTTAGCAGTGGGGTACCACAGGGGTCAGTATTGGGCCCTCTTCTTTTTAACATATTTATTAATGACCTTGTAGGGGGCATTCAGAGTAGAATTTCAATATTTGCAGATGACACTAAACTCTGCAGGGTAATCAATACAGGGGAGGATGTCATGTTCTCAATGGCAAGAGAACATAGCATCAGCATATATAGGAACTAGCTCTCGGAAGATGGGAACTGAGCCGACCATGAACTAAACCCAACACACAACTAGCAGCGGCCGGGCAGCATGCCCACGCTGACTCCAGACGCCCAGCACCAGCCGGAGGACTAAATAATGCCAGCAGAGGAAAATATTAGTCCCAGCTCACCTCTAGAGAAATACCCCGAAAGGAGACAGAGGCCCCCCACATGTATTGGCGGTGAATTAAGATGAAATAACAAACGTAGTATGAAAATAGGTTTAGCAAATTTGAGGTCCACTTACTACATAGCAGAAGACAGAAAGGACACTTTCATGGTCAGCTGAAAACCCTATCAAAATACCATCCAGAAATTACTTTAAAACTCTGGCATTAACTCATAACACCAGAGTGGCAATTCCTGTTCACAAGAGCTTTCCAGACACAGTAACGAAACTACAGCTGTGAACTGGAACAAAAATGCAAAAACAAACATGGACAAAAGTCCAACTTATCTAGTAGTTGTCTAGGAGCAGGAACAAGCACAGAGAGGCTTCTGATAACATTGTTGACCGGCAAGCAACTAACAGAGCAGCAAGGTTATATAGCGACTCCCACATCTTGATGGGAACAGGTGAACAGAGAAGATGAAGACACAGTTCAATTCCACCAGTAGCCACCGGGGGAGCCCAGAATCCAAATTCACAACAGTACCCCCCCCTCAAGGAGGGGGCACCGAACCCTCACCAGAACCACCAGGACGATCAGGATGGGCCCTATGAAAGGCACGAACCAAATCAGAGGCATGAACATCAGATGCATTCACCCAAGAATTATCCTCCTGGCCGTATCCCTTCCACTTGACCAGATACTGGAGTCTCCGTCTGGAAACACGAGAGTCTAAGATTTTCTCCACAACGTACTCCAACTCACCCTCAACCAACACCGGAGCAGGAGGCTCAACGGAAGGCACAACCGGTACCTCATACCTGCGCAATAATGACCGATGAAAAACGTTATGAATAGAAAAGGATGCAGGGAGGTCCAAACGGAAGGAAACAGGGTTAAGAATCTCCAATATCTTATACGGGCCGATGAACCGAGGCTTAAACTTAGGAGAAGAGACCCTCATAGGGACAAAACGAGAAGACAACCACACCAAGTCCCCAACACAAAGCCGAGGACCAACACGACGGTGGCGGTTGGCAAAAAGCTGAGTCTTCTCCTGGGACAACCTCAAATTGTCCACCACCTGCTCCCAGATCTGATGCAATCTCTCCACCACAGCATCCACTCCAGGACAATCCGAAGATTCCACCTGACCAGAGGAAAATCGAGGATGAAACCCCGAATTACAGAAAAACGGGGACACCAAAGTGGCAGAGCTGGCCCGATTATTGAGAGCGAACTCTGCCAATGGCAAAAAAGCAACCCAATCATCCTGGTCAGCAGACACAAAACACCTCAGATATGTCTCCAGGGTCTGATTAGTCCGCTCGGTCTGACCATTCGTCTGAGGATGGAAAGCGGACGAAAAAGATAAATCTATGCCCATCCTAGCACAGAATGCCCGCCAAAATCTAGACACGAATTGGGTCCCTCTGTCAGAAATGATATTCTCAGGAATACCATGCAAACGAACAACATTTTGAAAAAACAGAGGAACCAACTCGGAAGAAGAAGGCAACTTGGGCAGAGGAACCAAATGGACCATCTTAGAGAAACGGTCACACACCACCCAGATGACAGACATCTTCTGAGAAACAGGCAGATCTGAAATAAAATCCATCGAGATGTGCGTCCAAGGCCTCTTAGGAATAGGCAAGGGCAACAATAATCCACTAGCCCGAGAACAACAAGGCTTGGCCCGAGCACAAACGTCACAAGACTGCACAAAGCCTCGCACATCTCGTGACAGGGAAGGCCACCAGAAGGACCTTGCCACCAAATGACTGGTCCCAAAAATGCCAGGATGACCTGCCAACGCAGAAGAATGAACCTCAGAGATGACTCTACTGGTCCAATCATCAGGAACAAACAGTTTATCAGGTGGGCAACGATCCGGTCTATCCGCCTGAAACTCCTGCAAGGCCCGCCGCAGGTCTGGAGAAACGGCTGACAATACCACTCCATCCTTAAGGATACCTGTGGGCTCAGAGTTACCAGGCGAGTCAGGCTCAAAACTCCTAGAAAGGGCATCCGCCTTAACATTCTTAGAACCAGGTAGGTATGACACCACAAAATTAAACCGAGAGAAAAATAATGACCAGCGCGCCTGTCTAGGATTCAGGCACCTGGCAGTCTCAAGATAAATCAAATTTTTGTGGTCAGTCAATACCACCACCTGATGTCTGGCCCCCTCAAGCCAATGGCGCCACTCCTCAAAAGCCCACTTCATGGCCAAAAGCTCCCGATTCCCAACATCATAATTCCGCTCAGCGGGCGAAAATTTACGGGAAAAGAAGGCACAAGGCCTCATCACGGAGCAGTCAGAACTTTTCTGCGACAACACTGCCCCAGCTCCGATCTCAGAAGCGTCGACCTCAACCTGAAAAGGTAGAGCAACATCAGGCTGACGCAACACAGGGGCAGAGGAAAAACGGCGCTTAAGCTCCCGAAAGGCCTCCACAGCGTCAGGGGACCAATCAGCAACATCAGCACCCTTCTTAGTCAAATCGGTCAATGGCTTAGCAATATCCGAAAAACCAGCAATAAATCGACGATAAAAGTTAGCAAAGCCCAAAAATTTCTGAAGACTCTTAAGAGAAGAGGGCTGCGTCCAATCACAAATAGCTTGAACCTTGACAGGATCCATTTCAATGGAAGAGGGAGAAAAAATATATCCCAAAAAGGAAATCCTCTGTACCCCAAAAACACACTTAGAACCCTTCACACACAAAGAATTAGACCGCAAAACCTGGAAAACCCTCCTGACTTGCTGGACATGAGAGTCCCAGTCATCCGAAAAAATCAGAATATCATCCAGATACACAATCATAAATTTATCCAAATAATCGCGAAAAATATCATGCATAAAGGACTGGAAAACTGACGGAGCATTTGAAAGACCAAAAGGCATCACCAAATACTCAAAGTGGCCCTCGGGCGTATTAAATGCGGTCTTCCACTCATCCCCCTGCCTGATTCGCACCAAATTATACGCCTCACGAAGGTCAATCTTAGAGAACCACTTGGCCCCCTTTATGCGAGCAAACAAATCAGTCAGCAACGGCAATGGGTATTGATATTTAACAGTGATTTTGTTCAAAAGCCGATAATCGATACATGGTCTCAAAGAGCCGTCTTTTTTTGACACAAAGAAAAAACCGGCTCCTAAGGGAGATGACGATGGACGAATATGTCCCTTTTCCAAGGACTCCTTTATATATTCTCGCATAGCAGCATGTTCAGGCACAGACAGATTAAACAAACGACCCTTTGGGTATTTACTACCCGGGATTAAATCTATGGCACAATCGCACTCTCGGTGCGGAGGTAACGAACCAAGCTTGGATTCTTCAAAGACGTCACGACAGTCCGACAGGAACTCAGGAATTTCAGAGGGAATAGATGATGAAATGGAAACCACAGGTACATCCCCATGAGCCCCCTTACATCCCCAGCTCAACACAGACATAGCTCTCCAGTCGAGGACTGGGTTGTGAGATTGCAGCCAAGGCAATCCTAGCACCAAATCATCATGTAGATTATACAGCACCAGAAAGCGAATAATCTCCTGGTGATCCGGATTAATACGCATAGTTACTTGTGTCCAGTATTGTGGTTTATTATTAGCCAATGGGGTGGAGTCAATCCCCTTCAGAGGAATAGGAGTCTCCAAAGGCTCTAAATCATACCCACAGCGTTTGGCAAAGGACCAATCCATAAGACTCAAAGCGGCGCCAGAGTCGACATAGGCGTCCGTGGTAATAGATGACAAAGAGCAAATCAGGGTCACAGATAGAATAAACTTAGACGGTAAGGTGCAAATGGAAACAGATTTATCAAGCTTTTTAGTGCGCTTAGAGCATGCTGATATAACATGAGTAGAATCACCACAATAGAAACACAACCCATTTTTCCGTCTAAAATTCTGCCGCTCGCTTCGGGACAGAATTCTATCACACTGCATACTCTCTGGCGACTTCTCAGTGGACACCGCCAGATGGTGCACTGGTTTGCGCTCCCGCAAACGCCTATCGATCTGAATAGCCATTGTCATGGACTCATTCAGACCCGCAGGCACAGGGAACCCCACCATAACATCCTTAATGGCATCAGAGAGACCCTCTCTGAAAGTCGCCGCCAGGGCGCACTCATTCCACTGAGTAAGCACAGACCATTTACGGAATCTTTGGCAGTAAATTTCCGCTTCATCTTGCCCCTGAGATAGGGACATCAAAGTTTTTTCTGCCTGAAGCTCCAAATGAGGTTCGTCATAAAGCAACCCCAAGGCCAGAAAAAACGCATCCACATTGAGCAACGCAGGATCCCCTGGTGTCAATGAGAAAGCCCAGTCTTGAGGGTCGCCCCGGAGCAAGGAAATCACAATCCTGACCTGCTGTGCAGGATCTCCGGCAGAGCGAAATTTCAGGGACAAAAATAATTTGCAATTATTTCGAAAATTCTGAAACCCAGATCTATTCCCCGAGAAAAATTCCGGCAAAGGAATTCTCGGCTCAGATACAGGTGCATGACAAACAAAGTCTTGCAAATTTTGTACCTTCGTGGCGAGATTATTCAAACCTGCAGTTACACTCTGAAGATCCATTACAAACAGGTGGACACAGAGCCATTCAAAGATTAGAAGGAGAAAAAAAAAAAAAAAAAAAAAAAAATCTCAGCAGACTTCTTATTTCTCTCCTTTCTCAGCCAAGGATTTTAACCCTTTAGTGGGCCGGTCAAACTGTCATGTTCTCAATGGCAAGAGAACATAGCATCAGCATATATAGGAACTAGCTCTCGGAAGATGGGAACTGAGCCGACCATGAACTAAACCCAACACACAACTAGCAGCGGCCGGGCAGCATGCCCACGCTGACTCCAGACGCCCAGCACCAGCCGGAGGACTAAATAATGCCAGCAGAGGAAAATATTAGTCCCAGCTCACCTCTAGAGAAATACCCCGAAAGGAGACAGAGGCCCCCCACATGTATTGGCGGTGAATTAAGATGAAATAACAAACGTAGTATGAAAATAGGTTTAGCAAATTTGAGGTCCACTTACTACATAGCAGAAGACAGAAAGGACACTTTCATGGTCAGCTGAAAACCCTATCAAAATACCATCCAGAAATTACTTTAAAACTCTGGCATTAACTCATAACACCAGAGTGGCAATTCCTGTTCACAAGAGCTTTCCAGACACAGTAACGAAACTACAGCTGTGAACTGGAACAAAAATGCAAAAACAAACATGGACAAAAGTCCAACTTATCTAGTAGTTGTCTAGGAGCAGGAACAAGCACAGAGAGGCTTCTGATAACATTGTTGACCGGCAAGCAACTAACAGAGCAGCAAGGTTATATAGCGACTCCCACATCTTGATGGGAACAGGTGAACAGAGAAGATGAAGACACAGTTCAATTCCACCAGTAGCCACCGGGGGAGCCCAGAATCCAAATTCACAACAGGAGGACAATTTTATATTACAGGATGATTTATGTAAACTAGAAGCTTGGGCTGATAAATGGCAAATGAGCTTTAATGGGGATAAATGTAAGGTCATGCACTTGGGTAGAAGTAATAAGATGTATAACTATGTGCTTAATTCTAAAACTCTGAGCAAAACAGTCAATGAAAAAGACCTGGGTGTATGGGTGGATGACAAACTCATATTCAGTGGCCAGTGTCAGGCAGCTGCTACAAAGGCAAATAAAATAATGGGATGCATTAAAAGAGGCATAGATGCTCATGAGAAGAGCATAATTTTACCTCTATACAAGTCACTAGTTTGACCACACTTAGAATACTGTGCACAGTTCTGGTCTCCGGTGTATAAGAAAGACATAGCTGAACTAGAGCGGGTGCAGAGAAGAGTGACCAAGGTTATTAGAGGACTGGGGGGTCTGCAATACCAAAATAGGTTATTACACTTGGGGCTATTTAGTTTGGAAAAACGAAGGCTAAGGGGTGATCTTATGTTAATGTATAAATATATGAGGGGACAGTACAAAGACCTTTCTGATGATCTTTTTAATCATAGACCGGTGACAGGGACAAGGGGGCATCCTCTACGTCTGGAGGAAAGAAGGTTTAAGCATAATAACAGACGCGGATTCTTTACTGTAAGAGCAGTGAGACTATGGAACTCTCTGCCGTATGATGTTGTAATGAGTGATTCATTACTTAAATATAAGAGGGGACTGGATACCTTTCTGGAAAAGTATAATGTTACAGGGTATATACACTAGATTCCTTGATAAGGCGTTGATCCAGGGAACTAGTCTGATTGCCGTATGTGGAGTCGGGAAGGAATTTTTTTCCCCAAGGTGGAGCTTACTCTTTGCCACATGGTTTTTTTTTGCCTTCCTCTGGATCAACATGTTAGGGCATGTTAGGTTAGGCTATGGGTTGAGCTAGATGGACTTAAAGTCTTCCTTCAACCTTAATAACTATGTAACTATGTAACTATGATGGGGCCCAGGCAGGATAAGGGACATAAATACCAGGATGGGGGATATATAACCAAGGATGAGGGATATATATACCAGTATATATATTTATATATATATATATATATATATATATATATATATATATATATATATATATATAAATATATATACCAGCAGTGTCGGACTGGGGTGCCAAGGGCCTACCAGTAACACTGACTTTGGGGGCCCACTTGCATACAAATATTACACTAACCTCGTTCACAAATTTACCGATATTGCTATAGACCGTATTTTTCGGACTATAAGACGCACCGGACCATAAGACGCACCCCATATTTGGGGTGAAAATTGCAGAAAAAAAGATTTTTTTATAAGATGGGGGTCCGTCTTATTGTCCGAATTTACAGTATCTTACCTGAGGGCTGGCAGTGGCAGTGCAGGGTCACAGGAGGCATGGTGTCGGCAGAGGTGGGGTGATGCGGTACGGCGTGCACATGAGCAGGGTCCCTGCTTAGGTGGGTGATGCCACAGCCTGGTGTCTATGGGAGGGTTGCAGCAGTGGTTACCGGCAGAGGTGCGGGGATGAGGAGGCTCAGTGAGCGGTATGGCGTGAGCGGGGTCCCTTTCACTGGTGAGGTGATGCAGCAGCCCGGTAAGCAGCAGAGCCGGGTGAATCATGTTGTTATCGGTGGTGGTGGCCATCTTCCTGAGGCCGCACGTGCGCAGATGGAGTGCTCTGCTTCCCGGGGCTTCAGGAAAATGGCCGTGGGAGGCCGCGCGTGCGCAGATGGAGATCGCGGCGGCCATTTTCCTGAAGCCAAGATCTAAATCTGGGAACTCGGCTTCAGGAAAATGGCCACCGCGATCTCCATCTGCGCATGCACGGCCTCCCGTGGCCATTTTCCTGAAGCTCACGGTGAAAGGGACCCCGCTTACTGCGCCTCCTCATCCCCACACCTCTTCCGCCGCACCTCTGCCGCCGACACCACACCACTGCGGGTAAGCCTGCATTACGACTATTAGACGCACCCCCTATTTACCCCCCTTTTTTTGGGGGGAAAAAGTGCGTCTTGTAGTCCGAAAAATACGGTAATAATAAACTGGGTAGTTTGATTAGTGAGTGATGAGATGTTGCTTTTTTTCTATATAGAATCAATTGAATTGTGCCAAGTACTGCTCATACAGTGGGGATGGGGGCCCAGATCTGCACAGGGGCCCACCGGGGGATTTCCCAATCTGAGCCTGTATACCAGCATGGAGGACATATATACCAGAATGGGAGGCCACAGTCCAAATCTTGCACGGGGGCCCATCGGACTCTAGTTATGCCACTGCACTCTACCAGATAAGAAAACAGCAGCAAAATGGCACGAAGAAGGTCTAGGCCTTGGTGCAAACTTTACATTAGGGCCCAGAAGCTACAAGTCAAATCTCTGCCCAGAGTATATGAATCTGTCTAATAAAATTATTTTATCCCCTTCACAATTGGAAAAAAAAGCAAAAAAAGTAAATTTGTCCATTCCAGGAAACAACCATGAGCTATTAGAAATAACAGTGATGGAGCTAATGAATGGAGACTGTGTGGGGTTTGACAGATCTGTTTGTCCCTGGCACAAGACAGACTGTTTTACCAAGTGGGCACACAGATATTGTATGAAAGTCATCCATGCAGAAAATGACCCTGAGAAATCAAGGACTGGCTCTCACTGTGACTCAGATGTATCAGCCTTGTGGCATAAAGCGTCTTCTTGCCAAATAAAACATATAAAGATCTATTACAATTTCATTGCTACTAAGTAAATGCATAGCATGAAAGTATATTTTATACATATATATCTATATATATACCCAAAAAGGTAGACAGGGCACTGCATGTAGGTATCAGAAGTCCTCAAAAGCCTTTGTCAATTACATTCCATATATATAGTCATTATTTCTTACGCATCACCATATTTTACCTAAATCCATTGGATGAGTGCTATCACAGCCTGAGACAAATATTCTGTGTTCTTATTAAGCTGGGTGTAGCTTCCCCCTGGGCACAATTTCCCACTCTGCTGAGCCAAGAGGAGTGGGGGAAGAGATGCGACAACTAATCTCATCACATCTCGGTCTTACAAGAAAAGTTATCCCTTTTTCAGCCAACTGCGACACTGACCCAGTGCGCTAACCTGAGCATGTCTGCTGTACAAACACTAACCGCTATAGTATCGTGGACAGGAGCCCAATTGCTACTCCATCGTTACACACGTCAGAAGGGGGGCCTGGCTTTGGGGACCCCTCTAATCAGACTTTAATGGCATGCCTAATGGCTCTATCAAGAATACCATTAATGGAAAAAGAGATTAACATAAAAACACATGCAAGGTAATAAAGAAAAATCTCAGGACTTTAGTGTGTTAACTTCTTAGCCTTGTAGGGGCATGTGTAATCACACAGACCCTTTTATTTATCTATTATATTTGCTTATATATCACCATTAAGTCCTCATCGCTTTACAGACATTATCATCACTGTCCCCATTGGGGCTCACAATCTGCATTCCCTATCAGTAAATTTGTGGAACTTGGGAGGAAACTGGAGAACCCGGAGGAAACCCACGCAAACACGGGAGAACATACAAACTCCTTGCAGTTGTTGTACTTGGTGAGATTTATCCAAGGACCCCAAGGCTGCCGTGCCAACCAATGAGCCACCTTGCTGATTAACAATTGACCTTTTTGCCCCCCTAATCTTACAAGTGGGAGGATGAAGACCCATGGGCCTGGAGTCCCCTTAGTCCAACCTAGACAGTCTAGAGATAGACTTATTAAATAGCTGTAAAGTCTATTTCGGCAGAAGACGTGGCCACTATTCTGGTATTTGGCAGATTTGTATATAGCTGTGCTCTCTTTTGCATTTACACATCCATGAAAACATCATATTAAAATCTCTATATAAAGCTCTGAATGTTGTACAGTATGTAGGTGTGAGCTCGCGGCAAGTATTAAACTATAAGAAAACATTAGGTCACCGGTGATCTAGAAATAATCCCAAGAACTGATGTAATGGATATTACAGGAGTAACCAGCGTGCTATAAAGTGGCCGTATAATAAGAGCAGGTCATTTGTGTAAAAACACATGATATAGGCTCCATAATATTGTGCCATCCGACCAGGGCCCCACTGTTACTTAATATGGTCCTCCTGCATCGTCGACAGTCTATGGGGTCATATGAGGCGCTGTACAACCCATGAATGCCTTGTCTCTACATCATACATCATACTAAAGTCATGTTTTCTCCATTTCTCTACAGTATCTTAGCTCCGGTAGATTGCAACTTGCTTTATTAATTGAAAAAGACCTAGGTTGTGGCGGGATTGTTGAGTGGGCTGTCAAGGTCGTGTTCTGCGAGATATGTTAGATACCACCGCTCCTCATTGTTTATGATATCGCGCGGTGTATTTGCAGAGCACTTTATCTGGGGGAAGCCATGACAGCGGCGGAGAGGTGATGAGTCTCGGGCAAGCAATGTCATAGATAAATACCGTACACTCTCTCGGACCGTGTAGTAAAAGTTAGTTAATGACTTCTTTTGCCTGTAAGGCTCCACAGCTCAGAGGACGCGCTAAAGATGACAGGATCCAAGGGAGATTCATTTGTTATCTTAGTCTTATAGAAAACGCAACGGAACAAAAATCAAATTCCCGGGTCGTAACGAAGTTCAGATCAATTAAAACAATTTACTTTGTTGCTAATGATTCCAGACCATAGCAAAGTTACTGGTAAGGAAGGAGCTTCAAAAGCTCAATCCTCTTGCTGGCTGCGCCCAGGGAATTATAACAAGTTATTGGGAAAATGATGCTACGAATATTCAGGCTGCTGTATAGAAAAAGAAAAAGTTGGGACTTTTCTGTTTTAATCTTTGGAAGATAATTTAGACTTGTAATCAGCATTTTACTGTCTGGATAAATTGGAGGAGGGGGTGCCGGGCAGCTTGTTTTTGATTTTTATCGATTGGATGTGAGGCTGTCTTCAATTCGTTAGTTTATTGTCATTTATTCACAAAAAGAAATTAGAAAGAGACTGTAAAGAATTTGTTTAGAATGTAGATTACTATATTGTCGAATAGAACGGCGCTGGATTAAAGAAGGACTGAAAAAGGGATGGGGGTCGTCATCTATATTCATTGATTATACACAAAGTAGTGCACTATATTAATTTTTTTTGTCCATTTTTCCATTGCCAGTGGCACAAGATGGTGGGGGTCTTTGCTCTCAATATTGACGTGGGACCAGCGTTTATCAGAGATTTATGAGATATCCTACGATGGATATGAAAATGTTATGAATGTCCAGCTTGGGAATACCTATAAAAGAGTTATGTAAAATACTATAATAAGCATTACTCATCCTTCCTGCTGCGCCAGTGCCACAGCTCCAGCGCTCTGACGGTATTATCATCATGTCCATCTTTCACAAAGTGGCTGCAGTCAATCATTAGCTTTAATTGTCTGGAGCCATACACCACTGAGGCCAGTGATTATCTGCAGGAATGACATGGGTAAAAGTCATGTGATGAACTGCAGAGAATTAGACAGATACCGGCAAGGACCACCAGAGCAACAGTACTGAAGCAGCGGAGGAATTAAAGGTTAAGGAATGTTATTTTTTCTTATTTTTTTATGTTCAACCTTTCTTAATTTTCAACCCAGCCTCTATGCCCACAAGAGCAGTCCATTGGTCCACACTCCATTCACGATGTAACACTTCCTCAAGGCCTCGTGGTTTATTTTTAAGGAGCAGTTCTAGGTGCCGAAGGCGGATGGAATTGCTCAGTTACGAAGTTGCTATGTCTACTGATAGTGGCCATGGCTGGGTACTGTACATCCGCCCCTTATTTAATGAATAGGAGGTGGATGTGCAGCTTTCATCCGCGGTCACTATCAGAAGATAGAGCGGTTCCGTGACAGAACGGTTTTGGCCGCAGCCGGCGCTTGAAGGGAATCTGTCACCTCATTTTCCGCATATAAGCTGCAGCCACCACCATTAGTGGCTTATCTACAGCATTCAATAATGCTGTAGATAAGCCCCCGATGTAACCTGAAAGATAAGAAAACAAGTTAGATTTTGCTCACCCAGGGGTGGACCGGTGTGGTCAGGGTCCGATGGGCGTCGCAGGTCCGGGTCCGGCGCCGCCCATCTTCATACGATGACGTCCTCTTCCTTGCTTCTGTCGTGGCTCCTGCACAGGCGCAATTCTCTGCCCAGGAAAAGGTCAGAGAGGCCCAGCGCCTGCGCACTGCAGTACATTGCTCTGCCTTCAACAGAGCAGAGAATTACGCCTGCGCAGGAGCCGCAACAGAAGCAAGGAAGATGACGTCATCGCATGAAGATGGGAGGCGCTGGACCCGGATCTGTGACACCCATCGGACCCGAACTGCAACGGACCGCCCCTGGGTGAGTATAATCTAACTTGTTTTTCTTATCTTTCAGTTTACATCGGGGGCTTATCTACAGCATTACAGAATGCGAATAATGAGGTAACAGATTGCCTTTAAAGCAGCTGATTGGTGTGGGTGCCGGGTATTGCACCCCAACCAGACATTGATGACCTATCAAAATGGTAAGTCATCAAAATTAATGTAGTGGACAACCTCTTCAATATTTGGCTACCTACGTTTTGATATTCTTTTGTTATTCTTCCTAGATATTTATGAATAAATTGACAACTGGGTGTTACCAGTTGGGGGTCTGACCCCCCCACATTGTGACACTGTCCAATCAGTGTAGGAGAGTTGAAAGATATAATTTGTAAGTGTATACAGTAAATATTTACCCTTATACATGTGTGTATGTGGGACTGGGAATCTCTACTTGATAAGTGCTTCCAGCATTACATGATGCAGTCAATAGTCCTCCTTGTATTACAGTCCTGTGATCCATCAGTACAATTCCTCGTAGTCATTCTAGTTGTGACTGTCGAGGGCTCCTGAGTGCCTCGGGGGCACTTTATAGAGTATCATCTGCATATGCCATATTAGGGCCAAATTTGACAATCTCTGTGATGTGGCTCCAAATCTCAAGCTTTAGGTCCAAGATATGAGTAGATAATCATATTGCCGAATGACCGGTAAACACTTTGGTGGGAACAACATCTTGGCTGGAGGTTTTCCTGGCTCAGATATGTGATATAATAGGAATAAATCTATACTAAACATTCAACTTAATTTCTCCTTTTTTTTAATACAGAGTGAGACTCCGCTCATAATAAAGGCATAATGAACGGATTTGGTTTTGGGAAGTAACAGACGGTCTTTTTACGGCGTACATTTAGTCCTTTCTTACAAGCTGGAATTGTTCCCTGTGTTTATTTTTCTTTTGGGCTTATTTTTAACCGTTAACATTTGGAGAATCGTTAGGGAAGCAGTTTTATCTTTATGTGTTTTGCTTATATTGATTGTTATTTCGAGGTCGAAAAAAGCTGAATGCTGTGAATTTGTTTGCCGCGACATGTTGTCCAAATGATTTCGACTTCTGATATTGCCGGGGAATATTGTTGCCATGGTACGAAAATAACCTCTGCTCTTGAAGTCGATCGGATGTTAAACAAGACAAGATCAACATTGGGGATTTCACTTAGGGCAATGCCTACGAATGTGCACTCACTGGAAAGAATGGCGGTTAAGATGTTGGAATTACAACATGTTCTAATGACACTTTTGAAAACTCCAAACATTCTTTGTAGGATCACAAAATTGTTGCTAGGGTACTGATACGCCTGGCGAGCAGTGGAATGTGTGTTTAATTAACACAACAGTCTTTTTTTTTGTCTTTCTTTTTCTTTCACGTTTTTTGCATCAACTTTTCAAATCTATTTTTTATACATTTCTATATAAATATCAAAGTAATTTAAAGAGAATCTGTCACCAGGACAAAAGTGCTCTTGTTTTATTCCAGCTGCTCCTATGAGTATTCAGCTTTTTATTTTTTAAAATCCACCATACAGTTCCAGAGGTATGAGCCTTTTTACCTAGTGCTAATTTCTCTGGTATTTACCAAAGGAGCAGTGCTTACAGGGTAATTATGAAGAGCAACCTAAAGTCACACCCCCAAAGAGCCTATGTGCACTGCCTCTTTGTAAAGACTAAAAATTTTGCCCTGAATAAAAGGGTCCATTTTTCTGAAACCATATGGTAGATTAAAAAAAATAAAAATAAGTACAAAATGGTCTACTTTTGACCTGGTGACAGGTCCTATTTAAGTATATCTAAATAATTTTGTCATTAAATATAATTTTAATCATAGTAATACGGTGAGAAAAACTTTTAACCTATAAATTCTTTGAAAAATGTAAAATAATAACATAAACAAAAGGAAAAATAGAAAATGGTTTAAACTTTAAGGCCATGTTCACATGCTGCATTTTTGCAGCTTTCTAATTTTTTTGTGCTACTAAGCTGCTTTTTACAGTATCAGCAAAATTTATATGAAAATTTAGAAATCTCATCCACACGCTTGTTTTTATTTCCTGACTGAAATGAAAAACTGCTTCTTTTTAGAAAAATGTCACATGTCAATTATTTTGTCGTTTTTGCAGCATTTATTTTTTTTAAATGCAATTTTGGTGAATTGAATTATTTTTATTAAACATGTAATGTAGACAAATTATACATATAATCAAAAAAAGCAGAAAAAATGCAGCAAAAACTCAGCAAACCTGCTTTTTGTAAGCAGCTTTTCACTGACAAGAGAGCAGGTTTGGGCTGCAGAAAAATATGCACAAAAGAAGAAAGATAGGAACATAGCATAAAAAACTATAAACTTTATATATACTTTTTGTTTTAAATAAACATATTTCCAACCATAAAAGTTGGCCAAGAGTTAAGAAACATGATAGCTGTAGAAAAGATAAAATCATGCTGTTTGTGAAAGCTTTAAAAATATTAATAGAAAAAAATCAACTAAAAAGGAATGTTATTACATAAAAAGAAAAAATTTAAATATAGAAAGACTTCCACCCCGAGAAAACTATAACATTTCATATAAGAAAATAAAAAAAGATAGAAAAGAAAGAATTATATCAGCTGCATGAGAAGAACCTTGAATTGTCCCCCTCATAATGACAGCGACCAACCACTATTATCGTCTTCCACTTTTTTATCAAATCCCTATTTAGAGCTAATCAAAATCAGAATTACATATTTGATGAAACTCCGGCAATGATGACAATGTAACGTAATTGAAGTGATTAAACTTGGTGAAAAAAATATAGTTTTTAGTGAAGGACGTGTAAACAGAATAAAGTAAGAAGCCATGACAGTCCTTCACCCTTAATGAAAACAGCTATTACCCTGACAGAGTAGGATATTATTTTATCATTGCTAAATGAAATCTGTCTGAATCTGTCCTGCTGGATTATCATGGTATCATAGTAAATAGAAGCCTTGCACATATAGTACATGGATTAGGTGACAACCAAGGACTGTATTTTGTAGTAAATCATCTACATTAGTTCTTGCACCTAGTTTAATACATATGGATTTTGTCAGCAATGTTACACTGTCTTGTTGTCAATCATATGATTTATTGATAAATTTGGTGGCAGCTAGACAAAAAGAGGTGAGTAAAATGTAAAGTCACTTTACCTTTTAAATAATTAATAACAAAACATTGTGATGCTAGTCACTATTCGTGGACAAGCCGTGAGACTTGGGTAGACAAGAGGTCCGAGGTCAGATACCAAAAGGGCTTATCAAACAAAGGGGCAAGGCAAAAGGCATAGTCAGGTTACAGTCTGGGGTCAGAATTCCAAGGTCAGACTGCCTCAAGACAAAAGGGTAATACAAACGAGTAGCCTGAGGCAAGCTTCTAGGGTTGCTGAGCGGAGATGGAAAAGATCCCATTCCATGAGCACTTCATCTCATTCACACAGTCCCTCACTACTTTCAAGGCCACACAGGTATCTGAAGACCCACCTCTTCCGACAAGCCTACAACCTGCAGTAACCACCAATCCACTGCATGACCAGCTCTACCCTCACCTACTGTATCCTCACCCATTCCTTGTAGATTGTGAGCCCTCGCAGGGCAGGGTCCTCTCTCCTTCTGGACTAGTTGAGACTTGTATTGTTTAAGATTACAGTGCTTGTTTTTTGTCATGTATACCCCTCCTCACATGTAAAACGCCATGGAATAAATGGCGCTATAATAATACATAATAATAATAGGCAAATCCAGAGTTCAGTAACATAAGATCATAATGTCTGATAAAGAGCACAGAGCACAGACCACAAACCACACAGAGCTGAAATCTACGAATGGCAGCTATCTGGGACAGACAGCTTACTTAAGTATCTGGGTAATCACTTGGAACAGGGAACGCCTGGAGGAAGCCCAGCACCGCCCAGTCTCAGATTGGACAGCCAAGCTTTCACTCCAAATAATGACAGCACAGCACGCCCCTGCACTAGATAGGACAACTGAGCTGTCAATCGAAATACAGACAGCTCGGCATGCCAATGCCCTTGATTGGATGACTGAACTGTCAATCAAAATACAGACAGCTCAGCATGCCCCTGCCCTAGATTGGATAACTGAACTGTCAATCGAAATACAGACAGCTCAGCATGCCCCTGCCCTAGAATGGATGACTGAGCTGTCAGACACACTCTGAAGAATAATTGTGACAAATTAAAAAGTATAACATTATTTAATACAAATATTTTGATAATATGAGTCAAAAATATACAGCAGACTTGAAAATGCTGAAAATATTCAGTAGGCTTACTTGCCTATTAGATCAACCCTTTCATTATATACTCTATATCATACTGATATGTATATATATATATACATATATATTGCTGATGACACTCAGATCTACCTCTCTGGCCCAGATGCCACCGCTCTGCTGTCCAGAATCCCAGAGTGCCTATCAGCCATATCCTCCTTCTTCTCCTCTCGCTTCCTCAAACTCAATGTGGACAAATCTGAACTCATCATCTTTCCTCCATCCCACAAATCTTCCTTACCTGACCTATCTATCGCAATCAACGACATCATGCTTTCCCCCGTACCGGAAGTCCGCTGCCTCGGAGTAACCTTCGACTCTGCCCTGTCCTTCAAACCGCACATCCAAGCTCTCTCCACCTCCTGTCGCCTCCAGCTCAAAAATATCTCCAGTATCCGTCCTTTCCTCAACCCTCAATCTACTAAAATGCTTGTGCATGCCCTCATCATCTCCCGCCTTGACTACTGCAACATCCTTTTCTGTGGCCTCCCTGCTAACACCCTTGCACGTCTCCAGTCCATCCTTAACTCTGCTGCCCGACTAATCCATCTCTCTCCTCGCTACTCCTCCGCTTCCCCCCTCTGCAAATCTCTTCACTGGCTCCCATTCCCTCAGCGTATCCAGTTCAAATTACTAATACTGACCTACAAAGCCATCCATAACCTGTCTCCTCCATATATCTCTGAACTAATCTCCCGATATCTTTCCTCACGTAATCTCCGGTCCTCCCAAGACCTCCTTCTCTCCTCCACACTTATTCGCTCCTCATCCAATCGCCTCCAAGACTTCTCCCAAATATCCCCCATCCTCTGGAATTCTGTGCCCCAACACGTCCGACTATCAACCACAGTCGGATCCTTCAGACGGAACCTGAAAACTCATCTCTTCAGGAAAGCCTACAGCCTGCACTGACCTTGCTGCCTCCTCATCACTACCGAAGCTACCGCCTCACCAACACCGGAGCTCCCGCAACCCCCAACCTACTGTCTCTTTCCCCATAACCCTGTAGAATGTAAGCCCAGAAGGGCAGGGTCCTCGCCCCTCTGTATCAGTCTGTCATTGTTAGTCTGTCTACTGTAAGTGATATCTGTAATCTGTATGTAACCCCTTCTCATGTACAGCACCATGGAATCAATGGTGCTATATAAATAAATAATAATAATAAATAATATATATATATATATATATATATATATATATATATATATATATATATATAAGAATATATTGTTGCCTGGAATTCCCATGATATATACCTAAAAAGATCTAAAAAAAGGAAAGCAGCAATTCACATTAGATAATGATATAATGTATTATATATATTGTTTATTTTTAAGTTTACTTACACGTATAACCCCTGATAAATTTACAGCATGGGGGGAAATCAGATCAAAGTTATTTTTAAGTATTTTTAAGTGATGCCAGAATAAAGCATGATAATGCACCAAGTTTACAGCAGCTCTGCTTTGTCGCCCTCTTTTTTATTGGCCATTGATTTCAGCTTTTTATGAGTGAGCCTTGATCATTAATTCAAGCCAAGTGAATTCATATAATTCCATTTGCATTTTTTGTATCACCTCGAGTAGGCCATTAATAAATATATAATCTGCTTAATAGGAGATATCACAAGCTGCGATTTTAATCCTAGCCTCTCTTCATAAAGGAAATGTTTTGTGTTCCAGCTGTGTTTTAATGGTCATTGGTAGAAAAGCACAAGCTGTAAATAGGATTAGTTACTCTATGCTATGGTGATGTGATCGCTCGTATAAAATACAGATAAGTAATGTCCTGAAAGTGGGGATTGTACATTATATTCTGGATAGAGAATTTTTTTTGGCTTAAAAAGGATAATAGTGTCAGTAAATTCTTAGTTTCTTCCACCATTTTACTTTTATCACTGTGCAGCACACATATCCAACATTGCTGCTCTTACCCTATATTAAATATATTGACTACATTTTATCAGTGACCTATCCGGTACCCAAGGCACATACTCATCAGCCTCATCCCCTAACTATGCCCCTGGAGTTTGGAGGGAAGGGGAACTGCACTTCCTCCAAATCAAAACTTTTTTTTTTTACAAAATGTATTTTTTATATAGCAATATCATATCATAGTTCACAACACTTTATGGGCATTATCATCACTGTCCACATTGAGGCTCATAATCTAAACTGTAAAATGTGCTGTCCATAAATATGTGAATACTCTACTCTCTGTTGGAGCACTGAGGTCTTTGGTAAGTTGGACTTCAAGATGTAGCAGATGACTTGTTATTAGATTTTTTTTTGCACTGTGATAAATCACCAAATCATTATTCATTAATATTACAATTGAAAAAAGTCACACGTCTATCACATCTATCAAATTCAACTGAGTGACTTGGGATGATAAAGAGAAGTACAACATGTACAACCATAATACATGAGTCAATGTGTCCATAAGGAACACATTTCTTTCTCATGATTCTGAATGTCGGTGGACTGGATCAAAATTCAGAACAATTATTTAAAAAAAACTTGTCCGCACGATTTTGTTTTGTAAAGTAAAGACACGACTGTAATGCTGATTACATTGATACCTTTGATGAACAAAGCCGCTTTGTGGTTCTTCTTTAATCACCATTTGAAATTTTCTTAGATTTCGGTGCACAGGGGCCGGACTGTGCACTGGGACATCTCCCCCGTTTAGGTTTCCCCAGCCCTTCTGTTGCATCCTGTCTGTGAATGACAGGTCACTACTTTTTTAGTGGCCCCACGCTTCTGTTTGAAATCTTCAAACACAGGAGGCAGGCGGAGGGGCTGAGGAATCACAGACCAAGTGCACAGTCCGACCCCTGTGCACCAAAGTCTAATTACCAAAAAACTTCAAATAGTGATTAAAGAGGAACCACAAAGCGGATTTCTTCACCAAATGTATCAAAATAATCAGTGTTACAGGGCCATTACAGCTATGTCTTTGCAAAATCGTGCTGACAAATTCTCTTTAAAATACAAATCTGCCAAATTTTCCCAATGGCAGATTTAGCATTGATATTTTAATGCTGATTCATGTTTAATTAATCCATAGCATTTGGGAAGAGACACAGGACTTCCCAGTGAGTTAAGGTTGCCAGTATAATGCTCACAATTAGTAAAATTGGTATAGAGTGGGCTCAGATCGTGAGCTAGCCTTATACAAATTCTATTGACTTCTTCCATACGTATACAGCTGATATTGTCAGAATAGGTCAGATGAGGTCAGGGAGGAATGAGGCCATTCTGCCTTGGTCCCCTTGCTCGCAGACCCCATTGCGGTCACTTGGTCTGACACCAATGGTGATACATAACATAAATTGTAATACTATGCAATCACCCCCTCCATGAACTGGTAGGTTGTGAGTGGTTGACTTATCAGTGCTTTGCACCTATGTTGCCACCATCTTTAGTACATGGCACTTCTAGTGCATTAGATCTAAGACTTGGGCAGGTAAACACTGCTGCCCCTTTATTTTGCTATGCTAATTCTTGAATTTTTGGAGGATTTTTTATTCCTCTTTCTGTGGCTTTGCTTTCAATTTTACAATCCCTACTAGACAAGGGTCTCTTGACAATAGGTGAGTCACTAGTTATGCTTCTATGGGGAGTCTAAGCAATGGGAAAATCTGTTAGTAAATGTTCAAATCCTTTGCAGCGCCCCCCAAAGGTGAAATAAAGAATTACACAGCGCTGGCTGAAAACAAAAGACACACTTTGTAACCCTAAACTTGGGCCAATGATGACAGTCATTTTCCTAATAGGGTGTCTGGAAAATTGGTGTAAACTGGACATATCTGCCCATCTCCAGTGTGAAGACCCCAAGAAACATTGAGGTTTTATCCAGTCATATCCATGTTCTCAGTCTCGAGATGTCTTCATAGATCCTAAACGTGTATTTTTCATGTGTTGTTTTCCGTCTCCTCAAATCACCTAATGATGTATGTGTGCAGCTAACGGCCTTCAGCAACAATCCTAATTGCCAGTGATAATTCTGCCGCCTGTACATTGTTGGCTATCTCTATTAGGAAGGATTCAAGTAGTTTCCCTGTAATTGAATTACTGTTTAATCTAGAAATGAATGACCTGGGCATAGTAAGAGCACTTTACCAAACACTTCATATTCTTCCATCGATACAGCTTCCTCTTCATTCTGTAATGTTGAAGTGCCAGCTGCTGCTGCTGATCCTGCCACTGTGCTCCCGTCATTCCGGGCAGGAATCTCTCATGCTATATCCAGGGGCACATTAAATGTACTTTCCGATTGTCCAAAGATCACTTGTAGGAGGTGAGGAAAATCCAGGAGGCTGGAGCAGTTAATGGGGGCATAAAGGGTAAACGTTGTTTTAGTTGTTATTTCATAAATCATCAGTACACATGAATATATCTTTTCGAATAAATCTGCTTCTTTCTCCGCCAAGACTGATCTTTCATTTTGAAAATTCTCAATTCACAGGTAAAATCTGTATTCAGTGAAGACTGATTGTTCCATTAACCCCTTACTGACCTCGGACAGGATAGTACGTCCGAGGTCAGATCCCCTGCTTTGATGCAGGGCTCCGCGGTGAGCGCGCATCAAAGCCGGGACATGTCAGCTGTTTTGAACAGCTGACATGTGCCCGCAATAGCGGCGGGTGAAATCGCGATTCACCCACCGCTATTAACTAGTTAAATGCCGCTGTGAAACGCTGACAGCGGCATTTAACTACCGCTTCCGGCTGGGCGGCCGGATATGAGCGCATCACCGACCCCCGTCACATGATCGGAGGTCGGCGATGCTTCTCCATTGTAACCATAGAGGTCCTTGAGACCTCTATTGTTACTGATCCCCGGCAGCTGTGAGCGCCACCCTGTGGTCGGCGCTTACAGCACACCTGATTTTCTACTACATAGCAGCAAACAGCAGATCGTTGCTATGTAGCAGAGGCGATCGTGCTGTGCCTGCTTCTAGCCTCCCATGGAGGCTATTGAAGCATGGCAAAAGTAAAAAAAAAAAGTAAAAAAAATGTGAAAAAAATTTAAAAAATATAAAAGTTTAAATCACCCCCCTTTCGCCCCAATCAAAATAAATCAATAAAAAAAAAATCAAACCTACACATATTTGGTATCGCCACGTTCAGAATCGCCCGATCTATCAATAAAAAAAAGCATTAACCTGATCGCTAAACGGCGTAAGGAGAAAAAAATTAGAAACGCCAGAATTACGTTTTTTTGGTCGCCGCGACATTGCATTAAAATGCAATAACGGGCGATCAAAAGAACGTATCTGCACCGAATTGGAATCATTAAAAACGCCAGCTCGGCACGCAAAAAATAAGCCCTCAACCGACCCCAGATCATGAAAAATGGAGACGCTACGAGTATCGGAAAATGGCGCAATTTTTTTTTTTAACAAAGTTTGGAATTTTTTTTTACCACTTAGGTAAAAAATAACCTAGACATGTTAGGTGTCTATGAACTCGTAATGACCTGGAGAATCATAATGGCAGGTCAGTTTTAGCATTTAGTGAACCTAGCAAAAAAGCCAAGCAAAAAACAAGTGTGGGACTGCACTTTTTTTGCAATTTCACTGCACTTGGAATTTTTTTCCCGTTTTCTAGTACACGACATGCTAAAACCAATGATGTTGTTCAAAAGTACAACTCGTCCCGCAAAAAATAAGCCCTCACATAGCCATATTGACGAAAAAAATAAAAAAGTTATGGCTCTGGGAAGGAGGGGAGTGAAAAACGAACACGGAAAAATGGAAAATCCCAAGGTCTTGAAGGGGTTAAAATATTAAAAGCAACTGCCATCTCCTGTCACAGTAATTCAACAATCTGTCTTCACTGAATACAGATTTTATCCAGGAGTTGAGAATTTTCAAAATGAAAGATCAGTCCGGGAGGAGAAAGAAGCAGATTTCTCTGATAAGATATATTACAAAGTTTCTAATTCTTACATATACTTTTGATTTATGGAAAAATAAAAGTTATGGTTACTCGGTAAATGTTCCCATTAAATCTAGGAGTATAAAATCAGCTGCTCCATCATAATCTATGTCCTTGAAGTGGGAAGCTCACTTACATCATGTATGGTATAGATATACAACATAGATTTTATATTTCTATATAGGAACCTGGCCTAACTACGATTGCAGTAAGATTTCCATCAGATTAAGTACTGTAAGTCCATTTCTTAAAGTGATAAAGAACATGCTCCAACTATCCACAGCATGCATGATAAATAAATGTTGGATTGTTTGGAAATTTGGCTACTGAGACCTTCCACTGATGCCAAGAAGGAGGGTTACAATCTCTCTCGCTCTGTGTGTATATATATATATATATATATATATATATATATATATATATATTGCAGCCCTCCTTCTCGGAATCAGTGGAAGGTCTCATTTTCTACTTCATTTTCTACAGCTAAAATGTAAATGGTGGCCTTTTATGAAGCCCAGCTTGTGGCTGAGCTTCACAGGACTACCATGAAAGAAGAGATGGGGGCCTTCAGCTGCCATAGTAAGCCATTAGTGCCCCCGGATTGTTTCATAGGAGGCCGATTGAGAACTAGTACATATGAGCATCAGCAACTGGTCCATTTAAATGCTGCTATCAGAGAATGACAGTGGCATTTATAAGGTTAACAGCAGTGATCAGAGCTCATTTCCAGCTGCTACTGTCAGGTACTGGATATGTGATATGGAACATCTAGTGCTTGTGGAAAGATAAACAACATATATATATATATATGTAGCGCCCCCACTGCCGCAGGGCCGAGGGGTACCCGGTACCGGGCCTCCGAGTCTCTGCTCTGGGGTTGTCACGGTGGCTAGGCCCCGGTCCGTGACCCTGCCGAGGGGCGCATAGTAAAATGAAGTGGATAGATAAGTATGACAGATGATGGTGGAGCTGTAGTGGTGCGGTGCAGTAAATAACGAGGACACCAGGTTGCAGTCTCTTTACCTCTTTACTGAAGATGTCTGGGTCCTCAGTCCGGAATCCGGATAACCAGGCTGCGCAAGTCCGGCCGGTCCAATGGCACCTCCAGAGTTCCCTTAGCAGGTGGAAATCTGTGCCTTCCTTCTAGCGCTATGTGTTGCGGTCCTTCCCTGCTGTGCTTACAGAAAGTCCCCACAACTGTTGTGTCTGTTTCTTAAGTTCCCTCACAACTCGATTAGGTGATGTTCTGCTAATCCTCCGTCCCTCCCTGGTGTTCTGGTTGGGACGGCACCTGTTTGACGGGTAGGCTCGGAGCTCTTCCGGGACCCTAGAGTCGCCCCTCTCCACAAGTTGCCCCCCAAGACTGCATAGGTGATTTAAGTTAGACAGCCCGCCTTAGACTGACTGTCCTGCCGCTGTTTGGAGTATTGCTTGAAGCTGAATGTTATGATACTCCCTCGGCGTTCCGGCCACCGGTAGTGCGCCTCAGTAGGATGTTGCTTCGGTCTTACAACACGACTCCTACTGGTATTTCTCCTTTTGCTTGATCTCGTTTCTCACTCAGCACAATCTATCTCGCTTCTAATCCTTCCTTGGGCACCGCCGCTATCCTGAGCAGGCACGGTCCCGTTACGTTCGTTCAAGTTGCCAAGCCTCTGACAGGATCCCACCCCTGACAGAGACCCTACTGTATCTTCCCCCACAACACCCTCTGCCACAAGGTGTTGCCTGGTTCCAACCCAGTCAGCTTTCTGATCTAACTTCCTGCCTGACCCCCAGTTTACCCACTATGGTGGGGAGTGGCCTAGTGAATAGAACCCTTAGCTCCCCCCGGAGGCCCGACTGTGAAATGTATTGGTGTCTGTGATACCTGATCCGATGAACTCTTTCAGTACCATCAGACGCACCATAGCTCCCCATAGTGGCGGAGCCACAGAACTGCAACGACCAGGACTCTGGGGCGCTGCACTCCCCCCTGGTTAAACACAGTACTCCGGGACTGAGAAGAAAACAACAATACAAGTTAGCAAAAAGACATACAGTTTTGTTGAGTGCAATAACAATAAGCATATTTAAACAGAGCTTCCCTTTATGGGAGGTGAGGACGCTTGAACGTTACAAACATGGTTAAATATCATAGCAACATGCTATAACTAACTTTCTTTTACCCAACCGGGTATTCTACTAAGTGCAAAATTGTTGAACAATAATTTAACATTGCCTTTAAGGACGTACACTCTGAATCCGCTAAAGACCTTCTTATAATCACATTATAAGGCAATTTAACTTTTACATTCTCCTTCTTTAAATCTGCAGGACCGCCTGTCCTAACGGCACCAGACCTACTGCCTCTCCTTTCTATGCAGGACCGCCCTGTTCAGCCCGGGCCTACTGCCCTTCCACCCCTATACACAGTATAGAACATAACATTACTTTCAATTTAAGAGCACCGAGCCATCTCTACATGACTCCAAGGAGGACTCAGGGTTCACCTTCTATCCTCATTATCTATCAACATTATCAAGCATTTTCTATAGAACATTAAACTTTCTTCCATCTTTCACTTTCTTTCAGGGAACATCATCAGCATTTCTTCACAATTAACTAGTTGGATACATATAACTTTCTCATGTAAACATTATCATCACTTTCTTTCGTCAAAACATTATTGCTACCTGTCTTAAAGCAATATCACCATTTAAGTGCACAAATGAACATCCCCTTTAAGAGGGGACCAAGTCTCTATGAGGTAGCATATCTTCTCAAGCTACCAGTCCATACTCAGCAAAGGTTCCAGTGTGGTATCTTCACAAAGAGTCCTTCTTTAAGTAAAACCAGTAGGGAGCACCTTTAATAAGGTGCAAACTATTTACAAAAAGTTTGTATCATGCACTGTTCATGATTGCGGCAGTTCTGGAACTTGTGCAAGAACTTAGAAAAACAAACAAACAATAGGGATCCCGGGTCAACAAGGAATCCCTTTAAAAGTTAACCCTGGACGGGTTCAGCAGCAAAAATCAGGAAACAAACAAGCAGTTAAAGAACTATTTACATGTGCAGAATAGTGTTATCTTACTCATCTGATGCCGAGGGTGGCTTCCTTCCGGGCCTCACCAGACCAACGGGTCGTGCTGCCAATCCAGGAAGCAGTTCCGGTCCCAGCAATGACAGGATTTCTCGCCGTGATGCTCTTTTCACTGATGAGCCAGCATGCCCCCAAGGTACATGGTGGGTCCGGGTTCCCCGCTGCTCCGCAGGGACAGGTTCCATTGCCTTTTTGGCAGGAGGTTCATCCTCGGATGTTTCGGCGGCGGCCTGGAGTGCGACGCACCGCTGGACGCCCCGCGCTATCCAGCCAGCTTCGCCTGTTTCCCTCCTCCACCTGGTGTAGGTTACAGCGTCACCGGGCTCCAGGTCACGAGCGAACCTTCCTCCGCAGGGCTCTACCTCCTCTCGGTCTACGCGGACTTGTAGCGGCTGCCCGATCTCCTGTATAACCCCTCTTCCATGTCGGGGGTTAAAGGACACCACTACACCCCAGTGTGATGTCGGGATTTCTTCCACTCTGGTCAGATCTACCTGGGCTGCAGGTTGGGGCCTGTTCCGCCATGCTGTCATCAGGCGCCGCAGGTGTTCTGCCTCCGGGAAGATCCTCAAGCCCTGCGCCTGCAGCGTATCTTCAACCGCGGCCGGGTTGGGAGGAGCAGGGGACACTGGAGACAAACGGACCTCCGTGGGCTGGCCCAGCCGAGCGAGCACGCGGGCATCAGCCTCCAAGCGGCGTGCTATCTGGCAGGCCTCGGCTGCAGCTACACACTCCTCAGACGGCGGCAAGGGGGGTCGGCCCATCGGTAGCCCCGTGAGGGTCAGTCCCCGCAACGTTGGTGCATCTGGGGCTGTGTCGGGTGGCGCAGCCTCAGGCTGGATCGGATCAGTCCCACGCGGTGTTCCCAGCGTCGCCATCTTTTCTCCTTCTCCAGTGTCCTCTTCCCGCGGTCTCTTTCGTGGGCGGCCCCGTCTCCATGGTCTCCATCCCCCAAACAAGATCAAGAGGCGGACCTCGGCTGTTGATGGACACGTCCTCAGGACACAGAAATATTTAGACTGGGCGGCCATTGTTGTTCACGCTCTCCAGCTTGCCTACGCCCACTCCACGCCCCTCTTCTTCTCCTGCGCTCTCCTCAGTGCTATAATGGCAGCGGATTTTGGCGGTAAATGGCACAGCACAGTCTTTGCAATAAAGTACAGTCCAAGCACAACAAATCACAGTTCCAAGGCACACATGACCTGATTCTTCAGGCTTAAGTAGATCCTGTTCGTGACGCCAAGTTGTAGCGCCCCCACTGCCGCAGGGCCGAGGGGTACCCGGTACCGGGCCTCCGAGTCTCTGCTCTGGGGTTGTCACGGTGGCTAGGCCCCAGTCCGTGACCCTGCCGAGGGGCGCATAGTAAAATGAAGTGGATAGATAAGTATGACAGATGATGGTGGAGCTGTAGTGGTGCGGTGCAGTAAATAACGAGGACACCAGGTTGCAGTCTCTTTACCTCTTTACTGAAGATCTCTGGGTCCTCAGTCCGGAATCCGGATAACCAGGCTGCGCAAGTCCGGCCGGTCCAATGGCACCTCCAGAGTTCCCTTAGCAGGTGGAAATCTGTGCCTTCCTTCTAGCGCTATGTGTTGCGGTCCTTCCCTGCTGTGCTTACGGAAAGTCCCCACAACTGTTGTGTCTGTTACTTAAGTTCCCTCACAACTCGATTAGATGATGTTCTGCTAATCCTCCGTCCCTCCCTGGTGTTCTGGTTGGGACGGCACCCGTTTGACGGGTAGGCTCGGAGCTCTTCCGGGACCCTAGAGTCGCCCCTCTCCACAAGTTGCCCCCCAAGACTGCATAGGTGATTTAAGTTAGACAGCCCGCCTTAGACTGACTGTCCTGCTGCTGTTTGGAGTATTGCTTGAAGCTGAATGTTATGATACTCCCTCGGCGTTCCGGCCACCGGTAGTGCGCCTCAGTAGGATGTTGCTTCGGTCTTACAACACGACTCCTACTGGTATTTCTCCTTTTGCTTGATCTCGTTTCTCACTCAGCACAATCTATCTCGCTTCTAATCCTTCCTTGGGCACCGCCGCTATCCTGAGCAGGCACGGTCCCGTTACGTTCGTTCAAGTTGCCAAGCCTCTGTCAGGATCCCACCCCTGACAGAGACCCTACTGTATCTTCCCCCACAACACCCTCTGCCACAACGTGTTGCCTGGTTCCAACCCAGTCAGCTTTCTGATCTAACTTCCTGCCTGACCCCCAGTTTACCCACTATGGTGGGGAGTGGCCTAGTGAATAGAACCCTTAGCTCCCCCCGGAGGCCCGACTGTGAAATGTATTGGTGTCTGTGATACCTGATCCGATGAACTCTTTCAGTGCCATCAGACGCACCATAGCTCCCCATAGTGGCGGAGCCACAGTACTGCAACGACCAGGACTCTGGGGCGCTGCATATATATATATATATATATAGTGGTGTACATAAATTATATTTACGTATATACATATATACTGTATGCAGCTTATGTGCACCACTTTATGTTACATAGGGAAACATTTCCCATTTATTACTGGGGCAAAATTCCAGCCGCACTTCACACCAGAAACAAATTCATGCCAGAATCAAACATGCCCAGAAGGAAAGTCAGTATTTTATTTTTATTCTGCATACTGAGACATAGCAAAACACTTATGTTATGTGAAAAAAAAAAAGCTTAGCATGGAGCCCCCCTGCCATAACCCCATACACTGGCTGTGTATTAATGACTGACGGATAGTCACATTACTGTGTGCTCCTCTTCTTTGATGGACTAACCGTCAGTACTTAAGGTGGTGCACAGATTCCAGCCTCAGATCAGTGACTAATAGTCTGAGACCCCGGTAGCAGCCATTATGCACCGTATGCCTTCCAGCATACTCGTGCACTGCTCTTTATGCTCGGCCCCCTATACAGTCTACGGTATAAGTCTCCCCACCAGCTTCTATTCACTGTAGGACAACTCGTCTTCTAGTTATGTGCTGAAGATAGATACTAAATTAAATTCTTTGGATTACTTTTTTCTTCTAGCATTCAATCCTTTCATTCCTATGTTTAGCTAATCTGCTTGCCTTCTCACTGTAATATTCTTGTAAATGTAAAGAATATATTCCTTTTGGCTGTGTAAAATATAAGCCATCTTGCTAATCAATTTACATATATTTATTCAGGTGGCTGATCATGCAGAACGAAGCAAAATGAGTTTGGGTTCTACCATGTTTGTGTTTCCATTGCCTTCACTGAAGCAGGGACAAAGTTTACAAGGGAAGTATGGAAAGAAATGATGGCCAGTTGACGGGAAAGTAAAGTATTTATCACCTGTGACCCTCAGGGTTTGTTAATGATATGCTCGTGCTTCGGGGCGGCCTGTGGGGCGTCTTCATGTGGTGTTCTGGTTAGGTATTCATAATGCAGACTGCTGATAGGTCACTGATCCCTCACAGACCCTCCCCCTAGTTTACATAATGAATATTACATATATATACACTTTAAAAAAAATCCCCTGCTGCAGCATGATCGCATATATAATGTGTATGATTCCCAATTCTTTGATGTTGTCCTTAAGTTCCTAAAAAAAAAATCAGTTTGAAAATGGTGCCGGCCGTGCCAGCGCAGTAGCAACTATCAGTGATCCGATAGCTGCTAGTGCGACTGCTCCAGCGGCACCAGCTTGTTAGAAAAAATTATCCTCCAAGATGGCGGTGGCTGCGCCGGTGCATGTACACTAAAAGTATTGGATCACTGATAGCTGCTATTGTGCAGGCGCTAGTGGCAACATCTTGTAGGAGGAATTTTTTTTCCTCTCCTCCAAGATGGCACCACCGGCGCCAGCGCAATAGCAGCTATCAGTGATCTGATAGCTGTTACTGTGCATGCACCGGCGGCGCCATCTTTGAGGAAGAGTTTTTTTTCTCTAGCAAGATGATGCCGCCGGCCCCTGCACAGTAGCAGCTATCAAGTCATGGTGCAACCTTTATCATTTTTCAAGTTATGTGCTTTTTTTTTCTTGGCATCTGTTCACACTAGCTTGGATGTGCTGGTCTTTTTTTTCATTTTGCATCAAACCCTTTTTGAACATGTTCACTCCCACTCCCATCAGCCACAGGTGAATTTAAGCAGCTAGCTGGTCCCTTCCTGACCCATAAATTGTAGGCTTTTTTGCCCAGGAGAGGTGACATATGAGGACAGGGACAAAACTTTTGAAGGACACCTTGACGTGGCAGTTGGGCTCACACATATTGGCCAATCTATGCGCTAAGTACCTTCTTTTTTACTGTATTTTTCATAGCAATTTTGCAGATGAATAAAATTTCATATATGGCACTTTTTTCTTCTTTTTTCCCATTTTCTACGGCAGAAATGCAGTTTCAATGTTCTAGAGTAATCATTCTTGGTAAATCATGGTGCAACCAGTATCAAAACACTAAACTATTTGGACCTACATTTACTAATGCTAATGGATGGAGTATCCTTAGTCCAGATGGTAAATAGATGAGCCAAATATATTTCTCCGTGCAATAGATTTGACACCTCTTTGCTAGAATGAGGCATCATTAATCTTAGTTGGCTTATTTTAGAATATTACTTTGCAAGAAAAACTGGCACATAGCAATTATAATTTTGCTGCAATTATGACTCCAACTAGTAATAACTAATTTCAAGCTAAAAAAAAAATGAAAACATTGATGTGTGGCGCATGTATAAGCATGTAACAAAAATATATCAAAAAAGGTTGCACCAGATTTTCAGTACAAGCTATGACAGAGGACATAATGAATATGGATCATGCTCTTGTTCTGTCACGGTTGGCCTGCCGTCATGTTTTGGGGATCCTTTATGATGACCTTATTGCGAATCCTTAAAATCCGGCAAGTGTGTCTACAGCAGCCCCGACCATGTGGATAAACAGCAGACGACTCCTCTCATTGACGCATACACTTGTCGGCTCTTTTCCCCTTTCCGATAAAAGTGTAATAAAATATTCATATAAAACCCTACTTCAGGCCATAGTAATGGACCTTTTACAGCTTGATTTCCTCCTGTTGTATTCAGATATGCAGAAAATCATGCCCTTCCTTCTACTTTCCACTAGTTTGGCATTGTCATATTTTTCCAGTACCGACTCTTTGACTTTTCCCCTTCTAACAGCTTCCTCTCAGCACCTGAGTCGCCTGACAGCTGAACAGCGAGAAAATTTGTTTCCTATTCAGCTCAAACACATAATAAATCTATCTCCTTCCTTTCAAGGCCTGTATTATGGATCATCTCTTTATCTTCAGGTCACAGAATAACTGAAGAGCAACTGAAAGAAACAGAAAGTACAAAAACATGTCAACAATAAAAAACCCGCTCTTCTCCCTCTACCAATATTCCGCTCACCACCTTTCTCACGTTCTCTCCTTTCTTATTCTTTCTTTTGTAACCATTTACCATTCTCTGTCTGCTGCTCGACCCCTGTGAAACTATGAGCCAAATGGTGCAATACGAGCAGAGGTCTATCTAGGTTTTCTGGCACCCGGGGCAAGGATTCAGTTTGGTGTCCTATTCTCCCTAATGCTCTCAATGTTCAGTGAAAAACTGAGAGAAGCTGAAGAGAAGCTCGTTGTCACAGGACCACAAGTATGAAAGTCACATGTGAGTGAAGTGTCCATGTGACGACTACTGGAACCTGCAGAGCTGAATCCTGACATCGCAGGCTTCTGAGTTATCACAACTAATGCACTGCACACATTTAGGATTCTCCCTTGCCGGTGGACAGTCATGTCAGCACAAGCATGCGATTTGTATACTTCTGACCACGTTCCGACTAGACGTGTCTGGCCTCTCTCAGTTCATTTTCATTGAGTGAGGCCACAAATGTCTAGTCAGCACGTGACCGCATGTATGTAAATCGCCAGCACGAGAGAATCCTGACAGTGTGCAGTGCGCATTGTGAGAATTCAGAAGTCTGCAGTCACAAAGAATGACTGCAGACTCATTACAAACTTGGACATCCCCTTTAATGCTCCTAACATAAATAAAAACATGAGAATTAGTCAGTATCACAAATAACATTTACATCCAGGTACCTTATAGATGACGTTGTCTCTGGAGTTGTTCTCCTTCTCATCTTCATCTTGTCCAGACCCCATGATGAGTTTTCTCATCCACAGCCGTCTCTGCAGACTTCCATCTTCTCCGCTCTTTTGCAGAAAATCTCCACATGATGCACTTAAAGATAGAAGTGTCATTATAATGCTCTTGAATAAAAAATTGCCCCTCACTATATTGTCCGCACAAAATATGACCCCCACACTGTCCCTCTTATGGTACATGCTCTTCACACTGATCTCTCCTTTCCATACTGGCCCCCTCTTCACACTGTCCTATACTGTGTCTCCCCTATAGGGCCCAGTATTTATACTGTACTCTCTCATCACACTCCCCCTCCTTGGTATACTGTCACATCCTGGCTGTGCCCTTACACTGTCCCTCCATGCTACGCCCCCACTACTCAGGTTCTATTCTGTGCCCACTCACTATTCTCCCCCCATACTGTATCCTCACACTATTCCCCTCCCTCCTCATACCGTCTCCTCTCACATTCCCCCTGTTCACCATACTGTCTCCTCATATATTTACCCCCTCACTTTCTATACTGCCTGCTCACTTCACTCCCCATACTGTGTCTGTACACATCCCATCACCCTCACTCCCCGTACTCTGTCCACATACATTTTTCACATTGCTACTCATACTATGTACGCCAACATTCCCCCATTTGCTCCCCATACTGTCTGCACCCATCCCCCATACTGTTTCCTCATATATGCTCCTCATTCCCCCATACTGTTTCCTCATACATGCCCCCATTCCCCCGTACTGTTTCCTCATACATGCCCCTGTACTGTACTTTTTCCTCATATATGCCCCATCTCCCCCTTTGCTCTTCATTTTGTGTCCTCAAATCTCCCCCACACATTAAATCCCCCAATTCCCATACCAAATCTCCCCACACACAATAAATAACCCCATCTCCACTCCAAATCTCCCCTCACACATTAAATCCCCCATTTCCACTCCAAATCTCACCCCACACATTAAACACCCCACCCCCACTCCAATTCTCCCCGCACACAATAAATCCCCCCATCCCCACTCCAATTCTCCCCACACCATCACCTCCACCATTTCCTCCTCCCCCACCACCCCAATTATAGCCTATTTCACCACATCATTGCTTTCTCCCCACCACCTCATCATTGTTCATTCCACCACCACCATCATTGTTCTTTCCACCACCTCCATCATTGCTTTCTCCCCTACCACCCCATCATTGCCCTCTCCATCACCCTCATCATTGCCCTTTCCACCACCTCCATCATTTCCTCCTCCCCACCACCCAATCAGTGCCCTTTCCACCACATCCATCATTTCCTTCTCCTCCCACCCCCATCATTGCCCATTCCACCACCTCCATCATTTCCTCCTCCCTCACCACCCCATCATTGCCCTTTCCACCACATCAATCATTTCCTCCTTCCCCACCATCCCCATCCTTGCCCATTCCATTACTTCCATCATTTCCTCCTCCCCCACCATCCCCATCATTGCCCTCTCCATCACCCCATCATTGCCCTCTCCTCCTGCACACACAACACCATTTACCTCTCTGCACATTCCCCCGCAGCGCTACGCATGCACATACACACAACACACACAACACGCGTACACACACACACAAACAGACACACACACACACAGCACCTGTCACCTGTCCGCACGCTCTCCCACACCTGAAGCATCGCTGGCAGCTTCCTCTCTCTGGCACAGCCAGCCGCTGAATGATGATGTCATCCAGTGGTGCTGCTGTCTGTGTGAGAGAGAGGAAGCAGGACAGATCGCTGCACATGCAGTATGTCTGCCCATGTCCCTGGGAGCCGGTGCGCTGCAGCTTCTGTGTGCCGACTGTCAGCTTGACAGTCAGCACAGAGAACAGCCGACTCTCAGTCCGGGGGGTGGCAAAATGCAGGCACCGGGGGAGACACTGTGGACCACCACATTAGGCGGCCCTACGGCGTCCCCCATCCAGCTGCACCCGTGGCATATGCTCCGGCTGGTCACCCCTAGATACACCTCTGGGCCAATAAGGCATCTTATGTTTTTCTCAAGATGAGCTGATGTTCGTATTGTATGCGAGGATATTTTTTGGGTTGAAACCTCAATTGAAAGTTGGAACATTCAACCACCATTTAATTATGGAGCAAATCTCTAAAAGTTCTCCTTTCTGTTGATTTTCCAGTCAATTCTTCTATCTCTAAAGATTACGTTGAGTCAGATTTGTTCTACCAGAAGGAACTGAAGAATTTAAGTCTATAGACATTTTAATGACTTCCCAACCTTACGGTGCCTTGAAAAAAATCTGTCTTGCCTGTCCTCTCCTAGAGAAGTTTTGTACATGGAGCGCCCCCACCGTCGCGGGGCCGTGGGGTACCCGGTACCGGGCCTCTCTGTCTCGGTTCTGGGATTGTCACAGTGGCTAGACCCGGTCCGTGACCCTGCTAAGTAAAAGTTGAGAATGATGATGTGTGGTGCAGGGTGCGATGAATAACGAGGACACAGGGTTGCAGTCTCTTTACCTCTTTACTGAAGGCTTCAGGATCCTCAATCCAGAGTACGGTTAACGGGGCTGTCTGAGACCGGCCGGTCCGATGGCACCTCCAGAGTTCCCTTTGCAGGTGGAAATCTGTGCCTTCCTTCTAGCGCTTGTGTGTTGTAGTCCTTCCCTGCTCAGCACCACGGGATAGTCCTCACAACTGTTGTGTCTGTTTCTGATGTTCCCTCACAACTGATTCTGATGTTCTTCTCCGTCCCCCAGATGATATGGATAGGACGCACCCGTATGACGGGTAGGCCTGGAGTTCTTCCGGGACCCTAGAGTTGCCCCTCTCCCACTGTTGCCCCCTATGTCTGCTTAAGTGATTTAGGTGAGACAGTCCGCCTATAACTGACTGTCCTGCCGTTGGTTTGAAGTAAGGCTTGGAGCCAGTACTTCCTCGGCGTTTCCGGCCACCGGTTACACGCCTCAGTAGGATGTTGCCTCGATCTTACAGCACGACTCCTACTGGTGTTTTCTCCTTGTTGCGTTGATCTCGTATCTCACTCTTCACAATAAACATCGCTTCTTGTCCTTTCTTGGGGTACCGCCGCAATGAAGTGCAGGCGCGGTCCCGTAACGTTCTTTCTGTTCGCTAGGCCTCTGTCAGGATCCCACCCCTGACAGGGACCCCCCTGAATCTTCCCCTGCAACACCCTCTGCCACAGGATGTTGCCTGGTTCCAACCCAGTCAGCTTTCTGTCTAACTTTCTATCTAACCCCCAGTTTTACCAGACTGTGAGGAGTGGCCTAATACATAGTGCCCTTTGCTCCCCCTGGAGGCCAGACTATGAAGTGTATTGGTGTCTGTGATACCTGGTCAGGTGAACTCCTTCAGTGCCATCAGACGTACCATCACTCCCCTTAGCGGCGGAGCGATGTTACTGCAACGACCAGGTCTCTGGGGCGCTGCATACATCTTACGTCAGATTTCCAAGAAATCTGTAATCTGCCTGGAGGAAGTGCTGGACCTGTTCGGCAGTTCTGCTAACAATGGGCATCCATGTATGATTCTTAAACTTTTACAAGTGCTTCTTCACTTGCATCAAATCTACTGTGTAGTCTATTTAAATAAGTAAATACATAATTATTTTAACCCATGGCATCCATTCTTCTAAGTATATTTGTTGAGACTCTTACATTCTTGCCAAGCCAACAAGTGCCATTGATTAGCGTCATTCTTACATATGTTTTGGAACTGTTTTCGCTTTTGAAAGTGTTGACAAGTCTGAATTTTTGGCCACCAGCATTGTTTGTAGAGAGCTTTAAACAAAACAGCTATGTCAGAAGAAATTAAAATATTCTTTTAGACTTCCGTGAAAACATCCCTAAGTTAAGTATTTTAGTCGGTAATGACTGTCTGCCACCTACTGATAGCGACTTGAAATATTCATGATTAATGAGCATTTTTATCCATTCAGTGGGAAACAAAACACATTAGTTTGGACTTTTAAGAACATTAAACAGGCATTTCTGGAAATGTACAGGCACATGAACAATATAGAAATTAATTTGTTTTCTCCAGAGTATTGTTGAGTTTATGTTGTGCAATAGAAATAGATATATTACAGAATAGAATTACCCTCCACCCAAATAGCCAAGACAGGTTTTGCATTCAAGGAGATGTTGTCTTTCTTTTGAAACTTTTCATTGATTCCTTAAAAAGTTGACTACAGTAACCTGAAATAATGAGTGGAAAAATATTTGTGGCTGCGATCACTAGGTTCGCTGTGCCACGTCAGGCTCATATACTTGAATTAGTCAAATTGACTCAATAGCATTGCAAACTTTTTAGACTGCTTGTTAAATGGGGTCTGGAAGCACAAAATGACTATTCAAGCCAATTCTAGGCATTCGGTACACCTATGACATGGCTTGTATGCTCAGAGAACTTTACCACCTACTTGTTTTACATCTATTTCCATCCACCAATTCCTTAATTGAAAAAGAGGACAGGGGCAGTGGATCTTGGGGCTTCCACTGCCAAAAGTTATTCCAAGCCATGAGAATCAAAAACTAGTTTCTATCCTCATGAATTGGAATAACTTTCGGCAGCAACAGAGTCCAGGATCCACCGCCACTCTCTTTCTCTCCAATTGCTATGCCTTCTACCATGTGTTATGTCAGTGGCTGGTGCAACAGCCTAACATTGGAATTTAGTACAGTTCACTTTTTCACGTAGTTGTGCCGCACACAACCTGACCCGTTGAGCAACTAATTGTCCAATCCAACCTCACTCACAGGTACTGATATCACACAGGGATCGCTTTTCTTCTCTCCCCAATTCCTTGATTGAGAGCTCTGGCAAGAGTTAGATGGAAAACTAAACTGTTTGGTCCTGCCAAGCGTGCATCGAGCACCTGTGTTTGCTTTGAACATCCATTTGTGTTGAAGGACTCCCTTTAACGAGCATGTTAGGAAGACATGGAAAAGTTAGAGCAAATCAAAGTATCAGTTCCATGCAAATAATGATCGACTTGTAATTTAAATTAAAAGGGTTGACCAGTACTTTTCTTTATTGATGGTGTATACTTTGTATAATCCATCAATATCTGATCGGTGGGGATGTCCAACAGCTGCTGTTGGCAATAGCTGGAAGTTCTCGGATGGTGCCAGAACACAGCAGATCCATCATTTCTATAGTAACCGTGGCAGTGTACTGCTGATCCAACCCCTATCCAAATGAATGAGGTGTGCATCTACAGTACCTGAGTGAAACCACAAAAGTATAGACAAAACTGCTGTGTGCCGGCAGCATCCGGTAACAGCTGATCGACTGGTATGTCGGGTGTCACATCCCCACCGGTCAGACGTGACAGGCCATCAATAAAAAAATAGTGGACAACCTCTTTAGACAATATCTCTAAGTAAAAAATGGTTTTAAAAAAACTTATGTTTCCAATTTGAACTATCGATGGAGACTAATTTCCCTTACTAATATCATGAAGTTTTAATTTATCTGAAAAACTTATCCATCACAATGTAACTTTTTAAAATGCTTTTTTTTAAACTTTTTGGTTTAAACGTGGTTCCTGATCCAGTGAGTTTGCTGTTATCCAGATGGCAAATAATACCATTTCGCATGGATTATTGATGCAGTCAGGTTCTCTATTGATGAGTATAAACAGATTCAGAAACTAGTTTTAGGCTCAGGACTGAAGCCTTCATTAAGTGAGTATACAACAAACTACGGTACTCAATCTTTTGAAAAATTCCTTGAATGCCTATTTAGAAGAAATAAAATGGGCTTGAACAACCGATTTTCACAATCCTATCCACAGGTCAGGCACTAGGCATGTACACTAAAAGGCTTGATGGATCTAAATAAATCTTTGCCTTAGATATAAATACCGTAACATAGAGTGACTTGTTGGTGCCTCCCTTGGCAGTGAGGGATCATACCCCACTACATCTCATATACTCCCCTGTCCTAGGCTTCATCAATCTGTCTAAATTCTGGGTCCTTTGTGCTTTTTATTGTTTGCATACCTAATATTTTTTACTGGTAATACAACGGAAAAGGCCCCATATATATTTAACACATAAAAAAAAGAGAAAAAAAAAGAAATTCAACCCAACTTGTTTGAAACAATATTCCTTGTACTCTCCATTAATATTCATCAGTGCGCTAAACTCCTAGGGCAGTGTAAGTCTTTGATAAAAGCAGAATATGCTTTGTAGGTAATCTTATTAATGGGTTTCCAAGCCTGCAGTGTGTTAAAGGAAGGCAAGGCAGTTTCAGCACTGCATAAACAATGTCTGAGATTTGTCTATTGAATCGTGATGTAAAACCGCAATGTGTTCAATTTCAAGAGTAATACCAAGTTACCGGGGATGACAGAGTGTTGCTTGTTTGAATTCTTTTTATTTCCTGTCCATAAATATAATTTTTTCAAGAATATTGCCTGTTTCTATTTGCGCTTTAGATACATGAAAATGATTTTTGCTTGGGAAATTTACCACAGCAGACAGATCAGTTTTTACTTCAATTCTACGAGTCTCTTTGATTTAGTTTGGGGCTTGCTGATTTTGTAAATAGATGGTCGGAAAGACTTCACTTCCACCGCTTCAGATCTGTATTTTTCCATTAAAAAGGAGGCTGTTGTTGTTTTTTTCCCTTTCTGTCAAGCTTCAAATCTCTTTCATTTTGGTCTTTCTAGATCGGTACTTGGTGTAAAAGTAAATCTTTATCTGCTATATGTAAAATGAAAAACAGCCTATGCGGCAATTGTTACCAGATGGTAGTTCAACTTGGTCAAAACAAGGACAATACTTGAAGTCGATGATACTTAAGTAACTGGCTTGTTTTATACAATGTTATGGATGTAAAAACTTTTCCTAAATAGTTTCATCATTAGCAATTCTTTACGTAAAACCTATGAAGATTTATTGCTAAGCTACACATTAGATAAATGTCAGTCAACTTTGTAGAATTTGGAAGCATCAGCAAATGTCAGGGAAAAAAAAGATGGATGTGCTGGATTTCAATATGCTTGATCCTTTGTACCCATGGATGATAGGCTAATGCTAGAGGATTTTGGTAGCATTCTATATTTCTCTCCTCATTGAAAAAGAAAAGAATGAAAGGGCATGTTGGGAGGAATTACTTTCGGCCAAAAGTATTTTTTGGTCAACTTCAGTCTTTGTGCCACAGTATAAAATTAGTTTAGAAACAAAGATCATCGAAGCTATTTCACAGAAGCATTGAAGAATTTAGATAAGATAAAACTCAGGCCTAATTTGTAAAAGATACACGTAAACAATACAGATGAAACATCAATGTTTTGACCCGTCATGAACAATTCAAGGTTTTTAAAAAAAGTACAAAGTAGGTATATTAAAGAACTTTTGGTTAAATCATGACTACAGTGAATTAATAGACCAATTAGTCAAGAACTGTAAAATAGGTACAGCAAAGAATAAAGATATAGAGTAGATATAAAAAAAATCAGGATTCTTCAGGTTATGGTCATTGATCAAATCTTTCTGGATATCAAAAGCTGAATGATAGAAATATCATGATAGTCAGCCCGGCACATCTGGCATGATGAAGTGATGTTATTGCATAACATTCTGTGCTCCCGCACTTCCGATGTCTGGCTAGCCACAGTTTTAAATAGCTTGCTGGAGTACGTGGTGGAGCAGGGAGTGGTCACACTCTTCTATGCAACAGTTTAGATCGTCTGCATCATGATGACATGGATGCCATTGCAATCACTATCTGTACGGGGATCCAAGAGGGCCCCCTTTCCCTGCAAGCCCAATCTCGACCTTTCCAACCGCGATTGTTACACCACTGGGAACTGGCCTCATACAAGATTCTCCTGATGCCAAAAGTGAGGGGTTCAGTAATGGGATTATTTTTTATTGTGACAATCCACATGTAGTCAGGTAGCATAGTAGTTGGCTGAGGTAGTTTACTTTTAGACTACAGCCATATGATTAACGTTGACTATCTACTAAACAATATACCAGTAAAGAAACAAATTGGATCAAAGTGCTTATTGCCTTTTATGTTGTGTAATATCGGAGAAATAGTTTAAACTTTAGAGGGATATTAATTTATATATAGTTTTGAACTCCGGTAGTATAACGGTTAAGTACGTTATAAGGCTAGTTGTGGAATTGTCAATACTCATTCCAAAATCATTTCTTTCATACTACCTGAACAATTTCATCTAAGACCTTTCATGATGAATAAGCAAATTACAATTTAAACAACAAATTGATTGGAGATAGATAGATGATAGATAGATAATAGATAGGTGATAGATAGATAGATAGATAGATAGATAGATAGAAAGAAAACAAAAAGCAGCACCAAAAGAAAACAAAGGGTGCAAAAAATCCTTCCAGGTATGTACCAAACCTCATGCTATAGTCCAAAAAAAAAGAAGGCAGCACTCCAATAGAAAAAATAAATGTGATTTATTGGACCATGTGAAACGTTTCGGTCCAAGATGTGGAGAAAGGTCCAGATCTAGGACCGAAACATCGCACATGGACCAATAAATCACATTTATTTTTTCTATTGGAGTGCTGCCTTTGTTTTTTTGGATGATAGATAGATAGATAGATAGTAAATAGATAGATAATAGATAGATATGAAATATATAATAGATATATATATATAGATAATAGCTAGATGATAGATAATAGCTAGATAGATAGATAGATAGATAGATAGATAAAAGATAGATAGATAGATAGTAAATAGATAGATAATAGATAGATAGATATGAAATAGATAATAGATATATATATATATATATATATATATATATATATATATAGATAATAGCTAGATGATAGATAATAGCTAGCTAGATAGATGATAGATAGATAAAAGATAGATAGATAGATAGATAGATAATATATAGATAAATAGATAGATAGATAGATAGATAGATAGATAGATAGATAGATAAAAGATAGATAGATAGATAGATAGATAGATAGATAGATAGATAAATAAATAGATAGATAGATCTGGCTGCAATGAAGCTATGGAAAGAATAACATTGTAACAATAACTTTAGGCAAATGTTAACTGCAGTACATGTGAATATAACATTTCAACCAATTGCTCAAGTTGTATTGCTCGCAATTTCCCAAGCAGTGTTATTCTAATCTTTCTAGACATTCTCAAAGCATCTTTGAGGGAATATCACGTTTAGAAACAGAAAATAATCATATTTTTTTGCGCTGTTACATAGCAGAATTGAAACAGCGGTGCCAACACAATTATGACTGCTTGGGCTTTACTATGTCTCTAATATTGGACATATTCCGGTGGTTTGTGCGCCAGGCCCTGCTGAGGGAGTTGTAAGAGACACGAATGGTGATATTGGGTGAGCGTTTCCTGATCTGCATGTCATTATGATATATTGGCTCCCACTTGGGTGGACATTGAGTCATGCTCGGATTCTCATGGCTAACCTAATAGAATGCAGCATATATCTTACCACTGTGCATTGGAATAATAAGAGGCATATATTCCCCAGTCATGAAGAAGCAGGGGCGATCACAATGTAAAGTATCACAGAGGCTGAAAATTATTGAACTGTTGACAATTATTTAAAGTTGCAAAGTTTGCAAATTCTTAAACTTTTATATGAATCGCTAAAGGGACCACTCAATAGTCTACAGTTACTGTACCATGTCCCTAATTTATACAATAGTCATAGCTCAGATACAATAATTTACTGTACCATGGTATAGTTATTAAATTATAAATTAAGGAATTAAGCAAATATTCTAGTGAGAAACAAATTTATAGAAATCTCCAACTTTTGTTTCAGTATTACAAAATCCTATAGGGATTTTCTAATTTAGAAACCATTCAAAACCCAGAAGAGGAAGTGACCACAAAGAGTGTTCCCAATGTTGGGGTATTCAATATCTGTGATCTGATGCCTATCGGACTAATGTTGACAATCTAATGTGAATAGGGCCCAGGAAACTGATTTTTGGAGGAGCTGTTGATTGGGCATGTCCGATTTTCGACTATTGAGTATGTCTGTTGATGGCAATAAGGCAGATTTTATTTAAAAGGAGCTTAACCTTTGTGAGGGTGCTCACTATGTATTTCACTTTATTAACTCTTGCAATTTGCTATAATGGATCAGGCTTCATTGTCGCAAACTGTAAACCTTTGTGTTTGATATGCATGGATTACCAACCTCTCAATGTAAACCATAGTTTAAGAAGGCATGACCAAAAGATTGAAGATAGTGAGTTTTTGAAGACAGAAGCATATTGAGATGGTGCTTTTCAGTTGATGATTTTCATCCATGACAATTTCCAACCAAATTGACCACATGAAGCACAAAGTATAACAATTGTCTGTTACCCTGGGCAAAGTACTAGAAGGCCTAGTATATTGAAAGTAAAATGTTCTGAATAGTAATGAGTGAATGTGCTCGGATAACATCTTATCTGAGCACTCTAGGGTGTTATTCGAGCATCTGGTGTGCTCGAAGATTACGTTCCAATCCCTGCGGCTGTTAAACAGCCTGAACACATGCCGGGATTGCCTGTTTGTTAGGGAATCTCCTCATGTGTTGAGGCTGTCTAACAGCCACAAATCATTTAACCATAGGGACTAGAACATAATATATGAGCAACTACCAGATGCTTCGATAACACCCAAGCATGCTCGGATAAGACGTTATCCAAGCACGTTCGCTCATCACTAGTTCTGAAGCCTAGAAAAAGTCTAGAAAGTAAGATAACAATCAGAATCAAGGGTATGGGAGAAAATCACAGAAATCATCATGACCACACCATGAAGACGTCCGAAGACTCAAGAGTAGAACAGGGCAACCCTTCTTTAGATTAAGTTGTGTGCCATTGGTCTTCATGGATTCTCTTGGAAATAAGTTCCATAGTATTTCAGAGTCAGGACCTAACAGATGATCCTCTTTGCTTTGATCCAAAATTCTGTTTTCAATCAAGTTACCGTAAGTATTTTATCCTGCTCCTCTGCAAGAACGTACATAAACAGTCTGCAGAAACTTCATCTAAACTGAAGGACCACGGATAGTTTTATCGATAAGACTTGTCTTTATGAACTTAAACGTTTCAATCAATGAATGTGAAATGTCGCAGTCAGAAGTGCCCATAACTGAAGAAGTGATCCAAACGCTACAGGAATATTAATTTGTGTACAAAGAAATATCAAATAATAAGCGTCTTGATGAAATACTATTGTAGTTGTCAATACACCTTCCAAAGGAATACTGTGTTAAATATGCTATATCTATATAGAGCTAGCCTGTGCAAAGTGCAATTTGACAGCAGATATATGTGTTTTTTAAGCAGAGATGAGATGATATGATACAAAATTCATTCACAGGCTAGTTGTCACAAAGGAATCCAGTTACTTCTATATAATGACTAGCCCTTATCACAGCTTAATTGGCTCACAATAACCCAAAAATCCTCATATCATTGGCTACTTATCACAAAGAATCTCATTTACTCTTATATACTATATATATTTTCATTCTTTCTAAGCCAATTAAACAGCATTCATTTATATTATATGAACATATCCTAAGGCTAGGATTATGCATACACAGCAAGTAACCAATGGGGTAAGGTTTGCCCCTATGCCCCTAAAGGGTACATTCGGACTCAGAACTGGCCCACCGGTTAACAGGTGAATCACCTGGTGGGCCCCTATGCAGGAGTGGGCAACCGATCCTCCTACAAGAGCAGTAGCTAGCACGATACACTTGATTCGCTAGATACAAACAAAGCCCGAATTTCATCATTCATTTACAAAACTGCCCTGTTTATTATCATACACCGTAGAAACATAAGCAAATTTATCACGAATGGCATCCCAGAGCGACAATGGGTATGTGTACTGTAAATTGAGAGCCTAGGGCATAAAATATTCTAGTTACTCCAATATAACCTGCTTTATAGAGACTCTGCCTCTTTCCCACATAACTCTGACTACTTAGCTGAACGTATAACAATTGTTCTTGCAGTTTCTTATTTTTAAGGGGAGACATGTTACTTGAGCTGCTGCTCTTAATGGAGAAGTTTAGAGATTTGCAGTTTAAAGATTTACAGTACAACAGTCATAGGGGAATAGGAAAACTTAGTCAGAAAACAAACTGACTTTTATTGGATAGGGTTGGAGCATGCCTTGTGACATATGCAGAGGTCCCTGTGCAGGGATGGAGGAAAGAGGAGGAGCTGATCTGTCTTCATCAGCTGTTGTCAATGGCATGACTCTATGTTATATGGCTCCAGATTTCTATTAGAGATATTACTCTCCATTGTTATCTTGCTGGTCCACTTGATGGCTACTGAAAAGTGTTGGCCTGTTGTGAGGTTAGCGACAGGTTCGAGAGCTGCAAGATTTCAGGGCAGTATTTAAACTAATAAAACAAAAAAATAAATACAAAACACTACCAAATTTACAAAAGCTTCATATAAAGTATCTGTTAAGTTTATAAAATCATTTTCTTTTAATTCCAGAGTTATTTCGTTATATTCTTTATGTTTAATGAATGCATCTGTTAACTACCCTAACAGATGTCTCTGAACTAAGGTACAGTAAACCCCACTGTGAGAACGCATTAAAACTATTGAGCTTCCTGCTCAAGGCCATGCTAAGCACATATGAGCACTGCAGTTTTGAAAGGTATTAAATGGTGCCGTACATCAAATCTATGGTTATGTCACCTCGGCAAACCAACTGGGAAGATCTAACGTCCAAGAGATATTTTTCCTCTGTAATGTAAAGATTCAAAGAAACGTACTGCAGTCGGCTTTCTATTGTTCAGATGTAAATTAACAACTGTTGTTGTAAGTGGTGAAATAGTACAAAATTGTGGCCTGACATTACGCCGAGAATAATCAATGTTCATCTCTTTACCATAAAGAATTATTTTTGCACTAGCAGAGCCACCATAGACTTGACGACCATGCCTCAAATAATCATTCTAAGCCTTTTAACATCGAACCATAGGCCTAACAGAGAATCCTTTGGTCTTCTTGTTGGCCAGACTATTTCTGTACATGGGCTTAACCTCATTATTATGCCAGTATATGGGTTTAAAAAGGTTGCACCAATTTTTCAATGAGTTTGACTCATATTGTGCAATGTCAATGCACTATTAAAAATGTCCCTTTATTGATCTAAAAGTTTCCTCCCCTACAGTTCCCCCACAGTATGATGGTCCCCACAGACTCCCACATTGTATGAAGGCCATCAACAGTCTCAACAAAGTATAATGCCTCCACATCACCCCTATCACACTATGATTCCCCTAAAGCTTCCCACAACAGTATGATACCCCCAAAGCTCCCCATGTGTAATATGATACCTTCAGAGTTCCTCCTTCAAGTATATTGTCTTCAAAGCTCACCTTACAAAGTATTGTGACACCCATAGTTCCTCGCACACAGTAAGATGCCCCCAAAGCTTCCAAAACACTGTTTGGTGCCCTACAGACCCACATCTGTTGGCCTCAACAGACCACCACACAGCATGATGGCCTCTACAGCTCCTGTCCACAAGTATTAACTGGCAAAATAAAAAAAATAATATTGAACTAGTTCTGCTCTCCTGATGTGCTGCTCTGGTCTGTGCTGTGTGCAGACTGAGGCTTCATGATTTAGTGATATTAGTGTGCCTGCTGTGCTGAGTCTCCATTGTATTCACCTGTACCGACATCCTGTAGGATGCAGATGCCATATTGAAAATAAGATGCTAGGTGCATGCGGGAGCAATATGGCTGGTTCATCTCTAGATCCCTCCAACGATTAGGCCCTATAGAGGCTGCATCATCTGCCACTAATAGCGATACGCCAATAGTGAAGCACTTTTACTGTATCAAACAATATGTTCAATAATTGATCTTTTTGGTTGTCTAGAGGGAAGATCGGATCCTACGCCATATCATTGTTACATCTAGAACCCGCCCGACTAAAATTTCGAGATTTTATTGATTATTAACCATCCCTTCACTTCTCCATGAATGTTTTGCCTAGGACGAAACTTCCACTCATGCATCTATCATTTTATTCTAAGGAGATCTAGATCACATAATAGATTCTTCATTTGGATTTCAGAATTTGCATTTTTGGTATAGTATGCAGCCAAATAAAAGCTGTTGACTTGTATACTTGGGTGTTACCAATGCCAGACTGGAATTAATTGAGGATACATCATACATAACTACTAGAGATGAGCGGATCAATTTGTGGAGGACAGAGTTTGAGCTGAATTTCCTGAAATTCAAGGATTTACACAAATTTAGACAATTTCCCATTCGAATCATTGTTCGCAAAAAAAACTAAAAAATTCCATGACACCATTTCCCACACTGCTGAAGCATCAGAGCTGCCTAATGTCATTTTAAGGGGTGCCAACTGACCACTATATTGTGGCATTAAAAATTAATCTAGGTTACACATGCCATAGACTCAAGTAAACGTCGTGAACACGTTTGAATGCACAAATTGTATAACTATTGTTATACCGCATGCTATATCGTAGCTGCTGAGACTGTAGGTTCGTCCTCACTACACATCACTATAAATGATAATAGAATTGTAAAAAAACCCTCTAAAGTGCTTTCTCATACAGATGCATTAAAAGAAGAGAAATAAATAAGATAAAATCTACAAAATTCTGCAACACAAATGGAATTCATTACTTCATTATTTATTTATTTATTTTTCAAAATGAAGATTTAAAGAAACTTTTATTGCAAGCTGTAGATTACGGTAAAGCTTGTTTAGTTTCTTTTTTTAAAATAAGTTTTTTTTGAGACAGCAGGAGAGCACCAATCAAATGCCTTGCCCAGTTCAGTGCATTTTTCTAACTACAGGGGTCTGCATTACAATAATTCTTGTTTTTTATACATCTACATTTTGGCCAAAATATTTACCAATACGTCATTTATTTGTACCTTTTTACATCATTTTGCAGATTAATCAATTTTATTCAGGGTGCATCTAGGCCCCATAAGTTGGTTGATGGGGGTAAATAGGGTTTTGTCCTTGTGGGGTGCATTTATATAGTATTGGGCAGCCCACCCATTTTATAATTATATTTGTCATTTGTAGGCTGTAAGCCAGAAATTGTGCACTATATTTACCAGTGTGACTGACACCCTATGTAAGCCTTATCTGGGAGCAATCATAATACGAGGCATCCATCCCCTCCATGTTTGGTGGGATAGTGAGTGGAGGCTTTATTAGTAATTTGCACTTGTGCTGCCCCACCTTTTTACATAGTTACATAGTTATTAAGGTTGAAGGAAGACTTTAAGTCCATCTAGTTCAACCCATAGCCTAACCTAACATGCCCTAACATGTTGATCCAGAGGAAGGCAAAAAAAAACCATGTGGCAAAGAGTAAGCTCCACATTGGGGAACAAAATTTCTTCCCGACCCCACATACGGCAATCAGACTAATTCCCTGGATCAACGCCCTATCAAGGAATCTAGTATATATAACCTGTAACATTATACTTTTCCAGAAAGGTATCCAGTCCCCTCTTAAATTTAAGTAACGAATCACTCATTACAACATCATACGGCAGAGAGTTCCATAGTCTCACTGCTCTTACAGTAAAGAATCCGCGTCTGTTATTATGCTTAAACTTTCTTTCCTCCAGACGTAGAGGATGCCCCCTTGTCCCTGTCTCAGGTCTATGATTAAACAGATCATCAGAAAGGTCTTTGTACTGTCCCCTCATATATTTATACATTAAAATAAGATCACCCCTTAGTCTTTGCTTTTCCAAACTAAATAGCCCCAAGTGTAATAACCTATCTTGGTATGGCAGACCCCCCAGTCCTCTAATAACCTTGGTCGCTCTTCTTGACACCTGCTCTAGTTCAGCTATGTCTCTCTTATACACCGGAGACCAGAACTGTGCACAGTATTCTAAGTGTGGTCGAACTAGTGACTTGTATAGAGGTAAAATTATGTTCTCCTCATGAGCATCTATGCCTCTTTTAATACATCCCATTATTTTATTTGCCTTTGTAGCAGCTGCCTGACACTGGCCACTAAATGTGAGTTTGTCATCCCCCCATACACCCAGGTCTTTTTCATTGACGGTTTTGCCCAGAGTTTTAGAATTAAGCACAGTTATACATCTTATTACTTCTACCCAAGTGCATGACCTTACATTTATCCCCATTAAAGCTCATTTGCCATTTATCAGCCCAAGCTTCTTGTTTACATAAATCATCCTGTAATATAAAATTGTCCTCCCCTGTATTGATTACCCTGCAGAGTTTAGTGTCATCTGCAAATATTGAAATTCTACTCTGAATGCCCCCTACAAGGTCATTAATAAATATGTTAAAAAGAAGAGGGCCCAATACTGACCCCTGTGGTACCCCACTGCTAACCGCGACCCAGTCCGAGTGTGCTCCATTAATAACCACCCTTTGTTTCCTATCCCTGAGCCAGCTCTCAACCCACTTACACATATTTTCCCCTATCCCCATTATTCTCATTTTATGTATCAACCTTTTGTGTGGCACCATATCAAAAGCTTTTGAAAAGTCCATATACACTACATCTACTGGGTCCCCTTGGTCCAGTCTGGAACTTACCTCTTCATAGAAGCTGATCACATTAGTCTGACATGAACGGTCCCTAGTAAACCCATGCTGATACTGGGTCATGAGGTTATTCCTCTTCAGATACTCCAGTATAGCATCCCTTATAAAGCCCTCCAGGATTTTACCCACAGTAGAGGTTAAGCTTACTGGCCTATAATTACCGAGTTCAGTTTTTGTCCCCTTTTTGAATATTGGCACCACATTTGCTATACTCCAGTCCTGTGGTACAGACCCTGTTATTATGGACTTTTTAAAGATTAAAAATAATGGTCTATCAATGACTGTACTTAATTCCTGCAGTACTCGGGGGTGTATCCCATCCGGGCTTGGAGATTTGTCAATTTTAGTGATTTTTAGACACCATTGTACTTCCTGCTGGGTTAAGCCGGTGACACTTAATGGGGAATTTTTGTTATCACTGATCATATTGTCTGCCATGGGATTTTCTGTTGTAAATACTGATGAAAAAAAGCATATTGGCTTTTTCCTCATCCTCATCCACCATTTCACCCAGACTATTTTTAAGGGGGCCAACACTATAATTTTTTAGTTTCTTACTATTTATGTAGTTAAAGAATATCTTGGGATTATTTTTACTCTCTCTGGCAATTAGTCTCTCTGTCTCAGTTTTTGCTGCCTTGATTTGCTTTTTACAGAATTTATTTAATTTTTTGTATTTATTTAATGCCGCATCACTACCTACTTCCTTTAAGTCTCTAAATGCTTTCTTTTTGTCACTTATTGCGCCCCTTACAGCTCTATTTAGCCATATTGGTTTCCTCCTATTTCTAATATGTTTATTCCCATACGGTATATACTGTGCACAGGTCCTATCCAGGATGCTAATAAACATCTCCCATTTTCTTTGTGTATTTTTATGATTCAGGATATCGTCCCAGTTAATTGCACCAAGATTATCTCTCATCCGTTGGAAATTTGCCCTCCTGAAGTTTAGTGTCCTTGTCACCCCTCTACTACACATCTTATTAAAGGATACATGAAAACTTATTATTTTGTGATCACTAGTGTTGAGCGATACCGTCCGATACTTGAAAGTATCGGTATCGGAAAGTATCGGCCGATACCGGCAAAGTATCGGATCTAATCCGATACCGATACCCGATACCAATACAAGTCAATGGGACTCATGTATCGGACGGTATCCCTGATGGTTCCCAGGGTCTGAAGGAGAGGAAACTCTCCTTCAGGCCCTGGGAACCATATTAATGTGTAAAATAAAGAATTAAAATAAAAAATATTGCTATACTCACCTCTCCGACGCAGCCTGCACCTTACCGAGGGAACCGGCAGCGTTGTTTGCTTAAAATTCGCGCTTTAACTTCCTTACGCGAAGTCCCGGCTTGTGATTGGTCGCGCGCCGCCCATGTGGCCGGGACGCAACCAATCACAGCAAGCCGTGACGTAATTTCAGGTCCTTCAGGATTTTAAAATTACGTTCCGGCGTTGTGATTGGTTGCGTCGCGGTCACATGGGCGACGCAACCAATCACAAGCCGTGACGTCACAGGAGGCTGGAGACGCGCGCATTTTAAAATCGTAAAATGCGTCGGAGAGGTGAGTATAGCAATATTTTTTATTTTAATTCTTTATTTTACACATTAATGTTGTTTCGATACCGATACCCGATACCACAAAAGTATCGGATCTCGGTATCGGAATTCCGATACAGCAAATATCGGCCGATACCCGATACTTGCGGTATCGGAATGCTCAACACTAGTGATCACTAAACAAGTGACCCCCAACCCTTATATTTGATATGCGGTCTGGCCAGTTGGTTAATATTAGGTCTAGCAGTGCCCCCCTTCTTGTTGGGTCCTGAGCCAGTTGTAAAAGGTAATTGTCTCTCATAGTTGTCAAAAACCGATTACCTTTGCTGGAACTGCAGGTTTCTGTTCCCCAATCTATTTCAGGGTAGTTGAAGTCCCCCATAATAATGACTTCTCCTTGAGTCGCAGCTTCATCTATTTGCTTTACGAGGATATTCTCTATTGCTTCCATTATTTTTGGAGATTTATAACAAATCCCTATCAGTAATTTATTATTTTTTCCCCTCCCCTTATCTCCACCCACAGGGACTCTACATTTTCATTAAATTCACCTATATTATCACGCCGGATGGGTTTTAAGGACGATTTTACATATAGACATACCTCTCCCCCTCGCTTATCTGTACGGTCATTTCTGCAAAGGCTATAGCCCTGCAAGTTAACAGCCCAGTCATGGCTCTCATCCAGCCATGTTTCAGATATCCCCACCATGTCATAATTATGCTCCAACAACATTAATACTAATTCGTCCATTTTGTTGGCGAGGCTTCTGGCATTAGTATACATGCACTTGATGTTCCTCTCTGTACCTCTATTCTTTCTTAAATTATTAACTGTTCTAACCCCACCCCCTATGCCACCCCCAACTTCCTTATTTGTGCCCAGGTCTCTATCTGCACTATCTTCCCCTCCTATAAATTGAATACCCTCCCCCCCAAATCCCTAGTTTATCATGTGGGTCACTTGCATCCTGCTAAGGCATATGTACAGGTCCTTCTCAAAAAATTAGCATATAGTGTTAAATTTCATTATTTACCATAATGTAATGATTACAATTAAACTTTCATATATTATAGATTCATTATCCACCAACTGAAATTTGTCTGGTCTTTTATTGTTTTAATACTGATGATTTTGGCATACAACTCCTGATAACCCAAAAAACCTGTCTCAATAAATTAGCATATCAAGAAAAGGTTCTCTAAACGACCTATTACCCTAATCTTCTGAATCAACTAATTAACTCTAAACACATGCAAAAGATACCTGAGGCTTTTAAAAACTCCCTGCCTGGTTCATTACTCAAAACCCCCATCATGGGTAAGACTAGCGACCTGACAGATGTCAAGAAGGCCATCATTGACACCCTCAAGCAAGAGGGTAAGACCCAGAAAGAAATTTCTCAACAAATAGGCTGTTCCCAGAGTGCTGTATCAAGGCACCTCAATGGTAAGTCTGTTGGAAGGAAACAATGTGGCAGAAAACGCTGTACAACAAGAAGAGGTGACCGGACCCTGAGGAAGATTGTGGAGAAGGACCGATTCCAGACCTTGGGGAACCTGAGGAAGCAGTGGACTGAGTCTGGTGTGGAGGAAATGGGCTACAGGTGCCGCATTCCCCAGGTAAAGCCACTTTTGAACCATAAACAGCGGCAGAAGCGCCTGACCTGGGCTACAGAGAAGCAGCACTGGACTGTTGCTAAGTGGTCCCAAGTACTTTTTTCTGATGAAAGCAAATTTTGCATGTCATTCGGGAATCAAGGTGCCAGAGTCTGGAGGAAGACTGGGGAGAAGGAAATGCCAAAATGCCTGAAGTCCAGTATCAAGTACCCACAGTCAGTGATGGTGTGGGGTGCCATGTCAGCTGCTGGTGTTGGTCCACTGTGTTTCATCAAGGGCAGGGTCAATGCAGCTAGCTATCAGGAGATTTTGGAGCACTTCATGCTTCCATCGGCTGAAATGCTTTATGTAGATGAAGATTTCATTTTTCAGCACGACCTGGCACCTGCTCACAGTGCCAAAACCACTGGTAAATGGTTTACTGACCATGGTATTACTGTGCTCAATTGGCCTGCCAACTCTCCTGACCTGAACCCCATAGAGAATCTGTGGGATATTGTGAAGAGAAAGTTGAGAGATGCAAGACCCAACACTCTGGATGAGCTTAAGGCTGCTATTGAAGCATCCTGGGCCTCCATAACATCTCAGCAGTGTCACAGGCTGATTGCCTCCATGCCACGCCGCATTGAAGCAGTCATTTCTGCCAAAGGATTCCCGACCAAGTATTGAGTGCATAACTGAACATTATTATTTGATGGTTTTTTTGTTTGTTATTAAAAAACACTTTTATTTGATTGGACGGGTGAAATATGCTAATTTATTGAGACAGGTTTTTTGGGTTATCAGGAGTTGTATGCCAAAATCATCAGTATTAAAACAATAAAAGACCTGACAAATTTCAGTTGGTGGATAATGAATCTATAATATATGAAAGTTTAATTGTAATCATTACATTATGGTAAATAATTAAATTTAACACTATATGCTAATTTTTTGAGAAGGACCTGTATAATGATTTGCTGTAAGTCGCTTTTTTGTGTTTTTTGTTGATTTTATATAATTTCGCTTTTTTGTTACATTTTGGAAAGGCAGAAACATTTCACAAACCGCCTTAGGCTTTATTCACATTGTATTATTGCCATACGTCAGTGGCAACGTCAAGGCTTCTGCCTGAAGCCCTGAAAAACGGGGTTCAGATGTACCTGTTAACGGGACCTTTGACCTTAATAAAGCAGAAGACGTCACTTTCGGCTCTGTTTGACCTCATTTTCAACACTGTCTACACTGTCATTCGACTAAGTTTTTGTGTCAATCTCAAAAAGGTGGACACTGCCGAAAACTAGGTCAACATGACTCCATCTGCTTCAGTAAAGTCAATGGTCATCGGCAGATATTAAAAACGCCTCAATCCAGTTTTTCAGGGCTTAAGACAAAAGCCCCAACTTTGCCACTAATGTGAATGCATCCCTAGGCAAAGTCATGGCTAAAAACCTTCCCCTGAGTGAGATGTGTCAAGTAAATGAACCTCAGATGTTAATAAAAAGATAAATCATATTTTGGTTTATGGGATAACAATGTTATGAGATTGGATAGTAACTCATTACCTTCATAATAAAAGTGGACCAGTAAAATGTGACAACTGTAAAAGACAGATAAGCGGGGGAGGGTCCATCTCAGGGCGTGCTGAGCAGGTGCTGAGCGCATCCAAACTAGTTACCTTCCAAACTGGAGAGAAACCACATGTCCTCTGCTTACAGTTGGCCTCACAATTTCTGTCCAATGGTTTTTAGTTATATTGTTATCTATCGTCATAATCTACTGATAGATTGGGGACAGCTAAATGTTATATTCGCGGGGAACGACAGTCACTATTAAATAAGGGACCCTACCCAGTTCTCTGAATTCGGTCCAGCTTGGACTTCATTCACTACACCTTAACCACTCCCATAACCGTACCCCAAAACTGGGATAGATTCGATGAGAACATAAGGTATATCATGAAATGGGTAGGGTGAATTTCGATATACAAGTTTATGAAAAGGATTTTGATGATTATTATTTTTATTATAATTTAGTGCATTATTGACACATTCCTCTCTGAAATATGTCTCATATCATCCATCTTCTGTTGAACTACTACTCCCATCATATGCATTAGTCTATCTGGGGAACTGTTGCTCAATAACAAGTCCGTAGCTGTCACGACTTCCTGAAAAATGCAAACATTTTTCCTCATAACCTTGAAATATTACTACCAGTAAGAGCCGGCATTTTGTTACTATTTTGGAAGAAAAACATAAATCCTAGTAATTTTCTCAACATTTACAGTGGCTTTTGGGAAACCTACAATAATGTTCTTTATATTGCTAGGCAACGGGCGGCCATTCCTCTCACATGAGGTGAACTGAAGCATTGATTTATCTATTTGTTTTGCAACTAGCACCAGCAGTTTCATTAGTTTGGTCTCCGGGGATGTCCTCCTACCGGCTTAGAGCAGAAATTAACCCATTTATGCTTTGAGATGTAGAAAAATGATATTTCTTCATATTCTAAATAGAGAATTAATGGACTGGACCTCGTACATATGATATTTCACATGTTCTGGGACCCAAAAATTGTGACTGACTTGTGTGATGATGGGTCCAATTACTTCTTCTGTCTTGGCAATTAGAACTTTCCATAAGGTGTCAGATTAGGGCACTAGATGATCCCATCCCAAGCACCCCATTATCAGAAGTGTGGGAGAGACACCTTCTTTCATCAGGTTATAAAAGCCTATTAGAAGCAAAAAAAATAAAGGGGTTTCGGGACTATAATATTTTTTTTCTAGTGGGGCTAAGAATTGGCAGACAGGTGTCAGGATCAGCTACCCGACGGGCACTCACGGGCGGCTGCATAGGGGGTTAGCCTGGACGTCTGGTGCTGGGGACAGCCTGTGACACCGGGGAGCCATGAGAGCGGTACCAGTGGTGCTTGTAGGAGCTGGTCACTCTCCAGAGAAGGCAAACAGGACCTGCGGTCACGTGACCCTGAGTCAGAGGGGATGGGCAGAGCCTAGCGCCGCTGTTTGAGCCTACAGCACGGGGCTGCAGCAGCTCCAGGGGAAAAGTGCAACAGGGAGAGTAGACCCCAGGGATGTAAAAAAGGGGTGACAGGAAAACACATAGTCTCACAAGCCAAAGTCAAACACAGAGAGGTCAGAGCAGTACACAGGGGTAGTCAGAAGAATAGTCAGGACGTAGCAAGAGATCAGTAAACCAGAACGGGCAATAGACAGTACAAAAACAGCATTCAAGAATCACAATGGGGATGGAAACAGATCAGAAACCAAACAGATAGACAGTAGTACATGCACAAAGCAGAGGCACACCAGGGTCAGGCACACTCAGCCAAGGGTCAGAGTAGATACGACCAAGATTGGCCTCATAGTAAGGCTATAAAAAGCCTCTCAGGACCCAGAAAGAGGCCATCTGAGTTAATCCTGCAACTACCTGACCCGAGAACCCAGTAAACCATGACAACACGTAGTTGCTAACCTGCCTGTTTTACCCAGCCGCTCCTGTCGACAATTCTGCTGTTTCATTCGACCTCACGTCAACAGAGCAGCTCTTCTTCCTCTTCTGGGTTGCTCGGCCAATGCAGTTAGGCAGCGGTGAGCTGGCTGTCAAGCAGTATGAGATCGGCAATCACGACCTGTCAACAGAGCAGAGCGGAAGAGAAGCCGATGCTCTATTGACGTGACGTCACCGGAAGCTGCAGAATCGCCAACAGGAGCGGTCAATGAGAACTCTGAGCCGGCAGAGATCAGTGCCAAGCAGAACAGGCAAGATAGTTAGCAAAGACGTGCCTATAAGTTCTTGGGCACATAGGAAAATATTAAATAGTCCCGGATAACGCTTTTAAATGGGTTGTCCACCTCTGAAGACAATTTTTTTTAACTTTCATACATGTACTGTATTTGGGTCTAAAAAAAATTCCACAATGGGGTTTTATTAAAAATGTTGCACCATTTTGATTTTGCTGGCTGTTGTTTACACCTTGATGTAGACCATGGTGGTAAATAGCTGAGAAGAGCTAAAAAAACGACAGATAAAAGGGGTACAAATTCCCTATCAGCCCATCATAGATGGCCGACTGACCGATTCTCAGTTAACTCTGTCTGTAGCCAGCAATACGGTGCAACACGGAGACTATAAAGGAGGCAAATGTTGAAACTCTTTTTTAATGAAACTGAATTGCAAAAAAGTGTTTTTTAGCCCCAATTAGTAAATAAATAAACAAAACTGTCCTTAAAAGTGAGCAACGCTTTTAAGGGCCACATGGCTCTCTGCTGACGATTTCAGATTGCCAACATTTCCCTACTAAGCTTTTACCCCTCGACACCTGGCTGCAATAGCGACTTCAGAAATATCTTAATGAAGTATTGAACTAAATTTTTGCCTTTTACACTAAAAATGGTAAAGACTTGCAAAAGTAGGAACGTGACAACATTATATGGTTTGCTGCTGTAGCTTTTTAATTAAATGGCTTGATAATACCACTTATTGACATATATACTTTTGTGATTCACCAGTAGCTATGATGGTGCATTTACTAAAGTCTGCTATTTACGGTGATAGTGAGCTATTGAATTTTCCATCCAATGTTGCATTTGGGAATGAAGAAACAACTTTATCCAGAGCCAGTGGAGTAACTAGAGTCTGATGGACCATGGAGCAAAATTTGGATCTGGGCGTCCCATCCATAATGGTCAGAGGTGTCGGCCCTTGTAGTGTTTAAATCCTGTGAAGACAAATGTGTTCTCCCACTCCTCCTCCAATACTTGGTTCCCTTCCATATGTCAGCTCATCCTGGGCCTCTTCCAGGTATATACTGTATGTGCCCCATCCTGGGCCTCTTCCAGGTATATACGTCCCCCATCCTGTTATAAATGTTCCCCATCCTGGTATATATATCAGTCCATCTTTTGCTCCTCTAGGTAGATATGTCCCTCATCCTGGGCCCCTTCCTGGTATATATGTGCCCCATCTTGGGCAACATCCTGGTATATATGTCCCATATCCTGCTAAAAATGTCCCCCATCCTGGTATATATATACACTCACCGGCCACTTTATTAGGTACACCATGCTAGTAACGGGTTGGACCCCCTTTTGCCTTCAGAACTGCCTCAATTCTTCGTGGCATAGATTCAACAAGGTGCTGGAAGCATTCCTCAGAGATTTTGGTCCATATTGACATGATGGCATCACACAGTTGCCGCAGATTTGTCGGCTGCACATCCCAAAGATGCTCCATACAAGGCAGGATGGATCCATGCTTTCATGTTGTTTACGCCAAATTCTGACCCTACCATCCGAATGTCGCAGCAGAAATCGAGACTCATCAGACCAAGCAACGTTTTTCCAATCTTCTACTGTCCAATTTCGATGAGCTTGTACAAATTGTAGCCTCAGTTTCCTGTTCTTAGCTGAAAGGAGTGGTACCCGGTGTGGTCTTCTGCTGCTGTAGCCCATCTGCCTCAAAGTTCGACGCACTGTGCGTTCAGAGATGCTCTTAGGCCTACCTTGGTTGTAACGGGTGGCGATTTGAGTCACTGTTGCCTTTCTATCAGCTCGAACCAGTCTGCCCATTCTCCTCTGACCTCTGGCATCAACAAGGCATTTCCGCCCACAGAACTGCCGCTCACTGGATTTTTTTTCTTTTTCGGACCATTCTCTGTAAACCCTAGAGATGGTTGTGCGTGAAAATCCCAGTAGATCAGCAGTTTCTGAAATACTCAGACCAGCCCTTCTGGCACCAACAACCATGCCACGTTCAAAGGCACTCAAATCACCTTTCTTCCCCATACTGATGCTCGGTTTGAACTGCAGGAGATTGTCTTGACCATGTCTACATGCCTAAATGCACTGAGTTGCCGCCATGTGATTGGCTGATTAGAAATTAAGTGTTAACAAGAAGTTGGACAGGTGTACCTAATAAAGTGGCCGGTGAGTGTATATATATATATATATACAGCTCTGGTAAAAATTAAGAGACCACTGAAAAATGTTCAGTTTGTCTGATTTTTCTCTTTATAGGTATATTTTTGAGTAAAATGTAAATTGTTCTTTTATTCTATAAATTTCTGACAACATGTCTCTAAATTTCCAAGCAATTCATTTTGTATTTTTTTCTGACAAAGAAGAATGGTCAAAATAAAAAAAAGTGCTTTCAGACCTAAAATAATGCAAAGAAAACAAGTTCATAATCATTTAGGCTATGTGCACACGTAAGAAAAGAGGTGCAGAATTTTCTGCACAAAATCAGCATCTCCTGGCAGAATCCGCAGCTGCGGATTTGCCTCGGTTTTCATGCGGATTTTGTGCAGTTTTTATGCGGAATTGATGCGGATTTTGTGCGGATTTTCAGCGGTTTTTGCCACTGCAGATTTTTATCATGGAGGGGCGCAGAAACGCTGCAGATCCACACAAAAGAAGTGACATGCACTTCTTTGAAATCCGCAGCAATTCCGCACTGATTTTTCTGCACCATCTGCACAGCTATTTATTTTACCCCATTGATTTACATTGTACTGTACATCACAGTGCGGATCTGCAGCGTTTCTGCGCGGAAAAATCCGCTGCGGATCCGCAGCAAATCCACATCGTGTGCATATAGCCTTAAAAACAACAACACTAATGTGTTAACTCAGGAAGAATTCAGAAATCAATATTTTGTGGAATAACCATGATTTTTAATCACAGCTTTCATGCGTCTTGGCATGCTTTCCAGCAGTCTTTCACACTGTTTCTGGTGCAAAAATGTAAGCAGTTCTTCTTTGTGTGATGGCTTGTGACTATCCATCATCCTCATGATTACATTTCAGAGGTTTTCAATGGGGTTCAGGTCTGGAGATTGGGCTGCCCATGACAGGGATTTGATGTGGTGGTCTCTTATTTTTTTTCCAGAGCTGTATATGTCCCCCATCCTGGGCCCCATTCTGGTATATATGTGCCTTATCCTGGGTCTCTTCCAGGTATATTTGTCCCCCATTCTGAGCCCCTTCCTCGTATATATGACCCCCATCCCGGGCCACTTCCTGGTATATATGTCCCCCATTCTGTGCCACTTCCTGGTATATATGACCCCCATCCTGAGCGCCTTCCTCGTATATATGTCTGTCATGGTTCCCAATGGCAAGGGAACGTCAGAAACATAAAAACATAAATAACGGACGAGCTCTTGGGTGATGGAATCTCGAGCTGACCGTGAGCTAAATCTACCACACAACTAATAGCAGCCAGGGAGCATATCTACGATTTTCCCTAGATGCCACGCGCCAGCCGGAGGACTAACTACGCCTGGTAGAGGAAGAAACAGACCTGGCTTACCTCTAGTGAAATACCCCAAAGATGATAGAAGCCCCCCACATATAATAACGGTGAGTTCAGAGGAAAAGACATACACAGTATGAAAGTAGATTTAGCAAAGAGAGGTCCACTTACTAGATAGCAGAAGGATACAAAAGGGGACTTCACGGTCAGCTGAAAACCCTTTCAAAATACCATCCTGAAATTACTTTAAAACTCCTGTGTCAACTCATGACACAGGAGTGGCAATTTCAGCCCGCAAGAGCTTCCAGCTACAGAGAATCACAGAACTGTAAACTGGACAAAAGATACAAAAAGAAAAGGACTAAGAGTCCACTTAGCTGATCAGCAGACTAGTAGCAGGAACATGCAACCGAATGGCTCTAGTTACAATGATGACCGGCAAGGAAATGACTGGAGAGCAAGGTTAAATAGGAAACTCCCAAATACTGATGGGAGCAGGTGAACTGAGACAGAAAGCACACACAAGTCACCAGTACCACCAGCAACCACCAGGGGAGCCCAAAAGCAGATTCACAACAGTAGCTAAATCTACCACACAACTAATAGCAGCCAGGGAGCATACCTACGATTTTCCCTAGATGCCACGCGCCAGCCGGAGGACTAACTACGCCTGGTAGAGGAAGAAACAGACCTGGCTTACCTCTAGTGAAATACCCCAAAGATGATAGAAGACCCCCACATATAATAACGGTGAGTTCAGAGGAAAAGACATACACAGTATGAAAGTAGATTTAGCAAAGAGAGGTACACTTACTAGATAGCAGAAGGATACAAAAGGGGACTTCACGGTCAGCTGAAAACCCTTTCAAAATACCATCCTGAAATTACTTTAAAACTCCTGTGTCAACTCATGACACAGGAGTGGCAATTTCAGCCCGCAAGAGCTTCCAGCTACAGAGAATCACAGAACTGTAAACTGGACAAAAGATACAAAAAGAAAAGGACTAAGAGTCCACTTAGCTGATCAGCAGACTAGTAGCAGGAACATGCAACCGAATGGCTCTAGTTACAATGATGACCGGCAAGGAAATGACTGGAGAGCAAGGTTAAATAGGAAACTCCCAAATACTGATGGGAGCAGGTGAACTGAGACAGAAAGCACACACAAGTCACCAGTACCACCAGCAACCACCAGGGGAGCCCAAAAGCAGATTCACAACATATGTCCCCATCCTGTGCCCTTTCCTGGTATACATGTCCCCCATCCTGGGTCACTTCCTGGTATATATGTCCCCCGTCCTGGGCCCCATCCTGGTATATAGGTCCCTCATCCTGGTATATATGTGCTTCTTCCAGGACCCCTTCCTTGTATATATGCACCCCACCCCGGTATATATGTCCCTCATCCTGGTATATATGTGCTTCTTCCAGGACCCCTTCCTTGTATATATGCACCCCATCCCGGTATATATGTCCCCCATCCCGGTATATATGTCCCCCATCCTGGTATATATGTTGTCTCTCATCCTGGTATATATGTCCCTCTTCCAGGACCCCTTCCTTGTATATATGCACCCCATCAAGGTATATATGTCTCTCATCCTGGTATATATGTCTCTCATCCTGGTATAAATGTCCCTCTTCCAGGACCCTTTCCTTGTATATATGCACTCCATCCCGGTATATATGTCTCTCATCCTGGTATATATGTCTCTCATCCTGGTATATATGTCCCTCTTCCAGGACCCCTTCCTTGTATATATGCACCCCATCCTGGTATATATGTCCCCCATCCTGGTATATATGTCCCTCTTCCAGGACCCCTTCCTTATATATATGCACCCCATCAAGGTATATATGTCTCTCATCCTGGTATATATGTCTCTCATCCTGGTATAAATGTCCCTCTTCCAGGACCCCTTCCTTATATATATGCACCCCATCCCGGTATATATGTCTCTCATCCTGGTATATATGTGCTTCTTCCAGGACCCCTTCCTTGTATATATGCACCCCATCCCAGTATATATGTCCCCCATCCTGGTATATATGTTGTCTCTCATCCTGGTATATATGTCCCTCTTCCAGGACCCCTTCCTTGTATATATGCACCCCATCCTGGTATATATGTCTCTCATCCTGGTATATATGTCCCTCTTCCAGGACCCCTTCCTTGTATATATGCACCCCATCCTGGTATACATGTCTCTCATCCTGGTATATATGTCTCTCATCCTGGTATATATGTCCCTCTTCCAGGACCCCTTCCTTGTATATATGCACCCCATCCTGGTATACATGTCCCTCATCCTGGTAAATATGTCCCTCTTCCAGGACCCCTTCCTTGTATATTTGCACCCCATCCTGGTATATATGTCCCTCATCCTGGTAAATATGTCCCTCTTCCAGGACCCCTTCCTTGTATATATGCACCCCATCCTGGTATATATGGCCCCCTCTGCAGTCGTTATGCCTCTGTACAGAGCCATGTTATTGAGTTTGTTTCTTTTTTTCCCCCATCTCCCCACTATTTGGGATGGAAATATTCTGACAGCTCACTATATGTAAACTGAGTTTTGCATTTTGGTATAAATTCCCTTTAAGAAACGAGTGACATAAAAAAAATCAATTTCTCTCCTACAATAAAGCGTTTCTATACTCGGGTTGTGAATAGCTCCGGCTGTAGAGAGGCTTTCTGTACTTTGTCTACCTTGCATCTTTTTCAGTGATGTCTCTGCGGAAGCGTATGAAGCGTGTAATACAGTTACCGGCGTTCCTGCCTTAAGAGTAACATGACTGAAGCTTTTGTAGCTCCACGTATAAACAATGCTATTAACCTATTTTTTCCTTGAAAGGCCTTCATTACAAATACTTATCCTATTGATGTACAGTAATGTGCTCCAGCAAGTGGGAGGAGAGAGGCAGATGCTGTACAATGGAGACATCTGCTGTTTACTCAACAGCAGCAAATGTGACGGAGCCTTTGGGGAATCCTGTTTGGCCGGGTTTAATTAACCTAATTCTATGTATAGAGTAAGTTCTAAAATTACCTTATCCCGTACAGGAAATATTAGAGTCATGCTCAAACATTGTATTATCTATTGATCAGCGTGGATGCAGCATGTGAAAAGATCAGTATGTGCGACCCGAACTGTCAAGACGTCATGACTCATGAGAAGTCTCCACGAGTATGGTGTTTTTTTCTTTTTTTGCTCTCACTTATATGATGTCCCAGTCTCTGATGTCCCTAGTACTAGACATTCAGTTATTGCCCCTTGGTCATCACTTCTGTAGGGTTATAACATGACATTGCCTATTCCAAAACTGATCAGTGTGCTCAATGCCAGGAAGCTTCTGTCCAGCTCCATTTTTTATGATCTGAGATAGTAACTATCTTCTCTAGGAATACAGTAGTAAAACTTGGGATTCAGTTTGGCCCGATATTAAATATTCTGTCCTGTGATTTTATTGTGTGGTATGCATATAAACTACAAAGTGGACTTCCTGAGAATGTGGCGCCAATGTGGGCTGTTTCTTTATATTCCATGTAAAGTGTAGCCCTGAGTCAGAGAGATCTCACTAACAGAGTGGACCATGTTGGATTCCTTGGGCGTACCAGAGGACTTCATTACGAGAGACCAACCTTCATCTATACAGAACATGTACGAACGCATTGGCACACCCAAGGAATCAAACACTTGATTTATTATTATTACCTTTGATTGGTGTGGATTTGTGGTCAAGAGACCATGGGTCCGAAAATTGTCTATTACGTTTGTGCTCTATGTTCCTCACTCTTGATGTTTGATCAAGAGCTTCTGCCCCTGGGTTGAGCAGTGATGTTATCAGGACCCAGACCTCCACAGATTAACAATTCTAAGCTATCACATATCATAAAAGTTTAAAAATGTAGCCACCCTTATTTTTGTTGTTGTTGTGCACACACACAACATATCGCACCATCGGTAAGGTGTAAGAAAAAAAAGACTTCGGTGGTAAATGATTGGCTCTGAAGTTACCCCCAAAAAATACTTCTGCAGGATCTATGGGACTCTTATTTTGCCTGACAATTTCAGGATCTACAAGTATGGATAGTCCCCGAATTACAGCTCCTACACCCACTATTCCTTTTAAATAAGCAATATCAATATATGCAATTTGTGAATTTGTTTGTAAATTTATCAATCATAAGATGGACAGAAGCAAAAATAAAGCTACGTTCCCACGATGAGTATTTGGTGAGTTTTTGATGTTACAGATTTTCTAAACCATTTCTGCACTTATTAGGTAAATGAGGTTACTTGTGTTTTTTTCATTGTGTTTTTGGGTGAATGTTTAAGCATGTGTTTTTATCACATTTTTGACTGCATTTTTTTGTCTTTATGTCTTTTTTTGTTTTTACGTCATGTTTTAGATAAAGCTGCTTTGTTTTTTATACTTCTTGGCATTTGTCTTTGACAAAGATTTACTCATACAGTCATGTGCGTATTTCTTGTGTTTTTAGTGCGGAAACAAAAAATGCATATGTGTTTTTTTCCTGCAAATTTTCCGCATCTATTGCAATTCTATGGGGAAAAATTGCACTCGAAACTCAACGTACCCGCAAGAGAAATTGACATGTTGTGGATTTCAAATGTGCGCCACAGATCAGTTTACACAGTGCAATAAAAAAAAATTTCAGTAGGCATGAGATTTCTTTAAATCCCATCCACTTTGATGGAACTTTAAGACTCTGTGTTTATTTTTTGCTCAGTGAAAATCTGCATTATCAAAAATATACCAAAAACTCATTGTGGAAACTTAACCCAACATCTCATAAAATTCGCTAAAAAATGACCTAAATTTCCAACATGAGTGCGGGATTTTTATTATAGATCTCAGCCTTTTTCTATATACTTATTTTTAACATTTGTGTCATATGAAGTTATTTTTGTCACTAAGGATCAAGGTGGTTTTGTGTCGTCTGGGTGACTTTTAGCAGTTCTTGTAGACGTATAAAAATATAGTTTTTTGGTATTTTTTATAACTTTTCCAGACTGTGCTCTTTGCTAATTTATTGCATAAACTTGGGATTAACACTTTCTGACACATCACAAATCATCACTCATGTGAATCCTTTTCTTATTTTTTTTTCCTGTCTAATTAATTGGCATCACATAGGGCATGAGAGAAACAACACAGTGGGTGATCTGTTTCCAACTTCTGAAAACCACTTCCTGACATAAATTGAACTTGACCTTAGAATAATGACAAGGCCGGAGATGAAGTGACAACCGTTTTGCTTTATTTTACACGAACGTACTGTTAAATGAAATTATTTCTTAAAGGAGCCCTGCAGGCAAAACTGATAAAAGGGTTTTCTCTCTAAATCTGCCATGTGGGTGAGGGGGTGTAGAAATGTTATAATCGGAAATTAAAGGTCCATTTATTGTTAACATTGTCCAACATGTTTTCACCTGCTGCCTCTCCGCACCAATAAACATACAAGAACGATATCTATATGGAAGGAAAACAGGTATTGGACAATCATTTAAACTATTTGTGTTTAATTTTTTCAAGAATACGCTATTCTGTAGGACACTATGGAGGTTCCATCTTTGGGACACCCATCTCTTGTCTAAAGAGGGGTCTTGGGACCACAATTCAGCAATCTGAAGTGGTTGGCTGAGAAAGGTAGAAATAGGGGAGTGCTGGGGATAATGTCCAACATTTTGCCTAAGGGAACTTTTTGGGCAAGTTGAACAAACATGTGGACAATCAATGGACATCATTAAATATTTCATATCTCCAACAATATTGCAGTTTAGGAAATTAGTATTGACCATTGGTTTCAGCCATTTATACCAAACAGGGCAATTTCTTTAAGGAAGGTCAATCTCTTATCATAGTCCATAAGTGAGGTTTATGGCCCCTCGGCTCCTTAGCCCTTGAGACCGATTGCTTAGTGAAACTCTAAATGTTAACATATTTTACTTTCCATAAATTATGTATTGAGTCTACAGTTTATAGCTATCTTCTATTCTCCGTTCACACGAAAACGTTATAATTGTGACTTTTTCTCAAGGTGCAAAGGAATCTTAGGGTCCCAGATTTTATTGTAACCTCTTCTTCCCCCATTTTTATGCTAGTAGGATAATTTTATGTCAACTATTTTTGCCTACTATGGGAAATCAAGACAATCAGGTGTGGGATCACAAAACGTAAGCTTTTTTTTATGAATAGCGCTAATTACTGTATTATATGACTGCGCTGCATAGCGATTACATGGGAAATCGATTATATGAAAATCAGCAATGAAGTCACTGGATAAGGTCTTCAAATCAAGGAACATTTCACTGGCAACAAAGACACGGCTCGTACATAGTTTGGTCTTTTCTGTGTGAACATACGAATGCAAAACCTGGATGATGTAGAAACAGGACAGAAGAAAAATCAACGCCTTCGAAATATGGTGCTGGAAAAGGAAAATATCAATACCATGGATGGCAACAAGAACAAGCAAATTAATTTTTGAACAAATTAAGCCAAACAAGTCACTCATAACAATGATCACCAAGTTACGACGTGCCTACTTTGGACGCATCATACAAAAAGAGCAATCACTGAAGAAGAACATCATGGTCGGAAGACAAGAAGGAACAAGGTGAAGAGGAAGACCAGCAGCTCGATGGCTTGATACTAATAAGATAACAGTGGAGAAGACCTTGGTGGACTTATCCAGGCTTGCACATGATCGATCTTCATAGAGATTGTTCATCCATCAAGTCACCATAGTTCAAGTCTGAGCAGAAGGTCATTGAAAAAATTGTATGGCACAGACATTTTTGCTCAATGGCCATTTTTACAGGATTTCTGAGCTTATGAATACTGATTGTCATTTACAATATAAATAGTAAAGAATTTTGGAAAAAAGCAGATGAGAGGTACGCGGCTGTATAAATGATTGACACATTCGCAGAACATCTCTTCCTCTCAAAACATTCAACATATGCTGTTAAAAAATAGAATTCCCTCTAAAGAGTTTCCAAGTGTCTAATCTTAGTAACTATGTCTGGAAATATTGAGACATGGGGTTTAGATTTTAAATTCTAATGTAGTTTACCCAAAGAAAATTAATGGAATTCAGACTGTACAGGAAGCCCTGAAGACCTTTACAGAGGGCTGCGCAACTGTGAGTTTCAATGACCTGCAAAGCTGCCGGGTCAAAGAATGAGTAAATTTAAAAGGAATTAAATTATATATCAAATCTTCTTTGTGAAGATGCACAGGATGTAGGACTAGGTCAAAAGGAATGTGGATGAGGCAAAATTAGAAAGCGAAAGAAAGTGCAATATGTCACTGGTCAAAGATTTGAGCTTATAGATGGAACCTCAGCCTCCGATTTTTATAAGGGATCTGAGAATTTCTGGAATTCGGAGTTAAAGAAAATCAGTAAATTCCTAAGTAGGCAGACAATGAGTTACCTTAAAAAAAAAAAGCAAATATATGTCTAGAGACTATAATTTTGGAAAACTTGCCTGATAAATGAAGTATTCCTAAAGAATGTATCTTCTTCAAGTCCAAATATTGTGACTGTCTTCTGTCATGTTGATAAAAATTCTGTTCAGTAGTTCCTCAATTCTTGGAAATGTTTCAAGGAGGGAGATGTTTTTTATTACTTTCCTAAAGGCTTGTCATTAGTTTTTTTTTAGACCAAAATGAAATCTGATTATTCAGGGGCAGAATTAGGTTAAGTTTGGTCCAGATCTACCAGATCACTAATAATTGTGATAGAAGACTCTCGGACACTTGGCTGAGAATAGCTGTGAGGTGTAACGGACACTCTACTGTTGGTGGCCATCCAGATGATCTTGTTATGGAAACAAGAAGTTAGACTTTGACATTACTGATTTTATGGTACTTTGAAATAAGAGGACCATCCAAGCTCTCTGAATAACTGTGGTAATCATTACTGGGCAAACATTACTGATCAATCTTGTTCTGATGATAAAAAAGACCATAATTGACTGCATTATCCTGTTTATCAACCCAATGCATGGTAATATTATCTTTTTATCTTGACACTTGACTAGAAGGTCAAGTAGCAATGCAGACAAATTGGTTGTGCCATTTAGAAGTGTTTTATATAATTTGTCAAAGAAATTCAAGGAAAACCAAAAGTGTATTATTAGGGATGCTAAACGTCTTACATTTGTCTGCCTTTTTGATGCTCATGGCCAACAGCAGTGCTGTCGATTTCAGCAGCGTTTGTCCCTTTTTTAAGTTGACACAATAGAGTAGGAGGCTGCTACTTTCTTTCCACTTTAAAAGAGGTACATTACAACTAGAATAGAGATCAGACAGAGTACAAAGTGACTCCATCTGCTTTATTAAAGTGAATGGCTTTCTTAGTGCTCCAACGTGGGTTTTGTCCGAATTCCATGTTTTGGGTCTTCCAAAGGGAACCCATGAGTGTCAAAAGTGGGGTCTAGCATATTGTGAACATGCGCTAACTGCAAGATGGGATGAAAATACCAATCCTGTGGAATATTTCTGATATATAAAACCTATGCTTGTATCTATGTTGTCCGAATCCTGTTTCTTGTACAAAATATCAAGGGGTGTAAGACCAAATGGCAAAGTTGGGAGTGCTTTGTAGAGTGCATACTCACATTGTCTAGTTGTGCAAAAGTCATGAAAACACTCAGACACAACATGAGGCTGGATAATCAAATCTTCTGAACGACAGATGATCCACTTGGGGAACCAACCAAGGGTCAAAATGCTGGAAAGTTCAGGGAAAAAGTAAGTTCCAAAAAAGCGCTGCTAATAGGAGAAACCAGATAGTTGGAGAAAAAAAAAAATCTTATTAGATTACAACAGGCTACAAGTTTCCAAACCGATCAGGTTTCTTCATCAGGCTTGTGGGACCCCCACCTATCCCGTGCCATTTTTCATTGAATTCTCGCTTTCTTAGGCACCTAGATGGATCACGATAACGTTGACCATGCTACAGTTTCTGCCATGCCTACAAATGTTGCTACTTTGCTTTGTGGGACCTAAGCTATTCGCGGTATTGCTCCATCAGTATGTGGAGTATGGCGCTTATACGACAACCATATTAAGGGTTAACACCATGGGTATTGCGTGTCCTCCTGTATTTCCTAATGAACTTGAATTATTCTAAGAAATGTCAAATCATCAGTGTTTCCCGGATCGGAATATTCTAATACAATTCTATTACCTCTCAGGCTCCGTGACATCTGACGGGGGAATCAGACGCTATTTGTGGGTGAGTGAGTTGCTGGTTGCAGCAGAGAAAAATTATAAGACCTGTCACAGAAACATTGGTATCATGTCAAGGATGAGCCGCTGAAATGTCAGCACTCGGCTCGGCAGCACATAGCGGTGCTACCCAACAACAAAAAAGATACAAATAGCTTGTTAGATGGATACACATAACCTACACAACCATACATTGCATACAAACTATGCATTAGCCTTACAGACGTATGAGATCTGCCTTGCAGAAGAAGGAAGGAGGGGGAAGGGGAGCACAAAAAAAAGAATTTTTACAGCTTTGCTACTGTTTAAATATTCAAGGAAGATAAAAGGACTTGCATTAAACATGCTGAGTAGAAAAGCTGCATTCTTAAACAAAACTGGAAATTGGCTAAAGGAATACATCTCTATACATCATACCCAGCCGATCCTGCTCTAAAGGCAGAAATATAATAAAGTGTAAAGCACTTAGCGCTACAGATGGCGACAGCGTCCTTATCATGTAAATGCCGGAGAGTGCAGCCGCTTTCTTCCCCAAAAAATTCCCCTAAATCAGCTTTCTGACTACGTACGGATTACGGCGTCCCCCGCATGGTAGTGGCTGCCAATCTGACGCTGACTTATAGATTTTGTAACGTTACTTATTTATATGCTTGACGAGATGGGATAATGGTCAGAGATGGAACAAATCGGAGATCATTACAAGATACAGGCAAACTCTTCATTGACGGCTCATTGATTTGCATGGTTCAGCTATAGGGAATCTGCCGTGAACAACCAGAAGCCGAGGGGCTCAAACTCAGGGTCAAAACAAAATGGGAGCGGAGGAGAATTTCAATACTTAGTGATGGTGACTTATATATTGCTGCTATTTGCCTTCTAGCTAAAAGGGGAACTCCATGTTTGGAAACTCATCATAAATTACTCGCAATTAAGTTTCTTATACTCAGAAATAGTTTACTCTTAGCTGGTGGTGTATGGAGTTAAATGGGTAAAAAATGGAAACACCGATATGTCACTTTTCTTTAAAACCTTATAAGATAAACTGTAAAACCATGTGTAAGACCGGCAGATGAGAGAAATGACGACAAAGTGATAAATGGATGGTTGGATAGATAATAGATAGACAGATGATAGAAAGATGATAGAAAGATAATATAGATAGATAGATAGATAGATAGATAGATGAGATAGATAAATAGATAATAGATAATATATAGATAGATAATAGACAAATAGATAGATAGATAATAGATATATAATAGATAGATAGATAGATAGATAGATAGATAGATAGATAGATAGATAATATATAGATAGATAATAGATAATATATAGATAATAGATAGGTAGATAATAGATAGATAATATGTAGATAGATACTAGATAGATAGATAACAGATGGATAGATAATAGATAGATAACAGATAGATAATAGATAGATAGATCATAGATAGATAATACATAGATAGATCATAGATAGATAGATGGATAATATATAGATAGATAATAGATAGGCAGATAATAGATAGATAATAGATAGATAGATGATAGATAGATAGATGATAGATAGATAGATAGATAGATAGATAGATAGATAGATAATTTAGATAGATAGATAGATAGATAGATAATATATAACAGATAGATAATAGATAGATAGATAGATGATAGATAGATAGATGATAGATAGATAGATAGATAGATAGATAGATAATAGATAGATAGATAGATAATTTAGATAGATAGATAGATAGATAGATAATATATAACAGATAGATAATAGATAGATAGATAGATAGATAGATAGATAGATAGATAGATAGATAGATAGATAGATAGATAATTTAGATAGATAGATAGATAGATAGATAGATAGATAGATAGATAGATAGATAGATAGATAGATAGATAGATAATAGATAACAGATAGATAATAGATAGATAGATAGATAGATAGATAGATAGATAGATAGATAATTTAGATAGATAGATAGATAGATAGATAGATAGATAATAGAGGGATATTAAATAGATATTAGATAGATAGGACAATTCTAGTTAATAGAATAGGATAGTAGGATTGGTATCTTCTATCCATATAGTACACTTCAGCTTCCTAGGATACAGTACAGGTGTTCTGCTGTCGATACTCCATACTGTTTGAGTCCTCCATACCCTTTGAGTGCTCCATACTTTTTGAGTCCTCCATACCCCTTGAGTCCTCCATACCCTTTGAGTCCTCCATACACTTTGAGTCCTCCATACCCCTTGAGTCCTTCATATCCCTTGAGTCTTCCATACCCTTTGAGTCCTCCATCCATATCCCTTGAGTCCTCCATATCCCTTTAGTCCTCCATATCCTTTGAGTCCTCCATACCCTTTGAGTCCTCCATATCCCTTGAGTCCTCCATACCCTTTGAGTCCTCCATATCCCTTGAGTCCTCCATACCCTTTGAGTCCTCCATATCCCTTGAGTCCTCCATACCCTTTGAGTCCTCCATATCCCTTGAGTCCTCCATACCCTTTGAGTCCTCCATATCCCTTGAGTCCTCCATACCCTTTGAGTCCTCCATATCCCTTGAGTCCTCCATACCCTTTGAGTCCTCCGTACCCCTTGAGTCCTCCATACCCCTTGAGTCCTCCATACCTGTTGGCCATACAAGAGTTATATCTGTGCAGTAATAAACTACTTCATGCCGTTATATGGGAGCTTCCCAGGTAATTCTTATATTACCTCTTCATTCCACAGAATTAATAGTGAAGATACCAGCTGTGTGCCACATGGAGTAGAAGTAATTATCGCACACGTATCTCCTCTCCTGGTGAAGAATAGTCGCCCATGTCTAACCACAATCGCCCCGTGCTTTTTATTCATAAATGCGGTTTTATCTTCAGAAAAGCAGGCTGATATAGAGCTTCATCTGCAATGTGACAGAACTGCGTGGAAACCTAGAACTTTGGGCTGACATATGAGGCTTTTACTTCCCTCGGACAAGTTTGAGTGGCAATAGATATAAAGTGACATTACACTCGACATTTTGATATATGGGGGAGCGGTCACATCCGTCAGATTACATAAAGTGAGCGGCACAATCTATCAGGCTGGATAGGAGACGCGGTCATGCTCCTCAGCCACACTATCAGAATTAAACTGAGCAGTAAACATACTGGATCATGGCCAGGTCTGAGCGGCAGGGAATGCTATTAAATTAAAGGGGTTGCCCACTTTAAACAATCCTTTTTTGGTTAGAAGGGTCCCTTGGTGATAAGCTGATCACATACTGTCTAGCGACCTGTTAGGTGATTATCTGTAAAGATCAGCAAAGCGCAGCAGCACGTGTTCTATTTCCCAGCAGCGCCACCACTGGTGAAATGAAGCATTACGCAGAATGCCTTGCAATCAATGCTTTATCTTTGCAGCATATGCATATACTGAGAGCTGCAAATAATATCCTGAAAAGATTTTCTGGGTGTTTAAAGCGGACCTGTTCTTTTTTTAAAAGAAGCTAACTATTGCTCTTATTTTATTCACGCCGCTTCCATGAATATGCTGTTTATTTTTTCCTTATAAACTCACCATATGTTTCCAGAGATATGGGTCATGTAATTTAGTGCAAATGATTATTGTTCTTAACAAAGGGGTGTGGCTCACAGGCTAGTTATGCAGAGCAGCCTATGGACACGCCCCAGAGGATCCCGCGAGCCACGCCTCATTGAAAAACCTTAAAAACTTGCACTAAATAGAAAGGAACAGATATCTCTGGACCTATATGATGGATTTAAAAAAAGAAAAAAAAAGAATACTCAGGTGAACAGTGAGAATAAAATATGAGCAAAAACTGTCCATTTTTTGAGTTGATCACATGCCTTCAATAACTAATAGCCTGACAGTAGTCATAAAACAGTGGCCCTTAATAGGTTTTTTTTTTTACTTGACCTGCAGTGTTGATGTGAGATACATCTTTTGGCCATGCAAACATCAACACTGAGTTAAGTGATTGACTGCAGCTGTCACACGGTCACACAGATGAACAGCGTGTCATCACAGCAGAAAAGTAAACCAAGACCATTGGCCATTGAGCATTAATGCTGGAACCTTGCGGGACTTAACAGATGAGCATTGGTTATTTTTTTATATTTATTATTACATTTCCTAGGTTCCTGGAGAACCCCTTTGAGAACCTCGCAGTTCTTTCCGAGGTTGTGATTTTGTAGAATGGGCAGATCAGTAATCAGCGTTTACTGGTGATGGATCCTGAACTAGAGGTCTAAATCTACCCAGGACCATGGTCAGCGCCATATATAAATCCATTCATGGCAGAAGGAGTGAGGCGGTGGTAGAAAGAAGATATTGAGATGTTTTTCATTGTTGGGAACATCTGACAAGTGATTAGTGATCTGCAGCAACTCATTGCTATGATGTTAGATGTATTATTATTATTATTTATTATTATAGCGCCATTTATTCCATGGCGGTTTAGTAAAGCGGAGTATATCTCTTGACTTTATCCAATCTGAGTGATATAATAGATGACGTCATATCTATACTACAGCAAAGTTTTACAATAGACTGCATCCATTTGCATATAACATTAATTATGACCTGCAGTCCTATGTAAATTTGCATACAGAAAATGCTTAATTTCTATACATCATGATAACATATAGACGTATATATATATATATATATATATATATATATATATAATTTATTATGATTACTATTATAGGATGAACACTTTTTGATTGCTATGATGATACAAGATAATGGAGCAGGTCAAACTCCAATGTTCACATTTTTGTGAGATTTTTCCCGTCAGGTTTCTCTTGCTCTCTAATGGCCAGAATATCCAGTAAATAAGAAACCTGATATAAGTCAATGGCATCTTTTACTAAATGAATCTTTCAAAAGGCAGAAACCATGATCCCATAAACCTGCAGTCCAATAAAAGGCAAATAAAAGTCAGGTCTTTTGTATCTGTTATATCTAGCGGATATCGATGCACATGCATTGTGGTGCTATATGAATAAGTGAAAAGAAATACAACTCGCAGTAAAAATTGCTATTGTGCCATGAATTCAATGTTTCCTTAGATTAATAAAAAAAGAAGGTAAATTATATCTTGTGATCATAACAAAAACTTAAAAAGTTTGTTTGTAACTTTTTGCCCTACTGGTGAAATATTGATTACAGTACGGTCCATTGTGGCACTATGTCATAGCCTACATCTGAGGATTTTAGTGCTTAAAAGGGGGATTGTTTTTATTTTGTTTGTTTGTTTGTTTTTTTTTTGGGGGGGGCCCTCCACATTACCAAAAAAAAACAACAAAAAAAAACAAACTCTTTTCACTACTATTTATCTATCAGTCTCGTGCCCCTAGTCACCACTGCTGGAAATTATATGTTTTTCTGCCAGAAGAAGCTAGGAGACTGGAGGGGACCCAGGCAGTGCTATATAGAAGTGGCTGGGAATCGGTAGGTACTGTAAGTATAGAATTTTAATGCATGGGCAGAAGGATGGCTCAGTGGTTAGCACCATATGGTGGGCTCAGTGGTTAATGTTGGTTTGCAGAGCTGGGGTCCTGGATTGAAATCCCACCAAGGACAACATCTGCCAGGAGTTTGTATGTTCTCCATATGTTTGCGTGGGTTTACTCCTGGTTCTCCAGTTTCCTCCCACACCCCAAAGACACACAGATAGGGAATCTAGACTGTGAGTCTCAATGGGGACAGTGATGATAATGTATGTAAAGCGCTGCGGAATAAGATAGCGCTATATAAGTGAGTAAAATAAATAAAAATACACAACGCTCGACCCAGTTTAATAAAAAAAAAAGTTTTAGACAACCCTTTGGACCTCAATTGAGGCTTTTATATGTATGCAGTCTTTTATACAAATAGATTTAAAGGGGTTTCCCACTACTAGGACAACCCCTTCTGAATCTCTATGGTTCCCCTCAGTAAAATAATAACACTTATACTCACCTGTGAGGCCGTGCCATTCCAGTGGTTTTGGCAATGGCTCTCCCGGGGATCCCTGGGGTTAATCAGCGCTGGTTTCACTCTCCCTTCTTTTGGATAAATCAGACATCCTGACTAAATGAGAAAGCAGTGACAGCTCTCACTACCTGCAGATGACAGTTATGTCCTAAGGAGGGTGAAGCGGCTGATGATTGGCCACAGTGATTGTGTGACACAATAATGTCAAGGGATCCCCGAGAGAGGCAATGTCGAAACCACTGGAATGGCGCCAGCACTTGAGGGGAGAATGGGTGTTATCATTTTTGTAATTGGGGAGAAATGTAGGGATTGTGAAGGGGTTGTCAGAGTAGTAGAAAACCTTATTAATAGATTTACAAAAATCTTAAGTGTGATCCAAAAAATTAAACTCAAAAACACATCATTGCCCAAATATAATCCAATGCATATGGTGAATGGATCATACACCGGATACCTACTTTTGTATGTCCTAAGCAGGTAAGCTGCACTGTCCTTTGCTGTTGGTTAGCGCAAAAACAGTATATAAAATAAAAAAAATACATCATACTTCTTTTTGCCTGTAACCCATGGATCAATGTAGAGATGCATACATCTGGGTTCCAGATTCAGCACTTTTGGTTTTATATTCCTAGGCAGAGAGATGTCTTATCCTGCGTTTTCTCTTAATCTGATATATCCTGAGTGCCGCGAGGTGAGCTGCTTAAAAAAAAATGTTTTTGAGATACTCCGCGGGAGATATTTATGCTACATGTGTCTATATGTGGCTGTCGAGGGTTTTGTAAGTGCGTTGTGAAAATGTATTGAATTTCTTGAGAAATTGGAGTCCATCGGGAAATTTGTGGAGTGGACACGTTGCGTAGACTAACAACCACGAAAGCTTTGTATCTTTCAATTATTGTTCAAAAAAATAGAGATTCGCGCCTTTATAAAAAAAAAAAGTCAAGAAAAAATTGTTTTCACGTAGCTTGTACCTTGAAATATTAGATTGGCGGATCAATATCTAAACCCTGCAGAAAAATAGTTATAAGCGTTCAATGAAAACATGACCCATTAAGGCTGTCTCGTTGGGCTCGACTATGAAGTTTATTACCGATCCACGAGAGACGGACAAAGAAGGGGTTATCTTTAACTTAAGATATTTCAGCTCTCGCTGACATAAAAAACAATTAAATGGCTGTTATTGCTGACGGTATTGACACATGGCTGAGTAAATTATTTCTGAAAACTGCACATAAAAATCATATCCCAGATTAGAGATAGCTCCGCGTTAGATAGAGCAATTATTCATATCTCCTTCTGGCAGGACATTCTACTTCGCTGTACATGATATAAATTAAGGCAGCGCGCTGGAGCACAGTTGACAAAATTCTTTTCACTTTTATCATTTTGTAAACCAAAGAGATGAGATAAAATGTAACTAAAGTAAGTATGTGCCAGTCACAACGGACGAGCTGGAACTCTCACGGAAGGGGGATTTCAGAATTACCACCCGTCCCCGACGTGAAAAACACATTATTTTTTTGGGATTAATACTGAACAGGTGCATTTGTAGATTTTTAAAGGGAATCTGTCACCAGGTTTTTTGCTACCCGATCTAAGAGCTGCATGATGTAGGGGCAGAGACCCTGATTCCAGTGATGTAATACTTACTGGGTTGATTGCTTCAGTTTTGATAAAATCCCTATTTTCTTTGCTGCAGTTCTCTGAACGCTGAGCTCTGTATAACCCCGCCCACACCACTGATTGGTTGCTTTCTGTGTACACTGTGCATAGGAAGAAAGCTGACAGTCAGTGATGAGGGTGGTGTTAGTGTAGGGTCACATGACCGTTTTCTCCACAAATGGTGCAAATTTTCCGATCAGGGTTTGATCAGAGTGGCATCAGTTTTTCTTGGACGTGGAGAGAAAAAAATGTCTCCATTCTGACAGTCCATGATAATAGGACTGCATTTGGATGTCATCCGAGTGCAGCCTGATTTTTTTTTTCACGGACCAATAGATCTAACACTCAGATCAAAATGTGACGTGTCTCTGATTGTTTCCCCTGTGTCCAGTGGAAAAAAAAGTTGGCGGAACTCACCAATGTCACAAATGCCAAAGTTTTTCTTCAATTCAAAACTTCCTTTAAGCCATTTCCGTGGTAGAGGAAGTCAGCAGAGGGTGGCAGGTACAGCAGAGGAGATCGATTTTTTCCATGGGCCAAGGAAAAAAAATCAGACATGTGCAGAACCCCATAGAATATCATAGGAGAACATCAATAATGGAACATGGTGGTTGGTAGACCCTCGTTATAGGGAACCTGGCTTGTTTCGCCCTGCTCCATCATTTTATGACCCTTATGCTAAACCCTTATATGTGCCCAACTCATAGTCCTACATAGTAGCAAATAGGATGGGAACAATCAGGACTATATGTAGATTTACAACTATGGTATATAGGATCATTTACATGTTTGGTGAAACTCCTATTTACCTGTAATTTCCTAAAAAATTCTTCCCTTAGCGGTAAAACAACATATGAGATATCACTCACCATGTTGCTTTTGCTTTTTGTAGCACACAAACTTAATACAGAAATGTTCACAAGCCTTTTCAGCTGAGTTGAAGGTGTTACATTACCAATAAGTTTCTTATGTATCTACAGGATAGGTGATACATCAACGGTAGTCCAACCACTGAAACCCCACCTATCTCTAGAAAGGGAGTCCTGGTATTAACAGAGAGTAGTCTGAGCGCACCAATATTTAGTAGAAGACTCTCATTACAGGTATCACTTACTAGGCTGTTTAATTAAAATCAGTGTTTTATCAGCAGGAGATTATCACTACAGGACTAGGTGTCTCGTGCCTACTGGTCCAACTCCACCCCCAGCACTGATTGGCAGTTTGCAGTCAATATACAGTGTACACATAATGCGGCCAATCAGAGGTTTGGGCGGGGTTATACACAGCTCAGCATTCCTAGCTCTGCTAGATCCGCAGCAGAGAATACAGTGATTGTATCACCTAGTGAACTAAATGATACATTGCTAGAATCAGGGTCTATGGTCCTACCTGATGCTGCTGTCAAATTACATAGCAAATACCTGCTGATAGATTCTCTTTAATATGCTAGACATGGGACCCCATTCTCATGATCGGTAGGGTTCCCAGTGGACTGATTATACACTTTTCACCTATTCTGTAGATAGGTGAAAAATACTATTGGTGAGAAAACCTCCATAAACCCAGACTAATGGAACAACTGGGAGCTAATAATTTAAAAAATATATTTTTATTTTTAATTTTTTTAAGTCTTCCTACTGAAAATTGAAATGGAAATTCACTACAGGTAGACAGACAATAGTAAAAGTCTATTCTTGACCTGCAGCTAATCTGGGACAATAGGCTCATTCTTCATTCAAACAACCACAATATATCGTGTATTCCAAAATCCTTGACAGAAGGCCAAAACACAAGAGTAATTACTATATTTCACCATCCAAGAGTTTCAAACCTCCAAAAAAAATGGATCCAAGCTTCTTTTCATTAGGGTAGACTGTGTGTCACTTTACCATTAACCTCTTTAATTAGAATTAGCCTTTTTCTTTTGTTAATGATTCACACACAAAGAACGCTCCTCCGGGAACCTATATATCGTGCGAGAGGGAGTCACGTGCAAACATTACTTAAACCTGGTGGCATCAGTGACTAACAAAATGAGATGTGTCTGCAAGAAATAAGTGATAGAAGAGGAGGGAAATATGGAAAAGCCAAATGCTAGCAGTAATTTATAAATGGTTACATGTTGTCCCCACTCAGAACCCCCCTACATACCACATATACAGGAGTCTATGGGCCTCCGGTACCCAGCAGCTTAGGAAGAATTTATAGTCATCATTGGCCACAATGTCCTCCTTGTCATGTATTGACTTGGCTACATTATAATAAGACACTAGAACGTGCCCTTGATGAAGCCGCCCCCTACATGCAGAGTACACCAGCACAGACAGCGGCAACCCTGGAACACGCTGCAAACATATTTCCTCCATCGGTGCTCCAGGTGGAGAAAATCACTTCCATTATGAGATTATGCTCAAAACATACAACTCTACCCTTCAACTCTCCGATCAAGTGACTTCACCACCCTCATCAATTCACTATCCGACAATTCAAAACAACTCTTTGATACTTTTTGTTCCCTCCTCAATCCTAAAGTACATGTCCTGGTAACCAAGCAAATTCTCCCAAACCTCCAATATCATCTTTTCCCTCTCGCACTTCATCAGGTTCACTTTCCATCTTTGAACCGGTCACAGAAGAAGTTACCAGTCTCTTTGCTTCTTCTCACCCTACTAACTGCACCAGTGACCCTATTCCCTCTCACCTCTTTCAGTCCCTCACCCTGGCTGTTACTGCCCACTTAAAATATTTAACCTTTCTCTTTTGTCCAGGATCTTTACCTCCTCCTTCAAACACGCTGTCATAATCCCTTTACTTAAAAAAGAAAAAAGATCCCTCTACCAGACCATCACTGCTAACTACATAACTGTCTCTAACATCCCTTCATCTCTAAACTGCTGGAATGCTTGGAACACTCTCATCTAATCCTCCATCTCTCAGATAACTCTCTTCACATTTTACAATCTGGTTTCTGCTCTTTACGCTCTAGAGAAACTGCCCTCACTAAAGTCTCTAATGATCTATTAACAGCTAAATCTAATGGTCACTACTCCATGCTGATTCTCCTGGATTTCTCAGCAGCATTCCACACTACTATGGATCATCAGCGCCTCCTCGCTATGTTCCGCTCTATCGACCTCAAGGACACCGTTCTCTCCTGGTTCTCCTCCTATCTCTCTGTCCGCGCCTTCACTGCATCATTTGCCAGCTCATATTTCCCATTAATGTTGGGGTTCCTCAAGGATCAGTCCTAGGCCCCCTCCTCTTCACCTTATATACTGCCCCTAAGGGACAAATTCTGAGAAGATTTGGTTTTCAGTCCCATGTCTTTGCTGATGACCCCAATTTTAAACATCTTCTGCTGACATCAATACTACATAATACCAGGGTTTGCCTGTCCGCTGTCTTTAACATCATGTCCTCCCTCAATGTGAAACTGAGTATTTCCAAAACTGAACTCTTGTGTTTCCTCCCTCTACTAGCCTAAACCCATTACTGACATTTTGGTGGTTGTTTCTCCCACTACTCCCCAGCAGTATGTCCCCTGTCTGGGGGTTATATTGATTCAGATCTTTCCTTCACTTTCTATATTAAATCCCTCGCTCGCTCAATCCACCTGCACCTCAAAAACATCTCAAGAAACAAATCTTTCCTTAGCTTTGATGCAGCAAAAACTCTTACTGTTGCTCTGATTCATTCCCCTCTACACTACTATAATGCTCTACTAATCAGTCTCCCTCTTACTAAACTATACCCTTTCCAATCTATCCTGAATGTGGAAGTCAGTGTCATATTTCTGTCCAGCTGCTGTCATTGCACTGGTTACCCAACCACTACAGAGTACAATATACACTTATCCCTCTCACCCATACAGCTCTCCACAGTTCTACACCACCCTACATCTCTTCCGTCATCACTGTCTATCACCCTCTCTATCCTTCTAATGACGTAAGACTGACATCTTCGATAATCCAAACCTCCCAGTCCCATCTCCAGAACTTCTCTTACGCTGAACCAATTCTCTGGAATGCACTAACCAGGGCAATATGATTAATTTCATGTACGCATAGTGTTAAGCTTGCTCAAACCACAAATTACTTTACACTGGCCCATCACCTTGCTAATCTAGATATTAACTTTCGTTCCTTCCTAAATTTTCCACATAATCTGGTCCCTCCTATCATTTGTTTCCACACCCTCCATATAATCAATAGCACTTTATGCACAGATAATGGCTGAAGACCGGTTATAAAAATTACCCTATTTATAATGATGGCTGCCAAACATATAACAGCAAGTTCTACCTATTATGTTCTCCCTATTTCCTTACAGATTGTAGGCCTGTGAGCCGGACCCTCACTGCTCTTGTTAATTGGGCAACTATGTGTCACTCTATAATGTCTTACGTAGTTTGTACATGTTCACCCTTATTTGTAAAGTTCTGCAGAATATTTTCACGCTATAGAAATAAAATATTATTATTATTATTATTATTATTATTATTAAAGACTGATCTAAAAATCTGTTTGTAGGCCTTCATTCTGGTTTAGGAAAGATCTCATTTCTTTCTTTCCTCTAGGAATGAAAGTGACTAATGCACCATCAACATGCAAGGAACAGAATCCCATTCTCGTGATCGGTAGTGGGGCCAGCTACTTCTTGTCATTCTTTCTTCTAAGAAGGGATGTGGCAACCATTTTTGGTTAAATGGCTTCCAATCTTTTTGCTAGAAGAGTCCCTGAACGTAGATGGTGATAGTAGGGATGCAGCTAACATGGTTTGTGGCCCAGATGCTAGCAATCCACTGGCGCTGGGTCAGGGTAAGTAAGTCACGTGGTGTCTACTACAATTAATTGGCTGTCCATATGATGCTAAAATGTGCCAAGACCTCGCCAACCTCTCGTGGTGCATTTTTTGCAGACTAATCTTCATATTTAGTATGAATTATTTTAAAAGAGAAACTTCATCTAAAGTATGGTAACCCCCATAATTTCACCAGGAAAAGAAATGAAAACCTTACACTCTCCAGGACAACAAGGATTGGTATAGATGATGTGTTCAAACTCTATGTACTTACTTTATTTACTGATGTCAGAGTCCTGATGATGATCTGCTGCCCTGGTGTCGAATGTCCATGTGTAGAGGATAGTTATGGAGAAGATAGGCAATTATAGTTGCCAACATCTGGGCACTTGAGAACCCTACTTTATGACCTCTTCCTGCCACCTTCCCATGATATGACCATGTCTGGACGATCTGTCCAAGCGAAAATTTTGATGGCATGTATAAAAATTAGAATGAGAGTATCATGTAACATTTTGCTAGATCATTTTTGGATGAGTTTTGCAAACTTTGGCCTTATGTAAACTCTCCTCCATGGAGCTTTCATGTCTGCTCCGTTTTAAAGGCTCCCCTCTTCGTTACTACTGCGCCCACTAGGAGATTGCAGAATTGATGCTGGTATTTGCTGAGACACAAAACCCCCCACCAGCAGACAGATCCATTTCTGGCCTGTTGGGCCTCATCAGAACGGGGCTGAAAGCGCTGGTCAGCAATATGAAATGCAGAATGCGCAGCTTCACTTTCTCTCTGTTTTTTCTAGATAGAATATTTGCTTTGTTAAGAATTCCACCATTTGTACTGAACATTCTGAAATCGACGGGAACTGAGATTAGGAGAGGAATTGGGAGGTATCAGCGTTCACTCCTAATCCTCAATATTATAGGGTTTGGTTGCTCTGGGTAAAACTTTCTCACATGATAAATATTATATGGTTTAGTGGTTCTGGGAATTATTTATTTATTATGCTTTCAGTATATCTATGGAGTGTGGGAGAAAACCTGTGAAAACAGGGATTTATACAAATTGAGATATACAAACTCCTTGCAGATGTTGTCCTTGGTTGGATTTGGACCCAGGATCCATCCCAGCACAACAGTGTTAACCATTGAGCCACCATGCTGCCTTAAGGGTTAATGTTAGGGTAGACTCTTCCTGAGGAATCCTAAAATCTATAGCATTAAATACAAATCAAAGCTGAGATGTGATGGGTCAGTTATGGCCTTAAAGGGGTATTACTAAATTATTGGCCTTTCTGAATACTTCAATTGTTGGCCAGTCATTTGTATCAACTTTAATACACCTGGATGAACAATAAATTTGTTGTGGTCATTCCCTTGCTAATATATTGATGGACCTTATAAGCATAGACTGTTAATAAAAAAAGCTTTAAAACTTCTCTCTGTTTTGGATAACCCATTTTTCATAAACCAGGTTAGAGGATTTAGAATAAATGTAGGTTGTCCTCTTTTCAGGATCCTCATCTCTTGGCTTTTGAGTGCTGAGCGGACACCAAGAGCCTGTCTTTGTCAATGAGAAATGTGCACTGCTTCGTTTGGCCTAAGGTGGTGCTTAAACTCTTACTACCAGATCGCTGATTTCTGTAGGCCCAAGCACAGTAATACGCTGTTCGACAGCTGCAACGTATGCTGGGTTGCTTAACAAACAGGCAAGCCCTACATGTGTTGCAGCTGTCGAACAGCAGCGAGATATTCTGGCGCGGGGACCCGTACATATTTTTTGAGTACACCGAAGATACTGGTTAGCACCCGAGCATGATTGGGCTTTTTTGCTTGAGTTTGCATCAGTTATAAATTGGGTTAGTTTTTGGGGATGAATTCCATTAGTCTGTTTATAAAACAGAATTGAGGAATGGAACTCCCAAATGGACAAATCAACAAAGACTAAAAAGTAAGAATTCTCCAAAATGGAGAACTGTTTTAAAGGAAGTGTCTGACTTCGAAAGCTCACATTTCAATTCTCCCATTTAGGACCCTCATTTTATAATGAAAGCAGCTACAAAACATATCTTTCATTCTGGAGGACTCTGGAAATCTATGAATTACGCAAACAGCCCATTGATTTAAATGAAAATGTAAAAATGTTCTTTTCCCCTTCGGCGGTTTTGTAGTGAAATTGAACACTCTCTCATGGAGGGGTAATCAGTAGAGAAAGAAGTGGTGAAAGCCACCTCTGTCATTTCTTGTCGGTGCCTATCAGACTTATGTCCATTAGTGGGGAAACCAGTTTACACCCTTGTTGGTTTGAAGAGGATTTTGAACAGGATTTTGTAATTTAAATTGCATGCATCCTAGTGTTCCCCATTTTCCACTGCTTCTGGAACAGTCTTCTTTTTTCTTCTGTGCCACTTCATTACAAAGTTATACCCCTTTCAATAATACTGCAATTTTTTTTCTTAAAGTAACTGGGCATATACCACAGAACTTGTATCTGGGTGCAGCCATGTTTTGATTGGCCAATATCAAAGGTTGAATAGTAAAAGCCCACAGAGAAGTTCGGTGGTACATACCCAGCTGTTAAAGGGCAAATTTGCACTTTTACTTCTTGAAGGTATAACTTTGGATCGGAGGGCCACAGAAGAAAAATAGAAATTGCTCCAGAATCAGTGGAGAAGCCCCAATTGGAGGAAGTCCCCAGTTTTAACTAAAAGTCCAAAGAAACGTCTTCTTTAAAGCTTGTTTTCTGATTTTTCAGTGGTTAAACTGTTTATTTTTTCCAGCATTAACTGCAACGTGAGCAGCTGCTATTTTTCCCTCATTGTCCACAAATCATCTTAAAAGGAAGCTTCAGTTTTATTCTGGGGCCAAAAGCGGTCTCCAAGCTTCTATGAAAAGCATTTCCCTATCTACATAAGACGGGGAGGTCTTTGCTGTCGCTCCATTGTGTTATGCTTCACACAGAATATACCATACTTGGCACAGAACTCGTCTCGGAGTTTTGCTCAGTAGTTGTTTAAATAGCCTAAAGGGAGAAGAACACTTTCAAAAACGTGAACCCTAAAGCCATCGTCATTCCGAGAACACCTTTTACCCTTCGAGAAGAAACGTCTGACTTGAATGCATCCTAGGTGCTAACGTGACTTCAAATAAAACACTGTTGGCATCCTGTGGCTTTCTAGTTTAATTCCAAAGGGGGCACATGAGATGTAATAAATCGTATGTCACTGTCAGGGCTAAAAGGACACAGAAAGGAAAAAGCAATCAGATCCTTGTGGGCCAAACCATCTACAATAAAGTCATTTTTTCCTCAGGTCACTTGTTTGAAATGATACCATGTGTATTCGTACATTGTGCACCACTGAAATGTGACAATCTGTAAGTGGATAGAGTTATCTGACAGCCCCTGGAGATCCCTGCATGCACACAATGAGTTAATTTATGGTTTTTCCTATTTTTGGTCTTTTCTTTAAGATAAAATTCTCACCTTCAGAAATTCTCGTAATCCGACCAGGAAAATTAGATTATTAGGACTGGCGGATACATCAGTGTAATATCTGATTACTGTTATTGTTCTCTACAAAAAATGCGGAATTTAGAATTAAGTGAAAGTAAATTTCATAAATTTCACGTGAAAGGTTTAAAAGTGAAGACTGAAAAATGTGATGGAGCGTGTCTCATCTCATGACCTTCAGGATCAGCTGAAATAATGGTGGTCGTCTTCCACCACACTATTCACCACTGTTCTCCCTCTGGATGCGGCTGATGCTTCAGTCACACAAGCAAAGATAGTGACATAGTGCCACTTTGTCCATCTGGCCATGTCTTGCACTGCAACTGCTGTACCAGACGCAGTCACACAGGCATGGATGATGACTTAGTGCCATTGTTATAGTAATAGATACAGTTACACAAGGAAGGATGGTGACACGATGCCACGCTTGTCCATATACAGCTGGAATGTAGAGCGGTGCAGGGTTGCAGCCGCGGCGAGGCACTCATCTCCTTTTACGCACTGTCACACTACATGAAAGTGTGAGTCCTGGCTGGGTGTTGCTGCCCTCTTTTCTGTGTAAGGCCACTCTGTGTCTTCAGTCAGATCCAGGCCCTTGTCTTTTAGTCTCCTTTTCCTGTATTTAACCCAAACGGCAGCACTGGGTGCTCACACAACTCTTTCTACTTCTACTTGAACTCAACCCTATCTAACTTACTACAGGAAGCAGTAACTTGCCCCAACACTAATTGCCTACCATTATGGGCTAGTCCCAAACATTAACTCTAATGTATCCTAATGTCATTACCTAACTACAGTCAACTATCTAATACCACCTATCTTATGTCTTAAATTCTAAACTATATGTCCCTACACTATCACATCCTATACTGTACACTATGTCCTACACTATACTGCCTATCTTATGTACTAAATCGTAAACTATATGCCCTACACTATCACATCCTATACTGTACACCATGTCCTACACTATACTACCTATCTAAAGTACTAAATCAATCCTAAACTATATGTCCCTACACTATCACATCCTATATTGTACACTATGTCCTACACCAGTGTTCCCCAACTCTGGTCCTCAAGAGTCACCAACAGGTCATGTTTTCAGGATTTCCTTAGTATTGCACAGGTGATAATTGCATTACCTGGACAGGCAAGCATTCAATCACCTGCGCAATACTAAGGAAATCCTGAAAACATGACCTGCTGGTGGCTCTTGAGGACCGGAGTTGGGGAACACTGTCCTACACTACACTATCTATCTTATGTACTAAATCCTAAACTATACGTCCCTACACTATCACATCCTATACTGTACACTATGTCCTACACTATACTACCTATCTAATGTACTAAATCAATCCTAAACTATATGTCCCTACACTATCACATCCTATACTGTACACCAGGGCCGGACTGGCCATAGGGCACTTCTGGCAAATGCCAGAAGGGCCGGTGCCAGTGGTGGGCCGCTCAATCCGCCGCCCCCGCCGTCGCATTCAACTACACCGGCGTATAGACGCCGGTACAGTTGAATGCAATGATGGAGGAGAGAGCGTCTACAGACGCTCCTCTCCCATCATTCCCCGCTCTGCCTCTGACACTGCGGGTGCGCGATGATGTCATATCATCGCGCACCTGCTGTGTCCCGGGCAGACTGCAGCTGCTGAGACAGGAGCAGGAACCAGGAAGCAACGCTGGGCACGAGGAGAGGTGAGGAGAGTTTTTTTTTTTTCTGGACTGTGGGGCCATTCTCGGAGGAGGTGAGGGGAGGAAGAGAAGAGATGTGGGCTGTATATAGTTCTCTGTGGGCTGTGCTCTGTGCTGTATACTACTGTGGGCTGTATATAGTACTCTGTGGGCTGTGCTCTGTGCTGTATACTGCTGTGGGCTGTATATAGTTCTCTGGGCTGTGCTCTGTGCTGTATACCACTGTGGGCTGTATATAGTTCTCTCTGGGCTGTGCTCTGTGCTGTATACTGCTGTGGGCTGTATATAGTTATCTGTGGGCTGTGCTCTGTGCTGTATACTGCTGTGGGCTGTATATAGTTCTCTGTGGGCTGTGCTCTGTGCTGTATACTGCTGTGGGCTGTATATAGTTCTCTGTGGGCTGTGCTCTGTGCTGTATACTGCTGTGGGCTGTATATAGCTCTCTGTGGGCTGTGCTCTGTGCTGTATACTGCTGTGGGCTGTATATAGTTCTCTGTGGGCTGTGCTCTGTGCTGTATACTGCTGTGGGCTGTATATAGCTCTCTGTGGGCTGTGCTCTGTGCTGTATACTGCTGTGGGCTGTATATAGTTCTCTGTGGGCTGTGCTCTGTGCTGTATACTACTGTGTGCTATATATAGCTCTCTGTGGGCTGTGCTCTGTGCTGTATATAGTTCTCTGTGGGCTGTGCTCTGTGCTGTATACTGCTGTGGGCTGTATATAGTTCTCTGGGGGCTGTGCTCTGTGCTGTATACTGCTGTGTGCTATATATAGCTCTCTGTGGGCTGTGCTCTGTGCTGTATATAGTTCTCTGTGGGCTGTGCTCTGTGCTGTATACTGCTGTGGGCTGTATATAGTTCTCTGTGGGCTGTGCTCTGTGCTGTATACTACTGTGGGCTGTATATAGTTCTCTGGGCTGTGCTCTGTGCTGTATACCACTGTGGGCTGTATATAGTTCTCTCTGGGCTGTGCTCTGTGCTGTATACTGCTGTGGGCTGTATATAGTTATCTGTGGGCTGTGCTCTGTGCTGTATACTGCTGTGGGCTGTATATAGTTCTCTGTGGGCTGTGCTCTGTGCTGTATACTGCTGTGGGCTGTATATAGTTCTCTGTGGGCTGTGCTCTGTGCTGTATACTGCTGTGGGCTGTATATAGCTCTCTGTGGGCTGTGCTCTGTGCTGTATACTGCTGTGGGCTGTATATAGTTCTCTGTGGGCTGTGCTCTGTGCTGTATACTGCTGTGGGCTGTATATAGCTCTCTGTGGGCTGTGCTCTGTGCTGTATACTACTGTGTGCTCTGTGCTATATATAGTACTCTGTGGGCTGTGCTGTATACTACCGTGGGCTGTATATAGTTCTCTCTGGGCTGTGCTCTGTGCTGTATACTGCTGTGGGCTGTATATAGTTATCTGTGGGCTGTGCTCTGTGCTGTATACTGCTGTGGGCTGTATATAGTTCTCTGGGCTGTGCTCTGTGCTGTATACTGCTGTGGGCTGTATATAGTTCTCTGTGGGCTGTGCTCTATGCTGTATACTGCTGTGGGCTGTATATAGTTCTCTGGGCTGTTCTCTGTGCTGTATACTGCTGTGGGCTGTATATAGTTATCTGTGGGCTGTGCTCTGTGCTGTATACTGCTGTGGGCTGTATATAGTTCTCTGTGGGCTGTGCTCTGTGCTGTATATAGTTATCTGTGGGCTGTGCTCTGTGCTGTATACCACTGTGGGCTGTATATAGTACTCTGTGGGCTGTGCTGTATATAGTTCTCTGTGGGCTGTGCTGTATATAGTTCTCTGGGCTGTGCTGTATATATTACTTTGTGGGCTGTGCTGTATATATTACTTTGTGGGCTGTGCTGTATATATTACTCTGTGAGCTGTGCTGTATACTACTGTGTGGACTGTGCTGTATACTTCTACGTGGGCTGTGCTGTATACTACTGTGTGGTCTGTGCTGTATACTACTGTGTGGTCTGTGCTGAATACTGCTGTGTGATCTACTACGCGAGCTGTGCTATAGTATGCAGGCTGTGCTGTATACTATGCGGTTTGTGCTATATAATATGCGGGCTTTGCTATATACTATGGGGAGTATATTATATTCTATGGGGGAGGCCATGTTATGTACTATGTGGCTGTGTTATATACTATTGTGGGGGTATATTATATTCTATGGGGGAGGCTGCGTTATATACTATGGGGGGCTGCATTATATTCTATGGGGGGCTACATTATATATTATGGGGAGGTGGGCTGTATTATATTCTATGGGGGTTACATACTCTGGGGTGGCTGCATTATACTCTGTGGGGTGGCTGCATTATACTCTGGGGTGGCTGCATTATACTCTGGGGTGGCTGCATTATACTCTGGGGTGGCTGCATTATACTATATGTGGGCTGCATTATACTGTATCGAGGACTATGGGGAATACGTTATACTATATGAAGAACTATGGGGTGCATTATACTATGGGAAGTGAATTGTACTACATGGATGACTGTGGCGGTGCATTATACTATATGGAGCACTATGAGGATTGTATTATGCTATATGGAGGACTATGAGGATTGTATTATGCTATATGGAGGACTATGAGGAGTGTATTATACTATGTGGAGGACTGAGCAGTGTATTTTAATATATGGAGGACTATAGGGAGTGTATTATACTATATGGAGGACTATGGAGCACATTATAATATATGGAGGACTATGGGGTGTATTTTACTAAACAAGTAAAATGCTGCATATTCGGATTGTTTTTGCTGGAACTAAAAGCCTTGTTGTCAGCAGCACATTGCCAGTGTAAACTGTAGATGTGCTGCTGAAAACATGATACTGTATGGTGATCTGTTAGTGATCTATTAGTGATCGTTCTGTCTCATCATTATTCCTCAGCTGGTGGAAAGAGGCCGGGAAACAAGCGTTGAACAACTTCAGTATTGTCGATCAAACTTGTTTAGCGGCCTGAACTCAGCGCACGTAAATACAACAGAAAGGCTTCTGTGTGATGTGCAATATGTTAGCATTTGGGGACCCATTTTAAACTTTGCCTAGGGCCCCACTTTGCCTAAAACCGGCCCTGCCTACAAGTGTACAAAGGTATTATACAGTCACCATGTGACAAGTGGGCCTGTGTAACTTCAAATGCCAGGGCTGAATTTTAGTCCCAGTCCGGCCCTGCTGTACACTATGTCCTACACTATACTACCTATCTTATCTACTAAATCCTAAACTATACGTGCCTACACTATCACATCCTATACTGTACACTATGTCCTACACTATACTACCTATCTTATGTACTAAATCCTAAACTATACGTCCCTACACTATCACATCCTATACTGTACACTATGTCCTACACTATGCTACCTATCTTATGTACTAAATCCTAAACTACACGCCCCTACACTATCACATCCTATACTGTACACTATGTCCTACACTATGCTACCTATCTTATGTACTAAATCGTCAACTATACATCCCTACACTATCACATCCTATACTGTACACTGTCCTACACTATACTACCTATCTTATCTACTAAATCCTCAACTATACGTCCCTACACTATCACATCCTAAACTATACACTATGTCCTACACTATACTACCTATCTTATGTACTAAATCCTACACTGTACGCCCCTACACTATCACATCCTAAACTATACACTGTCCTACACTATACTACCTATCTTATGTACTAAATCCTACACTGTACGCCCCTACACTATCACATCCTATACTGTACACTATGTCCTACACTATACTACCTATCTTATGTACTAAATCCTCAATTATACCTCCCTACACTATCACATCCTATACTGTACGCTATGTCCTACACTATACATTACCAACATTACTTATGTACAGTACTACATCACACAGGAACACATCACATGACAAAATATATACAAAGACAGAAGACATAATACACATGGCATGGTTGGTGTCTTCAGGGTTACAAATGTGACAGTCCAGTCTACCACCCTTACAGCGGCACCAGACACAGTCCTGCAGGCATGGATGATGACACAGTGCCACACTTGTCCATCTGCAGCTGCAGTAATGGACACAGACACACATGGATGGCGCTGGGTCAGTTACCACAGTTGTCCTGATATGTGGAGTTCCCCCAATATACAGAGAAGGGATAAACTAAGGATAGACCATGCACATAACATCTGAAAGCCCCTTAGGGTCACTTAGCATAAACAATTATTATTTTCACTGGTATAAATGCTGCTGTTCTCCTGAATCTGGCGTTGTTTTTCTTTTTTCTTTTCTGCTCCTCGCCATTCCTGAAATATGACCTCTCTTCTCTGTACGTAAATCTTGTCTTTTTAAGACAACTGGGTGTGGCTCACAGGAAAACTACCACTGAACAGAGTTGACGACCACTCCCACTTGGCTAAAAAGGCCATATTTGGGTACAGTAAAGATAGGGACATATCTCAAGAATGGAGAGGAGCAGAAACAAAAGGAAAACAACGCTGGACTCAGGAGAACAGTGGCATTTACACCAGATAAAAAAATAACAAGTTTAGACATTACTTACAGATGTAGCATCGCTGAATTAATCATTTTACACAACCATACAAAGATGACATATGGAATCATAAGCTTCTGCATTATCATAAATCAGAGATTTACCCACTGCACAAAAGGAATAGGTAAATGACAAAACCAGCTCTGCTACCTCTGTATGTACGGTACAATAGGAGGTAAAACGTACAATTACTTTACAGTTTATCAGCAAAATCTCGAAAATAGCAAGAAATTATTGGAATATAATACTATAATAATAACAACAATAATAATAATAAATTATAATCAATTGATGGAAACAACATAACACATGGAGCAGAGCCAATGTATTTCCAGCTGCAGCAGCGCTTTAGTTTGGCATTTGGTACGATTCATGGTGATGTCACAAAGTGTTTGTTATCAGATTATATAGGAACACAAGTAAATGTAAAATTGTCATAACCCATATTCAATGTAGTCTCAACAATGATAAATCCAGCTCTGTTATATCTGTATCAGCGCTGCCGCATCCGTTCCTGGTAGTGAGAATACATATCACAGTTCACTATTTGCTGCTTGCTGAGACTTGTAGTCATTAATATTGCTGGATAGCAAAAAAAAAAGCAAGAAGGGCAGGTATACCTGACCCCAGAATAAAGAGGCATAGACATGGTGGGAGTAGCAGTCCCTCATCAGTCTGACCGATATGGGGTGATGACCTATGTTAGGATTTGGCCGCCCGCTGTCTTGTGTAATAATAGCTGTTACCTGTTCTGTCTCTCCTGGCCGCACAGCGAGGTGCTGCAGCAGCTTTGATGTATTTCTTCCAATTGTAGCGAATGACGTGAGTCACATCACGCTGGGGGGCAGCTCTAGTGGGCTGCAGCTGCTGTACTCACGGAAATTACTAATGACATGAAATCATCATGGAACGTCGGAGGAGAAGCAGTAAACATAATACGAACTAACACAACTGGAAAATTGCACTTGTGGTGTATGAAGATGGAATTATACTTGTAGTAGTTGTATAACAGGTCACAGAGACATGGACCTGGTAGGAGTAGTAGTCCCCAATCCCAACCAAGGGAGAAACTATTCCAATACCTGAGCCGAAATCTAAAATGGAGACCCCCCCCATTCCAACTAATAATTCATGATTCATCCACATTATATTCTGACATGTCAATATAGAATTGCAATAAAAGCCACGTATGTAACTGCAGCTTTTTCCCATAGAGAACGGATGCTTAATTGCCAGTTTTGATAATTTGGATGGGAACATCCCTTTAAGGTAGTTAGCCCTTTAAGATAGGGTCAGATCCTTAGTGTATACTGGCTTATATTACAAGATTTGTGTCCAGAGGACTTATCCCTTGTCCTGGGAAACCTCTAAGGAATGAAGAACTCAAAGTTTTGGGTAGATTAGAACTTGGGGATGTTTTTTTGGAGTTTTCCTTCGTATTTCGGCAGGCTGTTAAAGGCGCCGTGCACTAAAACTCAGCGTTCTGTACTGTCCCCTATATTACATTATTCCGTTAATATCCCAATATTTTGTACCCAAAGTGTCTAATTTCTAGTGTCTTCAGCTCCAAGGCTTGGATCAGCCAGCATCCTGCCTCTCCACCGCTGCTCTCGGTGATTGTTTGCAGGCACACGAGTACACATCACCACTAGGGTTGAGCGACTTTGACTTTTTTAGGGTCGAGTCATGTTTCGCGAAACCCGACTTTTTGAAAAGTCGAGTCGGGCGAAATCGGCCGATTACTGCGAAAAGTCGAGGATCGGCCAGAACACGAAACCCTATGCACGTCAATGGGGAATTTTTTAATTTATTTATTTATTTTCTCTCTCTCTCTCTCTCTCTCTCCCCCCCTCCGTCCCAGCCCCGAAAATTTTGTTTTACACATTGCAAATCCCTGCTGCGCACAAGCGGTAAAATGATGATAGGCGTGCACGCCCCTAACCCCTATGTCATCACTCTGCCCACACTCCTTCATTGGCTGAAAAAATGGCGCTAAACGCGTCATACGAAACGCGACTTTGGCGCCAAGATCGCGTACTGCATGGCCGACCCCACACAGGGATCGGGTCGGGTTTCATGAGACGCCGACTTTGCCAAAAGTCGGCGACTTATGAAAATGAACGATCCGTTTCGCTCAACCCTAATCACCACTTCAGACAATCACCTGGCTAAGCTGCACCGCCACAGTAGACAATGTGAGCAATCGACTGGCTGCAGCGGTCCTGTGTTCTGTAGTTGTGATTTCACCTTTTTGCAGCTTGTAAGCAATTAGGGAGAGCAGCGGAGGGGGGAGGCAGCGCTGGTTGCTGATTTTGGTGTTTTATCATTTTTAGTGCAAGCTTGTGGGCTCATAGAACTGGGAAATGCAAAATCCCTTTAATTTTGAGCATGATTTGACGAATTGGTATAAACCTCCATAGAACGAGTTACAAAGAAAACAAAACCTTGAGTTTTCCTGATTTATTTATAAGGCTGGATCTTCAGTTTCCATGGACACTGTCAGGTGTAATTCACCACATCTGCTCTGCTCAATCCCAAAGACAGATCTCTACAAAACGGAGACATTTCCTAAATTTACATCCCTGCGCTCCGGCCATCACGGGCGGCTCTTCCATGGACGCCCGGTCATGTGTGACCTACACGGATAGCCATCCAAATGTCATAGTCAATAGTACAGGACATGTCCCTCTTCAAAGGTCACTGACGGCACTTTAATTTATGATAAGGTATTTATTTCTATAAAAAGCTGGGTGACAACCAATATAGCCACAGGAGTGCAAGCAAGACGCCAAGACACAGTGGAGCTGGTCCGGCTGATAAGAGACCTAATAATTAGCTTAGAATTGACAATTCGGACCAGCAGCATGGCTGCGCCTCTAGCAAATGGGGCGCACCTTGTCACAGTGGGATTGGTTTAATGCTTTTTAAAATCAAAATAGTGTTAGCTAAGTACCTAATATTATTTACATGCACTATTACTATTGATTTATTTACTTACTATAGGGTATATGCTCATTTTGTTGTTTTCTTGGGTTTTGTAGAGGCAGCGTGGGGGTAGCACAGGCGGGCCGAAGCTGGTGGGATCTATCTATCTGGCCAGTGACAGAGCGACAATTGCAGGCGCTAAAGCATAGGGCACGCAAGCAATGTCCACTCCTGACACTGCAGGGTGGTCGGTAACATGGCCACTGAGCTGTAAAGTATACAATTATAAATCCCTTCATTCTTGAGTGGTAACGTGCAATTTTAACCATTCAAGAACTAGAAACAACCCCTTTTATGGGTAATTAATTAAATAATAACTAATTAATATAACAATAATATGAAAATGTCTTACATTAGATAAGGGGTTAAGTTTAGTGTACTGAAGGGAAGGAGAGCGAATTCCCATTCAATGCAAATTTGCTGTCTAATCCATTAACAGCTACAGGCTACGTTCACACTATCAGTATTTGGTGAGTTCTTTACCTCAGTATTTGTAAGCCAAAACCAGGAGTGGGTGATAAATACAGACGTGGTGACGGGTTTCTATTATAGTTTTCCTCTGATTGTTCCACTCCTGGTTCTGGCTTACAAATACTGAGGTAAAAAACCGACCAAATACTCAATATGTGAACATGGCCTTACATACTTATCAACACACCCACTTATTCTATCCTTTTGGCCACCTTCACACGATCAGTATTTGGTCAGTAGTTTACCTCAGTATTTGTAAGCCAAAACCAGGAGTGGGTGATAAATACAGTAGTGGTGACGGGTTTCTATTATACTTTTCCTCTGATTGTTCCTGGTTTGGCTTACAAATACTGAGGTAAAAAACTGACCAAATACTGATAGTATGAACGTGGCCATAGCCTGAGTTATAAGTCTGCAGCCTACAAATGGATCCTGCTTTTGGACTATAATAAGTGTGATGACAGCTGCTTGGGGCAACAGCTACAAGTGGAAATGACAATTTTTTTTTTAAACAACCACTATACAAATTTATAAAATCTCTTTTTTTATATACATAATTGTCATTTTAAGCAGCTGAAAGTTTCTATTTTGTAAAAGCAGTACATTTCTTAAGCTGTAAGGTCATGTAAAATCAAAGTTATATTAATGGCTATTTATTCTAGTTATTATGACATATCTAGATAAACTGTGAGACTCTGAAATCCAAAATTAGGCTCAACAGCAGAAGATGCATCGCATGTCTTACCAGCCCTGACCAGCAGAGGGCAGTACAGTTCACTGACATTGATGAAAGCAGCAGATTATTTAGAGATATTACCGTAAAATACGCTTTACATTCGTTGTAAACATTAATCTGCATAGAGACCTCTTTGTCATTGCTTTTTATATTATTTATGAAAATGCTGAAACGTTACAAAATCCATCAGAAAAAATAATCATCCCACGTTCATGCAATTATGTGTTAAAATATTTCCGCGTCCCCTACTCCAACCACTTAATATCCTGGAAATCTAAATATTTATTCCCATATATATTATATATACTCAGTGCCTCTTCTTTATGTTTCTCATCTGCTGTTTTATTAATTTTGCCTTAATTAAGATATCTGCAGCAAATAATCATCTGCCTTTAGATTGCTCTTGCTAATTAAAACACATGTTCACATTACTTTGTTCTCACATCATAAGGAACTTTTCTATGTAAATTTTTTTAAAGGGCAACATAAGAAAAAGAAAACTATTTTGACGCATAGGATATTATAAAAGTGCTTTAAAAGAACGCTAAACACAGAAAATGCACTAAAAATACCCCAAAATCAATATTTCAGCTATTCCTTAGTCAATATTTTCCTTTATTTTGGATGGTAATACAAATAAAACTGAAGAATATATATAAAAAATCTTCTCTATTTGTCATAAGAGCTTGGCCATATCCATCTGCTCTTAATCCTATTCTGTTGGTGGATTTAAGACAATTGTCTGCAGCAGGAGCCTCTCCCCTTTCCCATCTTCAGTAGGCAAAACATCATCATTAAACCTGCCACCAATACAGACCATACTGGATGTCAGTATATAATGTATCTTTCTTTGTGCTGGCTGCTTTTTTTTGTGTTTTCTAAAGTGGAATTTCAGTTTTGAGAAAAAGTCCTAATGGATCCAAGTAGAGGGATCCGAAGTGATTGATAGGACAAATATATTTTGAGGCTTTGGTGACCTTTTTACTTTTGACATCACTGGGCGCCATTTAATATGCATCAATTGCTGCAACCCAACTGCGATATTTGTGTTGCATGTAATAGTACAGGGGCTTTTTGGGACAGCACCATACATATAGTGTGGCCATGCCTGGTACTGCAGCTCTGCCCCATTCACTGTTATATGTATGATTTGTGGGTAAACAATGAGCTGGGGTTTCAAAGGGGTTGCCCTGACATGGGCCAAAAGTCTGCAGTCACTCTATGTGACTGCAGACTGCTGAATCGTGACAGTGTGTGGCACGCATACATTCACAATACTCCAGTATTGCATGTGTTTGTGGGCGGTGATGTGACCACACGTATGTGATTTGCATACCTATGGTCACGTGTCAGGCAGACATGTTCAGCTTCTCTTAAAAGCAGTGCATTTAGAGAAGCCGGACAAATGTAATCAGCACTTGGATGCAAATATATGCAAATTGCATACACACAGTCACGTGAATTCCCACGCACACAGAGAATCATGGCAGCATACACACTGCACACTGTCACAATTTATCAGTATCCAGTCATATAGAGTGACTGCAGACTTTTATTCTAAGGGCCCCTTCACACTGTGCAATCAAAGTCTGAACGAGCGTTCGATTTGTGACGTTTATCCGTCCTCGTTCCGAGGTTGCAAAGTGTGACATGGCGTTACGATTTGCGACGCAGCCCAGCATCGTACGATGTGAAAGAAAGAGCAGAACTTTCTTTCGTCGTAAATGTCTCGCTGTGGCGGTCGAAATCGTAGTATGTGACGGCGGTCATACGAGCTCGTAATGCGACTACGTGGGTTGGGCTTCCGCATACCTGTCTCCTGATTGGGCGTGACGTTTTAGCACGCCCATGCTGGTAATACGTCACGCTCGGAGTCGTAGGACTATGGCGGTGTGAAGGGTAGCGTACGATTGCGACGCGTGACGTTCACATCGCAACTACGTCAGAAAAAGCGTTAACATCGTAGAGTGTGACCGCTGGCTACGAGCTCGTACTGCGATGTCGAATATGACGCAAATGCGTCGTAATCGTAGCAGAATCGACCAGTGTGAAGGGGCCCTAACAGTTAAGGCCCCGTCTCACATAGCGAGATCGCTAGCGAGATCGCTGCTGAGTCACAAGTTTTGTGACGCAACAGCGACCTCCATAGCGATCTCGCTATGTGTGACACGTACCAGCGATCAGGCCCCTGCTGCGAGATCGCTGGTCGTGTCGGAATGGCCTGGACCTTTTTTTGGTCGTTGAGGCCCCGCTGACATCGCTGAATCGGTGTGTGTGACACCGATCCAGCGATGTCTTCACTGGTAACCAGGGTAAACATCGGGTTACTAAGCGCAGGGCCGCGCTTAGTAACCCGATGTTTACCCTGGTTACCAAAAAAAACAAACAGTACATACTCGCCTTTCGGTGTCCAGGTCCCTTGCCGTCTGCTTCCTGCTCTGACTGAGCCGCCGTACAGTGAGAAGTGAGAGCACAGCAGTGACGTCACCGCTGCGCTCTGCTCTCAGTGTACGGCGGCTCAGTCAGAGCAGGAAGCAGACGGCAAGGGACCTGGACACCGAAAGGCGAGTATGTAGTGTTTGTTTTTTTTGGTAACCAGGGTAAACATCGGGTTACTAAGCGCGGCCCTGCGCTTAGTAACCCGATGTTTACCCTGGTTACCCGGGTGCTGCAGGGGGACTTCGGCATCGTTGAAGACAGTTTCAACGATGCCGAAGTCGTTCCCCTGATCGTTGGTCGCTGGAGAGAGCTGTCTGTGTGACAGCTCCCCAGCGACCACACAGCGACTTACCAACGATCACGGCCAGGTCGTATCGCTAGTCGTGATCGTTGGTAAATCGCTTAGTGAGACGGGGCCTTTAGATCTCTACCAATTAAACATGAATGGCCTATCACAGATAAGCTGTGAATGTTTATGTCCTGAAAAAAAAGCCTTTAAAGGAATTCTATAAGTTGAAACAAATCCTTTAAAAAAAAAAAAGAGGTTGGCCACCCCAGTTCCAGATCCCAGCAACCCTAGGAAACAGATGATTTTGGCATGGGTAAGAAGCAGTCAATCAAACACTTTCCCTGCAGCAGCTGGTGCATGGCTGTCCTTGGACAACAGAGTGTCCACCAGGACGGGAGCTGCTCCTACAGTGCAATCCTCAATTCATGCTCATAGAGGGGATTTTGGGCATGGGACCTCCCCTTATGACGCCCATATGTCTTAATAGAGAAGGTGGACAGGAGTGGTCTTCATAAGGCAGCCCCTATACTGACAATAACATTATAATGGGGTATTGCATTGCTTTGTATGACCCTTGGATGTTCCACCTATGAATCCAAGCAGAGACTTGACATGTTCCTCATCATGATGAAGGAGAATTAGCAAAGGATTCCACGTCTCATGTTGCAAAAAAAATGTTCTCCCATCCAGATGCGACTGAGCCGGGATGAATTGTGTTTTACAGACAGGCTTCTCAGGAAGGCCACTATCTCCCTGTCACCTCCGCTTAGCCCGCCTGTCTCTCAGCACTGACTGAGTTAATGCTGTGTGTGCAAGTTTTGGAGAAACAAGTGTCACTAAATACATTTTTAATGAGATTCCTTAGAGGAAAAGAACAGCGGTCTGACATCAAGAGGCAGCGAGGGCTGAATTCATTCTTTGTGCCTTGGTAGGGAACTACTGCAATTCATTACTGTTCAATGCCGGCCTTAAGAAAAAATACAGGCTGCGTACACCAGAAGAAGGAGGAACATTCCTTTATAGATGCAATAATGATGTGTAAACCTGGGATTCTTTTTTTTTTATGAGTCTTTCAAAAATTAGCTGATCACATCAATCAGTTGTGACCAATGAAGGAAGTTTTCAATTTCCCTGCAGCGCCTCCAGAGGTGAAATGAAGTATTACATATTGTCCATTGAAATCAATATGTTTTCATTCTGGTCCTCCAGACTGAGACTTGCAGTTGGATCCCTATAGCCGGATGTCTACAGTCTCCACGTCTCTAGAAGAGCAATTTCTTGATCACTGGTGATTCTTTGTTTAAGACTTATTGGTGTAGGGTAAGAACAGAAATGAAAGGGCGTCCCACAACAAGAGTGCAAATGGGATCCACTTTACTCAAGGGTCTGTGATGGTAGCAGAGGGCTCCCAAGCAACTTGCATTGAGCTAAGGAAGGTGCTCATTTCTGAGACCTTTCTGGGATTTAACAATTTCACCACTTGTAAGGCACAAGTAACAGTGAACTTTGATAGAGCCTAGTCTCTTACATGTAATCTATCAGACAGTTGGAGATAAATATTAAAACTCCACCAGTCTACAACAGCCACTAGGTGGAGTTTAGTCAGAAGGTGCAAAAAACTCCCTAAGCAGTGAGCTCCCCCAAGTGGTGGCCCTAGGCAACCAGAATTTATCAGAAAATGACCTATTATTTAAATAAAGTCTTTATGTTATGTACTAGATGGTGGCCCGATTCTAACGTATCGGGTATTCTAGAATATGCATGTCCACGTAGTATATTGCACAGCTCACGTAGTATATTGCCCAGCCAACGTAGTATATTGCCCAGCCCACGTAGTATATTGCCCAGTGACGTAGTATATTGCACATCTCACGTAGTATATTGCCCAGCCAATGTAGTATATTGCCCAGCCCACGTAGTATATTGCCCAGTGATGTAGTATATTGCCCAGTGACGTAGTATATTGCCCAGCCACGTAGTATATTGCCCAGTAACGTAGTATATTGCCCAGTGACGTAGTATACAGCACAGAGCCACGTAGTATATTGCCCAGCTACGTAGTATATTGCCCAGCCACGTAGTATATTGCCCAACCACGTAGTATATTGCACAGCGACGTAGTATATAGCACAGAGCCACATAGTATATTGCCCAGTTACGTAGTATATTGCCCAGTGATGTAGTATATTGCCCAGTAACGTAGTATATTGCCCAGTGACGTAGTATACAGCACAGAGCCACGTAGTATATTTCCCAGCCACGTAGCATATTGTCCAGCCACGTAGTATATTGCCCAGCTACGTAGTATATTGTCCAGCCATGTAGTATATTGCCCAACCACGTAGTATATTGCACAGTGACGTAGTATACAGCACGGAGCCACATAGTATATTGCCCAGTTACATTGTATATTGCCCAGTGACGTAGTATATTGCCCAGTGACGTAGTATATTGCACAGCGACGTAGTATACAGCACAGTGCCACGTAGTATATTGCCCAGCCACATATGTCACAGATTAAAAAATAAAAAATAAACATATACTCACTGTGGAGAAACGGGGTCAGTGGGTGCTCTCGTCCTCTGGCCCGGCTGTCTTTAGCAAGACTGCATGGACCAAGGCTCATACCACTGAACGCCCGCTCTATCTCCCCGTGGGCAATACACTACACAGACAACACAGGGTTAAGGTAAAACAGTGTGGCATTACTTTATTGAACCACAACACACAATAGCAAACAGAACAATCTCACCATGGCTGGAATTGTTTGGTTACATGGGCGCATATAAAATATCACTGCGTCTCCACGTAGTTCCATTATGACACGATGTCAGAGCTCCCAGGGTCACATGGGCGCATATAAAAGATCACTGCGTCTCCATGTATTTCCAGTATGACATGATGTCAGAGCTCCCAGGGTCGCTACTCCATCTGTGGATGAAGGCACAGAGAAGGGGTAACGACAAGCATAGAGAGATGACCAAGAACTGTCCATAGAGTCCATACAAGGTCCAAAGCCAGTTGACACAAGAGTCACCACCTGGCTTATCTGACCATCTCCATGGAACCAGGCGACCAGCGGGATGCACTTTTCCCCGGACGAAGCATCACGCGAAACGCGCGTCGGGTTGCTGTCACCACCACGAGGTAATAATCTAGGCCGCTGCTTTATATTAGCCATGCTATAATTTCTAATGCTTGTGGAATCTGGCTATCGGTAGGCTATAACCGCTACTTCTTCCAACTGGTTACATGTTCTGTTTCACCAAAACCACTTGGTCTTTATATAGAAATAGGCGTAAATGCTATAGGTGCTGCCACCATATACATCGTTAATATAGGCCTGCATCTTCTACTAACATTCATCCACATAAGCATGGTTCTTTTCCACACGTCTGTTCATAAGCAGGTGTTTTGGCATTACAACTAGCAAGCCTATTATTTTCCCATGTTATTGTTTCTCTTTATGCGCATTACATGCCTTGTACTTTTGCCCTATATAACTATACCATAATTATACTACATATGTTTTGGCTTTTTGTATACGCTATGCGCATGAACATGTTACTTGAGTAATGTACTATTCTACATACATATTATACTTTACCTCTTGGTGGTAACCTCATTGTATAGTTTCCACCCCCATACTGTTATCATAAATTTTTAACATTTTTCTGTATTTATATGTACTTCAATAAAATCTTGTTATTTTATGGCCACATTGCTTTTCTGTTGCTTTTTTGGATGATCAAGGTCCAAAACCAGTTGACACAAGAGTCACCACCTGGCTTATCTGACCATCTCCATGGAACCAGGCGACCAGCGGGTCCCAACCCTGGCTTTCTCCAAACATATCCATGGTTCAGAGATGGTCACTGGATCAGATCTGTGTCCATCCAACCGGAGCCGAAAACCCCTAGGTTGTTTCCTATAGAATCCTAGATCAGTGTCCGTCGTGATGGTGCCATGATGAATTGGCTGCAGTCCTTTCTCTTGTCTGTTGGGTGGTTTGCAGAATGTCTGGCTGGTAGCTCTGTATTACTTCAGACTCTCAAGATGTGAACTCTGAGTCATTTTATACGCAAGGCATGTAAGCTATTTTTAGAATTACCCAGTGTCCTTTAGTTCAACATCAAGATATGGCAAACAATGGTGATGAGATTACCTAGTACTACTTGACCATTCAATCTATTTGCACAGTCTTTCCTTCTCTGCTTTAAGGTACCTTCACACTAAGGGTACTGTCACACAGTGCCATTTTCATCGCTACGACGGTACGATTCGTGACGTTCTAGCGATATCGTTACGATATCGCAGTGTCTGACACGCAGCAGCGATCAGGGACCCTGCTGAGAATCGTACGTCGTAGCAGATCGTTTGGAACTTTCTTTCGTCGCTTGATCACCCGCTGACATCGCTGGATCGTTGTGTGTGACACCGATCCAGCGATGTGTTCGCTTGTAACCAGGGTAAACATCGGGTAACTAAGCGCAGGGCCGCGCTTAGTAACCCAATGTTTACCCTGGTTACCAGCGTAAACGTAAAAAAAACAAACAGTACATACTCACATTCCGGTGTCTGTCACGTCCCCCGGCGTCCGCAGGGTTACACGCTGCTGCTCAGAGCTTCCTGCACTGACTGTGTCAGCGCCGGCCGTAAAGCAGAGCACAGTGGTGACGTCAATAAACAAAGATAAACACACACTATGTACAGTCACTATTACAGACTAAAGCTGGCGTTACACTAAACGACTTACCAATGATCACGACCAGCGATACGACCTGGCCGTGATCGTTGGTAAGTCGTTGTGTGGTCGCTGGGGAGCTGTCACACAGACAGCTCTCTCCAGCGACCAACGATCAGGGGAATGACTTTGGCATCGTTGAAACTGTCTTCAACGATGCCGAAGTCCCCCTGCAGCACCCGGGAAACCAGGGTAAACATCGGGTTACTAAGCGCAGGGCCGCGCTTAGTAACCCGATATTTACCCTGGGTACCATTGTATAAGTATAAAAAAAAAACAGTACATACTCACATTCTGATGTCTGTCACGTCCCCCGCCGGCATCCACAGGGTTAAAACTGCTTTCGGCAAGTAAAAAGTACATAGTAAATATAGGAAAACTGACTGAACAGCAATCTAGTCTGAACTGGTGCATAACCAAAAAAAGTCTTACATAGCAAATAGATAATGGCTGCACTCAATTTTACTGTACTTTTACTTTTACAGTAAAATTGAGTGCAGCCATTATCTATTTGCTATGTAAGACTTTTTTTGGTTATGCACCAGTTCAGACTAGATTGCTGTTCAGTCAGTTATCCTATATTTACTATGTACTTTTTTTCTGACTTGAACGCCCCGCCCTTCACCATGCTGTGATTTTAATTACATCCAAACACAGTTGGTTCTGACCTTCCTATAAATGCAGGCTTTACCATGTTATTAGCCATAGGTAAGTGTTCATACTAGGCAGACAGGTCAGTTACCCATCCGATCTGAGATTACCTTGACGTTTGGTGGATGGGCTCACAATTTTTGGCCAAATCTTGTGCTAAGCATCTCATGTGTTTTTTCATAGATTTCACAAGCCATTATGCTATTCACATTTCATGTATCGCACATTTCCTTGCTTTAGCACAGTAAAATTTAGTGCAGCCATTATCTATTTGCTATATTGGATTCCATGACAGACAGAGGCTGCGACCAATGAATATCCGTGACAGAAAGAAAGACTGAAGGACAGAAGGACAGAAAGATGGAAGTGACCCTTAGACAATCATATAGTAGATTGTTTTTAATTAGGTAATTTTTTTCATATCACGTTCTTTATGAAAAAAAAAGTACTCACACTTCCTGTTCTTTCAGGAAGAGTTTTCATCATGTTCATTATCATCAGAGGCAGGATTACAATGATAGATGCAGAGCTGGTAGCCCAGGATCCATCAATCACCATAGACAATGTCACAGCTGACACCGATCCTCCTCCATTAAATGACCGTTTGCACATGTCAGTTGCTTCAATACAAAAGATAGGATCGGGGTGTGACCATTGTGGCTATGTACAGGTGTTGTTTCCTGAAACTACAGAAAGTTAGAGTCTAAAAAGTCTCCATTGGCCAGTGTGAAAATTGCAAAATGTCAGTTTTTTTGTTATTAATACAGATTGATATACAGAGAAACAATCAAACAAACATTGCCAAAGGTTTTGAAAAAATAAATTTAACACAAAAAACCTGATTTAACACACAGGTCATTTTCTGATGATGGCTTTCCTTTAACTCTGTATCTATTTAATGGATTTGGATCTATGTGTCAGCAAAGTAGAGCACCAATGGCTGTAAATATAAAGATATGTTATTAAAATAATTCTACAGTTTGAACCTTCTGCTATATAAAATAAAATAAAATAATAAAATCTTTAAATAGAACATACATGACATGTCACATATAATATATAATAATAATAATACCGTAAGTTAAATGTTCTCTAAGGGATAAAAAAGAAATTCCTGCAATTGATATTATTTCAGAAAAATATATTTTACACATTGTTGTGTCTATATAGCAATTACTGGAGATTCTGCTATGCCTCTGGCAATGAATATACCCGACACTGACATTTATGGGTTCAAACAAGAGGCGTAGACCCGCTCTATGCAGACAATAAACCTTGTCCATATGTTTACTATACATATAATGGAACATAAAGACTACAATAAATAGGGAGATTGATGGTATAATATTACACAAACCGTAATTACCTCTGTGAATTCCTATGTATCACCCCTACAGGGTCTCCTGCTTTACTGTAGAAAAACAAAAGAAACTGAAAGTATTTAATAGTAATGAAGATTATTTTTCTAAAAAAAAAAATCCAAAAAGCTACAGTTGAATTTGTCAGTTTGTAATATTGCAAAAAACAACAAAAAAGCAGGCACTTTTCATTCTACATCTATAGACATTACAGCTACGGCTCTTCTGGGAAGGTTTTCTACAAGATTTTGGAGTCGTCTTTCGTCCTTTCATCTAGAAGAACATTTGTGAGGTCAGACCCTGATGTTGGGGAGAGGCCGGGCTCACAATCTCCACTGTCGTTCACCCCAAGGGTAGTGTTGAGCATTCCGATACCGCAAGTATCGGGTATCGGTCGATACTTGCGGGTATCGGAATTCCGATACCGAGATCCGATACTTTTGTGGTATCGGGTATCGGTATCGAAACAACATTAATGTGTAAAATTAGGAATTAAAATAAAAAATATTGCTATACTCACCTCTCCGACGCAGCCTGGACCTCACCGAGGGAACCGGCAGCGTTGTTTGCTTAAAATGCGCGCTTTTACTTCCTTCCGTGACGTCACGGCTTGTGATTGGTCGCGTGCCGCCCATGTGGCCGCGACGCGACCAATCACAGCAAGCCGTGACATAATTTTCAGGTCCTCAATGCCTAATTCTAGGCATTCAGGAATTTAAAATTACGTTCCGTCTTGTGATTGGTCGCGTCGCGGTCACATGGGCGACGCGACCAATCACAAGCCGTGACGTCACGGGAGGCAGGAGACGCGCGCATTTTTAAAATTACGTCACGGCTTGTGATTGGTTGCGTGCCGCCCATGTGACCGCGACGCGACCAATCACAGCAAGCCGTGACGTAATTTCAGGTCCTCAATGCAGAAATAGGCATCAGGACCTGAAATTACGTCACGGCTTGCTGTGATTGGTCGCGTCGCGGTCACATGGGCGGCACGCAACCAATCACAAGCCGTGACGTAATTTTAAAAATGCGCGCGTCTCCTGCCTCCCGTGACGTCACGGCTTGTGATTGGTCGCGTCGCCCATGTGACCGCGACGCGACCAATCACAAGCCGGAACGTAATTTTAAATTCCTGAATGCCTAGAATTAGGCATTGAGGACCTGAAAATTACGTCACGGCTTGCTGTGATTGGTCGCGTCGCGGCCACATGGGCGGCACGCGACCAATCACAAGCCGTGACATCACGGAAGGAAGTAAAAGCGCGCATTTTAAGCAAAGAACGCTGCCGGTTCCCTCGGTGAGGTCCAGGCTGCGTCGGAGAGGTGAGTATAGCAATATTTTTTATTTTAATTCTTTATTTTACACATTAATAAGGATCCCAGGGCCTGAAGGAGAGTTTCCTCTCCTTCAGACCCTGGGAACCATCAGGGATACCGTCCGATACTTGAGTCCCATTGACTTGTATTGGTATCGGTATCGGATTAGATCCGATACTTTGCCGGTATCGGCCGATACTTTCCGATACCGATACTTTCAAGTATCGGACGGTATCGCTCAACACTACCCAAGGGTGTTGGATGGGGCTGAGGTCCAGGCTTTGTGTGGCCGGTCATGTTCTTCCACCAAACTGTCACAACCATGTCTTTATGGACCTTGTGCACTGGGAACAGTCATGGGGAACAGAAAAAGGCCTTTCCACAAAGCTGGAAGCTGCAAATGTCCAAAATGTCTTGTATGCTGAAATATTTAGCTTTCCCTTCACTGAAACTAAGGGACGAGGCCGACCTCTGAAACCCCCTCCATAGCATTGCCCCTCTTCCACCAAACTGTAGAGCTGGCACAATGCAGTCAAGTAATGTCCTCCTGGCATTCACCAAACCTAGACTCATCCATCAGACACCAGACAGAGAGTGTGATCCGTCACTGCAAAGAACATGTTTCCACCTCTCCAGAGTCCAGTGGTGGCATCTTTGTACCTCTACACCCTACACTTGCCGTTGTGTTCAGTAATCGCTCGTTTGTGGTTGCTTGACCATGAACCTCCCGGCAGGGGATCAGTGTTTGTGCTGATGTTAATATCAGAGGAGAACTGGACTCTGCAGTTATGGAGTCAGCAGAGCGTTGGTGACTTTTCTGCCCTCTGCTCCTCTGCACTTGGTGACCCCGCTCTACAACGTTACGAAGTCTCCACTTCATGGTTGAGTTGCTGCAGTTCTTTCCACTTCTCAATAATATCACTCACAGGTAAGGGTGTACGTAGAAATCATGGGACCCCATAGCAGATATCCTAATTAGGCCAACCCCCTAAAGAAAAATCAATATTCAGCGCTGCCACAGAAGAGCATAGCTCACAACTTTGCAGCCTTACAAAGTAATTTTACTTCTTTTGAAGTTCCTTAGTGTTCCCATGCACTATGATATCCTTTTCAAGGCCTCTATAATGTATGATGCCAACAAATTCCTCCACTGTACCCTCCACACTCACAGCATGATGACCCCAGAGTACCCCCCGCAAAGTATGATGCCCCCACAGTGACCCCAACACAGTATGATGTCCCTACACTTCCCTACACACAGTATGATGGGCAAAACACATCCCTCCATACAGTATAATGGACTCCAAGACAATCCTACACATTGTATAATGGCTCACACACATATGGACTTCACTACCCCTAGAAATAGTACATTGGCTGCCCTACATAGCCCTCCAAACAGTATATTAAACCCCACACAACCCTTCACAAAGTATGATGGATCCTCAACAACTCTCCATATTGAATAATGGCTTACACTAGCCCTCCAAACAGTATAATAGCTCCCACAAAGCCCTAGAAACAGTATAATGGCCCCCACATAGCGCTTCAAACAATATAATAACCCCCAGATAGCTTGCCAAACAGTATAATTGGCCCCCACATAGCACTGTTAATAGTATAATTGGTTCTCACATAGCCCAGCAAACAGTATAATTGACCCCCATGTAGCCCAGCCCTATAATCAGTGTAATTACCTTCATACATAGCCCTCCATACAGAATATTGGCCCCCAAAATGTAGTCACTGATTTAAAAAAAAAAAATCACCTCTCCCTGTTATCCTACTTCTAGTGGGCTCCGCAGCATGAAGTCTCAAGCTCTACACAGTGGGAACAATTTAGTAATGACATTGTGTCCGCTGCCCTCAGACATCAAAACTCAAACTCACAGGGAGAATATGAAGGAGGGAGCTGATCATTGCTGTCAACTGTTTCAGTATGCAGGATGCAGGGTCGGATGTTACACACTGTGGGCGATGGGGCAGGATGCTATACAGCAGGGGTTAGGGTGCGAGTGGCAATGGGGCCAGATATTATACAACGTGGGGCGAGGGGCCAGATGTTATATACCAGGGGGCGAGGGGCCAGTTGTTATATACCAGGGGGCGAGGGGCCAGATGTTATATAACAGGGAGCGAGGGGCCAGATGTTATATACCAGGTGGGTGAGAGGCCGGATGCTATATACCATTTGGGTGAGAGGCCGGATGTTATATACCAGGGGGGGCGATGGGTCGGATGTTATATACCATGGGAACGAGATGCCGAATGTTATATGCTAGGATGGCAAGGGACCAGATATTATACATTGGGGTGTGAGGGGGCCAGATGTTATATACCAGGGGGGTGAGGAGCCGAATGTTATATATCGTGGGGCGAGGGACTGGATGTTATATACCAGGGGTGAGGGGCCAGAGGTTATATACCAGGTGGGTGAGGGGCCAGATGTTATATACCAGGGGGCGAGAGGCCAAATGTTATATACCAGGGGGGTGAGGGGCTGGATGTTATGCAATGGGGGGCGAGGGGCCAGATGTTATATACCATGGGGACGAGTGGCCAGATGTCATATGCTAGGAGGCCAAGGGGCCAGATGTTGTACACCGGGAGCGAGGGGCCGGATATTATACAAATAGGGGCAATGGGGCAGCATGTTAAACACTGAGGGGTGAGGTTCTGGAGGTTATACACTGGGGCAAGGGGCTGGAGGTTATACACTAGGGCCGGATGTTTTATGTCAGGGGGGATGGAACAGGATGTTATACACCAGATGCAGATGAAATGGGGCAGCATGTTAGTGAGGGGCTGGATGTAATACACTGGGGCAAATGAGCTGAATGAGAAAACTAAATAAAATAATTAAAACATAGGGCCCAATACTTTTAACCATAGATAGATGAAACAGACAGTTAGATAAAGATAGAAAGACAAGTAGATAGACTGACAGACAGAACGATAGATAGGAAGATATGAGATAGATATATAGATAGATAGATAGATAGATAGATAATAGATTAATAGATAGATAGATAGATAGATAGATAGATAGATAGATAGATAAATAGATAGATAATAGATAGGCTTAAGAAAGGCTCATACAGAGCCGAAACGTTGCCTGCCATGTGGGTCTGAATTAAAACATAGATTTTCACTTGAAGAAAAGGAGTGCTGCCTTATTTTTTCTTTTTTTTCTTCTTTTTGGATTTATGCGTAGTGGATGGATTGCAATTAAGGCCTGTGCACCCGAAAGGCATTTATAGTGTGCTGTTTCGCTTTTTTTTATACAGATAGATGAATAATAGATAGATAATAGATAGATAATAGATAAAATAGATAGATAATAGATAGATAATAGATAGATAGATAATAGATAGATAGATAATAGATAGATAGATAGATAGATAGATAGATAGATAGATAGATAGATAGATAGATAGTATACAAAAATGGAACAGCACAAGGCTTGAGAAAGGCTCATCCAGAGCCGAAACGTCGCAAGGAGATGTGGGTTCAATAAATTCCTACACATTATCTTTAAGAATATGGAGTGCTGCCTGTTTTTGTGAAGTAGATAGATAGATAATAGATAGATAGATAGATAGATAAATAGATAGATAAATAGATATATAGATAGATAGATAGATAAATAGATAGATAGATAGATAAATAGATAGATAGATAGATAGATAGATAGATAGATAGATAGATAGATAAATAGATAGATAGATAGATTATAGATAGATAAATAGATAGATAAATAGATAATAGATAGATAGATAGATAGATAGATAGATAGATAGATAATAGATAGATGATAGATAGATAGATAAATAGATAGATAGATAGATAGATAAATAGATAGATAGATAGATAAATAGATAGATAGATTATAGATAGATAAATAGATAGATAGATAAATAGATAATAGATAGATGATAGATAGATAGATAGATAGATAGATAAATAGATAGATAGATTATAGATAGATAAATAGATAGATAGATAGATAGATAGATAAATAGATAGATAGATAGATAGATAGATAATAGATAGATGATAGATAGATAGATAGATAGATAGATAGATAGATAGATAAATAGATAGATAGATTGATAGATAGATAAATAGATAGATAGATAGATAGATAGATAGATAGATTATAGATAGATAAATAGATAGATAGATAGATAGATAAATAGATAATAGATAGATGATAGATAGATAGATAGATAGATAGATAGATAGATAGAAAGATAGATAGATTATAGATAGATAGATTATAGATAGATAGATGTGACAAGTATACTGTAGTTTCCATAGTAAACTGTCCATCATTTTGACACAAATATATGTTTGTATGCAGGGAACGCCTCACACGATGGACATGGTTGTTATGGAAACGCCGACAGTAAAATATTTAAGTTAACTTAAAGACATTGAGTATTGTATGCAGAAGCTTTGAAGAAAGGCTGGTGTCTGGGCACATGAGGAGCGGCTGCCATGATGATTTGTCTGGAGAGAAGGCCTTTTACAAGGATTGTTCCATCAGCTACAGACGCCTTGTTACATCTTCCTCGCACTGTATATGGTGTTATTGATAACTGGTAGCCATGCTGGGAAGGAAGCCGGCAGAGAGAAGCCGAGAGCTCTCCACAAGACTTCTAGTACGGGCTGGAACATTTCTGGAAGGAGGAGGAGGAGGGGACGAGCTGCTCTCCAGGCAAACGCTGAACCTTCACACACAGCCGCTGTCGGCGTTCGCAGAGTTTGTGGATTAATATTCGGAATTTGATACATGAATTATTGCAGGAAAGAATAAAGACTGATCCATGACAAAACGTCTGCTTTGTTTCTTAACGGGAATGTGTCAAAAAAAATTACTTGTTCTTTGAATTAGGTTTCAGTGTTAAATGTATTTTTGTATTTTTTTTTTTTTTTTTTTAAATATTTCATACCACTATTTATATTTAAAAAAAATATTGCAATTTTAACACTTGGACAAATTTAAGACAGCTACTTCCTGTTGGGCACATGAACATTAGCAGCAATAGATTGACTCAAACTCTACTGAGTTTTCAGGTTTCAGGAAACCCCTGTTCCCTGGTTGCAGTTTGTTTTAATTTTTAAAGGGTTGACCCCATTCTTAAAAAAACAAACAACTGTGCTTTTCTCACGCTCCCCATGTCCAGCTCTGAGTCTCTGCTCCCGGAGTCTGAACTTTGGAGCTCAGTGATTGGCTGCAGCATTATTAACATGCTATCATCAGCGCTGCAGACAATAGCGGATCCCAGGATCAGCAGTATAGACTTAGAGCTGGACCTGAGGAGGTGAGGAAAGCTAGGTTTTTATTTATTCTGCACCTGCGGACAGAGATTTTCTGATACTGGAAAACCCCATTAATGAGCATGCTCTAAGCATGCAAAGGTTAATGTGAAGGGAGGGGGAGCAGGTGAGCTGTGACCATCACTTATTAGGGATCATGTGTCCTGTGTTATCCACTGCATTTACAGATGTTACCTATCATTGTAAACCTGTAATAATTAGGGATATCGAAAACTTACAAAAACATTAGGAAACTTAAAAAAACCACATTTAACATAAAAACTGGATTTGACCATATAGGCATTTTCTAATGACACATTTACATTAAAGGGGATGTCTGCTTTTAATAATTTATCTTTGGTAGACGTATTTCTCAAAAAAGAGGTGTTGACATTGTGTTGGGCTATTATTACCTCTAGAAAAGCCTTTATTCTCTAGGGTATCCTGGTAACAAGTGATCCATTCAGCAGCAGAGCCCCCACTGTGGAGACAAAGGCTTGAATGTCGTCCATTAAAATTAATGGAGTATTTATGTTCAATCGATGGGATCCCAAATAATGAACCCCCTTTATTAAGTCAGAAGACCATCATAGGATTAGGGGCTTGGTTTGCAAACAAGGCATGTCATTGTGTCCACCAGGCAATTTTCATTTAAGAATTTAGCAACAGCTGCAATCAATGAAATGTTACAACTGGTTTATAACCCCAGAAATCAGCGCCTAGTCTAGACGAATGGGGCTTACTATCAGACTGGGGTGACCTTGGTGTACATAGTCAGCTGTAGTCATCCAGGGAGGGAGCTACTAGCTGAAATCCTACTGAACTCTGTGTAGAAATGGGAAGTCTCTTTTCTCTGCATGAGTCATAATTAGAACTACATTTCTACATCACTGCCAAGTCCCTAGCTGGGGGTGCGAGGGTGCAGCTGGGTCAGAAGGTGAAGAGGTGGATGACTCATGCAGGGAAAATAGACTTGCTGTTTCTACATAGAGCTTAGAAGGGTTCAGCTAGTCTGGTGTTAATCACGTGATATCATAGACTTAATGGTAAAAAGAAGAATTAGCTGGGTAGAAAGGCAAAATGAGCAATTGTAAAAACACCATGCTACATAATATGATGACTGCAATATTTTCAGGGTATACAATCTTTTATGGGAGTCAATGGCGTAACTAGAGTCTGATACATCCCGAATATATATATATATATATATATATATATATATATACTAGATGGTGGCCCGATTCTAACGCATCGGGTATTCTAGAATATGTATGTATGTATATAGCAGCCACATAGTATATAGCAGAGCCCACGTAACACAGACAGCCACATAGTATATAGCACAGACACGTAGTATATTGCCCAGCCACGTAATATATTGCTCAGCCACATAATATATTACACAGCCACATAGTATATAGCACAGAGACGTAGTATATAACACTGCCCATGCAGTATATAACACAGGCCACGTAGTATAGAGCACAGCGATGTAGTATATTGCCCAGCCACGTAATATATACCACAGCCACGTAGTATATAGCACAGCCCACATAGTATATAGCACAGAGACGTAGTATATAACACAGCCCATGCAGTATCTAACACAGCCCATGTAGTATATAGCAATGTGGGCACCATATCCCTGTTAAAAAAAGAATTAAAATAAAAAATAGTTATATACTCACCCTCTGTCGGCCCCCCGCATCCAGCCGAGGCGTTTACCGATGCTCCTAGCAATGCTCCGGTCCCAAGAGTGCATTGCGGTCTCGTGAGATGATGACCTAGCGGTCTCACGAGACCGCTAGGTCATCAACTCACGAGACCGCAATGCATGGACCGGTCACTGGAGTGCCGCGAGGAGCAGGAAAGGTCTCGGTTGGATCCGGGGGGCCAACGGAGGGTGAGTATATATTGATTTTTTATTTTTTTATTATTTTTAACATTATATCTTTTTACTATTGATACTGCATAGGCAGCATCAATAGTAAAAAGTTGGTCACACAAGGTTAATAGCAGCGTTAATGGAGTGCTTTACACCGTGGCATAACGCGGTCCGTTAATGCTGTCATTAACCCTTTGTGAGCACTGACTGGAGGGGAGTATGGAGCGGGCACTGACTGCAGGGAGTAAGGAGCGGCCATTTTGCCGCCGTACTGTGCCTGTCGCTGATTGGTCGTGGCCGTTTTGCCGCGATCAATCGGCGACTTGGGATTTCCAAGACAGACAGACAGAAAGACACAAAGAAAAACAGACAGACAGACAGAAAGATGGAAGTGACCCTTAGACAATTATATAGTAGATATATATATATATGGAGCACCCCCACGTGTAGGGCAATGGGGTACTCGGTACCGGGTCCCTCTGTCTCGGTTCTGGGGATGTCACGGTGGCCTGACCCGGTCCGTGGCCCTTCTGAGGGGCGTCCAATTAAAGGTGTAGTTTGTCTGGTGTTCGTGACGCCACCTGTGGTATTCGGTCAGGGTGACCGGCGCTGCTAGGGGTCAGCTGGGGTGATGGAATGGCAGCTAGATGGTATACCTTCCCACAGGTGAAGTATGTCCCCAGGGCTTCCCAGATGTGTAGGTGGTGATGGTGGACGTTGTCAGGCGCAATGAATAACGAGGACACAAAGGTTGCAGTCTCTTTACCTTTTACTGAAGACTTCAGCATCCACAGTCCAGAGTACCGTTCACAGGGCAAGCAGAGTCCGGCCGGTCCGAAGGCAAACCCAGAGTTCCCTTATCCAGGTGGAAATCAGTAGCCTTCCTACTAGCGCCTGTGTGTTGTAGTACCTCCCTGCTGAGCACCACAGGATAATCCTCACAACTTTCATGGATGTTTCTGATCTTTTCTCTCTCTGTCCCCAGATGGTATGGATAGGACAACCCGTATGACGGGGTAGGCCTGGAGCTTATTTATAGGGACCCTAGTGACGCCCCTCTCCCACAATTTGCCTCCGTGTCTTCTTAGGTATTAAGGTCGGGCAACCAACTTGGAATTGACTGTCCTGCCGGTCTCTGAAGTAATAAGTAGAGTCAATTACTCCCTCGGTGTTCCGGCCACCAGCTACATGCCTCAGAAGGAGGCTGCCGATCTTGGGGCAGAACTCCTCCCGGTATTATCTCCTTGTGCTGTGACTTCGTTTCTCACTCTCCACAATACACTTCTCTTTGTGTCCTTTCTTAGGATGCTGCCGCAATGGGTGCAGGCGCAGCTCCATAATGTTCTATCTCTCGTGTTTTGCCTCTGTCAGGATCCCACCCCTGACAGGGACCCTCTGTCTGCAGCTCAGATGTTCCTCCTTCTCCCCCTGTCTGCCTGACAGGTCCTTTCTGGATCAAACCCAGGTAGCTTCTGACTGACTTCCTATCCAACCCACCAGTTTTACCCGTGTGTGAGGAGTGCCCTAATAGATAGAAGCAAGGCTCCCCTTGGTGGACTGGAGTGTGAAGTGTAGTGTGTGACTTGTGATACCTGGTCAGGTGAACTCCTTTAGTACCATCAGACATAATATCACTCCCCCTGGTGGAAGAGCGACATTACTGCAACGACCAGGACTCTGGGGCGCTGCACTTACACCCTCTATCCTGGTATATACTGTAAACTGACCATTCTGGTATATGTCCCTTATTCTGGGCCCCATCCTGGTATATACATCCTCCATCCTGGTAAATGTCCCATGTTCCCCCGCTGCTCTTTATTGTATGGAAAAAAGTAAACCATTATACATATATATCAGGGGTGTACATTGAAGTCATGGGGCTCAATAGCTGAAGTATAATGCACTCCCCATAGTACTCCATATAGTATAAGGCATCCCATAGTCCTCCATAATATATTGCAAAGCCCATAGTCATACATGTAGTATAATGCATCCCAAGTCCATATCCTCCATATAGTATAATCCTCCATATCCTGCACTCCCCATAGTCCTCCATATAGTATAATCCTCCATATCCTGCACTCCCCATAGTCCTCCATATAGTATAATCCTACATATCCTGCACTCCCCATAGTCCTCCATATAGTATAATCCTACATATCCTGCACTCCCCATAGTCCTCCATATAGTATAATGCACAGCCCATAGTCATCCATAAAGTATAATGCAACTCCATAGCCATCCATAAAGTATAACGCAACTCCATAGTCATCCATAAAGTATACTGCACCGCCATAGTCATCCATAAAGTAGAATGCACCCCATATTCATCCAGAAAGTATAATGTACTGCACCCCATAGTTATCCATATAGTATAATGCACCCCATAGCCATCCATGCACTAATATGGCCACTGATTTAAAAATAAATAAATGCATACCATTCCCTCACTCCTCCGCTGCGTTGAATCCTCTTGTGGAGCTGCCAGCTGACTTTGGTGTGCGATGGGAGAGTATTGCGTCACTGCCATGGGCCCCGTCACGTGCACATCGACATCTTCTCTGGCCTCTGATTGGCTGGCAGTGTGTATTGTCACTCATGAGCCTGATGTGTCTGTGTGCAAAAATACACTTCAACTGGACGTGTGTCCGAGGACGTACATCTAGGTGGAGTTTCTGCTGGCATCGGTGGGCCCCTGACCTGCTGGTCCTGGTCACAATGGTGACTGCTGCGACTGTGACCATTACACCCATAATGGGAATGCTTCTTTAAATATCCTGACAGTGATTTCCATAACATATTATCTGCATAATATTGCCCAATAAAGAGACCCCCTAAGTCTATGACATATAGAAACATATAACTCTTCATTCGCTTACATCTATGTGAGGTTTTACATGCGAGTAAGAAACTTCTTGGTCTTACATCACAGTCATTTTCATATTCCGGCCCATAGAACATGATAAAACCCTAATGGTGATAAATAATGCCTCCGAGAAGAATTCATGACAAATTTTACAGAACAAACCAACAATAACCTGAACCTGGCTGAGCAGATAAAAAGCTGTGTCCTTCAAATGACAACATGAAATATACAGAACGACCGAACTATTGAGAGATATTATGATGGAATAATATTGCAACTTCCCGTAGATAAGAGGAAATGGTCAAGATAGGATCTAGAGGTAGAAACTGAAAACAATGTGTTCGCTGTCTAGACCCGCTCATACATCAGTCCTTCTCACCATTCCTGGTGGAAAGAGACGCTTCGAAAGCAATATGACTTGTAAATTCTTTTTTTATGGAAAATAGTCTTCCCTTTATGATCTGCCCCTGAGATGTTATCAGATCATATAACAGTTCTTGTGAGGAGCTGGTCTGCAGCTGATTTACTTACAATACAATTGTATTAAGACATGGGTATAATATAAGTTCTTCTGATGCTCATGAAGCCAAACCTGGTAATATCTGTCCTGATTTCTCCCTAGCTTTACGTCCTTCATGTATGTCCTGTGGTTAAGGCTACTTATTTCGGGCAACAAGAGCCATCAGCTGGAAATTTCTTGTGTTTGGTTGATAGGAACTTGATGGAACAAGAGCAACGTACTGTGTCTAGTTGTCAAGCACATTTCTGCTATGCCCAATGCTCACCATAAATTAGCCATGAGGGCACTTATCTCAGGCTTTCTTATCCATAAATTTTGGACTAGATGAATTATGATAGATATTAGAGCTCCAAGCTCATTTATTGCTACCAGAGCTTGGAGCCCCTTAATGTCGTCCTACGATCTAACATAAATTCAATACTTGCAAGTCTGAATCTTGATAGGCTACAATTCACATCACAGCCAATGGGGGAAGAGCACATATAGAAATGTTGATGAAACCAGTGCCACAGTCACTTTTTTATGTTCATCTATTTGGAATTTTCTAACCAGCGACATGCACATTGTATATTTTGGGACTGCTGCAAAGTAACACAAGTCCATTTTGAAAATTGAGAATATTTTTTAAATCCAAAACTTCATTCTATTGTGCTACATATAGAAACATGTTTTAAAAATTGGTCATCCTGAGTCACTTATCATGGGATTTGTCAATGGCAAGTAATGAGCCATCTGTAAATATGGCTAACCTGATCCAAGACATTAAGGAAGTTGTCTGTCTTATAAAACTCATTTTCAAAAACCCCACCTGGGCCTTAAGAGATATTAAAGTAGTCTCTAATTTAGAAGTCTGAACAGTTTGGAGCTGACGAGACAGTTGATCTTTCTTGAGGACCAGCCAACTTATTTGGACATCCCACTAATAACAATTGGCACCATGTAAGGCTTCATTTCCACTGTGGTAGCACTGCAGGTAAATTAGATACTAGCTATTGCATTCCCCTACAAAAAGTATCTGATCAATTGAGTTGTCTTAAACGTTGCACTGTTTTAATAGCTGATATGACAAAAAGGAATTGTTGAAAGTGCAAAACCACTTTAAAGGAGTTGTCCAATAAAGACAAGCTACCACTAGGGATGAGTGGACTGTGGAAGTTTGGGTGCTGGTAGTCGAACTGAACTTTATTCCAAAATTTGGTTTGGGTACCAGAACTCTACTTGAATTTGAACCAGATCCCAAACCCGACAGAAAACAATGAACCAGAAGTTTTTTTCCTCACTCTCTGAAATGGAATTCCACCAGAACTCTGAACATTGCAACGAACATCTTTGGAAAGACTATGTTCGGAATTTAGCACCGGACAGTAACAGTCCAATACGAATGCCGAACTTTAAAGTTCAGGTCTGCTCATTCCTAGTTATCACCTACCCACAGGATAGGTGTTATTTTATTGATTGGTGTGGGTCTGACACCTGGGATCTGCACCGATCAGCAGGATGGACAGTTTTTGTCCCCATTAGACTGGAGCAGCACTGTAGATAGTCAACCATCTTTTCATTCATTCCCTATGGGGCTGTGGAATGCTGCTTTTGACTTTTTCTATTTTTTAACATTGATAAAAGTGCCACATCAGGAATAAAAATTCTGTGTGTTCTGCCGATCAGTGCAGGTCCCAGCAGTTGGACCCCACCAATTAGTGGGGACATGTTTTCACCAGAAAACCCCTTTAAGATTGAGGCAAAGCTGCTCTTTAGGACCAGTGTAATCTTCATAAGGGACTGAAAGCTTTATTCCATTAACTACAGTCCGTATTCCAGCAAGAATATCACTGAAAAATAATCCTATTTACCTTACAATGCTCTGAATAAATACTTGTTATTGTTGAGAGGAAATTATTCTGAATCTGCACTTGACATTCCATCTCAAGTAGACATGACATCGTCAGATTTCCTGCGCGTCTGTGACCTTCTTATCTTTATTGTGGTAAGTCAACTTCCTGAAACTCATCAACTTATCCATTAAACTTTTGAGAGGTAGGTCAGACCTTAATGATTTAGTCAATTAATCAAGTTGCTACAATGTTACTCGGCTGCCTGACCTTTTACAATAGTTATTCTGGCCTTTTTTTGCCATGTGACGATCCCTCTGAAGCTTTTAACCTAATGAATAATTCAACACCTAGTGGTCAATTGACTGTCACCTGAATAGAAGGAATGTACGGGCATGATATTTATAATACCTGTGGGTGTCCGTGAGATTTGGAGTTTAAAACGAGGAGGTCCAAAGTGATGTTTCTGAAGTGGAAAATAGTTTCATTCTCCCTTTTAACTCATTTTCTTGGCGGAAATAAAAAATGTAATATAGCTGTATGAGGTTTTATTTTTTTTTCACTGCTATACATCTGGGAATTAATTTGTGTTCAATTTTGCTTCAATCTTATATCAGTCATGCTGCCTTTTCTTTGCTTAGGAACAGTCAGAGCAGAATGGTGGGTCATTATAAAGCCAAGCTTCCTCCTGCCAGTACCCTGCAAGAGAAGCACATGGAGGCTCGGAAAGTTGACTATTACCTATTCGGAAAGGTTTATACATTTACTAAGATGCTGTTCTGCATTTGATGTCTTGGTTCCTGACATAATAAGGGAAGAGGACATGGGTTTGGGGGCTGGAATTTAGATCAGTCAACGCATAGTTTAGTGTTTTAATTGTGAAGAAACCCTGATTAAGAAGTAACGTTCCCATGTTTGCAACCACAATTGGCTAAAAGATGTAAAAATGAGACACCTAAAAATGAAATGAATCCACTCTCAACAAATAGTTACCCACCAAAGATTTTTGGGACACATTCAGTATTTTTGAGAAAGGTCTGGTCCCATCAAACCAATCCCTTCTCTAAACCCAGGAAGTCCCGCCACTAACATAGGTTTTTTTATTGATTCTTTTAATTGTCAAAACTGGACGTATTTCAGCCCATCCAGGGCCATTTTAGTGTTGAAAGCTCTGGATACGCTGAAATGCGATCAGTTTTGAAAAATAAAAGAATCAAGAAAAATGTGAGTACAAGGACATCTTTGATTCTGCAGAGTGCCGATTGCTTTGGATTTGCTTCTCTAAATCCAGCCTCCACAATGTTTTGATGATTAATTCTTGGAAATAGTTAATAAATGGCCAGGATGGAGTTACTCTTAATTTGCCCTATAGTGAGGCACATTGAGCATGGTGTGCCCCTTTTATGAAATCCATTTGCCCTAATAGGGCACAGCCAGGTGGATTATTTCATTAGGATCTTCTCTGGAATCAGGGCATTATTCTACACTATTCATGTCTGAAGCCCATATGTGATAATTGGGCACATCAACAAATGGGCTCACATACAAATGTGATTATGTACAGTTAAAGGACAGAGGAGATTTTTCAGAAGCTGGTAGAGATGGTGTGAATTGATTCACAAGACCCGGTCCATTGGCCAGATCAGAATTCTGTGGCTTTCAATTATCCGCGGCTCTTCTTTTGATTAGCTTTCCTGGTGCAACATCACATGTGCATCACGGCACCATGATGATGTCACGCCAGGCTGGCTAATGAAAAACTAAGCCGGAGATGCCATCAGTTAGAAAGCTCTTCACAGAGCTCCTCTCCAATGGTCACAGATTACTGACCTAGCTGATGGACCATGTACAGCAAATCAATTTGCACCAACTCTAGAACCCGAGTTATGGGAAAAAGGTTTTAATTATATAAAAAAGACAACTACTCCGGTCTATAAGTTGAGTTTCGTACTAGAACTCATTTAAAGTTGCAGTATCAGAGAATTGTTTCAGTGAAGGTCATTCACATCAACTTTTCTAGGCATTACAAAGAGATGAGTAAATCCCCTTCAGCACCATGGACGGAGCTGAGAAAATACTACTTAGTCTTCCAAGCTGCCAACTCGATGGAAATTATTTATGACTCTAAACTTCACAATTACTTTATACAGACTTTATTACACTGGTTTTACTTCATCTTCTTACACGTTTCCCATTGTAACTGCTGCCAAAACCAATAGTTGTTATGTCTAACAAGAAACCGAGAGTTTACAACTTCGGCAAAGTTCTCCAAGAAGCTGCCTTTCGTATTTCCACTTTTACAAATCGGAGGTGAGTCCGAGAGAGACAGCTGTTTTGCTTCAGCTAAACCCAGTCAATAACTACTGCAGCTGGTGGAACACATCAGTGGTTTTTAAAGACATTATTTCCAAACTCATTATTGTCTATAAAGTATTGACTAGTTTTCTCGAGACTCGGCTAGAACCTGCCTATGAAAGTTTAAAGGGTCGGGATGATTATGAATTTGCTGATTCAAAGACAGGTCATACAGGGAATTAAAAAAACAAGTGCAAGCAACAAATTGGCTTTGAATAAGTAATGAAGACTATGATCATTCCTACGTGGATCCTGTAACAAGACTTTGATATTACATGCAACCCGCAGCAGAAGGCCAACAAGGCGGGTATGTTAATACTCTATACTTGTCAGCCTCCCCTATTTGTTATGACATTAGTCTTATGTATTTTATCACTCTTATTACAGATGACTAAAGGGATTAGAGATAACAAACCAATACTCACAGAAAGATACAAAAGAGACTGAAAACCAATGTGACTATTATACTAGTAGGAGGAATATGATCTAAACACCTCAAATTGCAATGGTGGGCGAGCTTTAACAAAAATGACTACAGGATCTGAGATAACAACCATAATAATAGCATGAGTCATTGGCAAAAACCACATGCTTAGTCTACTAGATGGCAAGTATAAGCTAAACCATTTCTTCTACATCCAACTTATTTAACTAGTTCAAGACAGGGCCATTTACTCCCATTCCTGTCCAGGCACATGTTCATTTTTTCATACATGCAGTTTAAAGAGATATAAAATTTGTTCTTATTTGGATATTCGAGTAATTTTTGTGTCTTTTTTTCGTGATACATACAGTGGGTGAAATAAGTCTTGACTAGTGTTGAGCGATACCGTCCGATACTTGAAAGTATCGGTATCGGAAAGTATCGGCCGATACCGGCAAAGTATCGGATCCAATCCGATACCGATACCCGATACCAATACAAGTCAATGGGACTCATGTATCGGACGGTATTCCTGATGGTTCCCAGGGTCTGAAGGAGAGGAAACTCTCCTTCAGGCCCTGGGAACCATATTAATGTGTAAAATAAAGAATTAAAATAAAAAATATCGCTATACTCACCTGTCCGACGCAGCCGGGACCTCAGCGAGGGAACCGGCAGCGTTGTTTGTTTAAAATTCGCGCTTTTACTTGGTTACGTGAAGTCCCGGCTTGTGATTGGTCAGGGCGGCCATGTTGCCGGGATGCGGACCAATCACAGCAAGCCGTGACGAAATTACGTCACGGCTTGCTGTGATTGGTCCGCGTCCCGGCAACATGGCCGCCATTAACCAATCACAAGCCGTGACGTCACGGGAGGCTGGACATGCGCGTATTTTGAAAAGCGCGCGTGTCCAGCCTCCAGTGACGTCCCGGCTTGTGATTGGTTAATGGCGGCCATGTTGCCGGGACGTCACTGGAGGCTGGACACGCGCGCTTTTCAAAATACGCGCATGTCCAGCCTCCCGTGACGTCCCGGCTTGTGATTGGTTAATGGCGGCCATGTTGCCGGGACGTCACTGGAGGCTGGACACGCGCGCTTTTCAAAATACGCGCATGTCCAGCCTCCCGTGACGTCCCGGCTTGTGATTGGTTAATGGCGGCCATGTTGCCGGGACGTCACTGGAGGCTGGACACGCGCGCTTTTCAAAATACGCGCATGTCCAGCCTCCCGTGACGTCCCGGCTTGTGATTGGTTAATGGCGGCCATGTTGCCGGGACGTCACTGGAGGCTGGACACGCACGCTTTTCAAAATACGCGCATGTCCAGCCTCCCGTGACGTCCCGGCTTGTGATTGGTTAATGGCGGTCATGTTGCCGGGACGTCACTGGAGGCTGGACACGCGTGCTTTTCAAAATACGCGCATGTCCAGCCTCCCGTGACGTCACGGCTTGTGATTGGTTAATGGTGGCCATGTTGCCGGGACGCGGACCAATCACAGCAAGCCGTGACGTAATTTCGTCACGGCTTGCTGTGATTGGTCCGCGTCCCGGCAACATGGCCGCCCTGACCAATCACAAGCCGGGACTTCACGTAACCAAGTAAAAGCGCGAAATTTAAACAAACAACGCTGCCGGTTCCCTCGCTGAGGTCCCGGCTGCGTCGGACAGGTGAGTATAGCAATATTTTTTATTTTAATTCTCTTTTTTACACATTATTACATTAATGTTGTTGCGATACCCGATACCCGATACCACAAAAGTATCGGATCTCGGTATCGGAAATTCCGATACAGCAAGTATCGGCCGATACCCGATACTTGCAGTATCGGAATGCTCAACACTAGTCTTGACCAATCTTATAAGTAAACATATTCACCGGACTTGAACCCAATATAAAATGTATGGAAGGAACTACAGCTCAGAGTTCCTAGAAGGAGCCCATGGGACCTTCATGATTTGAAGAGTGTTTGTGTGGAAGAATGGGCCAAAATCACACCTGAGCAATGCCTGCAACTAGTTTCTCCATACAGGAGGCGTTTTGTAGATGTCATCACCAACAAAGGTTTTTGTACGAAGTATTAAATAAATTTCAATAAGCGTGTTCAATACTTTTATCCTGTGTCATTTCTCATTATTACACATAATTTATGGCCATTTATGCTTTTATTTCTTTGCCTGTGTGGATTGGATGGGCTGTTACTGACATCTGGTGATAATTTCATGTCAATTATACCTTTATAAGTATGTTTACTTAGAAAATTGGTGACGTGTTCAATACTTACTTCACCCACCGTATACTTCACTTTCATGTCACTCTTATAGTCTATTTTTTTTGCTGATATCAGGAGATATCAGAGGAAGAATAAAGGAAATAGGTCGCTGTTTTTCCCATTTTTTTGAAGGTTTTTTTTAATGAACACACGGGACTACTAAAATATATTTAACCATTTGTTTAAAATGGGGATGGAGCTAGTAACAGCCATTTGAATTGGCAATGCCATTTTATTTATTTATTTTTTATCATTTATTTTTGTTATTTATTTTTACACATTGTGCCATTGCGACATTTAAATATTGAAATATTTTTTTATTTCTATGTTATTTCCCCTGTAACTGGGGCTAATATATAAGCTCCGATTACAGAGGAAACATAGATTCCTGGCTGCAAAGCAGAGTTGCTTGCGTTTCTCGTGAGCGAGGATCACTTGGCCGCTGTGTATAGAGGGGGAAGCGCCATCAGTGCTTAAGGTAGCTTCACACTAAACAATATCACTAGCGATCCGTGACGTTGCAGCATCCTGGATAGCGACATCGTTGTGTTTGACACGCAGCAGCGATCAGGATCCTGCTGTGATATCGCTGGTCGTTGATTAAAGTTCAGAACTTTATTTGGTCGTCAGATCGCCGTGTATCGTGTTTGACAGCAAAAGAAATGATACCAGCGATGTTTTACAATGGTAACCAGGGTAAATATCGGGTTACTAAGCGCAGGGCCGTGCTTAGTAACCCGATGTTTACCCTGGTTACCAGTGTAAAATGTAAAAAAACAAACAGTACATACTCACCTTCGCGTCCCCCGGCGTCCGCTTCCTGCACTGACTGAGCGCCGGCCGCAAAGTGAAAGTACAGCACAGCGGTGACGTCACCGCTCTGCTGTTAGGCCCGGCGCTCAGTCAGTGCAGGAAGCGGACGCCGGGGGACGCGAAGGTGAGTATGTACTGTTTGTTTTTTTACATTTTACACTGGTAACCAGGGTAAACATCGGGTTACTAAGCGCGGCCCTGCGCTTAGCAACCCGATGTTTACCCTGGTTACCCAGGGACCTCGGCATCGTTGGTCGCTGGAGAGCGGTCTGTGTGACAGCTCTCCAGCGACCAAACAGCGACGCTGCAGCGATCGGCATCATTGTCTGTATCGCTGCAGCGTCGCTTAGTGTGACGGTACCTTAACTGTTACTGTGTACACAGTCCATCATTAGTGCTGTACATACAGTGATGGAGAAGGCACAGTTGGTAATAAACCGTCTCTGCCTTCTCAATAGCCATCAATGACAGCCAGATTACCACTTACTTGAGTGAGTTCACCCCTTTTATCTGATGCTAAGGATCAACCATAACAGAAAATCCTGAAAGTCCACTTCATTCATTGACACCATAATAAAGTAGATAGGGGGATTTCAATCCTTCCTGTGGGGTCCTTTTTCCTAGAACTAGTTATTATGAGAAATTCCGTCCTAATTTGACATTTTTCTGTATATAGGCTAATACATGTAAAAAGTAAATACATGGTACATAATATTCTTTTGTATATATTACACTTTATATTCATTCTTTCTCCAATTACTGCCTGTTTTTCTTCTCTCGAATTCTCGTCTTCTTTACCATTTACTAAAAAAGTTTGATTTCCAACTTATTAACATTGTTTAAATAATAAATGGATAGTGCACAAAGCAACACAGTGATCCAAACATGGAGAGACTGCGATCTTGGCAATGTTAATGTAGTGTAAGCTGTTTGGTAATGAATCCTGACATAATACAATTCTGCTGCTAAATGAGAATGAATATGCTCTATTATTTGGAGTTTAATCTTAGTCACACTAATTATGGGGATGTGAGTTATCATTGCTCAAATTGTTTAGGCGCAGTTCACTTCCACACTTCACATACAAGTAGGAAGTCTTCGTAGGGAACCTATTATATCTGATTGCCTAAATATGATACAGTGTTACAGGTTGGCATAATTGGAAAATTCTAATGTAAAGCACCTGCAAATGTATAGATGTCGCATATATACAATGTAGAGAGAGATTATACCCAGATAGCAGAAGAACATGTGCAAAATGAGAATCTGATTTCTAGTGCAAGATACACGAGAAATAGAGAAAATCTCCACGTTGAATGCTGTAAAAGATACAAATAAGAGAGGAGGTAGGTTCTTATACTCTATGATTTCATTCGCTGACGTATTAAAGTACCTCTATAATAATTTCCAAATGAAACCCTAATCAATGTGACAGTAAGAAGTATTTGAGTGTTATTCACGTGTCTCTGCCTATAGTCTTTAATGTTCTGTTTTGTACAGTGTAAGGACTGACATGTGTGATGTTTTAAGGAGGAACTGACACTAGGTCAAAAGTGACCAGTAGGGTTGAGCGAAACGGGTCGATCATTTTCAAAAGTCGCCGACTTTTGGCTAAGTCGGCGTCTCATGAAACCCGATCCGACCCCTGTGCTTGTCGGCCATGCGGTACGCGACTTTCGCGCCAAAGTCGCGTTTCAATGACGCGAAAAGCGCCATTTCTCAGCCAATGAAGGTGAACGCAGAGTGTGGGCAGCGTGATGACATAGATCCTGGTCCCCACCATCTTAGAGAAGGGCATTGCAGTGATTGGCTTGCTGTCTGCGGCGTCACAGGGGCTATAAAGGGGCGTTCCCGCCGACCGCCATCTTACTGCTGCTGATCTGAGCTTAGGGACAGGTTGCTGCCGCTTCATCAGAAGCAGGGAGAGCGTTAGGCAGGGTCCACTAACCACCAAACCGCTTGTGCTGCAGCGATTTCCACTGTCCAACACCACCTTCGGTGTGCAGGGACTGTGGAAGCTATTTATTTATTTTTTTCCCCTCAGCGCTGTAGCTCATTGGGCTGCCCTAGAAGGCTCCGTGATAGCTGTATTGCTGTGTGTACGCCACTGTGGAAACCAACTGCTTTTTTCAAAGCACATATCCTCTTGTTCCTTCCTTTCTGCACAGCTATCTTTTTTGTTTGTCCACACTTTTTATTTAATTTGTGCATCAGTCCACTCCTATTGCTGCCTGCCATACCTGGCTTACATTACTGCAGGGAGATAGTAATTGTAGGACAGTTTTTTTTTTTTTTTTGTTTTTTTTTTGTGGGAGATTAAGATTGGCATTTCTGCTACAGTGCCATCCCTGTGTGTGCCATCTCTCACTGAGTGGGCCATAGAAAGCCTATTTATTTTTTCCGTGATTTGTGTTCTAAAATCTACCTCAACACAGAAACACTACATCAATCAGTGGGAGAAAAATATTGGCCTCAGTCAGGGCTTGTGTGCCACTGCTGTGTGTGCGCTATCTCTCATTCAGTGGGCTATAGCAAGCCTATATTTTTTTTTTTTTTTTTTTTTTAATATTATTTGGTTTCAAAAGTCTCCCTGAAAAAAAAAAAAAACCTAAAAAAACAGTGGGAGAGTAATATTGCCCTTTCAGCTTGTGTGCCAGTCTTGACTCCTGGGTGTGCCACCTCTCTCCCTCTCATTCAGTGGGCCATAGAAAGCCTATTTATTTTTTTTTTTAAATATTATTGGGTTTCTAAAGTCTCCCTGAAAAAAACAAAAAATACATAAAAAAACAGTGGGAGAGTAATATTGCCCTTTCAGCTTGTGTGCCAGTCTTGACTCCTGGGTGTGCCACCTCTCTCCCTTTCATTCAGTGGGCCATAGAAAGCCTATTTTTTTTTTTTTTTTAATATTATTTGGTTTCTAATTCTCCCTGAAAAAAAAAAAAAAACCTAAAAAAACAGTGGGAGAGTAATATTGCCCTTTCAGCTTGTGTGCCAGTCTTGACTCCTGGGTGTGCCACCTCTCTCCCTCTCATTCAGTGGGCCATAGAAAGCCTATTTATTTTTTTTTTTAAATATTATTGGGTTTCTAAAGTCTCCCTGAAAAAACAAAAAATACATAAAAAAACAGTGGGAGAGTAATATTGCCCTTTCAGCTTGTGTGCCAGTCTTGACTCCTGGGTGTGCCACCTCTCTCCCTCTCATTCAGTGGGCCATAGAAAGCCTATTTATTTTTTTTTTTAAATATTATTGGGTTTCTAAAGTCTCCCTGAAAAAACAAAAAATACATAAAAAAACAGTGGGAGAGTAATATTGCCCTTTCAGCTTGTGTGCCAGTCTTGACTCCTGGGTGTGCCACCTCTCTCCCTTTCATTCAGTGGGCCATAGAAAGCCTATTTTTTTTTTTTTTAATATTATTTGGTTTCTAATTCTCCCTGAAAAAAAAAAAAAAACCTAAAAAAACAGTGGGAGAGTAATATTGCCCTTTCAGCTTGTGTGCCAGTCTTGACTCCTGGGTGTGCCACCTCTCTCCCTCTCATTCAGTGGGCCATAGAAAGCCTATTTATTTTTTTTTTTAAATATTATTGGGTTTCTAAAGTCTCCCTGAAAAAACAAAAAATACATAAAAAAACAGTGGGAGAGTAATATTGCCCTTTCAGCTTGTGTGCCAGTCTTGACTCCTGGGTGTGCCACCTCTCTCCCTTTCATTCAGTGGGCCATAGAAAGCCTATTTTTTTTTTTTTAATATTATTTGGTTTCTAATTCTCCCTGAAAAAAAAAAAAAAACCTAAAAAAACAGTGGGAGAGTAATATTGCCCTTTCAGCTTGTGTGCCAGTCTTGACTCCTGGGTGTGCCACCTCTCTCCCTCTCATTCAGTGGGCCATAGAAAGCCTATTTATTTTTTTTTTTAAATATTATTGGGTTTCTAAAGTCTCCCTGAAAAAACAAAAAATACATAAAAAAACAGTGGGAGAGTAATATTGCCCTTTCAGCTTGTGTGCCAGTCTTGACTCCTGGGTGTGCCACCTCTCTCCCTTTCATTCAGTGGGCCATAGAAAGCCTATTTTTTTTTTTTTTTTAATATTATTTGGTTTCTAATTCTCCCTGAAAAAAAAAAAAAAACCTAAAAAAACAGTGGGAGAGTAATATTGCCCTTTCAGCTTGTGTGCCAGTCTTGACTCCTGGGTGTGTCACCTCTCTCCCTCTCATTCAGTGGGCCATAGAAAGCCTATTTATTTTTTTTTTTAAATATTATTGGGTTTCTAAAGTCTCCCTGAAAAAACAAAAAATACATAAAAAAACAGTGGGAGAGTAATATTGCCCTTTCAGCTTGTGTGCCAGTCTTGACTCCTGGGTGTGCCACCTCTCTCCCTCTCATTCAGTGGGCCATAGAAAGCCTTTTTTTTTTTTGGTTTTTTTAATATTATTTGGTTTCTAAAGTCTCCCTGAAAAAAACAAAAAAAACATAAAAAACAGTGGGAGAGTAATATTGCCCTTTCAGCTTGTGCGCCAGTCTTGACTCCTGGTTGTGCCACCTCTCTCTCTCTAATTGTGGGCCATAGAAAGCCTTTTTTTTTTTTTTTTTTAATATTATTTGGTTTCTAAAGTCTCCCTGAGAAAAAAAAATAAATAAATTAGGTGGGAGATTAATATTGACATTAGTGCTTGAGTGACAGTCCTGCGTGTGTGTCATCTCTGTGATTTTGTGCCACAGAAAACAGAGTGTGTAACATTGTGCCTGATTTTCCTTGTGGTCTCACCAACCTGTTAAGGGATATTGAAATCATACTGAAGTTATAGCTCACCGTGTAAGTTGTTTGATAGCAACAAATAAAGTTACTTTGGTTAAGATTTTAAAACAATGAGGAAGTCTGGTGCAAGAGGTCGTCGTGGGCGTTCATTGTCAGCTGGTAATGATGGTAGTGGTAGTGGAGCATCAGGTGGTCGTGGGGATAAAAATATTCCACCTAAGTCTGGAGCTGTGGAGCCAGTTTCGTCGTCAGGCTACACAAGGCCTCGAACGCTCTCTTTTCTGGGAGTAGGAAAACCGCTTTTAAAGGCGGAGCAGCAACAGCAAGTTTTGGCTTACATTGCAGACTCAGCCTCTAGCTCTTTTGCCTCCTCTTCCGAAACTGGTAAATGTAAAAGCAGCGCGTCGCTTGTGGATGTTCACGGTCAGGGACAAGTCGCTTCCTTGTCCTCCTCAGCAAAAACTACAACAAGAGAGAAGGATGCAGCAGGCGACACAACGGGTCACTCCATGGAGCTCTTTACACATACCGTCCCTGGCTTAGAAAGTGAAACATTTAACAGGCCATGCCCATTACAAGTATATTCTGACATGGAGTGCACTGATGCACAGCCACAGCCAGAGTACTATGCTGCTCCTTTGACTCAGACCACCACATTGCCCTCTCAGGGTACAGATCCACAATCAGACCCTGATGAGACTATGTTGCCCCGCCACGAACGCTATACCACCGACCGACACAGTGACACAGACGAAGTTGCACACGAGCTCGAAGAGGAGGTAATAGATGACCCAGTTATTGACCCCGATTGGCAGCCATTGGGGGAACAGGGTGCAGGCGGCAGTAGTTCAGAAGCGGAGGTGGAGGAGGGGCCGCAGCAGGCATCAACATCGCAACAGGTTCCATCTGCCGGGCCCGTATCTGGACCAAAACGCGTGTCAAAGCCAAAACCTGTTGGAGCACAGCGTTGCCATCCGGTTAAAGCTCAGTCTGCAATCCCTGAAAAGGGATCAGAGTCTAGGAAGAGTGCAGTCTGGCATTTTTTTAAACAACATCCAACTGATCAGCGCAAAGTCATCTGTCAAAAATGTTCAACTAGCTTAAGCAGAGGTCAGAATCTGAAAAGTCTAAATACTAGTTGCATGCATAGACACTTAACCACCATGCATTCTCAAGCCTGGACTAACTACCAAACGTCCCTCAAGGTTGTAGCACCCTCGGCCAATGAAGCTAGTCAGCAACGCAACATCCCTTCCGTCACTGTAAGGCCACCATTTTCCGCACCACCGGCAGTATCTGTGCAGGTTTCTTTGCCAGCCAAAAGCAGTCAGGGTCAGGGAATCACCTCACCAGTTTTGTAGGAGGAAATATTGCATGTAGGGCACCGGCGGAAACAATACCGTCTCCAACCGTCTCTCAGTCTGCCATGTCCACCGGCACACCCGAAAGTTCCACGATCTACAGCTCTCCAGTCCAGCTCACCCTACATGAGACTCTGGTTAGAAAAAGGAAGTACTTATCCTCGCATCCGCGTACACAGGGTTTTAACGCCCACATAGCTAGACTAATCTCGTTAGAGATGATGCCCTACCGGTTAGTTGAAAGCGAAGCTTTCAAAGCCCTGATGGAGTACGCTGAACCACGATACGAGCTACCCAGTCGACACTTTTTTTCCAGAAAAGCCATCCCAGCCCTGCACCAGCATGTTAAACAGCGCATCGTCCATGCACTCAGGCAATCTGTGAGTACAAAGGTGCACCTGACTACAGATGCATGGACCAGTAGGCATGGCCAGGGACGTTATGTGTCCATCACGGCACACTGGGTGAATGTGGTGGATGCAGGGTCCACAGGCGACATCAATTTAGGGACAGTTGTGCCTAGCCCACGGTCTAGGAAACAGTTGGCTGTAGGCGTTCGCACCCCCTCCTCCTCCTCCTCGTCCTCCTGCAGAAGCTACAGCTCTTCCACAGAACGCAGTCGGCCAACCACTCCATCGGCAGATGACACTGTTGCACACCAGTTGTCCCATTATGGGCCAGCTACTGCCAAGCGTCAGCAGGCTGTATTGGCTATGAAGTGTTTGGGCGACAACAGACACACCGCGGAAGTTCTGTCCGAGTTCTTGCAACAAGAAACGCAGTCGTGGCTGGGCACAGTAGATCTTGAGGCAGGCAAGGTAGTGAGTGATAACGGAAGGAATTTCATGGCTGCCATCTCCCTTTCCCAACTGAAACACATTCCTTGCCTGGCTCACACCTTAAACCTGGTGGTGCAGTGCTTATTGAAAACTTATCCTGGGTTCTCCGACCTGCTCCTCAAAGTGCGTGCACTTTGCTCACATATCCGACGTTCGCCTGTACACGCCAGCCGTATGCAAACCTATCAGCGGTCTTTGAACCTTCCCCAGCATCGCCTAATCATAGACGTTGCAACAAGGTGGAACTCAACACTGCACATGCTTCAGAGACTGTGCGAACAGAGGCGTGCTGTTATTTATTTGTGGGAGGATACACGGGCAGGCAGTAGGATGGCAGACATGGAGTTGTCAGGTGTGCAGTGGTCGAAGATACAAGACATGTGTCAAGTCCTTCAGTGTTTTGAGGAATGCACACGGCTGGTTAGTGCAGACAACGCCGTAATAAGCATGAGCATCCCCCTAATGCGTCTGCTGATGCAAAGTTTGACGCACATAAAGGAGCAGGCGTCTGCACCAGAGGAAGAGGGAAGCCTTGATGACAGTCAGCCATTGTCTGGTCAGGGCAGTGTACAGGACGAGGTAGCGGGCGAAGAGGAGGTGGAGGACGAGGAGGATGATGGGGATGAGTATATTTTTAATGCGGAAACTTTCACGGGGGCACAGGAAATTGGTTGCGTGTCACGGCCGGGTTCTGGTTTTTTGAGGGACACAAGTGACGTAGATTTGCCTGCAACTGCCCCTCAACCAATCACAACCGGAGATTTGACAACTGGAACTTTGGCCCACATGGCGGATTATGCCTCACGTATCCTAAAAAGGGACACACGCATTACGAAAATGATGAACGATGACGATTACTGGTTGGCCTGCCTCCTTGATCCACGCTATAAAGGCAAATTGCAAAATATTATGCCACATGAGAACTTGGAACTAATATTAGCAACCAAACAATCAACTCTTGTTGACCGTTTGCTTCAGGCATTCCCAGCACACAGCGCACGTGATCGTTCTCACACGAGCTCCAGGGGGCAGCAGACTAGGAGTGTTAGGGGTGCACACATCAGAAGTGGCGTTGGACAGAGGGGTTTTCTGACCAGGTTGTGGAGTGATTTTGCTATGACCGCAGACAGGACAGGTACTGCTGCATCAATTGAAAGTGACAGGAGACAACATTTGTCCAGTATGGTTACTAACTATTTTTCATCCCTTATCGATGTTCTCCCTCAACCGTCATTCCCATTTGATTACTGGGCCTCCAAATTAGACACCTGGCCAGAATTGGCAGAATATGCATTGCAGGAGCTTGCTTGCCCGGCAGCAAGTGTCCTATCAGAAAGAGTATTCAGTGCTGCAGGGTCAATATTAACCGAAAAAAGGACTCGTCTGGCTACCCAAAATGTTGACGATCTAACATTCATTAAAATGAACCACAACTGGATTTCAAAATCTTTTGCCCCACCTTGCCCGGCCGACACCTAGCTTTCCTATGAAAAGCTCTTGCCTGTGAATTACTTTTCTAATGTCTAATTTGCTGCTGCAGATTGTACAGCATACGACATGTTTACACCTCCCTAAATGGCCAAACTCCCCACACGGGGCCGTGGTATCGCGACTTGGCGCAAGCACCCGTGAGACTGCTGTTTGTCTGAAGAGGTGGGTGTGCTCGCTTTTGGTTGACGGCATTGCTACTGGGTCCCTCATAGTACAATGTAGTGTCTCTGGCGGTGGTGGTGCGCACCCAACGTCAGACACACCGTTGTAACATGAGTGGCCCTGGGGCGGTCCCGCCGGCCTCAAGAGAGTTCCCCCCTACCCCAGCTCAAACTGGGCTCTACTACGTGCAAAATTATGTCGCACAGCTCCACCAATCTTTAGTCTATTCGCTGACATCATTCAATGTCTGGCACTGACAATACAAATTTGTAGACATCTATGATGCAACTTAAAGTAGTCTGTGTCTGTGTCCTATATTGGCACCATTAAATAGTTACTGCCAAATTACTATGTCAGAAACACAGCAGATGAGCCCACCCCTGTACCTAAGTATGCCATCTTTTTTTTTGTTTTGGTTGTTTTGCGAGACATTAACATCTATTTATATTTTGGGAGTACTGGGACAGACACTCCTTGCACTACTCCTCCACTCAGCACCAAGCTGCCTGCCCGTGTATCCATGTAACCGCTGTAAAACTGCCATGAGCCTATTGTTTGTTATTTTAGGCCTTTGATAGCCTGTCTGCGGTCCCTACTCCTCCACTGACCACCAAGCTGCCTGCCCGTGTATCCATGTAACCGCTGTAAAACTGCCATGAGCCTATTGTTTGTTATTTTAGGCCTTTGAAGCCTTTCTGCGCTCCCTCCTTCCACTAGTCCTCCACTGACCAGACCACTGCTGCCCGTGTACCCCTGGAACCAATTTTAAAGTGCCTACAGCCAGCCCATTTTATTGTGTTAGGCCTTCGAAGCCTGTCTGCGGTCCATACTTCCACTAGTCCTCCACTGACCAGACCACTGCTGCCCGTGTACCCCTGGAACCAATTTTAAAGTGCCTACAGCCAGCCCATTTTATTGTGTTAGGCCTTCGAAGCCTGTCTGCGGTCCATACTTCCACTAGGCCTCCACTGACCAGACCACTGCTGCCCGTGTACCCCTGGAACCAATTTTAAAGTGCCTACAGCCAGCCCATTTTATTGTGTTAGGCCTTCGAAGCCTGTCTGCGGTCCATACTTCCACTAGGCCTCCACTGACCAGACCACTGCTGCCCGTGTACCCCTGGAACCAATTTTAAAGTGCCTACAGCCAGCCCATTTTATTGTGTTAGGCCTTCGAAGCCTGTCTGCGGTCCCTCCTTCCACTAGGCCTCCACTGACCAGACCACTGCTGCCCGTGTACCCCTGGAACCAATTTTAAAGTGCCTACAGCCAGCCCATTTTATTGTGTTAGGCCTTCGAAGCCTGTCTGCGGTCCATACTTCCACTAGTCCTCCACTGACCAGACCACTGCTGCCCGTGTACCCCTGGAACCAATTTTAAAGTGCCTACAGCCAGCCCATTTTATTGTGTTAGGCCTTCGAAGCCTGTCTGCGGTCCATACTTCCACTAGGCCTCCACTGACCAGACCACTGCTGCCCGTGTACCCCTGGAACCAATTTTAAAGTGCCTACAGCCAGCCCATTTTATTGTGTTAGGCCTTCGAAGCCTGTCTGCGGTCCCTCCTTCCACTAGGCCTCCACTGACCAGACCACTGCTGCCCGTGTACCCCTGGAACCAATTTTAAAGTGCCTACAGCCAGCCCATTTTATTGTGTTAGGCCTTCGAAGCCTGTCTGCGGTCCCTCCTTCCACTAGGCCTCCACTGACCAGACCACTGCTGCCCGTGTACCCCTGGAACCAATTTTAAAGTGCCTACAGCCAGCCCATTTTATTGTGTTAGGCCTTCGAAGCCTGTCTGCGGTCCATACTTTAAATACTCCTCCACTCACCACCAAGCTGCCTGCCCGTGTATCCATGTAACCGCTGTAAAACTGCCATGAGCCTATTGTTTGTTATGTTAGGCCTTTGATAGCCTGTCTGCGGTCCCTACTTTAAATACTCCTCCACTCACCACCACCAAGCTGCCTGCCCGTGTATCCATGTAACCGCTGTGAAACTGCCATGAGCCTATTGTTTTTTTATGTTAGGCCTTTGATAGCCTGTCTGCGGTCCCTACTTTAAATACTCCTCCACTCACCACCACCAAGCTGCCTGCCCGTGTATCCATGTAACCGCTGTAAAACTGCCATGAGCCTATTGTTTGTTATTTTAGGCCTTTGAAGCCTTTCTGCGCTCCCTCCTTCCACTAGTCCTCCACTGACCAGACCACTGCTGCCCGTGTACCCCTGGAACCAATTTTAAAGTGCCTACAGCCAGCCCATTTTATTGTGTTAGGCCTTCGAAGCCTGTCTGCGGTCCATACTTCCACTAGTCCTCCACTGACCAGACCACTGCTGCCCGTGTACCCCTGGAACCAATTTTAAAGTGCCTACAGCCAGCCCATTTTATTGTGTTAGGCCTTCGAAGCCTGTCTGCGGTCCATACTTCCACTAGGCCTCCACTGACCAGACCACTGCTGCCCGTGTACCCCTGGAACCAATTTTAAAGTGCCTACAGCCAGCCCATTTTATTGTGTTAGGCCTTCGAAGCCTGTCTGCGGTCCATACTTCCACTAGGCCTCCACTGACCAGACCACTGCTGCCCGTGTACCCCTGGAACCAATTTTAAAGTGCCTACAGCCAGCCCATTTTATTGTGTTAGGCCTTCGAAGCCTGTCTGCGGTCCATACTTTAAATACTCCTCCACTCACCACCAAGCTGCCTGCCCGTGTATCCATGTAACCGCTGTAAAACTGCCATGAGCCTATTGTTTGTTATGTTAGGCCTTTGATAGCCTGTCTGCGGTCCCTACTTTAAATACTCCTCCACTCACCACCACCAAGCTGCCTGCCCGTGTATCCATGTAACCGCTGTAAAACTGCCATGAGCCTATTGTTTGTTATGTTAGGCCTTTGATAGCCTGTCTGCGGTCCTTACTTTAAATACTCCTCCACTCACCACCTAGCTGCCTGTGTATCCATGTAACCGATGTAAAACTGCCATGACTGCCTACTGTTTGTTATTTTAGGCCTTTGATAGCCTGTCTGCGGCCCCTACTTGCAATACTCCTCCACTGACCACAATGCTGCCTGGAGTGCCTGCCTGTGTATCCATGTAACCGATGTAAAACTGCCATGACTGCCTACTGTTTGTTATTTTAGGCCTTTGATAGCCTGTCTGCGGCCCCTACTTGCAATACTCCTCCACTGAGCACAATGCTGCCTGGAGTGCCTGCCTGTGTATCCATGTAACCGATGTAAAACTGCCATGACTGCCTACTGTTTGTTATTTTAGGCCTTTGATAGCCTGTCTGCAGCCCCTACTTGCAATACTCCTCCACTGACCACACCAATGCTGCCCGTGTACCCCTGGAACCTATTTAAAAGTTCATAGAGCCTAGTTATATATTTTATTTACTATTAATAAGGCCATGATGGACTACGCTGTACCACGCTACAAGCTAACCAGTCGACACTTCTTTTGCGAGAAAAGCCATCCCAACCCTCCACCAGCATGTAGAAGACCGCATTGTCCATGCACTCTGGCAATCTGTGAGTACAAAGGTGCACCTGACAACAGACGCATGGACCTGTAGGCATGGCCACGGAAGATTACGTGTCCATTACGGCGCAATGGGTTAATGTGGTGGATGCATGGTCCACAGGGGACAGCCTACTAAGTCTGTCTGCAGTCCCTAATTCAAATTGTCCTCCACTGTCTAAATCGGAACTTCCACCTTCTGGCTTTCGGCCTATAGTATCAGAAATTAAACTGCATTTGGCCTTCAACTTTGGTTAGGGCCTACTAACGGCTTCTGCCCCTCCCTGGTGTTGCCCTCAACTAAATAAAGCTGAGCTTCAACCTTCCGGCTCTCATTATGTGGTTTTAAAAAAAAAAATGGTGGTTAGGGCCTACTAACGGCTTCTGCCCCTCCCTGGTGTTGTCCTCAACTAAATAAAGCTGAGCTTCAACCTTCCGGCTCTCATTATGTGGTTTAAAAAAAAAAAATGGTGGTTAGGGCCTACTAACGGCTTCTGCCCCTCCCTGGTGTTGTCCTCAACTAAATAAAGCTGAGCTTCAACCTTCCGGCTCTCATTAAGTGGTTTTAAAAAAAAAATGGTGGTTAGGGCCTACTAACGGCTTCTGCCCCTCCCTGGTGTTGTCCTCAACTAAATAAAGCTGAGCTTCAACCTTCCGGCTCTCATTAAGTGGTTTTAAAAAAAAAAAAAATGGTGGTTAGGGCCTACTAACGGCTTCTGCCCCTCCCTGGTGTTGTCCTCAACTAAATAAAGCTGAGCTTCAACCTTCCGGCTCTCATTATGTGGTTTTAAAAAAAAAAATGGTGGTTAGGGCCTACTAACGGCTTCTGCCCCTCCCTGGTGTTGTCCTCAACTAAATAAAGCTGAGCTTCAACCTTCCGGCTCTCATTAAGTGGTTTTAAAAAAAAAAAAAATGGTGGTTAGGGCCTACTAACGGCTTCTGCCCCTCCCTGGTGTTGTCCTCAACTAAATAAAGCTGAGCTTCAACCTTCCGGCTCTCATTATGTGGTTTAAAAAAAAAAAATGGTGGTTAGGGCCTACTAACGGCTTCTGCCCCTCCCTGGTGTTGTCCTCAACTAAATAAAGCTGAGCTTCAACCTTCCGGCTCTCATTAAGTGGTTTTAAAAAAAAAATGGTGGTTAGGGCCTACTAACGGCTTCTGCCCCTCCCTGGTGTTGTCCTCAACTAAATAAAGCTGAGCTTCAACCTTCCGGCTCTCATTAAGTGGTTTTAAAAAAAAAAAAAATGGTGGTTAGGGCCTACTAACGGCTTCTGCCCCTCCCTGGTGTTGTCCTCAACTAAATAAAGCTGAGCTTCAACCTTCCGGCTCTCATTATGTGGTTTTAAAAAAAAAAATGGTGGTTAGGGCCTACTAACGGCTTCTGCCCCTCCCTGGTGTTGTCCTCAACTAAATAAAGCTGAGCTTCAACCTTCCGGCTCTCATTAAGTGGTTTTAAAAAAAAAAAAAATGGTGGTTAGGGCCTACTAACGGCTTCTGCCCCTCCCTGGTGTTGTCCTCAACTAAATAAAGCTGAGCTTCAACCTTCCGGCTCTCATTATGTGGTTTTAAAAAAAAAAATGGTGGTTAGGGCCTACTAACGGCTTCTGCCCCTCCCTGGTGTTGTCCTCAACTAAATAAAGCTGAGCTTCAACCTTCCGGCTCTCATTAAGTGGTTTTTAAAAAAAAATGGTGGTTAGGGCCTACTAACGGCTTCTGCCCCTCCCTGGTGTTGTCCTCAACTAAATAAAGCTGAGCTTCAACCTTCCGGCTCTCATTAAGTGGTTTTAAAAAAAAAAAAAATGGTGGTTAGGGCCTACTAACGGCTTCTGCCCCTCCCTGGTGTTGTCCTCAACTAAATAAAGCTGAGCTTCAACCTTCCGGCTCTCATTATGTGGTTTAAAAAAAAAAAATGGTGGTTAGGGCCTACTAACGGCTTCTGCCCCTCCCTGGTGTTGTCCTCAACTAAATAAAGCTGAGCTTCAACCTTCCGGCTCTCATTAAGTGGTTTTAAAAAAAAAATGGTGGTTAGGGCCTACTAACGGCTTCTGCCCCTCCCTGGTGTTGTCCTCAACTAAATAAAGCTGAGCTTCAACCTTCCGGCTCTCATTAAGTGGTTTTAAAAAAAAAAAAAATGGTGGTTAGGGCCTACTAACGGCTTCTGCCCCTCCCTGGTGTTGTCCTCAACTAAATAAAGCTGAGCTTCAACCTTCCGGCTCTCATTAAGTGGTTTTAAAAAAAAAATGGTGGTTAGGGCCTACTAACGGCTTCTGCCCCTCCCTGGTGTTGTCCTCAACTAAATAAAGCTGAGCTTCAACCTTCCGGCTCTCATTAAGTGGTTTTAAAAAAAAAAAAAATGGTGGTTAGGGCCTACTAACGGCTTCTGCCCCTCCCTGGTGTTGCCCTCAACTAAATAAAGCTGAGCTTCAACCTTCTGCTCCAAATTACCATTTTAAAAAATGCAATAGGCTTTTCCGGCCTACTAAAGGTGTCTGCCCCTCCCTGGTGTTGTCCTCAACTGAACAAAGCTGAGCTTCCACATTCTGGCTTTCGCCCTATACTATCAGATATTAAACTGCATTTGGCCTACTAGTGTGGTTAGGCCCTTGAAACAGTGTCTGCTGCTCTTGGGTTTGCTACTCCACTGAACAAAGCAATGCCGCCTGTTTAGTCCTGTTACCAATTTTGAACTGCATGTAGCCTACTTTATTCTTTGGCCCTATATCTGTTTCCTCCTCATCCTGCCCATTGCCCAGCCACTGCTAAATGAGTCTGCTGGTACATTGACCTAGACCACTACATTCCCCTTGTACTCTACACAGCCAGAATCTGTCCCTGCTGAAAGTAAGGTTCCCCTTCCCGCATGTTATACCACCTTACACAGGGACAAAGAGGAAGGTGCAGATGAAAGTGCAGGTTCCTTCATCAGGTGGGGGGGCATACTCGTTGGCGACGTCACTGGCACAGGGCCCCTCAGAGTACGCAAAAGTGTCGCTGCTGGTGGGAGGCGCCCCCGCCATGCAAACACACCGCCGTACTTTGAGGGGCCCTGTGCCAGTGGCAATGCGAACGAGTGGGCCCCCCCTGCTTGCTCAGGATCACAGCACTTGCAACTTTTAAATACTTACCTTTCCCTGCAACACCGCCGTGACGTAGTCCGCATTTCCTGGGCCCACGAAAAACTTGAGCCAGCCCTACTCCCCCCACAACTTTCCCCCAATTCCCTATGCCCAACTATTATTATACAGTTAATTAAGATTGGCAAGCTTCAGAAACAAGAATGGATGTTTTTGGCATTAAAATGGGCACTGTAGGTGTTTTCCTGGCCTCCACTCACTGCCGACTATGCTTCCCCATTGACTTGCATTGGGTTTCGTGTTTCGGTCGATCCCCGATTTTTAGCGATAATCGGCCGACTGCACTCGACTCGACTCTGGACAAAATCGGGTTTCCCAAAACCCTACTCGATCTTAAAAAAATGAAAGTCGCTCAACCCTAGTGACCAGTGTTGCTCTTGTTTTATTCCCTCTGCTCTCCTGTATATTTAGTTTTTTGTTTCACTTAAATCCGCCATATGGTTCCAGAGATATGGAGCATTTTCATTCAGTGCTAATTCTTATGGTGTCAACGAAGTGGGCGTGGCTCGCGGGATTCTATGGGGGCGTGTCATTAGGCTGCTCTAGATTATTACCCTACGAGCCACGCCTTTTTCTGACAGACCATAAAAACTAGCACTGAATAAAAAGGCCAATATCTCTGGAACCATGTGGAGGATTTTAATAAAACAAAAAATGGAATACTCATGGGAGCAGAGGGGATACATTAAGACCAAATACTGGCCACTTTGTGATCTGGTGACAAGTCCACTTTAAGACTGAAAGACATACTATAGTTCACGGTCTGGGAGATTTGGCCAGAATTTAGCTAACCTTTCTTTTACTGGGGAAAAATTTTGTTTTATACCTCAACAAAATAATGGCATATTAAATATACTCATCAATATGGTCTGATTTTTTCCTTCAAGGAAGGATATAAAAAACTTTTGGACATTACAGAGAACAGTCTTTGGTCTCTGGTCACTCTGTATGTCCACTTCATTTCAACAGAAGGAACAGCCAAAAAAACCCCACCTTGAATGCATAGGAAGAAATAGAAAGTTTCTCTAAAAGTTTCTCTAACATAGCATTTAATGGCGAGTGAACGCTATGCTCTGGACTAGGCTGGCATTGCATCACTTTGTCTGTCTCCTTCTCGTTAAGCTCCTTGATCTTAAACAACTAATTGTTATCTACAGCGGGATGCTTAGAAACTCGAAAACAATAAATCCATCTCAGTAGCATTTTCTTTTTTGTCAGCAGAAAAAAGGGCGAGAGAACGACGAAGTTAACAAGTCTGATCTTAGCGTCGGAGAACACAGAGAGCGAGTAGTTTATTATTTTTTTTCCACCAATATTTCGCTGAGATTTAAAGCATTCCTGTTACCTAGACATAAAAGTGGCAGCCGTCTGACATTTTATAAGGGTTACCAATATTTTTGCATTTGTATTTTTTACTATTTAATGTAATAAATTATCTAGATTACAAAGGCACTATATGTATATGTATGTATACTATATATGCCTTCATTATTCTTATATGTTCAATTGGAAATGCATATAACATTTTATAGCCACTTTGTCAGATTTTAGGCCACTTTCAGATACTTTCATAAAGTTATGTTTAAGCTTCCATATAAAGCAATTGGACTATACATCACTGTACAATTATAATGGTTCTTAGTGTAGTGTAACAATTTCTAAGATGTACTTTAAAGGGAAAATTCGGTAGCTTCCCAGCTTGGGCGCCCGTCCCTCCTCATTGCATCGCGAGATGTGGTGTCGATTACATATGCCACAGTGAGCTGTCAGTATTAAGTAGTGTAAGTATTTTGGAGCGACTAACTGAATGTTAAGGCTGACCATGGATGAATATGGTATCCTTTTAATTCGGATCAGTGGGATTCCTAAGGGCTCATTCTGACATCTATTTTCTCTTGTATGAGAAAAATGGACCGAATATTTTGATCAGACTTTTAATAATGATTCAATAAAATATACAAAACAGTCATGTATCACAACAGATTAATCAATGACAGAGCTATTCAAATCGGGTACAAGGTGCACCAAATACGTGGTGTCACCCAATGGGGTCTTCACATAAAGTATATATAGAAACCTAAAGTGTCAGTGCATGTATTCATGATGAAAGCCAAAGCAGCAATGGTAGGCTCATACCACCACATTAGGAGCATATGGCGCAGTACAAAAATTGTAAGTCAATGACCAACAATGTGTTTACCTAACAAGTGGTGAGTCCAGTCACACCATCACTAGTTCTCACCTGTATTCATGGCTGTGAGTATGACACCTGCCCCGACGCATGTTTCGCATCGGCTTCCTCAGGGAGCCAGGATAGGGCACATGTCAGGGGCACGTGCCCCGATGCACGTTTTGCATCGGCTTCCTCAGGGGGCTAGGATAGGGCACGTGTCATACTCGCATTTACTTCTGTAGCCTAGACTTTAGTCTTTCTCTACAAGGGTGAAAAAACAGTATTTCCCAGGCATTTAAATATTATTGGTAAAATAAAAATAATACGCTTCTGTATTTTGTTTCTTTTCTTTTGAATGGCAGAAATAGCTCATTTTGAGAACGTCATACCATACTCTCTAATTTGCCCATGGAGGATTCAGAAAGCAAGATTTTTCTATGAGTTTTGAAGCTTGTTGAGGTGAACCTGGAGCACTCAGAGGGAAAAGCAAATACCCTTAGGGAGAGATCTCAGCCAGTGTTACGCAGCTGAAGAAAATAAAATCTTTGCACTTTCTAATGTCTTATTTTCAGAAAACTTCGGCTTACTATCAAAACAAACCTCGTCTGAAATGCTGAGCCTCGGGGTTATTAGGTAATGAGTTAACCTGACAAACAGTGAGATGGAACTAATAAAGATGCAGGCAGGGTTTTTTTTTGCGTGTCTTTGCAATGCTCAGATGAAAACCGTTCATACTAAATGCTAAGACCTGGGTTTCGAAAAAAATCAAAAGTCACCCAACGCCGAAAGACATTCAATATCTCAAGATGCCCAATTGTCAGAGACACCAAAACCATGACAAAGTCCAATGAATTTTCTCAAAAAGACCACCACAATTTGGGTCAAACCACCAAACCCAAGTAGACCCAACCTCCATGGTTGAAAACCAATATTTATGGGAATTCGGCCCCGTACATAAAACAAGTACATAAAGATACCACTTCCCAGCTAAAATATAGATTGTGATTTATAAGGAGAAGAGAAGAAATAGAAGAAAGAAGTTGAAGTGAAAAAGGTCACGTCTCGAAAGACTAATCATTTTGTGATGGTGAACTTTGTAAATGAGTGTTGTTGTGTAAGTTATATGCTGCGTGCCATCAGAGGCTACTTATTTTGCCGGCTCATCAATTTACAGGGCAGAGGGAATTAAGTATAGACTCCTATAGTACGCTGACATTAAAATGTGTGGAAATGACTAAGGATGCTTGTGGATCCGATTGGATGTATATAAATGCAGGGGTCTTGGCTTTTGGAGAAATGTGTCTGAGAAAAAAGAAAATTTGAGTAAACCAAAATGAGTCCATGATATTTTCAAGAAGTCCTTGAATTCGGGATATTGTGTCCTCATGCTCACGGCATAGGATTTATGTAATCATCATGGCAAACGCAGACTCTATGGCACACCGTGTACTGCATTAATGTGGCATCATATTACAGAAGCAAAAATGAGCAGCCATCACATATCAAGAAAACTTTCTTGATATGTGATGGCTGCTCATTTTTCATTAGTCATCTGATAGAATTTTTGATTGTGTTTCTTAAGACAAGAAAGATTTACATAGGTAATAGTCATGGACCACCCAATTCAAAGAAGATGTTGATTACCGGAGACATGAGTATCCAGGCAGTAGATTTATTGAAGACAAGATCTGTGATGGAACATAAAAACTTGAGATATTCTCAAAAATAGTGGAACCTCATAACCACCAAAGATCTCCTGAATAATTTCTATTAGAAGTCTTAGATGGTTCCTAAAAATTTTCATCAGGTTCTGATGGTTTAAATCACTAATTATTTTAGCAAATATACACTGTATGTGTATAGTAAGGGATTATTGGGGGAGATTATAAAAGAGAAAACCTTGTTGGCTAAATGGTTTCTCACCACTGGCTTCAACACCAAACTATTGCCAAGCACCCAAGCCAAGTACAAGCAAAAAAAATTGATTTACATCAAGGAACTTCTTCATCCAGTCAGGACTCCAGCATATTTGCACAAAGCCTGTATTGAAACCTACAAAAAGAATATGAAAGTCGGGTGCTCCTTAGTGTAGAAATCCTTTTTCAAGTAGGGTTGGTGAAAGCAGTATGCTTACTTAGAGGGATGTCCAAAGCTAGACACGGAAGAAATCTGTTTGCCCCATATGATGGTAAGGAGCAAGAACCATCATGTATTGACTAAATAGTTAACAATCTATCTATCTATCTATCATCTATTATCTATCTATCTCTCTATAATATATATATATATATATATATATATATATATATATATATATATATATATATGTGCAGCGCTCCAGAGTCCTGGTCGTTGCAGTATTGTCGCTCTTCCACCAGGGGGAGTGATGGTATGTCCGATGGCACTAAAGGAGTTCACCTGACCAGGTATCACAGTCACACACTACACTTCACACTCCGGCCACCAGGGGGAGCAAAGGGTTCTATCTATTAGGTAACTCCTCACACTCGGGTTAAACTGGGGGTTGGATAGGAAGTTAGGGAGAAAGCTGCTGGGTGAGACCCAGGAAAGACCTGCCAGGCAGACAGGGGGAGAAGGAGGAACATCTGAGCTTCAGACAGAGCTCCCTGTCAGGGGTGGGATCCTGGCAGAGACTTAGCAAGAGATAGAACGTTACGGAGCTGCGCCTGCACCTCATTGCGGCAGCATCCTAAGAAAGGACAAGAAGCGGAGTATATTGTGGAGAAGTGAGAAACGAGATCACAGCACAAGGAGATAATACCGGGAGGAGTTCTGCCTTAAGATCGGCAACATCCTTCTGAGGCGCGTAGCCGGTGGCCGGAACACCGAGGGAGTAATAGGCTCTACGCATTACTTCAAACTACGGCAGGGCAGTGAATTCCAAGTTGGCTGCCCAACCTTTAACCTAGTGAAGACAACGGAGGCAAATTGTGGGAGAGGGGCGTCTCTAGGGTCCCTATAAAATAGCTCCAGGCCTACCCCGTCATACGGGTCATCCTATCCATACCATCTGGGGGACAGAGAGAGAGAATATCAGAAACATACACGACAGTTGTGAGAACTATCCCGTGGTGCTCAGCAGGGAAGTACTACAACACACAGGCGCAAGTAGGGAGGCTACTGATTTCCACCTGCAAAGGGAACTCTGGATGTGCCTTCGGACCGTCCGGATTCAGCCAGCCCTGTTAGCAGTGCTCTGGATTGTGGATGCTGAAGTCTTCAGTAAAAGCTAAAGAGACTGCAACCCTGTGTCCTCGTTATTTACTGCGACTTACACCATTATCATCTACCTTACTGGGAAGCCCTGGGAACATACTTCACCTGTGGGAAGGTATACCATCTAGCTGCCATAACATCACCCCAGTGGACCCCTAGCAGCGTCGGTCACCCTGACCGAACACCACAGGTGGCGTCATGAACACTTGACAAACTTCTCCCTTTGATTGGATCCCCCTTAGCAGGGCCACAGACTGGGTCGGGCCACCGTGACATCCCCAGAACCGAGACAGAGGGACCCGGTACCGAGTACCCCACTGCCCTGCGCCTGGGGGCGATCCATATATATATATATATATATATATATATATATATATCTATATATATAATTGTCTAAGGGTTTTTCCGTCTGTCTGTCTGTCTGTCTGTCTGTCTTTCTGTCTGTCTGTCTGTCTGTCTTTCTGTCTGTCTGTCTGTCTGTCTGTCTGTCCTGGAAATCACTCCATATAAGGTATGGTCTACAAACAGGATACCTTATATGGAGTGGTCGGCGGTTTGTAGACCATACCTTATATGGAGTGGTCGGCGGTTTGTAGACCATACCTTATATGGAGTGGTCGGCGGTTTGTAGACCATACCTTATATGGAGTGGTCGGCGGTTTGTAGACCATACCTTATATGGAGTGGTCGGCGGTTTGTAGACCATACCTTATATGGAGTGGTCGGCGGTTTGTAGACCATACCTTATATGGAGTGGTCGGCGGTTTGTAGACCATACCTTATATGGAGTGGTCGGCGGTTTGTAGACCATACCTTATATGGAGTGGTCGGCAGTTTGTAGACCATACCTTATATGGAGTGGTCGATGGTTTGTCGCCAGGCCTCGACCAATCAGAGACGGGCACAGTCTGCCGCGAATTCTGGAATCATCATTGTCCATATACTACGGGGACATGCATATTCTAGAATACCCGATGCGTTAGAATCAGGGATACCTTATATGGAGTGGTCGGCGGTTTGTAGACCATACCTTATATGGAGTGGTCGGCGGTTTGTAGACCATACCTTATATGGAGTGGTCGGCGGTTTGTAGACCATACCTTATATGGAGTGGTCGGCGGTTTGTAGACCATACCTTATATGGAGTGGTCGGCGGTTTGTAGACCATACCTTATATGGAGTGGTCGGCGGTTTGTAGACCATACCTTATATGGAGTGGTCGGCGGTTTGTAGACCATACCTTATATGGAGTGGTCGGCGGTTTGTAGACCATACCTTATATGGAGTGGTCGGCAGTTTGTAGACCATACCTTATATGGAGTGGTCGATGGTTTGTCGCCAGGCCTCGACCAATCAGAGACGGGCACAGTCTGCCGCGAATTCTGGAATCATCATTGTCCATATACTACGGGGACATGCATATTCTAGAATACCCGATGCGTTAGAATCGGGCCATCTGTCTGTCTGTCTGTCTGTCTGTCCTGGAAATCACTCCATATAAGGTATGGTCTACAAACAGGATACCTTATATGGAGTGGTCGGCGGTTTGTAGACCATACCTTATATGGAGTGGTCGGCGGTTTGTAGACCATACCTTATATGGAGTGGTCGGCGGTTTGTAGACCATACCTTATATGGAGTGGTCGGCGGTTTGTAGACCATACCTTATATGGAGTGGTCGGCAGTTTGTAGACCATACCTTATATGGAGTGGTCGATGGTTTGTCGCCAGGCCTCGACCAATCAGAGACGGGCACAGTCTGCCGCGAATTCTGGAATCATCATTGTCCATATACTACGGGGACATGCATATTCTAGAATACCCGATGCGTTAGAATCGGGCCACAGTCTAGTATAATATATACACTCACCGGCCACTTTATTAGGTACACCTGTCCAACTTCTTGTTAACACTTAATTTCTAATCAGCCAATCACATGGCGGCAACTCAGTGCATTTAGGCATGTAGACATGGTCAAGACAATCTCCTGCAGTTCAAACCGAGCATCAGTATGGGGAAGAAAGGTGATTTGAGTGCCTTTGAACGTGGCATGGTTGTTGGTGCCAGAAGGGCTGGTCTGAGTATTTCAGAAACTGCTGATCTACTGGGATTTTCACGCACAACCATCTCTAGGGTTTACAGAGAATGGTCCGAAAAAGAAAAAAAATCCAGTGAGCGGCAGTTCTGTGGGCGGAAATGCCTTGTTGATGCCAGAGGTCAGAGGAGAATGGGCAGACTGGTTCGAGCTGATAGAAAGGCAACAGTGACTCAAATCGCCACCCGTTACAACCAAGGTAGGCCTAAGAGCATCTCTGAACGCACAGTGCGTCGAACTTTGAGGCAGATGGGCTACAGCAGCAGAAGACCACACCGGGTACCACTCCTTTCAGCTAAGAACAGGAAACTGAGGCTACAATTTGTACAAGCTCATCGAAATTGGACAGTAGAAGATTGGAAAAACGTTGCTTGGTCTGATGAGTCTCGATTTCTGCTGCGACATTCGGATGGTAGGGTCAGAATTTGGCGTAAACAACATGAAAGCATGGATCCATACTGCCTTGTATGGAGCATCTTTGGGATGTGCAGCCGACAAATCTGCGGCAACTGTGTGATGCCATCATGTCAATATGGACCAAAATCTCTGAGGAATGCTTCCAGCACCTTGTTGAATCTATGCCACGAAGAATTGAGGCAGTTCTGAAGGCAAAAGGGGGTCCAACCCGTTACTGGCATGGTGTACCTAATAAAGTGGCCGGTGAGTGTATATACAGTATATGTATATATATATACAGCATGTATATACTGTATATATATATATATATATATATATATATATATATATATATATATATATATATATATACATATAAACATATGCGTGTAATATTGCAATATATATGTAAATATTTATATCATGATGTTTGGCCTGAAGAAGACATCTGAAACGCATTGTATTCATTTATTATTAATACATTCTGATGAATATTATCTGAATTTCTGCCGTTCTTGTGTATATGTTGTTTTTTTTGTTTTCTCTTTTAACTACTCATATAAAACCTGTATAGCAATGCAAGTAGACCAGAAGGAAGCTGTCAGAAAGACCCTGTCTACACCTCCACATGGAGCCACCAGGCAGTATGGTAGAGCCCCTACCTTTATATTACCTGTATTATGGTGTCAGATAAAACAGAGCGGTGATACCGCCATGTACAGTATATCAGCCCTTAGACACTTCTTTTATACTATGCACTTTAACAATCAATGAAAATGTTGCCAAACACAAAGACAGAACCCCATTGCCTAACACTGACAAGTATCTCTTTTTTTTTGGAGAGCATGAACAGATGTCGAAATGATAAATCTATTTTTCTGCCAACTAGCTTCTATTTTAACCTCCCCTGGCCTCTCTTCTGATTTCAGTCATTATACCTGGAGAGAGGTGTTTCATTTTTTTCCCCCAAGGAAAATCCATTTTTGTAAGGACTACATGCAACCACCCCATGGTGTGAGAAACACATAGTTCATAGGAAGTATTATTACCAAAACGTGAAGTATAATATTTTTTGAGCCCTTAAGGCCAATGTTTTAAGGAATGCTCGATCATAATAGAGTGTTGTGTCACAGACGGCGGCGGAGAAAACTGATACATAAATTCTAAAAGAAAATCTGGCATGACACCTTCATATGGTATTGATTTACCATTACTTGTTTTATCCACCTGCACAACTTTCTAACCTACTTTGTCTCCCAGTTTTTCACCATTTTCAAGATCTTTGCTTGCTATAATAAGAAATACTCATTTACATTAAAAGTAAAAGTGTTTATTATAAGTCATCCATTTGAATATATCAGCTCAGTCTTTGCCCTTTTTATATTAGTTTGACATCTGGACAATTTTTCCTTTTACTTATAGCAAGCAGAGGTCTTGAAAATTGGCAATAATTAAAACACAAAGTAGGATAAAAATATAAAAATTATTTATATAAAATAAGAAATTCCTTTAACCCCTTCATGACCTTGGGATTTTCCGTTTATCCGTGTTCATTTTTCGCTCCCCTCCTTCCCAGAGCCATAACTTTTTTATTTTTCCGTCAATTTGGCCATGTGAGGGCTTATTTTTTGCGAAACAAGTTGTACTTTTGAACGACATCATTGGTTTTAGCATGTCGTGTACTAAAAAACAGGAAAAAATTCCAAGTTGGTGAAATTGCAAAAAAAGTGCAATCCCACACTTGTTTTTTGTTTGGCTTTTTTACTAGGTTCACTAAATGCTGAAACTGACCTGCCATTTTGAGTTTTCAGGTCATTATGAGTTCATAAACACCAAACATGACTAGGTTCTCTTTTATCTAAGTGGTGATTAAAAAATTCCAAACTTTGCTAAAAAAACCCAAACAAAAAAACAAATTGCGCCATTTTCCGATACCCGTAGCGTCTCCATTTTTCGTGATCTGGGGTCGGTTGAGGGCTTATTTTTTGCGTGCTAAGCTGGTGTTTTTAGTGATACAATTTTGGTGCAGATACGTTCTTTTGATCGCTCGTTATTACATTTTAATGCAATGTTGCGGCGACCAAAAAAACGTAATTCTGGCATTTCAATTTATTTTCTCGCTACGCTGTTCAGCGATCAGGTTAATCCTTTTATTGATAGATCGGGCGATTCTGAACGTGGCGATACCAAACATGTGTAGGTTTGATTTTTTTTTATTGATTTATTTTGAATGGGGCAAAAGGGGGGTGATTTAAACTATTATATATTTTTTATTTTTTTCACATTTTTTTTAACTTTTTTTTTTTACTTTTGCCATGCTACAATAGCCTCCATGAGAGACTAGAAGCTGGCACAACTCGATCGGCTCTGCTGCATAGCAGCGATCATCAGATCGCTGCTATGCAGCAGAAATGCAGGTGTGCTATGAGCGCCGACCACAGGGTGGCGCTCACAGCTAGCCGGGATCAGTAAACATAGAGGTCTCAAGGACCTCTATGGTTACCATTCTGATGCATCACTGACCCCCGATTATGTGACGGGGGTCAGCGATGCACTCATTTCTGGCCGGATGGCTGAAAGCGCCAGTTAAATGCCGCTGTCAGCGTTTGACAGCGGCATTTAACTAGTTAATAGCGGCGGGTGGATCGTGATTTCACCCGCCGCTATTGCGGGCACATGTCAGCTGTTCAAAACAGCTGACATGTCCCGGCTTTGATGCGGGCTCACCGCCGGAGCCCTGCATCAAAGCGGGGGATCTGACCTCGGACGTACTATCCTGTCCGAGGTCAGAAAGGGGTTAAATATATCTATCAAATCATATGATATCCTAGGTTACAGTTTAGAGTTTCCGCTTTCATTCATTGTATCCGGTACGTGATATCTCGCTCAGGAGTCACGTCCGCGGCTCAAGGCGCCCATCCATCATGAATCCAGGAACACTCACTATATCCCTTAACCTTTACGCCTCCTCTCCTGAAAATCTAAAATCAATAAATCTATAGAAAAGAAAAATTCTACATATATTATTCAGGCTGAAATTTGGCCAAATTGAGGTAATGATGCACAACGGAGAAGACAAGAAGAGAACGTGAAGACAAGGAATAATCACCAGCAATTGTCTCGTATTGATATCTATTTAGTGATCTCCCGAAGTGATAAACAATATATACATGGGACAGACATTAGCAGCACTGGGTAAAAGGTTGCCAATACTGCTGAGGCGTAGCACCGGCCTATAAAACTGTCAATTATGTGAATGAAAGGGGAGGTTTTACCCTTAGAAGCTAAAATGTCATATATTGTTTAGCAAAGTATGCAAATATATGTCTACTTTGCTATATTTTGTAATAGTATTGTATCGAGTGATATACAATTCTTTTACTTCCAGAGCTGCATTCAAAATTCTGCTTTGTTTTAGTTTCTTATTGTATCTGCTTATACTGGTTCACGGCATTAGAGAAACTTAGATAAGTTGGTGAAAGGGCAGTTTCTTGTCCGTTTGGGAAAAAGGACACGGTACTCAAGTCTCTGATCATACTGCATTTCTGCCTTCCATCAGTGATACATGTTGAGGGGTTCACCACTAATGGCAGCAATGGAAGGCACTGGATCAGCCTTCTCTACAGAGATACAAGCGTGGCCCTCGTTACATTTATTTTTGACTCAACAGAACAGTATAATGTTATAGATAAAGGAACAGATTCTTAGTGACATCATGAAACCCAATGAGTATTACACAAAAGAAAAAAAAAAACATTTTATAGATTGGAAGCTGGAGGAGCTAAATAGATGTAAGTATCTCACTCGTTTAGTCTATAGAGACGGAATATAGTGAGCTGCTCCATCTCTAGACGAGGTTACACAAAGAAAAACATAGATCTCCATTAGTGATGATCGAGCAGGTTGGAGCATAATGGAAGTGACTGGCATTTTTTGGAGGACCCTAGCATGTGAAAGAGAGAGAGATCTATAGCAGCATAAACAAAAAGTTTTGGTGCCAAACATCCTACCCCGGCAGAATTTTTGCTTTCTTGGCCTTTTTTCCAGTGAATATGAATGATAACACCAAAACTTTTTCTCCACTCATGGTTAGCGTTTGAGTGAAGACATTTATTGTCAATCTATTGTGTTTTCTCTTTTTAAATCATAATGACAAACAAAAACATCCAAATGACCCTGATCAAAAGTTCACATACCCCATTTCTTAATACCGTGCATTGCCCCCTCTAACATCAATGACAGCTTAAATATACAACTGCTTGAGAAAGGTCCACATCCTGGACTGAAACGACGCACATGGGCCAATAAACCATATTTATTTTTTCTATTGGAGTGCTGCCTTCGTTTTTCTGGATAATAGCATGAGGTTTGGTACATACCTGGAAGGATTTTTTGCACCCTTTGTTTTCTTTTGGTGCTGCTTTTTGTTTTATTTTTCTAGATGATAGATAGATAGATAGATAGATAGATAGATAGATAGATAGATAGATAGATAGATAATAAATATATAGATAGCTGATAGATAGATAGATAGATAGATAGATAGATAGATAGATAATATATAGATGATAGATAGATGATAGATAGATAGATAGATAGATGATAGATAGATGATAGATAGATAATAGATTATAGATAGATAGATAATAGATGAAAGATAGATAATAGATAATAGATAGATGATAGATGACAGATAATAGATAGATAGATAGATAGATAGATAGATAGATAGATAGATAGATAGGAGATAGATAGATAGATAGATAGATAGATAGATAATAGATAGATATATAATAGATAGATAGATAGATAGATAGATAGATAGATAGATAGATAGATAGATAATAGATAATAGATAGATAATAGATAGATAACAGATGGATAGATAGGTAGATAGATAGATAACAGATAGATGATAGATAGATAGATAATAATAGATAGATAGATAGATATACATTATAATAGATAGATAAATAGATAATAGATAGATAGATAGATAGATAGATAGATAGATAATAGATAGATATGCAGCGCCCCAGAGTCTGGTCGTTGCAGTATTGTCGCTCTTCCACCAGGGGGAGTGATGGTACGTCTGATGGCACTAAAAGAGTTCACCTGACCAGGTATCACAGTCACACATTACACTTCACACTCCGGCCACCAGGGGGAGCAAAAGGTTCTATGTATTAGGCCACTCCTTACACTCTGGTAAAACTGGAGGTTGGATAGGAAGTTAGTCAGAAAGCAGCCTGGGAGAGTTCCAGGGAGGACCTGTCAGGGGTGAGATCCTGACAGCGGCCTAGCACAGACAGATCGCTACGGAGCTGCGCCTGCCATGCATAGCGGCAGTCTCCTAAGGAAGGACAAGAAGCGAAGTAGATTGTGGAGAGTGAGAATTGAAGTCACGGCGCAAGGAGACAACACCAGAAGGAGTCGTGCCATAAGATCGGTAACATCCTTCTGAGGCGCGTAGCCGGCGGCCGGAACGCCGAGGAGGTAATAGACTCTACGCATTACTTGAACTACGGCAGGGCAGTTAACTCTAGGTTGGCTGTCTCACCTTTACACCTAATGAAGACAACGGAGGCAATTGTGGGAGAGGGGCGTCTCTAGGGTCCCTATCAAATAACTCCAGGCCTACCCCGTCATACGGGTCATTCCTATCCATATCATCTGGGGGACTGAGAGAAAGAACAGAAACATACACGACAGTTGTGAGGACCATCCCGTGGTGCTCAGCAGGGAAGTACTACAACACCCAGGCGCTAGTAGGTAGGCTACTGATTTCCACCTGTAAAGGGAACTCTGGATGTGCCTTCGGACCGGCCGGTCTCAGCCAGCCCTGTTAGCAGTGCTTTGGACTGTGGGAGCCGAAGCCTTCAGTAAAGAGGTAAAGAGACTGCAACCCTGTGTCCTCGTCATTTACTGCAACCTACACCATTACCATCTACTCATCAAGGGAAGCCCTGGGGACATACTTCGCCTGTGGGAAGTTAAAACATCTAGCTGCCATTCCATCACCCCAGCGGACCCCTAGCAGCGTCAGTCACCCTGACCGAACACCACAGGTGGCGTCACGAACACTTGACAAACTCTCACCTACACCTTTATTTGGGCGCCCCTTAGCAGGGCCACGGACCGGGTCGGGCCACCGTGACACCCCTAGAACCGAGACCGAGGGACCCGGTACCGAGTACCCCACTACCCTGCGTTTGGGGGCCGCTCCAGATAGATAATAGATAGATAATAGATAGATAGATAATAGATAGATATACACACACTCTGATATGTGTAAAAATATCCGCACATCAGCACATAGAAGGAAACTCTATCACACGCCTGTTATTTTAGATCTGACCACAATAAAACACAAGTGTCAGCTCATGAAGTGATCTCCGCTAACAATTCCATTTCTCCCTGGGCCGTCTAATTTCTTCATTCCCCTGATGTTTTCTCTCATTCATCTTAACTACACTGACCTCCCTTCATTCAGGCATCTATTTCATTCTCTTATTTTATCCTCTGCAGGACGTCATTCACTTATCCGCAGCAGACATTCAATCACCGGCTCCTACCATCAATTGTTCGCCTTACTATCGAGTGACATCTGAATGCTATGCATGGTGAATAGCAATGTGATGGTGCTCTTTTAGCGAGACGCCAATGACATGGGACTCGCGGAACAGTCACCGCCATGTAACTTTCTGCAGCACGGAGGCCTGACTGAGGAAACTGTACAGAAGCGAAAACCTGACGGAAAACAAATAAAAATAAAATTCATAACGTGTAGAACAGTTTCATTGGATCATCCCGTCCTACAGGATTGTGAATTGTGTTAGGTATCTAAGTAAGGCGGCCAAGGCCGGAATCAGCATGGTTTTTGTGGTGGAGTATGTGTTGTAAAAAATGTATTTAAACAGATATGTTACTGTATATTTACATAGAATTTATTATGGTCGCATGTACCGTAATTTTTTCATCCTTTATATTAAATGGATGCTTTTCTCATAACGTTGCAGTGTATGGAAAACAGAAGCAAAAATACAGTCGGATGTTTGCATACATTTTTTAATATGTTTCTTACTTTTTCCAAAGAGTTAAATCTAATGATCCTCCCACCCACTGCCCCTTTTTTTTTTCCTTTTTAAAAAACTGCTCTATTTTTTTTTTTTTTTAAAGAAAAAGAAATGCAATAGGATGTATAAGATACGTGAAATAAAACAACTTGGTTTTCCCGAGGATGCTCGGGTGGTCTCCGAGTATGTGTAACTGCTCGGAGATTTAGTTTTCCTTGCCTCAGCTGAATGATTTACAGCTACTAGCCAGGCTGAGTACATGTGGGGGTTCCCTAGCAACCAGGTAATCCCCATATGTATTCAGGCTGGGTAGCAGCCGCAAATCATGCAGCTGAGTCAACAAAAACTAAATCTCCGAGCACTAACAAATACTCGGAGACCACCCAAGCGTGCTCGGGAAAACACAAGCAACGAGTATATTCGCTCATCACTAGTATTAATTTCTCTTAGTTCAGCATAGATAGGTCAAGCGTAGTACCCATAGACGGACAACAGATGGGGGGCAATATTATACATAGTCATGTAGGAAGGGCTGTCTGTGTCAAGAGGAAAGTGTCTTCCTGTTTAGAGTTAGTAGGGGCCTAGTGCCCATGCTGGGCAGGCAGCTCCGCAATGTTCAAGCGTTATACCCAGCCATTCAGAGTCCAGATGGACAACAAGTACAGCTGAGGCAGCAGTGTGACCACAGTTCAGGACAGAAGCTAGAGAAGTGGTCCAAGAACAGTACAGGGACACCATATGGCAGATCATTGCTTGGGCTGATGCCTTTCATACCGGGGCGAAACAGACAGAAGAACACTCAGGTGTAGTGAGCTCGCACAGGGAGGATGATGTGTTATCGCAGGAGGTGATATGACCCCGTAATGTACTGCAGGACGTAGAAAAAAGCGTAGGGAGAGCAGAGAACGTGAACTGTGTGGAAGCTAATGTTGATGATGTAACTGTCAAGAATGTGCTGCGACAAGCAAAAAGTAAAGATCATGGTTTTAAGTTTGAAAAGGACTCTGCTTCTTATTGTACTATGGAAGCAGCAGAACTTCAGCCAGCCCGATGGGACCCAGACAGTGCAGAGGGCGAAGCGAAAGGTATGCTGCAGAAGGGACATTATTTACATGTAACTGGGGGCCAGGGCACACGTAACCAGTTGCTTTCAGCTACGACTCTGGCCCTGGTCGCGCCTCTTACATTTGCATGGCTAAATAGATAGCTAGATAGATAGATACATCCAAAGATTGGAGGCAGCACACCATTCAAGTGAAAAAAGCTTCTTATTTAATGGCCCAAATAATAATAATAGATAGATAATAGATAGATAATAGACAGATAGATAATAGATAGATAGATAGATAGATAGATAGATAGATAGATAATATATACAGTTGGTACAGAAAGTATTCAGACCCCTTTAAAGGGAACCTGTCACCTGAATTTGGCGGGACCGGTTTTGAGTCATATGGGCGGAGTTTTCGGGTGTTTGATTCACCCTTTCCTTACCCGCTGGCTGCATGCTGGCCGCAATATTGGATTGAAGTTCATTCTCTGTCCTCCGGAGTACACGCCTGCGCAAGGCAATTTGGTTCCCTTTACATTTTTCACTTTTTGATTCATTGCAGCCATATTTTAGTTTTTCTTACTTAATAAATTTGCAAAAATTTCTACATTTCTGTTTTTTTAGTCAAGATGGGGTGCAGAGTGTACATTAATGTGATAAAATGAACTTACTAAATAGCTGCAATGAAACAAAGAGTGAAAAATTTAAAGAGGTCTGAATACTTTCCGTACCCACTGTAGATACATAATAGATAGATGCATAGATATGTAGATAGAGAAACAAATAGGTAGATAGATAACAGATAAATAGATAGATAGATTAACAATATATACATAATAGATAGATAGATTAAAAATAGATACATAATAGATAGATAGATAGATAGATAGATAGATAGATAGATAGATAGATAGATAGATAGATAGATAGATAGATAGATAGATAGATAGAAGAAAAGAAAAAAGGAACAGCACAGAGATACTTATCTTCGGGTGCAAGGCCCCCAGACAACCAGTCCACCGATCATCCAAGTTTCATATATTTCAAAAAAAGAGGCAGCACTCCATTGTTTCAGTGAAAAATGTGCACGGTTTAATCTACCCACATATTCAGGCAACGTTTCAGTTCACAATGAGCTTTTCTCAAGCCTTGAGAAAAGCTCATTGTGAGCTGAAACGTTGCCTGAATATGTGGGTAGATTAAACCCTGCACATTTTTCACTGAAACAATGGAGTGCTGCCTCTTTTTTTTAAATAGATAGATAGATAGATAGATAGATAGATAGATAGATAGATAATAGATAGACAGATAGATAGATAATGATAGATAGATTAAATACTCCCCTCCGGTCACCGCTAACACAGGGTTAATGCCAGCGGTAACGGACCGCGTTATGCCGCCGGTAATGCACTCCGTTACCGCTGCTAATAACCCTGTGTGTCCACAACTTTTTACTATTGATGCTGCCTATGCAGCATCAATAGTAAAAAGATGTAATGTTAAAAATAATAAAAAAAACAAAAAACCTGCTATTCTCACCCTCCGTAGTCCACCCAGGCACGCGTGGCTGACGCCATCTTCCGTTCCCAGAGATGCATTGCGAAATTAACCAGAAGACTTAGAGATCTTGCGAGACTGCTAAGTCATGTGGGTAATTTCGCAATGCATCCTGGGAACGGAATATGGCGGCAGCCGCGCGCGCATTGTCAGAGCTTCGCTGGATCCCGGCCGGTGAGCATTTAACTATTTTTTATTTTAATTTTTAAACAGGGATATGGTGCCCACACTGCTGTATACTACGTGGGCTGTGTTATATACCACGTGGCTGCTATATACTATGTGGCCAGTGTTGGATACTATGTGGGCTGTGCTACTGTATATACTGCGTGGGCTGTGCTATATATTACGTGGCCAGTGTGATATACTATGTCGCCTGTGTTATATACTGCGTGGCTGCTATATACTGCGTGGGCTGTGTTATATAGTACGTGGGCTATGTTATATAGTATGTGGGCTGTGTTATATAGTACGTGGGCTGTGTTATATAGTACGTGGGCTGTGTTATATACTGTTTAGGCTGTGTTATATACTGCGTGGCCACTGTTATATATTGTGTGGCCTGTATTAATGCATCGGGTATTCTACAATATGTATGTATGTATGTATATAGCAGCCACATAGTATATAGCACAGGCCATGTACTATTTGTGTGCTATATACTACATGGCTCCTATTTACTACGTGGCCTGTGCTATATACCATGTGCCTGCTATATACATAATACATATTCTAGAATACCCGATGCATTCGAATCGGGCCACCATCTAGTAGATAGATAAATAGATAGATAATAGATAGATAGATAAATAGATGAGGTAGCAAATAAAAAGGCATCAATCAGAATAAAGTGGATATTTTTCAACCACTTGAAAGCATTAGATATGGGTGAATATAGTATTCCACTTTGCTCAGATTGTGATTTGGAGGGCTGCTGACGTTTTTGTCTTTACTAGTTGAAAGGATGCCAGGGTTTTTCCTTTTTATATAGAAAGTTGAACAGACAGAAGAATGGAAACACAAATAGAAAAATGATGACTAAACAGATAGATGACCTGATGGATATGATATAAATAGATAAATATTTACATAAACAGATATTGCCACTTAGAAGCTAAATAACTGTGCGAATAATAATGTCTGTCCTTGTTTAATACTCCAGTCATATCTCTTTGCTGTTGGAAGCTAACCTAGCCTCATGCTGGGAATTGAACAATGTTCCTATTGGGTCCCTGCTGTGAAAAGATGCAACAGGATCATTAATCAGCCCCATCTTTCCATTATATTGATGCCTGCATTTCCTCCCTTCAGATAGATAAAATGTGTGAAGTGATTTTAACTAGGTGCTTTTTAAAGGGGCTGCCTGTAAGCGTACGTATAAAATACTGGTACATTCCGTACATCAACAGCAAAATTATACTATGCTGAATGGCAAAAGCATCATAGTGCAATTTAATGGTTAGGAATGTTTTTGGTCCCACCTTAGGATGACCCTATTTATCCTAAATGTGCACATGTCCTCATTTATAACCACCAAAATATTAAATAGCAAGGTCATGGGTACCATCTTGAATGTGCTTTGACCTTGTTTTTTACAGTCAGAAAGGTATGTCAAATAAGCAATGAAGATTTTAGTTGAGAGACAGTAAAACTGGTGCCTCAATAGTATAAAATAATGTGCCCCATCATTAGTTTTCCTATGAGATGCACACTTCTATCTTTAAGCCCCAGCTCAAGGGTAGGATGATCATCATACAAGCCTAGGATGATGAATGATAAAATTAGGTTTTCTGCTGCCACCACTAGAGGGAGCTTTCTGTATACATAAAAACTCAGAAATAGCTCAGTATGCAGTAAGCTCATATGTTCCCCCTAGTGGTTGCTGCATGCAACTAGAATTTAATCATATAACTATATTTATGTTGGGTTTCACAAAAATGATGCTTTAGTGTTTGCAAAGGTAAATAATAAAAATTAATCAGCGCAAAACATTGGTGGTAGACATTCACTTTAATGTTTACCAGCCTTGAAAACTTTAAGACATCCTTTTTTTCAGGTGTCAGCTTTCCCTCCTCCGACAGCAAAGCCTACCGGAAGCAAATATAGCCGGAATAATTACAATTACACCCAACGGACACAACACAAAGCCACTGCAAGGTATCATTAGCAGCCCTCTAATAATTAATTGATGCCCTTGCTATATCCTGGTCCAAACAGTCAGGTTATTAAGGGATGAGACCAGCATCAGTTTTCTTGCAGGCAGACCTGGCATCTTCCAGGAGAAGCAGCCGGCTTTGAGTCAGCTCCATTAGGTATTGTCTAGAGTCTGCACCCTCATTTATTTGCATCAATAATACATTTGAAGGATTTATCTAGCTTGCAAATGTGAATTCATTTATTGGTCCAATAAGCAAGAAAGAGCTGTGACAGAGCAAGGCTCGCATTTTACAGGCTGACTGGTGTACTGGGGACAGCTCGTGCAATGTGTGCAGACTTCATCAAAAATATTTACATAAGTGCAATAGGTCCGCTTTCCATGAAATGAGTTTGTAATTGTACAAACCAATAACACATACAAATGCACAGTTTCTATTAAATATTGAGTATGGGGAGTTGAAACCTCTGTCTCTCGCCCTCTCTCAATTCCATTCCTCAATGCATAAGAAATAACTGTAGGAGTCTCTTTGTAAGGCTCGAGAATCAGGCATCAGAGCCTACTTGACTGTGAAGTGCTGATATTATATCTCCAAGAATCGGCAGCAGACTTTTGAAAGCTGATATTTACAGCAACTCCGAACAGCTGTACAATTTCATCTTGAATGGATCCCTCGGAGGGCTCCCTACCTCTTCCCAATTTGACTGTGACTGAAAGAGCGAAGTACTCTATAGAACGGCAAACAAGGGAAAGAGCCGTGACATAGTCTAAAGCCACGCAACGCCAAACTTCCAATTAACGAGGGTTTTCCGCTTACAGTTGCTTTTAGAAAAAAAAAATCAAAGATGAAGAGTGGGGGGATTATATGGTGGGATGCTGACAAGTGAGTTATGAAAAGCTGAGATAGAGTATGGTAGGCGAAGGAAGTGACCAAAAGATGAGTATCATATACAGAGGCGCTGTACATCTGATACTATTGAGACAAACTAGTCTATTGATAGCTTCCAAGAAACAGGTGAAAGTTTTAATATTAACATCTGTGAACTTGACAGAAGGGACTTGGACCCTTGAAGTGCATTGTTACTTGGCAGTTATCAATAAACTGAATCATCTCACAAGTATTGGATTTACAGCATCTCTGTACTGTATATGATACTCTTCTTTTGGTGGCTTCCTTTGGCTACTATATCCTCTGTGTCTAAGTTAGTAGACATGGTCCAACGAGGAGACATGGACCACCAAAATACATTGTAAGTAGATTGTTTCACAACTGTTGAATGTACAGTACCTTTGTATATGATACTCATCTTTTGGTGGCTTCCTTTGGCTACTATAACCTCTATCTCTAAGTTAGTAGTATATTTGACAAAAGAAACATGGACCAATGAGAAGTCGTGGACCAAAGAGGAGACATGAATCACCGAAATACATCCTAAGTAAATTGTTTCACAACTGTTGAATGTACAGCACCTCTGTATATGATACTCATCTTTTGGTGACTTCCTACCATAGCCTCTATCACTAAGCTAATGGTATATTTGACAAAGGAAACATGGACCAACGAGGAGACATGGACCAACGAGGAAACCTGGACAAATAAAGAGATGTGGAACACAGAACTGCATCGCAAGTAGATTGTTTCACAACCAATGAATGTACAGCACCTCTGTATATGATACTCATCTTTTGGTGGCTTCCTTTGGCTACTATAACCTCTATCTCTAAGTTAGTAGTATATTTGACAAAAGAGACATGGACCAATGAGAAGTCGTGGACCAAAGAGGAGACATGAATCACCGAAATACATCCTAAGTAGATTGTTTCACAACTGTTGAATGTACAGCACCTCTGTATATGATACTCATCTTTTGGTGACTTCCTACCATAGCCTCTATCACTAAGCTAATGGTATATTTGACAAAGGAAACATGGACCAACGAGGAGACATGGACCAACGAGGAAACCTGGACAAATAAAGAGATGTGGAACACAGAACTGCATCGCAAGTAGATTGTTCCACAACCAATCAATGTACAGCACCTCTGTATATGATACTCATCTTTTGGTGGCTTCCTTTGGCTACTATAACCTCTATCTCTAAGTTAGTAGTATATTTGACAAAAGAGACATGGACCAATGAGAAGTCGTGGACCAAAGAGGAGACATGAATCACCGAAATACATCCAAAGTAGATTGTTTCACAACTGTTGAATGTACAGCACCTCTGTATATGATACTCATCTTTTGGTGACTTCCTACCATAGCCTCTATCACTAAGCTAATGGTATATTTGACAAAGGAAACATGGACCAATGAGGAGACATGGACCAACGAGGAAACCTGGACAAATAAAGAGATGTGGAACACAGAACTGCATCGTAAGTAGATTGTTTCACAACTGTTGAATGTACAGCACCTCTGTATATGATACTCATCTTTTGGTGACTTCCTACCATAGCCTCTATCACTAAGCTAATGGTATATTTGACAAAGGAGACATGGACCAACGAGGAGACATGGACTAACAAGGAGACATGGGCCAACGAGGAGACATGGACCAACTAGGAGACATGGACCAATGAGGAAACCTGGACAAATAAAGGAATGTGGAACACAGAACTGCATCGTAAGTAGATTGTTTAACAACCGTTGATTGTACAGCACCTCTGTATATGATACTCATCTATTGGTGACTTCCCTTGGCTACTATAACCTCTATCAATAAGTTAATAGTATATTTGGCAAGGAGAAATGGACCAACGAGGAGACGTGGACCACTGAAATGCATCGTAAGTAGATTGTTTCACAACTGTTGAATGTAGAGCACCTCTGTATATGATACTCATTTTTGGTGACCTCCTTTGGCCACCACACTCTCTATCTCTCTTATCTCCAGTGATGTTGGCACCCCAAATTCAGAGTGATCTGAGTATTGGCAGCACTTATCCACATATTGTGACAAATGTAAAAGTGTGTGCGTACCTGTAACACCCGTGCCAGCGTGGGGTTCCTGTCGGGGTCCCCGTCCTCCTACTGTGGTGCCCGTACATCCATGGGATCCCTGTAGGGGTTCCTGCTCTCAGTCCGCTGCCTGCCGCTCTGCCCCTGTTCCTACTTCCTGGCACGCGGCCAGCAGATCTCTGGGCATGATGTTGAGGTCATGCGCATGCGCGCTCCCTGTCTCTTAAAGGGACAGCACGCATTTTTAAAAATATGCTGTTAACCAATGGTGTTGTAGTGTGTGCTATTTCTGGCCCCTCTGCCATAGGGAGGGCACCGGAGCAACAAGTGTTCCCTGTTGCTAGTTTCCGGTTTAGTGTTCTGACATTCCTGTGATCTGTTGTGCTTTTCCTGTGTCCTGCCAGTACCCAGCTAACACTGTTTGTTTTTTAGACCATCTGCGGCTTGCTACTCCATACCCAGGACGACACCAGTGCTGCCTGTGCAAGTTCCACCCTGCTCAGCCGTCCGTCACTCCATTACCTACGGCAACGTCACTACTGCCTGTGCCTGCTCCGCCCTGTCCAGCCTCATCCCGCTAGTCAAGTCTACACAATCTGTTACCCCTGTCTGTGCACCCGTTTCGCTGGGCCAGCTCCCACGTATCCGGGGTCTAACTGGAGGTAGCACCTGTGCCCTTCGGACATTCCATTCTGAGGGGTCTTATTAAGGGTGTCTGAGGTTGGTTCACAGAGTCACTCCCCTTCGAAGCACCCCCGGACCGTGGTCCCATGGTTCCACAAAAATAGCAATAAACGAATGTGCACTTCCCCATCTGTGCCTCCGCTTCCATTCGTTACAGTACCCATACACAACACAATCAGGTGAGCACCCTCACCTTTTCAGACTTGCTAACCCAATGTACCACCTGTGCCTTTCTCTTTCCTTTTTGGTTCTCCAAGCTACAAAATCCTAAAACGTATTATGAAGAGCTGAACGACTGAGACCGAATGGTGGCTACACAAGACCTGCCTAGTAACACAGCCGGGTGTGTGAGGCTGCTGGGAAGAGGGTCATCAGCAATTTGTCTCAGATTGCACAATGATTTCACAAATCCATGGTAACTAAGGGGTAACATTTCTCCATATGCAGAGTGACATGCCTGACATGCCAGCGTAAGGAGACTTGTTCACTGTGCAATGCTCCTTTGGGAAATTAAATATGTAAATTGGCTTTCATCCAGAGTCATATGGCAAGGCTCGTTAATGGATCAATATTGACTTTCAGGATTGTTACTTCCAATAGGTGCGTGAAAAAAGGAATTGTGGATGCTCTGCACTGCTGGTAGGTGGAAAGGCAAGTCCAGGTTCACACAAAATAGGTTTGTGGTTTTTATTGTCGACGCGTTTCGAATTTTGTATACTTCTTCAGGACAAAAAACAGTATGCAAGCAGCACAAGATAAAGAAACTTCGAAACGCGACAGCAATAGAAACATCAAGTCTATTTTGTGTGCACCTGGACTTGTCTTTCCACCTACCAGCAGCACGGAACATCCACAATCCCTTTCCTCATGTATGTATCTGGTCTGATTGGGCATATGAAATCCAACTGACCAGTTCCTATATCTCCCCCAGTAGCTGCAGTCTTAGGAAGGTTGGAAGGTCCCCCATTAATAGATTTTAGACAGCTCTCCAATGCATTAAGAAAAAGCGTGGCTACCAGCAGCACTGACCCTCAATATGAAACCTAGTCCAAGCACTGAGAGCAGCGGCCATAAGCCCGCCCAAACACTTTGATTGACAGCTCACTCCGCACAGATGTACTGCAGAGCGAGCTGTCAATCAGAGCACCGAGGCGGGCTTATGACTGCCATTCCCTGTGCACTGAGCAGTGACTGTAGCCAGCGGCCCCCAGGAGGAATAATGTTCATTTCTCCTAGTATACCCGATCTAAGTATTAGAATGCTATTAACCTGTAGATTAACACTATATTTGCAGGTTAATCACATTTAATATCTAGAGACTCATGTATTTTCTGTTATATAGCTTTACACAAAAAGTCAAGTGTAAAACTTTCTACCAATATTTCCAATTTTACACATATTTGAAAAAAAATTTTTTTTTGCATGACTCCATAGTATACTGTAGATAAATATTCCACCAAATGCATGAGCTTGAAAGCTGAATTTGCAATGTATAAAGGGCACAGTCCCAGTTTTGGGCATCTTTTACATACATCAATCAAAGAGACAGCCGTTTGTCATGATTTACTAGACATAGTTAATATAGGTCAGATATCAACTGAATCAATGGTCAACTTTAAAATATATATACAGTAGTGATGAGCGAACGTGCTCGGTAAGGTGTTATCTGAGCATGTCGTGTGCTAACAGAGTGCTTTCAGCGTGCACGAATACTATCTTTGAGTCCTCACGGCTCCATGTCTCGCTGCTGTTGGACAGCCGCAAGATATGCAGGGATTGTCTGTTTGTTAGGCAATCCCTGCTTGACATGCAGCCTCGGGGACTAAAGCATGTTATTCGAGCACGCCGAAGACACTTGTTTAGCACTAGAGCATGCTCAGTTAACACCTTATCTGAGCAAGTTCGCCTATCTCACTAATAGACAGGTTAAATCCACCATGAATGCAGCTGCTCTATATCTATACATAGCAAGCAGAGGCAGTGCAGGCAGAGTCACCTGCTTGTATGGCACCCAAGTATTTCCAAGAACTAGTATATTGCCAGTAGATACAATTCATATAAGCATCATAATTATGCTCAGTGAAAGAAATGTATATATGTATTTATAATAATATAATAATAATTTATAATAATAATTTTTATTTATATAGCGCCAACATATTCCGCAGCGCTTTACAAATTATAGAGGGGACTTGTACAGACAATAGACATTACAGCATTATAGAAATCACAGTTCAAAACAGATACCAGTAGGAATGAGGGCCCTGCTCGCAAGCTTACAAACTATGAGGAAAAGGAGAGACACGAGAGGTGGATGGTAACAATTGCTTTAGTTATTTGGACCAGCCATAGTGTAAGGCTCGGGTGTTCATGTAAAGCTGCATGAACCAGTTAACTGCCTAAGTGTGTAGCAGTATAGACACAGAGTGCTATTGACTGCATAAAGTGTATGAGAACATGACGCGAGGAACCTGATTATGTTTTTTTTATTTATTTTTTTTTTTAAGATAGGCCACACAGGGATCGTTAGGTTAATGCATTGAGGCAGCAGGCCAATCTGAACAAATGAGTTTTTAAGGCACGTTTAAAACTGTGAGGATTGGGGATTAATCGTATTAACCTAGGTAGTGCATTCCAAAGAATCGGCACAGCACGTGTAAAGTCTTGGAGACGGGAGTGGGAGGTTCTGATTATTGAGGATGCCAACCTGAGGTCATTTGCGGAGTGGAGGGCACGGGTAGGATGGTAGACTGAGACCAGAGAGGAGATGTAGGGTGGTGCTGAGCCATGGAGTGCTTTGTGGATGAGGGTAGTAGTTTTGTACTGGATTCTGGAGTGGATGGGTAGCCAGTGTAATGACTGGCACAAGGTAGAGGCATCGGTGTAACGGTTGGTGAGGAATATGACCCTGGCAGCAGCATTCAGGACAGATTGGAGGGGGGAGAGTTTGGTAAGAGGGAGGCCAATTAGTAGAGAGTTACAATAGTCCAGACAAGAATGAATACTGAAAGTGAAACAGTAAGAGTTTTTGCAGAGTCGAAAGTAAGGGTACCATCTCACAGTGGCACTTTGGTCGCTACGACGGCACGATCCATGACGTTCCAGCGATATACTTACGATCTCGCTGTGTCTGACACGCTACTGCGATCAGGGACCCCGCTGAGAATCATACATCGTAGCAGATCGTTTGAAACTTTCTTTCGTCGTCAAGTGTCCCGCTGTGGCGGCATGATCGCATCGTGTAACAATGGTGTACACGATATTGTATACGAGGTAATGGGTGGAGGAGCTTGATACGTAGGAGCGCCAAATTCTCCACCTCCTGTGTGCTGATTGGGCGGTACAATACTGTGCGCTCATTCGACAGACGTGGTACTATTGTTCCCGGCCGATAAAACCGCGGCCCTCGAGCGCTGTATTCTTTTCTCTCCAACCAATGCACGCACAGTAACCAACGGCCAATCAGCACATTACAGGTGTAGTTAGGTAGCAGCACAACACGCCCCTCGTGAACGTCACGCATAGATTATGCAATATGTGCTCAGAATTGTGAGAGCACCTCCTGTGTGACATGCCCGTACGACTGTCCCGTACGACTTCTACATCGCAAATACGTCATGAAATTATCGCTCCAGCGCCGTGCATTGCGAAGTGTGACAGCTGTCTACGATGCTGGAGCGATAATGGAGCGACGCTGGCGTGTCACGGATCGTGCCGTCGTAGCGACCTAAGTGCCACTAAGTACCTTAAGAAAAGGGCGAATTCTAGAAATGTTTTTGAGATGCAGATAAGAAGAGCGAGCCAGTGATCGGATGTGGGGGGTGAATGAAAGCTCGGAGTCAAGTATGACCCCAAGGCAGTGGGCATGTTGCTTTGGAGTAATGGTGGAACCACACACAGAGATGGCAATGTCAGGCAAAGATAGGTTAGTAGAGGGAGAGAACACGAGGAGTTCAGTTTTTGACAGGTTCAGTTTCAGATAGAGGGAGGACATGATGTTAGCGACAGCGGTAAGACAATCACTGGTGTTTTCTAAAAAGGTTGTCGTGATAACAGGAGAAGAAGTGTATAATTGGGTGTCGTCAGCATAGAGATGGTACTGGAAACCAAATCTACTGATTGTTTGTCCATTAGGGGCAGTATACAAGGAGAAGAGGAGGGGGCCTAGGACTGATCCTTGAGGAACCCCAACAGTAAGGGGAAGGTGAGAGGAGGAGGAACCAGCAAAATATACAGTGAAGGATCGATCAAAGAGATAGGAGGAGAACCAGGAGAGAACGGTGTCCTTGAGGCCGATGGAGCGATCCACAGTATTGAATGCTGCGGAGAGATCCAAGAGAATTAGCATGGAGTAGTGACCATTAGATTTAGCTGTTAGTAGGTCATTAGAGACTTTAGTGAGGGCAGTTTCAGTAGAGTGTAAGGAGCGGAAGCCAGATTGAAGAGGGTCAAGAAGAGAGTTATCTGAGAGATAGCGGGTAAGACGGGAGTGGACCAGGCGTTCGAGGAGTTTAGAGATGAAAGGAAGATTAGAGACAGGTCTATAATTAGCGGCACAGTTTTGGTCGAGGGATGGTTTTTTAAGTAATGGATGTATGATGGCATGCTTAAATGAGGAGGGAAAAATACCGGAAGTGAGAGAAAGGTTGAATATTTTTGTTAGGTGACAGGTGACAGCCGGGGAAAGGGACTAGAGGAGATGTGACGGAATGGGATCACTGGTGCAAGTGGTCGGGCGAGAAGATGCAAGGAGCCTGATTACTTCTTCTTCTGTAACTGGTTCAAAGTCAGAGAGTGAACTAGATGCAGTGGGGGAGGGAGGACAGTGCATGGTATGAAGAGATTGGGAGATGATTTCCTGTCGAATGTGGTGGTCATTTTTTTCTTTGAAGTAATTGGCCAGATCGTCAGCACGGAGATCCGTGGTTGGGGCCTGCTCTCTTGGGTTGAGTAGGGACTGGAAAGTGTCAAAGAGACGTTTAGGGTTATTTGACAGTGAGGTTTGTTGTATGTTTTTAGCATGAACTTATAATGGATGAAATCTTCGGGTAGGTTAGATTTTCTCCACAGACGTTCGGCGCACCTGGAGCACCGCTGCAGGAAACGTGTTTGCAGCATGTGCCACGGTTGTCGCCGTCTGTGCTGAGTTGTTCTATGTATAGGAGGTGCAGCTTCATCCAGGGCACTTTGCAGGGTTTCATTGTAATGCTTCAGAGCAGAATCAGGATATGAGATGGAGGAGATTGGGGCCAATGAGGATTGCAAGTTCTTCTTAAGTTTCTGGGTGTTAATGGCCTGTATGTTTCTATAAGTTAGGAAAGTGGGGGTGACCTGAGCGGGATGGCAGTTCTTGATAGAGAATGAAAGAAGGTTGTGGTCAGAGAGCGGGAGAGGGGAGTTTGTGAAATTGTCCACTGAGCAAAGCCGGGAGAAGACCAAGTCAAGGGAGTTTCCATCTTCATTTATCATTCATCATTCATCATTTATTTGATTATTATTGTTATTATCATTAATAATAATAATAATAAAAATAATAATAATAGTAATACTTAGTATCGGTATATTATTTTATTATTTTAATATTATTTTATTATTATCATTATTATTATTATATTTTTTATAACTTTTTGTTTTTCTTATATCTTCTTTTATAGATCTAACTAAGCTTTAATAACTTTCAAAACAGGGCAATAACATCAAAATATCAGCAGATGAAAGTAACCCTGTGGCGTGTGAGTTAACAATACGGAATATTTTCCCGAAATATTGATGAAACTTGCCATTGTCACGGAGGAAGTACTTGTCACTCGTGTCTATTTTCAACTTCACTGACTGTAAACTATGTATAACATGCACTTCCATCTTGTTGATACATAACTTTTTTTGTGCAGGAACAGGGGAGGTATACGACACAAGCTGTCAAACATCACGTTCTGTAGCTTCCATTGATTGGGAGCAGAGGGAGAAAGAAAATGATTCCTATTTAGTATGATAGAGCATCAATTAATTCTAGACCAAGCCTGAATGTGCAATGACAAACATCTAACACATCCCCCAGCTGTTATTTATGCACATATCACTTTTTACAGCACAGTTATTATTTGCTAACATCGATTGAAAAGAAAAAAAAAATGATAGGAAATTCCGGGTTGACTTCGGTAACATCTATAGAACTATAAAACCTTGTTCTTTGCTCTTTGTGTAAAAAAAGGGAAATCAGGGAATAGAACAAAGAATGTGGCTGTGAAGTCACTGATTTAACCAGGGATGTCTCTCGAGGACGTCGTGATGAAGATTTCCAGTGGTGGAAGAGCCTCGTCTGCTCTAGAAAGTTTCGTAGTTTATTTATGTTTGGAATCGGTGGTGGGCCAAACTCACAGAGCTCCGCTAATGTTCTGGGAGGTCACCATGACGTATCACATGATGTTTTCATGAATGTAGTTAATTAAAAACCCAATGGCCTCATACAAAAGAATGAATGAAGTCTAATTCACCATGACCGCCATCAGCAAGTGAGGTCGAGAAATAAAAAAGTTTTGATTTTCCTACACGGACTTTCAGTGCTCTATCAATAATTATGCGCGAGAGTTGGGTGCCCTCTTATTTTTCACGCTCAAGTGCTCCTCACCTAAAAAAAATCTTTAAACAATGGCGGTGACATCCTCAGCTAGTAGACCCCTGTTACATTATTACAATAGTAGTTGGGGCTGTATTCGGTCATCTCAGGCAGTCCCATGCAGAACAAATATATTGGAGGTGAGCAACAGGGTTGTTCAGAGCCCCATTGTTGGTATTGGTGGAGGTCCAACTGGTTTGACCCCTAGGAATCGATAGTTGTTCCCTATCCTATCAATAACTTGGTACAACTCCTTTAAGGTTCCATGAATGGCCATAAAAACTAGCAAGTTAAATGACTGACACATGTACAATGCCTGAAGAGGGGACTGCATGATGCAGATCTCCTGAATCCAGTAAGTCATGCCACGTGCCCCTAGACCCTGCACTAGGACTGCATGATACAGATCTCCTGAGTCCAGTAGGTCATGCCACGTGCCCCTTGACCCTGCACTAGGCACAACACAGCATAGAACTGCGTCCGGTGTTTCTTTAACCGCGCATTGACTTGATAAAAAAAGTTCTGTAGAATGTGAGATAAACAAAATGTCAAACCAGCGTCGGCTGTAAAATATATTGCTCAGTGAATTGGGATGTGGCACTGACTTCCATAAAGTATTGCAGCTTACAGACGGAGATGTCTGACTCGGTTACGTTCTTATGATTTGGCTTACATTTACCTTTATGCACATAATTAGGTTTAAAGTTTGTGCAATGGAAAACCTAAATGTAGAGGGGGATAATGGGAGCGCACCTTCTCGGAGTAACTCGCAGACATCCCAAGTTGTTCTCTTCTTTTCATAAGGTGAGTATAAACACTTGGTTTTAGTTGTCGATCATGATGGCTTCTCCTAATGCTGTTGGGTCCAACAAAGGATCTGGAAAATGTTCGGACTATAACACTGGTCATCAATATCTTGGGGTCAAAGGTAGGAATTTTAGCAGGTCAAGTTTTACATTAGATGGTGCATTGTATCATATGGTATGCTCAGTGCTCACCCCAATAAAGTGCACCCCGCACTGTCATACAGTGTACCAGGCGCCACACTAAGGAGGATTCTCCAGATAGAACAGAGCCAATTACTAGCAACAAACACTAACGAGCAAAACAAAAAAAATAAAAATAAACTAAGTGCTTAGAATAACATGCCCTGCTCCCAGCATTGATTACTGGCTACATAACATTGCATTCCAAATACACAGGAGGCTTTTGCTTTAATGTTATCAAATGGGAGAGAATTTGTGCCACAATCTATCAGAATATTCTAATCTAATCACATCTAAAGTTATTGATCTCATCAGTAAACTGCTATGTGCATGTGTCAGAGGTTGTCATTACTACTTTCACTATTACTCGACGGTCAATATCAACTAATCCAAATGGTTTAAAATCAAAGCAAATCAATCAATAAAATTGACAAATAAGAAATATCCCAAGGAAACATATGACTTTAATAAATTATTCTGTCCACAATGCAAATAGTTTACATCCATCAATTTCAGTTTACTCGGAATATCAGTTATATTCTCTCAGGGACATAATTACATGATTCTATCTATCATTTATCTATCATTTATCTATCTATCATTTATCTGTCTATCTATCTATTACCTATCTATCTATTATCTATTCATCTATTATCTATCTATCATCTATCTATCTATCTATCTATCTATCTATCTATTATCTATCCACTATCTATCTATCAATCTATTATCTATTTATCTATATATTATCTATCTATCATCTATCATTCATCTATCATCTATCATTCATCTATCTATCTATCATCTATCTTATTATCTATCATCTATCTATCTATTATCTATTTATCTATCCATCTATTATCTATCTATCTATCTATCTATCTATCTATCCATCTATTATCTATCTATCATCTATCTATCTATCTCTCATATCTATCTATTATCTATCTATCTATCTATCTATCTATTATCTATCTTTCATCTATATATTATCTATATATTATCTATCTATCTATCATCTATCATTAATCTATCTACCTATCTATCTATCTATCTATCTATCTGTCATCTATCTTATTATCTATCATCTATCTCTCATATCTATCTATCTTTCTATTTATCTATTATCTATCTATTATTTATCTATCAATTATCTATCTATCTATCCATCTATTATCTATTATCTATTTATCTATCCATTATCTATCTATTATGTATCATCTATCTATCTCATATCTATCTATCATTTCATTATGTGTATGTTATCTATCTATCTATCTATCTATCTATCTATCTATCCATCTATTATCTATCTATCATCTATCTATCTATCTCTCATATCTATCTATTATCTATCTATCTATCTATCTATTATCTATCTTTCATCTATATATTATCTATATATTATCTATCTATCATCTATCATTAATCTATCTATCTATCTATCTATCTATCTATCTATCTATCTGTCATCTATCTTATTATCTATCATCTATCTCTCATATCTATCTATCTTTCTATTTATCTATTATCTATCTATTATTTATCTATCAATTATCTATCTATCTATCCATCTATTATCTATTATCTATTTATCTATCCATTATCTATCTATTATGTATCATCTATCTATCTCATATCTATCTATCATTTCATTATGTGTATGTTATCTATCTATCTATCTATCTATCTATCTATCTATCTATCTATCTATCTATCTATCTAATCTATCTATCATTATATATGTATTTATCTATGTATCTATTATCTATCCATCTATTATCTATCTATTATGTATCATCTATCTCATATCTATCTATCATTTCATTATGTGTATATTATCTATTATCTGTCTATCTGTCTCTGTCCGCTTATCTATATTTTCTGTCTGTGTATATCTATTTGTATCATCTAAAGCAGATTTTCCTCCATATTATGAAAATGTGTTTGCAAAGGTAGCTTATTCCAGAATTGCCCCATAAGCATCTTCTTTTCTGCTGAATTTGATCTACGGTACATAAAAGCATCTGTTATATCCTGCGCAGTCACATATCGATGTGTTATAAAACTATCGCTGTTGGCTCAGAACTACCGAAACATAAACAAAGCGTGCCATTTCCAGCTAGTCCGATATAGCAGAGCTCAATGAGTAAATCATATAGTAATTCCTGGCTTCCTTTCACACACAGATAGTGTTAAATTATATATAAAAATAACCTCCTCAAATCGGAAGGGAACAGGGTCTCCAGCGCCACCTATGGGACGTGGCAATTCTATAAGTGAATATTGACCCTTTAAAGAACCTTTCCACATGGTAAGTGCAGGTTTCTTATTGTAAGGGGTTTCCCTCTAAATTTAATCAAACCACACTGACTACTAGCCAGGCCTGTGATACAAGTCATTGAAAGGGTTATTCCCATCTTCTTAAATGGGTATTATTGGACTGTGCTTGTAAAAACAAAAACTTTTGCCATAGTGTCCAGGCGTCCCCTTGTACTGCGGTAATGCGATGTGTTTTTATGCCTCATCAGGACTCATTTTTATTCTTTACTCTTGACTTGGATAAATAGAGGATAATTGTTTCGTACTGTCTGATTATTTTACAAGAGAATATAACACTGAACATATTATCTGATTGCTTTTCCCTTGAGTGCACTCAGAAGGATAAATCCTGAATTTATTAGTTGGGTCTGTGAATGTTCTAGAAATAAACAATAAACAGATTCTGGAGGCATTACATTGGTAGGAATATTATTATTTAATAGTTAATGTGTCTGGTTTTCCATTCACTTAATTAGAACCTGCCACTTTCCATAAATATGTAATTTGTACCTGGTGTAAATGTCGCTGTTCTCCTGAATCCAAAGTTGCTTTTCTTTTGTTCCTGCCCCTCTCCGTTCCAGAGATACGGTCTCTCTTCCCTGTATGTAAATCTAGACTTGTTAGCCAAGTGGGAGTGGTCCTCTACTTTTCTGTGTGTGTGCGTCTTTATGAAATCACACCCAATTGGCTAACAAGACTAGATTTATATACAGGGAAGAAAAGGCCATATCTCAGAAACACAGAAGCAAATAAACAAAAATAAATTAACCACAGATTTGAGAAAATATTAGGATTGATACAAGGTGGAAAAAATACATATTTAATTTAATCAAGTGATAGATTGTATTTAATCAGGGCAAATCTGCAATACCAGACAAAACCAGTGGACAAGGGGGGCACTGTTTGTGAAAACAATTTTCCTAATCTAATACAAGTATCACTCGTCCGTGACATTTATTACAGTCGCATAGACGTCCCCAGGGACGCCGTACTCAAGATGTAAACTAATGGATGCTACATTATGATTGATGACAGCACTGAGCTGACCTTCTAGGTTCATGTTCGGCGTTGTCAGAATTGGGTTGTAAGTGTCCATTCCGAACTTATTTTATAGGATGAAGCAAACTTAGATTGCGGAATCAACTGTTGACTACCCGTGAAAGCAAGGACGTCTGATAATGTCAGCCATAATATCATTTACGGTATATGTTACAGATGTGTTCTTCTTCACCTTTCTTTAAAAGACCCAAAAATGAATGGTATGAGGTGACCAGCTTTAATTAAAAAAATAACTTTCTGTTATTCTGTTTGGAGATGTTCATGCTATAGGTGCCTGTGTGTAGCCACACAATGATTGTGAGTTGAATTGCCATCTATCAAACCGTTTGTTATCATGTCATGAATGATTGTTAGTGTTGATTGAGCAGTGAAATGCTCGAGGGAGTGGTACTCGAATTGAGCAGGTCGGACACTCAAACCGGCTCAACTCCAGTAGTGAGCATAATGGAAGTCAATGGCAAACTCGAACATTTTTCCAGAGGACGGAAAAATTCTCTCTCAGATAAATCACTTACAGGAATCCGAGGTATCGAGCAGTAAGTGATTGAATTTGTATCGGGGAAAAAATAAACATCCTAAGGCCAGTCTCACACGTCCAGATAATTCCGGTACCGGAAAAATCGGTACCAGAGTTATCCGTGTCCGTGTGTCCGTGAGCTCACGTAGGCCATCTGTGTGGCACACGTGCGGCACACGTGTGCCGCCCGTGTGCCGACTGGGTACCACACGGAGCGTGCAGGAGACAGCGCTAGAGATATGCGCTGTCCCCTGCATCTGGTGCTGAAGCGGCCATTCATATCTTCTCTGCAGCAGCGTTCGCTGGAGAGAAGATATGAAAAATCCTTTTTTTTTTTTTTTTCGTGTTTAAAATAAAGATCCCTGTCCCCTCCCACCTCCCACCCCCTGTGCGCCCGCCCACTGTTAATAAAATACTCACCCGGCTCCCTCGAAGCGTCCTCTCCGCGCCGCACCTTCTCCTGTATGAGCGGTCATGTGGTGCCACCCATTACAGTCATGAATATGCGGCTCCACCCCTATGGGAGGTGGAGCCGCATATTCATGACTGTAATGGGCGGCACCACGTGACCGCTCATACAGGAGAAGCTGGCGGAGAGGATGCAGCGAGGGAGCCGGGTGACTATTTTCTTTCCAGCGGTCGGGCGCACAGGGGGTGGGGGGAAACAAAGATCTTTATTTCTACCTAAAAAAAAAAACAAAATACAATGATTTTTCATTTCTTCTCTCCAGCGAACGCTGCTGGAGAGAAGAAATGAATGGGGGCTTCAGCACCATGCTGGGGGGACAGCGCTTACTGTAGCGCTGTCTCCTGCACGGCACACGGACCGCACACGGACAGCATCCGTGTGCGGTACGTGTTTTACATGGACCCATTGACTTTAATGGATCCGTGTGATCCGTGCGCTCCCACGAACACTGACATGTTTCCGTGTTTTGCACGCGGACACACGGTCCGCGAAAACACGCTGACATGTGCAGAGACACATTGATTTTAATGTGTCTACGTGTGTCAGTGTCTCCGGTACGTGAGGAAACTGTCACCTCACGTACCAGAATCACTGACGTGTGAAACCGGCCTTAAAGGGTTATTGCCCCCCCTCCGCCAAAAATAAAATAATTATCTTTGAGAAAATTATAATAAAGGCTTTTACCCCAAAAATGAGTTATCCTCTATCTTGTGGGTAAGGAATAAATTGCTGAGCGGTGGGGGTCCATAGATTCGGTGTTACCTTTCTGATCACTTTCTGACCACCCAGATCCCCAATGATCCTCATGACAAAGCGACTGCGGAACCCAAAGAACAGAGCTCTGAAACTCCATCTTGAATGGAGCATAGGTGCTCATGCTTGACCTCTACTCCCTTCCATATGTTTCAGGACTGCTAAGAAATATCTGTCCTGTGGTTGTCAATTTCCAGCAGTCCCATTCACAGTGACTGGAGGAAAGTCTGAGCTTGCGCTCCTCTACTCCATTCAAGCAGCTGTTTTTGGGGTTCCAATGCCCCAATCGTGAGATTGTTGGGTTGTCCAATTGTTAAAAAAACACAGCAATCAACAAGTTATCCAATATCCTATGGATAATGAGTAGAGTTGAGCGAATTTTTCAGTACTCGTTTCGGATTACGAACGCGAATATTGTATTTGCAATATTCACCGACCACAGCGGAACGCCATTGGAGTCAATGGGAGTAAAAATGAGCGAATATGTTTTATATTAAATATAAATATAATATTAAATATTCCGTTAAATATAAAGTAAAAAAAATAAATCGGCAGAAATAATAAGGGGATAGAAATATTCACGCTGCTGACCATAATAAATGTTAGGACTTAAGGGAGGCTGAGATGGAAAATTGTTTTCAAAGCCTTTAGATGAAGAGTCAGTCAAATATCAGCACTGCTCATGAAGCCACGGCCATGATGACTAAAGCCTGGTGGGAGATGAATGTTGTACTTTACATGCACTGCATCTTTCTTTTATATTGTTTTGAAGTGCTTTGAATGTACATTATTTTCTCATTTTGTTACAAGTTATTGCAAAGAAACACATGAAATTACGCTGAGAAACAACAAACTGCTTTTGTTAACTTGCAATCTCCATACAAATTATCTAGTTTTCAAACACTCGCTCTTTTTTTTTTTCCAGCCATGAAACCCTTTAGGGAAAGAAGAACATTAATCTGACTTTGTCAAGGGCAGCACTTAGTTATTCCTATACATTCGTGATAAAGGTCATAAATATTACTTCAGGCAGAGAGAACTTTTGTGAGTCTATGAAATAATAACATTCACAGCACTTGTAAAATGCAATTAGCATACGTCTTACTTGTTCGCGAGCAAATAAAGCTTATATTACTACATTCGACAAAAAGCTTCCAAAAGTTTTCAAATGTCTATAGAAAAAATGGAGCTAAAAGACAAATTGTTACTGGATGAATGAGACTGTGTGTTGTTGTTTTTTTTTTTTTTTAGACTTTTGTCTAATCACAATACATTATTACCCTGGTGGGTTTATAACTTGAAATTCACCCAGGTGTCAATGTACCAGACTGGAGGCGAATGGAGAGACTTCCAATAGGCAGGGAAGACAAGGCGGGAAGTGATGAGGAAGCCCTGAAGAGGTTAAAAGAAGTGACATGCTCATTATTCGGGTGAAACCGTCCGCTCTCTATACTTAATAGTAGAGAGTGAAAACCGCCGGTGGCAGAGTCGTCGTAAGGAGACACAACCAAGAAATCCATCCATTCGAATAATCACACTCTGATCAGAGTTTGATCACTGTGTGATCAGTGTGTGATAATAACAAAAAAGTTTCTCCATCTTCTCCATTTTGTCAGTCCTTGAAAATTGGACTCCACTCAGTTGTCATCTGAGTGTGTCCTGATTATTTTCATGGACCCGTAGATTCGAATGGCTAAGTGCGCTCCAATTATCAGAGGCAAATCAGACATAATCTCGTCCTCACTGAATAACATTGGACGGAGTGTGATCCGATGTTTTGACGGATCGCACTCGGACAAAAATTTGGGTCTACACGAGTCCAAAGAGAGAACAGCAAAGCCGCAGGCAAATTCATTTCCGAAAAATGACCGCTGACATATTCCTGATGCGGCTACACCTGAGAAAGCTCAGCGGCTGCCTCAGCGCCTATATGACACTGCGTACACATACTCCCAGGATATGTACACACTGAGACTTCTTGTGGAGTTTTTGGAGCAGAAACTGAGCAGGACCTCCAAGTATTTGAGGAGTTTGGAGTCTTTGAGGAGGAAATGGAGAGTTTCCATTTAGTTTGTGCTCCACAACCTACTAAAAAAACTCAGCATGCACATGTTCTTAGGCTATGTGCACAGTTCTGCAAGGAATTTTGTAGCAGAAACTGAGTGGAAACTATGAGGAAACTCTCCATATCCACCTCAAAATGTTAAACTTGTGAGTTTCCGCTTATTTTCTGCACCAAAAACTCAGCAAAAAGTCTCTATGTGCCACATACCCAAGAGTAACCCATTTTAAGTCTGTATCATAAGGGGGAAATGGACCCATGACTCTCAATGCCCGGATAAGTCTCAATGAGCTGAGAGTTTTGGCCAGTTACTTCACTCCGCCACAATATGTCAGAATCTTTTTCAATAAAGGTATTTAATTGTGACTGTAAGTAGACCATAGAGTTCCTAGTAATTATTTCCATTAATTAGGTATAAGGGTTAATAAAGTAATGAAAAGTAGTGGCAGAGGAGAATGTGATTGTCACCGCCATGATATAAGTTTATCCAGTTGGTTTTATTAATAAGGGATTTATAATACTGGTGTTATGCAGCATACACAAGAATTAATGTTTCCCTGCTGATTAACGATCGCCCTGCAACTAACCATTGATTTAAACTTAAGATAAACAGTCTTTGTGTGACGGCTCCACGGGCTAAGTAATTATTGGTAGTAAACATTGAATAAAGACACTGGACTTTCTGGGAGACTTCAATAAGAAATGACTGTATAGTTTACAAAATATTATAAGTGTAAAACTATCTAGATTAAATATTTATGCTTCATAAATTCTCCCTCAAGTGAGTTTTTATACCATTAGCCAGACTCCATTACTTGTTATATAAGGACAAGTTTTGTCTACAGTATACGGCCCATGAGGGCATTTGGACATCAGAGAGTTAGGACCTCCTTCTATAAAGTGGAACTAAAACCTTTGGCTCCGACGCCAGTTTTTCATAAAACAGTTTGAAAAGTCACCACATTTTTGCACAACGCAAAGATGTACAAAAATGTTACAACTTTTGGTATTTTCACGCAGCTCTGCCAAAATTGGTTGGAGGCTATACACGCCCATCAAATTAATCAAAAGTGGCTGTGTTTTTTATTGCAGAAGGGTTACTCCAGTCCCAGACTCACATATCAATTCTGCTAGGGAGCAAGGAGGATCTATCAATCTCTGGGTCAGGGGCTGCTGCTACCACCATCGTAGTTATGGCCATGATGGAAAGCAAGGGCTGTCTCAGACTAAACCTGATAGCTTACGGGTTATCCCCTTCTTAGACATACATGGCATATTTGTAGGATGCGCAGTAAGTGTCTGATAGATGTGGTCAAGAGTTGACATTTGGGGTCTTAGACCTTCACGTATCTGAAAAACAGGGCCCACAAGATCTCCCATAAAAGTCAATGAGTAGAGCCACAATACAAGGCTTGAGATAGATGAGGGCCACAGATGTGGGGCCTGCATTTATGAACATTTATGGCATATACTGTACTATGGATAAACCATAAATGTCTGATCTGACCATACCTTTTTAAAGGAACCAAAGGCCCATCTGTCACCGAAAAAGTCCAACTATGCATGGCGCGTGGAAGCTATGAGATTTGTAACTGAGTTGACAGATTGCTCCTATGGATGGACATTTATTGGGCCTCACTTTGTGCCCAATACATCTATTGTTTAAAGGGGATGTCACCTATCAGGAAATCGGGCTTTACTGAATCTCATCTGCTCCAGCCCTGAATCTCAGTCGCTGCTATTGGTGTCCAACATTAGCCACAGTCATGACGTCACGAAGACAGATCGACAGCCAATTAGTGAGCTCAGTGTCTCCACGGGAGGTGTTCTGACTACACAGGCAGAGACAATGAGCTCCCCAATCAGTGTCAGACTGAAGAACATTAGGCCCACCAGAGGATTTAATTTTGAGGACCCACCTTTCTCCCCCACTAAACAGTCCCATGGAAAATGCAAGGTTTGCACTTGAACTCTCCTGAAGGAGACGCCAGGGCCCACCGAAGGATTCTCCGGTTTTCTGGTGGGCCAGTCCAACCCTGATTGCAACACTGGACACCAGGAATAGTGCCAACGACAAAGCTCTGGACCTGGGGATGGTGAAAAAATAGTTTTTTTGTTTGTTTTTTGCAGGGCTCAAAGATGCTTTTCTGAAAAGGGACAAACCCTTTAAGGTCGCCAAAAAAAAGTGCACGGTTTATATGGGATTGCCCTCGTTTGATCAAAAATAAGAAAAATATTTGACTTCCAAAAAAGCGTTCCCATGACATAAGCTTCATGTTTAAAACTCCATTGAAACAATCTTCCTTTTACTTTCCTCAAAACTGACAATTAAATTGTCATTTCACATATGACAAATCTGATGTAAAGCCGCTCCGGCTCCTTCCCGCTGACAGCCGTATGCAAATCTCAAACACTTATTTTGAAGGATCAACAATAGCCTAACTGCAAACATTAGTCCAATAATATTACTCTGAGCCTTACAATTTATAAACTATCTGCAACATTTAATGCTATCCAGATAATTTATGTATAATAAATGTCAAGCTCGGAATATTTGAACAAATGTATATTCATTAAGAGGAGCATCTGCCTCCTCCCCAAACCTAGGTGAGGAGATAAAGTAATACCGTGTAATGGTAAAGGTATTAGCGAAGGAGGCAGATTAACTGCTATACTCTGCCGAGGCCCCTGATTGTGGGTTGCTAAGCAACCTGCTAATTGTACTCCCCGGAGCACTTGCTGAAGTTGTAAGACCCACGCTTTGTGGTTGCTATGCAACGTGGATCCTTACTACGATCGAACTATAAAACAAATGTGTGTAAAATTGAGGGTTGGAAAATAGATATTCTCGAATATACTAGGCATTTAATATCACACATTTGACCTTACTGTAGAAACATCAATACAGATCATGTACACACTCATTGATGTCTACCGGGACTTTTTTTAATTACTAGCCATATTGTTCAATGGGTCTAAATATTTCTTACTAAACCCTTATAGGGGTCTACTAGGACTTAATATTGATCAGTGTGTGGAGGCTCCACGTGATGGTGTATGACCTATTGACTTCCATGGGTTAGGCCAGATAAAGCCTTATGTATGTAGATTCTGATCACAATTTTGGCCTATCTCAAAGTGAAGCCATGTTCTCTATGTGATATCTTAGAAAAGCCCTTTAGGCTACATTCCCATGATGAGCTTTTGGTGAGTTTTTGATGTTTCAGATTTCTGCACCATTTCTGTACTTTATTAGACCATGTTCACACATTCAGTATTTGGTCAGTATTTTACGTCAGTATTTGCAAGCCAAAACCAGGAGTGGGTGATAAATGCAGAAGTGGTGACGTGTTTCTATTATACTTTTCACCGGATTTCGGCTTACAAATACTGATGTCAAGTGCTGATCAAATTCTGAATGTTAGCGCATGGCCTTGGGTGAATTTTGAGTGTGTTTTTTTAGATGTGTTTATCATGTTTTTGACATACCTCCCAACCTTTGAAGAACAGAAAGAGGGACAAAATATGTGGTGCACTTCATGCCCCGCTGCAAATTTTGGCCATTCTTCTGGCCACATCTCATTCCATTCCCATTTACCATTTCTTTCTCCCCTGGCAGGAGGAGATGTTAGAGGGGAGCTAGCAGTGAGGGACATTCAGCAAACACCCGAGACTGCAGGGAGTAGACCCAAATCCGGGACTGTATTCGGCATGGTTGGGACTAGAGATGATTGGAACAATTTACAGGACTCCAATCCAGTGTCTACATCATAGCTACCTGGCGGTTGGACTTGAGGCCCACAAATCTCCTACGATCCGACATCCCCGGAGCGGCTTTTGATTATCCAGAGCTGGAACAACATCATCTGTGCCTCACGCTGATATCCAGTTGGGATTTATGGATTTATTTTTTGTTCATTCATTTATAGTTGTAGCAGCCAGAACTTTCTCATCTTCATGTAGCTTCAGTATACGACATCTGGCTTCTGGTGTCTACAAAGCCGTGTTCACACATTATCTGCAGGTTTCCACGCCAAACTATGCAATAACTATCTTCTCCGATTATTGCATGATTGCTTTTTTTCTTTTATGCATTTTCCTTCATATTTGATGCATTTTTTGGTGCAGACGTGAATCTGCGGTTTTAAAGCTTTTTTAATAATTCAGAAAAGCTCTCATTCTGGGCCTAAAAATGCTATGACACGAGGAGGGTATATAGTGCAAAATTAGAGAAATTCCAGCACTCATGGAAGACGTAACTTTATAGGTTTATGGCAGTTAAATTTATGGCATTTGGTTGGCGGCTCATCCTGTGGAACCTTGAGACCGTGTGATAATATATATACTGTATATACATGTGTGTGCTTTTTCATGGATTTTTTTCTTGATGTTATCACTTTCAAGAACATCCTTTATGTGTCTGGATAACTGTCTACATAATTCTCAACATTTCTTAATAGTGTTCAATTCCATTACACAAGTGCAACCTGCTCTAATCAAATTCTCCCAGCTTTACCTTGAACTAAAGAAATGTCTTCAAATTGAATAGTTGTTCTTGTTCTTTGAGTCATAAGAAGCCCTTAAAGCTTGTTGTATGTGTTCTTGAAGATACAGACAATGTTTATATAGTTTTTTTTGGGAATGTACTTGCAAATGAATTGCTTTCAGAATCAATTCGACGTTCTACAGAAGTGCTTTACAATAAACAGGTGCTGGGAAAGCTAATATACTGTACAATCTGTTCTCCAGAAAAAGTTGAGACACTGCGTAAAATGTAGCAAAAACAAGGTGGAATATTCAGTCTTTGCAATTTTACTTTGAGAAACATTTTTCTGAGATTATTCCACCATTTTAGATGCATTTGTTCACCTCTGACATCCTTATTTCTGGGAGACTCGGCCTCTCTAACAGGCTCTTTTTATACACAGTCATGTGACTTTGTTGATCATTGTCACTTCAGCTATTTTTCAATAATATCACTTACTTTTCCAGCCTTTTGTAAACCGCGTCCCAACTTTTTTGAGTTGAGTTGCTTCCATCAATTTCTAAATAAGTGAGTTTTTTTTCCAATGAAGTGGAAAAATGTCTAACTTTCACCTTCTGAGATTTCAAAATCATTGTATTCTTGTTTTTGTGTCTCAATGACTCAACATTTTAGGAATTGAGGTTGTACTTAACATAAAGTACATTCCAAATTACAGTTTTTTTTAATTTATAGCTGTAATCTGATTCTTTAATCACAGGAATATTGACCATTTCTTCCTGTTCAGTACCCACAATTGCCTGGAGAATCATAATTACAAAGTTTCAAGTTGGTATAAAATCTGTTCTGCACTCCATCCTTCCATTGTGTTAGATAAAATCACTCTTCTGGTTTCTGGGACTAAATCTCACCTACTTGAGTCTAAGATCTAAATCCCTTTTTTTAAATATATTATAGACTTTAGATCCCCAGCCCGAGTGTTCCATCCACGATCGGTGTTGCATAGATGATCAAAAAGTAACCATGCCCTATTTCAATTGGACTTTGTTCAATAGTTTATTACTTTGACACTCTCACTCTCAACCAGTCATATGGTGTCACAAAAAACTGTCTAAGGCCCCCTTACCCTTATGACTATGCAATCAAAATAATTTGGGTTCAGATTTTTAATTCAACAATTCAGAAAACCTTCTAAGTTTACATCCAGTCAAACCTAATTACCAGCACCCCTGATGAAGCTTTATGTGAAACGTGTAGGGTGTCTGGATAGTGTGATCTGGCTTTCGTCCATTTATTATGGTTTGTGGTGGGAACTCGAGCTTTAACAAATGTGGGGTCATTTCCAAATCTAAGGTTTCTTATTATTTTTATTATGCCATTAAATCCTTTGGTCATGGTTTGAGCTCCTATTCCATAATTCTTTTTATTATGTTCATGTGTATGCACTGCGCCCCTACTTCTTTATTGTAGTTATATTCTTTTTATTGATTCCATTGTGTGATTTACCACTGACCACACTTCTCACTCTTTTTTCTGGGTTCTTCTGGGGTGTATTTACATTTTCTTTAAGTAGGTGTGTATATATTTTTTGTCACTAATACAAAATTGGATACAATTATATAGATAGATTTATTTTCATTTAGGGAGTAATTTATACATTTTTCCTATTTTATTAGGTACTCTTTAAATGATTTCTTATCTTTGGTTATTAAGTATGGGTCTTTTTGTCTAGATTTGGTTACTAGTTACCAGCAGTATATACATTTTCATCATCGTTGTAATCATCTGAACTTATATTAGCCTCATGGTCCAACGATAGAAAAATACACAAGTGTTGAACGATGGCGGCTGTCATCTCCGGTAACACTAAACACAATGATGTGAAATGTCCTGTTTATTAGTGATGACAACAATACCTTCTTCCCATAAATCATGTCATCTCTCTTTGTAAAGAAATTTTAACTTTCCGAGCTCCTAATTCTTTACATGTATTCCGAACATGGTGCCGAATGCTCACCTCTGGTGCAGACAGCCTACCGGGGAGATTATTTGTCCATCTCTATGGAAACTGAGTAATGTGGTGGAAAGCTTAGAATTTGACCGGCTTATCGGCCGCCTGCATGTGCCCTGTCTACATAGTCCCAAAATATCTTAATTTTCTCTTCTTTTTGTAATTCCTTACCCCCACACACAACCAGGAAATTCGTATGTATGTTTTTAGAGCGCTACATGTGCAACTGGCTTGGAAGATAAAATAAACTCTGAAAATCAGAAAGGTTACACGGCAGAATGCCTACACTAATTGTCGGATAGGATGAGTGTTTGAGCAAAGGATTCGGGCCACAGGAACCACCACGGGCGGTTATGATAGAGCCGAGGTCGCTTGGGTTAGGTTTTCGGAGATAACTCTACACAGAAGGAATTATCTGCATTACAATTCTCTCATTATTGGGAGCATAGAAATATCCCGGAATTAGACACTTAACTTTCATTTTTTTTTAATCAAAATTCTTCGTCTTATCTGAAGACGCCGAAACTAACGTGCTGAGATAAAGGAGCAGCTCCATTTATTAATGGGGATCAGCTCTGAATGAAGGAAAATTCAGATCCCTGATCTCTTCAAAAGCTTTTAAAAGTATCACTGACAGGAAAAATGCCAGTTTCATCAAAAGCCGAAGACAATCTGCTGAAGACTTTGTATTTTTTTTCCACCCTAATCCTTTGTTTTTAAGTCTATACTCTTTGCAGAATCTGGCTGGATTGCTCTTATTTTTTTTAGTGGAGTCAGGCATTGAAAAGCTCCTTTTGAGAAGATTACCTTATTTTGACCTTCCCTCACCGTTGCCCTTGTCTATGTGTAACCTCTGGTCACAGGCAGAAAGACAAACACAGCAATCAGGCAGAAGGGACTCAGTATGGGTCTTGCAATTCTTATTTTTAAACTCCGAGCAGGAGAGCAGCCAAAGATGACCTATAATTCAAGTGATTCTCAATTAGCCAGATTACGAAGGGACACAGTGAAGCACGTGGTATTTTGCTTCTTCCGAAATAGAAAAAACAAAAACACCAAAGCCAAGTATCAAACGTTTTATCAAGGGTTGTGCAAAAAAAAAAAAAATTCCTATAGATATTTTTTCATATGATCCACAATGTTACAGCATTAGTTTATACAAATTTAGATAGCAAGACATAATATGTCGGTTATCTGAGCAGTACTGTCTGTTACACATCTGTCCCAGCCCAGCAATATTTCATCACCCTCTCCTATGGCCGCTTGCTCTCTTCTTTGCTCCACACAGGGATTTGTAAGTGACCCAGCATGCTCCCATGTGATTATCTGTCTAGGCCTAGATAAGGCCCACCAAGACTTAGGGTACTGTCACACTAAACGATTTACCAACGATCACGACCAGCGATACGACCTGGCCGTGATCGTTGGTAAGTGGTTGTGTGGTCGCTGGGGAGCTGTCACACAGACAGCTCTCCAGCGACCAACGATGCCGAGGTCCCTGGGTAACCAGGGTAAACATCGGGTTACTAAGCGCAGGGCCGCGCTTAGTAACCCGATGTTTACCGTGGTTACCAGCGTAAAAGTAAAAAAAAACAAACAGTACATACTTACATTCCGGTGTCTGTCCCCCGGCGTTCTGCTTCTCTCCACTGTGTCTGCGCCAGCCGGAAAGCACAGCGGTGACGTCACCGCTGTGCTCGCTTTCCGGCCGGCCGGCGCTCACAGTGCAGAGAAGCAGAACGCCGGGGGACAGACACCGGAATGTGAGTATGTACTGTTTGTTTTTTTTTACTTTTACGCTGGTAACCACGGTAAACATCGGGTTACTAAGCGCGGCCCTGCGCTTAGTAACCCGATGTTTACCTTGGTTACAAGCGAACGCATCGCTGGATCGCTGTCACACACAATGATCCAGCATTGACAGCGGGAGATCCAGCGACGAAAGAAAGTTCCAAACGATCTGCTACGACGTACGATTCTCAGCAGGGTCCCTGATCGCTGCTGCGTGTCAGACACAGCAATATCGTATGGATATCGCTGGAACGTCACGGATCGTACCGTCGTAGCGATCAAAGTGCCAATGTGTGACAGTACCCATACACCTGTGTCTTGGTATTAAGACTCTTAGGGTACTGTCACACAGTGGCACTTTGATCGCTACGACGGTACGATCCGTGACGTTCCAGCGATATCCATACGATATCGCAGTGTCTGACACGCTACTGCGATCATGGACCCCGCTGAGAATCGTACGTCGTAGCAGATCGTTTGGAACTTTATTTCGTCGCTGGATCTCCCGCTGTCATCACTGGATCATTGTGTGTGACAGCGATCTAGCGATGCGTTCGCTTGTAACCAGGGTAAACATCGGGTTACTAAGCGCAGGGCCGCGCTTAGTAACTCAATGTTTACCGTGGTTACCAGCGTAAAAGTAAAAACAAACAAACCGTACATACTCACATTCCGGTGTCCTTCAGGTCCCTTGCCGTCTGCTTCCCGCTCTGACTGACTCCCGGCCGTAAGGCAGTACAGAGCACAGCGGTGACGTCACCGCTGTGATCTGCTTTCACTTTACGGTGGCACTCTGTCAGAGCGGGAAACAGACGGCAAGGGACCTGAAGGACACCGGAATGTGAGTATGTACGGTTTTTTTTTTTTTACTTTTACGCTGGTAACCAGGGTAAACATCGGGTTACTAAGCGCGGCCCTGCGCTTAGTAACCCGATGTTTACCCTGGTTACCCGGGACCTCGGCATCGTTGGTCGCTGGAGAGCGGTCTGTGTGACAGCTCCCCAGCGACCACACAACGACTTACCAACGATCACGGCCAGGTCATATCGCTGGTCGTGATCGTTGGAAAGTTGCAGAGTGTGACAGTACCCTTAGTTTTCTTGTGTCCTGCCTCCCTGCAGCCTCCACTGATTTTAATATCTTCTCTTAGCTGTCCTGTCTCCCTTGTGCCTCTAGTGCATCTAGTACCTGCTCTTAGCTTTCCTGTGTCCTGTCTCCCTGCTACCTCTAGTACTTCTAGTACCTGCTCTTAGCTTTCCTGGGTCCTGTCTCCCTGTTTCCTCTAGTGCATCTAGTACCCGCTCTTAGCTTTCCTGTAACCTGCCTCCCTGTGTCCTGCAGTGCATCTAGTACCTACTCTTAGCTTTCCTGTGTCCTGCCTCCCTGCGTCCTGCAGTGCATCTAGTACCTGCTCTTAGCTTTCCTGTGTCCTGCCTTCCTACGTCCTGCAGTGCATCTAGTACCTGCTCTTAGCTTTCCTGTGTCCTGTCTCCCTGTTGCCTCTAGTGCTTCTAGTACCTGCTCTTAGCTTTCCTGTGTCCTGTCTCCCTGCTACCTCTAGTACATCTAGTACCTGCTCTTAGCTTTCCTGTGTCCTGCCTTCCTACGTCCTGCAGTGCATCTAGTACCGCTCTTAGCTTTCCTGTGTCCTGTCTCCCTGTTGCCTCTAGTGCTTCTAGTACCTGCTCTTAGCTTTCCTGTGTCCTGTCTCCCTGCTACCTCTAGTACATCTAGTACCCGCTCTTAGCTTTCCTGTGTCCTGCCTTCCTACGTCCTGCAGTGCATCTAGTACCGCTCTTAGCTTTCTTGTCTCCTGCCTTCTTGCTACCTCTAGTACTTCTAGTACCCGATCTCAGCTTTCTTGTGTCCTGTCTCGCTGCTACCTCTAGTGCATCTAGTACCTGCTCTTAGCTTTCCTGTCTCCTGCCTCCCTGCTACCTCTAGTACTTCTAGTACATGCTCTTAGCTTTCCTGTGTCCTGTCTCCCTGCTACCTCTAGTACTTCTAGTACCTGCTCTTAGCTTTCCTGTCTCCTGCCTCCCTGCGTCCTGCAGTGCATCTATTACCCGCTCTTAGCTTTCCTGTGTCCTGCCTCCCTGCTACCTCTAGTACTTCTAGTACCTGCTCTTAGCTTTCCTGTGTTCTGTCTCCCTGCAATCTCTAGTAATTCTAGTACCAGCTCTTAGCTTTCCTGTGTCCTGTCTCCCTGCTATCTCTAGTAATTCTAGTACCAGCTCTTAGCTTTCCTGTGTCCTGTCTCCCTGTTGCCTCCAGTGTATCAAGTACCTGCTCTTAGCTTTCCTGTGTCCTGTCTCCCTGTTGCCTCTAGTGCTTCAAGTACCTGCTCTTAGCTTTCCTGTGTCCTGTCTCCCAGTGTCCTCTAGTGCTTGGTGTACCTACTCCATATTTGTTTTCCTGTGTCCTGTCTGCCATCGACATCCAGTGCTTCTAGCCCTTGTTTCCTGCATGCCTAACCTGCTAATTGCATCAACGCCCGGAATCCATGTGCTCACAAAGGCCTGGGCTTAGAGGATCCATCTCACAAGGTGAGACCATAACAAGTATATTTTCAGATCAGAATATCATGAGTATATCTGTTGTGCTCATCTTGTTTTTGCTCTGCAGTGAGAGCAGATCAGGGCATCATTACATCTCACACAGGAAGCATCCAGAACAGGCAGGTTACTCCTGCGTGAGATGTAACGACAGCCTGATCTCACTGTAGAGTGATTGCAAGTTGCTTTAGCTCAGCAGACATAAGGGTGATACTAACATGGAGTTATCAGGAGAGCAGTCAGAAGGGTTTGTAATGTGACACAGCTAAGCTCCGCTGCCCTGCCTCTGCCCCCACACTGACTTATGCAGGAGGTTTGACCAGGAGATCAGAGTTGTACCCTTACACCTCAAACACTGAGAAACCTGCTCTAAGATATTATGGGGGCATGTTTTTCTTTCCTTTGAGTGTTGCTTCCAGCTTATGATTGATTAGCTTCATACAGGGAGCATAAGTACACGCCCCCAGTGAAAGCTCTGATAAAACTCACTTAGACTTAAAAAAATAACTCAGAGTCATAACATTAAATACTTTGATTGTATTATCTCTGCAATGGAGAGGTGCAAAATCACAAAAGAACTGTTATTTTGCTCTACAGCCACTATTACATATTGTGTCCAGCTCCACATGAACAATTTGGTGAAAGGTCCTCTTTAAAATGTCCCAAAATTTGGTGAATTTTGCCAGTTTTACGAAGGGACTAGGAGTGATGAAAGGTGAGGGCAGCTTTGCGGGAATTCACTTATATTACACCTCCTTAAAAGATACATCTTCTTGAGGAGTCCTCTTTTAGTAACAGATATTGGTAGCAAAGAGCAGACAGGGTTGCAAAGAGAAGTGTACTGTTACTTTCTATAACGAATAAGCACGAGTACATTGGTCTCTAACCTAGCAAGAATAATATTCATATACTATAGAGGTCTATCTAGCTTTTGAAAAGATCTTTAGATGGAAGGGTCACCACACAGGATCCAAACATACTGGAGTAATACTCAGCCAGTTGCAATACCAGTCACAGCCAGTAAAGAATAGTGGCGCTGCTTCTGATGAATCACATAACTTTAAATTAGTTTAGTTTTCTTTCTTTCATTTTTAAAACATTCCGAAAAACATTCACTAAAACAATCCTTTACATCCAAGTTCAATGAAGGGCCTTGAGATTTCAGCCTGGGCCATAATCCAGGGTAAGTGGATCCCGGTGAAACATATTCTGTAACCTTTGTTAGACACGTCTGCATTCCTGTAAGTTTTATCACCGCTTCCGTGCAGAGTCAGTCCTTGCGCTATCTTTCATTCCACAGATTCTCTAATGTGTACCTTAGGACAAAGACAACTTGTGACATTTAAATTAATGCCCGCTTGCCTCCTGGCTGCCTGAAGCTATAGATATAAATTAATTTCTGATTACACTCTTCTGATTTTCCTAGCATTCTGTTTCCATTATAAAGGGGCATTTCCATAACCTATTTCACTTGTTTTTTTATATTCAGCCAGCCAAATTTGCAGAAAGTGTCAAGAAGAAGTTAACTTTTCTAAAGACATGTAATGTGTGGGTATTTTATCTCTATCTATCTATCTATCTATCTATCTATCTATCTATCTATCTATCTATCTATCTATCTATCTATCTATCTATCATTCTATCTATCTATTATCTATCATTCTATCTATCTATCTATCATTCTATCTATCTATTATCTATCATTCTATCTATCTATCTATCTATCTATCTATCTATCTATCTATCTAACCTTTGTGAACACTATAGGCTTGGGTCAATTTTTGGGCACACTTCAAGGCGTGGATGGCGATGCTTCCACCTGCAATTGGTAAAGACCATCGGTGACCACTCATATTGGAAGTGATCCAGAGCAACTACTGACAGCAAGACACATCGAGAGACCTATTCTGGCAGTAAGGTACAGTAAATGGTCAGCACAGACCAATGGTAGAGGTGCCTGATAGTAGGTGCCCAGACCATAAAATACGATAAAGATATACTTAGGCACACTCTGAGGAGTCTGATGCAGCAAAGTGTTTAATACATACAGTATTCACAATGTTCACAAACGTTTCGGTCTGCAAACGACCTTCATCAGTGTGCTCTATAGCTAATCGGAGAAGGGTATGTGAAATAAACCCTTGAGAAGGATAATGCATCAAAAAGATTTCTTTATTTGGGTACACGCAATCCTGTAGATAGAGGGCTAGGCCAGCCGATCAAGTTAGAAACAGCTGGAGAGCAGGAGGGAGATGCGGTATCCACCGCAAGTCTGGTAATGGAGGCAAGTAAGTTTGAAAGCCCGAGATGCAAAGTGCCCCAGGGGTGGTGACCCTGGGGTGTAGTAACTAACTTGGCATGGGAAATCCACTTGAGTTTTGGCACTTTTGAACATGCACATTTTCATACTTCTTTATTCACGCTCTTTTGCGGGCCTTTTGGCTAGGATGGGGAATAATTAAATTCCTGGTGGAAGGTCCGGCCAGTATTACACTGGATTACCTTCACTATTTTATTTTTATTGTTTTCACTTGTGTGTCACACTTTGCACACATGTCTTTGTCACTGGAATTTGTCAGGATGCGGTTCCTTTAAGTGTTCCCTTCTCATAGGTCTAGATGGGGAGTGTGCGGTCATCGGGTTCCACTCCCCCCTGAGTCGTGGCAGAGAGCCAACCTTGGTTGGGAGTCCAAGCAGATGCTAGGAGCAAGATTGGGTCTCCTTTGACTTTGGCTAGTGCAGACTACCAGCCTCTTTAAGGCTCACTCACACTGGCAAGCAGCATCAGATGCGAGAAAATTAGGTGCTATTGTATTTGCAAATGATCATTGGCTCAAATTCTGCTGCCAGCATGATCAGAGTAATATCTTACTGTACTCCAACTCTCTTGCATGTGACTACTCAACGGAGGAGACGGAGAAAATAATTTCTTTATCTCCTCCATTCCCGATAATCAGACTGCATTTGGATGACATCCAAGTGCAGTCCAATGTTTCACACTCACCCGTAGACTTGTTTCGGTGCTTGCGATACAATTCTTGGATGCACTCGCAGCATGCTGTGCTAGTTTTTTCATGCCAAATCGGCATGAGAAAATAATCGCTGATCTGCACTGCCCTATAGTATATCATCGGATAGCATTCTGCCGTGTTATACAGCAGTGTGAGTGAGCCCTTATTGGTGTCCTTTCTCCTGTTGGAGAGTGCAACAATTGACCAAATCCTAGTGCACTTTTTTTGTGGCATTTGTCACTTTTTTCAGCGCACTCGGGTAGAAAGCACAATCTTGAGTTTTCCACAAAAAAAACCTCTGTCCATCTATGTATGACTGTTCACAAAAATATGGATTTTCCTATAACCCAGAAATTCAGAGATTTTTAACTACAGTAGAGGTTGCAGCTGATTCGCACAAGATACTTTCCCTCATGGACACTTCACGTCTCGGAGTCCCCAGGTATTGACCTGCATTTCTTTCCTTTCTCCAGATATGCAACTTTTTAATACACCTCCGGTGAAGTTCTGCGTCTGGTGTGAACGTCCGCAGGCGCTTGTAATTCTCGTCTGCAGTTAGAGGTATATTTTTTTAATATGTATAAAAAATAAACTTTGATGATTTTAGCAGGTCTGGAGAGAGTTTGCACATCAAAGAGAAATGGAGCGCTTTGTCTCTGTTGGGTTTCTCCTTCCTCACATCCATGTTACCGTTATTAATTCTGGTTCTGCTGTATGAACATGAAGACTTTTTACTTTATTGATAACTTGAACTGTCTGGGCAGAATCAATAGAATTCTCTGCAACAAGACGAGTGGTGCTGGTGTCGACATACGGAAGCTGGAAGCGGATGTTCTGCAGATGTTACCTGCTCAATGGATTTACTAATGCTCTGTCCGGTTATAGCGGGATTTATTTGTAAGTACATCATACAACTAACTTGAAGCTCATGAACCGCAATGCAAACTCTCCAACCGGGCTTTATTATTTTTGGTCTTCTCGAATAGGCCAAAGCTGTCTTTTGTGTCCTCCTAGACTTCAGGGCTTTAGTGTCACTGCAACCCCTGCATCTACTATAGATATGCCCCTGGTAGAGACACCACCATACAACACCTGATGGAACATACTAAAAGGTTTTTTTTGTAGAATATCAGAGGGAGACAGAGCACATTAATGTAACATATGGGTCCAAAGCCACAAACCAACCATTTGCAACTTATTCAATGGCCTTTACACCCTTGTATTGAAGTTGGCCATCATTCAAAGTATTGGGGTTAGAAAAACATGGCTGCATTCTTTCAAAACAGTGCGATGACTGGCCCTGGGATATTTTGGGAATTACAACTTTTCTTGGCTAAAGTGAATAGAGCTGAGCTATAATGCCACTCATAACTGATGGACAAAGCCATATCCTGGACAGTTCCTTTATTGGTTCTCCATAGTAAAAGTCGCCCATATCCAAGCTCAGTAAAGGAGGTATCTTACTGCTTGGAACCCTAGTGAGCAGGTCTGATCTATAGGAGAACCTGACAAGTGGTCAATTTCCCTGCAGCTCCTCCGCAGGTGAAACTAAGCATTACACGATGCTTATTAAAACCAATGGACTGTCCATCCTGTGGATGAACAAGTCCTTCAGAAACTGTGATTCTTTTTGTACCCATGTCTACTCTGGCTAAATTATGTGTGTCCAGAAAAGTGGTTCCCTCCACTTTATTAAAGACCCTGTTTCATATAGGATATTTGATAAATAGGTTTCTGCACCACTACATTGTCTTTTAATGGTCCATTTTAGTAATTCAATGATTTTCCAAGGATGATGTTTGCATATATCAGACAGTCAGAGCCATAACTGTCATAATATTACAGCACTACAGCAAATATAACCATATTACAAGCGTAAAAGACAGATGTATCGCCTCTAACGTCTATGAAAGTTTAATGTGTTCACAAAGAAGGCACCTTTCCATATAGGGGTTTTTATTTTTTAAATTTCATTTTTTTTACAATAAAAAGTGACATATTGAGTTTTTCTGCGGGAAGAAGATTCTCTTTGATAACTTGAAGCATTATTTATTAATCATGTTATGAAATAATAACGTCATCTCATCAAAGTCTAATAATCAGATCGTTTATGTTGGTGAACACACCTTCAGCGTGTACCTTCGATGCTGCGACAATCACCGGAGAGAGGAACAAAGGCTTTGTCGCTGATAAATGCTGACAGATTGATATTTAGAACAATGGAGGGTTTTGTCAGCAAGACGCCATCCAGTGCATCATGCAATATTAACTTGCAAAGAACACCTGCGGATCTCCCCCTGTCTATTCCAGCACAATACTTGTAGAGCAAAAGAAAAAAAGCTTTTGTCAATAAAATGTACATCAGGAATACATATGTATCAGGGCTCATAGGGAGAAGATGTCTTCAAAGTAATAAGAAAATGGAAGGTGACCTGTATTCCTTTATGGTTAGGGAGTTTACACAATAAAAAGAATGTATCTGTCGTAATATTTATAGTCAAGAACAGTGCTGTATGTTCAGCTACCTTTGCGGCAGTGCTGTAATCTGAGACTTTCACTCATAGCAAAATTGTGAGGTCTACCCACCTTAAAGGGGTGGTCCACTACTTGGATAGCCCTTATTTAAATTAATTAGTCACCCGTGTAAAATAAAATATAACAAATACTCAACTCCTGACCCAGCGCAGTTCCGGATATGTCGGTACCACAATGGTAGCTATGTGAACCTTGCACCTAATCAGTGGCTACTTTTGGGGATCTGCACTCTCTCTTCTTTCAGATGAACCTCAGACAAGAGGGAGAGAGTAACAGCCCAATAGGCTGCAGGTCTCATGTGGCATAACAATGTCACACAAGCCCTGGGAGGCCCAACTGTTGTGATTTTGCTTTTTGCTCCCTCTAGTGGTCATTAGTGATTTGACTCTGGAGCGTCTGTCTTTTCCTATATCCTCACCTGGGCCGTTAGTTCAGGGGCGTTGCTATATAAGCTCCCTGGACCTTCAGTTCAATGCCTGGCATCGTTGAAATCAGAGCTAATCTGTTGTGCTCTTGTCCTCTGATCCTGGTTCCTGTTTTTCACGCTAAGTCTGCTTCTTTGCTTTTTGCTTTTGTTTTATTTGGTATTTTTGTCCAGCTTGTTCCTATCTGTATCCTGACCTTTGCTGGAAGCTCTAGGGGGCTGGTGTTCTCCCCCCGGACCGTTAGACGGTTCGGGGGTTCTTGAATCTCCAGCGTGGATTTTTATAGGGTTTTTGTTGACCAGATAAGTTATCTTGCTATATTCTGCTATTAGTAAGCTGGCCTCTCTTTGCTGAACCTGGTTCATTTCTGTGTTTGTCATTTCCTCTTACCTCACCGTTATTATTTGTGGGGGGCTTGTATCTTGCTTTGGGGTCCCTTTCTCTGGAGGCAAGAGAGGTCTTTGTTTTCTTCTCCTAGGGGTAGTTAGATTCTCCGGCTGGCGCGAGTCATCTAGCGATCACCGTAGGCATGATCCCCGGCTACTTCTAGTGTTGGCGTTAGGAGTAGCTATTTGGTCAACCCAGTTACCACAGCCCTATGAGCTGGATTTTTGTATCTTGCAGACTTACACGTTCCTCTGAGACCCTGTCCACTGGGGTCATAACAGTATGCCAGGCCAGTATTAAATGTTTAATGCATTGCAGAAGTGGGATTATAAGAAAGAAAATTTTGAGTTTTTTTTTTCCCTCTCTCATTTTTTTTTTTCTTTTCCCCTTTACCTCAGAGTGGCTTAAGCTTGCTGCAGACATGAATGTCCAGACCTTGATTACAAGTGTGGACCAGCTTGCCGCTCGTGTGCAGGGTATACAAGATTATGTTACCAGAAATCCTAGGTCTGAACCCAAGATTCCGATTCCTGAACTGTTTTCAGGAGACCGATTTAAGTTTAGGAATTTCAGGAATAATTGTAAATTATTTTTGTCCCTGAAACCTTGTTCGTCTGGAGACTCTGCTCAACAAGTAAAAATTGTTATTTCATTCTTACGGGGTGACCCTCAGGATTGGGCTTTTTCGTTGGCGCCAGGAGATCCGGCATTGGCTGATATTGATGCGTTTTTTCTGGCGCTCGGTTTACTTTATGAGGAACCCAATCTTGAGATTCAGGCAGAGAAAGCCTTGCTGGCTATGTCTCAGGGCCAGGACGAGGCTGAGGTGTATTGCCAAAAATTTCGGAAATGGTCCGTGCTGACACATTGGAACGAGTGTGCACTGGCCGCTAATTTTAGAAATGGCCTTTCTGAGGCCATTAAGAATGTTATGGTGGGTTTTCCCATTCCCACAGGTCTGAATGATACCATGTCCCTGGCTATTCAAATTGACCGGCGGTTGCGGGAGCGCAAAACCGCAAATTCCCTCATGTTGTTGTCTGAACAGACACCTGATGTGATGCAATGTGATAGAAAAACCGCAAATTCCCTCATGGTGTTGTCTGAACGGACACCTGATTTGATGCAATGTGATAGAATCCTGACTAGAAATGAGAGGAAAATTCATAGACGCCGGAATGGCTTGTGCTACTACTGTGGTGATTCTACACATGTTATCTCAGCATGCTCTAAACGTATATCTAAGGTTGTTAGTCCTGTCACCGTTGATAACTTGCATCCTAAGTTTATTCTGTCTGTAACTTTGATTTGCTCACTGTCATCTTATCCTGTCATGGCGTTTGTAGATTCAGGTGCTGCCCTGAGTCTTATGGATCTCTCATTTGCTAAGCGCTGTGGTTTTATTCTTGAACCATTAGAAAATCCTATCCCTCTTAGGGGTATTGATGCTACGCCATTGGCAGAAAATAAGCCGCAGTATTGGACACAGGTTACCATGTGCATGACTCCTGAACACCGCGAGGTGATACGTTTTCTCGTTCTACATAAAATGCATGATTTGGTTGTTTTGGGGCTGCCATGGTTACAGACCCATAATCCAGTCCTTGACTGGAAGGCTATGTCAGTGTCTAGTTGGGGCTGTCGTGGTATTCATGAGGATTCCCTGCCTGTGTCTATTGCTTCTTCTACGCCTTCGGAAGTTCCGGAGTACTTGTCTGATTATCAGGATGTCTTTAGCGAGTCCAGGTCCAGTGCATTGCCTCCTCATAGGGAATGTGACTGTGCAATAGATTTGATTCCAGGCAGTAAATTTCCTAAGGGAAGACTGTTTAATCTGTCGATACCTGAACATACCGCTATGCGTTCATATATCAAGGAGTCTCTGGAGAAAGGACACATCCGTCCGTCTTCTTCCCCTCTTGGTGCGGGATTCTTTTTTGTGGCTAAAAAGGACGGATCTTTGAGGCCTTGTATTGACTATCGGCTTTTAAATAAGATCACTGTCAAATTTCAGTATCCTTTGCCGCTGTTGTCTGACTTGTTTGCCCGGATTAAAGGTGCCAAGTGGTTTACCAAGATAGACCTTCGTGGTGCGTACAACCTTGTGCGCATTAAGCAAGGGGATGAATGGAAAACCGCATTCAATACGCCCGAAGGTCATTTTGAGTACTTGGTGATGCCTTTTGGGCTCTCTAATGCCCCTTCAGTTTTTCAGTCCTTTATGCATGACATTTTCCGGAACTATCTGGATAAATTTCTGATCGTTTATCTGGATGATATTCTGTTTTTTTCTGATAATTGGGACTCGCATGTGGAGCAGGTCAGGATGGTCTTTAAAATTTTGCGTGAAAATTCTTTGTTTGTCAAGGGCTCAAAGTGTCTTTTTGGTGTACAGAAGGTTCCCTTTTTGGGGTTCATTTTTTCCCCTTCTGCTGTGGAGATGGACCCAGTCAAGGTCCGAGCTATTCTTGATTGGACTCAGCCCTCGTCAGTTAAGAGTCTTCAGAAGTTCTTGGGTTTCGCTAACTTCTACCGTCGTTTTATCGCTAACTTTTCTAGCATTGTGAAACCTTTGACGGATATGACCAAGAAGGGCTCCGATGTGGTTAATTGGGCTCCTGCTGCCGTGGAGGCTTTCCAGGAGTTGAAACGTCGGTTTACTTCGGCGCCTGTTTTGTGCCAGCCTGATGTCTCGCTTCCCTTTCAAGTTGAGGTGGATGCTTCAGAGATTGGAGCAGGGGCCGTTTTGTCGCAGAGAGGCCCTGGTTGCTCTGTTATGAGACCTTGCGCCTTTTTCTCTAGGAAGTTTTCGCCTGCGGAGCGAAATTATGATGTGGGCAATCGGGAGTTGTTGGCCATGAAATGGGCATTTGAGGAGTGGCGTCATTGGCTCGAGGGTGCTAAGCATCGTGTGGTGGTCTTGACTGATCACAAAAATCTGATGTATCTCGAGTCTGCTAAACGCCTGAATCCTAGACAGGCCCGCTGGTCATTGTTTTTCTCCCGTTTTGACTTTGTTGTCTCGTATTTACCAGGTTCAAAGAATGTGAAGGCCGATGCTCTTTCCAGGAGCTTTGTGCCTGATGCTCCTGGAGTCGCTGAACCTGTTGGTATTCTTAAGGATGGTATTATCTTGTCAGCTATTTCTCCTGATCTGCGACGTGTGTTGCAGAGATTTCAGGCTGATAGGCCTGATTCTTGTCCACCTGACAGACTGTTTGTGCCTGATAAGTGGACCAGCAGAGTCATTTCCGAGGTTCATTCCTCGGTGTTGGCAGGTCACCCAGGAATTTTTGGCACCAGAGATCTGGTGGCCAGATCCTTTTGGTGGCCTTCCTTGTCTAGGGATGTGCGGTCATTTGTACAGTCCTGTGGGACTTGTGCTCGAGCTAAGCCTTGCTGTTCTCGTGCCAGCGGGTTGCTCTTGCCCTTGCCTGTCCCTAAGAGACCTTGGACACATATCTCCATGGATTTCATTTCTGATCTTCCGGTGTCTCAAGGCATGTCTGTTATCTGGGTGATATGTGATCGCTTTTCCAAGATGGTCCATTTGGTTCCTTTGCCTAAACTGCCTTCCTCTTCCGATCTGGTTCCTGTGTTTTTCCAGAACGTGGTTCGTTTGCACGGCATCCCTGAGAATATTGTGTCAGACAGAGGATCCCAGTTCGTTTCCAGATTCTGGCGATCCTTTTGTAGTAGGATGGGCATTGACTTGTCGTTTTCGTCTGCTTTCCATCCTCAGACTAATGGACAGACGGAGCGAACTAATCAGACTTTGGAGGCTTATTTGAGGTGTTTTGTCTCTGCTGATCAGGACGATTGGGTGACCTTCTTGCCGTTAGCTGAGTTTGCCCTTAATAATCGGGCTAGTTCCGCCACCTTGGTTTCGCCGTTTTTCTGCAACTCTGGTTTCCACCCTCGTTTTTCTTCGGGTCATGTGGAACCTTCTGACTGCCCTGGGGTGGATTCTGTGGTGGATAGGTTGCAGCGGATCTGGAATCTTGTGGTGGACAACTTGAAGTTGTCACAGGAGAGGGCTCAGCGCTTTGCCAACCGCCGCCGCGGTGTGGGTCCCCGACTACGTATTGGGGATTTGGTGTGGCTTTCTTCCCGCTTTGTTCCTATGAAGGTTTCCTCTCCCAAATTTAAACCTCGTTTTATTGGTCCTTACAAGATATTGGAAATTCTTAATCCTGTATCCTTTCGCCTGGATCTACCTGTGTCGTTTGCTATCCACAACGTGTTTCATAGGTCCTTGTTGCGGCGGTACGTTGTGCCTGTGGTTCCTTCTGCTGAGCCTCCTGCTCCGGTGTTGGTTGAGGGCGAGTTGGAGTACGCGGTGGAGAAGATCTTGGATTCTCGTCTCTCCAGGCGGAGGCTTCAGTACCTGGTCAAGTGGAAGGGCTATGGTCAGGAAGATAATTCCTGGGTGGTCGCCTCTGATGTTCATGCGGCCAATTTAGTTCGTGCCTTTCATGCCACTCATCCTGATCGCCCTGGTGGTCGTGGTGAGGGTTCGGTGACCCCTCACTAAGGGGGGGGTACTGTTGTGATTTTGCTTTTTGCTCCCTCTAGTGGTCATTAGTGATTTGACTCTGGAGCGTCTGTCTTTTCCTATATCCTCACCTGGGCCGTTAGTTCAGGGGCGTTGCTATATAAGCTCCCTGGACCTTCAGTTCAATGCCTGGCATCGTTGAAATCAGAGCTAATCTGTTGTGCTCTTGTCCTCTGATCCTGGTTCCTGTTTTTCAAGCTAAGTCTGCTTCTTTGCTTTTTGCTTTTGTTTTGTTTGGTATTTTTGTCCAGCTTGTTCCTATCTGTATCCTGACCTTTGCTGGAAGCTCTAGGGGGCTGGTGTTCTCCCCCCGGACCGTTAGACGGTTCGGGGGTTCTTGAATCTCCAGCGTGGATTTTTATAGGGTTTTTGTTGACCAGATAAGTTATCTTGCTATATTCTGCTATTAGTAAGCTGGCCTCTCTTTGCTGAACCTGGTTCATTTCTGTGTTTGTCATTTCCTCTTACCTCACCGTTATTATTTGTGGGGGGCTTGTATCTTGCTTTGGGGTCCCTTTCTCTGGAGGCAAGAGAGGTCTTTGTTTTCTTCTCCTAGGGGTAGTTAGATTCTCCGGCTGGCGCGAGTCATCTAGCGATCACCGTAGGCATGATCCCCGGCTACTTCTAGTGTTGGCGTTAGGAGTAGCTATTTGGTCAACCCAGTTACCACAGCCCTATGAGCTGGATTTTTGTATCTTGCAGACTTACACGTTCCTCTGAGACCCTGTCCACTGGGGTCATAACACCCAACGCCAATATCGCAAGAATGGTGCCATGGGGCAGTTGGATATACTTGCGGATGCTAACTCATAAACCATGACCCCTTTTATTTGTATTAACAATTACTAATATGTTCTTGCTCAACATTATCACCAGTTTAAAGGGATGATACATCAAAGACAATTCCTTTAATACGAGAGCAGTGGCTTTCAAGACCCCTGGCAGAAAATTCCATTGGCTGCTCTTGTATTGCATGAGGCCACGTGTATATACATGGACAGAGAGGGTGAGCTGGGCCAGGTGGCTTATGGCACAGTCAGACGGCTGTACAAATCAGACTGTGATCGGACTGGACAGCGGCTCTTCGGATCCGAGCATAACAGCTCCATGTATTTCTATGCAGCTGTCACGCTAGGGTTGGTAGCGACCAGTCCAAGCATTACGTTACGATATTCATTCTATTTATACGGCCGTCGGACCGCATCCTTATAGAGGGAGTCCCAAGAAGGTGACACCGGTAAGACATTAAATGCCCTAATAAGTAGATGAAAATTAGTTTGAAGCAGATTCGTACAAATTGGTCGGCAGATTCAATTCAGTCCTAATTAAATTTCTGTCTAATTTGAAAGCTTCCTTATTGCTATGACAATACATTTATTATTCTCTGGGGTCTCTATAGATCCTGAAAACAATGGAGAGAATCAATTGCAAAAACATAAAAACAAACACATATTGTCCTGTCCTAGGCCCCGATCTGATTTCATCCCGTCATCCGAATGGGTCTTTTTGGCTCTTTTGTTGTGAAATGCATGTGGTCACATGTGGAGCGACGTCAAAGATGTATGGTGCCATCATGTGTCGCAAAGGCCGCAGCACCAGAAGAACCGATGACCAACATGGAGGGCTGAGGCGGAAAAAGTAGTCAGTTGATGTTCTAGGACAGGTGAGTGTAATGTTTTTTATTTTAACCCTTTCCTAGCCCTCTGTAAGTTGCAGCACGGTGGCTCAGTGGTTAGCACTATTATGATGCAACACTGGAATCCTGGGTTCAGTTTCCACAAAGGACAGCATCTGCAGGGAGTTTGCATGGGTTCAAAATTTATACTAATAGGGAATTTAGATTCTGAGCTCCAATGTCAACAGCGATGATAAAGTCAGCAAAGCGTTTCAGAATATGTAGGTGCTGTAAAAAAAGCATAAAAAAGAAAGTATCCAATAAGATGACATTCAACTGTCTGTTTTTTTGTAGCATTCGTGTGAATCAAATGCCAAAAATTTGGAAATGATTCATTTCTGATCACAAGCATAAAAAATAAAGTGTCCAGTAAATTGACGTCCAAATGGCTATTTTTTTAGAGAATCAAATTCCAAAATTAGGTGGATCTAATCACCTTGCACATCTCTACTAACAATGCATTTGGAATTGGGCTGTGGAAATAAACCGATCTTTTGAAGTCACTGTGTTAGTCCCACTGGTCGGGTGGATTATACCCCTGCCTTTCCACCACTTCCCATGCACAATGTTCTTTCTGATGCAAGCTATTCTTCAAGATGACTGACAACCCATGGATTTGTAGTATTCTTCTGAGTATATAAAGTGCAGCTGATTTACACATCTATGAAAGGGCTTCCCACAATTCTTCCAAGTGTAAACTTAAGGCCACTCTACCTTCCCATAGGCCATGATTGCATAGCCACTTGTATAGGAGACCTACGAGTCTACTGATCTGACTTGATGCCATCTCCGTCATAGGTTTTAAAAAGCAATAAAACAAACACGATGTAGTCGCGGTACAAACATCTACAAATTTCCATTTGAAGCCTGTTTTTTCTTTTAAAAGCCTCAGTTGCCTTAGTGATAGATGTAGAAATTCTTCCCCTCGAGATATGATCTCCATTTAGCACAATGTATAAAATGTATATTTTTAAATTGATTGAGACATCTTTAATAGGAAAACCTTCTTTTCTCTTCAACACAGGAAATAGAGGCGAGGGGAGTGGGGGAGGGGAAGTCTGCGTAATAGATAAAGAAGTGTAATTACATAACATAAATGTTATAATTAATATAAAAAGAAAGCCCAAGGAATTTGACAATGATTTTATTAATCTTCTACTTCTATAGAAGGACTGGAAGAAGCTGATATTTGATGTGGTGAAAAGAAAAAAAATTGATGGGGATTTCCTTAAGATGGGGAGGGAAGGCGCTGTGATACTGCCTAATGATTACTAATCAGGCCAAGTGTAATTACCAAGACTTTCTTCTAATTTCTAACCAAAGTTGTTCAATCCTGCTAACGAGTAAGTATAGGTTTGTAATTCGCTGATCGAATGCATGTAGAAAGAAAATGAAGAAACTACCTAAAAACTCAACATGTCTTACTATCTCCTACGTATATCTATGGATGATCAAAGATGAAGGACTTGTCATCGGCTACTCCCTATCTTGGGAAAGTATGATCAAGAGGTTGTTACTCCCTCATATCTATGTAGAAATTACTTGCTGTTCACATGATCAGTCTTTTGAACATCTTTTAACCATTTTAGGTTTCCAAAGACACTAAGCGGTTAAAAGAAGTGACGTGATCATTTTTTTTCTGATGACTTCCACTCCGAAGACGATTTGTGCTTTACAATACTAATCAATGGAAAGGCTCAAAAGATGCCCTAATGACGATGGCCAGGAGTTTTTTTTTAGCGTTTTGGCATAATTTTTGCTTGAAAAACCTCTAGCGGTTTCCTCATTGTTAAATACAGTTAATAAAATATCCAGAAAATGATACAAAAATGTTGAAAAAACTCTAAAGAACTGTCTGTGGGTCAAAGGTGTCCAAAAAAAGTTCTCTTGAAATGACCAAAATAAACCACTAACAAAGACAAGAAGCAAAAAGCATCATCTTGAAAAACTCAACGGGTTCGTCTGAAAAATAAGTGATATGCACCTGCCTTAACTCTTAGGCTAGGGTCACATTGCGTTAAGGCAGTCCGTTTAGCGCATAGCGCTACGGACTGCGCTAACGCAATGTCCCAAAAGGGATCGCGTTAGCCGATCCCGCTACAAGCAGCATTCGCGGGCCGTCACTCAAATGACGGCACATCGCTAGAGCACGCCCAATGTGGGCGGGCGCTAGCGACGCGTTCACCATTACAGGCTATGGCGGCGTTAACGGACTACGTTAACACCGCGTTATGCCGCAGTGTAACGTAGTCCGTTAAACGCGGTCACATAACGCAATGTGACCCTAGCCTTATTAAATACCCTCTCTAATCTGAAAGACAAAGATTTTGAATTTTACAGTTTACAGCTTTTTGCCTAGGTAACCGGCCATCTCTATTAGTCTATCAGAGATGGTCAGTTGACTAGGCAAAAAGTGTAAGTTTCCAAGATCTTTGCTATATGACTTGTAAGTGCTGCTCTTAAGCTGGTCTGGATAATGGGATTTGGCCAGCATTTGAGCCCTATTCTCCTCCGAAGTTAGTAGAATTGAAGAATACGCAATTCTGGCCACCCAATATGCCGACCCGAACTGTCAATTTTCAGGAGTGCATCTCCCTCCGGCATACAGGAAACTGGGGAGCAATGTACTCCTGAAGATAAACTATGAGAATAAGAAAACCCGTTATAGAAGTTCTACAAGTTCCTCCCCATTACTGACGCTCATTCATGGCTTTTTTGAGGTGGGCTGGAGCTGATACACAGCAGCCAATCTGAATAAGTTGAGCTGCAGTGTAAATATTGAAAGATTGGCAGATCATTTGATGGGAGGTAGATTTCCTATGACTTTATTAGGCAATGATACAGACCTGAAAATAGAGATAGTATCGTATACATAGAATATAATTTTGTACTGAAATTGTGATGATCCCCTTTAAAATATCTGTATTTGTGAAGCCGAGGCTGGCTGTGTAATAATGGTTAGTAATTCCATTTTCACCTATGTAAAACTTGTCATATATCCAGGAAGATCACAAGTAGAGGAATTCTGTGTGCTCGCCTCCTAATGCAGCCAGTCATGTTTCATTACCTGACGTTTAACGCTCGCCAGTCAAAACAACTTAAAGAATCCTCCATCTTATTGTATCACTGATAATCCAAACTGACACTACGTGATCTAAATTATTTTGGCAAATTGAAGCTAAGAGAAGATTCAGAAAGGAGCAGAGCATTTTCTCTCTCAGTAACAAGGTAAATGTGCTCGGGTACAGTGGCTTTTTGGCACATTTTTAATTCAGAGTGATGTTATATGGTTGCCTTCATCAGGGTATTTTCTCACAGATACATTATCTTGTATCATGTATATGTGCTCCTACATACAAGGGGTCTCCAATTTTATGTATTATGTTTCCCTTATATAGCAACATTGTAGTCCGCAGTGTTTTACAGAGCTTATTATCACTGTCTCCATTGGGGCTTAGAATCTAAATTCCCTATCAGAATGTCCAGGAGGAAACCAGAGGAAACCCAAGCAAACATGGGGACAATATATAAACCCTTTGCAGATGTTGTCCTTGGTGGGATTTGAACCCTGGACACTGGCAATGCAGTATAACAGTGGCAGCAACTGTGTATTTTAAAAAGTACTTTTGGATGTTTACAGAATATGTTTTTAAAGACCTTACTAATACGTTTCCATTTTCAATGGAGACCCAATTTCAAACCTGACTTCAGTTTTGCTGTTGAGTGTTGTGACACTGACTAACTTCTCCCAGACAAGCCATGAGTCAAGAAAGAGACAAAAGTGTAGTCAGGTCACGGTCCGAGGTCAAAATTCCAGGAGGATAGCGGATCAGAGCAAAGGGATTAAACAGAGGATGGTCAGAACAAGGTCAAAGGTCAGGCAACAATAGATCAATGAGTAATATACAAGGCACAGAGTAACAAACCACACTTAGCTGAAGCTACAGCTAACAGCAATCTGGGACGGCCAGATCAATTAAAGAGCAGAGCAATTATGGAAACTCGGAGCACCTGACGAGAGCTCAGCAACTCCCGGTCTCGGACGACTGAGCTGTCAATCAAAGCACAGAAAGCCCAGCATGTCCCTGCACCAGACTGGACCACTGAGCTGTCAATCACTGCCCAGACAGCTTAGTATTGAGGGGTGGAATCATTACAAGTGTGACAAGAGGCATAAATAGAAATCCTGATAGCAAGGGATACAATTGGGCTCCAACCACGTAGATGCAGCGTTTGCAGTTTACACAGCATCTAAAGGGTCAGAGCTAGCTCCAATCACAGCAATTCTTGCTAAGTCTCTGCTGTGTAAAACAGCCAGCACTTGTCAGGTAAGGGGCAGGTTCAGCATGTGAGCTCACTCAATAAAATTCCTCCCAACCTACAGAAAAGTTGGAGGATGCCAGACAAGGGGTGGGGCTGTTTTAGCATCAGGCATATCCAACTCTTGGGCCCCAAAGCTGCGCCATAAGTCTGCTACCATTGGTGGAACACCTAAATGACAGCTCCACTTCCCGCCCTATACATAATACAGAAAGCGGCACATTATTAGTGTTGTGAGTGAAAGGGGCTGGCTGACTGTCTCATGTCAATAGCTAAGGCAGCTCCCTTCTCTGAAACGGGGCTGTAAGAAAGTCAGAAACTCAACACACGATCAGAATCAGTATTAATCAAATAGAATCAAATTCCCGGACAGCAAGCAGAGATCTTGAAAATCTAAAAAGTATTCCACAAGCTTTTAACGTCTGTAGCCTGCTCCCTAGCAGAAGATTGCGAGCTTCTTAGATCAGGTTATGCTTCCAAAAGACGATGTTCATCCAGATATTTTATGATCATTTTCCCTGCTCCATTGCTCAGCAGAATATATTGGCCTCTTATAAATAAATGACAATAATAATAGAGGTTTGTGCACATAGGCAATTTTCCACGCGACACATGGTAATAAATAATACATATTCAGTATATAAAATTTACAAACACCAGGCGGAAAAACATGATAATTACAAACTGTGCTTTATAGACTTCCGTTAAGAGACTGGACGGACATTCAGTAAATAATATTATCAGGAGACGGATATTTTCTCGCTCGCGGTTGTATACTGCAGGTTACGGTATATACCGGTGTATATCTTCCTACTCACAATACTGTCATCACATTACTACAGTCCATGACATGATTTCAGTGGGAGTGGAATATTCTGATCACTATTCAGATCCATATTCCTGTCCGTAGTGGGGCAGTATTATGGTGGTCAGTGCTGTCAAGGATATATAACAGATTATGGCCTCATGTATATGGCTGGAGCCAAGATATGGTGCCCATTGATGTCTGTGGGGGTCTAGTATACCTCCATATAGAGCTTTTGTGGATGTTCCATATAACAGAAAAGCATTGCATGCTCAAACGCTATGTTATAGCAATATGCTGCATCATACCGAGTTCCTCATACCGGCTTTGTGCCTACAGGCCTTAAAAAACACGGCTAAGTCATAATTACAAACATTTATAAAGTACAATTTAAGGGTTCAACCAAAATAATTGGAAATGTCCTCCGAACACCCAAATGTGGGTGCAGCTTTAGTACTACCCACCCTTTTTGAGGTCCGATTCTCAGAATTATCCCAGCAAAATTAGAACTGGTGTCAAGTATGTTTATAGTGTTTATAGTGGACCTGTCACCAGATCAAAAGTGACCAGTTTTTGCTGGTCTTTTATTCCCACTGCTTCCCTGAGTAATTAAATTAAAAAAAAAAATAGTTTGCTGATGGCTCCAGAGATACTGGCTTTTTTATTTAGGGCAAAGTTTTATGGTCTAACAAGGGAGTGTGGTTGACAGGATCCTCTGGGGCGTGTCTTTAGACTGCTTTGCATTATTTTCCTGTGAGCCACGCCCCTTGCTAAAGACCATAAAAATTAACACTATATAAAAAGGCCCATATTCTGCTTTGGCTGGAAATAGTTAACCAGATGACTAATGCTAGTCTGCATTAATGTGGTCAAAGCAAATCTCTCTACTGTCACCCCCAGTGACCAGGGGGAACCTTGCAGTAAGCATACATTACCTCAGCAGCACCCCCACAGGACAATTAGAGTATTACTCTAACTTGATTGACACCAATAGGTTATTTATGTGATGCACGGATGTACAATATATAGGGCCTGCAGAGTGAGAGACACGTAGAGATTTTTGAGGGTTCCATATAAGAAAACACTGTAACATGCTCCATCAACTGCTATTACAGAAATATTCTCTATTAGTAACATTCCACTTTGGGAAAATAATCTCCATAACATAGTTCTGAATGGAGGCATATAAGGTGGGTCTAACTGTTTCCCTACAATCTGTAACAGCTGCTCAATTTCCCTGCAGTGCCCCTGCAGGAATTAATAGGTATTATACACCTAAAATCAGTGGGTTATCCATGTAACGCATGGGCATGAGAAATTCTCTCTGTAGGCACTCTGGCCTTAATTTATGGGGCTCACATTCAGGACTCAAATAAATTACACAGATGTGTGAATTTGGCTTTAGTTTAAGGGGATCACATTTAGGACCCCCATAAATTATGCAGATGTGTGAATCTGACTTTAGTTTATTGGGATCACATTTAGGACCCCCATAAATTATGCAGATGTGTGAATTTGGCTTTAGTTTATAGGGATCACATTTAGGAACCCAGTACATTATACAGATGTGTGAATCTGACTTTAGTTTATGGGGATCACATTTAGGACCCCTATAAATTATGCAGATGTGTGAATTTGGCTTTAGTTTATAGGGATCACATTTAGGAACCCAATACATTATGCAGATGTGTGAATCCGGCTTTAGTTTATGTAGATCGCATTTAGGACCCCCATAAATTATGCAGATGTGTGAATCTCACTTTAGTTTATAGGGATCACATGTAGGACCTCCATAAATTATGCAGATGTGTGAATCTGGCTTTAGTTTATGGGGATCACATTTAGGAACCCAATAAATTAAGCAGATGTGTGAATCTGGCTTTAGTTTATGGAGATCACATTTAGGACCCCCATAAATTATGCAGATGGGTGAATCTGGCTTTAGTTTATGGGGATCACAGTCAGCACCCCCATAAATAAGCCAGAGTCACATATCTGTGTAATTTATGGGGGTCCTAAATGTGATCCCCAAAAACTAAAGCCCGATTCACACACCTGTGTAATTTTTGGGAATCCTGAATGTGATCCCCATAAATTATGGCCAGACTCCCTCAGCTATGTTTCGCGAGGTCCTAGCATGGACCAGTCATGGGTCTCCTGACCCAAACTTGACAATGAGGCTGTCAAGTTTAGGTCAGGAGATGTTAGGGAACCCCTTTAAGGAGTTCAGATGAATAAAGACAAATCACTTTAAGAAACAGAATAATAAAAGTAGGCCACTGAGTAACAGCTAAGACAAGTAGAAAAGATTGATCTATCCCATCAGCGAGCAGAGCGTACCGATGAGACCAGATTCAATTTTGCAGGTTAGAATTTAATTAGGGAAAATAGGCAAATGATAAATTAGGAGCTGTAAATAAATTACTGGAGACGCGTTCATAAAACTATACACTTATGTAATTGTGTTTTTGTGATGAATTCTCAGAGATTTGGACTTTCTGCATTTATTTGTTGCTTCACATTTCATATTAGGGGATTATGTGCTGTTATAATGAATGGGAAGAGCTGCTTCCGCCGCAGCAGAGTCGGTGACACTTTATAAAGTGACATTAACTTCTCGCAGGAGTAACAGGATCATTTGTAAAACATTAGAATATCTCATTTTGATTTAATGTGGATTTTTATTCAATATATTGGCTATAACATACATCAGCGATACATTTCTGCAGACATCATCTCCTGGTGTCGGAACCTGAGGATTAGACAGAGATGAGCTGATAATATTACCATAATACCATATAGACATTACATGAGACTCAGATACAATTTTGCTGTGTTCATGAATTATAGAAATGACGTATAATATCAGAAGTAGAATATATGTTTATTTACTATGGAACATTTACAAGAACTTATTTCTTCCCGCAGAAAATTCCTTCTCATGTGCCAGCAGTTGATTGACAAACTGTTACGGAACTTCATAATACACACCTCAGCTGCTGCAGAACCTCTTAATACAGACCTCAGCTGTGGCAGAACCTCATAATACTCAGCTTAGCTACTGAAAAACATCCTAATATGCACCTCAGTTGTTCCATAACACAATAATACACACCTCAGCTGCTACACAATCTTATACTACACACCTTAGCTGCTGCAGAACCTCATAATACACCTCAGCTGCGTCAGAACATTTTAATACACATCTCAGCTGCTGCAGAACCTCATAATACACCTCAGCTGCGTCAGAACATTGTAATACACATCTCAGCTGTTCTATAACACAATAATACACACCTCAGCTGCTGCACAATCTTATATTACACACCTCAGCTGCTGCATAACCTCATAATACACCTCGGCTGCTGCAGAACATCACAATGCACACCTCAGCTGCTGCAGAACCACCTAATACACACCTCTGCTGCTGCAGAACATTATAATCCACACTTCAGCTGCTGCAGAACATCATCATACACACCTCAGCTGCTGCAGAACCTCATAATACAAACATCAGCTGCTGCACAACATTATAATACATACCTCAGCTGCTGCAGAACATCATAATACACACCTTAGCTGCTGCAGAACATGATAATACACATCTCAGCTGCTGCAGAACCTCATACGACATACTTCAGCTGCTGCAGAACATCATCATACACACCTCAGCTGCAGCACATCCTCATACACATCTCAGCTGCTGCAGAATATCATAATACACACATCAGCTGCTGCAGAACCTCATAATACAACTTATGATACATACTTCAGAAGCTCTAGACCTTTTATATTAAAATAATTAGGTGGTTTCATTAGCAATAAGTGAAGGTGTGTTCCATCATGCAGGTATTTGTGTTGTATGTGGGTACACAGCTTCTGTATTCACTATAGATAATCCAAGGTATGAAACATTATAACTGGGGGAAGAGGAATGACGGGACGCTGTATCCACAAGATGGAGCAGCTCACTCAAGATTCCAACAGAGATAGAATCAGGGAAAAGATTAACCAGGAATCTCAGACGTATTTGTAACCTGACCAAGAAACTGTAGGAGAGATCAGCGCAAATAGGGTCTTATCCGACAAATACAGTACGTTTTGCACTTGGATTAAACTCACCTGTTCAATCTGTTAAAAACGCATATAATGTAGAAAATCAGCTGCAGTGGACCCACGGGTCAGACATCAGACTGTAAAGGGAGTTAGTGGACAATATTCTGCACTGCCAACAGAATGGAGATGTAAATCCCAGTATGGTACATGGTACAGGAAGGTGGTGGTTTAGTTCAACGCGTTTCGAAGTATGTAACTTCTTCTTCAGGAAAAAACACATGTACACGTATCATCCTGGATAAATAGGTCACTTAATGAAAAAATTAACCTATATTCAAATATATACCTATTTGTAAACAAGTGCAGCTAGTAACAAACAATAGAACACATTACATATAAGGTAGTTGGTGAAGTGTATACCCATGCGCCCCAATGCACGTTTCGCCCTTTCTTCCTCAGGGGAAGAGTATCTAGGGGATCGTGGGCCGGATTAAATATATTAAGTCATCCAATCGTGTTAAGTGTTAGAGGACACGTGTTAAAGGAAGTTGTGCAGCCAGTATCTAGTGGAGGAAGCATCATTGGAGACTCCCATTGTAAGAGGATACTTTCGTCGGCGGGTGTGTGGACCACAAGCGTATCATATATATATACTGTATATATATAAAGTAATTCATTACATATATATGGAGAGATTTGCAATTTTATCATACGTACACTTCAATTGTGAGAAACAGAATGTAAAAATAAAAAAACTGAAAATCACATTGTATGATTTTTACATTGTATGATTGCATCACAATTAAATTATCACAAGAGTCTTTGAGACTCCAAATTATCAGGCTCCTAATAAGATTCCCGGCCGGGGGAAGGGCGATCGTTTACTAATAAGCTTTAACAATTTGGTGAAATCCTTCTTTTGCTATTTGGCGCTTGGCTGACAGATTTGGTAAGTTGAATTCATGTTTTCCTTTTCTCGGCAATCAAAGAGACTTTTTAATCTAATCCTGATAGAGACCTGGTAGGTGGCCTCGTAATTGAGAAATAAGTGAGCAGATTCTTCAGCTACTCACTGGTGCTTTATATTAATTTGTTCTGAAAATTGTCCCTAACTCAGCTCAATAAATGGAAACGTCTGTAATAGCTTCATTACCAGAGGTAAAAGGAAGCAGAATTGGCGCATCGCGCTGTATGATATTCCCCGATCTGCCACACCGGCTATTACCAAGGATTCACAAACACACCCTTGTTATAATGGGCAGATCATGGCTCTTAAATAATCTTCAAGCGACTGCTAAAAACAATTTTAAATATCTACTTGTTGTATATGTATGGATGAAACTGGGCGTGCCACAGTCACAACTTATCACTTGTCTATAAAATCCTAATTGTTGGGAGTCCAACCACTTAGACCCTCTGATTGCAAGAGTCCACAGTTTGATTGGCGTGCACATTGCCACTTCATTCACCACCTATGAGGCTGATGGAGAAAGCTTAGAATCGTCCTTGGTTATGTTCATCAGTCCCATAGACAATAAATAGCGCCACAGATCACACGATCAACCGCGACTCCATTCAGACGCAGGTCTCGGAACCCTGTTCTTGTGATTGGCTTGTTTTCATCTATGGAATCCTCAGCAATCAGCAACTAATCACCTGTTCTGTGGATAAGATAATATTTTGGGACAACCCCTTTAAAGGGTATGTATAATTTTGCAAGAATGTTTTACTTTCCAGAACTTCCAAACAAGAATGACTCACTTTGCAAATAATCTTTTTTAAAAGGGGGTTCCATGACAGTAAGGTAACTAGTAGTGATGAGCGAGTGTGCTCGCTACTCGGGTTTTCCGAGCATGCTCAGGTGTTCTCCAAGTATTGTGGGCGTGCTCGGAGATTTAGTTCTGTCACCACAGTTGCATGATTTGCGGCTGCTAGACAGCCTGAATACATGTGGAAATTCCCTAACAAACAGGCAACCCCCACATGTATTTAGACTGTTTAGCAGCCACAAATCATGCAGCTGTGGCGACTCAAACTAAATCTCTGAGCACGCCCAAAATACTCGGAAAACCCGAGTAATGAGCATACTCGCTCATCACTAGTAACCACACCGTGTACCTCTGCTGGCACCCCTTATCTGTAAGGAAATCTATCTGTAAGTGTTCAGCTTCCCTACAGCACCTCCGCAGGGGAAAATAAGTATTACCTGGTGTCCACTCAATAGGTTGTCAGTGTAGGATAGGGCATATTCTTCAGAGTGAGAGACATTCTTTGCAATTATTCTTTGGCCAAAAGATAATGTACTCCATATAGGGGCTCAGAAATCCCTAAGGGGCCATTCACTTGTCCAATTTTTTTTCCTCGGACTGAGTGATCCACGGAAAATTACAGACATATCCAATTTTAATCCAGGGGTCAGCAGTGTTTCAATTTTTGTTTGAGGGATTTTCATACATTCTTCCTTGGAAAATTCTTCCAGCCCTGTGAGATTCCTGGGTCATCTTGCATCCTCTGCTATTTTGAGGTCTAGCCACAGATTTTCAATGATGTTCAGATCAGGGGACTGTGGGGGCCATTGTAAAACCTTCATCTTGCGCCTTTTGAGGTAGTCTATTGTGGATTTTGACATGTGATTAGGATGATTATTTTGTAGAAGCCACCCTCTTTTCTACTTCAGCTTTTTTTATAGATGGTGTTATGTTTGCATCAAGAATTTGTTGAAATTTCATTGAATCCATTCTTCTCTCTACCCATAAAATGTTCCCCGTGCCATTAGCTACAACACAACCCCAAATCATGATTGATCCACCCCCTTGCTTAATGGTTGGTGAGATGTTCTTTTCCTAAAATTCTGTGGCCTTTTTTCCACACACATACCTTAGATCATTGTGGCCAAAGAGTTCTATTTTAACCTCATCGGTCCACAGGACTTTTTCCAAAATGCATCAGTCTTATTTAGGTGTTCTCCTGCATACTTCTGATGCTGAATTTTTGGTGAGGACACAGAAGAGGTTTTCGTCTGATGAATCTTCCATGAAGGCCATATTTGTACAGGTCTCTCAATATTGGAACAATGTACCACAACTTCAGAGTCTAAGTCGTTCTGGAGGTCTTTTGCAGTCAAACGGGGGGTTCTGATTTGCCTCTCTAGAAATCCTATGAGCAGCTCTCACTGAAATTTTGCTTGGTCTTCCAGACCTTATCTTGACCTCCACTGTTCCTGTTAACTGCCATTTCTTAATTACATTTCGAGTTGAGGAAGGGGCAACTTGAAAAAGCTTTGCTATCTTTATATCTTTATAGCCTTCTCTTGCTTTGTAGACCTCCACCATTTTCATTTTCAGAGTGCTTGGGAGCTGCTTGGAAGAACCTATGGCTGCTCGTATGCATATCAATGTATCTCCATGGTTTCAGGCTACAAACAAACCCTGTGTGTAGCCAAATATGGTAGTCAGGTGTTAATCCCTTCCTTTTTTTGCCCTTTTCTGCTGTCTAAAGAATAGCAAACTGATGAGGCAAAGGAGCTAAAACTTCATTTGTTGACATTGAGATATACAGATCTGCATGGGAGCTGCATACAAAAAAAAAACTATAGGAGATTTTTACTTAAGATTATTCACAAACTTAAAAAACGATTTCTTCACAATGTGTTTTAAACCCACCTATTTCATCAGTATGAGCCCATTCTAAAAAAAGAAGGGCATTAAAGGTAGGGGTCACTAATTGATTGACTTTTGAAAACATTATTGCTGGTGGTGCATGATTTGTATTACTTCTATGGAGCAAAGGAAATATGACATGGAGGAGAATGTCACATCCACTCTTCATACTAAAAGTAACTGGCGCTATGTACTAAAACCTTTGAGCGCTGGACTGATAGTGTTTATACCTTGTTACGATGTAATAAGGGCAAATTACTGCTCATGTAATAATATCTGCTCCAGCAGACCGGCCTTGTAATTGCTGTAAAATAAAATGACAACCATAAAAGATGTATTGGATTTTTTGTGAAAGGGATTAATATTATGATCCCCTGCACATGCCATGAAATTGGTTTCTAATAAACTTTTACTTCTTCTAAACAAAAGAAGAAAAAACATTTATTTACAGTGATTTATCTTCTATGGTTTATTATGGAGGGAACTTCTGAAAGTTTTTTCTTTCTTTCGCCAGAATTAATAGTGGTCTATAAATGTAACCTAAGAGAACCTTAAAGGAATTCTGTCAACAGTATAAACTAAGCACATAGCCCTATAGGGAATATATATATATATATATATATATATATATATATATTACACCACCGTTTGTAATGTGACCATGTGCATGAATCCCATAGGTTATGTTCCCACGATGAGCATGCTCACCACTGCAGCACCATGTGTAATGTGACTATGGGCATGATCCCTTAGACAACGTTCCCACGATGAGCACACTCACCACTGCACCACTGTGTGTAATGTGACTATGTGCATGATCCCTTAGGCTACGTTCCCACGATGAGCATGCTCACCACTGCACCACTGTGTGTAATGTGACTATATGCATGATCCTTTAGGCTACGCTCCCACGATGAGCACGCTCACCAATGTACCACTGAGTGTAATGTGACTATGTGCATGATCCCTTAGGCTACGTTCCCACGATGAGCATGCTCACCACTGTGTGCAATGTGACTATGTGCATGATCCCTTAGGCTACGTTCCCACGATGAGCACACTCACCACTGCACCACTGTGTGTAATGTGACTATGTGCATGATCCCTTAGGCTACGTTCCCACGATGAGCATGCTCACCACTGCACCACTGTGTGTAATGTGACTATGTGCATGATCTCTTAGGCTACGTTCCCACGATGAGCGCACTCACCACTGCACCACCGTGTGTAATGTGACTATGTGCATGATCCCTTAGGCTACGTTCCCATGATGAGCATGCTTACCACTGCACCACTGTGTGTAATTTGACCTTGTGCATGAACCCCATAGGTTACGTTCCCACGATTAGCACGCTCACCACTGCAGCACCATGTGTAATGTGACCTTGTGCGTGATTCCTTAGGCTATGCTCCCACGATGAGCACTTAATACAAGACTCACTTAAGCACCAGTACTTGGAGTCCTACATGTGCTATACTCCTCTGCCAGTCCGGAGCCCTGTTATAGTTTTTTATTAGGGCTCACTAACCTCATGTTACTTTTCTGCATATTTGCAGGTTATGCATCTAGCGGATAATATCTGCGAATCGTGGTGCCACTTAGAGGTAGGTATCTTCTCTGGCTTAGGATCTGCCACTTTTGAGTAGGTTTTATTTCCGAAATCTAAGATGCAATGTGCTCTTTAAGAACATCAGAAAGCGAAAGCTTCCATCAGATACAGTTAAGAGATTATTTTACATATTTTTCCAGAAATATAAATAGCTTTCTAGGCATAATGGTGCGAGCACACTGCGGGCAGATTAATGTAACACTGGAATAAATATGCCATAGAAGTGGTTATCATCCAAATTCACTTATGCGAGGCCAGTTATTCCTTTGATCCTGTGAAAATCGCTGCTATTTAGATCTCAGCAAAAACCTGTAATGTGTCCTATTTATTTCCAATATGGCGTTCATTTGTGTCGGAGAAGGACAGTGCATTGTACACAGTTTACAGAGAGATGTAAAGCCTCAGGTCTGGTTGTCATCTGTGGATATATTCTGTAATGTCACTGTAGCCAGATGCTATGTACGGTGAACAGCACGGTGCAGCTTTCCTATAAGTTACAGTTTTTATAAACTCACAGTTTTATTATCACTAGACATAATCACTGGAGAACTAGTAAATTGCTGCCAGGTTGTCTTCCATATTCATGAGCTCTGTATAACTCCTCCCCTAAAACAGATTGGCTGTTTTCTGCCTATGCACTGTGTACAAAGGAAGCTGTCAATTAGTGGTGGGGGCGGGTTATACAGAGGTCACCATTCAGAAAATCGGTAGATCTGTGGCAGAAAAAAGTGATGTTTTTCAAAATGACAGCAATCAGCCCAGTAAGTGACACATTGCTGGAATAAGGGTCTCTGCCCTTACATCATGCTGCTCTCAGGTGGAATAGAAAAATCATGGTGACAGATTCCCTTTAAGAAAAATGTTGAAAAAAAGTGCACCTTATTCATGTTACGTTCCAGTGAACAGAGACTCATGGATGACCCACATATTTTGCAGTGCTGCCACAACTTTCCATGTCGAGCCAAGAATATCTCATGTAGAGTAATGGCATTTTGGGTGGCATTGATTTTCCTTTACAGTGTACAGCATAGTTTTCTTAAAACAGAAGGCATTCATATGGCCGACTTCTATCACAAGAACTTTTTGGTGCCCTCTATTTCACTCGGTTCTAACTTTACCAGTTGCAAGGTTTGGCTGCAATCTAATTACAAATAGAAAAATCATTAAGGCTATGTTCACACGGTGCGTTTTTTGGTGCGGATCCGGAGCGGAATTTCAGCTGCGGATCCGCATCCGTTTTCCATGTAGGTTACAGTACAATGTAACCCAATGGAAAACAAAATCCGCTGTGCCGACGATCCTTTTTTCCCCAGGAAAATCCGCGCGGATTTGCCTGCGGAAAAAAGAAGTACCATGTCAATTCTTTCTCCGGATTCCGCTGCGGGTTTCCAGCAGCACCAATAGGAAACTGCATTTGGAAACCCGCAGTGGAATCCGCAGAAGAAAAAGGATCAAAATCCGCAGCTAAAATCAGCGCTGAATTTTAGCTGCGGATTTTCAAAACAGGACAGGAAAAAAAACTGATGAAAAAACTGAACGTGTGAACGTAGCCTAAATCTTTGATCCTGCCAGAGAGATATGATCGGGCAGAGGGGAAAAATTTTGGGAATATGCTGATCAGACAGGCTTGTCATTTGAGAAAGGAGACCGGAAGATAAGACTACATTCTCATGAGATATCAACTTCCCGGTCTTTACTGACAGGTTTGGAGAAAAAAGAAGTCTCAATTGCTACACTTATACTTTGGAGGTTTGTTTAACCATGAAAGAAAATGTCCAGTGAAATGCAAAATTCTAAAATCTAAAGTCAAACTAAAAAAATAAGATCTTTTTGGATATCCGAAATTCTAACACATTAGATGTAATTTATATCACTCACTTCTGACAGTACAAGCTTTTCACAACTAACATTAGAACATTTTGGTTCCTTCCACAACTAGCATTAGAACGTTTTGGTTCCTTCCACAACTTGTATTATAACTTTTTGGTTCCTTCCACAACTAGCAATATAACTTTTTGGTTCCTTCCACCACAAGCATTAGAACTTTTTTGTTCCTTCCACAACTAGTATTAGAATACTTTGGTTCCTTCCACCACAAGCATTAGAACTTGTTGGTTCCTTCCACAACGTAGCATTAGAACTTTTTGGCTCCTTCCACAACTAGCATTAGAACTTTTTGGCTTCTTCCACAACTTGTATTATATATTTTTTGTTCCGTCCACCGCTAGTATTAGAACTTTTTGGTTCCTTCCACCACTAGCAATAGAACTTTTTGTTTCCTTCTACAACTAGCATTGGAACTTTTTGGTTCCTTCCACAACTAGCATTAGAACTTGTTGATTCCTTCCACAACCAGTATTAGAACTTTTTGGTTCCTTCCACAACTAGTATTAGAACTTTTTGGTTACTTCCACAACTAGTATTAGAACTTTTTGGTTCCTTCCACAACCAGTATTAGAACTTTTTGGTTCCTTCCACAACTAGTATTTCAACTTTTTGGTTCCTTCCACAACTAGCATTAGAACTTGTTGATTCCTTCCACAACCAGTATTAGAACTTTTTGGTTCCTTCCACAACTAGTATTAGAACTTTTTGGTTACTTCCACAACTAGCATTAGAACTTTTTGGTTCCTTCCACAACCAGTATTTGAACTTTTTGGTTCCTTCCACAACTAGCATCAGAAGTTTCTAGTTTCTTCCACAACTAGCATTACAACTTTTTTGTTCCTTCCACAACTAACATTAAAACTTTTTGGTTCCTATCACAACTAGCATGAAAACTTTTTGGTTCCTTCCAGAACCAGCCTTAGAACTTTTGGTTTCTTCCACAACTAGCACAAAAACTATTTGGTTCCTTCCACAACTAGACTTAAAACTTTTGGTTTCTTCCATCCTACCATATTTTGCCTTAAGATTATTAAATGTGTCATCCGATAAATATCATCTACCCACAGGATAGATTATGCATTTACTATTGCTGAGGTTCTTGCCATTTAGACCCCTATTGAACTCAAGAATAGAGGGGCCCAATGTCCCCTATGTGAATGAAGCATTAGTGATCTTGTGTGACCACTTCTCCATGAACTGCTCATAGAAGTGAGCTACTGGAGCAATGATTGCACATAACAGGTTGAGGGTAGCGATACCAGAGGTTGGATTCCCAGCTATCATTCATCTGTCACCTACGCCATGGATAGGTGATCTATGCTGGTTGTGGAACATCTCATTAATAGGAAAATTATTAAAGTGGTTGGCCACTACTTTTTATTGATGGGTGCAACACTGGCTGCAGATCAACTTTTACTGACACTGGCTGCAGCCAGAAGTTCTTGGATAAAAAAGTAGTGGCCAACCTCTTTATATCTTGCACAACGACTGAGTAAGATATGATTGGATATAGCAGGAAAACTCATGGAATACTTTATGTTGATCTAATCAAGCAGGCTTGTGATTCGAGATCGGACACCAGACTGCATCGCCCTTAGACACCCAAACTGTACTTTATAGTCTTAATTCAGCAGACATTTTTCAATTACTACAAATGTTGATTCTGGAGATGTATAGTATTTCCCTTTTTGTCTAAACAGACCCTTTTAGCTTAGGGAATCTAAGAAAATGCCCACCTAAAACTGCAGTACGGAAAAGGCAAAACATTGTAAGATAGAGATGAGTGGATTTGACACGATTTGGAATCACCAAAATACATGGTTTTTAACTGGAAATTCCATTTGTGGTGAATTTATTCTCCTCAAATCGAATGTTCCTCATTATGCTCTAGGTCTAGGAGATACACCTGGGCATAGACAATGTAAGATGTAGAAAAAATAAAACAACTTATACTCATCTGACTGCTCAGCTTCACTGTTCACTGTCCCCCGTAAGGTCCTCAGCATCTCTCCACAATGCCTTGAAACCCTGGGCATCTTAACATTAGGCCAGAACTTCTGGCCATGACTAGGCCCTGTAAATGCGCAGATATGGCCCCGGTCTAATCAAGGCCGGAAGTCCTGACTCAGAGTGCACCTTGTTTGGTCGTGGCGCATTACAGCACCATGACCTTATAATGTGTTTCAGCAGACACGTCCTGGGCCATTGTGAAGACTTCCGGGGTGTTTCACCACAATGCAGTAAGAAGAGGTGCCGAGGATTGTACAGGCATAAGAGAGCAGCGGAGGTGGCCAGAGAGGTAAGTGGTAATGTGAGTATTTGTTTTTTCTTTTTCTTTTAAATCTTTTGATGGCCCTATTTGGTTCAGCAAAATGCCTGCCATCTGGCCATTATTTTGCTGAATTCACATTAAGCGAATTACAAAAAGTCTTTAATCTGGAGAATAAAGATGTTTGTACAATTCGAGTAGAACACAATTACACTTGAATAAATTTGCCCAACTCTAGTTTTGATTATTAGATGTGCTTTATAAGAACAAACCAATTATTAGACATGAGAATGTAAATGTGTTGGTTTTATATATACAATATGGAGCATTGAAACTCGTGTCATGATCTTTTTAGAAGCAATTGAACAATATCTGAGGATGTCACAGGATAAAAGTAGAGTTTGTTATAGAAGCAATGCAACGTTAGGGCTCATTCAGACATCGTTTTTTCTGTACAAGTCCTACCCATATTTTTCACCTTTTATAAACTATGGGGTTAGACCCGTTGAAGCGCTAAGTGGCGCGAAAAGGCCGTCGTCTTGCACCAGCTCGCACATCCCGGCAACCTGTTCCTCTGGCTATGACATTTTAAAGTTTGAATAAAGGATGAAGTTTTAAGGACCGGTGAGTGCTATCTGCATTTTTCTTCTTTGCTGCATAAACTATGGAAGTTCACATGTTCGTGTATTTTTACAGACCAAGCGGTCCTCACCATAACACAGAGACATGTCAGAGTATAATCCGAGTCAAAGATCAAACTTGTTAATGCAAGTTTATGGGTCCATGAAAAAAAATCAGACAGCACTTGAGAACCATCTGACTTTGTGCCATTCATAAACTGGCTGATCTTCATGTTCATTTGGTAAGTGAAGTTGGAGAAAACTTCCAGTACGCAAAAAAAACTGCTGAAACTCTGATGGTAAAAACTGATGCGGACCAAACACTGATGGAAATCTGATCAAAAAATGCTGATGAAACTTGGCACAAGTTTTTGCGTTAGAGAAAAATTACTGACTTCTTACTTAATTACATCTCTAGTAATTGTAATATACACTAAGTATTTCATTCCAACAAAATAGTCAAACAGGGGGAAAACAAGTCTTCAGATGCTGCCAAATTGGAATGTGTGGGCTTCAATTTGGATTTCTATTAAGTAGTAAATATGTTTCAGACTTGAGCCGCTCTCCTTGGATTACTGTTTTGAGTTAGATGTGCTCCATCGTACCCCGCGAGTTTTGCCAACAACTTTACATGTCTTTGTAATTCTGAAGGAGTTAACTGAATAACAATCACATCTCATTGATTTAATTTGGCTAGAAATTAGATTTCACTTGGCTATTTGTAGTTCCTTTTTCAACAGACTTTATAAAACACAATCCCCCGGCTAATGTCTCTTGTCAACCCGCATCTGTTCCTTCAGTATTGAAAGACAACAAAGCCAGGCACACACCTGTCTTCTAATGAACACTACACAATGTATTTGCCTTTGTGCTTTTAAAGTTTGCTGCGTGTATTAATGGAAATGACTCGGCAAAGTAAATTGTATCTTGTTTGCTTCTGCTCTTCCATGTGTATGTTGAGGACAAACATAAAGAACAGCTGGAAACTCTTCCTAATGATCTGAATTCTGGTGCCACATTCCAAGAACATTCTTTGAACAAACTGATATTTATGGAGCTAATTACAGTATTGTGATGTAATTACTAGTCCTGTAGTTTCTGTTTTTGCTAAAGGGCGATACTAAGGGCAGTGTATAACCAGAGAAGGTAGAACCAAAATTAAAATAGGTCCCGTTCATGTCACTGGTGGTTCTACGATAGCTTCAAAGTCAAAGCAAAGAAGTCTAGCGCTTGTTCACCAACTTTTTTCCCCATTCTTGTAGAAAGGACTGGACTGGCTCCTCAGAGCACTATAGGATTCTCTGTTGGGACAGGACTGGACTGGCCCCCAAAGAACTGCAGAATCCTTGGTTGGAAAACCCTGAAACAGCTGTCTGTGGATGGATACCATGCTTGGCATAGGTGGTTTTTCCTTTATTGGATGTTTTCCTTTATCGGATGCTGCCCTTCCCGTGGTTGTTCCTTCCCAGGGAAAGGCCTGGCTATTCACTGCTTGCGTTGAGAAACACGTGATGGTGTCTCCGCAGCTACTCTACATGCATTTGCATATTGGGGCAGTGTTCTGGATCACTGCGTTGAGAAACACGTGATGGTGTCTCCGCGGTGTTGGATGTTTTGGTCTCCACGAGGTCAATCATCTGTACCTTCATAGCCTTTTTACTAGGCACTGCTCCTAATAGCCAGTTTCCTACTCCACACTGATGAGGGGCAAAAACCCCGAAACAGCTGTCTGTGGATGGATACCATGCGTGGCATAGGTGGTTTTCCTTTATTGGATGTTTTCCTTTATCGGATGCTGCCCTTCCCGTGGTTGTTCCTTCCCGGGGAAAGGCCTGGCTATTCACTGCTTACGTTGAGAAACACGTGATAGTGTCTCCGCAGCTACTCTACATGCATTTGCATATTGGGCAGTGTTCTGGATCACTGCGTTGAGAAACACGTGATGGTGTCTCCGCGGTGTTGGATGTTTTGGTCTCCACGAGGTCAATCATCTGTACCTTCGAATCCTTGGTTGGGTCAGGACTGGCCCCCAGAGCATCATTAGGTCCGCTGTTGGTACAAGACTGGACTGGCCCCTAGAGAACTACAGGATCCTATGTTTGAACAGAACTGGACTGGCCCCCAGAGTACTACTGGATCCTCTGTTGGGACAAGATTGGACCAGCCCCTAGAGCACTACAATGTCCTCTGTTGGGACAGGACTGGATGGGGCCACTAGAACATGTCAGGATCATCTATTGGGACAGGACTGGACTGGTCCCCAGAGCACTACTGGATCCTCTGTTGGGACAAGACTAGACTGGCCCCTCGAGCACTATAATGTCCTCTCTTGCAACAGAATTGGATGGGGCCACTAGAACATGTCAGGATCATCTATTGGGACAGGACTGCACTGGCCCTCACAGTACTACAGGATCTTCTGTTGGGACAGGACTAGACTGGCCCCCAGGGCACTACTGGATCCTCTTTTGGGAAAATACTTGACTTGTCCCTAGAGCACTACAAGGTCCTCTGTTGAGGAAGGACTGGACTGGCCCTTTAGAGCCCTACCTGAGTCAAGGGTCAAGGGAATTCCTGCTTGAATTGGAGGCAGTATTTAAACACGTCTATTCCCGAACAGAAATGTTGGGTAGGTACATTAGTCTAGCAGAAGACAACTCCATTTGGAAATTACATTGTAACCATTTTGCCTTTAGGATCAATTTTTCATGGGTTGAACAGCTATATAACCTATTAGATCTATTGATTAGTTTTCTATATGAAATAATCACAGCAACATTTACAAAAGTGGACCAGTAGTCAATATTTGTTAGTTGAGCCCTATGAACCGTGGTCTGATACTTCTAGTGGAAGAAAAGATCTACAAAACATCAAGTCTGCTCCCCTCCTCCAATGACTTTAGAGTCTTGTGCAGCTGATAGAATACGAAGATGTGACCAAAACAAGATCCGCAAAACAAATTCAGCAAATATTGTTGTGATTTACTTACTGTATATAAATTATTAGAACAGAATGTGTGGCTATATGTAACCATGAAGAAAGTCTGAATTGTCAATCAATCAGGAGCACATCACTCCCGGGCAATCAGGAAGTTGAGAGGCAGGGGGAGATGTGTGCTCCTGAAGAATGAACATGAGCCAAACCCTTTAATAATATTATTACAATTATTATTATTATTTGGAATAGGTCCCACTTTTTCTGGGAAGATTTTACAATATATTGTCTTCATTTTGTGGAATAACATTCAGTGTCATTAAAATCATTACAAATACAGAAAGCCTTAATGGTTGATTATTTTATACTATTAAAATATTACAACATTAATGGCACTAAATAAAGGCCATCATTCTATTGAAAAATCTGGCTCTTTGTCAAACAGTGGGACAAAATGATAAATTATCTGTGACTGTCGGCACCCACATCCCAAATTAAAAGTGGTAATCATGTTGAATATTCTTCCTTACAGCATTTCATGTTGAACAAGACTCTTAGATGCCTTTACTCCAGCCCATCTGCTAGGATGGCATCCTGCCTGCCAACAAATTTATCTGTTTAACCAAGATGTAGGTGCCAACAGCAGAACTGTAAGATTTGCAAGATGTATCAAGAAATGGGAAGATTTTCTTTGCTAGAATCACTGTAAATTGTCTGGCACTAAAATTACATATATTCAATTTTATTCTGAGGATCACTTGTTGACCATCCCCTTATAGAAGAAAGTGATTCCTATTATGTATTCAGGAACGGAAAGGTACTATAACAATTGACGACTTTGTGTAAGGTGCCAAAAGATTTTCTCTTCCTCTCCTGAATAGTTGCCAGTGGCCATAAATGCCATGAAAAGAACAAATATAGCCATTAAATATAGCAATAAAGTCGGATCATTCCAAAGCCTAATGGTTCATATTTATCATGTGCTGTAGCCAAATGGACAGCGTATTTTGCACAGGTTTTTGTTAAGATATTGGATAGAAAACCTGGTGACAGACATCTGGTGGCACTTACTGTACAACCTGCTCTGTGCAACCAGTGGTGTTGTTGTATGGGGCACAAATGCAGCCGGTTCCCTGGGCCCAAAAGCTCCTTGCATTTTACATGGACAGTTCTTGGTGACATATAATGCCTTTTTAGCTTCAATATACATTAATTTTTTTTTATTGTGTATCCAGAACCCATGCAGGGTGATGTCATTATATACTCTATGGATAAAGACCCATGATTAATAGTATGGCTTCAGCATCTGGACCCATAAGACACACGATTAATAGTATGGCTTCAGCATCTGGACCCATACACTTTAATGGCAGACAGTACAGTCAGAGTAATTTTCTAAAGACCCTGAGCAACTAGTTAAAATATATTAGTATTCTTTATATATTTGTAGCCAATATTTGTAAGGAATAATGTTCTTTCCAATCACTTCACTTTTGACGATTTTGTGGTAGGCATGTGTCTCTGTCAATCTAAAGAAGAAAAGCTTTGATATACAGCATAGAAAAGAAAGGGGGCAGCCATTTTGAACTGACTAAAAATACAAGTTTTGTTTTAAAATGTTCTGGAATGTTTTTTTAACCTGCCATGTAATGTCCAAAAAGAACAAAGCTGAAAAAGTGACCAATAAACAGGGAAGCCTCACTCACGAGGCACTAGCACAAAGCCTTGAAGGGTATCTAGCCCCTGTAAAAATTGCACCTACTCGCTGTCTCTGTTGAAATTGAAATTTTAGCAAATATGCTAATTAGAGTGCTCAGTGCACTCTGGGGGTGGCCAAGAGGCTTAGTTCTCTGTTCTAACCACTGGCTTTGAATGCCCCGCTCCCATCACTGGTGATTGACCACACTCTCCTGGAGCGAGCTTTTTCTGCAGAGAAACCTCAAGCAAGCCAGCACTTTCATTCACTAGTGATGGAGGCAGGGGCATGTAAAACCTGTTGGCAAAACGGAACATTAAACATCTTGGCCATCCCCAGACTGCACTGAGCATCTTAGCATGTAAGGGAACTTGTCACCAGGATTTCCCAAAAGACGAGGTTTGGCCACCACCTTTAAAGTGAACCTGTCAGCAGGATTGTGCTCAGTAACCTACAAACAGTGTCAGGTTCGCTCCGTTATACTGGTTAAAATGATATCTTGGTTGATGAAATCCATCTTGTAGTTGTTGTTTAATCTTTATTTGTAGTTTTCAGTTAATGAGATTCTGGTACTTCGGGGCAGCCTGCGGGCGGAGCTGTGGGCATGGCTTTATGTGCTATCATATTAATCAGTATAATCACGCCAACCTGACACTGTCTGTAGTTTACTGAGCAAAATCCTGCTGTTAAGTTCACTTTAAGGTCTTTTTTTATAACATTCAGGTAAGGTGTGTGTTAGTCCCCAATTCCTTTTGCATAGTGTAATGCCTGCTGCAGCACAGTAGCACACAATCTCCACCAGGGTGTGCGGGTGAAGAAAAACAGGTAAACTCACAGAGAAATCACATAGCAGCAGGCAGAAGCCACTAGGTGGCGAAAGCGTAGTCAGAAAAAGGTCAACAACAGAGAGGGAACGAAGTACCAGAGGTCACAGCAATACACGCGGTCAGAAACAAGCCAAAAAGTCAGAGCCAATCGGGAGCAGGAAAGCCAGAGATGCAAGACAGTCAAACAGGTCAGAGGACGAGCCAAGCCAAATACCAAGGGGTCACAACATGGAGAGCGAGTACTACAACGAGTGAAGTCACAGGGAAACACAGGAATGGGACATAGGTAATCGGGCAGAGGATAAATCAGGGTATAATGGGATAAGCTGCTCATGCCAGAGACAGGAACTATAACTGACACTGCTTGCAGGTAACAGCGGACTAAAATAGCCAGACAGATCCCCAAACGAGGCAAGGAAAATTAACCACTGCATTACCATGAGACATAGCACAAAATGTCATGACACATAGCACAAAAAATATTATTTACTATACCCACATTCTTTGCTGTCCGGTCCAATGGCTGTCACTGGTCTTGATCCAGCGCCTCCTCTCTCATCACAATCGAAGTCCTCCCGCCTTGCTTCATGTGGATGATAGGATGATGTATCCTAAGGGTACCGTCACACAATGCCATTTTGATCGCTACGACGGCACGATCCGTGACGTCGCAGCGATCGTATGATTATCGCTCCAGCGTCGTAGACTGCGGTCACACGTTGCAATCACGGCGCTGGAGCGATGCCGAAGTCCCCGGGTAACCAGGGTAAACATCGGGTTACTAAGCGCAGGGCCGCGCTTAGTAACCCGATTTTTACCCCGGTTACCAGCGTAAACGTAAAAAAAACAAACAGTGCATACTCACATTCCGGTGTCTGTCCCCCGGCGTCTCAGCTTCTCTGCACTGTGTAAGCACAGCGGCCGGAAAGCAGAGCGGTGACGTCAGACGTCACCGCTGTGCTCGCTTTCTGGCCGGCGCTCACAGTGCAGAGAAGCTGAGACGCCGGAGGACAGACACCGGAATGTAAGTATGTACTGTTTGTTTTTTTTACTTTTACGCTGGTAACCAGGGTAAACATCGGGTTACTAAGCGCGGCCCTGCGCTTAGTTACCCGATGTTTACCCTGGTTACAAGCGAACACATCGCTGGATCGCTGTCACACACAACGATCCAGCGATGTCAGCGGGAGATCCAGCGACGAAAGAAAGTTCCATACGATCTGCTACGACGTACAATTCTCAGCAGGATCCCTGATCGCTGCTGCGTGTCAGACACTGCGATATCGTAACGATATCGCTAGAACGTCACGAATCGTACGGTCGTAGCGATCAAAGTGTGACTGTGTGACAGTACCCTAAGTCATCCACACAGTGTTCTCCATTGTGCACTTTTCTTTGCCTGCTGAGGGCAGAGCAAAGTACTGCAATGCTCATGTGCTGAGAGAGGCCAAAAAGCGCCACATGATCTTAAAGTAAAGCCAGCACATGCGCAGTATAGTGCTTTACTCTGCCTTCAGCAGGTCGGAGGGTAGTGCAGCTGCGCAGGAACGCGATGAAGGACACTGTATGGATGACATTGACATAGGATGCATCATCCACATGAAGCAGGGAAGAAGGACGGCAATTGCAACGAGAGAGAAGGAAACTAGATCAAGACCAGCAATGCCCTTCAGACTGGACCGCTCCATATGGGGGAATAGAAAAGGTCATTTTTTAAGCTACGCTATGAAGGCTTACACACACTTGCTAGAATGCTGTAAAAGAGGCCTTTAAGGTGGTGGCTGCACTTTATATTTAGAAAATCTGGTGACAGATTCCTTTAAACTTTAGTTTTTTGCAGAATGGAGGCAGTGAATAAAATTTCTATAGGGGCTATATCCTCTACAAGGCAATGTGCTTACTTTATATTGTCAATTTTGGGTTGACAGACTCCCTTTAAAATGATCCATAATCACAATTTTGCAACAAACAATGATCCCATCTTCCAACACAAGCCCATAATGTCTCACACCATATGAGGTGCATCACAAAATCGATTATTGCAAAAGATTTGGATTCAAACATGCAATACGTGATTCAACAATGGCCAAAAATCCACAGGGAAATCCTTTCTCAAAATTCTGGAAATTAAATCTAAGTTTGAAGAGAGTTCTGTGAAATCACACATCTGTTCCTACTAGTTCCTAAAATGTTACAGCAAACTGACTTACAGAAAGAAAATGACAAATTGGCCTATTTAGAAAACAGTTGTTGGAAGAGATGATTGGCAAGGACTGACAGACTTTTAAAGGGAACCTGTCACCCCGTTTTTTCCGTATGAGCTAAAAATACTGTTAAATAGGACCTGAGCTGTGCATTACAATAGTGTATTTTGTGGACCCCGATTCCCCACCTATGCTGCCGAAATACGTTACCAAAGTAGACGTTTTCGCCTGTCAATCAGGCTGGCCTGGTCAGATGGGCGTGGTGTCTTCCCCCAGATCTTGCTGCCCGGGGCTTCAGGAAAATGGCCGCGGGATGCCGCGCATGCGCAGATGGAGATCGCGGCAGCCATTTTCCTGAAGCAGAGATGCGAACTCTGCTTCAGGAAAATGGCCGCTGCGATCTCCATCTGCGCACGCGCGGCATCCCACGACCATTTTCCTGAAGCCCCGGGCAGCAGAGCGCTCGATCTGCGCACGCGCGGCCACAGGAAGATGGCCGCCCCCACCGATCACCAGGGGAATAGCGCAGATCACGCTCTTTTCCCTCCCCTGTGCAGTGGATTCTGGACTTGGGCATGCGCACGCCACTACGCCACCAACGGAAAACTAAGCAAGATCTGGGGGAAGACACCACGCCCATCTGACCAGACCAGCCTGAATGACAGGCGAAAACGTCTACTTTGGTAACATATTTTGGCAGCATAGGTGGGGAATCGGGGTCCACAAAATACACTATTGTAATGCACAGCTCAGGCCCTATTTAACAGTATTTTTAGCTCATACGGAAAAAACGGGGTGACAGGTTCCCTTTAACAATGTGCATGTTTTTTTTTTCTGACAGAATCCAAGTGAATATTTTATTTACCTGGTATCACACCCTTCTTCAAATAAAATTGGGAACAGTGAAACAGAATCCTTGCCAAAAACATGATCCTTCCCATAGCCAGCTCTAGAGCCTGTCAATGGTTGTGTCAGGGTAAAGGATGAGGGGAAGGAAGCCCAGACACTAGGGAAAGGGTGAGTGGAGACCCCTAGGCAGATCTAATAAATCCCTACCTGTCTTATCATCCCTAAATTGGTTCATGACCAATCGCCGAGCAGGAAACTACTATAGCTCCAAGCCTTCACAAGGGAAAACGCAGAATCCAGTGTATTTTTTATTTACCTGGTATCACAACATCCTTTATATAAAATTGGGGATAATGAAGCAGAACTCTTGCCAAAAAGATGACCCTTCCCATAGCCAGCTCTAGAGCCTGCAATGGGGGTGCCATTGGGGTAATGTCTACTATATCTCCTGAAAACCTTCAAAGCAAGAGTATCCTTTGTAGATGTACCATATTTTAACCTAACAAGTAACTATACAATGACTCCGAACAATATTTAATTTGCCGAAAACTGTAAATGGACTCTTTAGATGGGACAAGCTGTTTTATATGTGTTCACCATTGTGAGTGTGATTTTTGGTTTCCAGATATTTTTAGCTAATTTATAATTTGAGACTTTTTATAAAGTCGCAAAGATTATCACAAATGTACTCGATGTATGCCAGTTATTTGGCACAAATCTTAAGCGAAATGTTCAAGTTCTGAACAAAAAAATAGAAATAATCGAATATTTCAATAATTGGTTTGGATTACGATTACCGTATTTGCAATATTCTCGGAACATAACCAAACGACATTGGAGTCAATGGGAGGACAGATGAGGGACTATGTTCAGAAAGATCATCAAACATAAATTCGGCACGAATAAGATACAAATATGGCAGATTCGATGAGCGTTTTCCTAACATATTCGCTCATCTCTACAAAAAACCTTGTCGACGGTAAAAATTTATGTGCAGAATATACGAATCACGTGTGCCATTCTGAAAAATTTGACAGGAAAAAAAATGTCAATAAAAACCACAAGACAAAAAGAGAAAATAGACTTTAAAACGAAAAAAAAAAACGAAACGATGAATCTTAATCTTTTTGCATATTACAACATATCTTTGAAAACAGAATAATATTGCTTATATATAAATAACCCCGAGTCGGTTTATTGAAACATTTCCAGAAAAAAAACAACCATTAAATATCAAGGAGCATACATAGCCAATTTTCGAGGCAATACTGTAAATATATTTTACGAGGAGAAACATCAGATGCATCTCTAATGACATTGTCACAACATGAGCTCTTTGAGAAGCCAGAAATCCAATTCCAGTAAAAAATCATGTAACCTTAAAATGTCATGATCAGCATATATTAATTGTGCAGCTAATGAATAATTAGCCGCAGACACGTCTGACATTTTTGCCATTAATCTCAGCAAGCGTTTTAAGCTTTAAACAATGGTCCTATGCGACCAAAACGGCAGCCGGCTGTTACAAAGTTTACACTTTCAAAACTAATAATGATATAACAATAATGATGTTCGGGAGAAAAAGTTCAAGTTGAGGTGGATTGTTACAGTACGACCTCGGTTTATCTATACAGTACAAAGAGAGCCATGGAGAAGAATGAGGGCCATAATAAACATCAGCTCTTCTCCCCTCCAGTATAAAGCTTCACTGCCTAGGACATCACTTCCCACTGGCTTCACTTGGCTCCTTTGTAGGAAATAACAGCATCTTGAGCTTTAATACAACTGACTCTTTCCCATGTTTATGTCTTTTTCCTCTTGTGACGAGATATGAGACTTTGAAGGAAAAATTCTGCTCATAGACAAAAGGACAAGAAGGATCTTAATTTTGGCTTCCAGTTGGCACAAAAGGAAAAGAAGGATCTTAATTTTGGCTTCCAGTTGGCACATAAGGACAGGAAGGATCTAAATTTTGGCATGCAGTTGGCACATAAGGACAGGAAGGATCTAAATTTTGGCATCCAGTTGGCACATAAAAATCATAGATCTCTTCAATAGTACTTCGTAATGTATACATGTTGTCAACATCGTGCAAAGATACAAACATTGTCATTAGTGTAGCCATTCCCATCAGCTCGTACCATAATTGCTAATATATATAACAGGTAATCCCATTTGATGGCTTCTGAGACTGAGCTGTTAATCCTCCTTATCAAAGAGTCAATTCCATCATATTCCTACTAGTCACTGCTCACGCAAAGACACAAGATCTTCTGGCCTTCTGGACCTTCTATGGCACTGTGACTCTAACCCTATCTACCAATTTAATTGCCCATAACACACAATAAGATAAGTCACTAAGTTACACACCTGTCTCAATTATCCCAGGCTCTGCTTCCTTCACCTCAGCCTGCTGCCCTCTGTTGTGCTCCACATCGTATTATGCAGGTTGCCTGGCATGTCACAGTAACGTCATCTCCATGATCCTCTTTAAGGCCCACTATTACAAACATCTGTGTCTTAGGATTGACATTCAAGACTTTAGTTTGGTGTACTCCACCTCCGATGCACACCACGCCTTAACTTGGTTCATTCCCTGCTGACTTCCACTTCATTCGCCATGTTGCTCCAAAGATTCCTGAGTGTGTCTCACATCCTTGCTTCCAACATGCCAGCCTACTAGCTGCACAAAAGCCCTGTGTCCACGTATCCACCCAAACCTGGGTCTTAGAAGATACACCCGGTGAGCCTCTTGGTTTCCCAAAAGTGAACTCTTAAAACTAGTGAAAGTAAGACAATTCAGATCTCAAGACATGTTATTGAACCAAAAATGTTCAGGGAACTCCCACTAAATCTTTATTTCTCCCTAGTGGGTTATCGACAGTCTGTGACTCTCTTGCACCACACACGTTACAGTAATAAAAAGTTTGTGTTGCGTTGAAATTGCATCATTTGCAATTCTCATTTACAGTTAATTCTTCTCAACAAATAAAAATTGTATTCTAATTATCCATTCTCTTTATCTGTTTCCCAAACTGATTAAGCATTTTCTCCGGAACGACTGCGAAATGCGCCGCAGCCCGACAGACGTTGCCGCAACTCCCCCTGCCAATATTTAATGAGTTAAAGATTGTGGAGAGTTAGCAAGTAACAACATAAATCTAAAGGCCACAAAAGGCCAAAATCATCACCAGATTGAACAGTAAAACAGAGATAAAGCTCAACAGATGTTTCTCTTTTAATTTAGTCTTCTAGGATCCCATCCAGAAGAGACTCGGAGCAGTCTGATAATGAAACATTTACATCTTTTGCTGCGGAGTTTGTAAATAATCATCACTTAGTAAAGACATGGAACAGAACTGGGTGGAAACCGACACCTGCTTTCACAAAGTATCAGTAATTATATCTGGGCATGGAGCAGGCAGACTATCACATGCAATATTGAGTGGGAGGAATTCGATATAAAAACACAAAAGTCAAGGAGGTATTCGGCTCACGGCTCAACCCTGATTCCGAGAACTTGGCAACTGTGCGGCTCACACTGATACGTTCTGTCAAGGAAAAAAGCATGTAGGTCAGGAGGTAGGAACGAAAATTAGTTTTGTTGTATAAATGGTGTGAGATCCAGTTAATGTAAGGAAAACAAAACAAGTCACAGTCTGGCTCCTGTTTCTTAAAAAGTCTCTTCAATTTGCCCCAGTTGAAGAAAATCCCATGACCAAAGTTGTCGGGAAAGTGAAGAGTTCCAACAAAGCCAAAGGATTTAATTCCATAATATTTACTGGAAAAGTTATTAGTTACAGAGAAAAGAGATGTGGTCGAGAATGAAACGTTCTGCGGCTTAACGTCACATTTATTCAAACATTTAAAAGTTCGAACACATGGTTGTCCTACGCTGTTCTAAGGCTTCCTAAGCATGACTAGGGCTCAATGCAGAACCGCGTTGGACAACCAATTTTTTTTTGTGTGTGTGGACTGCATTTACAAGATAGAGATTTTAAATTTTTGAATAAATGTGAAGTTTTAACACAGAAATATTTTTAGCTTGGCCATATCTCTTTCCTCTGTACCTGAATTGGTGGAGTGGCTCTGACCAATCCTTGCAATCTTTTTCATGAAGCCAAACCACTCTATTTTCTATACTATTCTATCCATAATAATATATGTAGCCCATGTCCTGGATACGTAAGTGTGTGGCGGCTCTTGAAGCAATGACTCCAGCAGCAGTCCACTCCTTGTGAATCTCCACCAAATTTTTGAATGGCCTTTTCTTAACAATCCTTTCAAGGCTGCGGTTATCCCGGTTGCTTGTGCACCTTTTTCAACCACACTTTTACCTCCCACTCAACTTTCCATTAATATGCTTGTATACAGCACTCTGTGAGCAGCCAGCTTCTTTAGCAATGACCTTTTGTGGCTTACCCTCCTTGTGGAGCATGTCAATGACTCCTTCTGGACATCTGTCAAGTCAGCAGTCTTCCCCATGATTGTGGAGCCTACTAAAACAGACTAAGGGGCCTCTTTAAACGCTTAGGAAGCCTTTGCAAGTGTTTTTTGTTAATTATTCTAATTGGGTTTTCATTGGCTGTAAGCCATAATCATTAACATTAACAGAAATAAACAATTGAAATAGATCACTCTGTTTGTAATGACTCTATGTAATATATGAGATTCACTTTTTGTATTAAGGAACTGAAATAAATTAACTTTTTTACGATATTCTAATTTTGTGAGAAGCCCCTGTAACTGCTGTGATACGTTTCTGTATGTACAGGATTGTAATCACTATAATACTGCTCCCTGTACATCTTAACACTTAGTATTTATATTTTATCATAATAGCAATTAACTTTATTTTTCAGAGATAAATTGTTGAATTTTCTCCTGTGGGACATTTGGTAGAAAAGTGACAAGTCAACAAGATATTACATTTAGGTGATGAACGTAATTTTCAGTTTGAGATTTCCAATTGGTCAGAATAAAACAGATGATTTATGGACTGTATTATTTATGGCCGGGCACTGCAGGCGTTCCTGTTCATACGGAATAAAATGGCCACAAGATCTGATTGTCTACTCACAGGAGACAGAAGATTCTCTATAAATTCTCTTTAAATGCTTCCAATGTTTTGTGCTCGCAGCTTCTCTGCTCGGATGGACTGAAAACACTATAATTCATGGATCTGTGTTCTCAGCTGATCAGCGACATATAAGTACAGCAGAGCTGGTCTGTAAATATATGGGGGTAACGTACAGAGATGTCCTCATGGGCTGACTTACCGGGATAACTGGGAATTTAGTGTCAAATATTGTTTCTCCTTACACCCATAAAGAGAAGCCTAATTATTGTCCGCCATCTAAAGTGTATGAGAGAAGAGAAGGATTGGGCAGGTGGAATTCAACATGCCTGATCGTCTATCGTCATGGCAGCTGCTTATTCCACTCTTCCCATGCAGAGCACATGTAGGGCGGATCAGGAGGGATATCTGCCCGCACAACCAGGATTCAGCCAACATCCGTACCTAGAGAAACAAATGACCCCGCTGTAACAGCATCCGGCTCTGCTACATGTGTACACACAGCTCCCGCCAAACTCCAAAGCTCTCAGTGGTTTATGACCTGGTGTTCTCATAGGGAACCTTTTGGCTTTATTTTGCATTACCCCGCGCTGCTTTACTTTGCATGCTGTGCAAATCTGAGAATAAAAGACTAATAAATTACAATTTATTACAGGTTCTCCACTAAAATGCAGTAAATTTAGCTCTATTTCTCTACAGACTTCACGACTTCCGATAAATCACCAGCACCATCATCTCGTCAGCGGTGGCATCTTCCAACAATGTCAGGAGGGTTTACTCGGGGCCGTATATTCTCAATGTTTGTAACCTCACACAGGTCATGGGCCATTGGCCAATATGATGGACACTGTCACCTGCCCGTAACTGCAACATTAAAGTATAAGTATGGCCTAAGTAAGGGAACACAGCTGTCATGTAATATCGATCATCTATCTATTATCTATCTATTATCTATCTATTATCTATCTATTATCTATCATCTATCATCTACCTATTATCTACCTATCTATCATCTATCTATTATCTATCTATTATCTATCATCTATCTATCTATTATCTATCACCTATCATCTATCTATTATCTACCTATCTATCATCTATCTATCTATTATCTATCTATCTATCTATCATCTATCTATTAATCTATCTATCTATCTATCTATCTATCTTCTATCTATCATCTATCTATTATCTATCATCTATCTATTATCTACCTATCTATCATCTATCTATTATCTATCTATCTATCTATCTATCTATCTATCTATCTATCTATCTATCTATCTATTATCGATCTATTATCTATCTATCTATCTATCTATCTATCTATCTATCTATCTATCTATCTATCATCTATCTATTATCTATCATCTATCTATCATCTATCTATCTATCATCTATCTATTATCTACCTATCTATCATCTATCATCTATCTATCTATCTATCTATCTATCTATCTATCTATCTATCTATCATTTATCTATCATCTATCTATTATCAACCTATCTATCTATCTATCTATCTATCTATCTATCTATCTATCTATCTATCTATCTATCTGCTATCTATTATCTATCTATCTATTATCTATCTATTATCTACCTACATGTATCTATTATCTATCTATCTATTATCTATCAATTATCTATTTGTCATCTATTTTCAATATATTATCTATTATTAATATATTATCTATCTATCTATCTATCTATCTATCTATCTATCTATCTATCTATCTATCTATCTATCTATCTGTATCTATCTCTCCTTATATTTATATCCATCTACTCTATTCTATTTATCTGCCTGCCTATGTTAATAATAATATTAATAGTAATATGGTATTTATAACATCTCTGCTTGCTGTCAGTGAACGTAAACCAGTTTCCGATGACGTAACTGCATCCACATTTTATATTATAGAGACATTACCTCGTGGGCTTAGGTCACCCAAGCTGTCATGTTTCCATGGTTCGGTTGCATCATGAGCGGCCGGGGTATTACATCTGCTATAATGTGTCCACATTACTGACATCGGAAACTGTCCTTGTGGCCAGCGGCAGTACTCCCCGTCCTGCTCACCCATATACTATGGCTGCAGTTTGCTGCAATGTATCAGTGTAGTAAGATCTGAATTCAGTTACATAGAGATCTGGGGCTCCAGCACAGCGGATTGGCTGGATTGATACAATGTAACACTCTGCAATGATCTGATTGGTTCCCTTCGGGTCTTCTTTCCCTTTCTTCTGCTCTAGTCTATACAATTGGCTGAAAGCTGCTACTTATGTACCTGCATTGTGCATAGTTTCATGTCGCTGTACTCTATCTGATGGTTTTGTTTATACAATAATTAGACTTTAAAATTGAATATTCTTTTTTTTATTCTTTACGCCCATGCATTTTCCACCTTGTAATATATCTTACTCATCCATGGGGGCGCTTTTATTTTCCTTTGTATGTTTATAGGTTTGTAATCCTTTTGTTTGTGAAGGATTACAAGAGAAAGGTTAATTTACTGTACAATTCATCACAAGGGGGACATTTGGCGCACAGCACAACAACACTAAATAATCTACAAAAAGAAGACATGCTTATTATGGGAATTCCCTCGGCCGTCATTTATAATAAGGATAATTCCTACAACCATTGTTCTGATAATTCCCCATTCTTCACTGTACCAGAGAAACACTTTTAACTAGACGTCTGAGCACAAAGTGGTATCATATGAAAGCGAGGAAAAAGCAAAATGATGGAAATTGGCGATTTTCTTAAAACGTTCTTTTTCCTTTTTTTCCCAATAATCGCAAGCTTACGAGATTTGTTTGGGCACTAATTAGCATTTTTTATTGGAAAGGTAACTCGGTAACTTCTCTTGTCTATTTTGAGGAACTAAAATAAAACTTCCATAGGTGCAATAGATCGTTCTCATCCTCTGCTGCCCAGGGACACAATCCTATAGACTGACACAAGCCTTGGAAAGGGTTAAGCTTTAAATTCTTAAAAGGGTTGTCCCATCAGGGAAAGTTATGGCATATTGATAGGATATGCGATAAAAAACAGACAAATGAGGGTTCCACCACGGGTCCCTGGGGTGCGGCACGTGAGGCCATGAATATATGGCTCTCTCTATTCAGCCGCCTGTCAATTCATGGTGCAAATGTTTTACTACGCATTTCATGAATAGGGTGAAATCTGCTCTATATCACCCCCAACGCTAATTTAGGGGCTGTCCACTACTTTTATACTGATGACCCACCTATGGTAGGTCACCACTATCAGATCGATGGGGCTCCGGCACCCAGCACTCTCTCCAATCCCCTCGGTGATGACCAGACGTAAGCTGTGCAGAGCAGAACACCACAGCTCCATGCACTGTGCCTGCAGATCAGCTCCTATTCTCATCAGTAACTCATCATCTAAATAGTGTAACACAGGGGCGGACACAGGCACAAGAGGACAGTATTTGCAGTTAAGAGCTGATGGAAATGCACTATTAAACCTCCTTTGGCGCTGGAATGGCCCCCTTACCTCTTGGGCCCCTGTGTGACCGCATGGGTTGTACCAATGGTATATCTGCCCATGTTACTGCAGAGCTGTGATGTTCTGCACCATACAACTGGCCACCATCAGCTAGTCAGTGGGAATGCCGGGTGTTAGACTTTCGCCAATCTGAGATTATAGAAACACTCCTCTCATCAAAGTTTTTATCCTCTTATTATATTGCAATCATCATATTATACAGCACTGTAAACTTACAATTGCTCATTTTGCTTTTCTACCCAGCTGATTCTTCTCTTTTCCATTAGGTCTATGACATCACGTAATTAAAAACTGACTAGCTGAATCCTTCTAAGCTCTATATAGAAACAGGAGGTCAATTTTCTCTGAATGACTCATAAGTCACTGCAAAAGTCAATGTCAGGGGGGAGGAGCTGAACAGCTGGGTCAGGTGGTGAAGAGGGGAATGATAAATGCAGGGACAAGATACTTCCTGTTTCTATATAGAGCAGAGAAAAGAGAAGAATTATCTGAGAAGAAAGGAAAAATCAGCAAATGGCATTGCTTCTTTAGTGGCCTATCCTAAGAAAAAGTCTTTCTTTCTTTCTTTCTTTCTTTCTTTCTTTCTTTCTTTCTTTCTTTCTTTCTTTCTCTCTTTCTTTCTTTCTTTCTTTCTTTCTTCCTATGCCTCTTTACTCATTTTTCTTTATTTCTTCTTTCCTTCTCTTTCTTTATTTCTTTCCTTATTTTTTTTTCTTTCTTTCTTTCTTTCTTTCTTTCTTTCTTTCTTTCTTTCTTTCTTTCTTTCTTTCTCTCTTTCTTCCTTTCTTTTTTCTTTCCTATTGGACAACTCCTTTAATATCTTTCTTTCCTCTTTTTCTTTCTTTCTTTCTTTCTTTCTTTCTTTCTTTCTTTCTTTCTTTCTTTCTTTCTTTCTTCTCTTCTTCTTTCTTTCTTTCTTATTGAATATATTTTGATAGTAAAGTTTAGTTTCCTTAAATCTGAGAGGAGACGGACTTTCTTCACTTTACACTGGTGCATTGTGTTTAAAAATTCAAGAAATAGCACAGAGACAGCAGGAGCGTAATTAAAACATTTTTAATTTACAATACAAATTTGAGTTGGAGACTTGGAATGGTAACCAAAAAAGTAATGAGATTTTTTTTTTTTGCTGTACAAGGAACAAACACGATTCAAAGGTTTATCTTTTTCATTTGCAATCTGAAAAATATATATTTTTCTATTGCTATGATTAGCTTTTCCCAAACTGTTCCACGGTGAAATAGTTAATTTGCAGCAAAACTTTTCTTTTCCCTTTGCATAATAACAAGCTACAGGGCATTCTGGAAATGCTTTGACTTAGATAAATACAGCTCAACATAGTAGTAATACAGGGACCTGGGGGTGTATGTATAAGAAATGGAGCACATTATGACAGAATACTAGGAAACAATTTTCCGGGTAACAGTTCAGTAAGGAAATAGTGTTATATGAGGATGTCAATACCCTACGTAGCACAAAAAATTGTTATGGTGGACAAGATATAATTACAGGAGATTAGTAAGCTATGAAAGTAAATCAAATAATTTAAGTATTGCTCAAATTATATGCTATTAAAAAAATAATCATAGAAAGGGTAATACTATAAATAACCAGCAGGTGGTGGTAAAGAAATCTTTCAAGTTCAATGTGTATTTGTGCATATAATTGGGCAGGAATCTTATATACTGTATCTTACTGCCACTCTATTATTTGTACTGTATGTATATATAATAATATATATTCCATATAGTAGCAACAATTATAATATTACTTGTTCTTGAATGACATTACGTTGCAGTACCATCATTAACCACCAGGTGTCTACAAAGAGAAAATAGTAAGTTCCACATAACTTAGGGCGAAAATATGCTCAATTTTTACTCTATTACTCCTATATATGTTATAAAATGCATATTATTATTGCAATCAAGAAATGTAAACAGAAAATTTGTAATACCACCAGTATTGGCTGAAACAAAACCTCCTAGTATTACAAGATATTACCCAATGATTTTTTTTTTCACATCACACAATTTCTGATGAGAATTACAATCCTCTGCCCCAAAAGTTGATGCCTATGTATTTGCCATTATGTTGAAACTTGAGGGTCCCCCATTCTATCACAATACACAGACTGATCTATTATGTACATAGAGACATAGCCGAATGTCTGAAAACTGGAGACCATCCAAAACCTTGCTCTTTGTAATTAATACATAATTAAATCAGCCTTAATTACCAGCTAGCTTGCTCAGGTGTGCATTGCCTCTACAATCTGGTCTGATGCCTAAGCTCTGTGGAATTGCAGCCTCTGCAAGGTGCCATAGTTTAGCTGTGATTGCTCACAATGTAGAGTTCTGAGCAATGCAATGTGTGATATGGAGGAGACGCAGATTATTCATTGCCAAGGGAGCGAGCAGAAAATATGACCTAGACTATACAGCAGTCAAAGTCATTACTGGCAATATGTCTCCATTGATCTTACAGTCTTTTCTGCCTGTCAATTCTAGGACTGTGGTCCGGGAACTAAACAGGGCAGATGGAAAAGTTTGGAAAAAATACCAAGTTAGTTGTGGCTTTTAGAATTGTTACATGATATCACATACATGTAAAGCATAGACTTACGTGGACAACTCCTCTGCTAGGTTTCAGAAGTGAGTCCGAGGGAAGAGTGTAGAAATGAAGTCTGGAGAACATTTCGAGAAGTTTAGGAGATACATGGTCATCAGTGGGAACCTAGCAGGGAAACAATGGACCTTTGGTTTCACCAGTAGAAAACAATGAACCATTGGACACCATTAAAAATCCGCAACGGAAATAGTAAATGATTGGTATCTCCAGTATAGACCACGAAGCATTGGTCACCATGGAAAACCCGCAATGGAAATAGCAAACTATTGGTATCACCAGTAAAGACTATTAGAAACAATGAACCATTGGTCACCAGTAGAAAACAGAAATGGAAATATTGACTTTGGAATTATCAGCAAAAAAAACAGTAGAAATGAGAAACCATTAGTCACTATTAGAAATCAGCGATACAAAAAATGAACCACTGGTCTCCACAGGAGTAACCAGCAATGAAAAAAATAGTACAAACCAGTAATATAAGTAAGGAACTACAGAGCACCAGTAGAAAACAACAATGGAAGCAATAAACCTTTAGTGTTACCAGTAGAAATCAGTAAAAACAATGAACCATTGATCACCATTAGAAAACAGCAATGGAAAAACAACATTGATATCACCAGTATAAACCATTGGAAACAAAAGGCCATTGGTGTCACCAGTAAAAAATCAGGAATAGCAATAATGAACCATTTGTCACCAATAGAAAGCAGTAATGGAAATATTGAATCATAGGTGTCACCAGTAGAAACCTGTAGAAACAATGAATCATTATTCACCATTAACAATCAGGGATGGAAAAAAATAAACCACTGGTTTCAAGAGGAAATAATCAGCAAAGAAACAATAGTATAAACCAGTAATAGAAGTAATGATCCATTGGTCACCAGTAGAAACCAGCAATGGAAAAAATAAACTATTGGTGTTACCAGTAGAAATCTGTAGAAACAATGGAACATTGGTCACCAGTAGAAACCAGCAATAGAAACACTAAACCACTAGTATCACCAGTAGAAACAATGAACTATTGGTCACCATGAGAAACCGGCAATGGAAACTATAAACTCTTGGTATCACCATTAGATTCCAGGAAGGAAACAATAAGCCATAGGTCTTACCATTAGAACCCTGCAATAGAGACAATAAACTATTTGTGTCACCAGTGGAAACCAGTAATTGAAACAATGAATCACTGGGAAGAATTGGCAACCGATATGGATGACCTACACGATGAAGGTACTTAGCAAAACTATGAATTTATCACTGAGCAGCCAGAAGACCCCCCCAAAAGACCACAGAGTCTGGGAATCAGAAGTGCCTTAGTGACACTATTTCTGAGACCCAGAGACTCGAGCATACAGGGACCCCCGTTACTACTGGAGGAAGCAGTGGCGTAACTTAACTTGAAGCTCATGGACCCCAAGGCAAATGCTGCAATGGGGCGCCCAATTATTGCGAGTCTTTAATAGTATTGGCCTTCTCAAATTGGCCAATGGGACATTTCGGACCCCTTAGGCTCCAGGGCCCTGGTACGTTTTCCACCTCTGCACCTATTGTCGCTGCGCTCCTGGGAGGAAGTGACTGGTGAGTATTTATTCACATGGAGGCATAACATGGTATTAAGTGAAATCATTGGGCTGAGGTGGGTTTCCTGCAGTGCCCCCCCTATGGTATCTCCCAATATGATGTCCAAAAAGACATTTAGAAAGGGAAATTGTACAGCAGCAGACATCCGGTTCTAACACTGGTGTTTCCTATGTGGCAGAGTGGTCTTTGGACCCTTATAGGCTCCAGAGCTCAGGTATAATTGGTATGTTTGCATTCCCTGTATCTATACACCATGGACAGTCCTGTAAGAGTTAAAAAAAAGAAAAGAAAAAGAAAACGAGAAAAAAAGCTATGATCCATGTGTTTTATGGTCTCATCACGGAGACCTTTTCCTCCCATCTACATAAATGTAACATCAGAACAAGATTCCCAGCACCAAGTTTTTGCACTCACATTGGAAACAAATCATTTTCTTCTACCTCTGTAAAAGATCAAAGAAAAAAATTATAAGGGAGTAAAGTCATGTGACCGGGATAACAAATGACCTGACTTCGAAATTCCCCGTCATCGCTTGCCCCAGACAAAACAACTGCGGTTTGTAATTTACTTCAAAGAGCAAATTGTCCTTTTTTTTTCTTCTTTTTTTTCCTTTAGGTATCTGAACCTTTTATCAGATTGAAGCTTCACTCTGAGGTTACTTCTGACTGAGCAGGGAGCGCTGCCTGCGAGCACATTTCAGTGAGACACCGACGCGCGTTCAGAAGGCGCCGTCCCCAAAGAAAGAAATGCAATTTGTTTAGCTCAAGTCTCGTCATCAGATTAGCTAAACATGGCAGGAAGAGAAGGCGGAGGAGAAGGAAATATTTAAATTGCTATTAAACTTTTCTATGTTGCAAACACAATATATAAAGTGGGTGTTAAGTCCATGCCCGAGCATGCTGCAGGTGGCAGATCTGTTGGATGGCACCACATTACAATTAAAATGGACCCATCACTTGCTATACATACAGTTTTTATTTAATCTGGTGTATATGTTGCTATTTTCCTGAATCTGGCATTGTTTTTCTTTTGTTCCTGCTCCTCTCCACTCCTGACATTTGGCCTCCTCTTCGCTGTATGCAAATCTAGTCTTTTTTTTAGCCAAGTAGGCGTTATCACCAATACTTTCTTATAACCACGACATATCTTCCCTAATACAGATGTCAGCTGTTATGAAGGTAAAGTACTGTATATAATATAAATATTTATACAGTGGGTGCGGAAAGTATTCATTTTTCACTCTTTGTTTCATTGCAGCCATTTGGTAAATTCAAAAAAGTTCATTTTTTTTCTCATTAATATACGCTCTGCACCCCATCTTGCCTGAAAAAACAGAAATGTAGACATTTTTGCAAATGTAATAAAAAAGAAAAACTGAAATATCACATGGTCATAAGTATTCAGACCCTTTGCTCAGACACTGATATGTAAGTCACATTTCCCTGTGATTCTCCTTGAGATGGTTCTACTCCTTCATTGGAGTCCAGCTGTGCTTAATTAAACTGATAGGACTTGATTTGTAAAGGCGCCCACCTGTCTATATAAGACCTCACAGCTCACAGTGCATGTCAGACCAAATGAGAATCATGAGGTCAAAGGAACTGGCCAAGGAGCTCAGAGACAGAATTGTGGCAAGGAATAGATCTGGCCAAGGTTACAACAGAATGTCTGCAGTACTAAAGGTTTCTAAAAGCACAGTGGCCTCCATAATCCTTAAATGGGAGAAGTTTGGGACCACCAGAAGTCTCCCTAGATCTGGCCATCCAGCCAAAGTGAGCAATCGTGAGAGATGGAGATGGGAGAAAGTTCCACAAAGTCAACTATCACTGCAGCACTGGGTCTCAGTACAAGACATATGAAAGCCCGCATAGAGTTTGCTAAAAAACACATGAAGGACTCCCAGACTATGAGAAATAAGATTCTCTGGTCTGATGAGACGAAGACCTTTTTGGTGATAATTCTAAGTGGTATGTGTGGAGAAAACCAGGCACTGCCCATCACCTGCCCAATACAATCCCAACAGTGAAACATGGTGGTGGCAGCATCATGCTATGGGGTGTATTTCAGCTGCAGGGACAGGACGACTGGTTGTCATTGAAGGAAACATGAATGTGGCCAAGTACAGAGATATCCTGGATGAAAACCTCTTCTGAAGTGCTCTGGACCTCAGACTTGCCTGAAGTTTCACCTTCCAACAAGACAATGACCCTAAGCACACAGCTAAAATAACAAAGGAGTGACTTCATGACAACTCTGTGACCATTCTTGACTGGCCCAGCCAGAGACCTGACCTCAACCCAATTGAGCATCTCTGGAGAGACCTGAAAATGGCTGTCCACCAACGTTCACCATCCAACCTGACGGAACTGGAGAGTATCTCCAAGGAAGAATGGCAGAGGATACCCAAATCCAGGTGTGAAAAACTTGTTGCATCATTCCCAAGAAGACTCATGGCTGTACTAGCTCAAAAGGTGCTGCTACTCAATACTGAGCAAAGGGTCTGAATACTTATGACCATGTGATATTTCTGTTTTTCTTTTTATAATAAATTTGCAAAAATTACTACATTTCTCTTTTTTTTCAGTCAAGATGGGGTGCAGAGTGTACATGAAAGAGAAAAAATGAACTTTTTTGAATTTACCAAATGGCTATAATGAAACAAAGAGTGAAAAATTTAAAGGGGTCTGAACACTTTCCCTACCCACTGTATATACTGTATATTTGTAATAGGCGAGCACATTGGATTAGCAATAGGACACAGTCTTCCTTGGAGATAAACTCCTGCTCGGAGACTTCCTGCAATGATTTGATGGTTTGGGAGCGTTGACTTTGTGTAGAGATCTTAGAGATCTCCTGAGAAACAGCTGAAAGCTCTGAAGCTCGCCTCTGTCACAGCAAGGTTCACTGACTCTTCTGTATTCCTTTTAGGTTAAAAGCAGATGTTCCGTCTTAATACAGTCATGACTTTTCTGCTGCAAACATTCACTTTCTGTGAAGTTACCACAAATAACATTTTCTGTATAGCATCTAAACAAAAAAAGATAGATAATAAACAGATAGATAGATAGATAGATAGATAGATAGATGATAGATAGATAGATAGATAGATAGATTGATAGATAATAGTTAGATAGATAGACAATAGATAGATAATAGATAGATAGATGATAGATAGATAATAGATAGATGGATAATAGATAGAGATAGATAATAGATAGATGATAATTGATAATAGATAGATAGATAGATAGATAGATAATAGATAGATAGATAGATAGATAGATAGATAGATAGATAATAGATAGATAGATAATAGATAGATCGATAATAGATAGATAGATAATAGATACATAGATAGATAGATAGATAGATAGATAGATAATAGATAGATAGATAGATAATAGATAGATAGATGATAGATAGATAGATAGATAGATAGATAGATAGATAGATAGATAGATAATAGATACATGGATAGATAATAGATAGATAGATAATAGATAATAGATAGATAATAGATAGATAGATAATAGATAGATAGATAATAGATAATAGATAGATAATAGATAGATAGATAATAGATAGATAGATGATAGATAGATAGATAGATAGATAGATAATAGATACATAGATAGATAATAGATAGATAGATAATAGATAGATAGATGATAGATAGATAGATAGATAGATAATAGATACATGGATAGATAATAGATAGATAGATAATAGATAATAGATAGATAATAGATAGATAGATAATAGATAGATAGATAATAGATAATAGATAGATAATAGATAGATAGATGATAGATAGATAGATAGATAGATAGATAATAGATACATAGATAGATAATAGATAGATAGATAATAGATAGATAGATGATAGATAGATAGATCGATAGATCGATAATAGATAGATAGATAGATAGATAGATAGATAGATAGATAGATAGATAATAGATACATGGATAGATAATAGATAGATAGATAATAGATAATAGATAGATAATAGATAGATAGATAATAGATAGATAGATAATAGATAATAGATAGATAATAGATAGATAGATGATAGATAGATAGATAGATAGATAGATAGATAGATAGATAGATAATAGATACATAGATAGATAATAGATAGATAGATAATAGATAGATAGATGATAGATAGATAGATCGATAGATCGATAATAGATAGATAGATTTCAATTAGATCAATCACCAATTCATACGTACAAATTTAGATTGATATTGGTCGGATATATTGGTCACTTATCTGTACGTGTAAAAGCCCCTAATTATCTGCCCTCCTCCCACGGCACCCACCAACATTTAGGGTATGGGCCTCTGATTACAGATCTGCAGGTGTATGTGGGGGATACCATAGAATGATGGGGGCTGTGGTGGCCCACGGTGGAGGTGGGGGACAGATACTGATGCCCTGGAGGCAGTAAATTGACCCTTTCCTTTTGCATCCGTCCCCTACAGCGCTGCTTTATATTGACTTCTAGCTTTGTATTTTCTCATTACAGTGCTAATCGCCATGTTTATTACTTATCATCATTTTACCTGCAAGGTATGGAGGTTTTAATTGAGTTAAGCTTCGCATATGATGAAGGATCCAGATTAGACCGTGATTAAATCACACTGTATTATTCGCGCTGCCTGAGCCACTCTGGCTGTGACATTTCAGGATATCTACCATGGAGCATAAGAAACAACTTATTTCCGGATTAAACTGTATGTATTTTTTAATCTATATAAGAAGCTTGTGTCTGAAGGTTATTCGGGCAGACGAACGGCCAAAGTTTGTGCTTGTGACTTTCTGCCTGCAGAGCTCTGAGCTGTGATTGGCTGATATAATGCATGAAGGGCGCCAATTTATTCGAGTATTGATCACGATTGGTCATATCGACATATCACATTATGATTATCAGTATTGTATAATGCATTTCACTACCTTGTATAACAACAGTAAATCCATGGTAATTGGTGATAACATTATAGCTAAAGCCAGGGATATAACGATTGAGGTTGCAGAGGTTGCAGCTGCAACCGGACCTTTGGGAGGGGGGCACACAATGCCAGTTTCATCAGGATGTTCATCCTCAAACCTGCCAGTGATGGGTAGCGCATGGCAGTGACGTCATGCACTTCCTGGGCCAGCATGCAGAAGTCAGATGCCGCCATCTGTGCCAGCTATAGAGTAGGAGAACACACATTTTGGGAGAGCGGAAAGGTGGGTAGAATCATTTGTTTCTTTTTAAGATGTGCTGGAGAAGAACAGAAGGTGCCTGTGATGGAGGACATTATACCAGGATGGGGGACATTATACCAGGATGGGGGCATTAAACCAGGATGGGGGACATTATACCAGGATGGGGGACATTATATCAGGATAGCGACATTATACCAGGATGGGGGACATTATACCAGGATGGGGGCATTAAACCAGGATGGGGGACATTATACCAGGATGGGGGACATTATACCAGGATAAGGACATTATACCAGGATGGGGGACATTATACCAGGATGAGGGACATTATACCAGATAGGAGACATTATACCAGGATGGGGGCATTATACCAGGATGGAGGACATTATATCAGGATAGGGACATTATACCAGAATGGGACATTGTACCAGGATAGGGGACATTATATGAGGATAGGGACATTATACCAGAATGCGACATTATACCAGGATGGGGCACATTATACAAGGATGGGACATTATACCATGATGAGGATATTATACCAGAATGAGACATTATACTAGGATGGGGGAAATTATACCAGAAGACCACGATGGGGGAATTATACCAGGATGGGGGACATTATACCAGAATGGGGGCATTATACTTAGATGGGTCACATTATACCAGGATGGGGGATATTATACCAGGATGGGACATTATACCAGGATGGCACATTATACCATGGCGATGGGGATATTATACCAGAATTGGACATTATACCAAGATGGGGGACATTATAGCAGAATGGGACATTAGACCAGGATGGGGGCATTATACCAAGATGGGTCACATTATACCAGGATGGGGGACATTATATCAGGATGGGGAACACTATACTAGAGTGGGACATTATACCAGGACGGGTGACATTACACCAGGATGGTGGACGTTAAACTAGGAAGAGGCCCAGGTTTGGAGGACATTATTATAGCATAGTGTCCAGGATGGGGGCATCATTACTGAAAGGTAATGATGATACTGGTACTCACAATTGAATGGGGGAATTCTTTTCCATAGTGAGTTCCGGTATCATCTTTACCTACTGAAGCTTTATTTCAAGAGCACTACAAGCTGTAAGGAGTGCCAACCGGTCCTCACCTACATTTGGATTATTACGGAAAAGGACTAAGATGTGGACAGTATTACTGGGTGGGACCCAAGATGGGGAACATTCTTACATGAAGGAGACAAAATGGGCCAAATTATTATATGGGAATCAAGCACTCATATCTTTATAGGATCTAGATTGCTACAATGGCCCATACATCTGACCAACATACAAGTGGGGGCCCAGGTCCAAATTTTGCACTCGGGCCCATGGGACTCTAGTTACACCACTGGCTGAGCCCAGTTAATCTATGATAATTAAGCAAAAATTATTGATAAACCAGCAAGAATATGAAAATAGTAATGAGATCAGTAAAAAATTACCAGGGTGATTGATAACATCTGCAATTCTACCAATGTAACAGCCATAATGAAAAGTGATGCAAAACACGACAACATAATGACATCAGCAGAAACACCAATGGTTATCGATCAAAACAACCTTATAATTGTCAACATTGCAAAAAGATAATAATAATAATCGAGAATAGTTTCCATAACAACCTGACAACTGACAACACCAATTTAGTAATAACTCCATGGAAACTAACAACAGCACAATGAAAATGGACAGGACAATTCATGGGAACGTGATAATTAACGTTACAAATCCATCCGGATATAATCAAGAGCTACAACTTCTAACTATCTAAAATACCAGGAATTTTACACCAGAGGCGACAGCACCCTGATCATTGATAACGCGGGCGCAGGCGTTATATCATAATGATGGATGCCTCGCCCCTACATAATAATGATCTCGCTATTTTCAGTAATTACACCAGGATAATTGTTAACATCAGCAATTACACCATGAAAATCTACAACCCCAGCGAATATACCTAAATAATTGATAACACCCTCAGTTACGCCATGAAAACCGGCAACAGAAGTAACTCTCCATAATAACCCGATAATTGACAAAACCACAATAACATCATGGTAATTAATAGGAGCATTAGGAACACAATGATAATTGATAGCATCACCTTCAGTATAACAGCGAATTCATTGGAAATATCATTTATTATGCCACGGGAATTGACATCCCAAAAATCCCCATGATTATGGAGACCACTACAGCGTCATTCATGATGGATCATTCACATTTTGCATTATTGAGTGAATTCTGTGCCAAACCCAATGATAAATGATAGCACTGTCTTTAAGAATACGATATTTTGAGCATCTGTAAGTTTATAACACTATGATCATTTATTTTTATTAGATATGAGCAGACCAATCCTCGTAGCATCGAATCGCAATTCCTGAAAATCGCAGTTTCATGCAAATTTGAACATTTTGATATTTGATTCGCTGTTTGCAAAAAAAAAGAAAACCTTGCCCAGCATTATTTTCCACACTGCTGAAGTATTGGAACGTGGAGATTTTGCATGGCGGCACAGGCTTCGTAATACTGCCCGGCAGCTGTGACATTTAGCAGATTATCATACCATGTGCAGGTGTGGTCAGTACCTGGGACATCACAGATCAGAGCTTTGTATGTCAGAGTCATTGTCCATCTCTAGAGTCACTGGGTAAGTCTCTGCCGTAGAGTGTAGGCTGTTATAATCATCAGGGTCTTCTCTCTACTTCTCTCTTCCTGTAGAGTATGAGCTCTTATGGTCAGCGGGATCCTCTCTCTCCTGTAGAGTGTAAGCTCTTATGGTCAGCAGGGTCCTCTCTCCTGTAGAGTGTAAGCTCTTATGGTCAGCAGGGTTGTCTCTCTCTCTCCTGTAGAGTATAAGCTCTTATGGTCAGCGGGGTCATCTCCCTCCTGTATAGTGTAAGCTCCTATGGTCAGCGGGGTCCTCCCTTTCTCCTGTAGAGCGTAAGCTCTTATGGTCAGCGGGATCCTCTCTCTCCTGTAGAGTGTAAGCTCTTATGGTCAGCGGGGTCCTCTCTCTCCCGTAGAGTGTAAGCTCTTATGGTCAGTGGAGTCCTCTTTCTCCTGTAGAGTGTAAGCTCTTATGGTCAGTGGGGTCCTCTCTCTCCTGTAGAGTGTAAACTTTTATGGTCAGTGGGGTCCTCTCTCTCCTGTAGAGTGTAAGCTGTTATGGTCAGCAGGGTCCTCTCTCTCCTGTAGAGTGTAAGCTCTTATGGTCAGCGAGGTCCTCTCTCTCCTGTAGAATGTAAGCTCTTATGGTCAGCGGAGTCCTCTTTCTCCTGTAGAATGTAAGCTCTTATGGTCAGCGAGGTCCTCTCTCTCCTGTAGAATGTAAGCTCTTATGGTCAGCAGGGTTTTCTCTCTCTCCTGTAGAGTGTAAGTTCTTATGGTCAGCAGGGTCCTCTCTCCTGTAGAGTGTAAGTTCTTATGGTCAGCGAGGTCCTCTCTCTCCTGTAGAGTGTAAGCTCTTATGGTCAGCAGGGTTTTCTCTCTCTCCTGTAGAGTGTAAGTTCTTATGGTCAGCAGGGTCCTCTCTCTCCTGTAGAGTGTAAGTTCTTATGGTCAGCGAGGTCCTCTTTCTCCTGTAGAATGTAAGCTCTTATGATCAGCGAGGTCCTCTCTCTCCTGTAGAGTGTAAGCTCTTATGGTCAGTGGAGTCCTCTTTCTCCTGTAGAGTGTAAGCTCTTATGGTCAGCGGAGTCCTCTTTCTCCTGTAGAGTGTAAGTTCTTATGGTATGTGAGGTTTTCTCCCTCTTTCCTCTCCTCCTACGTGTGCTTTCCCATCAGTTATGATCATTCCAGTATGTGAATTAAATTTTGGGTGAAAATCTGGCAAAGTCAGTGAATTTGAATTTCAAAAGATCCACTCATCTCTGGTTTTTATTTATTTTACTAAATTAAATGGCACCATTAATTCCACTGTGTTTTACAGACATTATCATCACTGTCCTCATTAGGGCTCACAATCTAGATTCCCTATCAGTATATCTTTGGAGGGTGGGAGGAAGTCAAAAAACTTGGAGGAAACCCATGCAAGCACCTAGCTGATGTAGTTGATAGTGGGATTTGAACCCGGGTTGCCCGCGCTGCAGTGCTACAGTGAAAAAAATATTTGATATAATTGATACTATTGCCCTTGGTTGATGGTTTATAGTTTGTACAATGCGAATAGTATGTAAGACTCAATGATAAATGTTATCATTATCTATAAGAAGATAGTAATTGTGAGACTCTAACACTACATAACACCACAACAATAGCACCATAATTAATACCGCTATACCACTACCTACATTATCATTCTGGATTGATGGCTCAGCTTGTATTATCATGTGAATTGTGCGCAAACCTCAATGATAAATGATAGCACTATGTTAATGAACATAGTAATTGTGACGCTATGTGACCCTGAGGGCTTTGACATCACAACAATAAGACCACGATAATTGATTATTATCATTATTGACGATGTTTCACGATTTCTGTTATCATGTGAATTCTACGTAAAACTCAATGATAAATTATAGCGCCGTCTTTAAGAACAAAGTTGTTGTGAAAATCTGTAACATCATGTCACACCATGATAATGGATATGCCACTATCTATATTATTAAGTCTTGAGTGATGGTTTACAGTTTGTATAATGTGAATTCTACATAAAACTGAATGATAAATGATAGCGCAGTCTATAAGTACATAGTAGTGGTGAGAATGTGTAACAATATGGGCTTCGACACCACAATAGCACAATGATAATTGCTGCCACTACTCATATCATCACTCTTGATTGATGTTTCACAATTTGTATTATCATGTGAATTTTAGAAAACCTATATAACGTTATATGCAAGGCTCAACATTATTAGAAAATGAGTTCTTTATTTTATTGCATAATGATTAAAAAACAAAAAAGTGCACATGCAAAGACGGATATTTAAAATATACTATAGATAGTTAGATAAGGATATCATAAGTAACACAGATCAGTGAAGAGGTGTAATACATATAGACTCAGTATTGAGGATCGATACTCAGATAAAAAACAAACTCTAAGTAATCAATATTATGCAGACGATATAACCTTTAAGAAAAAAGATCTGTAAAGAAAAGGGGATCATATCACATGATAATAATAATGCAAAATGGCATTAAGTAAAATGCACCCAATGCGCGTTTCGCATCAAGCTTCATCAGGGGGTGCGAATATCATGTGAATTCTATATAACACTCAATGGTAATGGATAGAACTATTTTAATAAGCATAATAATTGTGACACTATATAACCTTAAGGGCTTTGACATCACAACACTAAGACCACCATAATTGATACCACTTCCCGTATCATCATTATTGATGATGTTTCACAATTTGTATTATCATATAAATTCAATGATAAATGATTATTGTTAAACATGATAATAACATTATTTATGACCATATGGGCAAAGATGAGCAAACCCAAACTCTAAAGTTCGGGGTTTGTACCGGATATCTAGTGTTCGGTGCTGAATTCCGAACACGGACTTCTCCCAGAAGTCTGTTTTAGTGTTTGGAGAGAGATAGGAGAGAAGGCGATACCCTGCTTCCTTTTTCAGCCCCTAACCCTTACTATGACCATTTTACAGCACCAAAGTTTGGGTCCCTATTGACTTCGGAGTTCAGTTTTGAGTTCAAATTTGGGTAGAGTTCTGGTACCAGAACCGAACTTTGGAAAAAAGTTTGATCGAACCCGAAGAACCCAAACATCCAAGGGTCTGCACCAACATGACAATACCACTATGATAATTGACCTCACTACCAATCTCATCAGTCTTGATTGATGTTTCACACTTTGTGATTCCAAGTGAATTTTATGTAAAACTCAGTGATAAATGATAGCGCTATTGCTAAAAGCATAATAATAGCATTATTTATGGCACTATGGGTATTGATAACACAACAATATGACCAAGATGTAGGAAAACCACATCATTTATGATTGATGTTAATAGTTTACATTAATTTGTTGATTATTTTAGTGATGAATTATGGGTCCACCTTCCCCAATAAAGCCATAATAATCGATAAAAGCAATCCATGGCGTGATTTTATTATATATCCGTCAGCGTCGTCACACCACCATGAATATATGGAAAATGCAGATTCCTCCCTGACGTGCCGCCTTCATACATACCCTTGAACAGTGCTGACAGATCAGATTATTTACCAATGAAACAGAAATTGGGAGATAATTTGACTCTTTGATACGAGCTGGAGAATACATTTTATGCCTGGAATAATAAAATCCCGGTTTATACATCGAGCACGTTCTTTAAGCTAATAAGATACACCAAAATCGCCTTGTATTCTGATGCCCCAAACAAAAAACTCTGCCGAGGTCTGCAAAATTATAATTAAAATGGGGAGAACATGACAGACGCGGCGCTATTACAGCCCGTCCCGGCCTATTTACAGCAATGTTACAATCTGCTCTGTCACTCATCATTATGCTTTTTATCTAAATACACAGATATTATTTCAATTTATTATTTTTTTTCCATTTTCATATCTAGGGGATGAATTTCTCCTCTTATTCGGTATTTTATTACAACAGAATATCCATCTCCATGTTTTGTTACCAGGTTCTAGGTTTGTTTTTTTTTCTATCCTTTGGGACAACATTGCCGCTTGATTGTTTACTGGGACTGGGAGGGATTTCATAATTTGGTTTGAAAAAAAGATTCAAAGTCAAGGTCACGCAACGCTCATAGTTTATATGGAGTGTGTTCCTCCGGGGCCATTGATGAGTCCGTGATCGAGTGTAGATCCCAATTGATGGATCTGTGGGATCGGTAAAGAAAATTGTAATTTTAGAATTTTTCTGTTTGTTCCTCTAGGTTAATCTGATCACAGGATTGTCTGTAACTTGCATAGGAGTAAGTGTTCAATTTCCCTACAGCACCCCCAGAGGGGAATTAAAGCATTACACACAGAGTTTCAAAATCAAAGACTCTCTTGGCAGCCAGCCCTGGCATTCACTTCTTCCCAAATCAGAGAAACCCTTAAAATTGTTCTCCTCGGTTTTATATTTTAATCACAGACCCACAGCCTATGGTTTAATGATACCATGCCTGTTAAAGGAAATGTGGCATCTGCTTCCTTTACAAAGCATTTATTAGGAATAATCTTATAGTCTCAAGACCAAATTGGGGGAGAGACAACTGTAATCATCCAGTCCCATGCCGCCATAGGTATTATGTGATGGTGATCCCTTAAGTCTTAAGCGCCCCATAATAATTAGACTAATGTTGGCCGATGAATCGTCGGGTTTTACAGACAGTCTAATGTGTATAGGGCTCTGGAATCTTAATGCTCGGGGGGGATGTCAGTAGGTCATGTCCAATGGTTGACTACCAGTCACTTTGGACTCTTGGAGATAAGCTGTCTCCAGACATGTTTGGTGATATCTCATAAAGAACAAGCGCCCCTGTTTATTGGAGAGATGACAAATGTGGCTGTCAGCCCAACAATCCTCCAAACCATCACTCGGCTGACAGCCCTCAATGGCTGCCTTTAGACCAAGGGAGCAATTATACTGGCCAATTGTCATGAGCAGGTGCTCTTTGGAAATCTATTTTCCCAATAATCAGCTATTGTAAGCAGTCACCTGTTGAACAAGCAAAACACTCGTTCATTGGGTGAAATTATTTTTAAGCTTGCCTAAAAATTATCCTTCTCCGCAGCCCTGTGTAAACAGCACACGTGCTGCAGAGAACAATGACAGACTATGCGCACAGAACAATCTACTATTAATCTTTCTTTGCACATTGGCATATTGGAAACAAGCAACTTTATAATTTTTGGTCAACAATCTTGTATTACTACATTGTACAAGTGAAGTGAGTGAGGCCGAGCACGTCAGGTTGGAATGTGGCCGACTCTCATCAGCAATACTGGAGAATCCTGACAGGGAGCGGTGCGCACATTGTAAGGATTCAGAAGTCTGTGGTCAGATGGAGTGACTCCAGACATTTAGCAGAAGACCATACAACACCTTTAAAGGGAGCCTGTCATCAGTTTTATGCTTTATAAACTTTGTACATCACTTTTAAAAGCATTTAAACAGTGCTCCCACAATCCTTTCATACCCCCATAGGTGCCCTTGCATATCTCCAAAACAGTGTTTTATTTACGTCCTGTGCTGCATGCAAATTGTGAGGTCTGGTCCTATGGCCGAATCCAGATCAAGCTCAGCATCGCCCCGATCCCTACAAACACCGCTTCTTCTATCCTGATGGATGTGAATGATGTCTCCTAGGTCAGGTGCCTCATTATGCCCTACTGAGCAGCCAGGGAGCAGGTGACGCAGAAGGGACGCCGGTGTCTGCGCATTATATGGCCTCACTCTGCCGGTCTCTGATTGCACTGCGCAGGCGTGAGACCCGATCTGTGTGGACAATATAGGAGACATCATCCACTTCCATCAGGATAGAAGAGGCAGCATTTGTAAGTAGCGGGGCAGCGCTGAGTGTGATCTGGATTTGCCTATCGAACAGGATGGCGCATTTTCATACAGTGTGGGATGTGAATGAAACACTTTTTTGAAGATATGAAGAGGCACCTATGAGGGGATGAAGGGGTGTAAGAACCCTCTTTTTATGCTGTTAAGGGTGATGGGCAGGGTTTATAAGGTGTAAAACTGGTGACAGGTTCCCTTTAAACAGTACAGAACAGTAAGGATACTGTACACAAAGAACAAGTGGAACGCCTGCTAGGACCATTGGGTACCCGGTACCGGGTCCTGTATTCGCAGGGGGATGTCACGATAGTGACCCATGTAAAAGGGAAATTGAATAAATTTTATGTTCGTGACGCCACCTGTGGTATTCGGTCAGTGAGGATCGACGCTGCTTTAAGAGGTCCTCTGGGGTGAAGTATATCCTCAGGGCTCCCGGTGTGTAGCTGTGTAGATGGAAGATGGTGAATAGCGCAGTAAAGAACGAGGACACAGGTTTGCAGTCTCTTTACCTGGTTTACTGTAGCTTCAGGCAACCGCAGTCCAGGGCACCAGATCACAGGACAGGCAGGGTCCAGCCAGCTTGGAAGCAAATTCAGAGTTCCCTTTACCAGGTGGAGTTAAAAGCCTTCCTCATAGCGTGGTGGTATTGTAGTCCCTTACTGCCTATGGCTTCTGATAAGGTCCTCACAGTTTTCTCTGTCCTCCATAAAGGTGGGACATAAACCCATATGGCAGGTAACTCGAGCCTTTTTACAGGATTTCTATCATGACCCGGGCTCTATGTGTCACTGTGCCTCCTGGATATTCAGGCGGACAGTTGACGTGTAATCCAGCTGTCCTGCCGGTTTCTGCTGTCAGTCTTAGAGTCCCTCACAACCTTGGTGTTCCGGCTACCGGTAATCTGCGCCAGCCAGGGAGGTAGCTAATTCACTGCTCTGCTCCACTGGTGTTCCTTCTCCTGTGCTTCGCTCTCCCACACGCTCACTGCAATCTGTTCGGCTTTTGGTATTATCTCTGTCCAGGACCTGCAGCACTTTCTCGTGGCTGCACGGCTCCTCATACGTTCTTCCTGCCTCAGACTGCTCCAGTCTGCTCTCCGGCACTATCTAACTTTCCCTCCAAATCACAATATATCTCTATATGCAGGGGAGTCACCTAGAAATAGGATCAAAAGCTCCCCCTTGTGGCCTGGAGTGTGAACATGTTGCATGTTTGTGTTACCTGGTGAGAGTTATCCTTCATTGCTTCCAAGCGTGACATCACTCATCCCGTGAGGAAAGCACTGCTGAAAATTTCTTATTGAGGCTTCAATTTATCTTAATTAAGTAAGAATTGGAGATTAGACCTTCACTCATCAAAATATTACAGCGTATTGTAAATTGTGTGTGTATGGGATCCCTTTAAGACGACTGCAGCATATCTATCCTGTTTCTGAAACGTCCCTCTGTATGTAATGTTATAAATGTAATCTCCAGTCTGTATCTTTACATAATAAAGAGCAGGTGAGCATATAATATTACTCTGTCCATAGAAAGCTGAGATATTCCCGTCACTGATGCGATGTATCTTAGATTTACTTGTCTCCATCTCTGACCAGTAGGGGGCATGTCGGTCTCATTATTCTCCCAGCTGACACTCTCCAGCAGGGGTTACGGCTGGTGTTAAACTTATTCCCCTCTAAGACTGCGATTTTAAAGGCTATCACAGCGTAGGAATAAGCACAGGCACACAGTGATTTCTGAGATATGGAGGACACCGCGCGCGCGCTGGGAGGAGTGGGGCGCTCGTTATGAGCTCAGCACAGGATCCCATGCATTTGTATGGATAATGGCACTTGCTTGTAATATGATTTGATTAATTTCTGCGCGGTGAAATAAATTGTATTAGGGATGGGACAATAGAATGCAAACATTATCATGAACGTCTCCTCGCAACGATTCATTCTAATGTCGCCGCAGTTTTGCTTTCGTAGGTTTTAAATATGGCTTTTCCTATTAGATATGGAGTGAATTATGATGCTTTCTACATGCATTAAATTGGGCACATTTGTCACACGTGCGACACAATCTTCTCTCCAGCGCTGCCAATATGACAATTTCCTAATTTGTCTAATTTGACTGAATGATAGGAAGAAACATTCCCTAATCCTCCATGTGCAAATATTATACCAACTACATGACACTATGAAGGCTGGGAGACGGGCAGCAAAGGGTGCGCTGCCGGAATGGTGGAAGGAGCCACGGCTCCCCAGTAGGGTACCCCCCTATAGCCAGCACAGGAGCTGAGGAATGGTGGAGGAGGAGAACGGTCAGTGGTGTCATCTTCAAGAGGGTTTAAATAAGAATGGTGCCCAGTGCAATGTCACATAACCATGATCACATGGCTCCAAGACATTGTGCCCTCCGAGCTATGACTATCTGACATACACACGTGATGTCTCAAAGGCCATGATGTCAGAAACTAGAAGATTGCTGGTGGGTGATTTTCATCATCTATCTGTCCCTCCGTCTGTCTTATCTATCTATTATCTATCTATTATCCATTATCTATCTATTATCTATCTATTATCCATTATCTATCTGATTATCTATTTATCTATCTTTTATCTATCTATCTAGTATCTATCTATTATCTATCTATCTATCTATCTATCTATCTATCTATCTATCTATTGTCTATCAATCTATTATCTATCTATTATCTATGTATCTATTATCTATCTATTAATCTATCTATTATTTTGTATCTATCTATTAGCTATCAATCTATTACCTATTTATCTATTTATTATCTATCTATTTCATATCTACCTATATAAGTAGAATCCAAAGATAAACAGGACTCCAGTAAATATTTACAAGACTATTGGACTTTCTTAGCACATATATGGTAAGTGGTGACACTTCGGCTCAAAAATAATGAGCTTTTCTCATTAATGAGCTGGTCTATTTTTGGGTTCTATGTATTGGAGCCAGTGATTCAGTGACTGGTAACATGTATCCATGTTTCTCATACATTTGTGCTGCTTTCTTACTTGTTATGTATGTATCTATTTGGCTAGCTTTAAATAATTGTATGTATTTATTGATTCTTTCTATCTATCCATCAATCTATCATCTATATACAGTATCTATCTATCTATCTATCTATCTATCTATCTATCTATCTATCTATCTATCTATCTATCTATCATCTATCATCTATCTATCCATCCATCTATCATCTATATACAGTATCTATCTATCTATCTATCTATCTATCTATCTATCTATCTATCATCTATCTATCTATCATCTATCTATCTATCCATCTATCATCTATATACAGTATCTATCTATTTCAGATCTATTTATCTCTCTATCCATCCAGTATGAATCCCCCATTGTTACTCCTTGCTATGTATTTTTTTACAATAGTAATTTAGACAAGTGTTCCATTTTCTCTGCACATTTTTCTTTCCGTCCAGTTGACCTCGCTGTAGGGATTCTTTCTTTGCCTTTCTACGATTGGTAAAATAAAAGCAGCATGTTGCAATTGTTCTGTATGAATCTCAGGTGGCATTTAATATTTTATATGCTGTCTGCGTGTTCAGGTGTTTTTGACGAAATTCTCCAAGTTGAGCCGCCTAACACCAACAAAAAATATGCCATGCTTAACTTTACAATCCATTTGTGAGCGGGGAAAGCCTAACATGTTGCTGTTTCTTCACAGAGAGAATGATGCCCTCAGGTGTGATGCCTGCTTGGGAGAGAGACATTTACGGCTTGCCTCTACAGGCTTTTGCCCTTTCACTATGACATTAAGCAGAGCTATCAAATCACTTTACAGAGGACTAAACTAATCTGGCACACAACAGCGCTGGCATGAAGGTGATTGGGGTTGCAAGTTCATTCTTTTGCAGGATTTGGCAGGCTTTGTATTTAGATTCAGAAGGAGAAAGAGAAAGAGAAAAAGAGACTGTCCGCAATCTGAGACCACACAATAAATGTACGGTAGATCCCCTTTGTGAGATTTCTGTCATAGCCAGGTTACTGAATGTGAAGGGTTATATAACCCAAGTGCTAGCAACACCACATCTGATTGTATTATCTATTATCTATCTATTATCTATCTATCTGTCATCTATCAATTATCTATCTACGTATTATCTATCTATTATCTATCTATCTATTATCTATCGTCTATCTATCTATTATCTATCTATTATCTATCGTCTATCTATATATATCTATTATCTATCTATTATCTATCTATCTATCTATCTATCTATCTATCTATCTATCTATCTATCTATCTATCTATCTCTCTATCTGTCTATTATCTATCTATCATCTATTATCTATCTATCAATCATCTATGTATCTACCTATCATCTATCTATTATCTATTTATCTATCTATCTCTTATCTATCTATTATCTATTTATTATCTATCTATCTATTATCTATTTATCTATCTCTTATCTATCCATCTATCTCTTATTTATCTATTTATTATCTATCTATTATCTATCTACCGTATCTATTATCCATAGCCGGAAGTGTCAGGGACACATAGGGAAACATGTTCCTGTTCCCATGGCTGCATGCACTGTTTCCATGGTCGCCCCTCGGCGTCCTGTTCCCCATGCATCATACCACACCGCCTTCTACTCTGGTCTATATGTACCCTGCCACGCTGGGTCCTCCTTCGTCCGCGCTGTTGTGACGGTTGGTGCCAGGTCATGTGTTTCCCCACGTGTCCCCGAAACGTCCGGTTATGCAGTGTGGTTGCTTGGAGTCAGTCCCTGACGTTGCGGCATGCCCCTGACCTTGACCATGCCCCTTACACAAGGATTGGCTATCATGCACACACACCCATCTTTAGGGACCTTTTGATTTGCTTACTATTATACAGGGTGGGCCATTTATATGGATACATCTAAATAAAATGGGAATGGTTGGTGATATCAACGTCCTGTTTGCGGCACATTAGTATATGGGAGGGGGGAAAACTTTTCAAGATGGGTGGTGACCATGGTGGCCATATTGAAGTCGGCCATTTTGGATCCAACTTTTTTTTTTCCAATGGGAAGAGGATCATGTGACACATCAAACTTATGGAGAATTTCACAAGAAAAACAATGGTGTGCTTGGTTTTAACGTAACTTTGTTATTTCATGAGTACTTTACAAGTTTATGACCACTTATAAAATCTGTTTAAAGTGCTGCCCATTGTGTTGGATTGCCAATGCAACCCTCTTCTCCCACTCTTGACACACTGATAGCAACACCGCAGAAGAAATGCTGGCACAGGCTTCCAGTATCCATTGTTTCAGATGCTGCACATCTCGTATCTTCACTGCATAGACAATTGTCTTCAGATGACCCCAAAGATAAAAGTCTATTGGGGTCAGATTGGGAGACCTTGGTGGCCATTCAGCCGGCCCACGACGACCAATCCACTTAGCAGGAATCTGTTCATGTAGGAATGCTCAGACCTGACACCCATAATATGGTGGTGCACCATCTTGATGGAAAAACTCAGGGAACGTGCCAGCTTCAGTGCATAAAGAAGGCAACACATCATCATGTAGCAATTTCAGATATCCAGTGTCATTGAGGTTTCCATTGATAAAGAATGGCCCCACTATCTTTGTACCCCTGAAGGCAATTGTCTATGCTGTGAAGGTACGAGATGTGCAGCATCTGAAACAACGGATACTGGAAGCCTGTGCCAGCATTTCTTCTGCGGTGTTGCTATCAGTGAGTCGAGTGGGAGAAGAGTGTTGCATTGACAATCCAACACAATGGGCAGCACTTTGAACACATTTTATAAGTGGTCATAAACTTGTAAATAAATCATGAAAGAATAAAGTTACGTTAAAACCAAGCACACCATTGTTTTTCTTGTGAAATTCTCAAGTTTGATGTGTCACATGACCCTCTTCCCATTAGAAAAAATAAAGTTAGATCCAAAATGTCCGACTTCAAAATGGCCGCCATGGTCACCACCCATCTTGAAAAGTTTTCCTCCTCCCATATACTAATGTGCCACAAACAGGAAGTTGATATCACCATCCATTCCCATTTTATTTAGGTGCATCCATATAAATGGCCCACCCTGATACCTCCCTCTTCCTTATGACGCCACCCCCTGGCAAAGGCAGCATGCTGAAATGCGCATTTGAGAGGACGCCATCCAGGAGAGTGAGACCCACACTACCTCTGGAAGTTCTACTCTTCCGCCACTTTTGGTGTAATGTTTACACTACTATACTCGGTCTCCACTCTATTTATTACATTTTTTGTAAACATTGATTTATTTTTTTCCTATTATTATTGCCTGTATATCATTGATGTCAATAAATATAATTGATATTTTCATTACACTTTGATTGGACTTTATGGTCAGCTTTAATCTTCCTGTTCTTCTGTGCTTTTCCAACTGTCCTCATTTAACTATCCAGGTCCAGCTTCTGGTAGTAGGACCAGTACAAAATGAATAATGTGAACTTGGTTTTCCTGTGGCCATCTAGTACATGGGTTCAAAGGCTTATTGGGGTGCTTGTAACTTTGGGGCAGGGCAGGCCTAGCTTTCAATGCATAGGTAAAAACTATGGGAGACCCACTTTCTTATAATGGGACATTTTTTTCAAGAGGCCCTCCTGTAGGTCTTGTGAAAGGGGTATTGTGGTGCGTCCTAATTTTTAGCAGCCCAGCCACTCACTTCATAGGCAATAACAGCATAGGAGATCCACTGTTTAATAATGGCCCTTTAAGAATATTAATGCCGCCTGATGCCACTAGAAAAATAGGCTCTGTGACTTTAAGAGTCCCTCCTTTGTAAATGAAACAAGATGGGTCTGCTTATGTGTCACCCACCACATGGCCAGCTAGGGTTGTTACATGTTACAATGACATTTCCCAGTGAATGCATTTGTAACGGTTGAAAGCAATGTTAAAGTTGAAAAACACATCAAAAACGCTGTGTCTGTACTAAGCCCAAATGGGGGAGGAACATTTTTGCTTTGGGTTAATTATTTTGCCTTATATATAAGACATTACCCTGGAAAGGATGTACCTTAGCATATTTCCCAGCAAAATCCATTTTGGTTTTGTTTTTGTATGTTTTTGGGTGCACCTGTAAAAATGGCATGAAACTCTGACAACGTTGCTTACAGCTGTGACCTAGGAGTCAGGAATGCTTCCAGGGGCGATCCCCATGATGTTCCTGTGTCATTTGAGCAGTGTTCCCATCGCTTTCAGACGTTTTTAGACCCTAAAAGGACCCCCGGGGGATCGCAGTAAAAATACTCGGGTTTCCCATAGACTTACATTGGGCTCGTTGCTCGGGTCGAGTACCCGAGTATTCCACTTTGCTCGACCCGAGCATTGAGCACCCGAGCATTTTAGTGCTCGCCCATCACTAGTTTTGACCACTCTGCCGACAGAACCAACTTGACAAATTGCCCCCTACTCATTCTATCAAGTTTCTGTAAATTTCATTTTTTGAGAGCTGCGCAGGAAGCAATTGCTGATCGGAGATTAAAGCGGACATAACAGTGATGGAGGATTTCAGAAGAGAATACAAACACATACTGTCACCAATAGTAAAATCATTTATTTCTCGGGTCGGCAGAGAGAGAGCGCCCCACGCATGAGTAATATCTGTGGGAGAACAATGAAGCCGAGTTCTAAAGTCTTTACAGAATAGAAACTATGTCGCTTATCGACGTTAAAGTTATATATATTTCACGCCGTGCTTGTCTGTGGTCGGAGATTCTGTTATAGATAATTCATATTATCTCGTCATCATATTATTTTCCAGTCTCATCTAAAGCTGCAATCAAAATTCAGAATTTTCTCTAAAGTCTGAAAAGCTGATTTTCTAATAGCTCTTGATATAGATCTCCCTACAACAATCACTTGTATTAGCATCTAGAACGCATCATATTTTAACGATGTTACATTTTTCGCTGTCACTTTATTGCTTTTTTGGTCTATTAGTAGTGTTGAGCATTCCGATACTGTAAATATCGGGTATCGGCCGATATTTGCTGTATCGGAATTCCGATACCGAGTTCCGATATTTTTGCGATATCGGAAATCGGAATCGGAAGTGTGCGGTGCATATGGTTCCCAGGGTCTGGAGGAGAGGAGACTCTCTTTCAGGCCCTGGGATCCATATTCATGTAAAAAATAAATAATAAAAATAAAAAATATTGATATACTCACCCCTCCGGCGGCCCCTGCTCTTAGCGGTGCCTCCTTACCTAAGAATGCAGGGAGTGAAGGACCTTCGATGACGTCGCGGCTTGTGATTGGTCGCGTGAGCGGTCACATGAGCGGTCATGCGACCAATCACAAGCCGCGACGTCATCGAACGTCCTTAACTCTGCATTCTTATGAACGGAGGCAGACGCTGGGACCGGTGAGAGCCGGGGCCGTCAGAGGGGTGAGTACATCAATATTTTTTATTTTTATTCTTTATTTTATACATGAATATGGATCCCAGGGCCTGAAGGAGAGTTTCCTCTCCTTCAGACCCTGAGAACCATTCCGATATTTTGTGTCCCATTGATATGCATTGGTATCGGGTATCGGTATCGGCGATATCCGATATTTTTTGGATATTGGCCGATCCAATCCGATACCGATACCTTTGCATATCGGAAGGTATCGCTCAACACTATCTATTAGTTCATTTCTAGACGCCGTATCCTTAGTAATCAGCAGCTGCATTGAGATGTAACTGTTGACTCCGAACTTTACTAGCATGGTGCAACTCCTCGCTCCCCACTATTTAAATAGAGTAGCCAATCTAGTTCATTTTGGTACTCAAATGCCGTAAGAATCATTTTGGTGGCTGCTACATCAATAGTATAGATGAGCACCATGGAATACTAGATTTCTCCAAATTTATTCTGCAGTAGGACAACTGTTGGGGTGATCTCTTAAGGTGAGATCTTAGTGATTGCCTGTCCCTGACCTAATAAATATGAGCCAAGTGCATGCATAGAAGAAAGATATCGGACACAAGGTCAGATGTGTGCTCCTCTCTTGGCAAGAGCTGCTACAGAACTGATTTTATTAGTACAAAACAAAATATCATGTATCAGGCAGGCAGAGGGTGTTGCACAGCTTCTTCAGCAGCCATTGTATCAGTCTGTGATAGGTCCATGGTAGGTCTGCTCAATATATGGTCTTCAGTGTATCCACCTCACAGTCCAAGGATTCCAGGGCGTAGTTCCAGGATAGACGCCATCTTGCCACACCACATATATTACTAGCTTATGTAAGGTTAATTATTGATTTCATTAGCAATTCTCTCCTTCACACAGCAACCCCAATTTCACTAAGAACTACCGCATTTATGTAAAGAAGAACAAGGAAATATAGCCCCACAGAGCCCTGATCTCAACATCATTGATTCTCTCTGGGATTACATGAAGAGACAGAAGGATTTGTGCAAGTGACATCCACAGAAGATCTGTGGTTAGTTCTCCAAAATGTTTGGAACAACCTCCTTATTGAGTTCCTTCAAAAACTATGTGCAAGTACAAGTGTATCTAGAAGAAATGAGGCTTTGATAATGTTTTGAAGGCCAAGGGCCAAAGTTTTAGGCAGGTGTAGAAAAAATGCTGCAAAGTCAGAGTGCTTTCAAAAATGGAAATGTTAATAGCTTATTTACATCAATTATCAAAATGCAAAGTGAATGACTGAAAGTGCTACATTAAATCCATTAAATCAATTTTTGACAATCGCCTATTGCCTTCAAATCATCATCAGAGCCTCAATTCTTCTAGATACACTTGTACTTGTACAGAGTTTTTGACGGAACTCAACAAGGAGGTTGTTCCAAACATCTTGGAGTATTAACCACAGATCTTCTGTGGATGAGTCTTGTGAAAATTCTTAAGAATGCTTTAAACAATAGAAGTGATAATAGTTTATTTTCATCAATTATCAAAACGCAAAGTGAATGAACAAAAAGATATTTAATATATACATATGTATATATATATACATATATATACACACTCACTGGCCACTTTATTAGGTACACCTGTCCAACTTCTTGTTAACACTTAATTTCTAATCAGCCAATCACATGGCGGCAACTCAGTGCATTTAGGCATGTAGACATGGTCAAGACAATCTCCTGCAGTTCAAACCGAGCATCAGTATGGGGAAGAAAGGTGATTTGAGTGCCTTTGAACGTGGCATGGTTGTTGGTGCCAGAAGGGCTGGTCTGAGTATTTCAGAAACTGCTGATCTACTGGGATTTTCACGCACAACCATCTCTAGGGTTTACAGAGAATGGTCCGAAAAAGAAAAAAAATCCAGTAAGCGGCAGTTCTGTGGGCGGAAATGCCTTGTTGATGCCAGAGGTCAGAGGAGAATGGGCAGACTGGTTCGAGCTGATAGAAAGGCAACAGTGACTCAAATCGCCACCCGTTACAACCAAGGTAGGCCTAAGAGCATCTCTGAACGCACAGTGCGTCGAACTTTGAGGCAGATGGGCTACAGCAGCAGAAGACCACACCGGGTACCACTCCTTTCAGCTAAGAACAGGAAACTGAGGCTACAATTTGTACAAGCTCATCGAAATTGGACAGTAGAAGATTGGAAAAACGTTGCTTGGTCTGATGAGTCTCGATTTCTGCTGCGACATTCGGATGGTAGGGTCAGAATTTGGCGTAAACAACATGAAAGCATGGATCCATCCTGCCTTGTATGGAGCATCTTTGGGATGTGCAGCCGACAAATCTGCGGCAACTGTGTGATGCCATCGTGTCAATATGGACCAAAATCTCTGAGGAATGCTTCCAGCACCTTGTTGAATCTATGCCACGAAGAATTGAGGCAGTTCTGAAGGCAAAAGGGGGTCCAACCCGTTACTAGCATGGTGTACCTAATAAAGTGGCCGGTGAGTGTATATATATATATATATATATATATATATATATATATAATGTATATATATGTTCAAGATGTGTTTTTAGACTTTTTCTGCTGAGATTCAGGAGATGGGCATAAAGATTTATAGGATTTATATTGCCGAGGTTCACACTACGAGTAATAGTAGACTGACATCTTTCCTGACCTTCCAACTCCAGAGTCAAAATTATTGATTATGTACTGTCTGACAGATATGATAAATCAGCAGTCAGACAGGCTTGTTAACCATTTGCTCCTTACGATGGATATTGCATCAGCGTCAAATGTGTAATGATTTAATGGTTTATTTATAGCCAAGGAAGGTGTAACAGACAGTAAATAATAGATACATTTGGTACACATTTCCCAGAGGTATTCGTATTCAGACCATGCACGCAAGCTACTTTAATAAGTTATGCATGAAACATGAAAAAGGAATATCATACATTGAGGCTTTACTTGTTCACATGTTGTAGTTAAAATGAATCATGTTAGAGTCATTCCTATGAAAAAACAAACAAGGGACGACCTGAGATTTTAAATATTGACTTGTGATGAAAAGGCTACAAGAAAGGAAGAGAGACGATTGATGGGGGGATGAGAAGAAGCTTATTGTGTAGGAAAGAAGAAGTAAGGATGAAGGAAGAGGCAGCAAGAAAGAAAGGATTGATGGTGAGGAAGGTAGGTAGCAAGGGATGAAGTAAGAAGGAGAAGGAGGAATAAAAGGAGGAAGATGTGAAAGGCAGAGAGTAAGATGCAAGGTAAAAAGGTGGTAAAGTGGTAAAGAGAGGATAGAAGGTAACGTGGAAGGATTAGGGAAGGGAGAGGTGGAAGATGTGGGAAGGAGCATTGTTGTTAGGTTGGAAAGACGAAAGAAAGGACAAGGATGAAAGAAGAGGCAGTTGGGAAGTACTAAAGAAAGAAGGGAATAATTGAATGCGAGGACGATAGTAAGGAAATAAAGAAGGAAGAATGAGAGGGAGGAATGAAAGAAGGAAGTCGGGAAAGGGAAGGAATAAAGGAAAGATGGAAAGAGGCTAAGCGAGGAAGGAAGCAGTGATGAGAGGGAGAAATGAAGGGAAAACAGTGGGAAAGGGTAAGAGTCCAGTTACACCAATTACATGTATGGCAATAATAAATACTGATGTTATACCTTCATCGTTGTGTCTGCTCCTAATGAATCCACATGCAGCCTAACCACTGCCATAGGATAGCTACAGGAACTGAAGACAGACTAACCAGAATTGGCCAGTGTGACAACCTAAAATCCAAGCCCATTTTAACCACTTTGAAAGGGTCTATTATATTGCACTAGATGGAGGCCCGATGCTATCGTATCGGGAGGGTGGTTACTGTGCTGCTCCCATCCTGAACCCCCATCCTGTCATGTGCTGCTCCTGTCCTGTGCCCCATTCTGTCATGTGCTGCTCCCATCCTATGCCACCATACTGTCATGTGCTGCTCCCATCCTGCAGCCCCATCGTGTCACGTGCTGCTCCCATCCTGCGCCCCCATTCTGTAATATGCTGCTCCCATCCTACGCCCCTATTCTGTCATGTGCTGATCCCATCCTGCGCTCCCATCCTGTCATGTGCTGCTCCCATCCTGCGCCCCCATCCTGTCATGTGCTGTTCCCATCCTGCGGCTCCATCGTGTCATGTGCTGCTCCCATCCTGCGGCCCCATTCTGTAATATGCTGCTCCCATCCTGCACCCCTATTCTGTCATGTGCTGCTCCCATCCTGCGGCCCCATTCTGTAATGTGTTGCTCTCATCCTGCGCCCCAACCTGTCATGTGCTGCTCCCATCCTGCGCCCCCATTCTGTAATGTGTTGCTCTCATCCTGCGCCCCAACCTGTCATGTGCTGCTCCCATCCTGCGCCCTCATCCTGTAATATGCTGCTCCCATCCTGTGCCCCCATTCTGTCAAGTACTGCTCCCATCCTGTGCCCCCTTGCTGTCATGTGTGGCTCCCATCCTGCACCCCCATTCTGTCATGTGCTGCTCCCATCCTGCGCCCCCTTGCTGTCATGTGCTGCTCCCATCCTGCGGCCCCATCGTGTCATGTGCTGCTCTCATTCTGCCCTCCCATCTTGTCATGTGCTGCTCCCATCCTGCGCCCCATCCTGTAATGTGCTGCTCCCATCCTGCGCCCCTATTCTGTCATGTGCTGCTACCATCCTGCGCCCCCATCGTGTCTTGTGCTGCACTCATCTTGCGCCCCCATTCTGTAATGTGCTGCTCCCATCCGGGGCCCCTATTCTGTCATGTGCTGCTCTCATCCTGAGCCCCATCCTGTAATGTGCTGCTCCCATCCTGCGCCCCCATTCTGTAATGTGCTGCTCCCATCCTGCTCCCCCATCCTGTCATAAAAAGTAATAGTAGTGTACAGTACAAAAACAAAGACAGCGAGAATAGACTTTGCATATTAACAATGCCGACTCCAATCCAACATTTAGACCTTGTATTCGACGAAATATGTGGCAATCTATTTGATAAAATGACTTTGATTCAGAAAACAACTAAATTCTCCATTTCGTTAAATTTGGAAACACAATTAGAAAAAAAGCTCAACTGTCACATACGCTGTGATTCACGGAGGCCTCGGAATACTAATGATCCTCCCGGAGTCTTCACTTTAATGGGAGGATTGTCAAGTTCGGTAGTGTCGCTCCTCATATAAATTAAACCAACTACAGATCACTAAGTGTTTAATCTACAGAGTGAGAAGGATATCTTTGAATCAATATGGTGGGTGCATGGGGGGAGGGGGGAGGATGCATGAACATGAAATGAGATCTTCAGTTAATGAACATCAAACCATTACAATCGCTTCCGATTTTTGCCGTTCCGTTGAAACAATCCTTGGCTCATCTCTCCAAGATACAAATTAGCAAATAATAAGAGTGGAACAAGAAGAAGATATTCCACGGTCGAAATAAATGTCTTACATTAATAATTATTGGACAACTTCATCATATGGCCGCTATGTTTGATGCCCTCACAAAATCTTGGGGAAAAAATATATTTCTGTTTATCGAGCGGTAATATAGTTGCTGTATTAATTCTGGATGCAGTTTATTACTTTTCTAAGGGTGAAACATTGTTCCTTGGAGAAGAAGAAAAAAACAAAACAAACTTCACATTCTCATCTTTTCAAGTCTTTGAGCCGGAAGATCAAGCGTTGATCATAGTTTATGATGTTTTTATTGTCAGGCTGTCAATATGCAAATAACAGTCAATTACATAGAACATCGGCTGAATAGGCCGCCAGGACTTTATTGTGTTAATAAAGAAACAAGATTACATTAAGATTAGAGCCTCCTGGACCTCTATGCTTTGCGCACAATGACAGCTCCTCTTTTATTCCTTTACATCTAAAGGTGCCCATGCCGACTTAAAAGCTTACACAAGATCAACCGTCCAAGTTACTGGATGTATGCTGGAACGCCTTCTACCAACAGTCCTTTTATATTCATAATCATAGCTAGGAAATCATCAGCTTAGATGGTAGACATGGAAATATTGCTGTAGACCAGATTGACCAAGGATTAACCATTAATCTATGCACAAATATAAAAATTATCCCAAAACATTGCCTTAGATGTCTCTTTACTGCATCCAAAAATTAGGGACGATAGACATTAGATTTGATATGAAGATGATATTAGATCAAAAAAGAAATGTAAGATTTTTGCCACAGCAAATGTTGAACCAACGATAAAAAAGAATATTTCATTTTGATCTAATATCATCTTCATACCGAATAGATGGTCTTAACCCTTCATGACACGGCATATTTATTTCCATTTTTGCATCTTCGCTTTTTTCCTCCCTGCCATATCTTTTAATTATTCTGTCCACATAGACATGTGAGGGCTTGTTTTTTTTAACTGGACAAGTTGTACTTTTGAATAACACCATTAATTTTACCACTGGAGAAAGAGGAAAAAAATTCCAACTGGGGAGAAAATGTAAAAATAAAAAAGCAATTCTGACATAGTTTTTGGGGAATTGTTTTTACGGTGTTGTTTTTTGGTAAAAATTGACTTCTGCTCATCAGTACAATTACGGTGATATCCAACATATCCATTTTTTAAATTATTTTAGTGGTGAAAAAAATAAGACATTTGCAAAAGGAATTTATGTTGCTGTGTCGCCATTTTTCCAAGACTCAAAACAACTTTATCTTTCAGTCAATGGAGCTGTGTAATGACTTATTTTTTGCAGGACAAGACAATCTTTTTATTGATTCCATTTTGGGATAAACATAAAGTTTTAATTGCTTGTTACAGCATGTTTTGTGGTACTGAATTGACTACTCCATAGAGGGGCTTCTGACTTAGGCTATGTTCACATTGCGTTAGGGCAATCCGTTTAGCGTATACGCTAACGCAATGTCCCAAAAGGGATCGCGTTTGGCGATCCCACTAGCGCAGATGCCCGCTAGATGCCTGCTAGTGAAGAATGGACCTCGGACGCTGCAAGCAGCGTTCGAGGTCCATTCGAAAATAACAGGACTTCGCTAGTGCATGCCAAAAATGGCATGTGTCAGCGATGCGTTAGCGACCCGTTAGCACATTGCGGTCAATGGGTGCGCTAATGGACCCGTTACATAGCGTTAATTGCGACAATTGCGCCATGTAACGGAGTCCGCTAGCGGACACGCATTAACGCAATGTGAACCTAGCCTTACATGTACGGCGCATGTCGAGAAGGTGTTAAAGAATATCCATAATCACCATGTAGGTTTTGTCTACACTCTAAACTAAATATATAGGGGCCAATTCATTAATGCATTTGCGTTTTTTTTTGTCCAGTTTTTGGTGTTTTTGCCTGTATTTCTTTTGTGCCTTATTCTTGTTTTAAATTTGTACCATTTTTAAATTCTATTTTGTATATTTTATAAGCAATCACTGTCTTAATGTTGACCATTATGGATGAAGCTTAGGGTTTCCAGAGGTTCTTCTCTGATTCTTCATTTGCGACTTTTTAAACAGTCACAAATTGAATACTTTGTCACCCCCCGGAGTGATTTTGTGAACGCCAAAAAGTTTTGTGCCATTTGTGAAACATGAAACTTTATTTGACTCTTTATTTCATTTTTTTAACTTTCCAGAACAAACAAAGGTTAGGAACAAACAATTTTTGATTTTGCGCAAATGTAATCAAACAACTGTGCAATTTTGAAGGATTTGAAGGCAATAAAAGTCATAAGACAAAAATGAAAAGTGACTTCAAGTGTAAATGTTATTTTAATTTTCATTTCATAAATCAATAGTATTTGTGAAAACAAGAAACTTTTTAAGCTATCTTCTAATATAAATCTGATTCTCCACCTGGACTGATCGTTCAATCTGAAAAGTCTCAATTTATTGGTAAAATATGTCTTCAGTGAATACAGATTTTCCAATTACTGAGATAGAAGATAACAGTTGGTGCTCAAAAAGTTCTATGGAGAACAGTAACATTCGTTCAGAAGAACTTTGAGCAGAATGTCTGTATCTGCCTCTAGCTGCTCCCTCCTCCATAGAACTCTAAAAGCACCAAGTGTTGTCTCCTAATTCAGTCATGGGAAAATCTTTCTTCACTGAAAACAGATTTTGCAGATTTTACCTGTGAATTGAGAGGGAAAATTCAATCCAAGAGGAGAAAGATGAAAATTTCTCTGATCAGATATTTTATAAAGTTGTTTATTTTCTTGTGTTCTATTGACTTATGAAATAAAAATTAAAACAGCAGTTACTCTAAGTTTTTCCATGTGCTTTCATCAGAAACCTAAAAAATAATAGAAAGCTGTTATCTGGCTGAAAAAAAATATTTTTCAAGTGGTCCCTTACTCAGGACCCTCAGTAAATAGCTAGAACAAAACTACAATGAGCAGTTTTTACTCTGGAGGACCCGGTATGTCTGTGCAATACATGGAAAGCCCAAGACATTTTTCATGGGAACTGTGTAATACTCTATTTCCCCTGTAAAGGTGCTGTTGTGGAAATGAACACTTATTGCCAAATTCCACCACAGATCACAACTGATTAATGAGGATTCAAAAAGAAGGAAATCATTCTAAAAAGGCTTAAAAGTGGTCAGTCCTCTTGGATAAGTATTTTACTATGACTATTGCTACACATTATTATCACTATTACTATGTTATTATTATCTTTCAAGACTTACCTAAGAGAACGGCAAATTATGTACAAAATGTAGATATTTCAGTGTCAGAGAGGTCTATAACTTTGGTATGTGCTTTTCCCGGTGTCTCTAGAGCAAATTGAAAATGTTATTGAGAAAGATATCCTTCATTAATCACAAATTAAATAAAGCCACTTACACCTTGGACGGGCAGCCCAATCTGGAGCTTCTGATCACGAATTCTGTACATTCAGACCAAATCTAGTCAGGTATTGCTTTTATGTCAGATAGCTTCTAGTTTCAAGACTCAATAAATAAAAGGTCAAAAAGTTCTTCAAAAGAAAGCCAACTCTACACCTTCTTTCCAAAGGCAATAAGACTCTGTGGCATCGAAAATCGAAGAGGTCAAATGAAGTCTGCTAAGGTCAGGAGTTTCATACAGACTTGCAACCTTTTTCTCCTGCCTCGTCTTAATGCTCTAAAGTAAAGAAGACTGTTTTGGAGTCTGTGAAGCGTGATTGAGCATCAGCGGATCCTGGGAAGACTGTCTTACTGCATGGGAGTCAGTGTTCATCAGAGGTGTTGGCATCGACATTGGCTTTTTTCCTAGTGCTCACGCACAGAAGATCTGCTATTGCACTGACGTGCCTGAGGGAGGCAAAGAATGAAGTGAAGATGATGTGACACATAACAGACCTGCCATTTTATGGAGATACACTCAGATAGAATCAATGTGCCTTATTTGATAGTCAGTTTTAATGAGCTATTCTTTAAAAAACTGCAACCTCGTGGTTTTTCAGAAGTTTAATATCATTTTTTTCCGTGTAACTTGACTTTGGGAGATTCAGTCCTCCAAGATTCCCTATATTTAGCCCCTATATTGTCCAAACAAAAGAAGAATCAAAATGTGGTGCTGGAGAAGGATGTTATCAACACCATGGATGGCAAGAAGAACAAACAAATCAATCTTGGAACAAATCACGCCTGACATGGCACTCGAAGCAAGGATCACCAATATATGACTTGCCTATTTTTGACACATCATGCAAAGACAGCAATCACTGGAGAAGGACATCATGGTCAGAAGAATAGAAGGAACAAGGTTGAAGAGGAAGACAAGCAACTCAATGGCTTGTTACTATCAAGATAATGGCAGAGAAGACCCTGGAGGACCTATTTAGACTTGCACGATATCGATCTTTCTACGAAGCTTTAATCCATCAAATCACCATGGCTCGAGATCAAGCTGAAGGCTGTTAAATAAATAAATAATTGTCCAAAGTCTCACATGATTTGCTTTTGGGTTAAATTGTAACTTTTGCATGCCCCTATCCAGCTAAACTGCCAAAAGTAATAAGGTTTTCATGCTTTTCACAGAGTTGTATCATAAGTACAAGAGGAATTAATTTTCTGATATTTTCTTAGGAATTGTGCTTATGAGGGTGTTACTGAAGTATAGTGTGAACACTAGAAAACAATTACTTATCTTGAAACTACAACTTCAGGAAGAATTTTCCAAAACAGTTCTCTACTTTCTGTGTTGCAATATTTGCAGAAGTAGATGGCAGGAGAGCTTGGTAGTGGACCATAATAAGCCTTCCACTTAGGGCAAAAGGGCTAGTCTTTGATAACCCTCTCTACACCCTTGCCATGGGCCACAATATCTTGTTTTTTCAGTAATGCAGTTTGTCTCCTAACCTTTTAGAATGCCTCAGAGGTGCCCAAAAACACACTGACATGGGTTTGCTATTCTCCAACCTTTGTATGATCTGATTCAAAAGACTTTCCTTGAAAAATGTTGAGAAGTATGACCTTGTGGTAAAGCTGTTACTAGAAACAAGGACTAGACCTATTCGTCACTCCATTGTAGATTGTGGTGCATGTGGATATAGATAATGTAGAATGTGAGTCCCGACGCAAAGATTTTAAATCCTGATTCTTTGATTCAGATCATTGACGCGGTTCAGCCCGTCCTGAGACTTCAACAGCTGTTAATGGGCTGAAATGCATCCAGATCCTAAATAAAAGAATCAAGATTTAAAATCTATAAGACTTCCGAAAGTCGTTCGATTCTATATTCTCTCCAAGGGCTGTACTCTATGGCAAATATAACGTCTGCTTCTACAATTCGTACACCCTTGAGTGGTGGACGAAAGCAAATTTCACACAAAAAGTACTCAAAAGCCAAGTCCAAGTCCAAGTGTGGTTTGGCTGGGAGCTATCTGTCCAGAATTTCACGTACACAGGAATGCTTGAATCCTCTCTCCACCAAACAAAATAATCGTCCAACTTTTCAATATGTAAGGGAGTCTTTAGTCTAACTGAAAAGCTGAAACAGTCAATTAAATTATTTTTGCCCATAAACCAAAGTTTTTCAATTTCACACACTTTTTCATGACCTACTGTAAGTCATCAATAGGAATATCAAAAGACATAAAATGAAGAAAACTATAAGGTGTAAGTAGCCAATATCTTTCCAAATACCCATATTCGTATCAGAGCCTTGGTTTTTCTCATGGCTTTTAGAAAGGTTATCAAAAAGTCTAAAATGTCAGTTAAAGCGAGCGTCTTTCCTATTAATGGAGGAGAAACATATTCATGTCTATTCCATGAGCTTCGTTTCTTATTTAGTTCAACACAGAACAAGCGCGGTGCATGAATCGGCTGATTTAATGCACGTCAACAACCACAGCTGGCACATAAATCATAGAAGTATCATTGTAACACAACTAACATAGTAAAAGTGAAAACAGTACAGAGTGCTGCTCAGCTATAAAATGTGTTTTAGTATCTAGGCGGCATAGTTGCATATCAAGGAGTGGGATCCAAAAATAGCAAATGGCACTAAACTATCTCTTGAAAGCACCTAATATATGTCATGTTGTCCTTTATGATAAAATATAATATTCCACATTCCAAAGAGCTGGTAAAAAATGAAAAAAATAAATAAAAAAGAAGTCCGAACTCGGTAAAGGCGCAGGAAAGTAAAGCATTTCTGTGCTTAATAAATATGACATTTAGAATGTTTTGCTTTGTGAAAATTAAAGGAAAACATTGTGAAACTTGTTACATGCGCTAGTACAAGAGTGTTTAGAAATACAGAAATAATGTACATCCAGTTAAAGCAGCACTCCTGTAATCTTTTTTACATGTATACTGCAGAATATGCTGTTATTACAGAATGTGAAGGTTTTAAACGGATTGATCACTTTCAGGAAAATGAGGCCAAACTATGTAAAATACCTAAACTATCAAACTCAGTAGGTAGTCCCCCTTTTTGGATTCGGCATGGGTTCCCTGCCGTTGTTCCGATCTTGGTGTTTTGGCTGCAGCAGTGAAGTCATGTTATCATCGCCCATTACTGCTTTAGCCAGCCACTGAGATCATTGCTCTTGCCCTTTGCTTAGGAGCACATGCCAGCAGCCATGGCACAGCCGCTAAGCTCAGTACTGCAACTATGAGGTCATGTCAACAGCACGCGTCATAGCTCTAGCTAGTCAATGAGATCAGCGACTGTGCCAAGATTGACAGCATGTGCTGCTGAGCTCTTTGCATGAGCAGCAAGCTCAGTGATTGGCTAGAGCTGTGACGCATGCTGTTGATGTGATGTCACCACTGCAGCCAAGCACCAGAACTAGAGCAGAAGCAGGGACCAGGGGAGGGTGAGTATCTGCTGAGTTCACGATTTTAGGTATTTTACACAGTTTTGGGCTCACTTTAAAGTCTGCCTTGTGTTTTGCCTGTGTTAGTCAATGTGTCATTTCTTGGTTGTTTAACATTTTGGTTCTTTCTTCCCAACTTGTGTAGTAGCCATAATGTACATTTTCTATGATGCCTCTGGCTTTGCAGATGAGGCAGATTCTCATCGCCCCTGCTCCTATGTAATGGAGGCTTTTGGAGATTTCATAAATCTTTAGCTGTATAAGAGGATACATATAGGGACAAGAACGGCAAAGCGGCATGGGAATGGGTCTTAGAGCTGCAAGGAGGTGATGACATAATCCTGTAGTTCACTAGAAGTCTCACTGACTTCCTGTCTACATATGAGAGCATGTGTTGAAATTGGAGATCCCAAGACAAAGTTGTCCACAAGGAAGGGGGATGTATGGATGGAACTGAGCAGGGTTAAAGCAAATTAAACAAATACATGTCAAGGGAAAACAGCTGGCATCATTCAGTATTTTGCACATTGTAACAGCCTTGTAGTATGATTTGCAGCTTACAAGCGCCAAGATCAAACAGGTGCACACCAGGAGATTGGAAAGTGTTCTGGAAGTCGGGAAAATAGAAGAAAGGGTGGCACTCTGAAGTTCCTAATAACACTTCTTTTTTCATCATTTAAAACATGGATGCAGGGGAGCGGGTATCATCAGGACAATGGCCATTTTGTGTCCAACCGACGCTTCAAAGGGTCCAAGTTCCTGGACCCATTGAAGCGTCAGTCGGATGCCAAATGGCCATTGTCCTGATGAGGACCCACTCCCCTGCATCCATGTTTTAAATGATGGAAGCAAATTAGACAACTAGGATATTACTGGTGAATTAGCATTATATATATGTTAAAAAATTGTAGTGCTTCTTTAAGCCAATTAATAACATAAGTCATGAAGACTTGGCATCGTGATATGTGTGAGAAGCACTGTGGATGCATCATGTGGGGGGGACTCTGTAGGGGTTTTGTAATGTATGGGGGGCATCATTTTGTGGGGACAACATAACGTGTGGAGATACACTGTGGGTGTATCATTGTGTTGGGGGCACAGTGAAGGCATCATAATATGTTTGGGAGGCACTGTGGGGGTATTATGTGTGGGGGGACTGTAAAGGCATCATAATGTGTGTGGGAAGCACTCTGGGGGCATAGTAATGTGTTTGAGAGCATGACATGTTGGGGACTTTGTGGGGGGCATAGTAATGAGTTTTAGAGCATGACATGTTGGGGACTTTGTGGGGGCATAGTAATGAGTTTTAGAGCATGACATGTCAGGGACTTTGTGGGGCATGGTAATGTGTTTGAGCGCATGACATGTTGGGGACTTTGTGGGGGCATAGTAATGTGTTTGAGCGCATGACATGTTGGTGACTTTGTGGGGGCATAGTAATGAGTTTTAGAACATGACATGTTGGGGACTTTGTGGGGGCATAGTAATGAGTTTTAGAGCATGACATATTGGGGACTTTGTGGGGGCATAGTAATGAGTTTTAGAGCATGACATATTGGGGACTTTGTGGGGGCATAGTAATGCATTTTAGAGCATGACATATTGGGGACTTTGTGGGGGCATAGTAATGAGTTTTAGAGCATCACATGTTGGGGACTTTGTGGGGGCATAGTAATGAGTTTTAGAGCATGACATGTCGGGGACTTTGTGGGGGCATAGTAATGAGTTTTAGAGCATGACATGTTGGGGACTTTGTGGGGGCATAGTAATGAGTGTTAGAGCATGACATGTCGGGGACTTTGTGGGGGCATAGTAATGTGTGTGTGGAGGCTTTATTCTGTGGGGGCATCATAATGTGTTGCATGATAATGTGTGGTTGAGTCACTTGTTGGGGGCACTCTGGAGCATCATATTGCATGGAGGGACACTGTGGAGGATATAATACTGTGCGGTTGCTATAAAAAGGTATCATAATTAACTTCGGGCACAATTTCCATACGGGTACACAAAAAGGAAGGTGGGAGATAAGTGTTACAGACCACAATCATAAATGATTGTACCATGGAGACTAGAGATGAGCGAATCTCCATCAATCCTATCATCTACTGGCTCGGTAATATGTAAGCTCCTGTAATCTCGAACCTGGCACATCAGTTCTACCATCTGTGGCCAAAGGCCTTGTGTTGCCTAGTGATTGATCTGGCATCGTTCATGGCGTCAGCCCCTGCAGTACACAGCACTGAATAATACATTCTGAAAAGGTAAAAGACACCTAGAATGTGAAATTCTTCTTAATGGAGTTCTGCATACATTTTCCGGGTTTATCCTTTATTATTATTATTATTATTATTATTATTATTTTTCATTTCCTGCCTCTAATAATGATGTATGATGATCTTCTCGCCCATGTTTATTGCCTGCGATGCCAGTCCTCTAAATGAATTAGCCATCTTCTCTCTTGTTCTGGGCTTGTCGCTCTTTGCGTGCTACAGGCTCAGTTTTAGTTCTACCTTGTTGGAAGGAAAGCCGGAGATCATATATTATAATAAAACTTATGAGCCATGTATTTGTTGTGGGCAAAAATATAGCAGCAATGAAAGGTATAAGAGGGAAGAGTGACCTTGGCTCCAGGTTCTGTCTAACACTCGAGTAACAAAGATTGATCAAATTGTTAGCACAAATAATCATGTCCTTAATAAATCAATACCTTATGCTATAATCTCGCACCTAAATCGACTCCTATTAACAAACATAAGCTTCCATTGCCATATAAATCACTGCTAGCAGTTTTATCTAGTATCTTGACTTAGAGAGAGACCTTTGAAAAGTAGAAATGCGGTTTAATCTAATAATAAGGTAAGAATGTCTCTACAGATCGGTTGTTGTGTTTCAGATACTGTATAAGCCTTTTGGTTTAACTCCTGAGTCAGTTAAGACTTTGAAGGACTTGCAAGATCAATGCCCTGAGGGGCGTCTATGGGAATCCAAATAACTTGTGTTAACTGGGATCAACCCGCTCATATAGATATTTATCTCGGTAAATGTAGAAGAAAAGATATATATGTTGTGAATTCTTTTTTTATTTAAAGGAAGACTCCAGAAAAAAATGGATACATTGTAACATGACCTGAAGAGGTGGAGCATGACAAAGAAATGCTTATTTTGCACATTTGCTAAATTGTAACCTGTATTATACTTCAGAGCTGCATTCACAATTCTGCAGGCTTGTCCAGTCTAAAATGAAATATCTGCAGTCACTTTGTGTGACTGCAGAGTTTTGAAATCCCCCAGAGAACACAATGTGCTCTGCGAGGATTCGCCGGATTCTGAGTCGGGACACTCGTGATGTATGTGATATACACATTCCCAGGCAGAAGCCGTATAGTTGGCACCTCAGCTCTGGAGTATAATGCAGGATGTAAGCCAGGATCAGTACAGGATCAGTAAAGTAATGTATGTACACAGTGACTGCACCAGCAGAATAGTGAGTGCAGCTCTGGAGTATAATACAGGATGTAACTCAGGATCAGTACAGGATCAGTAATGTAATTTATGTACACAGTGACTCCACCAGCAGAATAGTGAGTGCAGCTCTGGAGTATAACACAAGATGTAACTCAGGATCAGTACATGATCAGTAATGTAATGTATGTACACAGTGACTGCACCAGCAGAATAGTGAGTGCAGCTCTGGAGTATAATAGAGGATGTAACTCAGGATCAGTACAGGATCAGTAATGCAATGTATGTACACAGTGACTGCACCAGCAGAATAGTGAGTGCAGCTCTGGAGTATAATACAGGATGCAACTCAGGATCAGTAATGTAATGTATGTACACAGTGAGTGCACCAGCATAATAGTGAGTGCAGCTCTGGAGTGAAAAACAGGATGTAACTCAGGATCAGTACAGGATCAGTAATGTAATGTATGTACACAGAGACTGCACCAGCAGAATAGTGAGTGCAGCTCTGGAGTATAATACAGGATGTAACTCAGGATCAGTACAGGATCAGTAATGTAATGTATGTACACAGTGACTGCACCAGCAGAATAGTGAGTGCAGCTCTGGGGTATAATACAGGATGTAACTCAGGATCAGTAATGTAATGTATGTACACAGTGACTGCACCAGCAGAATAGTGAGTGCAGCTCTGGAGTATAACACAAGATGTAACTCAGGATCAGTACATGATCAGTAATGTAATGTATGTACACAGTGACTGCACCAGCAGAATAGTGAGTGCAGCTCTGGAGTATAATAGAGGATGTAACTCAGGATCAGTACAGGATCAGTAATGCAATGTATGTACACAGTGACTGCACCAGCAGAATAGTGAGTGCAGCTCTGGAGTATAATACAGGATGCAACTCAGGATCAGTAATGTAATGTATGTACACAGTGAGTGCACCAGCATAATAGTGAGTGCAGCTCTGGAGTGAAAAACAGGATGTAACTCAGGATCAGTACAGGATCAGTAATGTAATGTATGTACACAGAGACTGCACCAGCAGAATAGTGAGTGCAGCTCTGGAGTATAATACAGGATGTAACTCAGGATCAGTACAGGATCAGTAATGTAATGTATGTACACAGTGACTGCACCAGCAGAATAGTGAGTGCAGCTCTGGGGTATAATACAGGATGTAACTCAGGATCAGTAATGTAATGTATGTACACAGTGACTGCACCAGCAGAATAGTGAGTGCAGCTCTGGAGTATAACACAAGATGTAACTCAGGATCAGTACATGATCAGTAATGTAATGTATGTACACAGTGACTGCACCAGCAGAATAGTGAGTGCAGCTCTGGAGTATAATAGAGGATGTAACTCAGGATCAGTACAGGATCAGTAATGCAATGTATGTACACAGTGACTGCACCAGCAGAATAGTGAGTGCAGCTCTGGAGTATAATACAGGATGCAACTCAGGATCAGTAATGTAATGTATGTACACAGTGAGTGCACCAGCATAATAGTGAGTGCAGCTCTGGAGTGAAAAACAGGATGTAACTCAGGATCAGTACAGGATCAGTAATGTAATGTATGTACACAGAGACTGCACCAGCAGAATAGTGAGTGCAGCTCTGGAGTATAATACAGGATGTAACTCAGGATCAGTACAGGATCAGTAATGTAATGTATGTACACAGTGACTGCACCAGCAGAATAGTGAGTGCAGCTCTGGGGTATAATACAGGATGTAACTCAGGATCAGTAATGTAATGTATGTACACAGTGACTGCACCAGCAGAATAGTGAGTGCAGCTCTGGAGTATAATACAGGATGCAACTCAGGATCAGTACAGGATCAGTAATGTAATGTATGTACACAGTGACTGCACCAGCAGAATAGTGAGTGCAGCTCTGGAGTATAATGCAGGATGTAACTCAGGATCAGTACAGGATCAGTAATGTAATGTATGAACACAGTGACTGCACCAGCAGAATAGTGAGTGCAGCTCTGGAGTATAATACAGGATGTAACTCAGGATCAGTACAGGATAAGTAATGTAATGTATGTACACAGTGACTGCACCAGCAGAATAGTGAGTGCAGCTCTGGGGTATAATACAGGATGTAACTCAGGATTAGTACAGAATCAGTAATTTATTGCTTGTATCAAACTGGAGATTACATTTAAGTTGACCATACACATTAGATGTCTGTCAGCTGAACAATGCTTCAGTCGAACGTTTCTCTGGCAGCCATCTCGGCCGTCTCTCCCATACACAGGAGCACTTGCACCCTATTTGAAAATTGTCTCTCCGAAATCTAACATTCTTAATCGACATCTCCCTCGATGACCAGTTGGCTGGTGACCTCATACACATTAGATTGTCGCCTGAACATGTCAATATAGTTGTGGCCTCTGTTGATTTCTCTTGTATCACACAGTTTAGTAATACTAATATCTGCTCCCCGTGTTTGCTTGGATTTCCTCCTGTTCTCCGGTTTCCTCCCACAGTTCGGAGTCATACTGATAGGGAATCTAGATTGTGAGCCCCAATGGGGACAGTTATAATGTTTTTAAAGCGCTGCAGAATTAATTATATACGTGAGTATAATAAATAAATATATGATCATGCATGCATTCATCAGTAGAGTTTCCATTGGTTTCCTCTTCCACGTGCACAGGACGTCTATGATACTATTTCTTATGGGGACTTTGCTTTAACAATGGTAATGTCCCTTTGCAACTGAACTGCAAAAAAAAAAAAACAGGCAGTTAATTAGACGGCAGCCGATTTTTAGCTCGGAGATTCCTGCTAATATCTACATTGAGTCACTGGCAGAATTACCCTGCAGCGTTTCTCATTTTGTCTCTGGCTGAGAGTCTGATGTGTTTATAGCAAAACTAAGTTTCCCCAACTCGGAGTGACCTTTTACTTTAGAAAAGACATTGCTTTCTTTTGCACCAGAATGTGTATCAGCGACATCGGGTGTCTGTGTCACAGTGGCACCGGTGGGATAAGCCATTAAACACTGTCTGTTAAATTTATCTTCTATAAGTAAGAAACCTTTACACAGCGCGGCTCTGGTGCTTGTCATCCCGTGATGAGGCTGTTTACTTCCAGAAGAGTTCTGCCATCTACATTGCAAATACAACCTGCAGCTTCTTGTAGAACGGCAACTGAGGATGGGGAAGAGTAGTCGTAAAAGTTGCAACCTCGTCGTTAAGAATAGAAAGTGGGACCCGGCCCACGTAATGTCGCCTGGAGGGTCTTCAGGACAAGGTGCTGGGTCATGTGCCATCTACTCAACCCCAGTAACACAATGCATCGATTTTATCAAGAGTGTTCCTTCAGTGGCAACATGTCGCTAGAGTTTATGCAATTCCATCATCAGCATGATATTAATACCATTCTAACCATGTGGCTAAGAGTCAACTAGGCAGTGCTGGAGTGCGGAGGAGTCATAGAATCCGGATAATTAGCACTTCTAGTTTGCCTTCATAGACATCCTGATCTACAGAGCTAGTGACTTGACATGCACAGTGGCACCATGACTCCTCAGCTCTCCAGGTCCATCCAGATGACTCTTGAGTGTGTGCCATCCTCCAGTTATGGCCTCACTTTCTTTGTATGGTCTATACCCAAGTGAGATCTATAAGCAGAGTCAAGGCTCTATAAACAAAGGGGTCTGGTCTGAGATCAGTAAACAAAAGGGGTCTGGTCTTGCAGCTTTAATAAGAGGGAGAGTGGAATCTCATGTCTAAAAAACTAAGGTGGTCTAGCCTGGGGTCTGTAAACAAAGGGGTCTAGTCTGAGATTAGAAAACAAAATGGGTCTGTTTTTGAAGCTGTGATAAGAGGAAAAAGAGGGGTTTGGTGTCTTAAGCCCCCATCACACTAAGTCGAGGTCGCTAGCGAGATCGCTGCTGAGTCACAAGTTTTGTGACGCAACAGCGACCTCAGTAGCGATCTCGCTATGTTTGACACGTAGCAGCGACCAGGCCCCTGCTGTGAGATCGCTGGTCGTGTCGGAATGGCCTGGACCTTTTTTTGATCGTTGAGGTCCCGCTGGGTAGCACACATCGCTGTGTTTGACACCTTACCAACGACCTCGTTGACTACAACGTCACACAGGACGTCCCTCATCGAGGTCTGAATCGTCATAATAGCTGCCATCTGACAGGGTCACAACGACCAACGACATCGTTGTACAGGTCGCCGCATTGCTGCTGCGCCGTTGGGAAGATCTCACTGTTTGACATCTCACCAGCGACCTCATAGCGACGCAGCAACGATCCCTGACAGGTCGTATCGTTGTCGGGATCGCTTTAGCGTCGCTAAGTGTGACGGGGCCTTTAAAAACTACATGGGTCTAATCTGGGATCTGTAAACAGAGGGGGACTGCTTTGGGGTCTGTAAACAAAGGGGTCCAATCTGAGATCAGTAAACAGAGGGGTCTGATCTCACAGCTGTAATAGGAGGGACAGTGGGGTCTGGTGTCTTAAAAGCTAAACGGGTGTAATCAGTAATCCGTAAACAGAGGGGGTCTGTAAACAAAGGGGTCTAGTCTGAGATCAGTAAACAAAAAGGGTCTGGTCTGGTGGTTGTAATAAGAGGGAGAGTGAGGTCAGGTATCTTACAAAAAAAAGGGGGTCTAGCCTATAGAGGGAGTCTTAGGTCTGGTCATTCATCTATATTCAGGGTGGTCTGGTCTTTGTCCTGTATACATGGTGGGACTGTCTTGATCTCTGTGTAAAGGGCTAGGCTGGGGGAGAAGTTAAATTTAAGAGGGTCTGATCTGAGGTCTATAAACATAGAAAATGGAGTTTGATTAACAAAGGGGGTTCGGTCTGGCACCTCTACATAGAGGGGGTCTTGCGTGTCTGTTCTGGGGAGGATCTTGTCAGGGGGGTCTGCTTTCATTTTGGGATGTGCTATAGGTAGTCAGCCATGTATGCTCTTTGTGAATTAAATGACAAAGTTTTATATACTGTTTCATATAAAAATGGTGATGGGCAGGAGAAAAAAATGTAGACACAATACTTTTTTTCACACCTTTGTTATATTTTGTCAGTACATTCCAAAAAGTTGGAAAGTACAAGATAAACGATCGCGAAAACCATTGTTATGGTGCCTGGAAACATAAAGTGGGGTCCCGCCATAGAATGATCCCCAATATAAGCCTCTGCCAAGATGGGTCTCTCTTCGTTGGTTTAGGCAGTGCTTTTCTTGGCAGTGAGGGGGTGACTAAGATGATTGCCCTGATGTGTAAAAGTGAGAAAGTCAGAACATTAATATTTATCCTCAGGTTCCGTAGATTTAACATGATTTGCCTTCAGTGATGTTTTATAAAAATTTGATTCACGGTGGTACTGAGCCTCAGTGTAGAGAACGCTCCATCTCGCCTATTACATCTTGTGAAGATCCTTCCGAAAGAAAACCGCACCGATTTTGCTTAGCTTGCTGATTTTCATTGCAAGTGAGATAAAGTTTTGGCAATCTTGCATTAACAAATTTGTGTTGTCAAATGTCGGAGACTGTATGAATTGCAAAGCAAATCCTTAGGGCTTAGTGGGAAAACAGCACAAACAATACTAATTTAATTCTCAATTGGATGGCAATGCCTATTAAGACTTGTACACATAATAATATCTCAGCTGCTGAGCAAGCAGACTAAGTAGGTCTGAAAATTACATTAATAGTATAAAAAAACACTAAATGAATTCATGCAAAAAAATGTCTCCACTTTATTGAGAAAACCGGAAGATAACCTAATATACAACCACTATAGAGCCAAGTGATTCCTAACTTAAAGGGATATTCAACCAGAAATAAATATTCATCATGGTATTTCCTAACTAATTTAGGAAATTAATATACTATGGAAGATTGGTCGGTTAATGTACTACGCTATTTCCATGGTATCTGTCTTTATGCTAGGATGCAATTTTGTATGATGGCAGTAATAGGCTTTGCTGTGTGCATGGTTTGTATTATAAGCTTTTTATATCCATAAAACTTTATAAAACACTATTTTTTTGCATTGATTTATAAGTAATCCATGGAACAGACCTTTCTGTTGACTGCAGGCTTGTGAACTCTCACAGCGTGCACAGTGCACACTGTCAGGATTCTCCAGTGCCGGCTGCTCCCCATTATCTACAAGGAGAGGGCAGTACTCTGCCTCTCCCAAATTAATACCCATCACTGTGGGTTTCCTACCATTTGTTTTTTACACTAGGCACTTTTGAAGCACTGAGGCACTTTTTGTTTTATGGAATTGGGAGCAATGTGGACCTCATGATTCTCTCTCTTTTTTGTTCCCCCGAGCTAATACACTCCCCTGAATGCATCTCGTTACTGAGAAAATAAAAGTGTCAGGAGAGATTTTGTATTACGGGTCACATAATTTGAGAGCCACACTTGGGTACTACTCTGGTTAGGGCAGGAGCAACTACAGAGGGCATGACAGGGCAAATAGGTCGAACATACTACTCTAAAACATCTACAAAGTCCCTTTGAATTCGACAACCCTTCAAGGCTCAAATGGGTGAAATCGACACTTTTTTCCCAACCTTCTATGCACTGGGACACTTTATCGTCTTGGCCTGCTTTACCCTATCATGGTACATATTATTGAAGTGGCCTAACTTGAGGTGGCCATTGCTTCTCAGTTTGGATTAGTGGTCTTTTGTACCCTTGTGATTTATTTGTGAGACTCCCTGTGACCCTCCTAGAGAATAATTTTAGTCCAAGTGTGGACCTTGAGCCTATCTTGTTATACTGACTAGGTTTTGTTTTAATGGCTTCACATTATTAAAAATTCTGTTTTATATGAGTCTTTCCATGCTGTATAATACCATTATTCAGAAAGAGAGGACCTGCAGCACAGAGCAGGTGATTTAGCTATATTGTGAGTACACTTCCCACCATATCTAAGACAGGAGAACTCAAACATGATTCCCTTTTGTTATGAGGTGTCACGTCCCCCTGGAAGACCTAGAGTTAAGGTACCGTCACACTAAACGACTTTATAACGATATCGCTAGCGATCCGTGACGTTGCAGCGTCCTCGCTAGCGATATCGTTTAGTTTGACACGCAGCAGCGATCAGGATCCTGCTGTGATATCGCTGGTCGGAGCTAGAAGTCCAGAACTTTATTTGGTCGTCAGGTCGGCGTGTATCGTCGTGTTTGACAGTAAAAGCAACGATGCCAGCAATGTTAAACATGGAGCTAACGACCTGTGAGAACGATAAGTGAGTCACCGTTACGTCACAGGATCGCTCCTGCATCGTTCTGGAGCTGCTGTGTTTGACATCTCTACAGCGACCTAAACAGCGACGCTGCAGCGATCGGATCGTTGTCTATATCGCTGCAGCGTCGCTTAGTGTGACGGTACCTTTACTTGATCATGTAGGGGAATTAATCACAGGGCTTCTTTAGAGATGGTGTGATTTGTGTCCCATATTAATTAAATGGATTTTGTTTCCTCTGGTGCTGAAGAGGTTAATGACTCTTTCTATGCCAGTCAGAAACATTCAGCTTCATTTCATCTGCTTCTGCTCTGGTCATTATTACCTTTTCCTATATAAACTGGTCAGACCTTCTTGTCCTTGCCTGTAAAAGATTTGTCTTCCTGTGTTGTGTGCTAAAGCTAAGTGGTTGGAGTAGAGTTGTTGTAGAAGTGTTCTGTGGTCTGCCGTCGTACATGTGTGTTTATCTCGTGGGCCCTGTTCCCTTTTAGTTTATTTCTTCCTGTTCTATCCTCTTCCCTATTGTTGGCTAATACTTTTGTATGACAGAGCTTTTCTGTTATCCCTGCTTTATTTTTGTGTCTTGTTTATGTTACACTTATGTCCCATGCCTTGTGGGGTGTAGGAGGGGATAGATCAGGGTTTAACAAGAGCATAGTAAGTTCAGAGACTCGGACCTCTCTACCTTCAAGAGTACCCTCTGGACCGGGATAGTTAGGGTCTCAGCTCCAGGGACAGTTTGAGGCCCCCTTCCTTACCAAAGACCATCACAGTGTGACACCCATGTTTTGAACCACTGCCTATAAGAACAGTTACATAGAAGCCTTAGGCACTTCTGATCTAGAACACAGAATTGACAATTACAGATGTGTTCATCCTTGCAGTTCCTCTCATACAAAAATGGATTATAAATTATTTTTTTAGAAATCTTTAACCGGCCCATTTTGGATTATTTAGATCACAATCCCATTGGTTGTAGACTAATAATGGCGGTTCTCCTAGTGCTGTAATCATCTCGAATGAGGAGAAATATATCATCAGGTCACCTTCCCTCAGCCGAGCGGCTCCGGCCCAGCAATGCACTGGTTAATTCTATTCTGGTTAACACTGCATTTTACAATAAAAAGTTGCGGAAATAGATAAGGGAGCAAGGGGCCAGATTCATTACACTCAGAGAGTGTGTGCATCAATGAGTTTGATCACTCAGAAAAGCAGCAATCATCTTTACTACGCTCGGGTTAAAAAGGCAACCGATACTGGAAAGATTCGTTTTGCAAATGCATTTTTATTTTTATTAGTATGGAAATGAGCAATAATCTTGGAAATTAACCATTTAAGCATTATTCAAATTGAAAAGAGCTTTTTTTTTCAAAGCGATGAAAAGACCTGCCTGCGACACTTCGGAAGCAAAAGATGGAGAAAGGAACGATTTACCTAATTATCCGACATTTGCTGAAAGGAATAAAAGTCGGATACTGAAAATGCACACTACTCATGGAGATGGCAATGATTTTAGAATTAGAAGCAGAACATATATTTTAGAACTAGGAACATGAGAAATAGCACACACTAATGTTTGCACGTAGCGTAAATGCGTGTTTTGCTTCTTTTTTTTTTCAGAAAATCTGCAAAGTTCAATAAGATTTCATGTAAACTCCTTCCCACTGTGCATCTGGACACGCTATTAAACTGCAGTTTTTGGCCACATTCACATGTAGCATAAATACTGTTTTTTTCTGCTGCTTTTTAATCTCCTTGTTTTCTGTAGGTGAAGGCACCATAATACACAATAACAATATTCTCTGAATATTACGTTTTTTGCTGCACTTTTTTGTGGGTTTTCCCCTTTACAGTGGCATATAAACGTTTGAGCACTCTCTGGTGCTGGTGCCAGGAGCAGGAAGTCAAGTATGCGATTTGCATACATCCAGACTAGACTGTTATGACCCCAATGGCAGAGGGTCTCAGGAATAAATACCAAGTCTGCAAACACAAAAAAAACAGCTCATAGGGCAGTGGTAACTGGGCTGACCATATATCTAATCCTAGCACCACAAATAGAAGTAGCCGGGGAACGTGCCTACGTTGGTTCTAGACGTCTCGCGCCAGCCGGAGAACTAACTAACCCTAGAAGGGAAAAGAAAGACCTTTCTTGCCTCCAGAGAAAAGACCCCAAAAGTTGGATACAAGCCCCCAACAAATAATAACGGTGAGGTAAGAGGAAAAGACAAACATAAGAAGGAGCTAGGTATTTAGCAAAGAGAGGCCCACTAGCTAATAGCAGAATATAGTAAGAGCTTCCAGCAAGGTCAGAAATCACATTTAGTACAAGCTGGACAAAAATAGTAGCAAAGCAAGTAACTCAAAAAACAAAGAAGCAAGACTTAGCTTAATTTTGCAAGAGCCAGGACCAGCAGACAGGAGCAACAGAAGGATCTGATTACAATGATGCCAGGCACTGGACTAAGGATCCAGGAAGTTAATATAGCGACACCCCTGGACTAACGACCCAGGTGAGTGCCAAACAGAAAAAAGACAATCCCAGAGTCATACCACTAGTGACCACAAGAGGGAGCCAAAAAGTCTAATTCACAACAGTAGACGTGTCAGGCTGCGTGCACGTCTAGTTGGCATGTGACTGCATGTATGCAAATTGCCTTCTCCAGATGCTGGCACCAGATTATCCTGACAGCACGTACACTGCAGTCTTGTACTCCAAAGCTGGACAAGCCATCCAAGTATTGGTCTTTGGTTGTATGAGTGACAACCACCGGCAGAAGCCTGTAGAGCACATTGAGGTTTGTCACCTTGCATGGATGTGTAACAAACAAAACTATGAAAAGATGGGTGGAAAAGCATAAATCCCAAAAAAACTACCATTAGTTGTTGTCAGAGTGTAAAACACACCCATTTATGAGGCCAATTAATCCCTTTATATAAAGAAATATATCATTTTCAATAATATTCAGTGCCAGAGAGCGTTACTTTAATTTCCTCCTCATTTTATGAGTTATTTCCTATGACATTAGTAGCCTATCTCCATAAAAGCCGTCCCCAGTGTCTGCCTAAGACCTGCCCTTCCCTTCCAGTAGCCGGCAAGTCCTGTCTCCAGGCTGTTTTCATGGCGTAACAATAATTTAACTAACACTGCTAAGATCATTATCAAGTTTAATGACACTTAAAGTCATAATTCTTCTTAATTATGTTTGAAGACTTATTACTAATTACAAGGTGACTGATACTAGATGTGGGAACTATGTAGTGTGGTCACCTCTTCATATCCTTGAAGTGCTCTGTTTGTAGACATGGATTTCTGAAACCATCAATTTACTTAAATCGTAATCTCAGCTTTTTTTTTTCTCCAACCAATATTTGACTTTGTAATACATGGAATACTATTGCATATGATATATAGTGAAATTATAGATTATACCTTAATCTTCCTATTATATATCTAGCCACAAAATTTGGTCAAAAGTATTGGGACTAAAGATAAGCAAATCTACAAACCGGTTAATTTGGTTTAAAAAAAGATACATGTCCATCAAGTCCAACAATTATTTTCGCATTGGACGAATTGAGGAAATATATGGCCAGATAATCTCTATTTTGGTGGATTCTAAAAGGCCTGCAACTGGTTAAAAATACTCTTCTATTCAAATCTCTTCGTTCCTTTCCATACCTGGCCTGGATACACCAGTTCTCCTACCGGTTCTTCTATCTTCTTTCTACCTTCTATATTCTTTTACATGGGGTTTTACATAAACTAGGCCCATCAACATGTGACGGCCAAAAACACCTTTTGACTTACGTATTACTTTTTCTGTTACATGTGTTAAATGGAGGCTGCAAAATGTGGTTGAGCATAGCCTAATTGGGGGTGAGCTGAAATCACCCTAAATGTACAATAAGAAGATGAGCCAGTCTTTACTACAACCAGAGCATTAGGTTCTGTTAGGTTCTGTTTGCTACCTTAATGTTCCAGCCATTTCTAAATAGTTCAAATTCTTTGCTCCAAAACGTAATGAAAAAATTACAGTCCTGGTACATCAAAGTAATACTCGATCTTACCTATGTGTTTCAGACTAAAACTAAGTCTTTAATCATGCATGAACATTCAACTCTTTTAATTGAAGAAATGGCTGCAATATCCTTTATTGCTGATTACTCTTTGGCCACGTCGGGCAGGATTGGTATTTCATTGCCAAAGATCTTCGAAAGCCTCAATTAGGGTGTTACGCGTTTCATAAAAAAAACGAACTCCTTGATCATGGATGATCATTGAAATATTTTAATTGAAGAAATGGCTGGAATATCCTTTATCCCTGATTACTCTTTGGCCACATCGGGCAGGAGTGGCGTTTCAGTGCCAAAGATCTCTGAAAGCCTCAATTACGGTGTTACACGTTTTTGACTAAAACTAAGTCCTTAATCACGGATGATCATTGAACTGTTTTTGTTGAAGAAATGGCTGGAATATTCCTCCTTCTCGTTGATTACTCTTTGGCCACATCAGGCAGGAGTGACGTTTCAGTGCCAAAGGTCCTCAAAACCCTTAGTTAGGGCGTTACTTGTTTCATAACAAAGGCTAACTCCTCAATCATGAATGATCATTGAACTATCTTAATTGATGAAATGGCTGGAATATCTGTTATCGTTGATTACTCTTTGGCCACATCAGGCAGGTGTGGCGTTTCAGTGCCGAAGATCTTCGAAAGCCTCAATTAGGGTGTTACTCGTTTCATAAAAAAGCTAACTCCTTAATCATGAACGATCATTAAAATATTTTAAGAAACGGCTGGAATATCCTTTATCGTTGATTACTCTTTGGCCACATCGGCCAGGAGTGGCGTTTCAGTCCCCAAGAGCCTCAAAAGCCTCAATTAGGGTGTTACTCGTTTCACAAGAAGACTAACTCCTTAATCATTGAACATTGAACTATCTTAATTGAAGAAATGGCTGGAATATCCTTCAGTGTTGATTACTCTTTGGCCACATTGGGCAGTAGTGGCATTTCAGTGTCCTGAAAAGCCTCAATGTACACAGATGCTTGTAGACATCTTGGCATCTAGGACCCATGGTACATGCCCTGAGTATGGTTCCGCCTTGTGTTCTGCACAAGACACCTGTAGGGAAATATCGGAGTATTTGACCTCCTTGCAGCTCTAGATGGTTATGATAGGAATTATCTACTTATAAAGTGAGTTATTCTGAGATTACTTCAGGAAATTGCTCGTAAGACAGTCCCATATTTTAATATTTAAAGCAACTCCAACTCAGAGCCTCACATTTATTGCAATCGTTTAGTCATATAGCAATGCTAGACTAAACCTGTATTAGTTATGTGCAGACATAACCGACGTCTCACTTTATAAAAGTCATTTGCTTGCTAAAATAGGTGATTTCATGTTGCAAATATTCTAAAAAATAAGCTTTCACTAAAGATACATAATGTTAAAAATAATATAGCCTCCGGTTGTAAGAGCGATAAAAAATCGAATGGCTTTACCTAGTAACTTGGATTTAATTCATCCATCAGTTCCCCCAGAAAATCATCCTGAAATATGCATTTTATTTTGCAGGAAAAGACACGCAGGCTCAGGTGCGATCGCTCCCTATGCCTCATTTTAACATATAATTGGACAATATTTTTTACTGCCGTTCTGCATGTTAGAGCGTGTCATGCAGACTAGTGTTCTAGAAATATACAGCATGATTCGTTCATTGTAAGTGGTTGCATATTTTACCCAAAGGCTAATAGTAATGGCTTTAGACAGAAAATGTCTATATAAATCAATAAAATGGGAAAAATGTGGAAAAAAATATTACAATATAAGAGGTATCTCTATATCAGCTATAAATCCCTAACTGAGCAAATACAATGATGGGGCAGCATTTAGTGATGTGACTTATAGGGTTAATTTATGCTGTTTTAGGAAGCTTCTGTGATTGTTTGCCTAGGGATAGGTATTTCATGCTAGCCTTGAATTAGTTTATAATATTCAGCAGAGAATCAGTTATCAACGCCATCTTTATGACCTTCTTTTACGACAAACTCAACTCCATCTGCAGAAGGGACAAATTGGAAAAAGTAAGGGAAATGAAAGGGACTTTGTCACCAAACGTTTGAACCCTAAAATATGTTTGATAATTAAGTGGATGCCATTATACACAATAGATATCCCCAAGTTCTGAACAGGGATCGGGGCGTAAGCTGCTATGTGTGTGCGTGCAGAGGTAACAATCCCATCTGGATCCTGGTGCCTAAAGAATCTCAAATGTGCCCTCTGCCAGTGTTGTAAATGGTCTCGGGTAGGTGTGAGTCCAGTTATAGATTTTGCATTGGAGCTTCAAGTTAGCCTCAGTATTTGATTGTCTGGTGGCCATCACATATAATGGATAGTCTCGACTCTCTCTAAAACCTGTAGGCTAAGCTTGCCGGTCAAACCCTTGGACGTGAACTATTTCCTTCCACGGTCCAAGTCAAAGTGTTTTCAAACTGCTGAGACTTTAAGACTGATTTGATCACTCAAATAGGTTAATTTAGAGATAAAGTATAGCATTACCAATAGTGGATGTCACTCTTCATTTTTTGTATGCAAAGAAATAGGATTTTTAGGAAACCAACTTCCCACCACCAGAGGTCTCAGAATAGGATTGTGACAGTCATCTCCACACTCCCTAAATATAATCCTAATGCAGTAGTTATCTTAAGGATGAGCTTTACTTTGAGCTAATCATCAAAAATATGCATTGTCCAATTAACATTCCACTGACTGGTTGAAGAAATCAGCTGCTTCCATCACAGGATGATGACCAATGCAAAGACGATTTGTGACTCCACCAACCACAAGTCAGTTCTATGTCTAAGGGCTCATGTAAATGTCTGTAGATCATGGATCCCAATGCACTGACTGTCCATGGATCTCCTGACCGGAGAATGACTGTTTCATGCATTTCAATAAGGCTGTCAAACTTGGGTTGGGAGAGCCGCGGCCAGTCAGGGCATTGCCGTTCATGATCGGACCGAAATCCACAGATGTCCAGCATGAGCCCTAACCATGTAGAATGGAGTTTGAGTCAAGGGCACTACAGATTGGTTACCCGTTCTTCATGTTGTGATGACAGTTGACCTGTCCACTTTGTATCTCCTTGGATCTTACTTGTATCCTGCTCAACAATAATCCTTGGGATATTTGAGCCTTCTATATACCGGACTAGCACAACGTTTAGGTGCCGCATGTTTTAGGTGGTAAGAGTTGCCAATGTATTTTTCTCATTTTTTTAAGGAAAGAAACGCAGACTCTTGTAACTTCTTGGACTGTATTGAAGGCACATTTCTCTTGCTTTTATTTTCCCCTTGTGAATAAACAATAGAAATATCTTAAGCTCAGAAGCTCATTGACTTGTTTGTTACCAATAAACTGAAGACAATTAACAGAGAGCAGAACTGTTAATCTGTGCCGGAACAGCATTTGTTTCAATTATAGTTGTCCTGTCTTCACTTATATACAGAACTTGCTGAATATACCCATAAACCGTGCAGGGAGCCCACCAGGCAACTCGCAGAACAACTTCAGGGGGATGGCAAAATTCAACCTATTCAGGCTTCTATTCTAGTCTATAGGGGGCAGGATGAGAATATTTTCTGCAGAACTTCTAAAGATAATCAACATTGTTTTCTGATGGCCTCAGAGGTTGTCAGTAGTTTATTTGGGACCAGAACAGTTGTCACCTCCTTCCCCAGCAACTTATGAGGCATAAAGGGGCATTGGATCTAAAATATCAGTATGGAGCTTTATTTACTTCATTCCCAAATGTTATGATTGTCCTGCTCATTACTCTGTTACTTTGTTAGTTTATTTGTTTTATTTTGTGGCCTTTTGATTCTTTGTATTACAGCATTTAAAGGGGTGTTTATAACTTCGAAAGTTATTTTACTGATCATTGGGAACACTACCAGTCCCGGGAACTTGAGCTTCAAAGATCCTTAGAATTAGAAAATATTTGTATCCCCTTTGAAGAAAATAATTTTGGAACATTTTTTCTTAGCCTTCTGGAAAGATTTGAATAAATTGACAAGTGGGCATTACCATTCTTCTTGTCAATAGGGATGGTCCTAGCCCTGATTGGACACTGTGGCTAGGCAGAGACACCCCTTGGATAGCCACACCCTATACTTGTCAGTCCATATGGTTGGTAAGTAGGTGGTCCACAGGAGGTCTCCAGTGTTCTCATCTATACAAAATTGCCCTGTTTACATCAATATGAGTTTTATATCATTTTCTTACTGCAAACACAATTTAGGCGTTAGTGATAGTGGACAAAAAGGGGTGGCTTATCTGCTAATATGAAGAACAGCAATAGTACAATGTGTTCCTCTAAGCACTTTCTTTATTGCACAGCATAATGAACTGTTTCCAAAAGCGCAGTAAATAGAGGAAAATGGCTTAAAAAGACCCATAGTTATGTAGGAAAGCTGCCTTATAGCCTATAAATGTATGATTTCTATCTTTCTGCTATCTCTTTTCCAGTACTCTCACTCAATTGTTTATTTTCTTAATGTGTTTTAATGCCATTTAGTCTGCATATTTAAGTACCCGCATTAGCATGCACAGCGATTACAATATTATGCACCTGGAAATGAGCAAGTGCCTAGTAATCAAAGTCTGCACAAATTGATTTTTTTTTCCTTTTTTCCATAAAAAGGTTACTGACAGTGTTGTGAAAATACGAGTTATGCCAGTCTACACAAGCAGCGTACCCTTCAAATACTAATGATGGAAGATGAAGGCTGGAGAATGGAAATGTTCATGTAGGGTTTAATGAAGAACGAGCACACATGGAAGTATTGATGAACACACCTTAATCACAGATTTTAGGTTTCTCATTCAGTTTAATTTCCCCCGGTGTATAACATCCAGTCTGTCACCTCCGGGATATAACATTTGGACCCTACTCCCCAGTGTATAACATCTGGCCCCTCGCTCCCCGGTGTATAACATCTGGCCCCTTTCCCTCCCCCCAGTATGTAACATCCGACCCCTCAATGTATAAAATGCAGCTCCTTGCCCCTCGTGTATAAAATCCAGCCCCTAGCCCCTCGGTGTATAAAAATACAGCCCATCACCCCTGTTGTATAGCATCCAGCCCCTCACCCCCCAGTGTACAACAACTGGCCCTATCGTCTGCCTTTACTAAAGTGTGATTGAATGGCTGGTAGTGCAGAGCTCACTGATACTAGTGCTGTCCCATAATAGGGGCCACTGGTATAACAAGTTCATTCATGACATTTCTTAATTTCCCTAAATCTTCCCCCATTACCTGTGAGTGATACTATAGAAAAATGGAAGGAGCCACAGCAACTCAGCCCCGTAGAGAAGACCCTGTAATCTTACAGAGCGGGGGACTGAGTGCTGAGGAGCAGAGGGCACTACAGTCACCAACGCTTTGCTGATTCCATAATTGCAGAGTGCAGACCTCCTCTGGTATTATCATCAGCACAAACACTGCACCCCGCCATGGCCGAGCAGCCGCTTGCAGCCTCACATCATCAAGCACAATTCCGAGATTTGCATGGAGTGGTGTAAATCCGCCATCACTAGACTCTGGAGGAGACATGTTGTGGGCAGTGATGGATCACACTTCCCTATCAGGCATGTGATGAATGAGTCTGGGTTTGGTGAATGTCAGGAGATCATTACCTGCAGACTGCATTGTGCCAGCTGTACAGTTTGGTTGATAAGGGATAATGGTATGGGGTTAGTTTTTGAGGGTCGGTCTTAGCCCCTTAGTTCCAGTGAAGGGAATTCTTAATCCTTCACCACATATGATATTTTGGACAATTGTAGCTTTCATCTTTGTGAGAACAGTTTGGTGAAGGCCCTTTTCTGCTACCCATGACTGTGCCTTGAACACAAGGTCCATACAGACACGGTTGGTGGAGTTTAGTGGAAGAACGTGGCTGGACGAACAGAGCCTGGACCTCAACCACACTAAACACCTTTGGGAAGAAAAAGAGTGAAGATTGTGAGCCCGACCTCTCCCCAACATCAGGGTCTGACCTCACAAATGTTCTTCTGGATGAAAGGGCAAAATATTCCACAGACACATCCAAAATATTGTAACAATCCTTCCAAGAAGAGTGAAAACTGCTAAGATGATGGTGGTGGGGGGTACCAAAACCAAAATAATGCAGAGAGATTTACAATGGCCATAAAAAGCTCCTATGGGTGTAGTGTTGAGGTGTCCTAACACGTTTCTCTATATAACGTGTCTAAATATGGCTCTTGTAAGATTGGAAATCATTACAGAAGTGTAAACAGAGACTAAGATGCATAATTCATGGAGCAAAAAAATAAATAGAAAAAACGGACCCATACACTTATTTATTGCAATTATTGAAAATTGTAAATTAATCGATAAATAAATGGATCGTGGTGAATTGTAATATATCATGAGGGAACTGTCAGGATTCAATAGGATTTACTTGACAGATCTGTCATATTCCTCTTGGGTCCTATAAAATCAGAATGTAGCATGACTGTAAATTTCACTTAAAAGCTTACACACCCCACACACCCACCCACACACCCACCCACCAACAATGACCATAGCCTATCTTCTTGTCTAGTAAGTTTTCTGCAGGTTGTTAATAATCAGAATTCTGTAACAAAATGCCCTATTCTACCATACACAAAAAAGGATGAGATACGTGATGGGGACATGATAGAAAGATTTGTCCTTGCAGATCAAGAAGGATCATGATGGATCATAACAGATCAGGATAGATCATTGTAGATCTTGAGTGATCTTAGTGGATTATAAAAGATCAAGATGGATAATAGCATATCATAACATGTAAGGTTCAACGCTTTACATCTGGTTTTATGGTAGTTATTTACAACAAAAATATTTCAAGGCACCACCAAAAATATTAGAATACCTAAACAAAATTCAATAGGGTCCATTAAGGCTCATTAGAATGAGCCTTCTTTGTAGTAGAAGTAATAAAAATAAATATAAAATAATATAAATAATAATAATAGTAATAATACATTTAGTAATTATTATTATTTCATATGATATTCTTATTCTTTTTACTCTTCTAATTATTATTATTATTATTATTATTATTATTATCATCATTATTAATATTATTATTATTATGTTGCTGTTGTTTCCTTTTTTCTTTCCTTTTTATACTATTATTTTTTTGAGCATGCAAATGTTATGTAATTATCTTTCTTCGTATTATTATTATTATCAGTAGTAGTAGTAGTTTTACTATTATTATTATTAGCAGTATTTTGTATGATATTCTTAGAATTTTTACTCTATTATTATTATTATGTTTAGCATTATTATAACTTTTATTATTATTTTAGTATTATTACTTTTATTATTTTAGTATGCAATATGCATTTATTTATTCATCTTACTATTATTGTTATCAGTGTTACTATTATTTTGTTTAGTTTTCAACTTTATCTTTTTCTTAATATGCATATTTTGTTTCTTTTCTTAATACTGCTATTATTATGACATTTTATATTCTTTTTACTCTTTTTCCTATCATTATTATTATTTGTCTATGTTTCTCATTGTTTTTTGTCCATTCAGAAGTGTTTTTCTTCTTAAAATTGGACAAATTATACTTCTAAAATGATAAGCAGACCTATATGATGGGATTGCAAAAAGCAATTAAGTAGCTGGGGGTCTCCCGTGCCTCCTGAGCTGCGCTGGATTGAGGTTACGATTCAGTTATGGCAGGCTGGAGTCTCAGCCTGCGCTCTGGTAATAGAAGAGGATGTGACAGTATTGTAAAAATAGCTGAACAAACAGCATGTCTGGATATCAAGGTCAATGTGAGCGCCCCTTACCCGGCACAAGATGTGAGGCCCATATGATCTGCCGGCACTCTGGAGATGTATGGATATGAGATAGATATGGATCTTCTATGTATGCACAAGTCAATAGGTATAAATATATATTTCACCCTTGATGATTGCTTTTTCTTTTTAACTTCTCCCACTTTTTTATTGCTCCACTTTTTTTTTGCTTATTCTTTTTCCTCGGGAGGATAGAGGCCTCGCTAAAAATAAAAAATGGCTGTGTCTATATTTCATTTCTTTATATAAGCCTGACAAGGTATTTATGACCTATACCAGATAGATGACATAAGCTGTCAAGGAAAAAACCTGAAGGATGTATGATGCTTTTACTTTCGCTGCCCTGACGCAGCGCTGCTGGTACTTATAACCTATCAACGGCCAAACCAAAAAGTGCAGCTCAAATATTACATTGCAGCACTGCAAATATTACTAAATGTAGGTACAAAATGGGGGTTATCCTGTACTGCAAAGGTGGGAAAACCTTGGCCTTTCTGGATTGTATAGACATGTAGTCCAAAACTAACCACTAGATATAAGATAGATAGAACTACAGGATGGTAGTGGGGCGGTTTGCTCCCTCCAGCCGGGTCTTACAAGTGGCCCATGGCCACAGATTCCATTTAAAAACCATGCAGTAAAGGATTTGGGTGTGTCAGTGTTTGTTTGCAAGCGACAGTGCTGGTGTATCTGCAACAGCCGGCTTGTCTGAGGTAACACAGAGCCGAGAGAAGCGAATGCCCGAAATCCCTCAGCGTGACTTGGTGGTGCAGTCGCCCACAGCAAGCGGTCTCGGATATGGACAGTTTTGATGCCCCGGCTGCGATCCGGAGGATACCGCATGCTTTTCATTTTGTGTGAGTTTTGGACATTAAATACGTTTGTTTTGAACTTTCCTGGGTCACTGCCTCATTGCTTCATGGTGTGCACTCGGCTGAACTACAATAGATAGATAGATAATTGATAGAGAGATAATAGATAGATAGATATATAATAGATAGATAATAGATAGATGATAGATCTATAATAGATAGATAATAGATAGATAGATAATAGATAATAGGTAGATAGATAATAGATAGATAATAGATGATAGATAGGTGATAAATGATAGATAGATTATAGATAGATAGATAGATAGATAGATAGATAGATAGATAGATAGATAGATATGGTAAATAGATAGTGCTTAATCTTGGTGTTTGTTTCTTCTTCTACACAGCCAGTGGTGTAACTTGAAACTCTTGGAAGCCAATGTAAAAAATCCAACAAGGTCCCCACCTCTCACGGATCTTTGGTAAATAGACTTTTTGGGTGACTGCAATCCCTTCATCCATTAAAGTTAGCTCAATTGATTATTCAAAGAAACTTGAAATCAAATTAGGGAACCTCTAGATGCCCCTTTTGAGCGCTGAGACCCTTAAAAGCACCATTGCTACATTGTGCCATTTACTGAGTCCAGTAACCACAGCACACACAATAACCAGGGTCTGATTCTCCATTCCCGAATATTGGAGTAAACTTCTGGACTCATTAATTATGGCACATAATCTACGAATCATAATGAATGACGAATAACTAGCAGTGGGATTGTTACATGTGGCACATAAACCGCACTGCCCTTTTCTAACTTATCAGGATAATGGATCGTCAATATCAGGAATCCCCATGTGGTAGAAAGGAAAGCGCTGAGCTGCGGGGAATAGACTTGCTGATTTAGCATTGTATCATAAGGTTCTAGACATTATACTCATCATGAACGTACTTAACAGCATATTAACCACTAATTGCAAATGTCACTGTCTCTCAAGGCACGAGCATCTCTCACTGCACTGATGCACAACTCACACTTACAGCAGTAACAGGGAAATTAAACCTAAAATACAAATTGCGCCGACATAAAAAAGTGCCCTATAGAATTCTCCACCCGGCAACTAAGTTATTCAGTTGTGAACTATTCAGCAACTCTGGGGGGGCACAAATTTCTATATTTAATTACAAGCCAAAATGGAGGAGGGGGAGTCAAGGGCCAATATTTTACAAGGTGAAAGAGCAAGGTGAAGAAGAAGACCAGCAACCCGATGGCTTGATATTATTGAGATGACGGTGGAGAAGACCCTGGTGGACCTATCTAGGCTTGATCTTCCTACAGATCGCTCATCCATTAAGTCGCCTTGGCTCGAGAACGAGCAAAAGACTGTTATAAAAAATACTATATGTATGTTGTACTATACATCAGGGCTTTTGTTAAATTTAATCTCTCATTTATTTTATTAAGCAATTTACAAAAATGAATATTTAGAACTTTTTGTCATTACTATACCCTCACCTCAGAATTCCATAGGTGAAGTTTTCTTTATTTATATATACGACAATAACATAATGATCAAAATCTTAACTGCATATGTATGAAGAATAATATTCACTCAATGCACTTTATCATGATGTGCTGATCTATGGGAACAGCATGGTTACAACAAAGAAATGCCAACTTTCCAGGTTTGTGCCATCTGTTCAGCACAGGGCACCACACTGTCCTGCAGTTCAGGGCAACCTCATCCCTTCAAATACAATTTACAGTCAACTGGCTGATTATCAGTGAGTACAGACAGTCACCATGCAGGGGCTACATGTGCAGATCAAGCAGAATCTGCAAGGTTTACACTGCATATTATTATCATACAGTACATATTATTAAAGGTGTTGTCAGACCGTAAAATTATTTTTTACTCCCCAGCTACAAATCTTTTTATAATAACAATACCTTTACATGGCCAGTTCCCTACTGGGAAATCAGCATTTGAATTGATATGCAAATAAGGCTGAAGAGCTATGGTAGATCCGAAGCCTCTTGCCATGCGTTTGGATTCGAACCCTTGAGCCTGTGCTTTGTTGGCTTCTCTGTCCACTAAGCAACCTTTTCTCTGGGTGTTTATCTTCTGTTATCCTTGCTTCAGTCTTTTTAGGGTAACAGGTGAATTCATTTATGCATTTGTCTGCCCTATCACCTTTCGGGTGCGGCTTTATATACTTTCCCCTCGCTTGTATTTCCTGCTGGTGATAGTCTAATTTGGATATCCAGCCACACTGCTGTAGTCTAAGCCAGTCAGTGAAATAATCCATAGCTACTCTTAAATATCTGTCCTTAGAAACACTCAATAGTTTATGCCACTCTGTTCTCAAATATATCACAAACAGTTCTGATTCTTCCACAATGCATTACTCTAAGGACAGGTGCAGATGTCTGTAGGTTCTCTCATCCGACAGAATCGGGTCAATTACGCTAATCACACTATCAGCATAGTGCGATCTGGTTTTCTCAGATGGGGAGAAGATGGAGAAAAAAAATTCTCAATCTTCTCCATTAAGTAAATTCATGGAACTCGGACTAATCTCAGCCGTCATCCGAGAGCAGTCCGATGGTTTTGGTGGACTTATTTACTTTCATGGCCAAGTGTGATCCGAATATCAGATCAATCTAGACCAGTGTTTCACAAACTCCAGTCCTCACGGACCCCACGGGTCATGTTTTCAGGATTTCCTTAGTATTGAGCAAGTAGTGGAAGTATCATCAAGGCATCAGGAATTGTCTCACCTGTTCAACACTATGGAAACCCTGAAAACATGACCCGTGGGGTCCGTGAGGACTGGAGTTTGGGAAATACTGATCTAGACCATGTTCACCAACGTTAGTCCGAGTGCCATCCAGTGTTTTGCCAGATTGCACTCGGACCGAAAATACAGTGGTCTGCACCAAGCCTAAGAGCGAACCTGCTTTGTCCAGATTCAACCTTAGTCATTAGTAGAGAAAAAAAAAACCAACGTCTTACAGTAAACTACTGCAAGAATGAAATGTTATGAAATGAAATATACTCAACATTTTATGCAAATGAAAGGAAAAATGGATTCTTCCTTTAAGTATTCTTAGTGCATGGGTTGACCTTGAGACTAGTCAATGCAATTAACGAGGATGCCAATATTATGGTGCCAAATGTGTCCACTGTGATCCTCAAACGCCAAGCAGTACATCAACCAGGTCTATGTTTATGTTTTTTTCAGATCCCTCTCTGTCATAACCAACTACTTTAACTGCATCTATGGGAAGTGGTTATCACCTATGCAGCAAAAGGTTATTCATCAAATAGAGTTATTATCTCACTTGTGAGATCATATCACTTTGGGTTGTGTTGCTCGAAGGGCTGATTTATCGAGGAACAACTTATTTTAGACACTGATGAATCCACCCCCGCAGAATAACACAGCGGGAACTGATGGTATCTCCTGGGAGAAACTATTGTGCATATGCCATGTGATTTACAATAGAAGGATGTTGATGTGTATAATGCTCAGCTTGCGTTCTGCTTTGTGCCTCACAGCTGTATGCTTTCGATATTGATATATACCCTATCTTGACATATTATAATTTACACTTAAATATTTTGTTTTCTGCAACATTCTTTACATTATTAAAGATGGAGTAAACAGGAATAAAATAGTGCTCCTAGTGGTCACCAGAAAAAAAAAACATAGAGGAGATATTACTGTTAATGCAATCCATTTAGTAGGAACCTTCCTTGAGTGGTACAGAACATAGCTAGATTTTGCCATGCTTAGTTAGATATGGATCTTGACATATATATACAGAAGGTGCCATTTGACCCTAACACAATGGTAGGTTGGATTTGAATATTGAAGATGTTTGATTTTTTCTTTGACCACCTATTTTTCATATAATGGTAGATATAACAGTGCCTCCACCAACCGTAGATGATGTGTCCAAAAATGCTTCACCATTGAGGTCTACCCGATTGACAACCCAAACCAATAAACTCACAAACGAAGTGCAAGAAGAAAGTTATGACTATGGATTCTTTACTGTCCAAGCAGTGTGGACTATGCATTCTCTACCGTACAAGCAGTGAGACTATGGATTCTTTACTGTACTATCAGTGGACTATGCTTTTTTCTTCAGTACAAGCAGAGGAACTATGGATTTTTTAATGTAGTGAGAATACGGAACTCTGCCTCACAACATGATATAATGGGTGAATCACTAACGAGATTCAAGGAGGCCAGGACAACTTTCTTAAAAAAATAAAATATTACAGGTTATTTGCACTAGATCCTGTGATGAGACATCGATCCAGGGAACCTTTCTGATTGTTGCGTGTTGAGTTGGGCAGACATTTTTTCCTGTAATGTGGGACAAATACCTTTTGCCTTGCTGTAGTGTAAATCAACATGTTAGGCTATAGATTGAACGTGATATACCTGTTTGTACTTGCAACCTTAATAATTAGGAAACTATTAATGGTGCACTTCCTACTACGGTTTGTAAACTGTCTTGGGCTTCATCCACCTTGTCATATTACGAATTTGTATAGGATGGTTATTGCAATATTAAACCCTAGTAGCCTTGATGGTCATTGTTTACCACTTATGATCTTACTAGTGGCTGATGATCAGAAATTTGCTTTTACCAAAGCAATCTGTTTTTTTATACATACAGTACAGACCAAAAGTTTGGACACACCTTCTCATTTAAAGATTTTTCTGTATTTTCATGACTATGAAAATTGTACATTCACACTGAAGGCATCAAAGCTATGAATTAACACATGTGGAATTATATACTTAACAAAAAAGTGTGAAACAACTGAAATTATGTCTTATATTCTAGGTTCTTCAAAGTAGCCAGCTTTTGCTTTGATGACTGCTTTGCACACTCTTTGCATTCTCTTGATGAGCTTCAAGAGGTAGTCACCGGGAATGGTTTTCCTACTATCTTGAAGGAATTCCCAGAGATGCTTAGCACTTGTTGGCCCATTTGCCTTCACTCTGCGGTCCAGCTCACCCCAAATCATCTCGTTTGGGTTCAGGTCTGGTGACTGTGGAGGCCAGGTCATCTGGTGTAGCACCCCATCACTCTTCTTCTTGGTCAAATAGCCCTTACACAGCCTGGAGGTGTGTTTGGGGTCATTGTCCTGTTGAAAAATAAATGATGGTCCAACTAAATGCAAACCCCAGATAACAAATTCAGCTCTTCTATCGCTGAATATTTGATAAAAGTCACATTGTGTCTTTAAATGAGAAAAATCTATAGGTAGCACTGATTTATCCTACGAAATAAAGTCTTAATTGTCACGCAGGCAGAAAACAGTGCGTCCGACCCAGTATTAATCTGACTGGTGCTCCCCAGCGTTCATATTTTACTCTGTATATTGATCTGAATTATTTAACAAACTCAAACATAAGAGTACAGACTAATTCTAATTTGTGTTAGTGGCTTTAATGATATAATGCTTCTAGCCTGGCGGAGTCTAAATGTTGCCATTTTTTCTCTCTGTACTTATGAAAAACGGTTTTGTGAATATTTCTTCAGGGTAATAAAAAGCCAAACATGGAAACATTAGTAAGTAAGCTGTTTAAATGATGAAACTGCTGGTCGGGCCCCTAAATGAGGGAAGAAAAAAAAATTATCGGCTAGATGAAAGTCTTGTTTTGTAAAGCTGGTGCATTGTTTAACATCAGTTATGTGTCTCTTGTTGAGCTGACTGCCACTCAGCCCCCGGGGCACACATGAAAGTTATCTCAATAAACAAAACACACACTTGCAGCATGCAGAAGGAAATGCATTATCGCTGTCCTCCTCCAGCGCTGATCTAAGGCCCAAGATCACGTTCTTTCTTCTTAGAACACTTAGAGTGAAGTAATCTGAAATGCTTGGCTGCGGATTAGGAGCTAAACATATAGTGGTTTCATTGTGATGCTGTGATGCTAGTCACTACTCATGGATAAGCCGTCTGGCTGGGTAGTCAAGAGGTCTGAGGTCAAAAGCAGAGAGAGTGCATCATAGACAGAGGGGTAAGACAAAGGCATAGTCAGGTCACAGTCTGAAATCAGAATTCCAAGAAAGTAGCTGATCACTACAAAAGGGCTAGGCAAATAGATGGTCAAGACAAGTCCTAGGTTATGCAACAAACATCAGAATACCAGACAAGGAGCACACAGCAAGCGCACACCTCATGAGACGAGCTACAATTGGCAGAAATCTAAGGCAAAGTGCTGGTTAAATAGCCAGGGAAACCTTGATCCTGATTGGATGTCTAAACTGTCACTCAGCAGCTTAGCACGCCCCAGCATCCGATTAGACGGCAAAGCTGCCCATCACCATACTGACAGCTCAGCACACCCCTGATCTAGATTGGATAGCAGAACTGTCATTCACTGAGTCCAGACAGTCAAATAGGAGGAAAAGTGACAGCTGACAGTAGGGTTTACAGCCCGGTGTCCACCACCGTCCCACTCACTTGTAGCCAGAGGTAATGCAATATGACATCAATGCACCTGGAGGCAAGGGCTCATTCCCCCTTGTGTAGAAAAATTGGGGTCAAATACTTATTTGCTAGAGATGAGCAAATCAACTCAACGCCTATCGAATTTTTAGGACTTTTTCCGAACCTGATGAATTTGAACAATGTGGGAATCACATTGCAATAATGGCCTAAAAAAAGCCATCACTATTTTATGTGTTGGAGAAAGTTGCATTAGGAATAGAAGGATGACATGACCTTAGGCACGGCCTGGTGGGATTCCTTATATTTTCTTACAGCTATCACATCACTTGGTATAACGCAGTTAATCAGGATGGACTATAAGAGCCTGTAATGTTGTGCTGGAGAAAGATGTCATCAATACCATGGATGGCAAGAAGACAAAAACAAACCAATTTTGGAACAAATGAAGCCAGACATGTCACTCGAAGCAAGGATCACCAATCTATAACTTGTCTACTTTGGACACATGATTCGAAGAGAGCAATCACTGGAGAAGTACATCATGGTCAGAAGAATTAAAGGAACAAGGTGAAGAGGAAGACCAGCAACCCGATGGATTGATACCGTTAAGATAATGGGGGAGATGACTCTGGTGGACCTATTTAGGCCTGCACAAGATCGATTTTTCTACAGAGCGTTCAACCATGAAGTCACCACGGCTCGAGATCGAGTTAAAGGCCGGTAAATAATAATAAGAAAAGCAGCAGCTATTTTGTGGCGAATCAGGATAGTGAGAGGACATCTCAACTCGTAGCTCAGCCATAGAGATAGGGAGAGACAGCTATAAAACACTAAACAAACTGTACAGATAGTGCGTGACAGCAGAGCAGTGAAGTAGATTAGTGTGTGAGAGACAGGCTGTTGATTACCCATAGTCATGTATGTTGGGTTTACTTTGACATTACTTAGGCTAATTGCCTTGAAGTGTTTCAAGGTGGCTGGATAAAGTCCTAGAAGACCTCATAGTGTTACAGTATTTTCACAGCAATTAAGTACATTTTCAAAACAAATCAATTCACTACGAATGAATAAAAAAAAAAAAATTGGCCAAACTGGAACTGGGAAATACAGGGGTTTTTTTTTGACAATTTATTACATTTTTGTTTCCATATTGTGCTGTATTTTTTAATTCGTATTAGTTTAATTTTTCTATTAACTATTTTTGTTCTACGCAATGTAATACTTCCAAGAGGATGATAAAAATGAAAGAAATGCAAATGTGAACTATGCAAACACAGAACACTTTTATACCTTTTTTGTTATCGAAATGTCTCAAATTTTGTTGCATTCTATATTTGAAAAAAATATATTTTGCAACACAATTTGTCACTGGACTGGCAATATACCTACTGAGCTCTCACCAGTAGTTTAACCTGAAGCTTCGGGGTCCCAATGCAAAAGCTCCATCAGGGCCCCCAATTATTGCAAATATTTTATATTGTTGGTCTTTTCATATAGGCCAAAGGGACTTTTTGGACCCCCTTGGCTCAAGGTCCCAATTGCGATTGCAACCCCTGCATCTCTTGTAGTTACACCCCTGGCTCTCGCCAAGCATGAAAGAAGACAACCTAAATAATGTAATTACGAATTTACCGCTAGTACTTTTGCATAGAGTGAAAAAAAGGCTCCTATAGGAGGAAGAATTACAGAAATCTAATACAACACGCATTGTATACATTCTACCACTGTGAAGCAGTCCTACGTAATGTTTATTGTATTCACAGACAGTAGCCCTGGTATTTCTATGGAAGCCTCCGCCTGTACTGCTGAAGGATGACACTGCTCTGACTTCAGCTTGTCCAATATTTCACATTCATCAGTACCTTGCGGGATTAGGAACAATAATACTGGTTGTGGTCATTAACTCGCTCTTTTGTGATTTTACATTTTCCATTAAGTTTGAGTGCATTTGTTTCCAAGGTGCTAGCACCGGGGTGTGGAGATGACTCTGATACTGTATAGCACACAAAAGTCTGACAAATTACAATGCCACAGTTATGCCGATGCATTTTAATGGAAGAGAATAGATCCTTAGTTCCGGGTATGATCATTGCGCGAAAAGGAGACATAACCATCATGTGTTCATGTACTGTACAGTGTATAAGTATCTATATAGTGACTCTACTCCACCACTATGTTTCACTGTAGGCACCTTGCATTTTTCTTCTATCTATCTATCTATCTATCTATCTATCTATCTATCTATCTATCTATCTATCTATCTGTCTATCTCATATCTAGCTATCTATTATCAATCAGTCTATCTATCTATCTATCTATCTATTTATTTATCTATCATGCAGCTCCACATAGTGATTCCACTCCACCACCATGTTTCACTGTAGGCACTATGCATTTTTCATCTATCTATCTATCTATCTATCTATCTATCTATCTATCTATCTATCTATCTATCTATCTATCTATCTTATATCCATCTATTATCTATCTATCAATCTATCATCTATCTATCTATCTATCTATCTATCTATCTATCTGTCTATCTATTATCTATCTATCTATCTATCTATCTATCTATCTATCTATCTATCTATCGACCTATCATCTATCTACAGTATCTATCTATCTATAGAACACAGCCTATTCTAGTTTAATTTTGCACAGGTTTAGGACTATATTGCATATAGAATAGATTTGTCACATTTTGTGCAAACAGTAAGCTCAAGAATCAATCTCATTAGTATTAACGGATGTGTTTAATAATACAAGTGGACTGATTAATCTGTGCTTTAGGGGTCGCCATAAATCCCAATGGCATGTGCTTTATGTGAGCAATAAACATCAATATCAATGTGCGATTGTATAGTGAGACAAGAGACTTCTTGCAGCAGTGAGAACCTTATTCTGCACAATACCCAAAAGAATCCTAATAAGATATATACTGTACACCAAATGTTCACTAAGAAATTCATATTAATTCATTGGCTTCAAAACAGTCACAATATTTTACAATCAGATAAAATGTCAGGTAAGATAAATCAGCGAGTGATCTTCAATTCAATCCAATATTCAACTCAGACAAATAGTAAGTTCTATATAAAACATTCAGAACTGTCCTGGTCCTGGATAAAAAAAAAAGAATTATAAAAAAAATCAATGAAAATAATTTATGAAATCCAGTATTGGTTTAATGAAACTATATCTTGCTCTTTTTCCTGATAATAGGTATTTATTTATTTCAAATGTATCAGGTTTGTTTTGTTTATATGCTGCAGCAAAATAATAGTAAAAATATGAAAATATTGAATAAATAATTTATGTTTATTTTTCTATCTAGGCATATATATACATACATAAAAACGTATTTCAGATTTTATTTAAAAACTGCAATATACTAATTTCATTATATTTTTATCTTTAATGAAACGTTGCTTGTGTTCTATCTCTTCTATCCTTTGTCGCTTCCTCGCTCTCATCTTTCTATCTATCTGTCCATATATATACCTATATAAATGGACAAATAAGTTTATATATCTGTCTATATATTAGATTTTACTCAATATCCCAATGAAACCAATAACAGTTTCCAAAATTTTGACAAGACTGAGTTTCATAGGACATTTTTTAACCCATAATATGAAAATAAAGATAATAAATGTAATTACAAAATCTTCAGTTTTACTCAAATTAGTTGATGCAAAAATCAATACACCCCACATTAAAAAGTACAGCATCTAGTATTTTGTATGAACGCTACGATATTTAAGCACCGCACCAAGTCTTCTAGGCATAGAGTGAATAAGTTGGTGACATTATAATTTCTTTTTCCATTCATCAAGAATTACGTCTTTTAGACCCTGGATTTTGGATGGAGGGTGATGCTCAACATGACTCTTCAAAATTCCCCTTATGTGATTTGGTCGGGTTCAGATCAGGAGATACTTGGCCCCTGAATCACTTTCACCCTCCTCTTCTTCTTCTTCAGAAATGTAACAGATGTGTGTTTTTTGGATTATTATTAAGTTGGAAAAGTGCACATCTACCAAAGGCATGGAGCGATGGCAGCATCTTCTCTTTCAGGATAGAGTTTACCAAAGGCACGGAGCGATGGCAGCATCTTCTCTTTCAGGATAGAGTCTACCAAAGGCACGGAGCGATGGCAGCATCTTCTCTTTCAGGATAGAGTTTACCAAAGGCACGGAGCGATGGCAGCATCTTCTCTTTCAGGATAGAGTTTACCAAAGGCACGGAGCGATGGCAGCATCTTCTCTTTCAGGATAGAGTTTACCAAAGGCACGGAGCGATGGCAGCATCTTCTCTTTCAGCATAGAGTCTACCAAAGGCACGGAGCGATGGCAGCATCTTCTCTTTCAGGATAGAGCAGTACATCTGTGAATTCATGATACCATCAATGAAACACAGCTCCCCAACACCAGCAGCACTCACGCAGCCCCACATAGGGACTCCACTCCACCACCATGTTTCACTGTAGGCACCATGCATTTTTCTTTGCACTCCTCTTCTTTACGACTCCATATAGTTTTGAAGCCATCAGTTCCAAAAACATTTATCTTGGTCTCATCACTCCAGAGTATAGAGTCCCTGTAGTCTTCATATATTTTAGCATGGACCCTGGCAAATTGTAGGTGAGCTTTTTTGTGCATATTATTCTGGAGAGACTTCCTTTGTGGACAACACTCATGCATGCCATTCCTATGCAGTGTGCACCATATCTTGTTACAGGAAACACTCACCCCGGTTTGGCTTTTACATCTGTAGATAACTGCAGTGAACTTGCATGTCGATTTTCTTCAACCCTTCTCATTAAAAAATGCTCCTGTTTAGGAGTTAACTTCTGTGGTCGCGATGGACATCTCTGTGAGATGGTTGCAGTTACATCTGTGTTAAATTCATGTACTACTTTTGATACAGTATTGTGACTGATAAGTAAAGCTTTGCTGATCTTCTTGTAGCCTTCACCTTTATTGAGTAAATTGATTATTTTATTTCTCATAACTTGTGACATTTCTCTTCCAAGTGGTGCCATTGCTGACTGCATGAAATAGGAAAGGATTTTCTTTGCTAATGCCCTTTTATAGTCAACTGTCTGCTGGACACCTATTTTATGAATAATTAGACTTAAGGTACCTTCACACTAAGCGACGCTGCAGCGATATCGACAACGATGCCGATCGCTGCAGCGTCGCTGTTTGGTCGCTGGAGAGCTGTCACACAGACCGCTCTCCAGCGACCAACGATGCCGAAGTCCCCGGGTAACCAGGGTAAACATCGGGTTACTAAGCGCAGGGCCGCGCTTAGTAACCCGATGTTTACCCTGGTTACCAGTGTTAAATGTAAAAAAACAAACACTACATACTTACATTCGCGTCCCCCGGCGTCCGCTTCCCTGCACTGGGTGAGCGCCGGCCCTAACAGCAGAGCGGTGACGTCACCGCTGTGCTTTGCTTTCCGGCCGGCACTGACACACTCAGTGCAGGAAGCTCTGAGCAGCAGCGCGGACGCCGGGGGACGTGACAGACATCAGAGGGTGAGTATGTACTGTTTTTTTTTTTACTTTTACAATGGTAACCAGGGTAAATATCGGGTTACTAAGCGCTTCCCTGCGCTTAGTAACCCGATATTTACCCTGGTTACCATTGTAAAACATCGCTGGCATCGTTGCTTTTGCTGTCAAACATGACGATACACGCCGATCTGACGACCAAATAAAGTTCTGAACTTTCAGCAACGACCAGCGATATCACAGCAGGATCCTGATCGCTGCTGCGTGTCAAACACAACGATATCGCTATCCAGGACGCTGCAACGTCACGGATCGCTATCGTTATCGTTTAGTGTGAAGGTACCTTTACTTGTGGTTGAATTCTTGTTAGAGTTTTGTAGTCTAAACTATAACTTTGATTTTAAGACTTTCATTGGGGTGTACAAATTTTTGCAACATGAATTAATTTTGTTAGGAAAATTACTTTTTGGTTGTGCAAAATAAAAAATCATGTTTGCAATCAATGGCCTAGATTGCAAACATGATGTCTAGTATGGCATCCTAAAAGCATTGTCGATCCTGAAAAGAAACTAAAAGGTTTTCTGACAAATCTGTTGGAGTGTACTCATGTATGCTAAGCACTGTATATAAATACAAATATTAGTGTGTTATACTTTTTAAGGAAGCATGAACTGTGTTCTTTTATTTTTGTATTTGTGTATTTAGTTAATAAACTTAAATAGGACTTTTTGCTTTATTCTTTCACTTAGGCCACGGTCACATGTTCAGTATTTGGTCAGTATTTTACCTTAAGGTACCTTCACACGAAACGACGCTGCAGCGATAGCGACAACGATGCCGATCGCTGCAGCGTCGCTGTTTGATCGCTGGAGAGCTGTCACACAGACCACTCTCCAGCGACCAACGATGCCGAGGTCCCCGGGTAACCAGGGTAAACATCAGGTTGCTAAGTGCAGGGCCGCGCTTAGTAACCCGATGTTAACCCTGGTTACCAGCGTGAAATGTAAAAAAAACAAACAGTACATACTCACATTCGCGTCCCCCGGCGTCCGCTTCCTGCACAGTCAGTCAGTGCGGGAAGCGGACGCCGGGGGACGCATGTAAGTATGTACTGTTTGTTTTTTTTACATTTTACGCTGGTAACCAGGGTAAACATCGGGTTACTAAGCGCGGCCCTGCGCTTAGTAACCCGATGTTTACCCTGGTTACCAGTGTAAAATATCGCTGGTAACGTTGCTTTTGCTGTCAAACACAACGATACACGGCGATCGGACGACCAAATAAAGTTCTGAACTTTCTTCAACGACCAGCGATATCACAGCAGGATCCTGATCGCTGCTGCGTGTCAAACTAAACGATATCGCTAGCCAGGACGCTGCAACGTCACGGATCGCTAGCGATATCGTTACAAAGTCGTTTCGTGTGAAGGTACCTTTAGTGGTTGTAAGGCAAAACCAGGAGTGGGTGATAAATACAGAAGCGGTGATGTGTTTCTATTATACTTTTCCTCTGATTGTTCCACTCCTGGTTTTGGCTTATAAATACTGAGGTAAAATACTGACCAAATACTGAACGTGTGAACGTGGCCTTAAAGTGAGTTCCTCCTCAAATTGCTCTTGCTCCACTGTTTTTGGAATTATATATTATTTCTCTGCCAACCAATAATAAGGATGCAAATTTTCCCTTCAACAACTAGGCATGTACCACAGAGCTTCTCTGCTGGCTTTTTACTTTTTCACTTCTATGATGCTAACTAGATGAGAATTTATTCAAGTGGAATTGATTTCTACTCAAATTTTTTTTTAAAAGGCGCATTTGTTAAAATCCAAATTTTTTTGTAATTCGCTACCGCACTTAATAGGCAAAATGGTGGCCGGCTAGTCACTATTTTGCTGCACCATAACGGGTCTGCAAAAGGTTAAAAAAAATACTGATACTCACCTTACTGCTCACCTCTCTGTCCCCACTGCTCCTCACGGTCCCCCATCTTATTCTCGTCATATCTTCTTATTGTTGCCATGAGTGTTGAAGTTTCAGGCCTCATCACACTAGGCCGGGAATTCCGGGAAATCTTTGATGGTTTTACGCATGCGCATGTAAAATCATGATGCTGTGACCTTACACACGCATGCGCAGAACGGTCCAGGGTCTCTTCAGAGTCAGAAGTCCCAGCCTAGCGTGAAGAGGCTCAGCACTTCAGTACTCAGATCTATAAAAAGAAGATGTGTGATGAGGACCGGATGGAAGATAGTAAGGAGTTGAGAGGCCGGAGTGGTGAATGGTAAGAAGAGTATAAGGATTTTTCTATTTTTTACATCTTATGTTGATTATACTCTGGAGTCTGGATAGACGCCACAACATAACATTCAATTTGTGGAGAATTACTTTGCCATATTTCCCTCTGATAATCTGTGCAATCTGGCAAATTGTAATTAATTTTGCCAGATTTGCTCATGCTGACCAATCAAAACATGGCCTTGTCATAGAAGGAAAAAAAAGAAAATGTCTACAGAGAGGATCACAGCTGCAGTTTGGCTCAGCATGTTCTGGTGAGAACGCCGCAGTAGTTACATCTCTTCCTTCTATGGGAGCATCAGAGCATGATCACAGGAGAAGAGCAGCGCCAGAGAACAAGGGCACAGGAGAACAGCAGCACCGGAGAACAAGGGCACAGGAGAACAGCAGCGCCGGAGAACAAGGGCACAGGAGAACAGCAGCGCCGGAGAACAAGGGCACAGGGGAACAGCATTGCTAGAGAACAAGGCCACAGGAGAACAGCAGCGCTGGAGAACAAGGCAACAGGAGAACAGCAGCGCTAGAGAATAAGGGCACAGGAGAACAGCAGCGCTGGAGAACAAGGGCACAGGAGAACAGCATTGCTGGAGAACAAGGCCACAGGTGAACAGCGGCGCTGGAGAACAAGGGCACAGGAGAACATCAGCGCTAGAGAGCAAGGGCACAGGAGAACAGTAGCGCTGGAGAACAAGGGCACAGGAGAACAGCATTGCTGGAAAACAAGGCCACAGGAGAACAGCAGTGCTGAAGAACAAGGGCACAGGAGAACAGCAGCACTACAGAACAAGGGTACAGGAGAACAGCAGCGCTGGAGAACAAGGGCACAGGAGAACAGCAGCGCTAGAGAACAAGGGCACAGGAGAACAGCAACGCTGGAGAACAAGGGCACAGGAGAACAGCAGCACTGGAGAATAATGGCACAGGAGAACAGCAGCGCCAGAGAACAAGGGCATAGGAGAACTGCAGCGCTGGAGAACAAGGGCACAGGAGAACAGCATTGCTGGAAAGCAAGGCCACAGGAGAACAGCAGCGCTGGAGAACAAGGGCACAGGAGAACAGCAGCACTAGAGAACAAGGGCACAGGAGAACAGCAGCACTGGAGAACAAGGGCACAGGAGAACAGCAGCACTGGAGAACAAGGGCACAGGAGAACAGCAGCACTAGAGAACAAGGGCACAGGAGAACAGCAGCACTGGAGAACAAGGGCACAGGAGAACAGCAGCACTGGGGAACAAGGGCATAGGAAAACAGCAGCGCCGGGGAACAAGGGCACAGGAGAACAGCAGCGCTGGAGAACAAGGGCACAGGAGAACAGCAGCACTGGAGAATAATGGCACAGGAGAACAGCAGCGCCAGAGAACAAGGGCATAGGAGAACTGCAGCGCTGGAGAACAAGGGCACAGGAGAACAGCATTGCTGGAAAGCAAGGCCACAGGAGAACAGCAGCGCTGGAGAACAAGGGCACAGGAGAACAGCAGCGCTAGAGAACAAGGGCACAGGAGAACAGCAGCACTGGAGAACAAGGGCACAGGAGAACAGCAGTGCTAGAGAACAAAGGCACAGGAGAACAGCAGCACTGGGGAACAAGGGCACAGGAAAACAGCAGCGCCAGGGAACAAGGGCACAGGAGAACAGCAGTGCCAGAGAACAAGGGCACAGGAGAACAGCAGCGCCAGAGAACAAGGGCACAGGAGAACCGCAGCGCTGGAGAACAAGGGCACAGGAGAACAGCAGCGCTAAAGAACAAGGGCACAGGAGAACAGCAACGCTGGAGAACAAGGGCACAGGAGAACAGCAGCACTGGAGAATAATGGCACAGGAGAACAGCAGCGCCAGAGAACAAGGGCATAGGAGAACTGCAGTGCTGGAGAACAAGGGCACAGGAGAACAGCAGCGCTGGAGAACAAGGGCACAGGAGAACAGCAGCGCCAGAGAACAAGGGCACAGAAGAACAGCAACGCTGGAGAACAAGAGCACAGGAGAGCAGCAGCCCTGGAGAATAAGGACACAGGAGAACAGGAGCACTGGAGAATAATGGCACAGGAGAACAGCAGCGCCAGAGAACAAGGGCACAGGAGAACTGCAGCGCTGGAGAACAAGGGCACACAGTCGAGTCTGTTGCTTTAGCTCTCCTGTGCTGTGCTCTCCTGTGCTCCCACACTCCAATACCAGGGATTGATGCTGCAAATATGGAGTTCTCAGCATATTCACATAAAGTAAATTTCTTTGCCCTCTATGACGCTGGTCAATCAAAACAGGGCTGCATCATAGAGGGAAAAAACAAATGCCCACAGAGAAGCTCTGTGGTATACGCTCAATTGGATGAAGGGTACATTTATTGGGTCACAGTGGTGTAATGTAGGGGCACACAAAAAAGATAAAAACTGGTCCAGGATCAGTTGAGCAGCTCAATTGGTGGACGTAGTCAATTTAAATGTACAAATATCATCTCAAGAGAAAACATTAAGCCAGACGACAGCTATGACTTTCTCTGTGAGCTTTTGCTTCTTGCCCTCTATAACTCTGGCCAATCAAAACATTGTCTTGTTATAGAGGGTAAAAAGCAAACGCCCACAGAGAAGTTCTGTGAAGCTCAGTTGAAGGGAAAGATGTTAATCTTTATTGCCGGGGCCATAACTTTGGTACACCGGGACAGAGAAGAGGAAAGAAAAGATGTTCTATAATCAATGAATCAACAGCAATTGGAGGAGGTACTCAGTTTAAAATTTTTACAAATCCAGCAAAAGTTCCTCTTTAAAGGGATTTTTTTTATTGATCATAGATGGATATAATTGGAAAGTGCTTTTGAAAACAAGCAACTTTGCAATTTACGTGTTATTAAAATTATTGTTTTGTATCAATGGTGGCCATTCTCTTAGACATGGAGTGTAGTGCTTACATGTTATTTAGCTATAGAGCTTATAAGCACTGCTCTGAAGCTTGCTGCATCCATGAATCTGGACAGTTTCATGCGCTCCAATAATGCTGCAAAGGCAAAGCACTTTCTGCTGCAACGTCGGAGAGCACACAGTTTCGGTGCATTAATGCCAATGGTCCAAACTGTCAATCAAGTGGAAGAGCAATGTCCCCTAGAAATAATTAAGCCGGGAGGCAGGTGAGCAGTGCACTCCTAAAGAAAGAAGATGTAACTACCACTTTAGGTCAAATAAACTCTATTTCAACAAGGTCTAAATGGAAAAAGATAATCATAATGGGGTAGTAATCATAATTTATTGTATCAAGTTACATTTAAGGAACGTCAACAAAGTTATAATTTTAGAGGGTATAATGCTATTAAAAAACTATTCAGGAAATAAAATACAAAAAAACCTCATATTTCACTTTATTGCAACAGTTAATTAAGTTGTTTTCTGTGTGCCTGACATGGACAGGGAATAATAATCAGAAAAGACTGAACCTGCTTTCCCAACTGCGACTGTGGCACACGTATTATCCAAGTGGTAGACTGCAGATTACTCCAAGATATGACATCACTTACAACTCTGACATCATAGATAAATTATGATAAAGTATTCTGATTTACAAAATAGTTGTTATGGTTGTATGCAATGAATACAAATCCATTTTCCACAAATCCAAGACACACAAATATTTTTTACAATTTCCAAAAATATATTCCACAATCTACACTATTATCAAAACAATATATTATTAAGCATGAAAATAATCCACGAAACCTCAATGTAATCAATGCACAATGTGTTTCAAAGCCAAACTCTCTAAACCTGCAAAATCTCCAAAAACAAGCCAGTGTCAGATGCCAACCTATAGCAACCAATCGTTACCCTGCTACTATCTCATCAGCAAGAATAGAAAATAATCCAATTGTTCTTACCTGTAGAAGCCAATAACACCTTCTGTGGAAAGTTGGGATGATAGACGAATGAACATAGCAGCCATAAAGACACTAGAATAAAGCAGAAAGACAGAAAATACTATTAATCCGAAGTGAAATAAAGAGAAAGCAAAGATTCCATATTATATGCTGCAACCAACCACATTCTAGCTATTATTATTCCAATACACTGTGCAATACAACTGAAATTATGTCTTATATTCTAGGTTCTTCAAAGTAGCCACCTTTTGCTTTGATAACTGCTTAGCACACTCTTGGCATTCTCTTGATGAGCTTCAAGAGGTAGTCACCGGGAATGGTCTTCCAACAATCTTTTTTTTCCTTTAAATGTTTATTTTATTTTCAATGATAACACATAACAACACAAACATAAAATATTGCAATACAAATTATAATTACAACACCAAAAAAAAAAAAAAAATAATAAAAATAAATAAATAAATTAATAAATAAAAAAAAATATATATATATTATAACAACTGTTTTAGGACAAATGGTATTTACTCGCTGTCCAGGTTTGCCAAATCTTTGCTACCTTTTTTCTCCTAGTGCGAGACTGAGACAACATTAATTCATATTTACAATTCACATTCAGCTTTTCGGTCAGCTCTTTTAGGGTTGGAGGAAAGGTCTCCTTCCATTTCCTAGCCAACAATATTCGAGCTGCTATCAGTATATGTGATATCAATAGTGTTGAGCGATACCGTCCGATACTTGAAAGTATCGGTATCGGAAAGTATCGGCCGATACCGGCAAAGTATCGGATCCAATCCGATACCGATACCCGATACCAATACAAGTCAATGGGACTCAAGTATCGGACGGTATCCCTGATGGTTCCCAGGGTCTGAAGGAGAGGAAACTCTCCTTCAGGCCCTGGGAACCATATTAATGTGTAAAATAAAGAATTAAAATAAAAAATATCGCTATACTCACCTGTCCGACGCAGCCGGGACCTCAGCGAGGGAACCGGCAGCGTTGTTTGTTTAAAATTCGCGCTTTTACTTGGTTACGTGAAGTCCCGGCTTGTGATTGGTCAGGGCGGCCATGTTGCCGGGACGCGGACCAATCACAGCAAGCCGTGACGAAATTACGTCACGGCTTGCTGTGATTGGTCCGCGTCCCGGCAACATGGCCGCCATTAACCAATCACAAGCCGTGACGTCACGGGAGGCTGGACATGCGCGTATTTTGAAAAGCGCGCGTGTCCAGCCTCCAGTGACGTCCCGGCTTGTGATTGGTTAATGGCGGCCATGTTGCCGGGACGTCACTGGAGGCTGGACACGCGCGCTTTTCAAAATACGCGCATGTCCAGCCTCCCGTGACGTCACGGCTTGTGATTGGTTAATGGCGGCCATGTTGCCGGGACGTCACTGGAGGCTGGACACGCGCGCTTTTCAAAATACGCGCATGTCCAGCCTCCCGTGACGTCACGGCTTGTGATTGGTTAATGGCGGCCATGTTGCCGGGACGTCACTGGAGGCTGGACACGCGCGCTTTTCAAAATACGCGCATGTCCAGCCTCCCGTGACGTCACGGCTTGTGATTGGTTAATGGCGGCCATGTTGCCGGGACGTCACTGGAGGCTGGACACGCGCGCTTTTCAAAATACGCGCATGTCCAGCCTCCCGTGACGTCCCGGCTTGTGATTGGTTAATGGCGGCCATGTTGCCGGGACGTCACTGGAGGCTGGACACGCGCGCTTTTCAAAATACGCGCATGTCCAGCCTCCCGTGACGTCACGGCTTGTGATTGGTTAATGGCGGCCATGTTGCCGGGACGCGGACCAATCACAGCAAGCCGTGACGTAATTTCGTCACGGCTTGCTGTGATTGGTCCGCGTCCCGGCAACATGGCCACCCTGACCAATCACAAGCCGGGACTTCACGTAACCAAGTAAAAGCGCGAAATTTAAACAAACAACGCTGCCGGTTCCCTCGCTGAGGTCCCGGCTGCGTCGGACAGGTGAGTATAGCGATATTTTTTATTTTAATTCTCTTTTTTACACATTATTACATTAATGTTGTTGCGATACCCGATACCCGATACCACAAAAGTATCGGATCTCGGTATCGGAAATTCCGATACAGCAAGTATCGGCCGATACCCGATACTTGCAGTATCGGAATGCTCAACACTAGATATCAACCCTCTAATTTGTTTAGAAAATATTTCCAAACCAATGTGTAAAATCGCCATTGAGGGTGTAATTTGTGCCGTTACCCCTGAAATCTCCATAATCAGCTTCAACACACTGCCCCAAAAAGATAGAAGCCTCGGGCACAAGTACCAGATATGTCTCTGGTTGCCTACTTGTCCACATCCTCGCCAGCATAAATGGGAGGATTGCGGATTAAATTTTGCAATTCTCTCTGGGCATAGATACCATCTCATTTGAGTTTTCTTTAATTGTTCCACGTGATTTATACACGATGACACTCTCTTAACCTCCTTTATGCTATTTCCCCATAGTTCTAATTCTAATACCTCCCCTAACTCTAGCTCCCATTTTTCCATATAAGGCAGTTTAATCTCTTCAACTGGGTTAATTAAAGCTCTATAAAACACTGATATTCCTTTTATAGTTGGACCGGATGTTACTATAAGTTTTCCCATCTTTCCCTCTCCCGTAGTACCAGAGTGTCTCGCTATTACAATTTTATTTAAAAAATTCCTAATTTGTAAATACTGATAAAAATATTTTCGTATTCCGGTATATTTCTTGGCTAATTGATCAAAACGGATAACTCCAGTGATTTCCATTATGTCTGCTAAATTTTGTATACCCGCCCCTCGCCATTGTTGGAGGTTTAAATAAGGAATATGAGGCTCAATGGCATATATTGACAATGTTTCACATGGTATCCCCAGCAGCGAGGGTATTAACAATCTCCATAACCGGATTGCCGCCTGCATTGTTGGCAATAAGGGGGAGGTGGGTCCCATTTGAATTAACTCTGTCTCTAGCGCCAGACGCGTGGAACCCCGTCTAGAATAAAATTTTTCTATCTGCATCCATCTGTGGTTTCCATTCATCTGCCACCATTCTTTTAAACCCACTAATATTGAGGCTCTATGATATGCCATTAAATCCGGGACTCCCATCCCCCCTACTTCCATAGGTAGATATAGTGACGCCCTTGCTACGCGTGGTTTCTTATATGCCCATATATATTTACTAACTAGTAGTTGTAAATCATTAATATATTTTTTTGGTATATTTAGGGGGAGGGTCCTAAAATAATACAAAATCTTTGGTAAGGCTATCATTTTGAAAGCATTAATACGGGCTACCCAGGAAGTGGTGATTTTATGCATATCTTCTAATAAAATTTTAATTTGTGTATGTAGATTTGTAAAGTTTACTTTTATTATCTGATCTGTAGTTGTCAACATTATCCCTAAATAGGGAATTTCTTCTTTTAACCACTGAAATGAAAATAATTTCTTCATATCTTGTATGGACTCTATTGATATTGCCACCGGAAGAATTGATGATTTATTCAGGTTTAATTTATAAAATGATATCTCACTGAATTCCTTCAGCTCCTCTAAAACTGTCGATAAGGACTGTTTAATATTCAAACAAGAGATAATAATATCATCCGCATAAAGACTTATTTTATGAGCTTCCTTCCCTACCATTACCCCTGAAATTAAAGGCGAGATCCTAATCCTTTCCGCCAGTGGTTCCATACATAGAACAAAGATTATTGGGGACAGGGGGCAGCCCTGTCGCGTCCTGTTTGTTATATAAAAAGGTTCCGATAGAGCACCCGCCGTCCACACCCTCGCCGAAGGGGCCGCATATATGGCTAAAATAGCTGCGCGAATTGATCCTCCCAACCCAAATTTTTCCAGAACTGCCCGGACATATCCCCATATTGTCTTCCAACAATCTTGATGGAGCTCCCAGAGATGCTTAGCACTTGTTGGTCCTTTTGCCTTCACTCTGTGGTCCAGCTCACCCCAAACCATCTCGATTGGGTTCAGGTCTGGTGACTGTGGAGACCAGGTCATCTGGCGTAGCACCCCATCACTCTCCTTCTTGGTCAAATAGCCCTTACACAGCCTGGAGGTGTGTTTGGGGTCATTGTCCTGTTGAAAAATAAATTATGGTCCAAACTAAACACAAACCGAATGGAATAGCATGCCTCTGCAAGATGCTGTGGTAGTCATGCTGGTTCAGTATGCCTTAAATTTTGAATAAATCCCCAACATTGTCACCAGCAAAGCTCCACCACACCATCACACCTCCTCTTCCATGCTTCACGGTGGGAACCAGGCATGTAGAGTCCATCCGTTCACCTTTTCTGCATCGTACAAAGAGACGGTGGTTGGAACCAAAGATCTCAAATTTGGATTAATCAGAACAAAGCACAGATTTCCACTGGTCTAATGTCTATTACTTGTGTTCTTTAGCCCAAACAAGTCTCTTCTGCTTGTTGCCTGTCCTTAGCAGTGGTTTTCTAGCAGCTATTTTACCTTGAAGGCCTGCTGCACAAAGTCTCCTCTTAACAGTTGTTGTAGAGATGTGTCTGCTGCTAGAACTCTGTGTGGCATTGACCTGGTCTCTAATCTGAGCAGCTGTTAACCTGCGATTTCTGAGGCTGGTGACTTGGATAATCTTATCCTCAGAAGCAGAGGTGACTCTTGGTCTTCCTTTCCTGGGGCGGTCCTCATGTGAGCCAGTTTCTTTGTAGCGCTTGATGGTTTTTGCCACTGCACTTGGGGACACTTTCAAAGTTTGCCCAATTTTTCGGTCTGACTGACCTTCATTTCTTAAAGTAATGATGGCCACTCGTTTTTCTTTACTCAGCTGCTATTTTCTTGCCATAATACAAATTCTAACAGTCTATTCAGTAGGACTATCAGCTGTGTATCCACCAGACTTCTGCACAACACAACTGATGGTCCGAACCCCATTTATAAGGCAAGAAATCCCACTTATTAAACCTGACAGGGCACACCTGTGAAGTGAAAACCATTCCTGGTGACTACCTCTTGAAGCTCATCAAGAGAATGCCAAGAGTGTGCAAAGCAGTCATCAAAGTAAAAGGTGGCTACTTTGAAGAACCTAGAATATAAGACATAATTTCAGTTGCTTTACACTTTTTTGTTAAGTATATAATTCCACATGTGTTAATTCATAGTTTTCTTGCCTTCAGTGTGAATGTGCAATTTTCATAATCATGAAAATACAGAAAACTTTTTAAATGAGAAGGTGTGTCCAAACTTTTGGTCTGTACTGCATGTATATATATATATATATATATATATATATATATATATATATATATATATATATTTAATCCATGCTGGCGGTTAAAGAGGAAAATGGACACTTTTAACGGGATTGCAACTACTGAGGTTAAATAACTTTGCATCAGGAACCTTAGCAGCCTTAAATATTCATCTGTTCCATATAAAGAAATTCAGGTCATATAGACACTGGAATAAAACAAAAATGTTTACAATGCTATTAATCCAAAGTAAAACAAAGAGAAAGTTAGGCTTTCATGTAATTTGCTGCAACCAATCACATGGTGCAGGGTCCTCAGGGGTGGAGCATAATACAGGTGTCCTTTTACCATCTGTGTCATGTGCTGTACCCTTGGGACATATGCAATAAGCAGAAGAGAAGGCTTTTTTATCAAGACTAACCTCACAGTGGAGCCAAATTCTTTTTAGAAACCACATTATTTTTTGGGAGTTCTTTTCCCTTATCTGGGAAGAGAAATGGGCGTATTAAAGTAACAACCTTTATTTTTGTTTTCTTTTTTTTTAAATTCATGTTGACAATTACAGAGGAAAATAGACAAGTTTTAGCAGGATTGCAACTACTGGGGTTAAATAATTTTGCATAGAGAACCTAAGAGGCTTTAGAGGTCCATCTGCCCCATATAAAGAACCCAGTGCCATTAAATTCAGAAAATTGTTGGGTGGCCCTATTACAAATTTTGTATTAAGGGCCAGGTGCCTAATATTTTGTGTTGAGCAATTGATGATGTAATTTCCTTTGAGGCATTTTTTTCTACTTTTATACCAATGCGTGACATACACCTATGTACTAAAAATATGTTTTTGTGCCATTTTGTACTTCTAAGTTTATCCAAAAGAAAGTCATGACCTTCAATATTAGAAGCAGGTGGCAGCTCAAATTTATGACACAGATATATTTCTCATCATAGGCAGTGAAGTTATTGAACTACTGCCCTTTCTGAGCTCCCCGGCTCGATTTCCCTGCAGATTTTCAAACTTACAGTCCAGATCAAACTTCTAGTTGAAGAAACTTGGCTTTTCAAATTTTGTGCAGGAAAATCATTAATCATGGCTGGCATTCCTCATTCTATTGCTTTGCTCAGGGTAAATAATTCTCTCCAGCAGAGTTTCATGTCGCGCCTTTTTTTTTAGGTTTTTTTTTATTTTACATTTAATTGCGCAAAGGTGTTTTTTGCCTTTCTCTCCGACGTTAAAATGATTTGTGAAAATATAGATGCTTTGTGCTACATGTTCATTAGTCATTTAATGATGTTGTAACTCAAGGTGCTTTTTCGAGCTTGCTTGTCTTTTGGGTATGCAAAAGGGAAAAAAAAAATCACATTTTGTGTTTAGCAGAGTAAAATGTACAAGCTCTCGGCTTCAGTAAATTGTAAATGAGGATCAGAGCAGAATCAAAGAGCGACGATAAAACCAAACCCAATCTAAATTCTCTACATGTCTATATTGTGCATAGGAGAAATGGATCAAAACAATCATTACTAACTGCAAGACCTAATTCTTTTTTTTTCTTTAAAAATAAACAATTAGAAACAATGGGGTAGTTATTAAGAGGGGAATTTTGGAAGTCAGTGTTGCCTTTATTTCTGCCAAATGTATAATTATTGCTCAATGTTTGATGTATTTGGTGCATTTTTTAAATATGACACTTCTGCCTAGAGCCACTGCTTCCATTTTTATCGCATTCTCCTGGATTGGGAATTGTGATTTTTTTTTTTTGCTACTTTTTAAAATTCGTAAATCTATCCTCTGTTCATCCTCTGGGTAAAATCACAAAAAGTTACAAATTTCCGCAACATTTTCACTCCAGAAAACTGGCGTGCAAACTAAAATAAATTACCGCCGATTGAGACATTGACGTACCGTGTTATGACCCAGGACTCGAGGCCAACAAATGTAAAGCACAGCTGTCATTTTAAGTAATTTTTCAGTGTACACTGTTGTATCTGTACATTAGGACTAATACTATTTCTGGTCCTTATATAACTTGTATCCTGCATTTTTAACCAGTTTCTCCTCTGCAGTCTGTATTTCTAATTTTCATTTTTTTTCTGAACTAGCCATACCAGGCAGTTTGCTACTATGTCTCCCATACGCAGCACTGCACATAGAGAGGGATTCCTACTTTTTTCCTCTGCTAAACACATTGTTCAGTGGTAGCAGCAGCATGAACTGCATAGAAGGCAATATATGGCACCACTGAGCTGTGTTGCTGTGAGCTCAGCTCTGGGATAAGCAAAGTCACTCAAAAACTTCAGCAAGATCTGCCTGTCTCTGCCTCTGCTTGTTTTCTCTCCCTGTTCCTGACTCCTTTGCCTTCCCCTTCTCATAGACACCAATATGCTGTGTAACCTGACACCTCGATGTGCACAACGTCTTCTTGCTATGTCCAAGACAGATTTAAACTGTTTCCAGAGTAGAAGATGAGATGAGGAGGTGAAGGGGAAGGAAGAAATGTCTCATAAGAGGAGAAAGAAGCAGTTTTCTGTGATAAGATATATTACAAAGTGTCCTATTTTCACTCGTACTATTAATTTATGACTAGTGTTGAGCATTCCGATACTGCAAGTATCGGGTATCGGCCGATATTTGCTGTATCGGAATTTCCGATACCGAGATCCGATACTTTTGTGGTATCGGATATCGGGTATCGCAACAACATTAATGTAATAATGTGTAAAAGAGAGAATTAAAATAAAAAATATTGCTATACTCACCTCTCCGACGCAGCCTGGACCTCAGCGAGGGAACCGGCAGCGTTGTTTGTTTAAATTTCGCGCTTTTACTTGGTTACGTGAAGTCCCGGCTTGTGATTGGTCAGGGCGGCCATGTTGCCGGGACGCGGACCAATCACAGCAAGCCGTGACGAAATTACGTCACGGCTTGCTGTGATTGGTCCGCGTCCCGGCAACATGGCCGCCATTAACCAATCACAAGCCGTGACGTCACGGGAGGCTGGACATGCACATATTTTAAAAAGCGCGCGTGTCCAGCCTCCCGTGACGTCACGGCTTGTGATTGGTTAATGGCGGCCATGTTGCCGGGACGCGGACCAATCACAGCAAGCCGTGACGTAATTTCGTCACGGCTTGCTGTGATTGGTCCGCGTCCCGGCAACATGGCCGCCCTGACCAATCACAAGCCGGGACTTCACGTAACCAAGTAAAAGCACGAATTTTAAACAAACAACGCTGCCGGTTCCCTCGCTGAGGTCCAGGCTGCGTCGGAGAGGTGAGTATAGCAATATTTTTTATTTTAATTCTTTATTTTACACATTTATATGGATCCCAGGGTCTGAAGGAGAGTTTCCTCTCCTTCAGACCCTGGGAACCATCAGGAATACCGTCCGATACTTGAGTCCCATTGACTTGTATTGGTATCGGGTATCGGTATCGGATTGGATCCGATACTTTGCCGGTATCGGCCGATACTTTCCGATACCGATACTTTCAAGTATCAGACGGTATCGCTCAACACTATTTATGACAGATTTTGTTGAAATGATAGTGACCCTTTATTTAAAATAAATCCATTTTTGATAAAAGGATCTCTAAAAATAAGAAAATTAGAGACTGTACCACTAAAATGCTCCCCAGGAAGCATGTTTAAAGAGAGCCTGTCACCAGTTTTTCCAATATAAACTAAGGCTAGCACCTTTAAGCCCTATGTGAAAGCACTCTAGTATGTTGTATGTAAGTCCCCAATTTCCAATGCAAGACACAAAACAGACCTTTTATTATACTCACAGATGGTGCAGTTCAGTCCGATGGGCATCTATGGTCTTGATCCGGCGCCTCTTCTCTTCTTACGATCGCTGTCCTCCTTCCTACTTCATGTGGATGATGCATCCTACGTCATCCACACAGTGTCCCCAATCACGCTCCTGCATGGGCGCACTTCTCTCTGCTCTGCTGATGGCAGAGCAAAGTACTGTAGTGCGCATGCGCCAGGAAAAGTCAAAGAGCGCCTATGACCCATAGGTAAAGCCAGCGCATGCGCACTATAGGTAGGTAGAGTGAAGTATGCCTCCACAGAAGAGCGATGGAGGACATTGTGTGAATGACGTTGGATGCGTCATCCACTGGAAGCAGCAAAGGAGGATGGCGATTGTAAGAAGAGAGGAGGTGCCGGATCAAGACCAGAGACGCCCATCGGACCTGACCATATTTTATATGAGTATAATAAAAGGTCTTATTTGTGCCTTGCATAAGGAATTAAGGACATAAATAAGCATACTAGAAGGCTGTAACAGACGGCTGAAAGATAGTGGCCATACTTCATAAACCCTGGAGGTGACAGGTTCCTTTTAATAAAAAACGAACATGTCAGCGAGCATTTATTTTCCTTAGAACCTCATCAGTGATTAAATAACGTAATTACAAATGTTTTATCACTAAAATCAGTGGGCTGATCATGTAACGTATGGATGTGCCAGCTCCTCCGGAGTGAGAGGTGATCTGTAGCTGATTTCTACTCTGACTGAAGAAGTTTGCAGACTTGTGATTCTCCTCTATCATCTCAGAAGTAGGATATTTAAAACAGGTTACTTTTCCGCCAACTTTACGCATTATCTTGTAGTTCTCTTCTAAATATATTCTGCAAATATTAAGTAACTGCATAGGTAAAAAAGGCAGAAATTCCCTTTTTTTCCATTAAAGATAGGAAAACATATGTAAAAACATTGTCCTGATCACAAAATTAATGTTTATAGGGTTTAATAGCAATTTACAATATTTTTAGGCATAAACGATTAGGAAAGATTTACTAGCAAGAATATAAGTTTGGTTACACAGGATAATTATTATTGTAATATTTGTATCGATTTTGCAGAATTTCTAGTTTACTTGAACTACGGTTTGAAAAATCCAGATCTGTCATTATTATGTAATGAAATGTAAGCATTACTCCTAGCGGAAAAAAAGAAAGAGTCAGCTCCTTGACATATACAAATGAACATATGGCACACTATATTTTATCATCCTCTATATTCTGCAGAGGTATCTCCAAGGACTCTGACTTATTAACAAGAGTAAACTGTTTACTCATCATCAAAGTAAAAATAGAGTAGCAAGTGGAATTGTCCCAAGAGAATTTCTCTCCCCTTGAGGGCTTGTCAGAGAAGCTCAGTCCAGTACTTGGGATTGTTATAAATCAGGCTCACACTAAAATAACACAGAAAATCCCATCCTGAGAACATGGACAAGGTCTACACCATGCACTGTGCATTAATTCACGTCTTATATCCATCACTTTTTCTATTCACACTGACAATGTCAACCAGGAGCGCTATTGTGAAGGATTCCGTAAATTAATATGTAAGGATCTTTGCTGTGTGTCTTGGTTTTGCTCTACAAAAATGAATCTTTCACATGAAAGGAAATGTGAAGCTTTCTATCCAACCATTAGATAGATCTGACAGATGGGACACGGCTTTTGACGTACTTGTCCAATCATAACATGACTACATGTGTGTCACACCGCTGGAAATGAAAATGTAAGGCTGAATAGAAATGTGAGAAGAGTTCTTGGAAAGCAGTAGCGAAACTGGATTCGGTGAAATTTTCTATTAAGTCTGACTGAAGAACCCACGCTGATGTGATGTTAATTCTTGGTGTTATGTTATATGAAACTGTCAATAGACATTTGTTAGGATGCGACTGACGTACAGATCTAGGCTCGGCTAAATTTTACATGATGGTCTTGCGAATCAGAACTAGAAGATATTTTAAAAACTAAAGTTGGGTTTTCGAAAAGGAACTGGGGCCAGATATTTCAGAGATGATCTAAAAAATGTCATACACACATGCAAAATATGTGGCTTCAGGGCAAGTTTATGTGGGCCCTTCATTGACAGGGTCACCGTAGGCTCTAGACTTAGTTTAATAAGCATAGAGTATGCTTACCAAAGTTGGTGAGAATCGATTCAAAGGAGCCAGCCCATCGGCCACGTTGGTAATCTGTAGTCACCGGATGGCAGCCTTGAGAACCGTGTCTTACCGGATGGCATCCACGGCTCCTCTTTTGATTTGCCGCTTTGGCATAACATCACATGTGAGTCATGCCGCAATGATGACGCCATACCAGACTAGCTAATCAAAAGAATAAATGCTATCACATAAGTGGAAGGTCTCAGGACTCATGTCCAACGACCACAGGACCAGACCTATCGGATCCTGCAAATCGATATGCACCATCTCGGTTTACTCAACGCACATTAAATCTGGAACAACCCAATAGATCCTGAAATTTTCTTAGTTTCATGGCACTGCTATTGGCTTTTCTAAAGTAGGTAAATGAAAAACAATCTCAGTTAAAAGGTTTGTCTAAATATAGCAAGTTATCATATATTCTTAGCATCATTTGGATCCCACCGCTGGGACCACCACCAAATCAAAACTGAATATAGCAATAGTCAATCATGCAAACCAACACTCCAATCGCCTAAAAAAAGTGACATGACAATTTTCCTTTTTTCAAGGATTTTGATACTACGGAAAAATATCTAAAAAAAACTCGCCATGTGATAACGAAAGTGGATTTTTCATGGAAATGAATAGGAAAAGTATTCAAAGATTATTTAAAGTGCTTATTTATTTGGATTTTGAAGGAAATCCATTGTACTGCCTTCCTCCAAAAGCTCCGTGATCCTAGCCTATATGTAACTTACATCATAATAAATCTGATTCTAAAGCAAGATACATACAAGGTTTTTTGAGAAGGATTTTAAACCAGATCTGTTCCAAAATCCTTCTACAAGACTGCATCCAATACTCTTTGAATACCCTTCTTATTTAATTTAATGGCAAGTCCATTTTGCTGATCATACAAGTTTTTTAAGCTTTATTTTTGATGAGGTTTCGAAAACTTCATTGCCAAAAAAAAGAACTGATGGAATTTATTACAACTTTGACATTGTCAAGTTTAAAATGCCTTAACACAAAGTGTTTGAAAAAAAAAAAAACACACTCCAAAACCAAAATACTTCAGGAAAAGCTTCTGAAAAAGAAAACAGCTCTTAAAAAAGTAGTGTTTCCTGAAGAGGATTACTCTTGAAAAACTCAGTGGAATTTTCAGCCACTTAAAAACTTTCTTTGACCTTATCCTGAATGTCTCACAAATACTGGGTTTTTTTTAACTGAGTTTTTGGATCTGAAGAAACTCTCAAGAAATCAAGAGTTTTGATTGGAGAGTTGGGCCATGTATCCAGCTTCCTTTTCAGGCAAATTCTACCCAGAATCTGCCTAAAAATGCACCGTAAAAGCCCCCCCAAAAAATGAACATAATGCATAGCAGTGCCAAAATGATATTTCTGTGCACATGTTTTGTATTATGTCACTTCTTTAGACTGTTTCAGGGCGTGGAAACATTGAATCGGTTAAAAATAATTGATGTGGTAATTTTTACAAGTAAAGAGTAACAGCAGCCAATGGCAAAGCTACCACAAGAAGGCCGGTAGAGTAGTCTCAGGGGAAGGACCGCCAGAATTTTTTTTTTATTTGTTTGTCTATGTTGATTCAAACTTTCATATTGACTTTTTTGCACCAAATGCTACTTATTTTTAACAATTCTATTGTCCCCTTTCCTACAGCCCATTTGCGGAGACATCTTGTATATTACCTATATTATTAGATATAGAAGAACTAACCAAAACATATGATCTTTGTAATTGCCTTTATGGACGCTGTACAAAATGTCCCATACAATTCAACCACAGTCCATTAAATGAAGCCCCTTGTAATGTGTCCAATATCATTACGGACCACTCTCAGTGAAATTATCTCTAAGCTCTCCAGCTGGCTGATGGTATTTGGAAAAAAAACCTCTCCTCACTTACCCACATAATTTTGTTAGTATCAACCTGAGGTTAGAAACAAACAAATTAATTCTAGCCTCGAGCCAAAGTTATTGGTTTTTATAACTCTCTTTAATGACTTCTGTTTTCATAATTAGTGTTAACAAAATACATTTTAATTTGATTTTGCCTCAAGTTCCCATCTAGAAAAAAAACCCATTCTTTATATTAGAATATATGTTGGCTAATCGTTAGTAAATGTTGCTCAAGAGCCAAAAACCTGTTGTTTCCTGGAGTGTTCTCTTCTTATGATACAGAATGTGCAGAGAAAATGAGTTTTAGCGCTGCTTAAATTTACACCATTAATACACTGTATGTTCTGTTCTCCAACTTGGTTAATATGATTAATATTTTAAAGTTTTTTTTATGTTACTTTTCTATATGGTTGCATATCATAGAGCTCTCTTGTTGGACTTATTGAGGGTTATTACATATTTTAATTAATTTAATTTGTGGTCTGTCTGCACATGAGTAAAAGATAAGTAGCGAGTGACTCGTGACTGTCACTTGTTAATTACCCTAGCAGTAAGTTAATCCATACCCCGTCTGCTTAGGTTTTTCCCTGCATTCAATAACAGATAAGCATTTTTTTAACAGTTACCACTTATGTGAAGCTAGCATGACCAAGGATTACATGGGCAGCTATTCATTTAAAAAATGTCTGGTAATATTATATTATTCTGCAGTAGTCACTGCAATATAAATATGATTCTGGCCACATCGTCCACCAAGATAAGAGCTGATTTTGGGAAATAAGGGAAGAAAATTTCTTCTTTGGAAAACTGGTTGTCTTTGCTGAGCAATACCTTTTACAGGGAGTATGTGTTAGGCGCTGGGATTCTCCCTCTGCATGGGGTAGATCCCAAGCCTTGACTGCATCTGCGGTCTCCCATTCTGCTTTGACCACTGCTGAGCATAGATTTCAGTCCCAGCACCTTGCTCAGGCTCATGCTATTCGTCTGGTTACTGCTGGCTCTTCAGCCAAGGCTATGGTAACCAGTGGTAGTCAGCGACGAGCGAACAGTCTGGAGACTAAGTCCAGAAATCACCCTACTGAGCATGCTCGTGATGTGGCGAGGTCTCATTGGTGGTCGGTCGTCAGCTGCTCTGGTGATGTGGCAGCTCCGGATTGGTCCACGGGCAAGGTCCTGTCCGACTGGACTTGAGCTGCAAGTATAAAAGGTTTTCAGAGTCACATGCTGGTGCGCTAGTATCGACCTAATCTCATGTGTGAGTGTACTTTGCAACTGTGTGGTCTGTGTCAGCATGTGCTCAGAGTCGGTTGATAGCCATTAGAATTGCGGCACCTCTGGAGAGGAGTATGATTATATGGATTCAGGGCTGGCATATAGCCACTAGAATTCCGGCACCTCCGGAGAGGAGTATGATTGTATGGATTCAGGGATGGCATATAGCCACTAGAATTCCGGCACCTCCGGAGAGGAGTATGATTGTATGGATTCAGGGCTGGCGTATAGCCTCTAGAATTCCGGCACCTCCGGAGAGGAGTTGTTTGAATGCTGTTACTGTCTGACCACTGTTGCTACCAGCTCCATTGGTGGGCTTCGAACCTCTGTCAAGTTAACAGGGATCATGTTTAGCATCATATCTTTCGTTGCCCAGTGACACGGCTCTATTGCAGAGCATCAGCAATCAATCGCTCACCGCATTCTCTGCCATTGTTCACATTAGCTGCAGTTTTACATCTCTGCACAGTGGACCCCGGGTTGCGATTGCACTTCCTCATTAAATCTATTTAGTGCAATACGCCATCCCTAACAGTATGTTACTAGATTTTTGCTACCTAATAAGACAGCAGTTTGATACAGAGGCAGAGACCCTGATTCCAGTGATCTGTCACTTACAGGGCTGCTTAGTGTAGTTTTAATAAAATCAGCAGGATATGACCACTAGAGGACTAACAAACCCTCTGCCAGTGCAAAGGAGACATTATGAGACATTGTGAATAATAAAATACTAAACTTAGTATACTTATTTATACTTTTATATTTATATAAAAGTATTAATAAGGATTCTTGATAAGAACAATTTTACCCTTTTCATCAAAGACCTAAAAAATTAAGTACAATTTTGTAGCAAATGCAGTATTTATTTGTTAGAATATAACATCTGTCTATTATATTCCCTGCAAAAATTCAACTACATTCTCCAAAAAAGCTAAGATTTCACATCATACTGTCCTTGATATTTACATTGAGCAGACATCCAGAGCTAGTCTTTTATTCATAGTGTATCTCAATCCACCTAAAGCCGTATAACATCCCACCAAACACGACACAAGAGCATATGTAGAATAAATCTTCTAGACCTGCATAAATAAAAAATGTCATTCATAGTTTGTGCAGGTTCTTATGCCGTATATCCTTGTTTCCGTTTTATTTAAGGGTGCACTATTTTGTCATAAGGCAAGGATTGAAAAATAGCACAAATTAAAGTCCACTTTGCAGGCATGGAAAAAAAATGTGCTATGGTCATGTCACCTTCATTTACCATAGTCCAAAAGAATTAGTATTCATAATGAACTGTATTTAGTCATTTCATTTACAGCATTTTAATAGTAGACATAAGCAACCTGTCATCTCCTATCTCAGTAATGGGAAAATCTGTCTTCACTGAAGACAGATTTTATCTATGGATTAAGAATTTTGAGAATGAATGATTAGTCTTTGTGAAGAAAAGATAAGATTTCTCTATCGAGATATTTTGCAAATTTTCTTATTTTCACATGTACTATTGATTTATGTAATAAAAATGAACATGTTTGTTGTTCTTTAATTAACTAAAAACTTACAAACATTCTACAACTTCATTATGATTTGAGCCCCGAGGGTTCCACATACACTCTTAATCCCACCGTTCTTCCAGGTTCTTTACAACACAGAAAGAAGGAAGAGACAGGAAAGGAATTAGTTTACGGGGCAGTCCTGCACATAAAATGTATTTTTTAACTACTATCTTTATACCTTAACCACTTTTGCAATTAGCATCATAACACAACATCCTTCTCTTTTCGATATCTACCTAATCTCTACGTGTGTTTTTATTTAATGTGCTTCCCGTGACGTTTCGTTTGAGTGGAGTCTGGAGTCTGAGTGGATTGTGGCTGCACTCACTCCCCACAGCGTTCATCACCCCTCCAGGACCAGGACGTCACCAGAAGATTCTTGCATCGCTGCCATCCCTCTGAAAACGTCCATGATCCTGGGTGATGAACACTATGGCTGATGTGAGTGCAGCTCTGGCTTCCTGCTTTTGTCTTCACCGCTGGCATAGCTTCTGTGCAAGACTTTGTCCGGGGGCTGAGATAGAAGCAGTGAGTGACATGAGCACTGCCCCTGATGATGACTTGTATGAGGGTGGTGCTATAAACTGTGGGGTGGCACTGATGTCACTCACTCCTCCCCCTGAGAATGTCTTCAACAGTTAGAGGCTACGGTAGTGGCAGAGACTGGAGCAGAGTGCCAGTGCTGCACTCATATCTGCCAAAGCGTTTTTCACCTAGGATCCAGGACATCTTCAGAGGGGGCTGTGATGCAAGAAACTAGTGAGAAACTGCAGGGCTCCTCTGTCATGATCTCAATGGCAAGAGAACATAGCATCAGCATATATAGGAACTAGCTCTTGGAAGATGGGAACTGAGCTGACCATGAACTAAACCTAACACACAACTAGCAGTGGCCGGGTAGCATGCCTACGTTGATTCTAGATGCCCAGCACCAGCCGGAGGACTAAATAATGCTAGCAGAGGAAAATATTAGTCCTAGCTCACCTCTAGAGAAATACCCCGAAAGGAGACAGAGGCCCCCCACATGTATTGGCGGTGAATTAAGATGAAATAACAAAACGTAGTATGAAAATAGGTTTAGCAAATTTGAGGTCCACTTACTACATAGCAGAAGACAGAAAGAACACTTTCATGGTCAGCTGAAAACCCTATCAAAATACCATCCAGAAATTACTTTAAAACTCTGGCATTAACTCATAACACCAGAGTGGCAATTCCTGTTCACAAGAGCTTTCCAGACACAGTAACGAAACTACAGCTGTGAACTGGAACAAAAATGCAAAAACAAACATGGACAAGAGTCCAACTTATCTAGTAGTTGTCTAGGAGCAGGAACAAGCACAGAGAGGCTTCTGATAACATTGTTGACCGGCAAGCAACTAACAAAGCAGCAAGGTTATATAGCGACTCCCACATCTTGATGGGAACAGGTGAACAGAGAAGATGAAGACACCAGTTCAATTCCACCAGTAGCCACCGGGGGAGCCCAGAATCCAAATTCACAACAGTACCCCCCCCTCAAGGAGGGGGCACCGAACCCTCACCAGAACCACCAGGGCGATCAGGATGGGCCCTATGAAAGGCACGAACCAGATCAGAGGCATGAACATCAGATGCATTCACCCAAGAATTATCCTCCTGGCCGTATCCCTTCCACTTGACCAGATACTGGAGTCTCCGTCTGGAAACACGAGAGTCCAAGATTTTCTCCACAACGTACTCCAACTCACCCTCAACCAACACCGGAGCAGGAGGCTCAACGGAAGGCACAACCGGTACCTCATACCTGCGCAATAATGACCGATGAAAAACGTTATGAATAGAAAAGGATGCAGGGAGGTCCAAACGGAAGGAAACAGGGTTAAGAATCTCCAATATCCTATACGGGCCGATGAACCGAGGCTTAAACTTAGGAGAAGAGACCCTCATAGGGACAAAACGAGAAGACAACCACACCAAATCCCCAACACAAAGCCGAGGACCAACACGACGGTGGCGGTTGGCAAAAAGCTGAGTCTTCTCCTGGGACAACCTCAAATTGTCCACCACCTGCCCCCAGATCTGATGCAATCTCTCCACCACAGCATCCACTCCAGGACAATCCGAAGATTCCACCTGACCAGAGGAAAATCGAGGATGAAACCCCGAATTACAGAAAAACGGGGACACCAAAGTGGCAGAGCTGGCCCGATTATTGAGAGCGAACTCCGCCAATGGCAAAAAAGCAACCCAATCATCCTGGTCAGCAGACACAAAACACCTCAGATATGTCTCCAGGGTCTGATTAATCCGCTCGGTCTGGCCATTCGTCTGAGGATGGAAAGCGGACGAAAAAGATAAATCTATGCCCATCCTAGCACAGAATGCCCGCCAAAATCTAGACACGAATTGAGTCCCTCTGTCAGAAACGATATTCTCAGGAATACCATGCAAACGAACAACATTTTGAAAAAACAGAGGAACCAACTCGGAAGAAGAAGGCAACTTGGGCAGAGGAACCAAATGGACCATCTTAGAGAAACGGTCACACACCACCCAGATGACAGACATCTTCTGAGAAACAGGCAGATCTGAAATAAAATCCATCGAGATGTGTGTCCAAGGCCTCTTAGGAATAGGCAAGGGCAACAATAATCCACTAGCCCGAGAACAACAAGGCTTGGCCCGAGCACAAACGTCACAAGACTGCACAAAGCCTCGCACATCTCGTGACAGGGAAGGCCACCAGAGGGACCTTGCCACCAAATCCCTGGTACCAAAAATGCCAGGATGACCTGCCAACGTAGAAGAATGAACCTCAGAGATTACTCTACTGGTCCAATCATCAGGAACAAACAGTTTATCAGGTGGGCAACGATCAGGTCTATCCGCCTGAAACTCCTGCAAGGCCCGCCGCAGGTCTGGAGAAACGGCTGACAATACCACTCCATCCTTAAGGATACCTGTGGGCTCAGAGTTACCAGGCGAGTCAGGCTCAAAACTCCTAGAAAGGGCATCCGCCTTAACATTCTTAGAACCCGGTAGGTATGACACCACAAAATTAAACCGAGAGAAAAATAATGACCAGCGCGCCTGTCTAGGATTCAGGCGCCTGGCGGTCTCAAGATAAATCAAATTTTTGTGGTCCGTCAATACCACCACCTGATGTCTGGCCCCCTCAAGCCAATGGCGCCACTCCTCAAAAGCCCACTTCATGGCCAAAAGCTCCCGATTCCCAACATCATAATTCCGCTCAGCGGGCGAAAATTTACGGGAAAAGAAGGCACAAGGCCTCATCACGGAGCAGTCAGAACTTTTCTGCGACAACACTGCCCCAGCTCCGATCTCAGAAGCGTCGACCTCAACCTGAAAAGGTAGAGCAACATCAGGCTGACGCAACACAGGGGCAGAGGAAAAACGGCGCTTAAGCTCCCGAAAGGCCTCCACAGCATCAGGGGACCAATCAGCAACATCAGCACCCTTCTTAGTCAAATCGGTCAATGGCTTAGCAATATCCGAAAAACCAGCAATAAATCGACGATAAAAGTTAGCAAAGCCCAAAAATTTCTGAAGACTCTTAAGAGAAGAGGGCTGCGTCCAATCACAAATAGCTTGAACCTTGACAGGATCCATTTCAATGGAAGAGGGGGAAAAAATATATCCCAAAAAGGAAATCCTCTGTACCCCAAAAACACACTTAGAACCCTTCACACACAAAGAATTAGACCGCAAAACCTGAAAAACCCTCCTGACTTGCTGGACATGAGAGTCCCAGTCATCCGAAAAAATCAGAATATCATCCAGATACACAATCATAAATTTATCCAAATAATCGCGAAAAATATCATGCATAAAGGACTGGAAAACTGACGGAGCATTTGAAAGACCAAAAGGCATCACTAAATACTCAAAGTGGCCCTCGGGCGTATTAAATGCGGTTTTCCACTCATCCCCCTGCCTGATTCGCACCAAATTATACGCCCCACGAAGGTCAATCTTAGAGAACCACTTGGCCCCCTTTATGCGAGCAAACAAATCAGTCAGCAACGGCAATGGGTATTGATATTTAACAGTGATTTTATTCAAAAGCCGATAATCAATACATGGTCTCAAAGAGCCGTCTTTTTTTGACACAAAGAAAAAAACGGCTCCTAAGGGAGATGACGATGGACGAATATGTCCCTTTTCCAAGGACTCCTTTATATATTCTCGCATAGCAGCATGTTCAGGCACAGACAGATTAAATAAACGACCCTTTGGGTATTTACTACCCGGGATTAAATCTATGGCACAATCGCACTCTCGGTGCGGAGGTAACGAACCAAGCTTGGATTCTTCAAAGACGTCACGATAGTCAGACAGGAACTCAGGAATTTCAGAGGGAATAGATGATGAAATGGAAACCACAGGTACATCCCCATGAGCCCCCTTACATCCCCAGCTCAACACAGACATAGCTCTCCAGTCGAGGACTGGGTTGTGAGATTGCAGCCAAGGCAATCCTAGCACCAAATCATCATGTAGATTATACAGCACCAGAAAGCGAATAATCTCCTGGTGATCCGGATTAATACGCATAGTTACTTGTGTCCAGTATTGTGGTTTATTATTAGCCAATGGGGTGGAGTCAATCCCCTTCAGAGGAATAGGAGTCTCCAAAGGCTCTAAATCATACCCACAGCGTTTGGCAAAGGACCAATCCATAAGACTCAAAGCGGCGCCAGAGTCGACATAGGCGTCCGTGGTAATAGATGACAAAGAGCAAATCAGGGTCACAGATAGAATAAACTTAGACGGTGAGGTGCAAATGGAAACAGATTTACCAAGCTTTTTAGTGCGTTTAGAGCATGCTGATATAACATGAGTAGAATCACCACAATAGAAACACAACCCATTTTTCCGTCTAAAATTCTGCCGCTCGCTTCGGGACAGAATTCTATCACACTGCATACTCTCTGGCGACTTCTCAGTGGACACCGCCAGATGGTGCACTGGTTTGCGCTCCCGCAAACGCCTATCGATCTGAATAGCCATTGTCATGGACTCATTCAGACCCGCAGGCACAGGGAACCCCACCATAACATCCTTAATGGCATCAGAGAGACCCTCTCTGAAAGTCGCCGCCAGGGCGCACTCATTCCACTGAGTAAGCACAGACCATTTACGGAATCTTTGGCAGTAAATTTCCGCTTCATCTTGCCCCTGAGATAGGGACATCAAAGTTTTTTCTGCCTGAAGCTCCAAATGAGGTTCGTCATAAAGCAACCCCAAGGCCAGAAAAAACGCATCCACATTGAGCAACGCAGGATCCCCTGGTGTCAATGAAAAAGCCCAGTCTTGAGGGTCGCCCCGGAGCAAGGAAATCACAATCCTGACCTGCTGTGCAGGGTCTCCGGCAGAGCGAGATTTCAGGGACAAAAATAATTTGCAATTATTTTGAAAATTCTGAAACCCAGATCTATTCCCCGAGAAAAATTCCGGCAAAGGAATTCTCGGCTCAGATACAGGTGCATGACAAACAAAATCTTGCAAATTTTGTACCTTCGTGGCGAGATTATTCAAACCTGCAGTTACACTCTGAAGATCCATTACAAACAGGTGGACACAGAGCCATTCAAGGGTTAAGAGGAGGTAAGAAGCAGCTAGACAGCAATTAAGGGCTATGCAGCAAAACTCTGAAGGGAAAAAAAAAAATTTCCCTTAAACACTTCTCTATCTCCTGCTTCAGCCCAAACAATTAACACTTTGTAGGCCGGTCAAACTGTCATGATCTCAATGGCAAGAGAACATAGCATCAGCATATATAGGAACTAGCTCTTGGAAGATGGGAACTGAGCTGACCATGAACTAAACCTAACACACAACTAGCAGTGGCCGGGTAGCATGCCTACGTTGATTCTAGATGCCCAGCACCAGCCGGAGGACTAAATAATGCTAGCAGAGGAAAATATTAGTCCTAGCTCACCTCTAGAGAAATACCCCGAAAGGAGACAGAGGCCCCCCACATGTATTGGCGGTGAATTAAGATGAAATAACAAAACGTAGTATGAAAATAGGTTTAGCAAATTTGAGGTCCACTTACTACATAGCAGAAGACAGAAAGAACACTTTCATGGTCAGCTGAAAACCCTATCAAAATACCATCCAGAAATTACTTTAAAACTCTGGCATTAACTCATAACACCAGAGTGGCAATTCCTGTTCACAAGAGCTTTCCAGACACAGTAACGAAACTACAGCTGTGAACTGGAACAAAAATGCAAAAACAAACATGGACAAGAGTCCAACTTATCTAGTAGTTGTCTAGGAGCAGGAACAAGCACAGAGAGGCTTCTGATAACATTGTTGACCGGCAAGCAACTAACAAAGCAGCAAGGTTATATAGCGACTCCCACATCTTGATGGGAACAGGTGAACAGAGAAGATGAAGACACCAGTTCAATTCCACCAGTAGCCACCGGGGGAGCCCAGAATCCAAATTCACAACACTCCTCCTCTGTAACATTTTTTTTTTCAGGAGGGGCAATGGACGCTGTGGGGAGTGAGTGCAGCCCCAGCCTCCTTTGATGTCATGTTTGGGACTCCTCTCAAACGAAAAGGCACAGAAAGCACAACAAAAAAAACACATTTAAGCATTAGGTAGATAGGGAAAAGTGTAGGGTATTTTTAAATAACGCTAATGACAAAAGTGCTTGGGTGTAAGGATATATAGTTAGAAAATAAATTTAAGCTGCCGAACCACTCCTTTAAAGGGAACCTGTCACCTGAATTTGGCGGGACCAGTTTTGGGTCATATGGGCGAGGTTTTCGGGTGTTTGATTCACCCTTTCCTTACCTGCTGGCTGCATGCTGGCCGCAATATTGGATTGAAGTTCATTCTCCGTCCTCCGGAGTACACGCCAGCGCAAGGCAATAAAATTCCTATCTGGACTTTCCTTTTCATTTAAATAATAATATTTGCTACTTATAGACCACATAACTAGTGATGAGCGAGTGTACTCGTTGCTCGGGTTTTCCCGAACACGCTTTGGTGACCTCCGACTATTTATGACTGCTCGGAGATTTAGTTTTCATCACGGCTGCTACATGATTTACAGCTACTAGCCAGGCTGAGTACATGTGGGGGTTGCCTGGTTGCTAGGGAATCCCCACATGTAATTAAGCAGGCTAGTAGATGTAAATCATTCAGCTACCGCAATGAAAACTAAATCTCCGAGCAGTCATAAATACTCGGAGGTCACCCGAGCGGCGTGCTCGGGAAACGCCGAGCAACGAGTACACTCGCTCATCACTACATATAACCAGCGTTCAGAATGTTCATTCAAAACTTTGTCATTCTTCTTTGAACATCATTGTTATTTTGGTGATTGTATCACTCCAACTATGTGTAAGAATTATACTTAAAGGCTGAGTCACACATAACGATATCGTTAACGATATCGTTGCAATGTCACGCTTTTGGTGACGTAGCAACGATCCCGCTAACGATCTCGTTATGTGTGACAGCGACCAACGATCAGGCCCCTGCTGGGAGATCGTCGGTCATTGGGGAATGATCAGGACCATTTTTTGGTTGCTGATCACCCGCTGTAATCGCTGGATCGGCATGTGTGACGCCAATCCAGCGATGTGTTCACTTGTAACCAGGGTAAATATCGGGTTACTAAGCGCAGGGCCGCGCTTAGTAACCCGATATTTACCCTGGTTACCATTGTAAAAGTAAAAAAAAACAGTACATACTCACATTCTGATGTCTGTCACGTTCCCCGGCGTCCACAGGGTTAAAACTGCTTTCAGCAGGAGCGCTGCTAACGCACACGCTGCTGCCAAGAGCTTCCCTGCACTGACTGTGTCAGCGCCGGCCGTAAAGCAGAGCACAGCGGTGACGTCACCGCTGTTACTGCCGGCGCTCACACATGCAGTTTTAACCCTGTGGACGCCGGCGGGGACGTGACAGACATCAGAATGTGAGTATTTACTGTTTTTTTTTTAACTTTTACAATGGTAACCAGGGTAAATATCGGGTTACTAAGCGCGGCCCTGCACTTAGTAACCCGATGTTTACCCTGGTTACCCGGGTGCTGCAGGGGGACTTCGGCATCGTTGAAGACAGTTTCAACGATGCCAAAGTCGTTCCCCTGATCGTTGGTCGCTGGAGAGAGCTGTCTGTGTGACAGCTCCCCAGTGACCACACAACGACTTACCAACGATCACGGCCAGGTCGTATCGCTGGTCATGATCATTGGTAAGTAGTGTTGAGCATTCTGATACTGCAAGTATCGGGTATCGGCCGATACTTGCGGGTATCGGAATTCCGATACCGAGATCCGATACTTTTGTGGTATCGGGAATCGGTATCGGGATTAATATCAATGTGTAAAATAAAGAATTAAAATAAAAAATAGGGATATACTCACCTCTCCGGCGGCTCCTGGACTTTACCGCCATAACCGGGAGCCGTTGTACCTAAGAATGCGCGCTTGAAGGGCCTTAGATGAGGTCACTGCGCTCTGATTGGTCCGTAGCGGTCGCGTGACCGCTACGCGACCAATCACAAAGCAGTGACGTCACCTAAGGTCTTTCAAGCGCTTGAAATACCTTATGTGACGTCACTGCTTTGTGATTGGTCGCGTAGCGGTCACGCGACCGCTACGGACCAATCAGAGCACAGTGACCTCATCTAAGGCCCTTCAAGCGCGCATTCTTAGGTACAACGGCTCCCAGTTACGGCGGTAAAGTCCAGGCTGCGTCGGAGGGTGAGTATATCCCTATTTTTTATTTTTATTCTTTCTTTTACACATTGATATGGATCCCAGGGCCTGAAGGAGAGTTTCCTCTCCTTCAGACCCTGGGAACCATACAGGATAACGTCCGATACTTGGTGTCCCATTGACTTGTATTGGTATCGGGTATCGGTATCGGATTAGATCCGATACTTTGCCGGTATCGGCCGATACTTTCCGATACCGATACTTTCAAGTATTGGACGGTATCGCTCAACACTATTGGTAAGTCGTTTAGTGTGACTCCAGCTTAACAGAAAAAACCCTGTGCTCTAATGGGCATGCATATTACAAGGCATGAGGACATACTGTACATGTCATGCCCAGGAAAAGGATTTGGTAACAGAATGATTTTAAAAAATTATGTGAATTCTATACTTAAGGTGCATTTACACTGCAAGATTATTGTGATCGATTGGATAGTCCTAAAATAATCACAAGTGTTCACAATAATCATGCAGGGTAAACAGGCTGCTGATCAGCTGAATCATAAGTAAAATGCTTGCTGGTCGGGTGAAATGATCTTTTGTGCCACATAAAAGATCATCAATTTCAGCAGTGCATTGTCTTGTGTAAACAGGACCTGCGCTGCCAAGAACAATGGCAGCTTATATGCACAGAGCTATCTATTTACCAATCTCACAGTGTGCATCTGAAGCATGGTCTACATGTGTACCCAGCCTATTAAACAACAAGACAGCTGGCAAACAAGTTGCTGATTGGTAGTTGTTTAGTGCTACCGGTCAGCTAGTGAAAACAGACCTTTAGATCTGGTGATCATCAGTTTATCCGAAATGTCCAATAATTACATTGGGTCTTCAGAAATAATTCTACTAGAATAATACAAGAATCCCGGCTGAAAAAAACTAAAAATATTGTTATACTCACCCTACCCACTCTCACTACTTTACGTCTGTCCTCATCTTACTTTCTTATCACCACCAAGAGAGCAGAATTTCAGGGTCTCTTCACACTAAGTCAGTACGGTTCTGCTCATGTGTACACAAGGTAACGGTGGACATCATGTCATGACCTTAAGGTACCGTCACATTAAGCGACGCTGCAGCGATAGCGACAACGATGCCGATCACTGCAACGTCGCTGTTTGATCGCTGGAGAGCTGTCACACAGACCGCTCTCCAGCGACCAACGATGCCGAGGTCCCCGGGTAACCAGGGTAAACATCGGGTTGCTAAGCGCAGGGCCGCGCTTAGTAACCCGATGTTTACCCTGGTTACCAGCGTAAAAGTAAAAAAAACAAACAGTACATGCTCACCTGCGCATCCCCCAGCGTCTGCTTCCTGACACTGACTGAGCTCCGGCCCCTAACAGCAGAGCGGTGACGTCACCGCTGTGCTTTCACTTTCACTTTAGGGCCGGATCTCAGTCAGAGCAGGAAGCAGACGCTGGGGGACGCGCAGGTGAGTATGTACTGTTTGTTTTTTTTACTTTTACGCTGGTAACCAGGGTAAACATCGGGTTACTAAGCGCGGCCCTGCGCTTAGTAACCCGATGTTTACCCTGGTTACCAGTGTTAAACATCGCTGGTATCGTTGCTTTTGGTGTCAAACACAACGATACACGGCGATCGGACGACCAAATAAAGTTCTGGACTTTATTCAGCAACCAGCGACATCACAGCAGGATCCTGATCGCTGCTGCGTGTCAAACTAAACGATATCGCTAGCGAGGACGCTGCAACATCACGGATCGCTAGCGATATCGTTTAGTGTGACGGTACCTTTACACTCACTTGCAAAAATGTCCTGAGTATCATCAGAGCCGAGAGACCCGGCCTTGCATGAAGAAGTCTTGGGATTCTTCTTTTGTGGTGGTGATAAGAAGATGCAACAAAGACCAGATGGGGACGGTGAGAAGCTTTAGAGGTGAGCAATAAGGTGAGTATAAATATTTTTTTATTTTTGTACATCTTATATCTTACTCTTATTATGCTCTGGGGTCTCTTCAGACCCCAACGCAAAATAAGGAACATTCAATTTGCAGACAATAACTTAGCTATGACTTTAATTTCCCAGGAAAATCTGCGAGAACAGGTAAATTCGAATTTTGCCTGAATTACTCATCTCATCTTCAGGCTTCTCAATGGCTTGCGCTTCATTTTTTTATTGTAGTCATCCATCTTGATGATGGTCATCTTGTTATTCTTCAACTAAAACACCTTTAGACTGTCAACACAAAAGCCGTCTTCCCCATTTTCAATATTTCTATTATTTCCCTATTTGTCTATTAACACCCGGACCCCTGTGGGTTTTGGGTCCTTGTCATCCTATGACCTCTATAACATTATCGAAGTCGAATATTATTTAAAAATTGTAAATGGACTTGAACTGAATCCTTGCAGAGAATGTACATGGAGAACCAAAGACAAAAAAAATGTAAATAGCATAGGGGACTTAGTTAACATTGTTTTGATAAAAAAGACGTAAAAGCCTTCCCAACATAACAAGGTGTACCCCAATCGGAATTGTACCTAACTCTTGTAGTTCACCTCACTATGTGTCAGCAGACATAAAAATAGACTATTCAGTCACTTGTCCATGGAAAGCTATATAATCAAAATGAACGGCCCAAAAAGGGAATTGTGGTACACATTGTCATGTTGGGGTGGCTTTTATGTTGTGTACATTTATCAAAAATTCACAGAAAAAACCCTAGTGTAGCTATTAGATATATAAAATATATTATTGATTTATCTAAAAATACTTAACCAGTGCACCAACCAAAACCATCACCATATAAAACCATACAATAGGAAAGACCAGGACAGTGCCTAGCCCTGTACTATACTATATGCACCCTACCTGTCAGCGGAGGTTGGTACCCTAAGACCTGCACAAATGGTGCCCCCGCTCACCGTCGGCTGTCCCTTCTACCCCTATATAACCCTGTGGGATGGGGTAGAGAAAGCAATTACATGCATACGATGTGCCAAATGATGTAGATAGGGTCCTAACTCTTAAAACACAATGAGTAAAAGGATAACCCTTCTTTGACCCTGTCTACCAGCGGAGGTTGGCACCCTATTTTAAAGTTGACGCAGATGGCGTCCCCTCTCCTCGACAGCTGTCCCCAATATATCCCTTGTCAAAAAAATAAAAAAGGGGGTTTATAGAGTAAGGTGCTATAGTGCTTGAAGTACCAATTCAATACAAATATTGCTGGAGTTTCTTAAACATGGGTCCCCCAATGTCCATTAATACATAGTTCCCAAACACATCAGAGAAAACTCCCCCAAGTTATCCCTACAAAGTTCTTCAAATCATTATTTCCTCCTTAGAACCAGTACAATCAAAAATTCATCAATAGAACCAGATAGTGTAATTCATCCAAATATACAGGGGATATATCCAAAACAGAAACTCCACAGCCAGTAAGCATGTCCACAACAGAAACACAACGCGTTTCCCCTCTAAATATGAGGTTCATCAGGAGTAAATAGATAGAATAGGACCACTTAGCTTGTCCATAGGTGATAGGTTAACATTGATACAGTCCTCAGCACATTAGGGCAAGTCCCCTCTCGATGTGGTGCTTAGGATTAAGTGCCCAAATAAGCTCATAATATAGCCTCCACATTATCTATCAGCTCAAATCACCTGGTGATTCAGTGTGCGTGTCACAGTGTCCGGTGCCTAGTATCATCTGCGTTCCAGCTATTGCGCACATGCGGAAGTGTATATTCACATTGCCGACAAATCAGATATCATGTGCGCAGGCGCTGATATGCTGCGTTCCATTGATGCGCTTCACCTACTACACACACATGGAAGTATATATACATATCTCCAGCAGGACATATCATACCTTCTGCAAAGATGCAGAAATCCTGCGTTCATTGACGCGCTTCATTAGCTGCACAACAGCGGAAACATACCGAGATGAATTCTGGTGAGAATATGTCTCCACTATGTTCTCACGTGGTCTTAGTACATACCATCCTCAGTTCAAAAAGCGCGCATGCGCGAGCACTGGACCTCTATCATAGCTCATTTAAACTAATAAAACAAAATGGCATGTAGATATAATGTAGCAACCATATTATTACAGAGATCAGGCTACAAAGTATCATATTTCGGGCTAAATAATTGATTTTTTGTCAAATAGATATACTTGACAAATACAAACCGATAAAATATCCTCAAAAGAGAACAGATAATAATTTATAAATTACCTATTCTGGCCAATAAAGCAGGTAAATTTCTCGCCGATTGTGCCAACAGAGAATATCATAAATAACAACCAAAATTAATTTGTTCGTTCAGCCCCTTTGGGGAAACAGTATCCAGTCTATGTATCCATCTAAGCTCCTTTTGCAGGATCCTTTTGTCTAAATTGCCACCTCTAATTGAGGGGGCCACCACTTCAATAACACAAAAAGAGAAGGACTTGAGGTTTCCCTGGTGCACCTCACATACATGTCTAGAGATGGGGTCTCCCTAGCATGCCTGATTTCACCCAGGTGGTCCCCAATTCTCCTTCTCAACTCCCTCCTTGTTTTTACCCACATAATTTAAGGGACAAGTGCACTTGAATAGATATATCAAGCCGCTTGTCTTGCAATTGGCAAAATGTCTATTGGCAAACACTCGACCCGTGCTCTCACTACAGAATTGATTTCCTGTTGCTATATAACCACAGAAGGAACAGCTGCCACACTGGAAGGTGCCCAGCTGTCTTCTGTCAAGCCAAGTTCCACTTTTTTGGGGGGACGTAAAAGTACTATGTACTAAATGATCCCTTAGGGATCTCCCCTTTCTATACGTGATCAAAGGTGTTTCGGACAGGAACTCTCTTATGTCCGTATCCGCCAATAAGATGTCCCAATGTTTATTGATAATACTCATCAGCTCCTGGGAAGAGTCATCAAAATTCCCTATCAGTCTCAGAGGGGGGTCCGATTTATCATTGACCTTATGTGGAAGAAGATTTGCCCTTGATACTGATTGCAACTGTTTAAATGTTTCCTGAAGAATGTTATTCGGATAACCCCTTTCGAGGAACCTATCTCTGAGGTTACGTGCCTCAGTATAGAAAGACGGACCTGAGGAACAATTTCTCTTAACTCTCAGATATTGTCCCTTGGGAATCCCCCTCCTGAGTCCAAGAGGATGATGACTGTTCCATCTAAGTAGATTGTTTGTAGAGGTGGGTTTCCTATATACAGTGGTACCCAAACGGCCCTCATTATCCTTACCTATTGTAATATCCAAAAAATTAATAGAATTCGCTACAATTTCTGATGAAAACTTGAGACTAATCTCATTATTGTTCAAATATTGAACAAAATTATCAAAAAAAGAAACATCACCTGTCTACATCAGAATAGCGTTGTAATTGATGTAAAAAGACATAAATCCATGCGACACATTCATTCCTGCACTAAGAGTGTCAAAGTTCATCATCAGTTTATGTTCCCATAATCTTCTGTATCTTTGAGATTTGAAGCTACCTTTTAATACAAGTAAAACTGATATAAACTGATTTATAAACTGACGATGACCTTTGACACTCTTAGTGCAGGAATGAATGTGTCGCATGGATTTATGTCTTTTTACATCAACTAAGGAACTAAGGAATTTGCCCCTCAGACCATGTGGGGTCATCACAACAGAACCAGACTCCAATCATAGGACAATAAAACATTCCTTATCTAAGAACTGGTCCAATATTTATGGACATAACTGTTTATCACTCATGGTAATTCTGCTTCATGTCACCTGGCTTATCCATGTTTTTTCTTTTTCTTTTTCTTTTCTGTGATGCGTTGTGCATAAATATGTGAATTTCCAGAATTTCTTTTAGTCTATGAGTTTCTTTTAGTCAAGCTTTCGAGACCTGTGTAGTCTCGAAAGCTTGCAATTTGTTACCATTTTGTCAGTTAGCCATTAAAAGGTATCAACCACTGAGGACTCACAATTCTAAATATTTTTCTATCCACTGGCTAACATGGTACTAAGATATATGTTTTGGGGGGGAAATTATGTCCAATTTCCCTTCTTTCTCTGTTTTTTGTGTTGTTTCAATATACACAAAGGAAACAAGATATGTATAACAAAACGTGTAATTGCAATAATTTTCTGGGAGAGATATTTCATTTTCTGGAACAATTTCAAATGTGACAACACCTTGGCCAAGACTGTATTTACTTACTACAAGGTATTTGCTCATTTTGTTTGTATCTAAGGGTACCGTCTCACAAAACGATTTACCAATGATCACGACCAGCGATACGACCTGGCCGTGATCGTTGGTAAGTCGTTGTGTGGTCGCTGGGGAGCTGTCACACAGACTGCTCTCCAGCGACCAACAATGCCGAGGTCCCCGGGTAACCAGGGTAAACATCGGGTTACTAAGCGCAGGGCCGCGCTTTGTAACCCGATGTTTACCCTGGTTACCGTCATAAATGTAAAAAAAACCAAACAGTACATACTCACATTCCGGTGTCCGTCAGGTCCCTTGACGTCACCGCTCTCCTGTGCTTTCACTTTACGGCCGGGAGTCAGTCAGTGCGGGAAGCAGACGGCGAGGGACCTGACGGACACCGGAATGTGAGTATGTACTGTTTGTTTTTTTTTACATTTACGACGGTAACCAGGGTAAACATCGGGTTACTAAGCGCGGCCCTGCGCTTAGTAACCCGATGTTTACCCTGGTTACAAGCGAACGCATCGTTGGATCGGTGTCACACACACCGATCCAACGATGTCAGCGGGAGATCCAGCGACGAAAGAAAGTTCCAAACGATCTGCTACGACGTACGATTCTCAGCAGGGTCCCTGATCGCTGCTGCGTGTCAGACACAGCGATATCGTATGGATATCGCTGGAACGTCATGGATCGTACCGTCGTAGCGACAAAAGTGCCACTGTGAGACGGTACCCTTAGATTCTGATCGTTAAATGGCCAGTGTGAATACACACCTATGCATTAAACTTATACAAACATAAGCATTGGCTTAATTTTTTTAGGTCTTAGAGAACGTACATGAAAGTATTGTAAATTGGTTACATCTCACTTTAATAAGCATTCATTTAAGATTTAGTTGTAAAAAAAAATAGCTAGAATATTCTAAAATAGAAATGCTGATATCTTTCTCCCCTACTGCTCTCCTCTCCCTACACTTCATCAGTGTTCCCTTGACATCCCACAGGAATTTAATAAATAGATCAAGAGGGAGTGAAGGGTTTTCCTGCCTGAGTTTTGACTGAGCTAAATGTCATTTTTTAAATTTGGATATATTGCCCCCGCAGAGCCAGTTACATCTGTAACATATTGATGAGGTTCAAGATGCTCTTAATTAATAGCTGAAATAGAAGCCTCACGAAAAAAGAATTCTGAAATGCTAATTCCTGGTGCTTTGCCCATATGTTCCCAAAGAAAAGATTATCAGTTATGTTTAGTTGCTGTAAAAACTGTAATGTAACATCTCAGCACCCCCAAAGCCAGACCCCAGATACAGGGTTGTCCACCGTCCAGAAATTCACGGACAGTCTGTTAAAATAAAGCACTTTTTCAGCACATCCATAAAAAATACACAAATTGATGTGTCTGATTTTTTTTAAACTGCTGGAGCTTGTTCGGATTTTTATGACTGTAATTATCATAATTTTACAAGTGAATGTTGCTAATGTGTTCATATCACTATTCTGGGCACTACAGGTACATAGCTAAAAATCAAAATGATTTATTGAGGTTTTACAATGGGTCCGTAAAAATAATGGACTGGAATTGGAATGTTGCAGACAGAAAATTTGTAAAACTCGGTAGGCACCATTGGACAATTGACTACCATTTTTTACCTCTCATCAATAATCTTGTTGCTTTTATGAATTCTGTCAACTCTTCGTTGTCTTCTTAAATGTATCAGCCAAGCTCTTTCCATCATATATCCACATATTTTTGCATATTTTTACTAAGGTGAACCAAAACTGTTGCCTTTAAGGGGGTATTTTCAAGTTTAAAAGTTGTCCTTTCAATATGGGATAACTTTCCATTTGTTGGGGGGGGGGGGGTTAGACTGCTGTGGCACCCACCAATCCAGAGAACCAGGGCTCTGGAGAACCACGGCTAAATAAAGTGAAGGTCGATCATGTACAATATTGCTCCATTTTCTCCATTTATTATAATAGGAGAGCCGGAGATTGAAGAGAGCAGCGCTCATCTAATCTTTGGTGCTCCAATCAGAATGAATGGAGAGGTAGTGCTCATGTTTGACCTCAACTCCGTTCAGCCAGAGACTCAGTTTTTAGGATCAGTAGGGGGCGGTCAGATCACTAGCGATGGGAAATTTATCCCCTTATCCTTTGGATAGGAGATAACTTTTAAACTTGAGAACAAGCCTTTACGCCAGTCATACATATTGGATGGTTTTCGAACCTTTGGCTGATAATTTGGCCAAATGGCTGTCTTTCTCATACACGGGAGCGCTCTATAAGGAAGTCAATGACAGACTTATCTAAGGGATCAACAGTCCGAAATGGAGATGTCCAGTCTACATCTCCCAAGATGTTCAGCTTGTTGGCGCCCTAATATACATTAGCGTGTTAGCAAACCTGTCAAAATTAGCAAGAGTGCCAACATTAGCCTAATGTGTATGTTTTTTTTTTAGTCTTTCTGTGTCATGAGCTTTGATAGAAAGCTCCGTGTACATATTAGACTTCTATTGGCTAGTCCAAGACGATTGCTTGATTAGACCGAGTGGCCAACTATCTCCCATTTGGTAAAAAGGATCATATACGCTGGATTTTAACCCATTTAATCCTTTGATTTTCCTACTGTGGCTCAGGAAGCAACTTAGAGAATTTTATGAAAACTACCCAACATCTGTCCATTCCTCTGGAGAGATTAGAGGAACGACAAATAGGATTTTGTTTAGCCAGCTGATGACATCTAAATTAAAGCAAACTTTAATAGGATCATTAGGATAACAGGATTATCACAACACAGAGGCTTTCTGTTCCATCAACGCTACGTTCTGATATCGAAAAGAAAATGAAGGGTCACTAAACTATGTCGCCCTAATAAATAAAATATTTTGTCTTTATATATATATATATATATATATATATATATATATATATATATATAATTTTACGCCATACCTTGCTTTATTAAAAGTGGACCTTTTCACATAGAATAGAATATAAACATACACAAGTGTCTTGTGATTGTCCCAAGTACCTTCAGAATCTACCAACCCGTACACTATAGGTAGCACTCGACCGACAGCTATCCTCCCGATTCCATTATTTTCATTGTTTTTGTAATAATGGACCTTTTCACGTAAAATCGAATATACATCCTACATAAGTGTTTTATGATGATCTTAAATACCTTCAGAATCTACCAACACGTACCCCAAAGGTAGCACTCAATCAATTGACAGCTATCCTCCCAATTTCATTATTTTCATAGTTTTTTTAATAGTGGACCTTTTCACATAGAATAGAATATACAACCTACACAAGTGTCTTATGATTGTCCCAAAAGCCTCCAGACTCTACCAACCCATGCACCATAGGTAGCACTCATTCGACTGACAGCTATCCTCCCAATTCCATTATTTTCATGAATGCTCGGGAGAGATAATTGTTGGGAGAGTGCAGTAATCGGAGTGGAGACTTGGCTAGCTGGAGAACAAAAGGATTGGGCATTGACAGTCAAAATGCTGGTTTTTATCTCCTCAGACATCATTTGTCAGGAGAGTCTGGAGACTCTCAGACACACAAGTTAGTCAGCCGATCGGGCATAGACCGGTGGGTTTGACCAACTCTTTGAAACTTATCTTTGAAATTAAATGGCACTGCTAGTTTACATGTTGCTCCAATTGTCTCCAAATGTTAAACTTGTTTTCACTCTCCTAACATTCATCAGTCTTCACATATTGTCTTCAATTGACTTTCTAATTATGAATTTGACAGCATTTTTACATAGCTATGAAATATTTTACTTGCAGACCTTTAAAAAGTTAAACACGAAAAAATATTGTTGTACAACACCAGAATAATCTGTGATTTACGTAATTAACTGTTACATGATTGATTATTCGGCCTGTTATGGTAATGAATTCAGCTAGTGGATAATGAGGTGCTAATTATAAGTGGGAAAAATGATAGACCGTAGACACAGGGAATTAAAAAAATGGGAAATTTTGGTGAGAAATACTCTTCATGATTAGTAGTTCTTCACGTTTTCTTGTATAAATTTGCAGTTTAACCTTTTTGAAATCCTAAATATATCAAGGATGCTATAAAAAGCTTTTGACTATGCAACTACATCCAACAGCTGGGCAGCGTTACTGCTTAATAATATAGCCATGAGGTTCTTTAGAAGAATATTAGGCATTGAGTTTGCAAATATTGGCCATATTCATGCCGTTCTCCAAATACTAAACATGATATACCTTTATAGGTTGCCCATTATGTCCAAAAAAGCCACTTATCTGCAAATATATGGTTAACCTCCAGGAAAATACCATTAAAATCATTCCTGACTGCCTTACCGGACCAGCGGAAAATGAAATTATATCCTCCTGCAGCCAATTTTAGTCATCGTGGTGGTGCAGGTTGCGGTTACAGTCACCACTCACTATAAAGTGAGCCCAGTTGTAATCACTCCCTTTGTTTGATAGCCTTCTCTGCAGATTGTGTGTGCATCTTTTGTGTGAAACCACTCCCTTCACCGCCCCAATGACTGGAAACGAGTGGCTGCAGCTGCAGGGAGGATATAAATTCATTTTCTCCCTGTAGCTGCTGCTCCTATATGGCTCATCCCTAGGAGTGATGTGGGGCTGCTTTAGAAAGACAGAAGTGTTAATAATTATAGTTGAGCGAATGTGTTTGGAACCGATCACCGAATCCAGATTTGCAAATTGGTACCCTATTCATGCCAAATTTATGTTTGACGATCGTTTCCTAGCATATTTGCTCATTTCTACTCCCATTGACTCCAATGACTTTCGGCTATGTTTGGCGAATATTGCATAAATCATATTCGCCGCCGCCGGTGAACGTAATCCAAACCAAATATTGATAAATTTGCTCATCTCCATTCTCTATTAATAATACGTTTAAATATTTGGACTATAATAATTATTCACTGGGCATCCGATTCTGTATGGGAATGGGTAACTATACTTATACTTCTGAATTTTGTTTTTTGTTATATAAATAGAGATATTTTGTATTTTTTGTATTTGTATTTCGGACGGATGTTGTCTTTATTCATATTGGTCCCTGTCCTCATTTGGACTTACAATCTATATTTCCATTTCTCTCTTTGGTACATAACTGAATTTGCTAAATAGTTACAGTCACGTATCTGTGCAACCTTGAAACCCATTGCCTTTCATCGTTGCGTATTGTTGAGCGACCGGATACATTTTTGTCACTTGCAATTTGTATAACAAATGTATATATATAAAGCTGAGTGTATGTATATGTAGGCAAAAAGGAAAAACCAGCACCAGGTGATTTCCATAAAAATTCAAGTTATGTCTTTTATTTAATCCATTCTTAGTAAAAAGTTCAAAACATACATATCATAGAGTCTCAAGAGGCAAGCATCCCCTGCACATCTGATGCGTTTCGGACTTTATGTCCTTACTCATAGGCATCTAAGCCTATGAGTGAGGACATAAAGTCCGAAACGCATCATTCGTGCGGGGGATGCTTGCCCCTTGAGACTCTATGAAATGTATGTTTTTATCTTTTTACAAAGAATGGATTAAATAAAAGACATAACTTGAAATTTAATGGAAATCACCTGGTGCTGGTTTTTCCTTTTTTGCCTGCATTTACAAGTGGACTCCAGCAACATTGAATCTGGCACCCGTGGTCCTGTGATACTCTGGTGAGCACTGTGAAAATCCTTTTTCCCCTCTCCCATGTTGATGCATGTATGTGTGTTTGTGTGTTTATGTATCAAGCCACTCCCACTCCACATAGCCACACTCACTTCACATAGCCACACTCACTCCACATAGCCACACTCACTCCACATAGCCACACTCACTCCACATGCAAAGCCCCATCCACACGGCCCTCATTGCTAGCGCACACAACCAGAGACACATTCACCTTGAAAGCCACCCTGCAAAACTCACTGGCTGCAATGTCCCAGCCACTGCAAGCTACAATCAGGGCCGCCGCATTCAGAGTATCAGTGTGTGGCAGGCACAGGCCACATCTACCTCCGTTGTATCTAGAATGGAGTTGCTCTTGTGAGGAATGACATAAAGGGAAAGGGAGGAGCCTCATGGATTAGACTGCTGTGCTCATAACACTGTGCTTCCTGTTATGAAGTTGCTGTGCACAAGTGAGGGGAAGAGAGGAGTGAGGGGAAAATGAGAGTAGTGAGGGGAAAATGAGAGGAGTGAGGGGAAGATAGTGGAGTGTGAGGGGAAAATAGTGGAGTGTGAGGGGAAAATAGTGGAGTGTGTGGGGAAAATAGTGGAGTGTGTGCGATGGGCAAATAGTGGAGTGTCTGTGTGGGGGCAAATAGTGGAGTGTGTGGAGGGGCAAATAGTGGAGTGTGTGTGCGAGGGGCAAATGAGAGAAGTGATGTCCTGCTGCAGTATGACGCTGCTTATAAGGCCACATTCACAAGTCTGCCTGGGTGTGTGAAAGGGTTATTCTAGCTCTGAAAAATGATAGTGTCAACAAGATCAATCTTCAAATTTTAAGTCTCCTTCCAGGTATGTGCATAACCTACAAGTCAGTGGATACAGTAACAGACCCTGATAAAGCAATATTCTATCCAATAGAGTTCCTCAACTCTTTGGAACCACAAGGACTTCCTCTGCATAAACTCTTTCTAAAACCTGGAGCACCTATTCTGCTGTTGAGAAATTTAGATCCATCAAAGCTGTGTAATGGAACAAGACTATTGGTTAAGAACCTGTTTACACATGTAATTGAATCAACCATTTTGACAGGATGTGCCAAAAAAGAGGACATTTTTATTCCAAGAATTCCACTCATTCCACCTGATTTTAAATGCCTCCAGTTTCCAGTTTTACTGGCATTTGCAATGTCCATTAACAAAGGCTCAGGGACAGTCCTTGAAAGTAGTAGGGATTGATTTGCAGTCTTCCTGATTCTCTCATGGTCAACTTTACGTGGCCTGTTCAAGAGTTGTAACTGCCAAAAAACTGTTCATCTTTGCACCAGAAGAAAAAACAAAAATGTTGTTTATGAAAAGGCTCTTCAATGAGGTGAAAATAGAATACTATCAATACTTGGGTAACCATTTAGTTAATTTGTGCAGCAAATCTGTAGTGTTGAGTATATGATGTGAAATGTTTTTATGTGCAATATAATCATTGTAATTTGTTATAACTAACCACAGTTAGTTAATATGCCCGGGCACTGCTGGCCTCTTCAGCTAGTAAATAAATAAAGATGAAACAGCTCTGTAAAACCGAGGATGTAACATGGAAGCAGGCGTTAGAAGGTGGGACTCAAACCTCCACAGCAGTATATGTAAGCCAAAGGAGGGGCGCAGCGCTCCCAAAAAGAAATCAAAGAAGCATGCTTTATTCTCCCAGTATCCAAAGAATGCAGCAATGTTTCATTTCCTTAATTTAAAATCTCTCCAGTGCTGTATTCTTTGCAAACTGCATGAAAAAAAAAATCACACTTCTTTTATTGTTTTTTTGGAGTGTTGCTTCCTTTCTTACAGTCTCATTATTTTGTTTAAATATTTAAGACCAATAAAATCAGAAGATGAAAAAAGCCAGATAGGAAGGATGTGTAGAATATATAGCAAATTTATTTATTTATTTTACTCACTTACAGTATATGGCACCATTAATTCCACAGCGCTTTACAGATATTATAAAAAAAAAACATCTCAAACTACATAAAAAAACGCACTTACTGTATTATAAACGTATTTTCACACCTATTTTGCCTCTGTCTTGTGTTACTCTTCGGTATATTTGTTAGTCATATACAGATTCCTGCGGTAAAATAGGAAATTCTGGCTACATAAAAGTCTCTTCTGTGGTCAGATCCAATAGCAGCTCCCGCTAGACTCTCCAGCATACATAAAGCTCTTTTCTGATTCTGTAGCTGTATCAAAAATGTATCCTGAAACTTTTGGGCTCTAATGCAAAAGCTGTAGCAGGTAGAGATGAACAAATCAATCTGAAATTGAATTTGTGTGAAATTTTAGGAAATTTGTTGGAGCCAGCAAATTTGAGCAATTTGGGTTTGATTACTGTGAATTTCCAAAAATGCTTCTCATCACTATTAGGGAAAATAGGAAAGGATTCTTTACTGTTAGAGCAGTTAAACTGTGGAATGCTGTTCACAAGAAGTAGTAATTACAAATACTATAAAAACATTTATAAAAGGGCTGGATGATTTCCTCACAACAAATGGCATTGTAGGTTAAAAATAATCAAAAGAGGTGACAAATATCTGGTGGAGAAAGGCTGAACTTGATGAACATGGGTCATTTTTCTACCTATATAATTATGTAACTACTGTATATTATACATAAAGTAGAATGTTGCATTAGCCAGAAAAGACTCACATGACCCAGTAATGCTGATTATTTCACATCCCATTGTATAGCACAACCATCACTTAGTAAAGCACATAACCTAATATAGCACAGCCAGTATAAAAGCTGAGGCAGGGAATGCAGTACAGCAACCATTTTGGGATGAATCTGTTTAAAAGAGGATGTCACAGCTCACAGCTTAGCAATAGAAATAGGGAGAAAAAGCAAAACAATAAACTGGACAGATATTGTGTGTGACAAAACAGCAATGAAGGATGATTACATCCTCTTAACCATAGCCATACATGGGGAGGTTACTTTGACCTTATTAGGGCTGTGTTTGAGTTTAAGAACCTAAAAGGGGTTGGATACAGATCCATGAGACCTTAGAGAGTCATACACATCATTTTTAGGGCAATTAGAGACCCTGCAATTTACAGAGAATTTTTTCAAGGCAGAGGGAACTTTTTAGACATTATTACCCTTTGCAACGTCTATTCCTACACTTTCTAGATTTATGCCCTGATGATGTCTACTGTATCAGATACCATCTTAGGCCACGTTCACACTGACCAAAATACTGACCAAATACTGAGGGTGTGAACGTGGACTTAGCAGCAGCAGGTAGAAGGCAGGACAGAGGTGAGACCCCAGCATTGAGGGCTTAGAGGTGGTAGACAGTCGGGGGCGACTTTGGTATAGGGGTAAACAACCTCACAGAGCAGGAAGGAGCAAGAAAGTGTATAATATCTGCCACAATGCTGGAGAGGGGGAGAGAGAGAAGAGGATAAAATACTGAACAGATGTAATGACATTCATCAAGACAACTGCAAATAAACCATTGCAAATAAAAAACAAAATCCATATATACCTATATAAACTCTCAGTGCTGCCGTTCCCATACTTAGTTATGATTATCACCTCTCAATTTATTACTCTGTTCTCAGGACTGATTTCATTATCCAAAAGTTCAACCTAAGAATATAAATATTGCTTTAAATCTAGTTTGCAACACTATTCGCAACATGGATTTTGAAATTATGGCCCATAATTCTAGCTTTCAAAATTATTGCCAGGCAGGAGAACGAACTGCGAAGGAAAGGTCTTAAGTATGGCACGGTGGAGGAAATAACCCTTCTCTGGCAGCAGCTGCTGATCTATGGATGGTCCAATGGTTCCATATTGTCTAAAAACCCCTACGGTATCAGTAGAGATACTACGTTACATTATTCATTATTCCTATAGGAGCAATCTATTCTTTGTTACTATACAGAGACTATGCTCATCCATAATGGCCTTTGCCTAATGACATTAAAGGGGTTTCCTGGTTTGGAAAACCTCATTTCAATTCATCTATAAGATAATTAATTCCGAGATACTCGTGTGCGTGACCGTCATCAATTAACCAAAGCAGTGGGTGCCTACATAGCATCTCTCTCTCTGGAGGACTCAGTAGGTCTTTGCGTTGGAGGTGAATCCTATTGATTGGAATAGACGTTGTGTAATACGTCATTTGCCCTGCGGTGGTGCTGTTTGGGAATTGAACACTTGCTGTCAGAATCGAGCTGATCGCTGAGAATAATAGCAGCGATACAACTTATGATCAGTTTATTGTTCCATGGCTTTACTAATAAAAGCAGTTGTACAACGTGGGGATGGGAAATCCGAATGATACGGGATCACTTAGATGAGTAGATCCCAGAAATATAAATATAAATTGAAGATCCTGAGCTCAAAAGTAATAAATGAGTCCAGAATGGAATGAACAATGAAATATTCGGCTTTATTGTGTGATGTAATCAGCCTGTAAAACACTGCAAACTAATTATATAGGATCCGATTCATTAATTTTTTTTGTCTAGTTTTTTTGGTGTTTTTTGTCTGTTTTTCGTTTGTCGCTTCTTCTTCTTTTATATTTGCACCATTTTTTACAGTCTATATTTTTATGTAGTTATGTTTTTAATGTTCACCATTATGGGCAGAGATTAGGGTCTACAGATGTCTTCGCCTGATTCATCATTTGCGACTTTTTAAACTGCGACTTCGGTCTCTCTATAAAGTGATTTTTTTATACCCTCAAAATTTTGGTGCCATTTGCAAAAGATTAAATTTTGTCCTAAAAAGTCATAAAAAAGGTTAAAATGCAAGTTTAAAGAAAAGAAATGTTTAATGTTGCGCAAAGTCAAAAAACATATGCACCATTTTGAAGATTTTGATGGCAATGAATGCCACAAGACGTAAAATGAAAGGTGACTTTTAGAAAAAACGTCGTTTTAATTTTCATTTCATAAATCAATATGACACATGAAAATAAGAATCTTTGTGATACATCAGAGAAATCTGCTTCTTTTTTCACCAGAACTTATCTTTTGCTATCCAAATTTGAAATATTCGGCAAAATCTGTATTCAGTGAAGACTGATCGTGTCACATTACTGAGATAGGAGATGACACTTGCTGCTTATAAGAATCTATGTAGATGGGAGGGGGAGGAGCTCTGCTTTTAGCTCCTCCTCTCTTCATAGACTCTTTTAAGCAGCAATGGTCATCTCCTATCTCAGTAATGTAACAAGACCAGTCTTCTTCACTGAATACAGATTGCACCCATGAAATAAGAGTGAAAGATCAGTCCTGGCTGAGAAAGAAAGATTTTTCAGATAACATATGTTACAAAGTTTATTTTCATGCATATTATTGATTTATGAAATAAATAAGGTTCACTCTTAAAAAAAAGGCAAATTGGGCAACTATTATGTGCAGCCGTGGGCACTACACATTCAATAGAGCTGCACACCTCCGTAACTGAGTCATTCCAGTAGCCGCCGACATTGGGATCAGATGGTCGGCGGGGGTGCAGACGATCAGACAGTATGATAGGCCATAATTATTAAAGTCTCGGACAACCCCTTTAAGAGGAACTTAAAAGTGATCTTTCATATGTTCCTTAATTATGTTGAGGGTAGGAGCTCCATATGTACTTAATATAGGTTTATACTTTTGCTGTATACGTTAAATTCAGTGTCTCATCGCTCCTTTGTGGTTTTATGGGAGCTCCCTTATCTCTACAGTATATGTATCAAATAGCGGATCCTCCTCTGCCCACTTATTTATTGCTCATCTTTACACACTGCCTGCATATTTAGATTTATATTTTACCATCATAATCACAATCTATGGCCCATACTGATATAATTCAATGACGAATGTACTCCGTTTGTGATTAATGGGTTTTCTGTCTAAACTATTTTGCTTTTCATTTATCGTCAGACACATTGAACAATGCAGTTGAACACTTCACTATTTTGCCTTCTTGTTTAGGCATTTTTAACACACAATATTTTACTTTTTTTAATTTTTAATATCCCTTTATTTTATTTTATTTTTTTTCCCAGATTTTCCATTTTATTAGTCTTTGGTATACTAAACTAGTAATACATACTAAACTAGTAATACAAAATAATATACTTTCATTAGATATATATTAGCTACTAGATGGTGCCCCAATTCTAACGCATCAGTATTCTATATACTATATTGCAGAGCCACGTAGTATATAACACAGCCCATGCAGTATATAGCACAGCCCATGCAGTATACTGTATAACACAGGCCACGTAGTATATAACACAGCCCACGAAGTATATAGCAATGTGGGCACCATATCCCTGTTTAAAAAACAATTAAAATAAAAAATAGTTATATACTCACCTTCTGGTGACCCCTGTTGTGAATTCTGCTCTTGGGCTCCCTCCGGTGGTTGTTGGTGGTAGTGTAGTTGTCTTGGGGTTGTAATCCAGGCAGGTGTTTCTGCTGATTGCAGCTCTATTAGGTATTTAGGTGTGCAGGATCCATGAGACCATGCCAGTTGTCCATTGTACTTGGAGGGATTGCATCTCTCTCTGGCTCCTCATGCCCTGCTGCCAATTCGGCTAAGATAAGTGTCTGTTTTTTTGTCTCTGTGCACACATGCAGTGTGCTTTGCAATTCAGTGCAATTCATTGTGTTTTTGTCCAGCTTAGAATTTGTTTGGATTTTTCAGTCATGCTGGATTCTCAGGAGATGCAGATATACTTTCTATGTCTTTAGTTAGATGTTGTATATTTGTATTATCTGCTGTGGATATTTTTAGGATTTTAATACTGACTGCTTAGAATTCTGTCCTATCCTTTTCTGTTTAGCTAGAAGTGCCTCTTTTGCTAAATCCTGTTTTTCTGCCTGCGTGTGTTTTTCCTCTTATACTCACAGTCAATATTTGTGGGGGGCTGCCTATCCTCTGGGGTTCTGCTCTGAGGCAAGATAGAATTCCCATTTCCATCTATAGGGGTATTTAGTCCTCCGGCTGTGTCGAGGTGTCTAGGACGTGTTAGGTACATCCCACGGCTACTTCTAGTTGCGGTGTTAGTTTAGGGTTTGCGGTCAGTACAGGTACCACCTACTCCTGAGAAAGTCTCTCATGCGGCTCCAAGGTCACCGGATCATAACAGTACAACTGGCCAACAATGAGTTAAATGCATCTCAGAAGAAGGGAAGAAAGAGCCATTTTTTTTTCTGTAGCCTGCTTTGTCTTTTCTTCCCTCTTTTCCTCTGTTTGACTGAGGAGTCTTGTGCTAGCATGGATGTTCAGGGATTAGTTTCTCGTATAGACCAGCTTGCTGCTAGGGTACAGGGCATTTCTGATTATATTGTTCAGACTCCGCTTTTAGAGCCTAGGATTCCTACTCCTGATTTGTTTTTTGGGGACAGGTCCAAATTTTTGAGTTTTAAAAACAATTGTAAACTGTTTTTTGCTTTGAAGCCTTGTTCCTCTGGTGATCCCATTCAGCAGGTTAAAATTGTCATCTCCCTGCTGCGTGGCGACCCTCATGATTGGGCATTTTCCCTGGAATCTGGGAATCCGGCCTTGCATAATGTAGATGCCTTTTTTCAGACTCTAGGATTATTATATGATGAACCAATTTCTGTGGATCAAGCGGAGAAGACCTTGTTGGCCCTGTCTCAGGGTCAAGAAGCGGCAGAATTGTATTGTCAGAAATTTAGAAAATGGTCTGTGCTGACTAAATGGAATGAGGATGCTTTGGCGGCAATTTTCAGAAAGGGTCTTTCTGAATCTGTTAAAGATGTTATGGTGGGGTTTCCCATGCCTATTGGTCTGAGTGATTCTATGTCTCTGGCCATTCAGATTGATCGGCGCTTGCAGGAGCGCAGAACTGTGCGCGCTGTGGCGTTGTCCTCAGAGCAGATGCCTGAGCCTATGCAGTGTGATAGGATTCTGTCTAGAACGGAACAACAAGGATTCAGACGTCAGAATAGGTTGTGTTTTTATTGTGGCGATGCTTCTCATGTCATTTCAGTCTGCCCAAAGCGTACAAAGAGAATCGCTAGTTCTGTTACCATCGGAACTGTACAACCTAAATTTCTGTTATCTGTGACCTTGATCTGCTCATTGTCGTCATTTTCTGTCATGGCGTTTGTGGACTCGGGCGCCGCTTTGAATTTAATGGACTTTGAATTTGCCAGACGTTGTGGTTTCCCCTTGCAGTCTTTGCAGAACCCTATTCCTTTAAGGGGCATTGATGCTACACCTTTGGCTAAAAATAAACCCCAGTTTTGGACACAGGTGACCATGTGCATGGCGCCAGCCCATCAGGAAGATTGTCGTTTTCTGGTGTTGCATAATTTGCATGATGCTATTGTGCTGGGTTTTCCATGGTTGCAGATACATAATCCTGTGTTGGATTGGAAGTCTATGTCTGTGACTAGTTGGGGTTGTCAGGGGGTTCATAATGACGTTCCTGTGATGTCAATCTCCTCTTCCTCCTCTTCTGAAGTTCCAAAGTTTTTGTCTGATTTTCTAGGATGTATTCGATGAGCCCAAGTCCAGTTCCCTTCCACCGCATTGGGACTGTGATTGTGCTATTGACTTGATTCCAGGCTGTAAGTTTCCTAAGGGCCGACTTTTCAACCTGTCTGTGCCGGAACATAACGCCAAGCGGAGTTATGTTAAGGAGTCTTTGGAGAAAGGGCATATTCGGCCATCTTCTTCACCGTTGGGAGTGGGATTTTATTTTGTTGCTAAGAAGGATGGCTCCTTGAGACCCTGTATTGATTATCGCCTCTTGAATAAGATCACGGTCAAGTTTCAATACCCTTTACCTTTGCTTTCCGATTTGTTTGCCAGGATTAAGGGGGCTAGTTGGTTTACTAAAATTGACCTTCGGGGGGCATATAATCTTGTTCGTATTAAGCAGGGTGACGAATGGAAAACTGCGTTTAATACGCCCGAAGGCCATTTTGAATACCTTGTGATGCCATTCGGGCTCTCTAATGCTCCATCTGTTTTTCAGTCCTTCATGCATGATATCTTCCGGAATTATCTTGATTAATTCATGATTGTATATTTGGATGACATCTTAATTTTTTCCGATGATTGGGAGTCTCATGTGAAACAGGTCAGGATGGTATTTCAGATCCTTCGTGATAATGCTTTGTGAAGGGGTCTAAGTGTCTCTTTGGAGTGCAGAAGGTTTCTTTTTTGGGCTTCATTTTTTCTCCCTCATCTATAGAGATGGATCCGGTTAAGGTTCAGGCCATTCATGATTGGATTCAGCCCACATCTGTGAAGAGCCTTCAGAAATGTTTGGGCTTTGCTAATTTTTATCGCCGTTTCATTGCTAACTTCTCCAGTGTGGTTAAACCCCTGACCGATTTGACGAAGAAAGGCGCTGATGTAACGAATTGGTCCCCTGTGGCTGTCTCTGCCTTTCAGGAGCTTAAACGCCGATTTACTTCTGCCCCGGTGTTGCGTCAGCCAGATGTTTCTCTTCCGTTTCAGGTTGAGTTTGACGCTTCTGAGATTGGGGCAGGGGCCGTTTTGTCTCAGAGGAATTCTGATGGTTCCTTGATGAAACCGTGTGCCTTCTTTTCCCGTAAGTTTTCGCCTGCTGAACGCAATTATGATGTTGGCAATCGGGAGTTGTTGGCTATGAAGTGGGCGTTTGAGGAATGGCGACATTGGCTTGAGGGAGCCAAGCACCGTATTGTGGTCTTGACCGATCATAAAAATCTGATTTACCTCGAATCTGCCAAATGGTTGAATCCTAGACAGGCTCGATGGTCCCTGTTTTTCTCCCATTTTGATTTCGTGGTCTCGTATCTTCCGGGTTCTAAGAATGTTAAGGCTGATGCCCTCTCTAGGAGTTTTTTGCCTGATTCTGAGGTATTGGAGCCGGTCGGCATTCTGAAGGAAGGGGTGGTCCTTTCTGCCATTTCCCCTGATTTGCGACGGGTTTTGCAGGAATTTCAGGCTGACAAACCTGACCGCTGTCCAGTGGGGAAACTGTTTGTTCCTCATAGATGGACTAGTAGAGTGATTTCTGAGGTTCATTGTTCTGTGTTGGCTGGCCATCCTGGTATTTTTGGTACTGGAGATTTGGTTGGTAGGTCCTTTTGGTGGCCTTCTTTGTCGCGTGATGTGCGTTCTTTTGTGCAGTCCTGTGGGACTTGTGCGCAGGCCAAGCCTTGTTGTTCCTGTGCTAGAGGGTTGCTTTTGCCTTTGCCGGTCCCTGAGAGGCCCTGGACGCATATTTCTATGGATTTTATTTCAGATCTTCCGGTTTCCCATAGGATGTCGGTTATCTGGGTGGTTTGTGACCGGTTTTCTAAGATGGTTCATTTGGTGCCTTTACCTAAATTGCCTTCCTCTTCTGATTTGGTTCCGTTGTTTTTTCAGCATGTGGTTCGTTTGCATGGTATTCCGGAGAATATTGTGTCCGACAGAGGTTCCCAGTTTGTTTCTAGCTTTTGGTGGGCCTTTTGTGCTAGGCTGGGCATTGATTTGTCTTTTTCTTCCGCATTTCATCCTCAGACAAATGGCCAGACCGAGCAAACTAATCAGACTTTGGAAACTTATTTGAGATGCTTTGTGTCTGCTGATCAGGATGATTGGGTGGCTTTCTTGCCATTGGCCGAGTTTGCCCTTAATAATCGGGCTAGTTCGGCTACCTTGGTTTCGCCCTTCTTTTGTAATTTTGGTTTTCATCCTCGTTTTTCTTCGGGGCAAGTTGAACCTTCTGATTGTCCTGGTGTGGATTCTGTGGTTGACAGGTTGCAGCAGATTTGGGCTCATGTGGTGGACAATTTGGTGTTGTCTCAGGAGGGGGCTCAGCGTTTTGCTAACCGTCGTCGGTGTGTTGGTTCCCGGCTTCAGGTTGGGGATTTGGTTTGGTTGTCTTCCCGTCATGTTCCTATGAAGGTTTCTTCCCCTAAGTTTAAGCCTCGGTTTATTGGTCCTTATAGGATTTCTGAGATTATCAATCCTGTGTCCTTTCGTTTGGCCCTTCCGGCCTCTTTTGCCATCCATAATGTTTTCCATGGATCTTTATTGCGGAAATATGTGGTGCCCGTTGTTCCCTCGGCTGATCCTCCTGCTCCTGTGTTGGTTGATGGGGAGTTGGAGTATGTGGTTGAGAAGATTTTGGAATCTCGCTTTTCGAGGCGGAGGCTTCAGTACCTTGTCAAATGGAAGGGTTATGGCCAGGAGGATAATTCTTGGGTTTTTGCCTCTGATGTCCATGCTGCTGATTTGGTCCGTGCCTTTCATCTGGCTCGTCCTGATCGGCCTGGGGGCTCTGGTGAGGGTTCGGTGACCCCTATTCAAGGGGGGGGTACTGTTGTGAATTCTGCTCTTGGGCTCCCTCCGGTGGTTGTTGGTGGTGGTGCAGTTGTCTTGGGGTTGTAATCCAGGCAGGTGTTTCTGCTGATTGCAGCTCTATTAGGTATTTAGGTGTGCAGGATCCATGAGTCCATGCCAGTTGTCCATTGTACTTGGAGGGATTGCATCTCTCTCTGGCTCCTCATGCCCTGCTGCCAATTCGGCTAAGATAAGTGTCTGGTTTTTTGTCTCTGTGCACACATGCAGTGTGCTTTGTAATTCAGTGCAATTCATTGTGTTTTTGTCCAGCTTAGAATTTGTTTGGATTTTTCAGTCATGCTGGATTCTCAGGAGATGCAGATATACTTTCTATGTCTTTAGTTAGATGTAGTATATTTGTATTATCTGCTGTGGATATTTTTAGGATTTTAATACTGACCGCTTAGAATTCTGTCCTATCCTTTTCTGTTTAGCTAGAAGTGCCTCTTTTGCTAAATCCTGTTTTTCTGCCTGCGTGTGTTTTTCCTCTTATACTCACAGTCAATATTTGTGGGGGGCTGCCTATCTTCTGGGGTTCTGCTCTGAGGCAAGATAGAATTCCCATTTCCATCTATAGGGGTATTTAGTCCTCCGGCTGTGTCGAGGTGTCTAGGACGTGTTAGGTACATCCCACGGCTACTTCTAGTTGCGATGTTAGTTTAGGGTTTGGGGTCAGTACAGGTACCACCTACTCCTGAGAAAGTCTCTCATGCGGCTCCAAGGTCACCGGATCATAACAGACCCCCGGATCCAGGCCAGGCCTTTACCAATGCTCGTCGCGACGCTCTGTTCCCAGTAATGCATTGCGGCAAGAACACGTGATGATGTAGCGGTCTCGCGAGACCACTACGTCATGTCCAGTCATTGCAGCAATGCATTCTTGGGACCGGAGCATGGTGAGGACTGGGAAAGGCTGGCGCAGACGGCGGAAGGTCAGAATATAATGTTTGTTTGTTTTTTTTATTATTATTATTATTTTTAACATTATATGCTTTTACTATTGATGCTGCATAGGCTGCATCAATAGTAAAAAGTTGGTCACACAGGGTTAATGGCAGCATTAACGGACTGCGTTACACAGCGTTATGCCGCGGTGTAAAGCAGTCCTAAAACACTATGTGGGCGCTGACTGGAGGGGAGTATGGAGGGGTGTTGTGAATTTGGATTCTGGGCTCCCACGGTGGCTACTGGTGGAATTGAACTGGTGTCTTCATCTTCTCTGTTCACCTGTTCCCATCAAGATGTGGGAGTCGCTATATAACCTTGCTGCTCTGTTAGTTGCTTGCCGGTCAACAATGTTATCAGAAGCCTCTCTGTGCTTGTTCCTGCTCCTAGACAACTACTAGATAAGTTGGACTCTTGTCCATGTTTGTTTTTGCATTTTTGTTCCAGTTCACAGCTGTAGTTTCGTTTCTGTGTCTGGAAAGCTCTTGTGAACAGGAATTGCCACTCTGGTGTTATGAGTTAATGCCAGAGTTTTAAAGTAATTTCTGGATGGTGTTTTGATAGGGTTTTCAGCTGACCATGAAAGTGTCCTTTCTGTCTTCTGCTATGTAGTAAGTGGACCTCAAATTTGCTAAACCTATTTTCATACTACGTTTGTTATTTAATCTTAACTCACCGCCAATACATGTGGGGGGCCTCTGTCTCCTTTCGGGGTATTTCTCTAGAGGTGAGCTAGGACTAATATTTTCCTCTGCTAGCTTTATTTAGTCCTCCGGCTGGTGCTGGGCATCTAGAATCAACGTAGGCATGCTACCCGGCCACTGCTAGTTGTGCGTTAGGTTTAGTTCATGGTCAGCTCAGTTCCCATCTTCCAAGAGCTAGTTCCTATATATGCTGATGCTATGTTCTCTTGCCATTGAGATCATGACAGTTTGACCGGCCACCTAAAGGGTTAAAATCCTTGGCTGAGAAAGGAGAGAAATAAGTAGTCTGCTGATATTTTTTTTTTTTTTTTTTTTTTCTCTCCTTCTAATCTTTGAATGGCTCTGTGTCCACCTGTTTGTAATGGATCTTCAGAGTGTAACTGCAGGTTTGAATAATCTCGCCACGAAGGTACAAAATTTGCAAGATTTTGTTTGTCATGCACCTGTATCTGAGCCGAGAATTCCTTTGCCGGAATTTTTCTCGGGGAATAGATCCGGGTTTCAGAATTTTCGAAATAATTGCAAATTATTTTTGTCCCTGAAATCTCGCTCTGCCGGAGACCCTGCACAGCAGGTCAGGATTGTGATTTCCTTGCTCCGGGGCGACCCTCAAGACTGGGCTTTTTCATTGACACCAGGGGATCCTGCGTTGCTCAATGTGGATGCGTTTTTTCTGGCCTTGGGGTTGCTTTATGACGAACCTCATTTGGAGCTTCAGGCAGAAAAAACTTTGATGTCCCTATCTCAGGGGCAAGATGAAGCGGAAATTTACTGCCAAAGATTCCGTAAATGGTCTGTGCTTACTCAGTGGAATGAGTACGCCCTGGCGGCGACTTTCAGAGAGGGTCTCTCTGATGCCATTAAGGATGTTATGGTGGGGTTCCCTGTGCCTGCGGGTCTGAATGAGTCCATGACAATGGCTATTCAGATCGATAGGCGTTTGCGGGAGCGCAAACCAGTGCACCATCTGGCGGCGTCCACTGAGAAGTCGCCAGAGAGTATGCAGTGTGATAGAATTCTGTCCCGAAGCGAGCGGCAGAATTTTAGACGGAAAAATGGGTTGTGTTTCTATTGTGGTGATTCTACTCATGTTATATCAGCATGCTCTAAGCGCACTAAAAAGCTTGGTAAATCTGTTTCCATTTGCACCTTACCGTCTAAGTTTATTCTATCTGTGACCCTGATTTGCTCTTTGTCTTCTATTACCACGGACGCCTATGTCGACTCTGGCGCCGCTTTGAGTCTTATGGATTGGTCCTTTGCCAAACGCTGTGGGTATGATTTAGAGCCTTTGGAGACTCCTATTCCTCTGAAGGGGATTGACTCCACCCCATTGGCTAATAATAAACCACAATACTGGACACAAGTGACTATGCGTATTAATCCGGATCACCAGGAGATTATTCGCTTTCTGGTGCTGTATAATCTATATGATGATTTGGTGCTAGGATTGCCTTGGCTGCAATCTCACAACCCAGTCCTCGACTGGAGAGCTATGTCTGTGTTGAGCTGGGGATGTAAGGGGGCTCATGGGGATGTACCTGTGGTTTCCATTTCATCATCTATTCCCTCTGAAATTCCTGAGTTCCTGTCTGACTATTGTGACGTCTTTGAAGAATCCAAGCTTGGTTCGTTACCTCCGCACCGAGAGTGCGATTGTGCCATAGATTTAATCCCGGGTAGTAAATACCCAAAGGGTCGTTTATTTAATCTGTCTGTGCCTGAACATGCTGCTATGCGAGAATATATAAAGGAGTCCTTGGAAAAGGGACATATTCGTCCATCGTCATCTCCCTTAGGAGCCGGTTTTTTCTTTGTGTCAAAAAAAGACGGCTCTTTGAGACCATGTATTGATTATCGGCTTTTGAATAAAATCACTGTTAAATATCAATACCCATTGCCGTTGCTGACTGATTTGTTTGCTCGCATAAAGGGGGCCAAGTGGTTCTCTAAGATTGACCTTCGTGGGGCGTATAATTTGGTGCGAATCAGGCAGGGGGATGAGTGGAAAACCGCATTTAATACGCCCGAGGGCCACTTTGAGTATTTAGTGATGCCTTTTGGTCTTTCAAATGCTCCGTCAGTTTTCCAGTCCTTTATGCATGATATTTTTCGCGATTATTTGGATAAATTTATGATTGTGTATCTGGATGATATTCTGATTTTTTCGGATGACTGGGACTCTCATGTCCAGCAAGTCAGGAGGGTTTTTCAGGTTTTGCGGTCTAATTCTTTGTGTGTGAAGGGTTCTAAGTGTGTTTTTGGGGTACAGAGGATTTCCTTTTTGGGATATATTTTTTCCCCCTCTTCCATTGAAATGGATCCTGTCAAAGTTCAAGCTATTTGTGATTGGACGCAGCCCTCTTCTCTTAAGAGTCTTCAGAAATTTTTGGGCTTTGCTAACTTTTATCGTCGATTTATTGCTGGTTTTTCGGATATTGCTAAGCCATTGACCGATTTGACTAAGAAGGGTGCTGATGTTGCTGATTGGTCCCCTGATGCTGTGGAGGTCTTTCGGGAGCTTAAGCGCCGTTTTTCCTCTGCCCCTGTGTTGCGTCAGCCTGATGTTGCTCTACCTTTTCAGGTTGAGGTCGACGCTTCTGAGATCGGAGCTGGGGCAGTGTTGTCGCAGAAAAGTTCTGACTGCTCCGTGATGAGGCCTTGTGCCTTCTTTTCCCGTAAATTTTCGCCCGCTGAGCGGAATTATGATGTTGGGAATCGGGAGCTTTTGGCCATGAAGTGGGCTTTTGAGGAGTGGCGCCATTGGCTTGAGGGGGCCAGACATCAGGTGGTGGTATTGACTGACCACAAAAACTTGATTTATCTTGAGACCGCCAGGCGCCTGAATCCTAGACAGGCGCGCTGGTCATTATTTTTCTCTCGGTTTAATTTTGTGGTGTCATACCTATCGGGTTCTAAGAATGTTAAGGCGGATGCCCTTTCTAGGAGTTTTGAGCCTGACTCGCCTGGTAACTCTGAGGCCACAGGTATCCTTAAGGATGGAGTGGTATTGTCAGCCGTTTCTCCAGACCTGCGGCGGGCCTTGCAGGAGTTTCAGGCGGATAGACCTGATCGTTGCCCACCTGATAAACTGTTTGTTCCTGATGATTGGACCAGTAGAGTCATCTCTGAGGTTCATTCTTCTGCGTTGGCAGGTCATCCTGGCATTTTTGGTACCAGGGATTTGGTGGCAAGGTCCTTCTGTTGGCCTTCCCTGTCACGAGATGTGCGAGGCTTTGTGCAGTCTTGTGACGTTTGTGCTCGGGCCAAGCCTTGTTGTTCTCGGGCTAGTGGATTATTGTTGCCCTTGCCTATTCCTAAGAGGCCTTGGACGCACATCTCGATGGATTTTATTTCAGATCTGCCTGTTTCTCAGAAGATGTCTGTCATCTGGGTGGTGTGTGACCGTTTTTCTAAGATGGTCCATTTGGTTCCTCTGCCCAAGTTGCCTTCTTCTTCCGAGTTGGTTCCTCTGTTTTTTCAAAATGTTGTTCGTTTGCATGGTATTCCTGAGAATATCGTTTCTGACAGAGGGACCCAATTCGTGTCTAGATTTTGGCGGGCATTCTGTGCTAGGATGGGCATAGATTTATCTTTCTCGTCCGCTTTCCATCCTCAGACGAATGGCCAGACCGAGCGGATTAATCAGACCCTGGAGACATATCTGAGGTGTTTTGTGTCTGCTGACCAGGATGATTGGGTTGCTTTTTTGCCATTGGCGGAGTTCGCTCTCAATAATCGGGCCAGCTCTGCCACTTTGGTGTCCCCGTTTTTCTGTAATTCGGGGTTTCATCCTCGATTTTCCTCTGGTCAGGTGGAATCTTCGGATTGTCCTGGAGTGGATGCTGTGGTGGAGAGATTGCATCAGATCTGGGGGCAGGTGGTGGACAATTTGAGGTTGTCCCAGGAGAAGACTCAGCTTTTTGCCAACCGCCACCGTCGTGTTGGTCCTCGGCTTTGTGTTGGGGATTTGGTGTGGTTGTCTTCTCGTTTTGTCCCTATGAGGTTCTCTTCTCCTAAGTTTAAGCCTCGGTTCATCGGCCCGTATAAGATATTGGAGATTCTTAACCCTGTTTCCTTCCGTTTGGACCTCCCTGCATCCTTTTCTATTCATAACGTTTTTCATCGGTCATTATTGCGCAGGTATGAGGTACCGGTTGTGCCTTCCGTTGAGCCTCCTGCTCCGGTGTTGGTTGAGGGTGAGTTGGAGTACGTTGTGGAGAAAATCTTAGACTCTCGTGTTTCCAGACGGAGACTCCAGTATCTGGTCAAGTGGAAGGGATACGGCCAGGAGGATAATTCTTGGGTGAATGCATCTGATGTTCATGCCTCTGATCTGGTTCGTGCCTTTCATAGGGCCCATCCTGATCGCCCTGGTGGTTCTGGTGAGGGTTCGGTGCCCCCTCCTTGAGGGGGGGGTACTGTTGTGAATTTGGATTCTGGGCTCCCCCGGTGGCTACTGGTGGAATTGAACTGGTGTCTTCATCTTCTCTGTTCACCTGTTCCCATCAAGATGTGGGAGTCGCTATATAACCTTGCTGCTCTGTTAGTTGCTTGCCGGTCAACAATGTTATCAGAAGCCTCTCTGTGCTTGTTCCTGCTCCTAGACAACTACTAGATAAGTTGGACTCTTGTCCATGTTTGTTTTTGCATTTTTGTTCCAGTTCACAGCTGTAGTTTCGTTTCTGTGTCTGGAAAGCTCTTGTGAACAGGAATTGCCACTCTGGTGTTATGAGTTAATGCCAGAGTTTTAAAGTAATTTCTGGATGGTGTTTTGATAGGGTTTTCAGCTGACCATGAAAGTGTCCTTTCTGTCTTCTGCTATGTAGTAAGTGGACCTCAAATTTGCTAAACCTATTTTCATACTACGTTTGTTATTTAATCTTAACTCACCGCCAATACATGTGGGGGGCCTCTGTCTCCTTTCGGGGTATTTCTCTAGAGGTGAGCTAGGACTAATATTTTCCTCTGCTAGCTTTATTTAGTCCTCCGGCTGGTGCTGGGCATCTAGAATCAACGTAGGCATGCTACCCGGCCACTGCTAGTTGTGCGTTAGGTTTAGTTCATGGTCAGCTCAGTTCCCATCTTCCAAGAGCTAGTTCCTATATATGCTGATGCTATGTTCTCTTGCCATTGAGATCATGACAGAGGGGGCACTAACTGGACGGAAGTAGGGAGGGGCTAATCAGCGACCCAGGATTTCCATTACAGACAAACAGACGGAAATACCCCTTAGACAATTATATATATAGGTTTGAAGTCAGTGGAAATTGGTCATGGATTGGGGGTAAATGAGCATACATGGCCCATCTTTAGATCTCCATTTACTTACATGCAGTAAGTGATTTGATCATTTTCAATTAGTTGCTATCTACTTGGTTTACTATAATTTTTCAATGTTTTACACCAGTTTTAAGTCATAAATACATTACAAAAATTTGACATTCTGGTCAAACATCATATTTGCAGATCCTATGAGTAACTTTTTTTAAATACCATTCCAACATTTTTTAATTTTATCACCAGAGTGGTACCATTAATGTCTCTTCCCTGCCCATAGCAAAATACTTACCAGCCACTGCCTTCTGCTCTTCCCGATGCCCCATCTTGTGACCGCTGCTCCTCACTGACCGAAAGTCAGCGCTAACGATCACAAGCTCTTGATGTAGTCTATGTGCGCAGTCAGAATTCCATATAAATTGAAATGTATGAAGCTGTCATGCTCGGCTCTGGAGAGCCGCTGACCAGTCTGTGCATTACGTTCTCATTTTGGACCGATTTATACACCCGACTAACTGCGCCCTATGAGATCCTCGTTCTTGTCTTCTTCTGCCTCTCATAGACCTACACTGAGAACTGACTTCCAGCTCGCACAGCAAACACTGGAGCAATCTAGCAGGTCACAACCAGCAGAAAAGCAAATGAAGCGCCAATAGATTCAGTAATAGGTTATCTGCCCTGTAGCTCAATCTGGAGGTATGCTGCTCTGATTGAAAAAGTGGGGCGCTGCTTGTATAATGCGCCAGTAGTTGCCTTATATTTATGTTGTATTTCCCTGAAAATGAGACCTATCCTGAAAATAAGTCCTAGCATGATTTTACAGGATTTTGGGAGTATGCTTGAAATGTAAGGCCTACTCCAAAAATAAGCCCTAGTTACTGTTGGGGGAGACAAACTGGTCAATTGCCAAGGGTCTCCACTCTCTTAGGGGCCCACGAGCATTTCTTCTCCAAGGTTAAAACTGCTTAAAAACTTCTTGTGACATGTGACATCATGGTGATGTGACCATAATGTCACCCAAAGTCCTTTAAATCCTTTAACTGCAGGAATATAGAGGAACTAAAGTGTAGAAAGGCTAAGCAAGGCCGGCGTTAAAGAGAAGGAGGAGCAAACTGGGCAATTTATCAGGGCCCCCATTGTCTTAGAGGCCTCCAACATTTCTATTCAAGGGTTAAAATTGCTTAAAGTCTTCTGGTGACATCACGGTCCTTTAATTGCAGGAGTCTAGTGGAACTGAAGAGACAGGCTGGTATGTACTGTATGTGCAGTGTGTGTGTATACATGTGTATGTGAACTGTGTGTGTATATATATATATATATATATAAATATATATATATATACACACATGCATATGTGCAGTGTGTGTGTATACACATGTATATGTGCAGTGTGTGTGTATATACAGTACATGGGTATGTGCAGTGTGTGTATATACATCTGTATGTGCAGTGTGTGTGTGTAACATCTGTATGTGCAGTGCGTATATATAAATCTGTATGTGCAGTGAGTATATATATATCTGTATGTGCAGTGTGTGTATATATATCTGTATGTGCAGTGTGTGTATATATATCTGTATGTGCAGTGTGTGTATATATATCTGTATGTGCAGTGTGTGTGTATATACTGTATATCTGTATGTGCTGTGTGTGTATATATCTGTATGTGCAGTGTGTGTATATACATCTGTATGTGCAGTGTGTGTATATATATCTGTATGTGCAGTGTGTGTATATATATCTGTATGTGCAGTGTGTGTATATATATATCTGTATGTGCAGTGTGTGTATATATATATCTGTATGTGCAGTGTGTGTGTATATATCTGTATGTGCAGTTTGTGTGTATACATCTGTATGTGCAGTGTGTGTATTTACTGTATATCTGTATGTGCAGTGTGTGTGTATATATCTGTATGTGCAGTGTGTGTATATATATCTGTATGTGCAGTGTGTATATATATATCTGTATGTGCAGTGTGTGTATATACTGTATATCTGTATGTGCAGTGTGTGTATATACATCTGTATGTGCAGTGTGTGTATATACTGTATATCTGTATGTGCAGTGTGTGTGTATATATCTGTATGTGCAGTGTGTGTATATATATCTGTATGTGCAGTGTGTGTATATATATCTGTATGTGCAGTGTGTGTATATATATCTGTATGTGCAGTGTGTGTATATATATCTGTATGTGCAGTGTGTGTATATATCTGTATGTGCAGTGTGTGTATATATATCTGTATGTGCAGTGTGTGTATATATATCTGTATGTGCAGTGTGTGTATATATATCTGTATGTGCAGTGTGTGTATATATCTGTATGTGCAGTGTGTGTGTATATATCTGTATGTGCAGTGTGTGTATATATATCTGTATGTGCAGTGTGTGTATATATATCTGTATGTGCAGTGTGTGTATATATCTGTATGTGCAGTGTGTGTATATATATCTGTATGTGCAGTGTGTGTATATATATCTGTATGTGCAGTGTGTGTATATATATCTGTATGTGCAGTGTGTGTATATATATCTGTATGTGCAGTGTGTGTATATATATATCTGTATGTGCAGTGTGTGTATATATATCTGTATGTGCAGTGTATGTATATATATATATATAGCTATGTGCAGTGTGTATATATATCTGTATGTGCAGTGTGTGTATATATATCTGTATGTGCAGTGTGTGTATATACATCTGTATGTGCAGTGTGTGTGTATATATATATCTGTATGTGCAGTGTGTGTATATATATCTGTATGTGCAGTGTGTGTATATATATCTGTATGTGCAGTGTGTGTATATATATCTGTATGTGCAGTGTGTGTATATATATCTGTATGTGCAGTGTGTGTGTATATACTGTATATCTGTATGTGCAGTGTGTGTGTATATATCTGTATGTGCAGTGTGTGTATATACTGTATATCTGTATGTGCAGTGTGTGTATATACATCTGTATGTGCAGTGTGTGTATATACTGTATATCTGTATGTGCAGTGTGTGTGTATATATCTGTATGTGCAGTGTGTGTATATATATCTGTATGTGCAGTGTGTATATATATATCTGTATGTGCAGTGTGTGTATATACTGTATATCTGTATGTGCAGTGTGTGTGTATATATATCTGTATGTGCAGTGTGTGTATATACATCTGTATGTGCAGTGTGTGTATATACTGTATATCTGTATGTGCAGTGTGTGTGTATATATCTGTATGTGCAGTGTGTGTATATATATCTGTATGTGCAGTGTGTGTATATATATCTGTATGTGCAGTGTGTGTGTATATATATCTGTATGTGCAGTGTGTGTGTATATACTGTATGTGCAGTGTGTGTATATATATCTGTATGTGCAGTGTGTGTATATATATCTGTATGTGCAGTGTGTGTATATATATCTGTATGTGCAGTGTGTGTGTATATACAGTATCTGTATGTGCAGTGTGTGTATATATATCTGTATGTGCAGTGTGTGTATATATATCTGTATGTGCAGTGTGTGTGTATATACAGTATCTGTATGTGCAGTGTGTGTATATATATCTGTATGTGCAGTGTGTGTATATATATATCTGTATGTGCAGTGTGTGTATATATATCTGTATGTGCAGTGTGTGTATATATATCTGTATGTGCAGTGTGTGTGTATATACAGTATCTGTATGTGCAGTGTGTGTATATATATCTGTATGTGCAGTGTGTGTGTATATACAGTATCTGTATGTGCAGTGTGTGTATATATATCTGTATGTGCAGTGTGTGTATATATATATCTGTATGTGCAGTGTGTGTGTATATATCTGTATGTGCAGTGTGTGTATATATATCTGTATGTGCAGTGTGTGTATATATATCTGTATGTGCAGTGTGTGTGTATATATATCTGTATGTGCAGTGTGTGTGTATATACTGTATGTGCAGTGTGTGTATATATATCTGTATGTGCAGTGTGTGTATATATATCTGTATGTGCAGTGTGTGTATATATATCTGTATGTGCAGTGTGTGTGTATATACAGTATCTGTATGTGCAGTGTGTGTATATATATCTGTATGTGCAGTGTGTGTATATATATCTGTATGTGCAGTGTGTATGTATATACAGTATCTGTATGTGCAGTGTGTGTATATATATCTGTATGTGCAGTGTGTGTGTATATACAGTATCTGTATGTGCAGTGTGTGTATATATATCTGTATGTGCAGTGTGTGTATATATATATCTGTATGTGCAGTGTGTGTATATATATCTGTATGTGCAGTGTGCGTATATGTATCTGTATGTGCAGTGTGTGTATATATAGCTGTATGTGCAGTGTGTGTATATATATCTGTATGTGCAGTGTGTGTGTATATACAGTATCTGTATGTGCAGTGTGTGTATATATATCTGTATGTGCAGTGTGTGTATATATATCTGTATGTGCAGTGTGTGTGTATATACTGTATATCTGTATGTGCAGTGTGTGTATATATATATCTGTATGTGCAGTGTGCGTATATGTATCTGTATGTGCAGTGTGTGTATATATATATCTGTATGTGCAGTGTGTATATATATATCTGTATGTGCAGTGTGTGTATATATATATCTGTATGTGCAGTGTGTGTATATACATCTGTATGTGCAGTGTGTGTATATATATCTGTATGTGCAGTGTGTGTATATATATCTGTATGTGCAGTGTGTGTATATATATCTGTATGTGCAGTGCGTATATACATCTGTATGTGCAGTGTGTGTATATATATCTGTATGTGCAGTGTGTGTGTATATACTGTATATCTGTATGTGCTGTGTGTATATATATCTGTATGTGCAGTGTGTGTGTATATATATCTGTATGTGCAGTGTGTGTGTATATATCTGTATGTGCAGTGTGTGTATATACATCTGTATGTGCAGTGTGTGTATATATATCTGTATGTGCAGTGTGTGTATATATATCTGTATGTGCAGTGTGTGTATATATCTGTATGTGCAGTGTGTGTGTATATACATCTGTATGTGCAGTGTGTGTATATATATCTGTATGTGCAGTGTGTGTATATATATCTGTATGTGCAGTGTGTGTATATATATCTGTATGTGCAGTGTGTGTATATATCTGTATGTGCAGTGTGTGTGTATATACATCTGTATGTGCAGTGTGTGTATATATATCTGTATGTGCAGTGTGTGTATATATATCTGTATGTGCAGTGTGTGTGTATATATATCTGTATGTGCAGTGTGTGTGTATATATCTGTATGTGCAGTGTGTGTATATACATCTGTATGTGCAGTGTGTATATATATCTGTATGTGCAGTGTGTGTCTGATAACAAGAATATATTTGAATAAATGCTGATTTTTATTTAAGAATAAATGTAGATTGTTGTCCAGTAAAAAAATTGTCATCCCCTGAATATAAGCCCTAACCCATCTTTCGAAGCAAAAATGACCGTAATATAAATCCCTGCCTTATTTGCAGAGAAACACATCTCTACCTCTCTACAGTGAAATCGAACTTGCGGCACAACCAATCTGTTTAGGAAGATCCACTTGTGTAATACCCTAAAGCATTTTGTAAACCATAAGAGGGAAAAGTTCAAACAATTGGGATCAAAGCAAAAATCCAATAATAAATTAAAGGCATAGACTGTTTCCAAGAAGTTAAATTTTAAGTGGTATTGTGGGAAACCTATAAACACTGGATTGCTTTGATTAAATGCACAAGTCATGCAGGTCAAGTACATAGCCAGAGCAAAGAACAGACATAAATAATTAAAGGAGATTATTCTTTCAAGAGTTGGTTCTCAACTGTTCTTTAAAGACGGAGCAGTCAGGTGGTGAATACGCCGCAGCGGATTAATGAGCGTACAAGTGAAGTACAAAGTGCAGGAATCGGGAGGAGGCAGCATACGGAGTAAATGGTTAAGGGGGCAAATGGATCCCTTGTAGATTGTGAGCCTTCGCGGGCAGGGTCCTCTCTCCTCCTGTACCAGTTATGACTTGTATTGTTTAAGATTATTGTACTTGTTTTTATTATGTATACCCCTCCTCCCATGTAAAGCGCCATGGAATAAATGGCGCTATAATAATAAATAATAATAATAATAATACAAAAAAGTATAGAAAACCTAAAAAAGGAGAGTTAAAAAACAGCAATCTTTGTCTTGAAAGGGTTGTGACTAGTGATCTATCTCAAGCACTGACCCATTATTCCTGATTATTATGTACAATCAAAAAAAAAGGTGTTTTTATTTCTTTTTAGAATTTGTTAGATGAGACCTGAAACCATCAAGTTTAATGCAAATATTTACTTAAGTTGTAAACTCAATTGCAGAAGATAAAAAACCCCCTTAATCCCGAGCTGATGTTCTTTTACATTTTCTCCTCTATTTTCTTGTTCTTCTTCTAAACACTCTTGCAAAGGCATCGGCGAGTTTGTATTTTATTTAATCTTTATCTAGTGTGGTGCGGAGGTTAAATTGATGACTGTGAGGTGAAAAGGTTTGCTCCATCCGCCCACTGTGTTAGATCCCAGACTGATAATGTGTGTCTCAAATAGAGCTGGCCAATGTGAATGCCAAGAACGCAGAAATAGGACACGTCAGTCACATCTAAGGCTCATTCCGTGGAGGGATGATGGAAATCATTTTAGCATTTTTAATATAATCATCCCTTTGAAACAAATAAGTATGTAAATTCTGTAATATTTACTATGACAACATGAAAACACAACATCAGTAATGAGATGTAAACATTTCATACTAATATTTTAAATATTTAGATGCTAAATGTTGCATTTACCGCTGTGAGTGTGAATAGCACAATGGACACTTACATGTTCTGTACTGTGCTGCGCAACAATATGTACAGTATGGGGTTAGGCTACATTAACACTTGGCTACCATGGCCGGTAAACGACCTCCGAGCAGCTACATATAAGCCGATCGGCAGTCCTATATGGCTACAACTCCATGAACAAATGGAAATCCAATCATTCTGTGCGGATAGAAAATCATGGCTCTCGGCAGCTCATCACCAGATAACACAGGAGTATGTGCTCCAGAGAACAATGATTTTATGCAAGCTTTGCACCCAATGTTAGAGCACTTTGCTTATTTATTGGGTGATTGTTTATGCAGACCAATAATTGGGAAACCATTCCCAAGCATAGACCAGTGTAAATGAGCCCATCGTCAACACCATGGATAGATCTATATGCTTTTATAGCTTTTATATTTTGTTCCAACAGACTGTTCTGTGTTATTTAGCACCATGGACAAAACTGTACTGTTTGTTTAGCACTGAGGAAAGTTCTGTGCTCTATTACTTAGCACCATGAACAGTTCTATGCTGTGTTACTTAGCACCATGGACAGTTCTGTGCTGTGTTACTTAGCACCATGGACAGTTCTATGCTGTGTTACTTAGCACCATGGACAGTTCTATGCTGTGTTACTTAGCACCATGGACAGTTCTATGCTGTGTTACTTAGCACCATGGGCAGTTCTATGCTGTGTTACTTAGCACCATGGACAGTTCTGTGCTGTGTTACTTAGCACCATGGGCAGGTCTGTGCTGTGTTACTTAGCACCATGGACAGTTCTGTGCTGTGTTACTTAGCACCATGGGCAGTTCTATGCTGTGTTACTTAGCACCATGGACAATTCTGTGCTGTGTTACTTAGCACCATGGACAGTTCTATGCTGTGTTACTTAGCACCATGGACAGTTCTGTGCTGTGTTACTTAGCACCATGGACAATTCTGTGCTGTGTTACTTAGCACCATGGACAGTTCTATGCTGTGTTACTTAGCACCATGGACAGGTCTGTGCTGTGTTACTTAGCACCATGGACAGTTCTGTGCTGTGTTACTTAGCACCATGGACAGTTCTGTGCTGTGTTACTTAGCACCATGGGCAGTTCTGTGCTGTGTTACTTAGCACCATGGACAGTTCTATGCTGTGTTACTTAGCACCATGGACAGTTCTATGCTGTGTTACTTAGCACCATGGACAATTCTGTGCTGTGTTACTTAGCACCATGGACAGTTCTGTGCTGTGTTACTTAGCACCATGGGCAGTTCTGTGCTGTGTTACTTAGCACCATGGACAGTTCTATGCTGTGTTACTTAGCACCATGGACAGTTCTATGCTGTGTTACTTAGCACCATGGACAATTCTGTGCTGTGTTACTTAGCACCATGGACAGTTCTATGCTGTGTTACTTAGCACCATGGGCAGGTCTGTGCTGTGTTACTTAGCACCATGGACAGTTCTGTGCTGTGTTACTTAGCACCATGGGCAGTTCTATGCTGTGTTACTTAGCACCATGGACAATTCTGTGCTGTGTTACTTAGCACCATGGACAGTTCTATGCTGTGTTACTTAGCACCATGGACAGTTCTGTGCTGTGTTACTTAGCACCATGGACAATTCTGTGCTGTGTTACTTAGCACCATGGACAGTTCTATGCTGTGTTACTTAGCACCATGGACAGGTCTGTGCTGTGTTACTTAGCACCATGGACAGTTCTGTGCTGTGTTACTTAGCACCATGGACAGTTCTGTGCTGTGTTACTTAGCACCATGGGCAGTTCTGTGCTGTGTTACTTAGCACCATGGACAGTTCTATGCTGTGTTACTTAGCACCATGGACAGTTCTATGCTGTGTTACTTAGCACCATGGACAATTCTGTGCTGTGTTACTTAGCACCATGGACAGTTCTGTGCTGTGTTACTTAGCACCATGAACATTTCTATGCTGTGTTACTTAGCACCATGGACAGTTCTATGCTGTGTTACTTAGCACCATGGACAGTTCTGTGCTGTGTTACTTAGCACCATGGACAATTCTGTGCTGTGTTACTTAGCACCATGGACAGTTCTATGCTGTGTTACTTAGCACCATGGACAGTTCTGTGCTGTGTTACTTAGCACCATGGACAGTTCTGTGCTGTGTTACTTAGCACCATGGACAGTTCTGTGCTGTGTTACTTAGCACCATGGACAGTTCTGTGCTGTGTTACTTAGCACCATGGACAGTTCTATGCTGTGTTACTTAGCACCATGGACAATTCTGTGCTGTGTTACTTAGCACCATGGACAGTTCTATGCTGTGTTACTTAGCACCATGGACAGTTCTGTGCTGTGTTACTTAGCACCATGGGCAGTTCTGTGCTGTGTTACTTAGCACCATGGACAGTTCTGTGCTGTGTTACTTAGCACCATGGGCAGTTCTGTGCTGTGTTACTTAGCACCATGGACAGTTCTGTGCTGTGTTACTTAGCACCATGGACAGTTCTGTGCTGTGTTACTTAGCACCATGGGCAGTTCTGTGCTGTGTTACTTAGCACCATGGACAGTTCTGTGCTGTGTTACTTAGCACCATGGACAGTTCTGTGCTGTGTTACTTAGCACCATGGACAGTTCTGTGCTGTGTTACTTAGCACCATGGACAGTTCTGTGCTGTGGTACTTAGCACCATGGACAGTTCTGTGCTGTGTTACTTAGCACCATGGACAGTTCTGTGCTGTGTTACTTAGCACCATGGACAGTTCTGTGCTGTGGTACTTAGCACCATGGACGGTTCTGTCCTGTGGTACTTAGCACCATGGACAGTTCTATGCTGTGTTACTTAGCACCATGGACAGTTCTATGCTGTGTTACTTAGCACCATGGACAGTTCTATGCTGTGGTACTTAGCACCATGGACAGTTCTGTGCTGTGTTACTTAGCACCAGTGATAGATAAGTTATATCTGTCATATAGCTGATGTCTCCAATCACCAATCACCCTATTGGGGACTTGTGTCTGAATAAACCCATAGGTCTGGTCAGTCACCTACCATCTCTTCTTTTTAATCCATTAAGAAAATCTTACATCAATTTCTACCTGTGAGAGTGACCTCTTGAGAAAGAGATTTAAAAAAGAGAGAGATTTAAAAAATGACTTTTGATATTTCCTGTAAAGCGCTGTGGAATATGATGACTAGTGATGAGCGAGTGTACTCGTTGCTCGGGTTTTCCCGAGCACGCTCAGGTGACCTCCGAGTATTTATGACTGCTCGGAGATTTAGTTTTTATTGCCTCTGCAGCATGATTTACAGCTATTAGCCAGCTTGATTACATGTGGGGATTCCCTAGCAACCAGGCAACCCCCACATGTGCTCAGCCTGGCTAGTAGCTGTAAATCATTCAGCTGAGGTGATGAAAACGAAATCTCCAAACCGTCATAAATACTGAAAGACCACATGAGCGCGCTCGGGAAAACCCAAGCAACGAGTACACTCGCTCATCACTAATGATGACACTATATAAGTAAGCAAACAAAATAAACAAATACATTCTGAGCACTCACTTGCTACACCATAATGTCAGATTCTAAATAGACAGTATTGGGGAACTAAGCAAACCAGCGATCTGGGAATATTTGGAAATCAGTATGTAGAGCGCTTTAAGCTTACTTTAGTGCAAGTTGTGCTTCCTGGAGAGTTAATTTCCTAACAATTTTCAATCCTTGCAAACACGTCCAAGACTCCTCAGGACTAACACTGAAATAACCGTCTACAAAAAGGAGTTTACGAATAACACTGTTATAGGGAAACCAATTTTTTTTTTTGCATCTATTCTCCCTAGTGAAGGGAATTAATGATTAATCTTGAAGAAAGGAAAGGTCAGACGATGGATAAAAAGAGAATTCACTTTACAGGTAGCTTGTGTTGCCAGAACAAATCTTTAGATATATTTGATTTGATATCTCAACACTGGGAATAAAATTGTTCTTTGCATGTGTAGCATTTTTCTGAGGCTTTCCAGTTCCTATTACTATGCATTTTCTTTGCTGGGAAATGTGCCATCCGGCAAGATCACACTGCATATTCAACAGTACTTGTGTCCCTAATAGACTGTTCTGCTGCTGCTCCCTCATACAGTAAAAGTGAATGTCTTCTCAGTGGGGATTTCCTCCGCGTTGTCTCCCTGTATTCCTATTTGCAGAATGTAGCACACATAATTATATATAACCCCGATCCCTCTTTGAAACAGAGAATGAGTGATTTGATGTGTGGAACTTCCTTTACCCGATAGATTTCTCACAACGTGCTTTTCAAATGCTATTAAGTTGTACAGTTAGGATTTTTTTTTCCTGTTGAAATAATTCTTCAAGATTGTTACATGGCCTCTCGAGACGGGTGATTTATCGCTATTATGAAGCCCTGGGGTATTTTGCAACTAAAGGTATATAAATAATTTGCTGACAAATGTGTTTGAAAAGAGGTAAAAAAAACTTTGTTAATTCTGTAATGTTGTAATTTAGAGAAAGACACATCTAGGAAAATTTCAGATTTTGCGATCGTGGCACAGAATATTTATTTTAGATAAAGAATAGATATTCTACAGTGAAATAAGCAGTAAGCATTAATAAAAAAAAAAAAAATCCATTAACTGAATATAAATGACTGAGGTCTTTATTGCGTTTTTTTGCTATGTTGGCACAGTGGGTAAGTGAGTCCTGATTGTGAGAGTAGCAAAGATGCAATGTGACAACACTGTTTGAGATGTTAGTGAATCTCCGGCCCCTAGCAAAAGGACAACACCGGGTACAACAAGTGAATAAGCAGATTTTAATTAATCTCAAAATATTCAATACTAAACTATATTAATCAAAAAAGAGAGTAGACCACACTTCCAAAAATCATACAATGATCTAATGCCTCTCGGCAAAAATATATATAACTGAACATGAGGTTCTTAGCTTAACATTCTGATCAGAGTATATGAAGCCCACTGCCACGTCAAGGCGAACCTCGTAGTGGGTCCTACCGCCCTAATGGAGGGGAACCGTGCGCCGACCACCGCCACAGCGACAATGCACAGGCAGGGCAGACGGCCTGGTGTCCCACATTAGATCATTGCATGATTTTTGGAGATGCTGTCCTTTCTCTTTTTTGAGCATATTGCATGTTCTGTCCTTTTTTTTTTCTTCGGATGTGCACTCCTCCCATTTGTCACAGGTGATTGTAATTAGCAAGAGACTGCAAAGTAAGGGGTCTAGCCCATTTTTGCTCTCACTGAAGAGCTGGAGGAAGGTGGGTTTCATTACTCCTTTCATTTGGTGCTGGTGCTGTGTGGCAGCCATTGTTACTGCGGTTTTGTGCTGGTGGGCCGGCGCGATCTGGAGTCAGGGGCACTCAGTCTTACAGCATGGGTGCTGTGGGACACCAGGCCTTCTGCCCTGCTGGTGCATTGCTACTGTGGCGGTGGTTGGCGCACGGTTCCGCTCCATTAGGGCAGTAGGACCCACTACAAGGTTTGCCGTGACGTGGCAGTGGGCTTCATACAGTCTGATCAGAATGTTAAGCTAAGAACCTTATGTTCAGTTATATATATTTTTGCAAAGAGGCATAAGATCATTGTGTGATTTTTGGAGGTGCTGTCCTTTCTCTTTTTTGAGCATCTACTAAATAATTGTCTAAGGGTCACTTCTGTCTGTCTGGCCTTCTGTCTGTCTGTCATGGATATTCATTGGTCGTGGCCTCTGTCTGTCATGGAAATCCAAGTCGCTGATTGGTCGCGGCAAAACAGCCACGACCAATCAGCGACGGCCACAGTCCAGAAGAAAATGGCCACTCCTTACTCCCCGCAGTCAGTGCCTGGCGCCCGCATACTCCCCTCCAATCACCGCTCACACAGGGTTAATGGCAGCGTTGACCGCAGTGTAACGCACTCGGTTAACGCTGCTATTAACCCTGTGTGACCAATGTTTACTATTCATGCTGCCTATGCAGCATGAATAGTAAAAGGATCTAATGTTAAAAATAGTAAAAAAAAAAAAAAAAAAATAGTTACGTACTCACCCTCCGTTGGCCCCCGGATCGAAGCGATTACCGATGCTCCCGGATCGAAGCGGTTACCGACTCTCTTCGTGACGCTCCGGTGACCGCTCCATGCAATGCGGTCTCGCGAGATGATGACGTACATCATCATCTTGCGAGACCGCAATGCACTCTTCAGACCAGAGCGCACGAGGACCATCGGTAACTGCTTCGCTCCGGGAGCATCGGTAACTGCTTCGATCCGGGAGCCAACGGAGGGTGAGTATGTAACTATTTTTTATTTTAATTCTTTTTTTAACAGGGATACGGTGCATACTACATGGCTGGCCAATATACTACGTGACTGGGCAGTATACTACGTGGCTCTGTGCTGTATACTACGTGACTGGGCAATATACTATGTGGCTGGGCAATATACTGTGTGGCTGGGCAATATACTATGTGGCTGGGCAATATACTATGTGGCTCTGTGCTGCATACTACGTGGCAGGGCAATATACTACGTCGCTGGGCAATATACAATGTGGTTGGGCAATATACTGCATGGCTGGGCAATATACTACCTGACTAGGCATACGAGAAAAAAGCACCATAAATACCAATGATGATAAAAATTACAAAAGTTTATTAGAAATAAGGAGAAATAAAAAAACAAAAAGATACAGCAAAGTATAACAGGGATGTGACGAGGTAAGCCAAATGTAGATGGCACCACAGGCGAGGACAGGTCCATTCAGGTATGTATTGAAAGTGCAATATACATGCTCAAAATTAATTCACCAATAATTGTGCAAAAAAGCATAAACAGCAAATAGGGTACAAAGGGGCTGTATACCACCCATGCAAGTTGAGCAAGAAAACAGTAAAGTGACTGAATGCTGAGAGTAATTTACCTGAAAGGACTCTGGAGCTCTGAGGTGCCACCGTCCCCAACGCATGTTTCGGCGCTTAAGTCTTCTTCCGGGGAATGTACCCTATTTGCTGTTTATGCTTTTTTGCACTATTATTGGTGAATTATTCTTGAGCATGTATATTGCACTTTCAATACATACCTGAATGGACCTGTCCTCGCCTGTGGTGCCATCTACTTTTGGCTTACCTTGTCACATCCCTGTTATACTTTGCTGTATCTTTTTGTTTTTTTATTTCTCCTTATTTCTAATAAACTTTTGTAATTTTTATCATCATTGGTATTTATGGTGCTTTTTTCTCGTATGATTTTCAATTGTCATTGGCACTTTACCTTTACCTATGCACCGTTCCCTAATTGGTTGTGAGTGCAGGCCTTGCTCATTTTGATTCATACGTGACTAGGCAGTATACTACGTGGCTCTGTGCTGTATACTACGTGACTGGGCAATATACTACGTGACTGGGCAATATACTATGTGGCTGGGCAATATACTACGTGGCTCTGTGCTGTATACTATGTGGCTGGCCAATATACTACATCGCTGGGCAATATACTACATGGCTGGGCTATATACTACGTGGCTGGGCAATATACTGCGTGGTTGGGCAATATACTGCGTGGCTGGGCAATATACTACGTGGCTGGGCAATATACTACATGACTGGGCAATATACTATGTGGCTGGGCAATATACTACGTGACTGGGCAATATACTATGTGGCTGGGCAATATACTATGTGGCTGGGCAATATACTACGTGGCTCTGTGCTGTATACTACGTGGCTGGGCAATATACTACTTCGCTGGGCAATATACCACGTGGCTGGGCAATATACTATGTGGCTGGGCAATATACTGCGTGGTTGGGCAATATACTGCGTGGTTGGGTAATATACTACGTGGCTGGGCAATATACTACGTGGCTGGGCAATATACTACGTGGGCTGTGCAATATACTAAGTGGCTGGGCAATATACTACGTGGCTGGGCAATATACTACGTGGCTGGGCAATATACTATGTGGCTGGGCAATTAACTACGTGGCTGGGCAATTAACTACGTGGGCTGTGCAATATACTACGTGGACATGCATATTCTAGAATACCCGATGCGTTAGAATCGGGCCACCATCTAGTAAACTATATTAATGTTACTAGAGGGCAATTATATTTTAGTTATATTTTGTTTCTTAACCATGATATAACTAGATGCAGCATGATAGTACATAGGATCAGTATCATAGTTATTATAATAGTTATATTCTTGTACATAGGAGCAGTACTGGAGTAGTTATATTCTTGTACATAGGGGGCAGTATTATAGTAGTTATATTTTTGTACAAAAGAGGCAGTATTATAGTAGCTATATTATTGTACATAGGAGCAGTATTAGTAGTTATATTCTTCTACATAGGGCAGTATTATAGTAGTTATATTCTTGTACATAGGGAGCAGTAGTATAGTAGTTATATTCATGTACATAGGAGGCAGTATTATAGTAGTTATATTCTTGTACATAGGAGGCAGTATTATAGTGGTTATATTCTTGTACATGGGGCAGTATTACAGTAGTTATATTCTTGTACATAGGAGCAGTATTCTTGTACATAGGGGCAGTATTATAGTAGTTATATTCTTGTACATAGGAAGCAGTAGTATAGTAATTATATTCTTGTACATAGGAGCCAGTATTTATAGTAGTTATATTCTGGTACATAGGAGGCAGTATTATAGTAGTTATATTCTTGTACATAGGAGCAGTATTATAGTAGTTATATTGTTGTACAAAAGAGGCAGTATTATAGTAGCTATATTATTGTACATAGGAGCAGTATTAGTAGTTATATTCTTCTACATAGGGCAGTATTATAGTAGTTATATTCTTGTACATAGGGAGCAGTAGTATAGTAGTTATATTCATGTACATAGGAGGCAGTATTATAGTAGTTATATTCTTGTACATAGGAGGCAGTATTATAGTGGTTATATTCTTGTACATGGGGCAGTATTATTAAAGTAGTTATATTCTTGTACATAGAGGCAGTATTATAGTTGTTATATTCTAGTACATAGGGGCAGTATTATAGTAGTTATATTCTAGTACATAGGGGCAGTATTATAGTAGTTTTATTCTTGTACATAGGGGCAGTATTATAGTAGTTATAGTCTTGTACATAGGGGGCATCATTATGGTAGTGATATTCTTGTACATAGGGGCAGTATTATAGTAGTTACATTCTTGTACATAGGGGGCAGTAGTATAGTAGTTATATTCTTATACATAGGAGCAGTATTATAATAGTTATATTCTTGTACATAGGAGCAGTATTATAGTAGTTATATTCTTCTACATAGAAGCAGTATTATAGTAGTTATATTCCTGTACATAGGGGCAGCATTATAGTAGATATACTCTTGTACATACGGGGCAGTATTATAGTAGTTATATTCTTGTACATAGGAGCAATATTACAGTAGTTATATTATTGTACATAGCGGCAGTATTATAGTAGTTATATCAAAAATTACCTGTTTCTTTATAAATATAAATGGGGTAGTTTGCTAAATGAGTGTTGAGATGATGCTCTTGTTTGTACACAGTGAAACAAACGCCAACTACTTCTCACATAGGTGGAGTGGAAAGCCCATTCCTGCATTGGGGCCCACTGGAGGATTCTACTGTTCTTCTGTGGACCAGTCCGAACATGCATAGAGGGCATGTCCAATTGGGACAGTGTCATAATTATTTTATTCTAGAATTATGATTGTATTATGCATGAACTTGAAACAAATCATGTTATTTCATTAAACTATTTGTACAGATAATTAAATGAAGCATATGGTCCGTGTTCCAAGTCATAGTTAAAATTCTACATATGTAGGGAATGATTCAGTAAGAAACGCTCTTTTTTTCTTTGAAGCTGCATATTTTCAGATGAAAACCAGTTCCTGCTGGGAATGCCCCAGAGTATTGAGGAAATATTGAGGCATGAGTTGAAAACTTGGATCGGAATCATGAGAAATTAATCATGATACTGGTTCTTCCCATGAGTGGAGAACTAAAGGTCAACACATGACGTTTTTATTCGGATCAACTGCAGGTATCAGTTTAGCCAAAATCCCTGACTTTATGGGTAAACGAGAAGTAATATATTTATGTTACTGATTGATATTTCTAGCTCTCCTGGTGCAAAACTGATAAAAGAATGTTGAATCTGACTATAGGGTCTGCCATAAAATGCAATATATGACAATGGGACAATTTAGGGACAACTCAAGTTAGGACAATGATAAGGGCTCCAGGAAAATGGTTTCTAACCATAGTAATTTATTTTACAAGTGCAAGAATTCTTGTTATATTTGTGTTAGGAAATGTCCCTTTATATGGCTCATGGTTCAGATATTGTGGACTTGTCATCCAACGATGATTCTTTTGCATTAGGTGTCGTTGGAGTAAGTATTGACTTATTCACATCCCTAAATCCCAAAGTGCTAGTCCTGACACATGTGGCTATTCGATGTATCAGAGCTGAATTATTAATACCCAGTAGAATCCATCATATTATGACCATATGCGCCTATCTAGATCTAACCACTTACTGCCTAACTACAGTAACTGTAACACAAGTACAGTAAATCTCCACTCGTACCCCCTCTGACAGTCCTGGATAACCTCAGAAGTATAATATAGTACATGCCAAATAGATTTGATAAGCTACACGTGACAGAGTAACACAAAAAGCACCTTATCTATTTAGCTTTCCACAGGCAGGAGTAAAACAAAGTCAGGTTTGGTGCCGACTATTTTTAAGCCTGGTGGTAGACACCAACATGATTTACTGGAGGTAGGTACTTTCCTGATTGGGTACACCTTATCGCGGTGGGATGACGTTTATGCTTTTTTGATAAAAAAAAGTGTCAACTAAGTACCCTATGTTTTTAACATACATTACTACTATCTATTTACTTATTGCATATTATATCACCTAGAATAAAAATAATGTATGTATAAAGTAAAAATACTTTAAAAAAATGGACGTTTTAATAGGTTATTTTAATCAATTAATAAAATGCAACTTGAATGAACAAAAGAAAAATCTAAATCACGTCACTCTTTGGTGACCAAATCTTGCCTTCAAAATGGCATCAGTTCTCCTAGGTACTTCTCACTCGTAATCAGTCTTTGTAGGAACTCGACAAGGAGGTTGTTCCAAACATCTTGGAGAACTAACTTCAGATCTTCTGAGGATGTCAGTTGTGCAAATCCTTCTGTGTCTTCATGTGATCCCAGACAGGCTGGATAATGTTAAGATCAGGGCTCTGTGGGACTAGACTATACAGTATATCATCACTTCTAGGACTCCTTGTTCTTCTTTACACTGAAGATAGCTCTTATTGACATTGGCTGTATATTTTGTGTCATTGTTCTGCTTCAGAATAAATTTGGAGCCAATCAGATGCCTCCCTGATGGTATTGGATGATGGAAAAGTGTTTGCCTGTATTTCTCAGCATTGACAACACCATTAATCCTAAACAAATCCCTAACTCCATTTGCTGAATCACAGCCCCAAATTTACAGGGAGCCTCCACCATGCTTCACCATTACCTGCAGATACTCATTACTGCACTGCTCTCCAGCTGTTTGGCAAATAAATTGCATTCCGCTACAGCCAAATATTTCACATTTTGATGCATCAGTCCAGAGCACCTGCTGCCATTTTATACATCTGGGAAGTGTCCGATTGGCTCCAAATGTATTCTGCAGCAGAACAATGACCCTAAACATACAGCCAATGTCAGTAATAATTATCTTCAGCATAAACAAGAACAAGGAATGGATATGATGATCTCATCCCCATAGAGCCCTGATCTCAACATCATTGAGTCTATGTTGGTTTATATGTCGACACCGGTGGATTTGTACAAACAACATCTACAGAAGATCTGTGGTTAGCTCTCCAAGGTGTTTGAAACAACCTCCTGCCGAGTTCCTACAAAATCAGTGGTGTGCAGCATGAATCAAAGCTTTGCTTTGTCACTTATGTATTACTCTAAGACGCGTTTCGGGAAAAAATAGTTTGAAAAGCCATAGGGAAAACCTGACTAGTCCAGCGCGGCCCCGGCTGGCCTCTACCCATCTGCTCCAGGTGATTGACAGATCTCTCCCTATACCCCTACACACACTTGGAGAGACCTGTCAACCTACTGAAGCCGGTTTAGGGGGAGACGCACCAGAGGGTTTCAGAGTACGTCATGTCTGGTTGTAAATCCAGAGCCAAGTTCTGATTCATGATGCCCATGATTCGGACAGCATGAATACTGTGACAAGTTTCAGGTAAGAACGTGTAAATGTGCAGAAGTGGGTAATGTCACCATCATTACTTCCCCGGGAAGCAGAGAAATGTCTCCTCTTGTATAATTCCAATCTTTTAAGGACTCTTCTAACGCTTCCTCTGCAGTTGTCCATGATAATATACTTTCACAGTATTATATGGAAGAATTACTGCGACCACAGCAGCCAGGGATATTATTTAACATGAATCCTTTCTACACTGATTTGCGATGTCCAATTTGCATAAAGACATCCCGAGACAGTACTGCATTAGCACTAACTCCTAAATGAACATTGTACTAAAATTAAATGCAGAGGATGAAGATCAGTACAGTGAATAAGTCTGGAAATTGCACCCCTTACTCACCATTAACAAGCTTTATTATGCTAGGTACAGTACTGAAACAGATGCATCATCTTTTTAGGCTTAATACTCCTTAAAAGGTGCAGGTTTTTAATAGATTTTATAATCATATTCACTCAGTTATGTCATACAATATCTGTCTAGTCTAGTTTTAGGCAGCCAGAAATGATGAGCATACGTGCTGGGATAAGGCGTTATTCGAGCATGCTCGAGTGCTAACCGAGCGACTTCGGCCTGCTCGAATACTATGTCCGACTTCCCGCAGCTGCATGTCTCGCTGTTGTTCGACAGCCACAACACATGCAGGATTTCCGATTTGTTAGACAATCCCTGTATATGTTATGGCTGTCGAACAGCCATGAGACATGCAGCCGCGGGGACTCGGACATAGTATTCGAGCACGCCGAAGTCGCTCGGTTGGCACCATAGCATGCTCAGATAACACCTTATCCCAGCACGTTCACTCATCACTAGTAGCCAGCTTACAAAAATAGCCGCCATACCCTATGGCCTTCCAATAGACTGCCATGTCGTCGTCCTGTACCCTAACTAATGTGAGATATTCTAGATGGCAGGGCATCTGGGTATGAAAGAGGTTTCCTACCAGGACAACTCCGCTCCGGTGATCCACTTGTGGTGATCAAGTGATGTTACCAATGAAAAGCTATGGATGGACGCACATCTCCATACAATACTTTTTAAATGGGATGAGTCAACATTCAATACATGGTCAGGTATTGAATTCAGAGCGAATGTCTACTTTATATAATAATGGAAGATATCACCTCACCTGACCTCTATATGACAACACATTAAAGAGAAGGATGAAAAATGACTTCTAATCCAAAGGAAAAGTATTAAATGGATATTCCATTATGGATGGCCTATCCTTATTTATTATGCTTGCTTATACAGGACCATCATATTCCATAGCACTTTACAAACATCATCATCACTGTCCCCATTGGGGCTCACAATTCAAATTCCCGATCAGTATGCCTTTGGAGTGTGAGAGGCAACACACGCAAACACAGGGAGAACATACAAACTTCTTGCAGATTTGATGGGATTTGAACACAGGACCCCAATTCTATAAGGCAATGGTGCTAACTACTGAGCCACCGGGCTGTGTGATTATCAATAGCAATAGATGGGGGTCCAACAATTGACACCCCCAGTGATCAGCTGCAATCAGCCATGGAGTGAGCGAACCAGCACTGCTCCATCAAACTGTTTAGTGGCCTTCCTAATCCAAATAATGCGGCTGAGCTGCAATACCCTAGAGTGGCCACTAAATAGTGTGATGGTGAGCCGGTATTTTGCTCCGTCACACATCTCTCCACAGGAGTTCAATGGGATTTAAATCCGGACTCTTTGCTGGTCATTTCAGAACTCTCTAGTGCTTAGTTTGCATCCATTTCTGGGGGCTTCTTGAAGTTTGTTTGGGATCATTGTCCTGCTGGAAGACCCATGACCTAGGATGCAAACACTGATTTCTGACATTTAGCACTACATTGCGATCCAAAATCCTTAGATAATCTTCAGATTTCATAATGACTTGCACACGGTCAGGCATCCAGTGCCAGAGGCAGCAAAACAACCCCAAAACATATTTGAACCTCCTCCATATTTGACTGTAGGTACTATGTTCTTTTCTTTGTGGGCCTCATTCCATTTACAGTAAACAGTAGAATGTCAAATGTCAATGCATAGTTAGCAGTGACACTGATGCACCCTGAGCCTGCAGGACAGCTTTAATTTCTTTGTAACTTGATTGGGGCCATTTATCCACCATTCGGACTATCCTGTGGTGCAACTTTTCATTAATTTTTCTCTGCTGTCCACGTCCAGGAAGATGATCCACAGTGTTTTGGGTTGTAAACTTCTTTACTAAGTTGCGCACTGTGGATAAAGGAACATCAAGATCTCTGAAGATGGACTTGTAACCTTGAGATTGTTGATATTATTCCAACATTTTGGTTGCCAAGTGCTCAGACAATTTTCTTCTGTGGCACACACAGACACACAATGGAAAGACTGAGCAACTTCTCACTTTTTTATCTGGTTTCAGGTGTGATTTTCATATTGCCCACATCTGTTACTTGCCACAGGTGAGTTTAAACGAGCATCACATGTTGGAATCAAAGTTATTTACCCACAATTTTGGAAAGGTGCCAACAATTTTGTCTGGCTCATTTTGCAATAATTTTCTGGGAGAAATACTTCATTTTCTGGAACAATTTCAAGGGTGCCAACTCATTCGGCCATGACTGTACAGTATATACAGTATATTTATTGTACATATGTTTATTGTTCAACTATAAGTTATAATATACTATCAATATAAAGCGGATATAACCTCATGTCCTTTCCAGTCACCAGCAAGAGAAATGTTCCCAGTTATTCTCAGAGTAGATAAAAATAGAACTGGAACTGAGCTTCTTTCCATAGTATTAATGACACAAAATCTATTGATTGTTGTCATAGAAACCTACCATTCTGTCTCACAAAGTAATTTCACTATAAGCAGGATACTTAGCACGTGTTGCATACAATCAATGGTGACGGAAGAAGAAGAGAAACGCACCGAAGAAAGATCGGATCACAATGACATTTTGTCTGGAGTGATTTGGTGGGAAGAATTACTGATCGATTGGATACATTTTCTGATACAAATGAAAGTGACCAATTCTACCGTTGAACTTGATGAAGGTCCGTCTGTTTTCATCCATATAAAATGGCGGTATATATATTGATTTAATTGTGACAGATGCAGCACTTTTTAATTAGTGTCCATATAGCGATTTAACTCTTTTAGTCCCAGGTTATTTTGGGCTTCAAGATCAGGTTTATATGTTTGCAGTATTTCTGTAACTTTTTTTTTGATCAGAGCGGGTTTCATTATCAGTTTTTTTATACATAATTTCCACTTTTCTTTTTTGCTTTAAAGTATTAATAATTAGGATTTTCTATGGGATTCATGATCAGAGCAGGTTTCTTGATCAGTTTTTTTATACATAATTTTCACTTTTTTGTTTTAAAGTATTTAGACTTATACGTTTCTCAACATTCAAATTGTAATTCCATAAGGAAAATGGATGGAAATATATAAAACACAGCTCTCTCTGTAATTGTCGATGAATGCCGGACCAGATGTGCTCTATGGGAGACAAGTCCGGAGGCCATAGCAGCAGGTTTAGGCCATATAGGCTGCTCACAGTAGCACGAGCAACATGTGGCCTGATGTTGTTCTATAGAAAAATGGTTCTCAGGACACTTAGGAGAAATGGTCTTACCACTGGTTCCATGACCATATCAATGTAATGCCGAGCTGGTAGTGTACCTGTGTAAGGAGGTGGCGGGGACCCTCAGTAGCCTCCTCTCTCCTATATGCCAGGCATGTGTGCCCCGAGCGGTGCCCTGACGGTTTGGCTATGAGTCAATATGTAATCACTGTGTATTGCTGTTTTATTAATCTGTCTGTATGTCTGAGACTGTACTACTGTTTACTAATGTGAGTGTACTGTATTGTATAACATGTATGTAATTAGTTCAGGGTTAGAAGAGGTTAACGAGAGGGGGCTGGGTTAGCAGTCTCAAAGAAGCCGGAAATGACGGCTTCTGGAGCAGAACCCGGGAAGGCTTGCCCATGGCAGGACGTGCTCCACTGCTGGGTGCAGAATATACCCCTGGAGGGGAAAAGGTGCTGCCACTGGACTGCTAGGCAGCAGGAATGGGCACTAGGACTGAGCAAGTGCCCACTAAAGGAATGCTTGCTCCCCAGAACTGGACGGGAGCTGTTGAGACAGAATATCTGGATAGGGACACTGCAGGAACTATTATCTTTTTTTCCATCGTTATTAAAGTTTTGCCACTGTTGGAACTGAGGTGTGATGTGTAGTGTTTCCAGAGGACCCCCTCCCTGTGTGGAGAACAACCGTGTGCTGGAGGTAATTGACTGTGCTACAGGCCTGGAACTTTATCTGTCTTTTTCATCTACAAGGGGCCGGGGTGCTTATGCACTGTTGATTTAATGGACTGGGTCATGACTACCACCCTGTGCCACCTTGTTACACCTGGAGGGAAGACTAGAGGGTAGAACTCCCATACATTGTGCAGAGAAAGTGCTTTTGTTTATGGAGGAGTCGTAAGATATAGCGTCTGGCTGGGCAACTGGATGGACCATCATCAAGGTCAACAGTTATCTATTGTATATGGGCCCCTAAGCAGACCCATTACTAAAAGAAATGCAAACGTCAATGTGCATCAGGTCAACTACTCCATGTGGCTTCCTAACGTAGACTATTAAGCGAGTCCAGAAAAAAATAATAATTCCATTTTTGGTATTGCCATTTAAAGGGAATTTATCATCAGGCTTTTGCTGCCCCATCTGAGAGTACCATGATGTAGAGACAGAGACCCTGATTCCATCAATATGTCGCTTACTGGGCTGCTTTCTGCAGTTTGATAAAATCCCTGTTAGCTCAGCTGTAGATGTATGCTGAGCTCTGTATAAACCTGCCCACGTCACTGATTGGCATCTCCCTGTGTACACTGTGCAGAAAGCTGCCAATCAGTGGTGGGGGCGGAGTTAGACTACATGGCAGCAGGTTTACTAGTCCTCTAGTGATAATCTCCTGCTGATAAAACAGTGATTGTATCAAAACAAAGCAGCCCAGTAAGTGGCACATCGCTGGAATAAGGGTCTCTGTCTCACAGATTTGGTGGCACTAACCTGGTGAGAGATTCCCTTTATTGGTTTTTAATAAATGACTATATCCATGTTAGTCCTAGCATTTTGCAGTACAGATTGGCCGGGGGTCTATTCCCTATGTCTCGGGATCATGCTCTCAGCCCGGGATAGAGGCGTTTTACGGTCGGCTGAGGATTCCTGCTTCTCCATCTCGAGAGCATCACTCCGTTATAGCATTTCCTGTAACCTATCACAGTGATCAATGTGCATTAAATGATTCCCCTCCGTCCTCCCAGGTATAAACCATGGTTAAGACACTCCACTAACAGACTCCGTCTAATGAATTCTCATTCAGCTCATGGGAGGGTGGGGTTATATTTTATTGGAGGGCTTGAAAATGTGGAAAAAGCTTCTGTGTGGTTGGGGCTATGTTAATGCTGGATTGGGCTCTCAGCCAAGACATTAAGTGAAATCGAAATCCCAAAACCAGCTTTAATCAGCAGATTTTTAAGGGTAGAATTACTCTCTCCTCTACTGTGCCTGCCAAGGTTAATTCTGTCATGAGCATGCAGAATTAATGAGCTGGACACAGAAAATTGTATTTCCGCTTGACGTTTAAAGTGTTGCTACATGGACAGTCAAGCTGCACTGCCTCCGAAAGCCTGTACCCCGAGCACAGTGCTGCGTCTGACCGGCTGTGCCCCCAGAAGGAGAGGTGTGTGTCCAATACTGGGTGTGATAGACTAAAATCACCGTACTGTGAGCGGATGAGACGGCTGGGGTCATGGTCTAAGCTGGGAAGTGAACTGAGGTTACTGGATTTCTCATGCCCTATTTCTACGTCTACCCCGAGTAATCAAGGTCAGCTCCATAGATAGATAGATAGATAGATAGATAGATAGATAGATAGATAGATAGATAGATAGATAATAGATAGATAGATAGATAGATAATAGACAGATAGATAATAGATAGATAATAAATAGATAAATAGATGATAAATAGATAGATATTAGATAGATAGATAGATAGATACATGATAGACAGATGATAGATATATATATAATAGATAGATGGATAGATAGAGGATAGATAGACAGATAGATAATAGATAGATAGATAGATAGATAAATAGATAATAGACAGATAGATAATAGATAGATAATAAATAGATAAATAGATGATAAATAGATAGATATTAGATAGATAGATAGATAGATAGATAGATAGATAGATAGATACATGATAGACAGATGATAGATATATATATAATAGATAGATGGATAGATAGAGGATAGATAGACAGATAGATAATAGATAGATAGATAGATAGATAGATAGATAGATAGATAGATAGATAGATAGATAGATAAATAGATGATATATAGATAGATAGAATCCAAAAATGGCAGCACTTCAAATATCCAATTAAAAAGTGAAGAGGCCTTTATTAATCCATATCTTACAGTAGTGACATTTCAGCTCCTCCTGGAAGCTTTTCTCTTGGAGGAACTGAAATGTTGCTACAATAAGATATGGATTAATAAAGGCCTCTTCACTTTTTAATTGGATCTTAGGAGTGGTGCCATTTTTGGATTATATTTACTTAACACGTGGTTGACATCTGAGGGCTATCCTCCTTCACATACACTGTTGCTTCTGCTTTCTACAAATCTAGATAGATCTCTAGATAGATAGATAATAGATAGATAATAGATAATAAATAGATGACAGATAGATGATAGATAGATAGATAGATAGATAGATAGATATTTAATAGACAGATAGATAGGAGAAAGGTCTACATTCCTGGAACGAAACGTGGCACTGGCCACATGGGCAATTAAATCGCACATGATTTGATCCAACAATGGTGTGCTGCTTCCAATTTTTTGGGATATAGATAGGAGATGGATAGATAATAGACAGATTGGAGATGTATATATACATACCTGTTTTGTGTGGCGCTGCCGCTGATCACATTGCTTTGCGCCGTCTTTACATAGTTCTGACACATGAGTGTTAAGGTACCTTCACACTAAGCGACTTTGCAGCGAGAACGACGACAATCCGTGATGTTGCAGCTTCCAGGATAGCGATCTCGTTGTGTTTGACACGCAGCAGCGATCAGGATCCTGCTGTGATATCGCTGGTCGGAGCTAGAAGGCCAGAACTTTATTTCGTCGCTTGATCACCCGCTGTCATCGCTGGATCGGCGTGTGTGACGCCGATCCAGCGATGTGTTCACTTGTAACCAGGGTAAACATCGGGTTACTAAGTGCAGGGCCGCGCTTAGTAACCCGATATTTACCCTGGTTACCATTGTAAAAGTAAAAAAAAAAAACAGTACATACTCACCTTCTGATGTCTGTCACGTCCCCCAGCGTCCACAGGGTTAAGCGCTGCTGCCGAGAACTTCCTGCACTGAATGTGTCAGCGCCGGCAGTAAAGCAAAGCACAGCAGTGACGTCACCGCTGTGCTCTGCTTTACTGCCGGCGCTGACAAATTCAGTGAAGGAAACTCTGAGCAGCAGCGCGTAAACCCTGTGGACGCCGGGGGACGTGACAGACATCAGAAGGTGAGTATGTACTGTTTTTTTTTTTTACTTTTACAATGGTAACCAGGGTAAATATCGGGTTACTAAGCGTGGCCCTGCACTTAGTAACCCGATGTTTACCCTGGTTACCGGGGTGCTGCAGGGGGACTTCGGCATCGTTGAAGACAGTTTCAACGATGCCAAAGTCGTTCCCCTGATCGTTGGTCGCTGGAGAGAGCTGTCTGTGTGACAGCTCCCCAGCGACCTAAACAGCGACGCTGCAGCAATCGGCTCGTTGTCTATATCGCTGCAGCGTCGCTGAGTGTGACGGTACCTCTAGGTATGAGACCTCTGCTCCGGCCATACATGACGTGTAGGTCATAAGTCTTCTTATTTTTGTCGTGTATAAACATTTGCAATCAGTGTCACAACCCAATGGGTAACTTCCCCTCGGCCTCCATTAGATTCCATGACAGAAATACCTCATCCAGTTGAAGACATGGAGTGAAGCTGCTCATTAATTTTCGGGCGAGCTGACGGGCCTCATCGCCGTAATCTTATGCACTAACTGAACACAGGAGTGAATTTTTCATTGCTGGTGTGAAGATATGAATTACAGTAAGACGCGGGATCCTATTTTTCAGGCGCTGATGTGCGGCTATAAATTACCGTCACACATTCCCTTTGATACAGAGATAGATGCGATCAGGTCCGATGCTCCGGTAATAGCCGGCGCCATCACCGTGCCGTGAATATCGGGATATGTTTGTGGAATGCCTTGATGGCGCTCAGTGTAGATGCTTATTAATAAATGACAGGACCAAGGGTCAAGACAAAGTTAATTGGCCAGGCATTACCTGTGAAAGTAACTTTACTCACCACTACACTAACAAGTACAGAGCCGCCATGTGCTGAATACTAAACACTGACATGGTGGCAGCAGGGGGACATTGTGCCGGGGATAATGCCGAACTCCGAGTTACAAGCACTGGATCATTGTGGATCTACGAGCACCGGACTGCAGGAGTAGTGGGTGTAACAGGGCCGCCATCAGGGTATTACTGCCCTGACTGGCGTATGGGGCCCGCATCGGGCCCCGTCTCATCTGCTCACCGGGCCCCCTCTACAGGCGCTGCAAAACGCTATTGCCCATGCCCGCACATCAATAGTTAACAGCCACCAGCCAATCGGAGGCTGGCAGCTGACTTGAGCCGCAGTGCACGCTTCACCTGCGTTGAGGGAGTGAGCTTCACCTGCCGCAGGAGCGCGGCCAGGTAAGAACTCGTGTTTTTCTTTTTGTTTTTTTTTAGAGCGGCAATCCAGTGGGCCCCGGGGCAGAATGCTGGACACGATGGGTCAGAAATGCTGGACACACTGGGGCAGAGATGCTGGACACACTGGGGCAGAGATGCTGGACACACTGGGGCAGAAATGCTGGACACACTGGGGTAGAGATGCTGGACACACTGGGGCAGAAATGCTGGACACACTGGGGCAGAGATGCTGGACACACAGGGGGCAGAGATGCTGGACACACTGGGGCAGAGATGCTGGACACACAGGGGGCAGAGATGCTGGACACACTGGGGCAGAGATGCTGGACACTCTGGGGGCAGAGATGCTGGACACACTGGGGCAGAAATGCTGGACACGCTGGGGCAGAGATGCTGGACACACAGGGGTCAGAGATGCTGGACACACTGGGGCAGAGATGCTGGACACACTGGGGCAGAGATGCTGGACACACTGGGGTAGAGATGCTAGACACACTGGGGCAGAGATGCTGGACACACTGGGGCAGAGATGCTGGACACACTGGGGCAGAGATGCTGGACACACTGGGGCAGAGATGCTGGACACACTGGGGCAGAGATGCTGGACACACTGGGGGCAGAAATGCTGGACAAAGATGGGGCAGAGATGCCGGACACACTTTGGGCAGAATGCTGGAGACACTGGGGCAGAGATGCTGGACACGCTGGGGCAGAGATGCTGGACACATTGGGGCAGAGTTGCTGGACACACTAGGATAGAAATGCTGGACACACTGGGGCAGAGATGCTGGACACACTGGGGCAGAGATGCTGGACACACTGGGGGCAGAGATGCTGGACACACTGGGGTAGAGATGTTGGACACACTGGGGTAGAGATGTTGGACACACTGGGGTAGAGATGTTGGACACACTGGGCAGAAATGCTGGACACACTGGGGGCAGAAATGCTGGACATAGATGGGGCAGAGATGCTGGACACACTTTGGGCAGAATGCTGGAGACACTGGGGCAGAGATGCTGGACACGCTGGGGCAGAGATGCTGGACACATTGGGGCAGAGATGCTGGACACACTAGGACAGAAATGCTGGACACACTGGGGCAGAGATGCTGGACCACTGGGGCAGAGATGCTGGACACACAGGGGTCAGAGATGCTGGACACAATGGGGCAGAGATGCTGGACACACTGGGGCAGAGATGCTGGACACACTGGGGTAGAAATGCTGGACACTGGGGCAGAGATGCTGGACACACTGGGGCAGAGATGCTGGACACACTGGGGCAGAGATGCTGGACACACTGGGGTAGAGATGCTGGACCCACAGGGGCAGAAATGCTGGACACACTGGGGCAGAGATGATGGACACACTGGGGGCAGAATACTGGAGACACTGGGGGCAGAGATGCTGGACACACTGGGGCAGAGATGCTGGACACACTGGGGTAGAGATGCTGGACACACTGGGGTAGAGATGCTGGACACACTGGGGCAGAGATGCTGGACACACTGGGGCAGAAATGCTGGACACAGATGGGGGCAGAGATGCTGGACACACTTTGGGCAGAATGCTGGAGACACTGGGGCAGAGATGCTGGACACATTGGGGCAGAGATGCTGGACACACTGGGGCAGAGACGCACTGGGGCAAAGATGCTGGACACACTGGGGCAGAAATGCTGGACATAGATGGGGCAGAGATTCTGGACACACTTTGGGCAGAATGCTGGAGACACTGGGGCAGAGATGCTGGACACGCTGGGGCAGAGATGCTGGACACATTGGGGCAGAAATGTTGGACACAGATGGGGCAGAGATGCTGGACACACTGGGGGCAGAGATGCTGGACACACTGGGGTAGAGATGTTGGACACACTGGGCAGAAATGCTGGACACACTGGGGCAGAGATGCTGGACACACTGGGGCAGAGATGCTGGACACACTGGGGCAGAAATGCTGGACACAGATGGGGCAGAAATGCTGGACACACTGGGGGCAGAATGCTGGAGACACTGGGGACAGAGATGCTGGACACACTGGGGCAGAGATTCTGGACACACTGGGGTAGAGATGCTGGACACACAGGGGCAGAAATGATGGACACACTGGGGGCAGAATGCTGGAGACACTGGGGGCAGAGATGCTGGACACACTGGGGCAGAGATGCTGGGCATACTGGGGGCAGAAATGCTGGAGACACTGGGGGCAGAAATGCTGGAGACACTCCAGGCACAAATCCTGGAGACACCGGGGGCAGAAATGCTGGAGACACTGGGGGCAGAATGGAGATATGGGCATGATTGGAGACACGGGGCAGAATGAAAGACATGGGGCAGGATGGATACGATGGAGACAGATGGGGCAGGATGGGGAGATCATATGGGGCAGGATGGATACTCATGAGGGCAGGAGTGGAGAACATATGGCTGGAGCCAGGAATGAGACACACGCTGGATATTATTACCATAGGGGCTAATTAAGGGATATTATTACTGCAGTGATGTATTTATTTTCTTTTTTGAGTATACTGTTTTAAATGGGGGGCGGTCCTGTTACTGTTAAGAGTGATACTATGTCGCCTTTTTTTCTTCATGTGGTGTCATGTAGACATTGGGAAAAATTAAGTAATGTGTTCTGCAAGCGGAGCTCGAGATAACGGTGTTATTTCCTGCAGAGACAAGTCCTGGCTGGAAGAAGTGACGGCGGTCTGTGCTGGATGAGCGTTGAAAGATGAAGGACTTCACCTAGAGACATCACTGGTGAGTCAGTGTGTTACCTATACACTAACACTATACACTGTATACTATATACAGAGGTCCTGTGTATAATGTCACCGGTGATCACTGTATTACCTGTACACAGACACTGCATACTAAGCACAGATCTCCTGTGAATACTGGTACTTATGGTGATAGTATTGTGTTGTTTTTATTACTGATCAGTATTGTAGTATTCGGTCACTTTGTGGTGGTAATATGGTGTCTGATCATGGTGTTGCTGTATTTGTCCCTTGTATGTGCTATTTGGTCACTTTGTGGTAGTAATATGTGGTCTGGTCATGGTGCGGTGGTATTTGTTCCTTGTATGTGATATTACTGGTCATTTTAAAAATTGAAAAATAAATTAAAATATACCTAATTTGTATTGCATATTTTAACAAATATTTAATAGGTTACAGCAGAGTAGGGCCCGGCCAAAAGTGTCTACCATGTTATGGTGGCAGCTTAAAAAATCTTTTGGCCAAAACAAAAGCTGCCGGTTATATGTGTGATCTGGTGATGGGATAGGTGAGAAGTGGAGTTTTTCCAAGAGAGAGCGGTGGGACTGTGGACAGTTCAAGGGGTGGAGCGTGGAGGCGGGGCTGGGGTGGAGCCTGGGCGGAGTCTCAAGGGGGCCCTGAAAAATTTGCCAGTATGGGGCCCCGAAATTTCTAGTGGCAGTCCTGGGGTGTAATGTTCTTCCAGCTGCTGCAGAACCTCTAAGTTAAAAAGTAAGGGAGGAATTCCAATCTTGAACACTTTATTTCTTTTGTAACAGATGTATGTAACATCTGGGGTGTGAACAATAACGTTCTTAAGCAAATGAGCTGCATGTTGTGATGTGAGTATTAAAATTATCTTGTTTGATATTATGAGGTTCTGCTGCAGCTATTACTTCATTTACAGAAAAAAACGTACTCCCCAGCGGTAGATTTGGTCTAAAAAGACAAAAACAAACAACATCAACAAAAAATATATGGTGCTTTACTCACCTTCCCCTGGTCCAATGTTAGTCTCCAATGCTGTTCCTGATGACTGCTGACAGCGCTGCAGACAATAACTGATCCCGGCAGCTCTGCCCGAGTTCAGAGTCACTGAGCTCACTGACTAGCTGCAGCGCTGTCAAGTTTACATTAGTGTTAGAGAAAGTAATAGACTCCAGGGCCTATGTTGAAGACTCAGTGCTGGACCCAAGAAAGGTGAGTAAAGCACATTATTTAAAACTAACTGCAGTCAGGTTGACAGGGGTTTTCTGAAGCCAGAAAACTCCCAAAAAGAAGCCCTCCTCCTCCTCCTGCCATCACAGTTTTTATACTCTTAAATTGCAATCATCATATTATATAGCACTGTGCACTTACAATTGCTCATTTTGCCTTTCTACCCAGATAATTCACTTTTCCATTAGGTCTATGATATCACATGATTAAACAATTGGTAACAGGATAGGAGCAGTCATCTGCACTGCTGTGTTAGAGTAGAGAAATCGGGAGGACGTGACGAGGGACTAAACCATGAGGTTTATTCTCAATGCGTTTCTAAGTTGAAACAATTTGTTCATCAGGAGCCCTACAATATTAGCATATTAGCATTAGCAATATCACTCCTCTCGCCTATACCAAGTTCTCCATCGGATAAGACACTTGGTGTCTCCCCCTTTTTATCATTATCACAGTTAAAAACAGACTAGCTGAATCCTTCTAAGCTCTATGTAGAAACAGGAGGTCAATTTTCCCTGCATGAGTCATGAGTTACTGGAAAAGTCCCTGGTATGGAGGAGGGAGCAGCTGTGTCAGGAGGTGAAGAGGGGAATGAAAAATGCAGGAACAAGAGACTTCTTGTTTCTACGTAGAAAAGAGAAAAGAGAAGAATTATCTGCGTAGAAAGACAAAATGAGCAATTGTAAGTACACAGTGCTGTATAATATGATGACTGCAATATATTAAGAGGATAAAAACTTTAATGGGAGGAGGAGGATGAATAAGTGGAGAAAGAGGTGGAGGAGTGCTTCTTTAAGCTTCATAGGTGTGACTGCATAGGCTTAAAGGAATGCACAGACTTGCATAAAATATTTCATGTAATGGTCATTTTTTTATTAACTGATGTCATTCCTTTTTTCCTTACATGCGGTTACTTGCCTTTTATTATACAGTGGCATACACTCGGAGGGGGTGTGCAACTATTCTTATTTTTGGCAAATGATCCTTTTATTCTGTTTCTGAACATTACTGTGTATACAGATCAGGAAACCTCTCAGGAAATTTTGATTGGGAAAAATATATGTAAATAAAGATTTGTTCAAGAAGAAAAACGACTTCTGAATGAAGCTTGAAAACTCCATGATAGTATGTAGCCGCCTACAGTATAAGCTGTCCATGGTGCTGATTGGCCACATAGTGCAGACTGACACAGTACAGAGCTGCCAAATCGCCTATCTATCCCATATCTATCTATTATCTATATATCATCTATTATCTATCTACTATCATCAATCTATCTATCATCTATCTATCTATCATCTATTATCTATGATCTATCTGTCTATCTATCTATCTATCTATCATCTATTATCTATATATCTATCTATCTATCATCTATCATCTATTATCTATTATCTATCATCTATCTATTATCTATCTATCTATTATCTATCTATCTATCTATCTATCTACTATCATCTATCTATCTATCATCTATTATCTATCATCTATTATCTATCTATCTATCTATCTATCTATTATCTATCTATCATCTATTATCTATCTATCTATCTATCTATCTATCTATCTATCATCTATTATCTATCTATCTATCTATTATCTATCTATCTACTGTATCTATCTATCTATCTATCTATCATCTATCTATCTATCTATCTATCTATCTATCTATCTATCTATCATCTATCTATCATCTATTATCTATCTATCTATCTATCTATCTATCTATTATCTATCTATCATCTATTATCTATCTATCTATCTATCTATCATCTATCTATCATCTATCTATCTATCTATCTATCTATCATCTATCTATCTATCTATCTATCTATCTATCTATCTATTATCTATCTATCTATCTTTTATCTATCTATGTATTATCTATCTATCTATCTATCTTTTATCTATCTATGTATTATCTATCTATCTATCTATCTATCTATCTATCTATTATCTGTCTACAGTATCTATCTATTATCTATCTATCTATTATCTATCTATCTATCTATCTATCTATCTATCTATCTATCTATCTATTATCTGTCTACAGTATCTATCTATTATCTATCTATCTATTATCTATCTATCTATCTATCTATCATCTATCTATCTATCTATCTATCTATCTATTTATCTATCTATCTATCTATCTATCTATCTATCTATTACCTTTCAGTTTCACAACTGGTTCAGGACCCAACAAGGAGGGGGGCACTGCTAGACCTAATATTAACCAACAGGCCAGACCGCATATCAAATATAAGGGTTGGGGGTCACTTGGGGAATAGTGATCACAAAATAATAAGTTTTCATGTAACCTTTAATAAGATGGGTAGTAGGGGGGTGACAAGGACACTAAACTTCAGGAGGGCAAATTTCCAACGGATGAGAGAGGATCTTGGTGCAATTAACTGGGACGATATCCTGAGACACAAAAATACACAAAGAAAATGGGAGACATTTATTAGCATCCTGGATAGGACCTGTGCACAGTATATACCGTATGGGAATAAACATACTAGAAATAGGAGGAAACCAATATGGCTAAATAGAGCTGTAAGGGGCGCAATAAGGGACAAAAAGAAAGCATTTAGAGAATTAAAGGAAGTAGGTAGTGAAGAGGCATTAAATAAATACAGAAAATTAAATACATTCTGTAAAAAGCAAATCAAGGCAGCAAAGATTGAGACAGAGAGACTCATTGCCAGAGAGAGTAAAAATAATCCCAAAATATTCTTTAACTATATAAATAGTAAGAAACTAAAAAATGACAGTGTTGGCCCCCTTAAAAATAGTCTGGGTGAAATGGTGGATGAGGATGAGGAAAAAGCCAATATGCTAAATGACTTTTTTTCATCAGTATTTACAAAAGAAAATCCCATGGCAGCCAATATGACTAGTGATAAAAATTCCCCATTAAATGTCACCTGCTTAACCCAGCAGGAAGTACAGCGGCGTCTAAAAATAACTAAAATTGACAAATCTCCGGGCCCGGATGGGATACACCCCCGAGTACTGCAGGAACTAAGTACAGTCATTGATAGACCATTATTTTTAATCTTTAAAGACTCCATAATAACAGGGTCTGTACCACAGGACTGGCGTATAGCAAATGTGGTGCCAATATTCAAAAAAGGGGCAAAAACTGAACTCGGTAATTATAGGCCAGTAAGTTTAACCTCTACTGTGGGTAAAATCCTGGAGGGCATTCTAAGGAATGCTATGCTGGAGTATCTGAAGAGGAATAACCTCATGACCCAGTATCAGCACGGGTTTACTAGGGACCGTTCATGTCAGACTAATTTGATCAGCTTCTATGAAGAGGTAAGTTCAGGACTGGACCAAGGGAACCCAGTGGACGTAGTATATATGGACTTTTCCAAAGCTTTTGATACGGTGCCACACAAAAGGTTGTTACATAAAATGAGAGTAATGGGGATAGGGGAAAATATGTGTAAGTGGGTTGAGAGCTGGCTCAGGGATAGGAAACAAAGGGTGGTTATTAATGGAGCACACTCGGACTGGGTCACGGTTAGCAGTGGGGTACCACAGGGGTCAGTATTGGGCCCTCTTCTTTTTAACATATTTATTAATGACCTTGTAGGGGGCATTCAGAGTAGAATTTCAATATTTGCAGATGACACTAAACTCTGCAGGGTAATCAATACAGGGGAGGACAATTTTATATTACAGGATGATTTATGTAAACTAGAAGCTTGGGCTGATAAATGGCAAATGAGCTTTAATGGGGATAAATGTAAGGTCATGCACTTGGGTAGAAGTAATAAGATGTATAACTATGTGCTTAATTCTAAAACTCTGGGCAAAACCGTCAATGAAAAAGACCTGGGTGTATGGGTGGATGACAAACTCATATTCAGTGGCCAGTGTCAGGCAGCTGCTACAAAGGCAAATAAAATAATGGGATGCATTAAAAGAGGCATAGATGCTCATGAGGAGAACATAATTTTACCTCTATACAAGTCACTAGTTCGACCACACTTAGAATACTGTGCACAGTTCTGGTCTCCGGTGTATAAGAAAGACATAGCTGAACTGGAGCGGGTGCAGAGAAGAGCGACCAAGGTTATTAGAGGACTGGGGGGTCTGCAATACCAAGATAGGTTATTACACTTGGGGCTATTTAGTTTGGAAAAACGAAGACTAAGGGGTGATCTTATGTTAATGTATAAATATATGAGGGGACAGTACAAAGACCTTTCTGATGATCTTTTTAATCATAGACCTGAGACAGGGACAAGGGGGCATCCTCTACGTCTGGAGGAAAGAAGGTTTAAGCATAATAACTAGTGTTGAGCGATACCGTCCGATACTTGAAAGTATCGGTATCGGAAAGTATCGGCCGATACCGGCAAAATATCGGATCCAATCCGATACCGATACCCGATACCAATACAAGTCAATGGGACTCAGGTATCGGACGGTATTCCTGATGGTTCCCAGGGTCTGAAGGAGAGGAAACTCTCCTTCAGGCCCTGGGAACCATATAAATGTGTAAAATAAAGAATTAAAATAAAAAATATCGCTATACTCACCTGTCCGACGCAGCCGGGACCTCGGCGATTGTAAGCGGCAGCGTTGTTTCTTTAAAATTCGCGCTTTTACTTGCTTACGTGAATTCCCGGCTTCTGATTGGTCAGGGCGGCCATGTTGCCGGGACTCGGACCAATCACAGCAAGCCGTGACGAAATTACGTCACGGCTTGCTGTGATTGGTCCGCGTCCCGGCAATATGGCGCCGTGACCAATCACAAGCCGTGACGTCACGGGAGGCTGGACACACGCGCTTTTCAAAATAAGCGCGTGTCCAGCCTCCCGTGACGTCACGGCTTGTGATTGGTTAATGGCGGCCATGTTGCCGGGACGCGGACCAATCACAGCAAGCCGTGACGTAATTTCGTCACGGCTTGCTGTGATTGGTCCGCGTCCCGGCAACATGGCCGCCCTGACCAATCAGAAGCCGGGAATTCACGTAAGCAAGTAAAAGCGCGAATTTTAAACAAACAACGCTGCCGGTTCCTTCGCTGAGGTCCCGGCTGCGTCGGAGAGGTGAGTATAGCGATTTTTTTTATTTTAATTCTTTCTTTTACACCTTTTTACATTAATGTTGTTTCGATACCGATATCCGATATTACAAAAATATCGGATCTCGGTATCGGAAATTCCGATACAGCAAGTATCGGCCGATACCCGATACTTGCAGCATCGGAATGCTCAACACTAATAATAACAGACGCGGATTCTTTACTGTAAGAGCAGTGAGACTATGGAACTCTCTGCCGTATGATGTTGTAATGAGTGATTCATTAATTAAATTTAAGAGGGGACTGGATACCTTTCTGGAAAAGTATAATGTTACAGGGTATATACACTAGATTCCTTGATAAGGCGTTGATCCAGGGAACTAGTCTGATTGCCGTATGTGGAGTCGGGAAGGAATTTTTTTCCCCATGGTGGAGTTACTCTTTGCCACATGGGGTTTTTTGCCTTCCCCTGGATCAACATGTTAGGGCATGTTAGGTTAGGCTATGGGTTGAACTAGATGGACTTACAGTCTTCCTTCAACCTTAATAACTATGTAACTATGTAACTATCTATTATCTATCTATCTATCTTTTATCTATCTATGTATTATCTATCTATCTATCTATCTATCTATCTATCTATCTATCTATCTATCTATCTATCTATTATCTGTCTACAGTATCTATCTATGTATTATCTATCTATCTATTATCTATCTATCTATCTATCTATCTATCTATCTATCTATCTATCTATCTATCTATCTATCTATCACTCTGTTTATCTACCAGAAGATGTTTTACCATTTGCTTGGACATTTTAAGTACTATAAATTTAAAACCTTTTCACGCAGACACACATAGTATAAACTACACCCAACATAGTAGCATACTTTTTATTTAAGGTTTAATATATTCAGGACCCCATTTAAAAAAAATGAAACCAGTGTGTACTCCCCTGCGGTGGTCTGGGTGGTGCAGTTACCGGCAGTGATGTGACTTGTGTCCCGCGCTGGCTGCAGCCAATGAGGGGCCACTAATTACTATTCCATGATGGCGTCCATCCTCTCTGATGATGTAGTAAAGGCTGCAGATGACGAGAAGCCACTAATTGGTTACACCAAGCCACTCCAGTGCCGGGACCAGCAGCGGTAACGTGGACGCCCCTATAAGCCGCCGTCACACACAGCTTCTCTGGGAATGTCTTGGCAGAGGACACATGGTATTTCTCTATTCACCTGTTCTGATATCAAGCTCTTGTTGTGGCAAACAATGTATTTTAGCACAAATAAGGCCGGTGCGATCTGCGGCGTCTCTACAACTGTATAACACATTGGCGCAGACTGACGGACGTGTTTGTTACATTGTGTTAGTACATAAACAGGAGGAGAGCAGCTTCACATTGGGCTCTATGAATTCACAGAACAATGGCGCCGGCTGCGTCTGCTGAAATCAGGGCAGGCAGAGTCCATTACCTCCCCTCCTCTCCTTTGCACGGACTCTTTACTTTCCTTTTTGTCTTTTTTGCAGCCTGACAACATTTTCAGAGCTATTCAGATCAGATCGGACAATTGTTTTCCCGACTTCTCTTACAAAGAACAAATTTACTGGCAGTTAATAAGAAGTGCAGCTCATAGAAGAACCAATGTAGGGGAACGGAAATCTTAATTTCTACACTTAAAAAAGTATCTGTAGACATGTTAGCCATGTGAATGCATACGACTTACTGATATACAGATGTAGCCAAGGTTAACCTGACTGATAACTCACCATCCGAAGAACTTGTCTTACTTCAAGGGGCCCTGACACGTTGTACGTGAAGAATGATATATAGGTTTGTGGGAAAAGATTCAGTATAACTTGTATTTTATTCATTGAAATCCCTAGTGTTTGCATGTATGAGTCCAGTGGGCGGGCCTACTTGTGACTGACAAACTTCTCTGCATGACTGTACCTGCAGGAATAGCCGTCAATCACTAGTAGGACCGCCCACTGGACTCATATTTTATTAATTAAAATCCCTGGTGTTTGTATGTATGAGTGAAGTGGGCGGTCCTACTAGTGACTGACAATCTTCCCTGTATGACTGTACATGCAGAGAGAGCTGTCAATCACTAGTAAGCCCGCCCACTGGACTCATACATGCAACCACCAGGGATTTTAATTAATAAAATAAGAGTCCAGTGGGAGGTCCTACTAGTGACTGACAGCTATCTATACAGACACAATCATACAGGGAAGACTATCAATCACTATTGCGACCACCCACAGGACTCATATTTTATTTATTGCAATCCCTTTGTCTATATGAGTCCAGTGGGCGGCCCTACTAGTGATTGACAAACTTCTCTGTATGACTGGGCCTGCAGAGATAGCTGTCAAACAATAGTAGGACCGCCCCCTGAACTCATGCATACAAACATCAGGGATTTCAGTTAGTAAAATACGAGTCCAGGGGGCGGCACTACTAGTGACTGACAATCTTCACTGTATGTCTGCAGAGATAACTGTCAATCACTAGGAGGGCCGCCCACTGGACTCATGTATACAAACAGTGTTCAGAATGCTGAGCTCTGTATAACCCCACTCACACCACCAATTGGCAGCTTTCTGTGTACACTGTGCATAGGCAGAAAGCTGTCAATCAGTGTTGGGAGTGGGGTTGGACATCCTGGAAACAGGTTTACTAGTCCTCAAGTGATAATCGCTCACTGAGAAAACAGTGACTTTATCAAAGCTACACTAAGCAGCCCAGTAAGTGACACATCATTGGAATCAGGGTCTCTTCCCTTGCATCATGATGCTTCCAGATTACACATCAAAAACCCCACTGACAGATTATCTTTAAGTGAACATCTTTAGCTGCCTGCATACATGAAATATGGGCTTGTTAATTATATTTTCGTGGGTCTAGTTCTTTAAACCAGTGATGATTTGCCAGTGTACTGGGGAATGTTTATTCTTTCCATTTCCTTTGCAGTGATTATTGCAGATGAAATATGGAATGACATAAAATGACACCGATGTGCCGGTCCTGCCAGTGAAGCAGCCGCTCTCACTGCCTTGATGAGAGAAGGAGACTGTTTAGTGGGATGAAAGTGTGCCCCCCACAAAGACCTGGAGGCAGCACCCTGCTGTAATGAGTCTGATCAGTGCATGGTGGGATTATATTTCTTCATATTAGAAAACTCTTGATCAAACAGCATTTCTTAGAGAACCTGCTACCAGGATATAGTCTGAATGAGATTCCCTTAGGAGCAAATGAACGTGTATTCTCAGAATCAAGTTGATTATGGAAATGACACTCTGATCAGAGTTTGATCATAATGTAATCCGATTATTTTCAAATAAAAAAAAATTCTCCATCTTTCCCATTCTGTCTGTCCATAAAAATCGGACTGCACTCTGATGGCATCTGAGTGCAGTCAGATGTTTCCTATGGAGTCATCAACTCCCATAATCCTGCTGTGTGTGATTAATAGAGTGAACTGCTCTCTATGTAGAGTCTGCGTTGTAGACACATCCCCATTCCTCTTCTGTCCTGTCTCACTTTTCCATTGCATTTTCCATTAAGTGGTGCATTCCTTTAAACCTCAAAAAGAAAAAAAAAAGGAAGCAAAAAAAAAAAAAACCCCTACAACAGATTTTCCCGAGAGACTAAGGGAATCTAATAAACAAATATTCAACATGTCGGAAACATTTTTATCTTGTCAAGGGTTAACGTTCGTCGGGATTTGTTTTGTTACATAGTATCATTGGTATAATTATAATCATAGAATTGTTTACTATAATTAAAACTAAATTAGGACGGCTAAATTGCAGAAACACACCCAGGCCTTCCATCCTTCATAATTGCAAACTAATTGCTTCCATGCTTTGTTTTTTTGCAGATATTTTTTGATTCGTACTTTAATAACTTTTCACTTTTCTATCTGTAGTGTGACACTTTTCTTTTATTACCTATAAACTCAACAGAACGGCGATTGTCATTTCTCGCCTGGTGAAGACTGTTCACTTTTATATTCTACATTGTGTATTTTTTAGTGACTTCCTGCTGTCGAAAAACATGAAATCCTGCCCTCAGATATTCATTAAGTTAGTTTATAATTTGATTTTCATCACAATTTTGCACGACTTGTCTTTCACAGGTTCTTTGTTTTTCAAAACATTTAATCTTGATGTTGTCTGTGGTCATAAATCAGATTAGAGGAGCTCAGAAAGAGACAGAAGGAAACTCTCCTATTGGGATGTCACAATGAGCTCACTGATGGATCCTTAGTTAACTCATTCTACAGCCAACAAAAGCCAGTGCAACATAAAAGCTGTAGAAAGCCAAACACTGGAAAATTACAATAATGATTTTTAGCTAGAAATACATGTATTTAAGTAGGAAGAAAGTTGATCCAAGGGTGGAAAAACCCTTTAATGTCAGATTAGTTCCCAACTGTAGAAATATATATATACAAATTCTTGCTTATTGCAAGCTGCTATGAATCACATCACCCTCAGTAGAACTGTATAATAAATGATCGGCCTATGTTCATCCACTCGCTTAATATTGATTATCTATTTCACAGAGGAAGAAATCATCTTTCCATCCTTCTCTCCTCACTGTGATGTAACATGCCTACAAGACCCTTTACGGATAATTATAACTTTTAATTTAATATTGATTTGGTAAAAAAAATGTATTAAGTTGTCCAACTTTATTTTCTTAATGCATGTATTTTGAGATAAAAACATTTTTTTTTGCAATTTGATTTAATTAAATATTTTGCACCATTTGTCTTTTATCGTCGTTGTGTTGCAAAATGAGTTAACTGAGAATCTGTCTGTAAGCTTCTGACGGTTAGACAGGAGAGTTTGTACTTGTGTTTGGAAGAAGAAGGAGGATGACTACAACCCCAAGAACACCATCCCAACCTTGAAGCATGGTGGGGGAAACATCATACTTTGGGGGTGCTTTTTTGCAAAGGGGACAGGTCGAAAGCACTGCATTGATGGATGGGGTCAGTAAGAGCACTGAAGATGGGTCGTGGCCGGGTCTTCCAGCATGACAATGACCCAAAACGCACAGCCAGGGCAACTAAGGAGTGGCTCCGTATGAAGCATTTCAAGATACTGAAGTGGCCTAGCCAATTTCCAAAACAGAACCCAATAGAAAATCTTTGGAGGAGCTGAAACTCAATGTTGCCCCGTGACAGCCCCGAAACCTGAAGGATCTGGAGAAGATCTGTATGGAGGAGTGGGCCAAAATCCCTGCTGCAGTGTGGTGCAAACTTGGTCAAGAAGTACAGGAAACCTCTGACCTCTGTAATTGCAAACAAAGGTTTCTGTACCAAATATTAAGTTCTGTTTTTCTATTGTATCAAATACTTTGCATTTCATGCAATAAAATACAAATTATTTATGTAAAAATCATACAATGTGTTTTTTTTTTGTTTTTTTTTAGATTCTGTCTCTCAAGGGTGAAGTGTACCTACAATAACAATTACAGACCTCTCCTTTATTTGTAAAATCAGCAGTGTATCAAATACTGCCCCATTGTGTGTATATATTTTTTTTCCTGCTACCTCATTGCACTCATCACAGCTACCAGTGTGTCTAGTTCAAAGGGATTGTCCATGCTTGGAGACTATATCAGTATCTAGACATATATATCTACACATACATGTATAGATATATCATGTATATATGTCCAGAAACAATCCCTTTAAAGAGAATCTGTCAAAAAGTTTTTACTACATAATCTGAGGGCAGCATGAGGTAAGAGGCTAAGACGCTGAATTCAGGAATATATCAATTTTAAGGCTGTGTGCTGTTGTTTCAATATAATGAATGTTTTATGAGCAGGAGATTATCACTGCCCGGACTGGTGCCAGTGTGAGCCCTGGTCTAACCACGCCCCCAACAATGATTAGCAGCTGATTGTCCATATACAATGTACATAGAGAGCCTTGTGTGGGCGGGGTTAGCTTTCTCAGCTCTGGTACTGCTGCATCTAAGAAATGAGATTGTACCAAAACTGCTGTACCCAGGAAGCTAAGTGATAGATCCCTGGAATCAGGGTCTCTGTCTCTACATTATGCTGCTCTCATATGAGGTAGCAAAAACCTAATGACAGATTCCCTTTAAGCTAGATAGTATAAAGGGATAGATATGAGTGCAGAGGTAGCAGTTACACCCTGATTCTGGTACCTAGAGGTCCAAAGACCTATCCGCTATATAAGAACACATCCTATAGCATCCATAGCTTTGTAGCAGTGGTGATGACTGGCATATAAAATGATTGCAAACTAGTTGAATAAAAGGTCTTTCTCTTCTTGTTTTTATTATATATTCTCCAATATAACATCATTTTCTCTCATCCAAATACTTATCATCAGATATTTTCCCCAAAGCTGCCAGTAGAGGGCAGGTATGATTGTATTTTTCACTTGTACTCCTATTGTGTAGGCAAATAAACAGCACATTACAGGGAGGATAAACATATAAATAGGAGTGATCATACTACCAACATCCAAAAATAACAAAAAGAATATATTTTATTTTTAGGATCATTCTACATGTAATAGATATTTTGGGCCATAACTTTATTGAGGGATTATTTGAGAGATGTAAGCCATTGACTAGTAGAAAAATGGGCAGTTAAGATTGAATGAATGTCAATCTCTTAAATGTTATAATAATCTCCCTCACCATGGCGTAGGAACAAGTACAGATTAACTATCCTTCTCTTGAAGGTGATATGGTATGTATGAATATATATATATCTGCTGAACAACACATTACTTATAAGATAACTAAAAGGTGGAAAAAGAAGTTACAATTCCTTTACAAATTATCTCCTCAGAGAGGAAGAGGACTAGAACTCTTGTGTCACCTATAGGAAGCAGCGATCCTAGAGGTCAATATTGACCCTTTAGCGAGCCTTGTTACATGATTTAGGATAAAAGACATTCTAGCTTTGGCTTTTATCCCAAGTCTTGTGACAAGGCTCGTTAAAGGGTTCATGTTGACTTCTAGGATTGCTACTTCCTATAGGTGACACTAGAGTTCTAGTCCTCTTCCTCTCTGAGGAGACAATTTGCTTATTTCCCAGAGGAGCATTGCGGCTTGGAAGTCTCCTAATCGTCATGCTTAACATGTCCCTCTCCGCAAGGACAAACAATACCCTTTGGATCCCAAATCCTTTACGAATAACTTGTATTGCTTAAGTTCTGACTAAAAAGAGTTCAGGCCCCGTCTCACATAGCGATTTACCAACGATCACGACCAGCGATACGACCTGGCCGTGATCGTTGGTAAGTCGTTGTGTGGTCGCTGGGGAGCTGTCACACAGTCAGCTCTCTCCAGCGACCAACGATCAGGGGAACGACTTTGGCATCGTTGAAACTGTCTTCAACGATGCCAAAGTCCCCCTGCAGCACCCGGGTAACCAGGGTAAACATCGGGTTACTAAGCGCAGGGCCACGCTTAGTAACCCGATGTTTACCCTGGTTACCAAAAAAAACAAACAGTACATACTCGCCTTTCGGTGTCCGTCAGGTCCCTCGCCGTCTGCTTCCTGCTCTGACTGAGCCGCCGTACAGTGAGAGCAGAGCGCAGCGGTGACGTCACTGCTGTGCTCTCACTGTACGGCGGCACTCAGAGCAGGAAGCAGACGGCGAGGGACTTGACGGACATCAGATGGTGAGTATGTACTGTTTGGTTTTTTTTACATTTACGCTGGTGACCAGGGTAAACATCGGGTTACTAAGCACGGCCCTGCGCTTAGTAACCCGATGTTTACCCTGGTTACCAGTGAAGACATCGCTGGATCGGTGTCACACACACCGATTCAGCGATGTCAGCTGGACCTCAACGACCAAAAAAAGGTCCAGGCCATTCCGACACGACCAGCGATCTCACAGCAGGGGCCGGGTCGCTGGTACGCGTCACACATAGCGAGATCGCTACTGAGGTCGCTGTTGCGTCACAAAACTAGTGACTCAGCAGCGATCTCGCTAGCGATCTCGCTATGTGAGACGGGGCCTTTCAACTAATTTAATAGTTGATACTGCCCCTATGTACAAGAATATAACTACTATAATACTGTCCCCTATGTACAAGAATAGAACTACTATAATACTGTCACCTATGTACAAGATTATAACTACTATAATACTGTCAGCTATGTGCCAGAATAAAACTACTATAATACTGTCCGCTATGTGCAAGAATATAACTACTATAATACTGCTCCTATGTACAAGAATATAACTACTATAATACAGATCCCTATGTACAAGAATATAACTACTATAATACTGCCACCTATGTACAAGAATATAACTACTATAATACTCCTCCCATGTACAAGAATATAACAACTATAATACTGCCCCTATGTACAAGAATATAAGTACTATAATACTGTCCCCTATGTACAAGAATATAACTACTATAATACTGCCCCTATGTACAAGAATATAACTACTATAATACTGCCCCTATGTACAAGAATATAACTACTATAATACTGCTCCAATGTACAAGAATATAACCGCTATAATACTGCCCCTATGTACAAGAATATAACTACTATAATACTGTCACCTATGTACAAGATTATAACTACTATAATACTGTCAGCTATGTGCCAGAATAAAACTACTATAATACTGTCCGCTATGTGCAAGAATATAACTACTATAATACTGCTCCTATGTACAAGAATATAACTACTATAATACAGATCCCTATGTACAAGAAAATAACTACTATAATACTGCCACCTATGTACAAGAATATAACTACTATAATACTGCTCCTATGTACAAGAATATAACTACTATAATACTGCCCCTATGTACAAGAATATAACTACTATAATACTGTCCCCTATGTACAAGAATATAACTACTATAATACTGCCCCTATGTACAAGAATATAACTACTATAATACTGCCCCTATGTACAAGAATATAACTACTATAATACTGCTCCTATGTACAAGAATATAACCGCTATAATACTGCCCCTATGTACAAGAATATAACTACTATAATACTGTCACCTATGTACAAGATTATAACTACTATAATACTGTCAGCTATGTGCCAGAATAAAACTACTATAATACTGTCCGCTATGTGCAAGAATATAACTACTATAATACTGCTCCTATGTACAAGAATATAACTACTATAATACAGATCCCTATGTACAAGAATATAACTACTATAATACTGCCACCTATGTACAAGAATATAACTACTATAATACTGCTCCTATGTACAAGAATATAACTACTATAATACTGCCCCTATGTACAAGAATATAACTACTATAATACTGTCCCCTATGTACAAGAATATAACTACTATAATACTGCCCCTATGTACAAGAATATAACTACTATAATACTGCCCCTATGTACAAGAATATAACTACTATAATACTGCTCCTATGTACAAGAATATAACCGCTATAATACTGCCCCTATGTACAAGAATATAACTACTATAATACTGTCACCTATGTACAAGATTATAACTACTATAATACTGTCAGCTATGTGCCAGAATAAAACTACTATAATACTGTCCGCTATGTGCAAGAATATAACTACTATAATACTGCTCCTATGTACAAGAATATAACTACTATAATACAGATCCCTATGTACAAGAATATAACTACTATAATACTGCCACCTATGTACAAGAAAATAACTACTATAATACTGTCCCCTATGTACAAGAATATAGCTACTATAATACTGCCCCTATGTACAAGAATATAACTGCTATAATACTGACACTATGTACAAGAATATAACTACTATAATACTGATCTCTATGTACAAGAATATAACTACTATAATACTGCCCCTATGTACAAGAATATAACTAGTATAATACTGATCCCTATGTACAAAAATATAACTACTATAATACTGCCCCTATGTACAAGAATATAACTGCTATAATACTGTACGCTATGAGCAAGAATATAACTACTATAATACTGCTCCTATGTACAAGAATATAACTAATATAATACTGATCCCTATGTACAAGAATATAACTACTATAATACTGCCACCTATGTACAAGAATATAACTACAATAACACTGTCCCCTATGTACAAGAATATAGCCACTATGATACTGCCCCTATGTACAAGAATATAACTACTATAATACTGCCCCTATGTACAGGAATATAACTAGTATAATACTGATCCCCATGTACAAAAATATAACTACTATAATACTGCCCCTATGTACAAGAATATAACTACTATAATACTGTCCGCTATGTGCAAGGATATAACTACTCTACTACTGCTCCTATGTACAAGAATATAACTAATATAATACTGATCCCTATGTACAAGAATATAACTTCTATAATACTGCTACCTATGTACAAGAATATAACTACTATAATACTGTCCCCTATGTACAAGAATATAGCTACTATAATACTGCCCCTATGTACAAGAATATAACTGCTATAATACTGCCACTATGTGCAAGAATATAACTACTATAATACTGATCCCTATGTACAAAAATATAACTACTATAATACTGCCCCTATGTACAAGAATATAACTACTATAATACTGTCCACTATGTGCAAGAATATAACTATTATAATACTGCCCCCTATGTACAAGAATATAGCTACTATAATACTGCCCCTATGTACAAGAATATAACTACTATAATACTGATCCCTATGTACAGGAATATAACTACTATAATACTGCCTCCTATGTACAAGAATATAACTACTATAATACTGCTCCTATGTACAAGAATATAACTACTATAATACTGCTCCTATGTACAAGAATATAACTCCTATAATACTGCCCCTATGTACAAGATATAACTACTATAATACTGCCCCTATGTACAAGAATATAACTACTATAATACTGCCCCTATGTACAAGAATATAACTACTATAATACTGCCCCTATGTACAGGAATATAACTACTATAATACTGCTCCCTATGTACAAGAATATAACTACTATAATACTGCTCCTATGTACTAGAATATAACTACTATAATACTGCTCCTATGTACAAGAATATAACTACTATAATACTGCCCCTATGTACAAGAATATAACTACTATAATAATGCTCCTATGTTCAAGAATATAACTACTATAATACTGCCCCCTATGTATAAGAATATAACTACTATAATACTGCCCGCTACGTACAAGAATATAACTACTATAATACTGCTCCTATGTACAGGAATATAACTGCTATAATACTGCCCCTATGTACAAGATATAACTACTATAATACTGCCCCTATGTACAAGAATATAACTACTATAATACTGCCCCTATGTACAAGAATATAACTACTATAATACTGCCCCTATGTACAGGAATATAACTACTATAATACTGCTCCCTATGTACAAGAATATAACTACTATAATACTGCTCCTATGTACAAGAATATAACTACTATAATACTGCTCCTATGTACGAGAATATAACTACTATAATACTGCCCCTATGTACAAGAATATAACTACTATAATACTGCTCCTATGTTCAAGAATATAACTACTATAATACTGCCTCCTATGTATAAGAATATAACTACTATAATACTGCCCGCTACGTACAAGAATATAACTACTATAATACTGCTCCTATGTACAGGAATATAACTGCTATAATACTGCCTCTATGTACAGGAATATTACTACTAGAATACTGTCTCTATGTACAAGAATACAACTAATATAATACTGCTCTTATGGACAAGAATATAATCATGAGAATACTTCTCTTTATATAACATACTATTATACTGCACCTTAGTGTAAGAATATAGGTACTATATTTACCCCTTATGCATAACAATATAATATGTAGAATAATGGTCTTGAGGAGGAATGTTGTTGGTATAGAAAGGTAATTTATAAATAAGTATTAGATTTAGTTATTATATTATACATAGGACGACGTACACAGTGCGCTAGATTTAACGCAGAAGAACGTGTAGGCAGTGAAATATAGAATCACTGCACCATGATGATTGTTCCAGTTAAGCTATAATATAAATATCCACTTGTTGCGTGGATAACAGATATTACATTATACCCCCTCCATTGTCTGTTTATTGCCCACTAGGCCTGATCGATATATATACTAAGTGCAAGTCTCTTAACAGGCTAACTTCATCAAATAGTGCCCTATGGGTGAAGTTCAAGGAGGATTCATGGTTCCCATAGGGATTCTTTGCCTCCAGTTATTTCAACAGGGTTAAGGTCATACTGAGAATTTCAAGCAGCGCTACTATCTGTAAGCAACACGGTAAAGGACTGCACATAAGTACAGCGATCTCCATGGTGGTGGTTCGGGAAACCTTAGGTGGTTATGTAGTTTAACAGACAGTAGATCGGATATTTCTACTTTTTTGAAAGTTTGTGAACATTTCCTTCCATGATAACGGACCCACTTCTACTGCATTCCCCATTTTTTTATATAATCAAAGGTCTCTAAAAATGTAACAAAATGTGAATATTTGGAATCTAGAATGAAAGATACATAGATAAATAGATAGATATGATATAGATAAGAGATAGATAATAGATAGATAAATTAGATAGATAGATGATAGATAATAGATAGCTATGATATAGATAAGAGATAGATAATAGATAGATAGATAGATAGATAGATAGATAGATAGATAGATAGATAGATAGATAGATAATAGACATATAATAGATAAATAATAGATAGATGATAGATAATAGATAGATAGATAGATAGATAGATAGATAGATAATAGATAGATCATAGATAGATGATAGATATATCATATATAGATCATAGATAGATAGATAATAGATAGATAGATAATAGATAGATAAAAGATAGATAGATAATAGATAGATAGATAGATAGATAGATAGATAGAAAGATAGATAAATAGATAGATAGATGATAGATATATGATAGATAATAGGTAATAGATAGATAATAGATATATAATAGATAATAGTTAGATAGATAGATAATAGATAGATAAATTAGATAGATGATAGATAGATGATAGATAATAGATAGATATGATATAGATAAGAGATAGATAATAGATAGATAGATAGAAAGATAGATAGATAGATAGATAGATAGATAGATAGATAATAGATAGATTATAGATAGATAATAGATAGATCATATATAGATAGATAATAAATAGATAATAGATAGATAGATAATAGATAGATAGATAGATAGATAGATAGATAGATAGATAGATAGATAGATAGATAGATCAATAGAAAGTAAAAAATAAAAAAAAACATAGAGAAGCAGGCAGCACTCAAAAATGGAAAACTATCAAAAGTTCAGTGAAACTTTTAATAAGCCATATTTGCAACAGGCAAAGTCTTGCCTCCATAGAGCTTTTCTCAAGCAAAGTTTTTTTTGTTTATAGATAGATAACTAGCAGATAGAAAATTGGTAATCAGAAAAGTAATGCAGCACTCAAATGCAATAATGATGAACTCTTTATCTAGTCCATAAAGTGCATTGTATCGTTTCGGCTCATAAACATTGAGCCTTTTCTCAAGCAGCAACACGGTGTACTGACAAGGTTTGTATGGTGACCTTTGTATCTCATATATTTATATAACTCATGTGAAAATATTTGAAATATTTCAGAGGATGTGTTGCAATGGACTCATCACTGGGACTTTAGTAGTTATTGCACTTTATGGACTTTTGATGATTTTAGAAGGATGTATTTACAGATGAATTAGCCTAATTGATCGCTTATCGTCATATACAGAGAGCTCTACATAAACCTTGTCGGTACACTGTGTTGTTGCTTGAGAACGGCTCACTGTTTATGAGTCGGAACGTTGGAACGTTGCAATGCACTTTATGGGCTAAATAAAGAGTCTTTATTGTTTTATTGCACTTAGAGCAGTGCAGTCCTTTTTGTGGTTAGATAGACATATAATAGCTAGACATATAATAGATAGACATATAATAGATAGATAGATAATAGATAGATAGATAGATAGATAGATAGATAGATAGATAGATAGATAGATAGATAGATAGAATGAGATTTGACCAGCATTTGACCAGCATTGTACACGTCTGTTGTCTGCCAAAAGGCCAGAGGAAGATGAAAAAGAAAGGATATCCTATTGGAAGAAGAGGAGCAGTGTAGTTGGTAAGTAAGGTATAGAAAGGGTTGAGGAAAAGTTAGTTTTTTTGGCATTTTTAACCCATTCCTAAACCATGGAAATCACAAAAAATTGTGGCTGCCATTTTGCTGGAATTGTCGAATCTCCAAAAATTCTGATTTGTTAATCTTAATTTTGGGTAGAAAATTTGACTGATTTACCCTTGTAGGATGCGTTAGGTGTTTGTAGTATTAAACGGAGAGTAGATCGGATTTGTCGACTTTTTTTTAAGTTTGATATCAAGCTTACGTGTTCTGAATTCTAATTTTTTAGATAGTCAATAGTGTCTTAAAATGTAACTACATGGAAATAATTGAATGTCTATCTTCTAGAAATATGGACGGATGGATGGATGGGTAGGTAGATAGAAAATCAGTAATCAAAAAAGGAGGCCATCCCCATGAAGGCTGCAAATGCTCATATTGCTGGAGCTTCCATTCCCCTGGATGTTGGGGCAGAGGGGCGCAGGTCTCCTGACATCTCCGTCCGCCACTGGAGCAGGAAAGACACAGATTGTGCCCTGAAATGCCACGGGATTCACGGTAAAATGATTGTTCTCCTGGAGACAATGCAGGGTCTTGATAAAGATGATCCAGAAAATGTATTCATGCTAGTAACTAAACATCTAGAGACATAAATTTAAAGCTGGATGTTACAGAGATCTTAGGCGGAATCATTCTTTTGTACAGCGGGCAATAAAGTCCTGAATATGTCACCTATGGAAGTCAAGAAACCAGAAAATCTATGCGGCTGCTGCTTGACAGGGACATCTTAAAGGTACAATATCCTCATTGTAACCTTCCCCTGTGTGATGTACTGATGTAGCAGAGCTAAACATGTCATTAAACTCTTCAAGGCTACATTGTTTGAACAATAGGGTAGTAATCAAAGCTATTACCGTAGGTCTATGTGCAGTCCCATGTAATCCACTGATGACGCATCAGATAATCAAAGCCAGATTGTATAAATGCAAAGTATTAAATGTTCGCTACTTCCGATACTAATAACGTTATGAAGCTAAGAATAATAACCAAACTATCCAAAAATGATTTTGTGCAAGACGTACCGTATATATAAAAATGAGATGAAGAGGATAAAAAGGAAAAGGTTGAAGAAGAAGACCAGAAGGATGAGGATGACTGGTCGGTGGGAGAAGATGGCGAGGAATAAGAAGAGGAGGAAAAGGAGAAGACGAAAGGATGATAAGAGGAGGATGAAAATGAGTATGGAAAAGGATTAAAAAAGGCAATAAGAAGTGAAGGGGAAAAGAAGAGGGAACGAAGAAGGAAGAAGAGAAGAAAAATAAGCAGGTGAGGAGCTTAGAAGAAGGAGATCAAGTAAAATGAAGAAGAGAGTTAAGATTAAAATTAAAAAGTAAAGGAGATAGATAGATAGATAGATAGATAGATAGATAGATAGATAGATATTAGATAGATAAATAGATAGATAATATATGGAAAGATATATAGATAATAGATGGATAATAGATAATAGATAGATAGATAATAGATAGATAGATAGATAGATAGATAGATAGAAAGATAGATAGATAGATAGATAGATAGATAATAGATAGATATATAGATGATAGATAGATAATAGATAGATGATAGATATAGATAGATAATAGATAGATAGATAATAGATAGATAGAAAGGTAGATAGATAGATAGATAGATAGATAATAGATAGATAGATATAGATAGATAGATAGATAGATAGATAGATAGATAGATAGATAGATAATAAATGATAGATAGATAGATAGATAGATAGATAGATAATAGATAGATAGATGTTAAATAGATAGATAGATAGATAGATAGATAGATAGATAGATAGATAGAGATAGATAGATAATAGATATATAGATAGATAATAGATAGATGATAAATAGATAGATGGATAATAGATAGATAGAAAGATAGATAGATAGATAATAGATAGATAGATAGATAGATAGATAGATAGATAGATAGATAGATAGATAGATAATATAGAAAAAGAAAACAAAAAGCAGCACCAAAAGAAAACAAAGGGTGCAAAAAATCCTTCCAGGTATATACCAAACCTCATGCTATTATCCATAAAAATGAAGGCAGCACTCCAATAGAAAAAATAAAGGTGGTTTATTGGCCCATGTGCACATGGGCCAATAAACCACCTATATTTTTTCTATTGGAGTGCTGCCTTCATTTTTATGGATTATAGATAGATAATAGATAGATGCCATGTAAAGGAGAGGAAGAAGAAGAATGTGAGAACAGGAGGATCAGGAAAAACATGAAAAAGGTGAAAAAGAGGAGGATGAGAAGGAGTAATAGGAAGAAGAAGGGGAGAAAGAAGATGAATAACAGAAAGAATAAGGGAGGAGAAGAGTTGGAAGAAATAGATATGAAGAAAGAGGGGATAATAAAACAGGAACAGTAAGATGAAGGAAAGAAAAGAGGAAAAGTAAAGTAAGACAAACAGCAGAGTATAAAAAGGAAGATGAGCTGAATGGATGAATCAGATAAGGAGGAATATATGGCTGACTCGTCTGTACTCAGTATGGCGACGGGTGCCCAGTGAGCCGGCAGTGAGGGAGCGGTGGCACCGAGCCGCCCTGGATGTATGGGGATCTGCAGTAATCCCTACTCCTGTGGCTCCGGCAGCTCGGTCCCATTTATTCCGGGTGCCTGTAGTAATAAGTGGTGAGGGCTGCAGTAGGAATCCCGGGAGGGTCTGGGGATCCCTGGAGCTCCGGCACTGATGGAGTACAGTCTCTGTAATGAGGGCTGCGCATGTTACAGGGCCGCGCTAAAATTACATGAAATACAGGAAAAGAATGGAGCATATTTTACCCATTAACGACAACATTGTAAGAGTATTTACAGCCCTAACAAGTGACAACTAATGTAATATTTACCGCGAAGCCCTCCTATATACAGAGATCACACCGCCGCAGCTTATTAAATTACTTTTTACCAAATTGAACATGATAATTAAATAAGCTCCTGAAAGCTGCAATCAGTGTATCTGCTCCGGTCATTATTATTAGTGCTGTTCGATACCTGCTGAAGGAGAAGAAGTTCACGCCTGGTATCATATTAACACCTTTCTAATTACCTGCCGGGCTCCGAGAAGACTGGATGCTAATATTTATTATAATAAGTGCTATTATTGCTCGGCACACATGGTGGAGTTTATTATGTAACATTTTATGCTTTTCTTATGTCTATGCTTTACTATAGTTACAAGTGATGGCCCCAGATACAGGACATAAATGGACCTTATTAGGGTATATGGATGTCATAGAGAAGGAAAGCCCCCATGGGCGACCTACTCACAATTGTGCTCCTTCAGTGAGGGTCTCGACACCCAGACCCTACCAATTAAAATGCCTGTCACACGGATATTTAACACGATAGGTGCCCTTTAACTTGAAAGTAGCAAGACCTGTTAAGGGTCCTTCCATGGCCTCACGTACTTATGTCGCATGCACAAGTCATCAGTTTTTGATGCCAAGAAAAAAATAAACATTTGCATCTTTACATCAAAGTTAGGATCCATTATTTCCACAATCTGGTGCTGACTCATCATTATAAACAGGGGCAGACCCAGACAGAGGAGGCCCCCGTGTAAGAACAGTATGAGGGCTCATTGCAGTCCAATAGTTCATTGCAATGCAGCCCGCGATATGTCTTTGACAGAAGCTGCTTACAGCTATGGAGGTGCAGTTGGCCCTCCTCATTGCATCTGGGGCCCCTGTGTAGTTTGTCCACACCTGATTATATGATTTGATGCTCCAAATTCTCTGTTTCCCTTTACACAGTCATAGATTAAAACAAAATATTAAATTCTGCAGGCCTGCAGCCACCACTAGAGGGAGCTTGTTAATAGAATGAAGACAAATCTCCACATTGGCACATTCTCTTCATGAATACTTTCCAAAAAAATGGTCAAGATACATAAAATCCTGGTACCTAATATAGTGTCAGATAGATAAATAATACCTAGATAATAGATAGATAGATAGATAGATAGATAGATAGATAGATAGATAATAGATAGATAATAGATGGATAGATAATAGATAGATAGATTGATAGATAGATAGTGAAAAAATTTGGAACAGCACCAGACAAAACACCTTTACAAAGTGCACGTATCCCCAGCCAGCAGTCACAGAAGGCTCCTTATGATAGTAAAAGAAAAGGGGGAACAGCACAGCAGACTTCCAGAAAAAAAAGGTGATGTTTATTGCCCAAACGGCATGGCGACGTTTCGGATACAAATGGCTTGAGAAAGGATTGTATCTGAAACGTCGCCACGCTGTTTGGGCAATAAACATCACTTTTTTTTTCTGGAAGTTTGCTGTGCTGCTTCCCCTTTTTCCTTTACTAGATAGAGAGATAGATAATAGATAATAGATGCAGTAGTTAATAGATAATAGATAGATGATAGATAGATAGATAATAGATAAATAGATAGATATGGGTTGTATATATATATATATATATATATATATATATACATACAGTATATATATTGTGGTGCAGTGTGACAGACAGGCAGTGACCCAGGAAAGTTCAAAACAAACATGCTTTAGTGTCCAGAACTCACAAAGTAAACAACACACGGTATCCTCCAGATCGCAGCCGGGAATCAAGACAGTCCGTATCTGAGACTTGTTTCTGTGGGCGACTGCACTACCGTGCTATGCTGAGGGGTGCCAGGCCTTTTGGCTTTTCTTGGCTCCATGTTACTTCACACAGGCTAAGCTTTGCAGAGCCACCTGTTCTGCAGTTTGCAAACCAAGACTGACACACCCAACCCTTTGCTGCAGGGTTTTTAAATGGAATCTGTGGCCATCGGTCACTTGTAAAACCTGGCCTGGAGGGAGCAATCTGCCCCAGTACCATCCTGAAATTTGCTCCAAAATTAAAAGCCCTTAACGGTTTTCCTAACATTGCCTTGGTCAAATAACTTGACCAGGTCCACACTTACGTTTATTTTGCACTGCAGCCACAGCTATGCCTATGACTGCAATGTACTCCAGCGGGTTTAAAAGTCAAAGCCCAAGATCTGGGTGGGCACACAGGCCATGGGCGTCGGTGGAGCCGTTAGTTGAGGCATGTGGGAAACAGGTAGCAGAGGTATGGGAAACCGCATACAGGTAACAGTCTTGGAAGCTGCAAGCGGGCAAAAGTTGTCCTGGAAGCCACATTCGGACACATAGCAGAGGTCCTGGAAGACTGGGAACTGGTAGAAAACAGAACCCTGGGGCAACTAGAAATTCTTAATACTAAGACCCAGGTGTGTGTCTTGGTGAGCCTTATATAGGCCCAGGCAATTGATCATATGGGATCACATTGAGCCATCTCTAAAGCCTAACGTGGAGCATAACAGAGTGCAGCGGACTGCGGTGAGGGAAGTAAGCCCCGGACCCAGGACAGGTACATACCAGTGATATTACAGTGACCTTACATATATGACTATGAATAAGTGGATGGTAACCGTTCTTCACTGCTGTGACATCACACACTCTTTGTAAAGTGTATTTAGTACTTTAGTAGAGATAGGCTTTCTTTCCCTATTTATTTAGTTAAGCTGGGAGCTGTGACATCCTTTCACTATTCAAATCCACCCCAAAATGGTTGCTGCATTCCCTGCCTCTGCTTTTCTAAGGCCATGATAGTCTGTCCTGATTGGCTGTGCTATATCAAGCTGGAAGTTATTATGGACCATGTGTGCCTCTGCTTGATCTAAAATCGTGGTGGCCATTTTTAGTTTTTCGCATGAATCAAATCATAAATTGCTCAAATTCAGTTCAGCGCTTTCCAGATACTCAGCACAAATTCATTGTGCATCAAATCGATTTGCTCATCTATAATATATACATATATCATTTTTTTTTAAATTAAGTAATCTTCTATTTCCAGGAATAATCTATTGATATCACTGATGTCACAGAATAAAAATGTGAAGGCAGCAGGCAGGTTCTCATTTCATTAAAGCCATGTAATGATATGCAGCCTGCATGTGCTACACATTTTGTGACTCTATAAAATGGAAAAAAGAAACAGGTTTTCTGTCGCCCGTAACTATTTTGCGGCTGTAAAATATGAGCAGCTATGCTTGGTATTATATGGTATTTACCAGCATAGTAGTTTTATTGAATCTTTCAGGCAGGATATAAAAAGTGCTGTGACTTGAAGCCCCCCGGGCACCTGGTGATAATACAATACAACCTGTCTGAAATCATGGAGCCATGACGCTTGATCAGGTGGAGGAAGGAATATTCCTGTAGGAAACAGTCATCCCAATCACGGGTGAATTTTATTCAGCATTGAGAATATAAAATATAAAACACAACCACACCATGAGATACCAAACCTACAGATAGGGTAACAATAGGCTAAAATTATCTGGGAGGCTATATCAAAAGAAAGAAAATTAAAATGTAGAATCACCAAATGGCATGAAGACTTAGTTCATTAAGGAGGTTGCCCCATATCACTATATGCTTTCTATGTGCAAGGACCATCTTGAGAACCTGGGTCCATCTCTTGAGCATGGAGAGTCAACTTCCCATGTGGCTCTCGCCATTCGCGATCATGCTTCCTTAATGGTTTTTACAACTCCCTTAGAAGTATGGTGATAAACAAGGGTATTGGAGGTCATCTCTACTTTCCAGAAGATGCGGAACGGCGAAGTGTTCTTAAGAGAACCTCAACTCTCTTGTGGATACACCATTAATGTCCAAGATGGGAATATAACTTAAACTAGTGCTAAAGGGGCCCTTCAAAGATTCTTTCCGGCTTTCCGTATATTTTTGGGCATGTTGTACTATTTTTGAGAATAAAACCCAAGCAGAAACCAGCTGGACCTTTTATAAGTCTGTTGGATGGCATGAGTTAGAATTATGTAGTAGCGATTCGGATCGCCCTCTGTTCACTGACAGTTTCCAAACCGCAATCAGTACTGTTGAAGGTCTAAATAGACCGAAACGTTAATTTGTGGATTGGCAATAAATTTGTTATATGTTCAAACAATCCTGAGTGCCAGGCTTATTGTTACTATTGGATTACGGGTTGGAACCCTACTTAGGCACAAGAGTAGCTCACCAGGAGTGCCATATATCTCTTTTCTACCACATGTAGCTTCCTTATCAGAAGATTGACCTTTTCAAACAGGCTCTAAATGTGGAGTCTACCAATCATTCTGATGCTCAAGAAGATTTGGATAAATGTTGGACTATGTTAGTGAACTCTTTCTACTGGAGAACAAATATAAGGTTTAAGTGGTTTTCCACTACATTTTATGAATGTGCTAATGGGTCCAGGGCAGTGGTAAATATGAAATAACAAATATATGATGAGTATTAGATGACGTCTGTAGGGGTCGACTGCAGAGGTCACATTTTGTGTGAGCCAAAAGAAACAATGATGTCACTGTTCCTGCGTCTGGCATAACATGACCTCTACAGACGTCACCAGATACCTCACAGCTGAATAAATAAGTGGTAATGGTCCGGTAGGTGAGTATGTGTGTAGTTTTTATTGTAGCACCTCTCTGGGTCTATTAGGGTTGCAATGAAATTTAGTGGAAAAACATCTTTAATGGATCAACTGTGGATGTTAAAAGCTCTGGATATTACTTTATTCCATGGGCAGTGACAACAAGGCACTTACAGGTAGCTTGTAGACCTTCAGCATGCTGAACTATCAGTATACTCTGTCTCGTAGTGATGTTTGTATGCCAAGGATTCCCATGTTCTAGGGGTTGATAATACAAACCAAATTGTACTGAAAAGAAATTGGTCCCCGAGCTGATTTCTGGCTCATCTCAACTTGAAATAAAGTCATGAAGGAAAAAATGTGCTTAAAGGGATAGCTGTTTTGAGACAACCCCTTTCCAAAGCCTTCTAATTTTGCTAAGCGTATCTGTGGCCATCTAGGCATTGTAGAACTACACAGCATTATATGGCCGCAATTCAAGGATTGAGTCTCAATCTGTTCTGGGGGAGGCATACACTATTATATGTACAAATAGTACAAGAATATTATTGTGGAAACCTGTGATCTACACTATTACACCATTCTGATACATTATCAGGTATGATAATAAGATACGAATCCCCTTAAAAGGAACCTGTTATTTCCCTATAGATATAGGGCTAATCTGCAAGCAAAGACTGCTGCAATGCTGCCCGGCCGCCATATTGAAAATGTGACTACTAGGAGAAAATTAAACTATTTCCTCCCAGGAGCCGCCGACTTTCAGTCATGGAGGGGGAGCAGAGAGTGAGTACAGTCACTGCTCACAGCATCACTCACTGGTACTGTGAGTGGTGATTATAAGCATGCCTTGAGACTTTGATTAACAGCTTGCTCTGCAAAGGTGTGAAGCACCGCAAGACCTCAAAGTGCTGGGGAATAAAGTATAGTGAGCTGTGCTATAACCAATGATTGTAATTGGCCCCATGACTGAAAGCTGGCAGCTCTTAGGAGGAAATACATTAATTTTCTCCATGTAGCTGCACATTCAGTAAGATGGACCGACAGCATTGTAACACTGTTCACCTGCAGATTAACCCAATATCTGTAGATAGCAACTTATTTTAAGTTGACAAGTTTCATTTAAGCCCACTGTAACGAAAAAAACTAATTTTCAAAGCCAAAGCTGGGGTTAAAACTGATAAGTTGCGGTGAACATGACATATGAGGAGGCAGCAGCAAGCGGGGTGAGTCATCAGCATGCATTAAATATGACTTATTATCATATATGACATTTTCATCTCTATTAAAAAAAAAGCCCTTTGACAAATATTGAAACTAATCCCGCTGCAGGAACGTTGGTGTTGTCTCTGTTTCTGGGGGAGACTTTGCTCCAGCTGTCACTCATGTCTGCAGTGGAGAAGACAAACCCAGGGTGCTGGGAAAAGATAACTGATTATTATTGTTCTTGAATTAGGGCCATCTTTCTCTGGGTGACAGTAGCCTGAGTAATTCCATATTGTTGTCACAATGCTTATTATACTGCTCTGTAATACAACCAATAAAACGTGCTGAATAGAGGACGATTGGGGAGAAATATTGCAATATTTCTAGGAGATGCTGAAAGAAAAACATTTGTGTTTCAGAAAATAGAAAAGTATGAGGATGAGAACACTTGCATAACAAGTAGCCGAAGGTCCTACTTTTGTGTACTGACTCTTGTCTCTAAAATTCTGAATAATATATTTCTTTTTTCTTATGAATATGATATCATATTTATATATGTGAACACCTTCAACTTCATGCAAATTTTGATAAAGAGGCGCTAACAAAACTCTACAGACTGCAATACATGTCACAACCACTGGGTGGCCACACAAAGACACATACAGCAGAAACATCTCCCAACAAAGTATCATAAAAACATGCTCTTTTTAAAATTTGGACATAATTAAAGTGAAGGAAGGATACATCTGCATGTCTTCAGTGATGAACTTTTGTATAATAAGATGCAGTAGTGAAAGGGATATTTAATGTTTCCTGCTGGTCAGTTGTACAGTCATAGGACTCCTACCCTTTATTATGACCTCAATGGTCATGACTTAAAGAGGACCTATCAAAAGTAGCTTGTGTTTGTCTGATTTTGGTACTGCTGCTCCATTGAGTAATACATTTTTTCTTTACTCCGCAATACTGTTAATAATAATAATAATCTTTATTTTTATATAGCGCTAACATATTCCGCAGCGCTTTACAGTTTTGCACACATTATCATCACTGTCCCCAATGGGGCTCACAATCTAAATTCCCTATCAGTATGTCTTTGGAATGTGGGAGGAAACCGGAGTGCCCGGAGGAAACCCACGCAAACACGGAGAGAACATACAAACTCTTTGCAGATGTTGTCCTTGGTGGGGTTAGAACCCAGGACTCCAGCGCTGCAAGGCTGCTGTGCTATCCACAGACATCATCGAAGGTCCTTCACCCTCTGCATTCTTAGGAACGGAGGCAGACGCTTGCAGCGGTGACAGCCAGGGTTCTCGGAGGGGTGAGTATCTCCATATTTTTTATTTTTATTCTTTATTTTTTACATGAATATGGATCCCAGGGCCTGAAGGAGAGTTTCCTCTCCTTCAGACCCTGGGAACCATACGCACCGCACACGCCGAAGATGACTGGGAACACTTCCGATTTCCGATATCGCAAAAATATCGGAACTCGGTATCGGAATTCCGATACAGCAAATATCGGCCGCTACCCGATATTTGCAGTATCGGAATGCTCAACACTAGCGGTAAATCATCATTGAGGCGTAATAGAGATTTGACATCACGTCAGGCTGGCTAACCAACAGAAGAGCTGCAAACGCCATTATGTATGAGGCGGTTCTCAGGGCTCCTGTCGAGCAGCCAAAGATTACTGATTTCTGTAATGGACTGGGTCATGCAAATCTATTGATACCAACTCTACTGGCAACCAATAATTATTTTATTATGTCGTCACATTTCTCTCATTGGAGCAATTTTCTTGACTCAGACAACTCCTTTAAACTCCACATCTGTTCAGATGTGAAACTGTATATCAGAAAAACAAGATCTGACTACTGTAGAGACAAATTATCTCATGCATTACCACAGAATGTTGGAGTTAAAAATGAAATAGTGATAAGTAGAGATGAGCGGACCCGTACAAGTTTGGGTTCTGGGACCCAACCCGAATTTTATTAGAAAGTTCTGTTCAGGTACCAGAACTGTAGCCAAATATGAACCAGAGCCCGAATGCCATTGAAAAAAATGGAGATCCAAACTTTTGAGCTGGAAAATTCTCTCTCTCTCCCCGGATTTTCCCCCGAAACTCCAAACATTGCAATAGACTTCAGGGAGAAGTCCGAGTTCTGTGTTTAGCACTGGACACTAAGTGTCTGATACAATTCCTAAACTTTTAAGTTCAGGTTCTCTCATCTCAAGTGGTAAGGGCCATTTCAAACATTTTTTCTCGTACGAGTTTTATCTCAGTTTTTCACAGACAGCACTCGTACCTATGGTATTCTAAGAAGATGTGCACATGTCCTATTTTTTGTAGACAGTGACACGTCCAATTTTAATCCTTGGGTCCAATCAAAACCAACAAGTCTACGGTCTGAAAAAATTAGACATCTGAGTATGGTCCAATGTTTATGGACCATCAGAAAGGGGAAGGTGGAGAACCTTTTTTTTCTCCACGTATAAGAAAAACTGATGACAACTGATGATCAAAGTCTTTTTCTCGTACGTGGAAAATACTGATGAGTCCTAAACGGTAAACGTTTCCTACATCCAACAGGAGTAAAAAACCTTTTATTCTAAAATGTTAAATAATCTGTGAGAGCTGAGTACAATCCATCACTCGTCGTAGTGCTCCATCCGCTATAAAATCCACATTCCATTTTACAATTTACATTTTTGATGTCATGTTACAGTAGAGCGAAGACATTTTAAAGCTTTTTCATTTCCCCCAAGCAGATGTAATCCGTACACATTCTACATTAAACTTATGTACCCAGACTTCTACCAGTCATCATTAAAAATTATCAATATCCATGCGAGGTGGCTGGCTGTTTGCGGAAAAATGATGGTTTTATATCTACAAGCTATTTTCCATCTGTGTTCAGGAAGAGCTGTGGAGGTAAAGCGTGGGACACAATGGCTCCCATTTAGGAGGATAATGTCGGTGTAGAAATATCCATGATGAGAGGTATTGGCAGGCTTTATTAGAAGGGAAGATGTAGAATTTTATTTTTTTTTGCATGCCCGCATAAGTAATCTCTGAAAAATCTCACGGTTATGTCTCTCTTTTAGGAAATAGATATGGATTAAATGCCCTCTGAGTTTAGGTTATCCTGTAGCAGATGGTCTTTCCTTCAGGACACACAGGCTAAAACCACAGACACGTTGAAAATCCATTTAAACATCAGATTACTTTCATTCTTGTCAGCTAAAGTAGCTGGGAGACATCAGCAGTTCCAGCCTGTTCCATTAATCAAAATTCAGAGAGAAAAGCCAACGCGCGACTATAAAATCCCCCGACTCGTCGCCAGCTTTACGTACAGGGAATCTAAAGCCATCAATCTTGCTTTCTTTCCCCTAACGGTCGGATGGAGGGTTTTTTTCTCTTTCTCCATAGACAATATCTGTTGCTTTTGTATAGTTGATACAGGCACAAACATAGCGATGAATAATGAGGACAAATAGCTGAAAAAAAAAATTATTCCCATGTTCTTGTCACGTGGTGTAATATTATTATTATTATTATTGGCATTCATATGTGAATTGCTCAAATTGTTTAATATGCCCTAAAACAGTATTCACCCTTTGCATGTATTCAATAATAAATATTGAAATTAATTATTCAAATGATAGAAAATGAAATATTAAATGAAAAAAATGCAGTTTACGTTATACGAACAAATCCAATGATTGAATAATTAATAAAACAAATATCAATTATACCAACTAATGCAATCACTTTAATCACTTAAAATTGTCTATTGATAAAATTGTAAATACAATTAAATAATTATAGCAATTATTATTATTTTTATAATGAAAACAATACAGATCATATTAATTATTATTACTTTTATATTATATATTAAACGATACATGTATATAATTATAATTATTATTACTATTATTCGTAATATAATAATAATTTAAAACAATAACTACATAATTATTTTACAATAATAATTACTGTTATTACTACAATTTTTATTATATTTTTAGGATTGAATAACTAGACATATTTATGTATTTATGTACTTATTGAAGTAGATATTACGTCTCCCTTCCCATCAGCATCACGGCTTCTTTTTAGAAAGGAGGCATGAGAGATATAGTGGATACATGTCCTTCTGTGACCCATCTTTGAATTTAGTGTAGGGTTGCAAGTTTGTGTATTTTGGCAAAATATTGACCAATAAAGTATTTTATACATTATTTTTCATTTATTTATTTCACATTTTTCCATTTTTTTGCAGCCAGGCCCTTGAGTGTTGGTTGGGTGAATTGGGGCGTTTGCCTTGTGGGGTGCATTTATATAGTGCTGGGCAGCCCACCTGATCTAATGATATGTGATACATCAATAGGCTGCATGTCAGACATCTATGTATCACATGTACCTGTGTGGCTAGCGTCCTATGCAAGACTTGTCTATGTGCATTTGTAATACTAGACAACCCCCCATGAATTAGTAGGTTTGTTAATGGCTGTTTCATCAGTATTTTGTACCTGTGCTGCCCCCGCCTTTATCATGGGGGTCTGCTGCATCCTGCTAGTGCATTGGTAATCTGCCCTAGTCTTGGTAAAGCTGCATCTTTTTCTGTGATATCTTTTGAATTTATATCCAGTGTGAGCCATCTATAAAGGACACAGTGTAATATGGAGAAAGTAAATCCCGATGGACCATGCTGATTGCAGTGGGGTACATTGGGGCGCCATCAGTTTATTTAATGCTTGCAGATTGAATGAAGCAGGTATTGTTGGTTTTCATAGTACCCGCTTTGTTACCCCTTGTCTGTGGATGCCCCATGGCTTTAATAGTCTTAGCTTCAATCATTAAAACACACATTGCCAATTATTTCCGTGTTTGAAATGAGCTGCTCATTCCTGTCAATGTGCATCAGCTATGCCGCCAGTGTGATGAAGTGTATTCTTACTACTCCATCATAAAGAGTTAAAAATCTATATCGAAGTCAATAAATGAATAGCTGAAATGGATATGGCCAACGGACAAGTCTTTAATGCAACTGAGTAACTCATAATGCTGAATATATAATACCTGATGAGAGTTGTAGCTCTATCATTTCTTAAAATCTAAAAAATCAGGACTGCAATTGGAGGTAGGATACTGGGGCATGTGTCAAGGAGGAGGGGCACCAGCATGCCTACTGGGGCATGTGTCAAGGAGGCGAGGCACCAGCATGCCTACTGAAGCATGTGCCAAGGAGGAGAGGCACCACCCTGCCTACTGGGGCATGTGTCAAGGAGGAGAGGCACCAGCATGCCAACTGGGGCATGTGTCAAGGAGGAGAGGCACCAGTATGCCTACTGGGGCATGTGTCAAGAAGGAGAGGTACCAGCATGCCTACTGGGGCATGAGTCAAGGAGGAGGGGCACTTGTATGCCTACTGGGACATGTGTCAATGAGGAGGGGCATCTGTATGCCTAGTGAAGCATATGTCAAGGAGGAGGGGCACCTGTATGCCTACTGGGGCATGTGTCAAGGAGGAAGGGCACTTGTATGCCTAGTGAAGCATATGTCAAGGAGGAGGAGCACCTGTATGCCTACTGGGGCATGTGTCAAGTAGGAGAGGCACCAGCATGCCTACTGGGGCATGTGTCAAGGAGGAGAGGCACCAGCATGCCTACTGGGGCATGCATCAAGGAGGATGGGCACCTGTATGCCTACTGGGGCATGTGTCAAGGAGGAGAGGCACCTGTATGCCTAGTGAAGCATATGTCAAGGAGGAGGAGCACCTGTATGCCTATTGGGGCATGTGTCAAGGAGGAGAGGAACCAGCATGCCTACTGGGGCATGTATCAAGGAGGAGAGGCACCAGCATGCCAACTGGGGAATGTCTCAAGGAGGAGAGGCACCAGCATGCCTACTGGGGCATGTGCCAAGGAGGAGAGGAACCAGCATGCCTACTGTGGCATGTGTCAAGGAGGAGGGGCACCAGCATGCCAACTGGGGCATGTGTCAAGGAGGAGAGGCACCAGCATGCCTACTGGGGCATGTGTCAAGGAGGAGAGGTACCAGCATGACTACTGAAGCATGTGTCAAGGAGGAGGGGCACCTGTATGCCTACTGAAGCATGTGTCAAGGAGGAGGGGCACCAGCATGCCTACTGAAGCATGTGTGAAGGAGGAGAAGCATCATCATGCCTACTGGGGCTTGTATCAAGGAGGAGGGGCACCAGCATGCCTACTGAAGCATGTGCAAGGAGGAGAGGCACCACCATGCCTACTGGACATGTTTCAAGGAGAAGCACCAGCATGCCTACTGGGACATGTTTTAAGCAGGAGGGGCACCCACATGCCTACTGGGGCATGTGTCAATGAGGAGGGGCACCTGTATGCCTACTGGGGCATGTGTCAAGGAGGAGGGGCACCTGTATGCCTAGTGAAGCATATGTCAAGGAGGAGGAGCACCTGTATGCCTATTGGGGCATGTGTCAAGGAGGAGAGGAACCAGCATGCCTACTGGGGCATGCATCAAGGAGGAGAGGCACCAGCATGCCAACTGGGGAATGTCTCAAGGAGGAGAGGCACCAGCATGCCTACTGGGGCATGTGTCAAGGAGGAGAGGAACCAGCATGCCTACTGGGGCATGTGTCAAGGAGCAGGGGCACCAGCATGCCAACTGGGGCATGTGTCAAGGAGGAGAGGAACCAGCATGCCTACTGGGGCATGTGTCAAGGAGCAGGGGCACCAGCATGCCAAATGGGGCATGTGTCAAGGAGGAGAGGCACCAGCATGCCAACTGGGGCATGTGTCAAGGAGGAGAGGCACCAGCATGCCTACTGGGGCATGTGTCAAGGAGGAGAGGCACCAGCATGACTACTGAAGCATGTGTCAAGGAGGAGGGGCACCTGTATGCCTACTGAAGCATGTGTCAAGGAGGAGGTGCACCAGCATGCCTACTGAAGCCTGTGTGAAGGAGGAGAAGCATCATCATGCCTACTGGGGCTTGTATCAAGGAGGAGGGGCAACCGCATGCCTACTGAAGCATGTGCAAGGAGGAGAGGCACCACCATGCCTACTAGACATGTTTCAAGGAGAAGCACCAGCATGCCTACTGGGACATGTTTTAAGCAGGAGGGGCACCCACATGCCTACTGGGGCATGTGTCAAGGAGGAGGGGCACCAGTATGCCTACTGGGAAATGTTACAAGGAGGAGGGGCACCCGCATGCCTTCTGGAGTATGTGTTAAGGAGGAGGGGCACCTGCATGCCTACTGGGGCATGTGTCAAGGAGGTGGGGCACAGCCATGCCTACTTTGTCTTAGTTGGGATGTTTAGATGCACAGCTATGTTCAGAGAACTGAACTTTTGCCCCCAGTGAAAAAAATCCTGGTTATGCCACTGCCAATAATTCCCCAGGACTAGGATGGGATTATGAATTTTTGGAAATTCACTATTAGATGAAAAGGGCTAATGGTTTAAGACAATGATTTGAGCAGTTTTTTCTTGTTCAATTTCCATTTAAAAAATCACATCCGTTTCTTTCTGAACCAATCTTTTAAAAGTTTGATCAGACATAATAAAGATTTTAATAGAAGCAAAAAAAAAAGTTAATTTCTTTAGTAATATAGAAGAGAATGAGCCTGTGCTAATGACTCTAATTTGTATTCCTGGGAACTGCAGGTGAACGATTCAGTTGTGGATAATTTCTACTGATGTAGAACCAACACATATGGCGTAGGTTTTATTCATGCCTTGCCCAAGACGCATGCATACAAAGATGTGCCACATACTGGGTTTTGTACAATAGTGCGCACAGGCTGGAGATGAAATAATGCCATTGATCAAATTTTGTAGTTACAGAAAGATCCTGGAGGTTGTTTCTACCTGAGTCTTATTGCAGGTGCATAATGTATTTGCCTCTATTCTCCACCAGACTATTTGATTTGCATATGCATTGCACCTTTGTTCTTAAATTGGAAACATATTTCCTTCTTTTATCAGTAATCATGAGTATACATTGCCTGCTGTGATTTTTTTATTCTATTTATTATACTGTATCTTGGTTCCAACATTATAAGGTATGGATACTATTGCAGCAATATTTTATTATGCTCTAATGCATAAAAAATAAACAACTTTGCTTTTTTCATTATGAAAAATGTCTTTCATTTATAAGTATACAGCTCCTATGTATAACTATTGGTCCCCATGGTTACAGACTACAAACAGTGTCTGCGTAGTCTGACCCAGAAGTTAGGTGTTCACTTTGTCTTCGCTAGCACTGCTTCTTTGCAATGCTGCGGTCCTGGGTAGGGATGAGCGGAGCCGTGGAAGTTTGGGTTCATAGGGTTTAGTCCAATGTTTGGTTCAGGTAGCAGAACTGTACCTGAACTTGAACCTGAACCCCCATAGAGATCAATGGACACCCGAACTTTGGAGCTGGAAAATCTCTCTCCTTCCTCCCTGGACTGGAAAACGAACTTCTAGGAGAAGTTCATTGTTGGAGTTCAGCACCAGACACTAGGTATAGTTTATAGCTTAAGGCCTTGTTCACACTATCCTTTTTTTACTGCGGATTTTTCAGCTGCGGATTTTGAAAAACCGCAGTGCAAAACCGCGGTGGTTTTCACTGCAGTTTTTTGTGCGGTTTCTACTGCGGATTCCACTGCGGGTTTCCAACTGCACTTTCCTATTGGTGCAGGTGGAAAACCGCTGCGGAATCCGCAGAAAGAATTGACATGCTACTTTTTTTTTTCCGCAGAAAATCCGCGCTGATTTTCAAGCGGAAAAACGCAAAGTGGGCACAGCGGTTTTTGTTTTCCATAGGGTAACATTGTACTGTACCCTGCATGGAAAACGGCTGCGGATCCGCAGCTGCAAAAACCGCAAACTGTGAACATAGCCTTATAGTTTGGGTTCGATCATCTCTAGTTTTGAGAGAGATAGTGATAGAGAGATATTTGGCAGCTCCAAAGATTGGGGCCCCATTTATTTCAATGGGGTTTGGGTTCAGGTTCAAGCTTGGGTACAGTTCTGGTACCAAACCAAACTTTGGACTAAAGTTCGGTCGGGTACCAGAATCCAAACTTCCACAGGTCCGCTCATTCCTAGTCCTCGGTTCAAATCCCACCAAGGACAACATCTGCAAGGAGTTTGTATGTTCTCCCCGTGTTTGCGTGGGTTTCCTCTGAGTTCTCCGATTTCCTCCCACATTCCAAAGATATACTGATAGAGAAATTAGATTGTGAGCCACAATGGGGACAATGATGACAATGTCCATAAAGTGCTGTGCAATAAGATAGCGCTATATAAGTAAAGCATGATAATAATAATAATCCTAATCTACTGACAGTGAAAGAAATGGAGGATACAAGGAAATATCATGACAGCAGGAGCGGGTAACACTCAGAGTTGGTTCGCGCTTAGTAACCATGGCAACACATAATACTGCATAAGAACTGTATACTTAAAAAGTTAAAATTGAAATCTGCAGGCTTGTATGTAGAGGAAGTCAGTGAAGACACATGTATGTTTTTATAAAGAAGTTCCTTTCATTCATGTGTAATGCCAGGGCTTCATGGTGATAAATATCCATATTAAATGAAATGTATTCATGTGAGTCGCAAACTATTACAATTGTGCATGAAGTTTTCCTACAAACTAAAAAAAATTAAAAAATCCCCCAATTGCATCTCTGTGTCAATCTTTGTCACCCCCAGGTTTCCTCACTCCCTCTCATACTATTTGATGGTAAAGCTGAGTTGGAAACTGCAGCTGCATCCCCCTCCTCCTCCTTCCTGCTCACTATTTACTACTTTACAATTCAATAATTCTTTGAAACTAGGCATGACCACAGGTATATAGAGCCTGTGTGTAGAGATAGGGGAAGTAAAAGCTTCTGGACGGTGAAGAAGCTACTTTTTCCTATTAAGATATGTTAGAAAGTATTCATATTTACTACTGATTTATGAAAAATGGCTTAAACAATTTTTATGCTTTAACTAGTTCAAAACTTCTTAAATTTTCGATTTTTCATCATACATTTGGTGTAAAGAGTTGTAACATTTTTTTTCTCATTTGGATATTTAAATATAATTTGCATTTTTTTCATGATTCGTATGACCTAATTTTTATATTTTTATTATTTATTTTTTTTGCCAATATAATGGAAATACGTGCCTGTTTTTCACATCTCTTTTTGCTTTGTTTTTTTCTTCCTGACCACTAAGGACCACTAAATTAGAATTTTCCTCCCTTTTTGGCAGCAATTTTTTTTTAGTAACAGCAATTTTCGACTAGCAGCAAACAATTTTTTTTCTGCTTTTTATTTATTTATTCATTCATTCATTCATTTATTTCAACCAGTGTGCCCCCAATTAAGGTAATAAAAGACTTTTGGGGGCGTTTCAACATTTCAATATTTTTTCTTTAACTCTGACTTTCCCTGTAACTGAGGCTGGTGTGTTAGCAGTTACAGGGGAAATTCAGTATCCTGGCTGAATAGCAGAGCTGATCAGGGTCTATTAGAACCTAGTAGCGTCCCTACCCTCCCAACACCCGGTGATCACATGATCACTGGATTTGGAGGAGAAAACACTGTTAGCAGCTCTGTATTATACATACAGGGCTCCTTCAACAGTGTGTTTACAAAAATTGGGAAGGCAGAGATGGTAGTTAACCATCTCTGTCTTCTCTAAGGGGAGTCTGGCTTGTCTGACAGCCGCTCCCCACTCCTGTAGCTACACAACCATTGCAGCATCTATGCCATGCGATAACGTCTTAGAACACCACTGCGGATTAATACATGGACCACCTGAACTTTTACATTTAATGAACAAACCGGAAATAAGTAAATAATAAAAGGGATTACCAAACCCACATTCAATACTTTATTAATGTATATTGGGTCAATAGTGAGGAATCCTTTACTCAAAATCTTAATTGTTTAGTCAAGGCAGCAACAACAAAAAATGTCTCTTTGTCTGGAGGACTCAACACATCCCTTGATTACACGGACAGCCCATTGGTTTCATAGTGATGACAGTATGTAATATATCATTTTTCGTAGGATGGCGCTAGAGAGAAATGGAAAGTGTTGCAGCTTGGTTCATCCATGGATTAACATGAGTCCTAACAGTGAGACAACCTGTTGCCTATTTTGCCTATTTTTGGGGGAACTCTTCCAACAAATAGAAATTGTAAAACATGAACAATCCCTTTAAATAATTGAAAAACAGCACAGCTGTGGAAGCCTTCCTCAGTCCCACAATGCAATCAAGAGATAAAGTAGGGTAATAAAGTGAACAATTAATCAGTTCCATCTCCTTTCCTGAACTGAGAAGATCAGGGTTCAGGTCCTCGCAGTTATTAGGTCTCGGATACATTTTCTTTTGAGCAATGTGTTAATCGTGCTCTGGCAAGGAGGCGGCAGTGGACCATTTAAGATGTGATTTATCAAACTCTTATTCTTTTATAATGGTGATTCTTTTAATAAGAGTTCTTTAAATATTAAAACAAAGTGAGTGTTAGGCCAGCTCAAAGAGAAATGATAGCTTTAATATAGCCGCATGTTACAGGGAATAAGCGGTCATAAGGAATTACTGGCCTCCAAACTCCATAGTGGTACTGAGTGCAAAATGAGAACACTTATCCTGTTTATAAAACAATAATTCTATAATTTTACTTATTCTTTAATGTTATGTTTGCTACTTTGGATATATCCCTGGAAAAAAATATTACTGGATAATTAGATCCACTTGCAAAGTTACTTTGAATATTTATTGAAAGACAAGTTCTCTTAAATTCTGCGATTTCCACATAAGCTGTTCCACAGGTTACTTGATTAGCCATTTTGGTTAAATAAAGAGTAACCGTTGTTTTATTTTTTATTTTTTCATATGTCAATTGTATGCATGAAAACAAGAAACTTTGTAATGCAACTTCTATGGGAAATTAGCTTCTTTCTCCTGCTCCTCAAAATTCTCAATCTTTGGGTAAAATATGTCTTTAGTTAAAATAGAATTTCCTATTACTGAGATAGGAGTTGAGCATTGGTGCTTATAAAGTTCTATGGAGAACTTCCAACAGGATGTCTGTATTTGCCTCTGAGCTTTTCCCTCTCTGTTAAATTTTAAAAGCACCAAAGTTGCTTGTTTTCCTGTATGCTATTGATTTGTGAAATAAAAATTGAAATGATGATTTCTCATTAAAGGCAATTTGTCTGTAGGATCAACCCGCCATACCATTGGTGCAACCTCCATACCAACATACCATTGGTGCAACCTGTGCAACTGCATAGTAGCCCAAGAGCTGAGTGGGCCACATCCAGCTCTAAAGCAGGTGGAGTTGTGCATTATGATGAGCTCTTGGTCTGCATAAGCCCCATGTATTGTTCTTGAACAGGGGCAATCTTCTGCCTGTGTCTGCCAGTGCATTGAAAAATCAGTAGTAAATCATTCAGTGCACATAGACTGCCAAAAAGTAAACTTTTGTGCAGTACAAAATATCATCTCACCCAACGAACGATGGTTTTGCAGCACAAATGATCATCTCACCCAACGAATGATGGTTTTGCAGCACAAATGATCATCTCACCCAATGAACGATTGTTTTGCAGCACACAAGATCAGCTCACCAAGCGAACAATGGTTTTGCAGCACAAAAGATCATCTCACCCAACAAACGATGGTTTTGCTTGTTTGTCAGGTAAATGGCCACCTGTTTACACTGCGCGATTATTGCGAAATGAACATTCCTTGAACACTTGTTCATGATAATCTTAAAGAGCAATTGAACCTTAAGTCAACACATTATGAAGGCATCCAAAAGTTGCAAGCAGAACAATCTTTTGGTACACGTGCCCTTCATAAAAGGAATAATATGAAGGAAGAGTGAGGCTTAGGGATCTTATGTCTTGGGGACTGGGTACCAGAGTGGTTGCCAGTGTCCCTTGCTACCTTTTCCTGGGTATTTGGATGCAAGATTAGAGCAGCTCTGAGTGAAGAGAAACTGGGCTATGACCCTGCTCCGATATTACCATCTGGCACATGGCTTCAGGAGGACCCATCAAAGAAAGCAAGAAGTTGTCCATGATTTAAAAAAAAGAAGAAAATAGAAGGAACATGTTTGCTTTCAGTAGGACATAGGTGGGTCAATTCAATAGCGCATTGCATTCCGAAAAGGTTTCCTTTTCCCTTGTACAAGTCTCGGTAAATTCCTCCAAATAATTTTAGCAGCACGCCCAACTAAAAATAGAAGCTCAGAAATTCCTTTCCCGGCTCATATGGAAAAGTGTAAAAATAGATTTACTCTAGTCTTCTGTAACAAAGAATAACCTGCATGAAAACAACCTCCCGTCTAATAATCCACTGCTTCGTAGAGCCAAGAATGGAACGAGGGACTGTACTTTATTTAAGAAGATTGAAAAAAAAGAGAACAACAGTTGTAGTACACCCTAGTGTAGTACATTTATGCACAAAGTACAAGATTAGCCAGAGGGTTTAAATGAGCAAGTAAACTCATTATACCCTGACATATTCTATCTCATTTCACAAAACCGAGCACCACAAACAATATAGATGGCGAGCGTTGCTTCATTTGATACTCTTAGCACTCTCTGAATTCTTTTTCCTCCTCTCTTGCTATTGTTCTAAAGCATACATAGTAATTGCCGTAGTAATTGTGCCTACTTGCCTGTGGCTACCGAGATAAGATCTCTTGATTTAATTTGTTACAAAATGTTTGTTTTTTTCTATTTTCTATCCTTTTTATTTTCAGGAAGTGAATGCATTGGAGGGAGACGGGCTTAACTTTTTCTACTTCCCTACACATTAAAGGGGATACCTGGGACTTTAGAAAAAAAGGCCTGTTGTTGCTAACAGAGGCAACTACCTGCTTGTTGTACCCGGCGCCAGTCATTGACCGCTCCTGCCAGAGATTCAGCTGCTCCCTGTCATCAGAGAGGCAGTTTCTCTTTCTTTTGACTGGGCAGGACTACTGGTGTCATGCTGACTGACAGCCAGCTCTCTGCTGCCTAATTGGGGGAAGCTGGCTGTCAATCAGCATGACACCAATAGTCCCGCCCTCTCAAAAGGAAGAGTAACTCCTGCTCTGTTGACAGTGAGCAGCGGAATCTCTGGCAGGAGCGGTCAATGACTGGCATCGGGTACAGTAGGCAGGTAGTTGCCTCTGTTAGCAGCTACATGACATTTTTTCTAAAGTCCCGGATATCCCCTTTAAACCATGGATGCTCTCTGATGCTGTGTTACTGTACCTACACTCACTGGCAATCACTAGCCAGTTGCCATCAGATTTCCCTAATTTCTCAGAATTTAGGATAATTATTGTCCAGTATGTGGAAGGAAGATCCTCAAAGATAAAAGATCGAGTGATCACAGCAAATATCATATCTTCATCAATGACATCACTATATAATGATGGGCAATATCAATGTAAAAGTCAGTACTGCCTGTAGCAACTTTAACATTTACATATGCAAAATCAGATCTCATGCTTTGCACTGAGGAGGGGCAACACCCTGAAACACTGTGTCTGCAAATTACGATTCTGGTTCAGCTTTTATCCAAAGTCATATTGTGTATTTCAAGAAAAACATCCAATCCCTCCTTGAACGTTACAACTAGAGTTGAGCGACTTTTACTTTTTTCAGATCGAGTCAGGTTTCACGAAACGGTCAGGTGAAATCGGCCGATTATTGCGAAAAGTCGGGGGCTGACTGAAACACGAAACCCAATGCAAGTTAATGGAGAATCAAAGTCGGCAGTGAGTGGAGGACAGGAAAACACCTACAGTGCCCATTTTAATGCCAAAAACATCAATTCTTATTACTGAAGCTTGTCAATCTTAATTTACTTTATAATAATAGTTAGGCATTGAAAACTGGGGGTCATTTGGCTAAAGTTGTGGGGGGGTAGGGCTGGCTCAAGATTTTCGTGGGCAGAGGAAACATGGAATACATCACGGCGGTGGAGCAGGGAGAGGTAAGTATTTCAACTTTGCAAGTGCTGTGATCCTGAGCAAGCAGGGGGGCCCACTCCTTGACACTGGCACAGGGCCCCTTATAGTATGGCTGTGTGTTTGACGGCGGGTGGCGCCTCTCACTGGCAGAGACACTTTTGCTTACTATGAGTGGCCCTGTGCCAGTGATGTCGCCAACGAGTATGCCCCCCTGTTATGGACTGGTAATTTAGGAGCGACATGCGACTAGCTCTGAACAGGTGGTAACTATAAAGACTGCAGTTCCTGATCTTAACACAACACTAGCAGTAGCCGTGGGATGTTCCTGTCACTCCCTGGACACCTCATCACAGCCGGAGAACTAGCTACCCCTAAAGGTAGGAATAGGAATGCTATCTTGCCTCAGAGAAGATCCCCAAAGGATAGGACAGCCCCCCACAAATATTGACTGTGAGAGGAGAAGGAAATGACATACGTAGTATGAAACAAGATTTAGCAAATGAGGCCACTTCTAGCTAGATAGATAGTACAGGAAAGAACACTGTGCGGTCAGTAATAAAAACTAGAAAAAGTCCACCGCAGAGATATGCAAAAATCTCCACACCTGACTAAAGGTGTGGAGGGCAAAATCTGCAGCCCAGAGCTTCCAGCTTAGCTGAATAGATCCATACTGATAAGCTGGACAAATGAGCAAAACATAGAATGTGCTGAACAATAAAGTCCACAACAAGTGGACTGCAAAAGGACAAGCAAGGACTTATCTTTGCTGAACTGGACAGAGTGTCAGGGAAATCCAAAAGAGCAGTGGCTCCAAGCAGGAACAATTGACAACTGGCATTGATTGAGGGATAAGGCCAGACTAAAATAGCCGAGCCAGAAAGACGATCAGTGGAAGCAGCTGCTGATGCTAAATCCAAGAAGCAGCTTTACCACTCAAAACCACAGGAGGGAGCCCAAGAGCAGAATTCACAAAAGTGCTACTTACAACCACCGGAGGGAGCCCAAGAGCGGAATTCACAACAGTACCCCCCCTTGAGGAAGGGTCACTGAACCCTCACCAGAGCCCCCAGGCCGATCAGGACGAGCCAAGTGAAAAGCACGAACCAAATCGGCAGCATGGACATCGGAGGCAACCACCCAAGAATTATCCTCCTGGCCATAACCCTTCCACTTAACAAGATACTGAAGCCTCCGCCTCGAAAAACAAGAATCCAAAATTTTCTCAACCACATATTCCAACTCCCCCTCAACCAACACCGGGGCAGGAGGATCAACAGAGGGAACAACGGGTACCACATATCTCCGCAACAAAGATCTATGGAAAACATTGTGGATGGCAAAAGAGGCTAGAAGGGCCAAACGAAAAGACACTGGATTGATAATCTCAGAAATCTTATAAGGACCAATAAACCGAGGCTTGAACTTAGGGGAAGAAACCTTCATAGGAAAATGACGAGAAGATAACCAGACTAAATCCCCCACACGAAGCCGAGGACCAACACACTGACGGCGGTTAGCAAAACGCTGAGCCTTTTCCTGAGACAACGTCAAATTGTTTACCACATGAGTCCAAATCTGCTGTAACCTGTCCATCACAGAATCTACACCAGGACAATCAGAAGGCTCAACCTGCCCTGAAGAAAGACGAGGATGGAAACCAAAATTACAAAAAAAAGGCGAAACCAAAGTAGCCGAACTGGCCCGATTATTAAGGGCAAACTCGGCCAATGGAAAGAAAGCCACCCAATCATCCTGATCAGCAGACACAAAGCATCTCAAATAGGTTTCCAAGGTTTGATTAGTTCGCTCAGTTTGGCCATTTGTCTGAGGATGGAACGCCGAAGAAAAAGACAAATTAATGCCCATCCTAGCACAAAAGGCCTGCCAAAACCTGGAAACAAACTGGGAACCTCTGTCAGACACAATATTTTCCGGAATGCCATGCAAACGAACCACATGCTGAAAAAACAATGGAACCAAATCAGAGGAGGAAGGCAATTTAGGCAAAGGTACCAAATGGACCATTTTAGAGAACCGGTCACAAACCACCCAGATAACAGACATCCTCTGGGACACAGGAAGATCCAAAATAAAATCCATGGAAATATGCATCCAGGGCCTCTCAGGGACAGGCAAAGGCAAAAGCAACCCACTAGCGTGGGAACAGCAAGGCTTAGCCCGGGCACAAGTCCCACAGGACTGCACAAAAGAACGCACATCCCGCGACAAGGAAGGCCACCAAAAGGACCTAGCCACCAAATCTCTGGTACCAAAAATCCCAGGATGACCGGCCAACACCGAACAATGGACCTCAGAAATTACCTTACTTGTCCATCTATCTGGAACAAACAGCTTCCCCACAGGACAGCGGTCAGGTTTATCAGCCTGAAATTCCTGAAGCACCCGCCGTAAATCAGGGGAGATGGCAGAAAGAACCACCCCTTCCCTAAGAATGCCAACCGGCTCAAGAACTCCAGGAGAATCAGGCAAAAAACTCCTAGAGTGGGCATCCGCTTTAACATTCTTAGATCCCGGAAGATATGAAACCACAAAATCGAAATGGGAGAAAAACAGGGACCATCGAGCCTGTCTAGGGTTCAGCCGCTTGGCCGACTCGAGGTAAATCAAATTCTTATGATCGGTCAAGACCACAACACGGTGCTTGGCTCCCTCAAGCCAATGTCGCCACTCCTCAAATGCCCACTTCATAGCCAACAACTCCCGATTGCCGACATCATAATTGCGTTCCGCAGGCGAAAACTTTCGGGAAAAGAAGGCACATGGTTTCATCAAGGAACCATCAGAATTCCTCTGTGACAAAACGGCCCCTGCCCCAATCTCAGAAGCGTCAACCTCAACCTGAAAAGGAAGAGACACATCCGGCTGACGCAAGACAGGGGCAGAAGTAAATCGGCGCTTAAGCTCCTGAAAGGCCTCAACAGCCTCAGAGGACCAGTTTGTCACATCAGCACCTTTCTTCGTCAAATCGGTCAGGGGCTTAACCACACTAGAGAAGTTGGCAATGAAACGGCGATAAAAATTAGCAAAGCCCAAAAATTTCTGAAGGCTCTTCACAGATGTGGGTTGAATCCAGTCATGAATGGCTTGGACCTTAACAGGATCCATTTCTATAGACGAAGGAGAAAAAATAAACCCCCAAAAAGAGACCTTCTGAACTCCAAATAGGCACTTAGACCCCTTCACAAATAGAGCATTATCACGAAGGATCTGGAATACCATCCTGACCTGCTTCACATGAGACTCCCAATCATTGGAAAAAATCAAAATATCATCCAAATACACAATCAAGAATTTATCAAGATAATTGCGAAAAATGTCATGCATGAACGACTGAAATACAGAAGGAGCATTAGAAAGCCCGAAAGGCATCACCAGGTATTCAAAATGGCCCTCGGGCGTATTAAATGCAGTTTTCCATTCGTCACCCTGTTTAATACAAACAAGATTATATGCCCCTCGAAGGTCAATCTTGGTAAACCAACTAGCCCCCTTAATCCGAGCAAACAAATCAGAGAGCAAAGGTAAAGGGAATTGGAATTTGACCGTGATCTTATTAAGAAGGCGATAATCAATACAGGGTCTCAAGGAGCCATCCTTCTTGGCAACAAAAAAGAATCCCGCTCCCAATGGTGACGAAGACGGCCGAATATGCCACTTCTCCAAAGACTCCTTAACATAGCTCCGCATAGCGGTATGTTCTTGCACAGACAGGTTGAAAAGTCGGCCCTTAGGGAACTTAGAGCCTGGAATCAAGTCAATAGCACAATCACAGTCCCTATGTGGAGGAAGGGAACTGGACTTGGGCTCATCGAACACATCCTGGAAATCTGACAAAAATTCAGGAACATCAGAAGAGGGGGAAGAGGAAATTGACATTAAAGGAACGTCACTATGTACCCCTTGACAACCCCAACTAGTCACAGACATCGATTTCCAATCCAACACTGGATTGTGTACTTGTAACCATGGAAAACCCAGTACAACAACATCATGTTAATTATGCAACACCAGAAAACGACAATCTTCCTGATGTGCTGGAGCCATGCACATAGTCAGCTGAGTCCAATACTGAGGTTTATTCTTGGCCAATGGTGTAGCATCAATACCCCTCAAAGGAATAGGGCTCTGCAAAGGCTGCAAAGAAAAACCACAGCGCCTGGCGAATTCCAAGTCCATTAAGTTCAGGGCAGCGCCTGAATCCACAAATGCCATGACAGAGAAAGATGACAATGAGCAAATCAGGGTCACAGACAGGAGAAACTTAGGCTGTACAGTACTAATGGTAACAGACCTAGTGACCCTCTTAATACGTTTAGGGCAATCAGAGATAGTATGAGCTGAATCACCACAGTAAAAACACAGCCCATTCTGACGTCTGTATCCCCTCTGTTCCGCTCTGGTCAGAATCCTATCACATTGCATAGGCTCAGGACTCTGTTCAGAGGATGCTGCCATATGGTGCACCACTTTGCGCTCGCGCAGGCGCCGATCAATCTGAATGGCTAGAGACATAGATTCGCTCAGACCAACAGGCGTGGGGAACCCCACCATAACATCTTTAAGGGCTTCAGAAGGACCCTTTCTGAAAATTGCTGCCAGAGTGTCCTCACTCCATTTAGTGAGCACAGACCATTTTCTAAATTTCTGGCAGTATAATTCTGCCGCTTCCTGACCCTGACACAGGGCCAACAAGGTTTTTTCTGCATGATCCACAGAGTTAGGTTCGTCATACAATAATCCGAGCGATTGAAAAAATGCATCTACATTAAGCAATGCCGGGTCCCCTGACTCAAGGGAGAATGCCCAGTCCTGAGGGTCACCACGCAGCAGAGAAATAACTATTTTAACTTGCTGAGTGGGGTCACCAGAGGAATGGGGTTTCAGAGCAAAAAACAATTTGCAGTTATTTTTAAAGTTCTAAAACTTAGATCTATCCGCGTAAAACAAATCTGGAGTAGGAATTCTAGGCTCTAAGGCTGGAGTCTGAACAACATAATCTTGAATACTCTGAACTCTTGCAGCAAGCTGATCCACACGAGAAAAGAAACCCTGAACATCCATGTCCGCGCCCAAATCCACCCAGAGATTAAGAGGAAGGAAAAAGACAAAACAGACTAAAGAAAAAAAAATGGCTAAGAACTCTTTTTCTTTTCCTTCTTTTGAGATGCATTCAACTCATTTTTGGCCAGTTGTACTGTTATGGACTGGTAATTTAGGAGCGACATGCGACTAGCTCTGAGCAGGTGGTAACTATACAGACCACAGTTCCTGATCTTAACACAACACTAGCAGTAGCCGTGGGATGTTCCTGTCACTCCCTGGACACCTCGTCACAGCCGGAGAACTAGCTACCCCTAAAGGTAGGAATAGGAAAGCTATCTTGCCTCAGAGAAGATCCCCAAAGGATAGGACAGCCCCCCACAAATATTGACTGTGAGAGGAGAAGGAAATGACATACGTAGTATGAAATAAGATTTAGCAAAGGAGGCCACTTCTAGCTAGATAGATAGTACAGGAAAGAACACTGCGGTCAGTAATAAAAACTAGAAAAAGTCCACCGCAGAGATATGCAAAAATCTCCACACCTGACTAAAGGTGTTGAGGGCAAAATCTGCAGCCCAGAGCTTCCAGCTTAGCTGAATAGATCCATACTGATAAGCTGGACAAATGAGCAAAACATAGAATGTGCTGAACAATAAAGTCCACAACAAATGGACTGCAAAAGGACAAGCAAGGACTTATCTTTGCTGAACTGGACAGAGTGTCAGGGAAATCCAAAAGAGCAGTGGCTCCAAGCAGGAACAATTGACAACTGGCATTGATTGAGGGATAAGGCCAGACTAAAAGCCGAGCCAGAAAGACGATCAGTGGAAGCAGCTGCTGATGCTAAATCCAAGAAGCAGCTATACCACTCAAAACCACAGGAGGGAGCCCAAGAGCAGAATTCACAAAAGTGCTACTTACAACCACCGGAGGGAGCCCAAGAGCGGAATTCACAACACCCCCCCACCTGATGAAGGAACCTGCACTTTCATCTGCACCTTCCTCTTTGTCCCCGTGTAAGGTGGTATAGTATGCGGGAAGGGGAACCTGACTTTCAGAAGGGTCAGATTCTGGCTGTGTAGAGTGCAAGGTGAATGTAGTGGTCTGGGTCAATGTGCCAGCAGACTCATCTAGCAGTGGCTGGGCAATGGGCAGGATGAGAAGCAAACACAGATATAGGCCCAAATAATAAAGTGGGCTAAATGCAGTTCAAAATAGGTAAAAGGACTAAACAGGCGGCATTGCTTTGTTCAGTGGAGGAAAACTGTAATGAGTGGCAGACACAGTTAGTAGGCCCAAATAATAAAGTGGGCTAAATGTCTGCCAAAAAATTGGTCATAAATAAACAGGTGGCATAGCTAGGTACAGGGGTTGGCTTCTCTGCTGAGTAGGTAGTAGGCCTAAAATAAAAAAGTAGGCTAAATGCAGTTCAAAATTGGTAACTGGAGTACACAGGCGGCATAGCTTTGTTCAGTGGAGGACAGCTGTAAGGAGTGGCTGACACAGTAGGCCAAAATAATAAAGTCAGGTAAATGTCTGCCCCCAAAATGTTCATAAATAAACAGGTGGCATAGCTAGGTACAGGGGTGGGCTTCTTTGCTGAATAGTAGACAGTGGTAGTAGGCGCAAAGTACTAACTGGTCTAAATGGAGGCCAGGGCCCCTGTATACAGTATTTTAACTATCATCTATCATTTCAACAAATTTGTATTGGCAGTGCCATTGAAGGATTTAACAGCACAGACTACACAGTGGTGGAGCAGGGAGAGGTAAGTATTGCAAGTGGTAGAGCACTGTTCGAGCTGGGGGGGGAACACTCTCTCGTGGGCTGCGGTACTGGCACAGGGCCCCTCATATTACGATGGTGTGTCTGACGTTGGTTGTGCACCACCACCGTCAGTCAGTACCAGCTGGCAACCACCGCCCACGGGCTCTTCCACCAGACTTCCTAATTTTTTGGAAAATCTAACCAAAATAACAACCGTTATTAGAAGGTAGAAGGTGTATATAAACTTGTTGAGAATTTAAATCTCCCTTTTTTTTTGGGAGACTGAACCAAAACTCAGGCCCAGTGTATATAACAACTCAATCTAAGTAGCAGAACGTGGCTGGCTGACATACGACAAACTAACAGGACAGAAGAATATCCACTTTGTGAGAATTTGAATCTCACTTTTTTTTTGGAGGCTGAACCAAAACTCAGGCACAGTGTATAAAACAACACAATGTAAGTGGCAGAAAGTGGCTGGAAGATATATGAAAAAATACAAGGACTGTAGTACAATTTCAATCTCCCTACAATGATCTCAGGACAAGTATGGCAGCCAGTAGGGTTGAGCGACTTTTATTTTTATAGGATCGGGTCAGGTTTCACGAAACCCGACTTTCTCAAAAGTCGGGTCGAGTGAAATCGGCCGATCCTATAAAAAAGTCGGGGTCGGGGTCGGCCGAAACACGAAACCCAATGCAGTGCAATGGGATACTATGGTTCCCAGGGTCTAAAGGAGAGGAAACTCTCCTTCAGGCCCTGGGATCCATATTTAAGTGTAAAATAAAGAATTAAAATAAAAAATATTGATATATTCACCTCTCCGACGCAGCCTGGACATCGCCGCTGGTAACCGGCATCTTCCGTTCCTAAGAATGGCGCTTGAAAGACCTTTCGATGACGTCACGGCTTGTGATTGGTCGCGGCGGCCCACGTGACCGCTCAGCGACCAATCACAAAGCCGTGACGTAATTTTCAGGTCCTAAATTCCTCATTCTAGGAATTTAGGACATGAGAATTACGTCACGGCTTTTGATTGGTCGCTGAGCGGTCACGTGGGCCGCCGCGACCAATCACAAGCCGTGACGTCATCGAAAGGTCCTTCACGCGCTCATTCTTAAGAAGGAAGGCTGCCGGAAAGAAGCCGAGGGTGAGTATATTCCTATTAGGTATATACTCACCCTTGGACGCGCACTGCTTCTTTCCGGCAGCCTTCCTTCTTAAGAATGAGCGCGTGAAGGACCTTTCGATGACATCACGGCTTGTCATTGGTCGCGGCGGCCCACGTGACCGCTCAGCGACCAATCAAAAGCCGTGACGTAATTCTCATGTCCTAAATTCCTAGAATGAGGAATTTAGGACCTGAAAATTACGTCACGGCTTTGTGATTGGTCGCTGAGCGGTCACGTGGGCGGCCGCGACCAATCACAAGCCGTGACGTCATCGAAAGGTCTTTCAAGCGCCATTCTTAGGAACGGAAGATGCCGGTTACCAGCGGCGATGTCCAGGCTGCGTCGGAGAGGTGAGTATATCAATATTTTTTATTTTAATTCTTTATTTTACACTTAAATGTGGATTCCGATACCGATTTCCGATATCGCAAACATATCGGAACTCGATATCGGAATTCCGATACCAGATTCAGAAGATCGCCGACCTCATGGCCGACCCCACACAGGGGTCGGGTCGGGTTTCATGAAACCCGGCTTTGCCAAAAGTCGGCGACTTCTGAAAATGGCCGACCCGTTTCGCTCAACCCTAGCAGCCAGCAATAAAAAGGACTGCTGCACACAAAAGTGTGGACAAATAAACAAGATAACTGTGCAGAAAGGAGCAACAGGATTTTTACTTTTAAAAAAGCAGTTGGTTTGCACAGCAGCTTGCAAACAGAAATGCAGCTATCAGGGAGCCTTATAAGGCAGCCTAATAAGCTACAGAGCTCATGCACAAAGATATAGCCTCCACTGTCCCTTCAAAATAAAGGTGGTGTTGGACAGTGGAAATCGCTACAGCACAAGCGGTTTGGGGGTTAATCTTCTCTCCCTAACTATATCCCTTCTTCTGATGAAGCTGCAGCAACCGCTCCCTATGCTAAGATCGGCAGAAGTAAGATGGCGGTCGGCGTGCACGCCCCTTTATACCCCCTGTGACGCCGCAGAAAGCAAGCCAATCACTGTCATGCCCTTCTCTAAGATGGTGGGGACCGAGACCTATGTCATCACGCTGCCCACACTCTGCGTCCTCCTTCATTGGCTGAAAAATGGCGCTGAAAGAGTCATATGAAACGCGACTTTTGTGCGCAGATCAGCGACCTCATGGCCGATCCCACACTAGGATCGGGTCGGGTTTCATGAAACCCGACTTTGCCGAAAGTCGGCGATTTTTAAATTTGTCCGATCCGTTTCGCTCAACCCTATTTACAACATCATACAGCAGAGAATTCCATATTCTCACTGCTCTTACAGTAAAGAATCTAAGTTTGTGACTATGATTAAACCTTCTTTCCTCTAAACCTAGAGGATGCCCTGGTGTCACCGTTGCAGGCCTAGGTGTAAAAAGCTCATTAGAAAGATCACTGTACTGTCTCTTCATATATCTCTACATTGTAGTGAGATCGCCCCTAAGATTTCTTATTTGCAAACATAGCCTATACAGCCTTTCTGTATAAACCAGAGATGGTTCAGACTGATTTTTCCAAAAAAGAAAGCAAGATTGCTGGATGGATCATGAATCAGATCACTTATAGTATAAGCATAGTGATCATGGCCAAAATCCCTTCCACAAAAGATGGCTTCCGTTTTCAGAAATCCCCTGTCACATTACTGAAATTTGTTTTACAGAAACAAACCGCTCTTTACTAGGAATCAGCGAACCTGAAGTTAAAAGTTTGGGGTTTGTATCGGAAAACCTAACACTAGACCTTGGAAATCAAGGTCCCAGAGGCTGGAGGAAGAGTGGAGAGGCCACAATCCTAGCTGCTTGAGGTCCAGTGTGAAGTTTCCACAATCAGTGATGGTTTGGGGAGCCATGTCATCTGCTGGTGTAGGTCCACTGTGTTTTATCAAGACCAAAGTCAGCGCAGTCGTCTACCCGGAAATTTTAGATCACTCCATGCTTCCCTCTGCCGACAAGCTTTTTGGAGATGGAAATTTTATTCTCCAGCAGGACTTGTCACCTGTCCACACTGCCAAAAGTACCAATACCTGGTTTACAAACAACAGTATCACTGTGCTTGATTGGCCAGCAAACTCGCCTGACCTTAACCCCATAGAGAATCTAAGGGGTATTGTCCAAAGGAAGATGAGACACCAGACCCAACAATGCAGACGAGCTGAAGGCTGCTATCAAAGCAACCTGGGCTTCCATAACCCCTCAGCAGTGCCACAGGCTGATCGCCACCATGCCACGCCGCATTGATGCAGTAATTGATGCAAAAGGAGTCCTGAGAAAATATAGAGTGCATTTACTGAGCATACATTTCAGGAGGCCAACATTTCAGATTTTAAAATCATTTTTCAAGTTGGTGTTATAAAGTTTTCTAATTTACTGAGATAATGACTTTAGGGGTTTTCATTGGCTGTAAGCCATAATCATAAACATTAACAGAAATAAACACTTGAAATAGATCACTGTGTGTAATGACTCTATATAATATGAGTAGTGTTGAGCGATACCGTCCGATACTTGAAAGTATCGGTATCGGAAAGTATCGGCCGATACCGGCAAAATATCGGATCCAATCCGATACCGATACCCGATACCAATACAAGTCAATGGGACTCAGGTATCGGACGGTATTCCTGATGGTTCCCAGGGTCTGAAGGAGAGGAAACTCTCCTTCAGGCCCTGGGAACCATATAAATGTGTAAAATAAAGAATTAAAATAAAAAATATCGCTATACTCACCTGTCCGACGCAGCCGGGACCTCGGCGATTGTAAGCGGCAGCGTTGTTTCTTTAAAATTCGCGCTTTTACTTGCTTACGTGAATTCCCGGCTTCTGATTGGTCAGGGCGGCCATGTTGCCGGGACTCGGACCAATCACAGCAAGCCGTGACGAAATTACGTCACGGCTTACTGTGATTGGTCCGCGTCCCGGCAATATGGCGCCGTGACCAATCACAAGCCGTGACGTCACGGGAGGCTGGACACGCGCGCTTTTCAAAATAAGCGCGTGTCCAGCCTCCCGTGACGTCACGGCTTGTGATTGGTTAATGGCGGCCATGTTCCTGGGACGCGGACCAATCACAGCAAGCCGTGACGTAATTTCGTCACGGCTTGCTGTGATTGGTCCGCATCCCGGCAATATGGCGCCGTGACCAATCACAAGCCGTGACGTCACGGGAGGCTGGACACGCGCGCTTTTCAAAATAAGCGCGTGTCCAGCCTCCCGTGACGTCACGGCTTGTGATTGGTTAATGGCGGCCATGTTGCCGGGACGCGGACCAATCACAGCAAGCCGTGACGTAATTTCGTCACGGCTTGCTGTGATTGGTCCGAGTCCCGGCAACATGGCCGCCCTGACCAATCAGAAGCCGGGAATTCACGTAAGCAAGTAAAAGCGCGAATTTTAAAGAAACAACGCTGCCGCTTACAATCGCCGAGGTCCCGGCTGCGTCGGACAGGTGAGTATAGCGATTTTTTTTATTTTAATTCTTTCTTTTACACCTTTTTACATTAATGTTGTTTCGATACCGATATCCGATATTACAAAAATATCGGATCTCGGTATCGGAAATTCCGATACAGCAAGTATCGGCCGATACCCGATACTTGCAGCATCGGAATGCTCAACACTAAATATGAGTTTCACTTTTTGTACTGAAGAACTGAAATAAACAAACTCTTTGATGATATTCTAATTTTGTGAGAAGCACATGTAAGTGGCATCTTTCTAAATGTTTCATGACTTTGCATCTCCAGTTCCCCATTGAGTTTGGAACCATTGTCAGACATGTGAATCCCACTCTTGGTACAAACCACACGTAGGCATCAGATAGTCTGCCCAACATTTCTTACCACAGGTTTACAAGACTTTTATTACCTTTATAAGTGGATGGAAATGATGGCCGGATGTGATTTTATGCCTGGATTCTTTTTCCATAACCTGCATTTTTATGAAGCTGGAGAGTTATTGACATGCTCCGCGCCTCCACCACTAATATCTCTTTAGAACACAGGCGTGCAGTCCTGCTCTAATTACATCTTTAGGGAAACTCTGTCCCTTTTTTTTTTTGCCTAGAGCTAAAATCCACCAGGAGTCCGGTGGTTATCTGTAATTTGTATGCAAGACGTCCTCATCTATCTGTCAACATGTTTGTCTCTTGTATTTGCTATCTCTTATTTATAAGCCACATCAGATTAATGAATGACAGTAGTTTTCATCACAGGAAATTTGATTAATCAATTTAAGTGCTTAATCACTGCCGCCTCCGAGAGGAGCGAGCACGAGGGAGTTCTCTCTAATCTAGATAAATTTAAGTACAAATGGTAAGAAATGATGAGATCTTCTGCCTTGCTTTTATTTATGCCGAAATATGGAAAACTATTTCTCTTTCCGATCTTAAAGGGAAGAAATGATGGGATTTGGGCGTGAAATGTTCATAAGAGATACCTATTGTGGCATAGGACAAAAACATCTAAATATGGCTGCTTTATTTCAGAAATATCTCCACAACTGTAATATATCTGATATTGTTGTGCTACTCTATGAAAGTGAATAGCGATGAGCTGCAATACCACAAACAACCTGTGAATAAGTGTGGCGCTATTTGTGTAAGAAAGTAGCTATGTGGTTTTTTTAACTTCCTTAAAGTGTTTCACTTTTTTAGGAGAACTTGCAGCAGAATCTCAATGTCTGCCTCTAGTTTCTCCCTCCTCTTTCCCTCTCCATAGAACTTTATGAGCACCAACTGAGAATGTTGAGAGTGAATAATCAGTCCAGGAGGAAATAGAAGCAGATTTGTCTGCTAAGACATATTACAAATATGGGAGAGCGGACCTGTGGAAGTTCGGGTTTTAGTCTAAAATTCAGTTTGGTTACCAGAACTGTACCCGATCTTGAGCCAGAACCTAAACCCCATTGAAAACAATGGAAACCCAAACTTTGGAGCTGGAAAAAATGATCTCTCTCTCTTTCACGGACTTCCCCTGAAACTCCAAACATTGCAATTGACTTCCAAGAGTAGTCCATGTCCATCTCTAACTTTTAAGTTTGGGTTCGCTCATCTCTAATTACAAAGTTTATTTTTATTTTCACGTATAGTCTCCATAGCATAGAATACAATGGCAGTGTAGATGCTGGACTGTCTTTCTATTCGAACTGGTACATAAGACAGCCCTTATGGTTAACAGTGGGCAACTTAGCTTACCGCTGTTTTTCAAGAAACTACTTAGCTTGTGTGCATAATGCAGACAAACCATTGATTTTAATATTTCAATGGGCATTACGAACAATGTAAATGGGACCAAAGCTTTTGACACAAAAAGAGACAGAGTTTGAAATGATAAATCTTTTTTTCAATTGCATTTCTTCCCAAATTATTTGATTTCCCTCAACATTACAGTATATAGCTGCTTGTAAAGTGTCAATCAACTAAAGGAGGAAATAACTGCTTGTAAAATGTTCATCTACTAAAAGAGGACATAGCTGCATGTAAAGGGTTCATCTACTAAAAGAGGACATAGCTGCATGTGAAGGGTTCATCTACTAAAAGAGGACATAGCTGCATGTAAAGGGTTCATCTACTAAAAGAGGACATAGCTGCATGTAAAGGGTTCATCTACTATAGGAAGGTACAGGTGCTACTAGTGTGTTTTTCTAAGCCTCTCATTATTTGCACGGCATAGCCCACAAAATACTTTTCGAAGAGACTTTGACAAGATTTACCCCTGTTGCTGTTTGTAGAATCCTCATCTTTCTCTAGAATTCACAGGAATCCAATTGACGTTGCTTCACAAATCTGTATATTCAGCACAAAGACATCAGCACAGATCCATCCTGTTTTTACATGCTGCACGCAGGCTCCCTTCACAAATCATGTCTCCATACTCATTAGCAGGAAGTCTCACACATCTTTGATCAAAGTGAGATCGTGGAGAGCCCCGACTTTAGAAGACTTTAGAGTCCTTCTCTTAAAGAGGTCACCTATGTTGATGCTTTAGGAAAATTGTATAATTACTGCCAGATTTCTAAACTGATTACTAATCTCTTGGGTTCCCAGCATTGAGATAATTGTCCTTGGGGACCCATCTAACATAAAGTGGCTTAAAGGGATTATCCAAGGTAGAACATGTAGTCACATGAGGACACCACTAAGAATTTGAATATTGATGCAGTCTAGGAAAAATGTCTACCACATCATAACCTTAAATGGTTGTATCTTCAATCACAAGTTTCTGGTTCATAAATATGCTGCATAACATATTGTATTGTCTGAATTAATGACAGATGAAAGAGTGTTCATGTAATCATGTTATCTGTGCTGGGTATAAAGATAAATTCTAATTAAAAAAGGAATATTCATTAAAGGATTTATACACAGTGAACAGCAAGATTAATCTGCCACTTCATGGCCGGGAAGCACTTGAATTTCTTCTCATGCAGGCTAAAAATTAAATAGTCATAAAGACTCGAGGTGCCTGAAAGTGGACAAAATTGATATTTAAAATGTTTGCATTCTAAAATAAATTATTTAAAAAAAATGTACAACGTCACTTTCCACATTCATAAAAAAAGAGAAATATTCCTGCTGTCACGGGAGACCTGGTATTTCTCAGAACACGATCGCATGTTTAATTTACTGTATCTATTACAAGACGGCAAAGCTTGATATAAGTTCAACCTAGTACCCATACATTTTTCAGTAGCCTATACATTGGTATTACATGTCATAGACACAGATCCAGAAGTAATTTTTTTTCACATTTTTATTGAACTGATATTCATTTCAGCAAGTGAGCCCATTAAAAATTCATCCTTGCTGAGGTAATGTACAGTGATCACTCTCTAAAGGATGAGTCAGATTTATTGCATAGAGATGCAGCTCAATCTCTGGTCCGTACGCCCCATGGTATTCTTGGACAGGGGAAGGCTCGGACTGGCCCACCGGAGAGCAGGAGAATCCTCCGGTGGGCCACCACCCTTCTATATGAGCAGTACTTGGTACAATATATTTGAATCCCTATGTACAGACAGAGGTGGCATCTTATTCATGTAACAATCTACCAGATCATTGTTATATACATTTGTGATTGAGGGTAATGTCACATGTGCATGTAGCTGAAAAGTGGGGACTGGAGTTGGTTACTGGTGGGCCCTTGGCTCCCTAATTCGACACTGGTGTGCATGATATTTATGTCCATTTTTTACCTCTTTTCCCCGTTTTCTACTTTTCTTAAGGTGGTCATACACATTACACTAAAGTGGACCCAACCTGCCAAATTCATCAGGACGAGATGACATCTAATGCTTCTTAGTTTTTTTTTTACGAGCCTATTGAATTTTAACCTACCCAATCCTATGTTCACAAAATAGATAAATTCCCAATGGAGGTGTCTGACAGTGACTTAAGCCCAACTATATACAATGGACTAATGCCGGCTGAACTCATCAATATGGACGGGTTCGGCCGACAGTCTAATGTGCATGGGGACTCTGGACAATTGATTGCCGGGCACGTTAAGCATCCGGCATGTCTAATTTTAGACTGCCAATTCTTTTTATGTGGATAAAAGCAGCCAACAGACATGTCTGGCAGAGGCTCTCTTATAAAGAATAGTGTAGCACTCAGCAAAGGGATAGGTGAGTAAGCTGCCGGATGGGTGATTGGCCTACACCATACACTCCCTGACAGAAGTTTTGTCGCTTATCCATGTTATGTAAATAAAAGCTTATAACCTGATGTTAAATTCATCCATTGGTTGTATAAATTATTCTTTTGAAAGCTGAAACCCTCCGAAATGTGGTTTAGGTTAAGAAAATAAATTGGCATCAATGCAGAAATATTGATCAGTTAATAGACACAGAATGGTCAGATTTTGTCAAGACAAAAGTTTTGTCGCCTGGTCATATAATGCACCCAATCCTAGTTTACATCCTCACCTGTGCTCAGTAAATGATCAGTTAATTTGTGTGTGTATAAAAAGAAACCCAGCACCCCAAACCTTCACTTGAACTGCACGTTGAGCTCTGACAACATGCCAAAAATCCACCCTGCGACCAAAGCCTGGATTATCAAGAGGCTGAAGACCAGATCTACTGCAGAGGTGGCTGGCACCTTTAATGTGTCTCAGCATCATGTACAAAGAATAAAAAAAAGATTTCAAGAGACTGGAGATGTGTTTGACAAGCCCAGGTCCGGCAGACCCCGCAAGACAACTGCTCAGGAGGAACGTTTGTTGGTTAAAATATCCAAAGCAAGCCCCTTTTCCACTGCAGCAGAGCTCCAACAGGCCTGGTCACCTCAAATCCCTGTGTCAACTAAAACAGTTTGTAGGATTCTGTCTCGAAATGGCCTCCATGGTCGAATCAGTGCCCAGAAGCCAGCACTAAACAAAAGGCAAATAAAAAACTGTGTAGCATTTGTAAAGTCCCACAGCCTGCTAAACAGATAGACGCTGGAAAAGTGGCAGACGGTGGATTTCTCTGATGAATCTTCAGTAGAATTACACCACAGCCGCCGCAAATACTGTAGGAGACCTACTGGAGCCCGTATGGATCCAAAATACACCCAGGAAACAGTTAAATTTGGTGGTGGAAAGATCATGGTCTGGGGTTACATTCAGTATGGGGGTGTGCAAAACATTTGCAAGGTGGAAGGCAATATCAATAGCCTAAAATATCAAGAAGTACTAGCTACCTCTTATATTCCAAATCATAAAAGGGGTCAAATTCTGCAGCAGGATGGTGCTCCATCTCATACATCCATCTCTACAACAAAGTTCCTCCAGGCAAAAAAGATCAAGGTGCTCAAGGACTGGCCAGCCCAGTCACCAGACATGAACATCATTGAGCATGTTTGGGTTAGGATGAAAGAGCAAGCTTGGAAGACAAAACCAAAGAATCTAGATGAACTCTGGGAGGCATGTAAGACTGCATTCTTTGCTATTCCTGATGACTTCATTTATAAATTGTATGAATCATTGTTGAACCGCATGGATGCAGTCCTTCAAGCTCATGGAAGTCACACAAAATATTAAATATGACTCTAATAGCACCACAACTTCATTCACCAATGTTATGCAACATATATTTGTATTTTAAGTTTATTATTTGTTTGAATATCACATTACTTTCTGTGGGCGACAAAACTTTTGTCTTGCCACAATCTGACCATTCTGTGTCTATTAACTGATCAATATTTCTGCATTGATGCCAATTTAGTTTCTTACCCTAAACCCCATTTCGGAGGGTTTCAGCTTTCAAAGAATAATTTATGCAACCAATGGATGAAATTAACGTCAGGTTATAAGCTTTTATTTACATAACATGGATAAGCGACATAACTTCTGTCAGGGAGTGTAGTTCAGCTAACAGCCATCTATTAAGAATGGGGGCTTCATTTCCCTCTTGAAAACACATGCACATTCAGCTAAACTGAGCATGCCTGTGTATTGATGGGGGTTGGTAGAAATCAGCTAATTAATCATTCTGTAGATACATATTTAAAGTGCATGCCCACCATGGGCCCACAGGAGGGTACCGCAAGGCTCGGTAAATCATTATTTTTAGTTTGTACATCGTCCTGTGTGAAAAGGACAGGTGTTGTCAAAAACATTATCAGCTTTCATATTACCAATCGTGCATATGCAAAGGGCAGTCAGCGTCGCCAACAGGCCAAAAAACGCTTCCATGTAGCTGACCGGTGGTCATTCAATGGCCGCCATCAGCCAGTTCGACACACTCTTAAAGTAGACTGAACTTATTTTTTCAAATTGAGCAACTTGCCTCTTTAAAAAAATTCATTCCTCCAAAGGAGTGAGCAACTACCTCATTCCTGTACTTTCACATAAAACTTGATAAAAGTGTTGTGGTCAGTATCACAACCAGTCAAGGGCGCTTTTAGTGCACATACTAATCTGTCTATGTTACAGTCATGAATTTCATCATCTGCTACTTACCGTTCACTATTAATGAATGAGTGGTTCCTCTTCTATAGCATTCTGCCAGCACTATAAGTGCCAGAACATCCTTTATCTCCTTTAGGTGTTTAAACACGAACGTGAAAACATAGTACTGGTGTCACCAGTGTGTTATCAGTGTATTCATTTTTACCATCAGCGTTTCATTCATGTGTCTGTTTTTACACTCATTCATCAGTGCTTTTCATTGATGGATAAAGTAATAAATAAAATTACAAAGCTTTTCCTATGTTAATTATGGACAGCACACGGATTGTACACTGATGCCAATATGAACAGCACTATAGATTAAGATGAGTATGTACTGAATAAAACGGATACAACACGTACAACAACACGGACGTCTGAATTAGGTCTTACCATCATATATTGTACATAACACTGTTCAATAATTTTCCTGCCCTGAGCTAAAAGCCAATCTCTCTGTTGTGTCTGCAGTTTGACAGACAGGAGAGCAGGAGAAGCAAGACAAAGACCTGCTTCCACTTCCAGTAGTATGCCTCTGCATCTCTGCTGCTGGAGGAGGATTAGACTTGACAACAGGCGGTGGAAAGCAAATGAGACAGGTGGGAGACTCCTAGTTACCTGCACTTTGATTTTTTAAGGGGTGCAAGGCAAAATCAGTTTTTAAGTAAACGCTAATTAAGATAATTATTAAATGAGATCAAGTTGTCTAAAAGTACAGTGACCATTTCAAAGACTGGATAATTATTATTTTGCAATGGCTCTGTGTCCAAGGCAGATATCAATAGAAACAGGCAATAATGTGGAGAAGATATGAAAGCTTCCAGATTGTGTAGGATTTGAATGACAAAGTTTTGCAGCTTGTGTGAATAGTCTACAAGTGGCTGTTATGTCGTTTAACACTAAAACGCATCAACCCCGAACATTACGAGCCGCATTGTGCTAACAATAATACACATCCTGTTCTAGCTTTTGAAGCTTGATCCTTGATCCTTCTGTACGTTCCCGAGAAAAGTGCTGCGTAATAACAGCGCACAACACGTCTAAAGCCTATTTACACATCCTGGCTAAACTTCTCACAAAGGAAATCTCTACCTGCTGCTTGGCGACAAAGCTCCATCATTGTAGAGCAGCCTGTTATGTGGTTATACACATTAGAATATGACACAAAGTAACGTGCATCATACTAAATACATGGAAATATATCAGCAAATAAAGCGGGTAAACAGAGGGAATGGTAGCTCGCATATAGCAGCATGGTGGCTCAGTGGTTAGCACTGTGGATTTGTAATGCCGGGGGTCTGGGTTCATATCCCACCAAGGACAACATCTGCAAGAAGTTTAGCTACTGAAAACATGGGGTATGTAGACCTGGATTATAATTAAAAAGTAAAGTTTATTATATATAAAAAAGGTATTAACATATAAAGGAATGTGTATAAAAAACAAAGCCAAAGCAGAGACTCGGGTATATATTGTAGTATATTTTTACCAAAAGACTATATATAAGTACATAATTATAGGGTATATCATAATCAGCATTACTCATGCATCCATACACATACCCACTCTTACCCATTATTCACTCTTGTGGTGCCACGCAGAAAGCCCCAACTTGCGTTTCGCTTTGGCTTCCTCAGGCGGCCAAAGTCTTTTGGTAAAATATACTATAATTCATCAGCACTTTCCCAGCATCTTTTCATGCACTCTTATTATGTTAGGTATTATAGCACTGGCACTTTATATAATTACTTACTAAACCTATATGATCCCGCTACCCAAACGACGCTTGTGGTGTTCACGCTCTTTCTACTGTGACTCCATAATGCATCTGATTTTTTCATAGACTTGAATGAGTGAGTTTCATTCGATTTACGGAAGAAACTAGTGCATGTTGACATTTTTTTCACACGCAGATTCAGTCAGTGAAAAAAAAATTCTTATCAGCACGGCCCCATTGAATAACATTGGTCTCATTTTTTGTATTGTCACAGATAGCACTCAGACCGAAAATACGGTCATGTAAATGAGACATATAAGTGATTACAATAAATAAATTGCTAGAATGACCAGCATGTAGAACATCGATTGGCTTCTAGGAAAAAAGCATGGCTGGCGGCCACCTATTGATAATGCCTGGTCCTTAGTTATTTCTTATGGAGAGTGAAGGAGTTGGCATAAAAATAGGATTGGTTTATCCATGTCAGTAAGTAGGGAACCTATGAGTGAAAAAGAAGATGACAAAGTCTTTTATTATTTACTTTCGAATTGCATGTAGCAATTTCTGATAGCCAAACAGAACATGAAAGTTCACATCTAAAATTTTCCTTTCGGATCTAATTCATTCTTCCATATTGGACCCCACTTTGTACATTTGATGGGCACCTGAAATAGGGGAAGGTTCTTTTTTCATGTGATAATAATATGATCTTCATATACGATGCAATTAGTGGTCAGACCGGTGGAAAGTAGGAGTAGACAGGTGACCGTGGGACCATTTTATTGAGTTATTTTCTTGGACTGTCCGACAGCAGGACGACCTGTAGTCCCCTAAGGGTAGAATTGAAAAAGGTAGAATGCCACAATAAATAGCTGTAGTGGCCAGTATTAGGAGAGCTTACATTTCAATGCTGCCCTTATAACAATTTCTGTCCAAGTCATGGATATAATGTGCCCATAGGAGCGCACGGCTTTCCTATTCCCCGATCTTTCATTGCCTTTCATCGCAGTCACCAGTGGACTATAAAGGATAACTTCATTAGATTTCGCACAGCGCCTGATGATCATACCTGCATAAAATTTGACAACGCCATTGAGTCAATTAGAAATATATTGTTGTACTAGAAAGGATACAGAAAAGGTCATGTCTATTTTTCATTCGCTTGTTTTTATACCTCTCCTTTCCCCTTAACGCCTATTTTTTTTCACCCCATGTAATATTAAACTTTAATTAGTCCATATCTGGATCAATTATACCGTGCAGTGTACGGACCTTCAGCCAGCAGCGGAAAATGAAAATGTCTCGCCTGTGAAATGGAGTCATTACACCGATCCGTACTATAAGTCTTATACTCGGATCATATTTTCATTCCATTGCACAATTTGGAACTTTCTTAACTTCTGTACGATGTGATTTCCTGACTGCGTTGCCAGTCCTGGCACAGACCGCTGCATCTAAAAGGATTGGGCACCTGAATTTCCAGGAATCACTGTTAATTGGCTGAGACGCAGTCTACTATGTCTGGGTGTCTGCCTCCAGTAGGCGTATACCCTCGAAAATGGTGAACGGCACAGTGCATGTTCACTCTTCCGTCATCATTATAGTCTATGGCCCCATTGGCGCATACATCCGAATCCAGTTTTGCCGGGGAATCGGACATATGTCCCAATGGGGCAGTCGAGGATGCACTAAATGCAATGTGAAAAGCCCCCTAAGCAGTGAGCACAGCAAAACTAGATTTCATTTTTTTCACACAACATTGTGGGCTCAATTCATTATTGCATTTTTGGCTTTTTTTAGTCTAGTTTGTGGTCTTTTTCACCTACACTTAATTCTTCTTTTAATTTGAGCCTCTTTTAAAGTCTAACTTTTATACATTTGCCAGTTTTATTTTTTTATGTTTGCAACTGTGGATGGGGTTTGGGGTCTCCAGTTGTTTTTGTTCGATTCATCACGTGCAACTTTTTTAAAAGCCACAAAAATTGTTCTCAAGTCTCCTCCACCCTAAAGTGATTTTTTTGCACCATTTTTGGAAATATGCAGCTTTGTAAGGCAAAAAAAGTTTTCTTTGAAAAAATAACAAAATTCTGAAATCTTGTGCGCCATTTCAAAGAATTTGGAAATGGTCTTTCTTCGTCTAATCTAAGGACATGAGGAGCTCCGAGAGATGAAGATGAGAAGAGGTGCTCATCCTATTTAAATGTGTCATAAAAAGTTAATAGTATGAGTTTATGAGTTCTTTGCATCTTGTATTTAGAATCGTGGAATCTGCAAAAACCTCTCAAGATGTTTCCCTTCCTTCAAGGTTATATAATGACTGACAAATTAGACTCAGAGCACTTATCTAATAGCAGCATTTCACTGGTGTTTTAAGACCGCCATAAACAAAGGGAAATTCTGCCATGATGAGTCTTGACTTGATGTGTTTTGCAGTTAAAGGCAGCTTGATGCGATATCTGAAGTGAACGACTTCTGGGAGTTTATCTGTCTTCAGGGGCACATGAAGGATTTTCATGAGGGATTATACGCTGGTGTTTTCCAAACAAATCCTTGTACAACTGCAAGATTAATAAGGGGTTTAATGGAGTTAAGGTGACAGAGCCCTCCTTACCGAAAAGGCTGACGACAACCTTCCTTGTACAGGTTTCTGAGTTTAAATTATATTATTTATTCTATGAGGTACATTTTCTATCTATCTATCTATCTATCTATCTATCTATCTATCTATCTATCTATCTATCTATCTATCTATTATCTATCTCCTATCTATTATCTATCTATCTATCTATCTATCTATCTATCTATCTATCTATCTATCTATCATCTATCTATTATCTATCTATTATCTATCTATTATCTATCTCCTATCTATTATCTATCTATCTATCTATCTATCTATCTATCTATCTATCTATTATCTATCTTTCTATCGATCATTATCTATTATCTATCTATCTATCTATTTATCTATCTACCTATCTATCAGGATGTGGACTGTCTTACCCCATCTCTACCCTGAAGAAAACCACAAGGTATGTATATGTGTAATATAGTGTTATTCGTTTTATACATTTAATGTGTGTGTATAATCTACTATATAATTGTCTAAGGGTCACTTCCATCCTCCTGTCTGTCTGTCTGTCACGGATATTCATTGGTCGCGGCCTCTGTCTGTCATGTAATCCAAGTCGCTGATTGGTCGTGGCAAAACAGCCATGACCAATCAGCAACGGGCACAGTCCGGCGGAAAAACGGCCGCTCCTTCCTCCCCGCAGTCAGTGCCCGCTCCGTACTCCCCTCCAGTCAGCGCTCACACATGGTTAATGGCAGCGGTAATGGACCGCGTTATGCCGTGGTGTAATGCACTCCGTTACCGCTGCTATTAACCCTGTGTGACCAACTTTTTACTATTCATGCTGCCTATGCAGCATGAATAGTAAAACGATCTAATGTTAAAAATAATTAAAAAAAAGAAAAAAATTGTTATATACTCACCGTCCGTCGGCCCCCGGATCGACAACAGGCCTTTCCCGCTCGCGACGCTCTGGTGACCGGTCCATGCTGTGATCTCGCGAGATGATGACGTAGCGGTCTCGCGAGACCGCTACATCATCATCTCGCGAGACCGCAATGCGCTCTTGAGACCGAAGCGCACGAGCAGCGTCGGTAACCCCTTCGCTTCGATGGGGGGCTCCGGAAGGTGAGTATGTAACTATTTTTTATTTTATTTCTTTATTTTAACAGGGATATGATGCCCACATTGCTATATACTACGTGGGCTGGGCAATATACTACATGGGCTGTGCAATATACTATGTGGCTGGGCAATATACTACATTGGCTGGGCAATATACTACATGGGCTGTGCTATATACTACGTGGCTGGGCAATATACTATGTGGCTGGGCAATATACTACATACTACGTGGCTGGGCAATATACTACGTGGCTCTGTGCTGTATACTACGTGGCTGGGCAATATACTACGTGACTGGGCAATATACTACGTGGCTGGGCAATATACTATGTGGCTGTGCTATATACTACATGGACATGCATATTCTAGAATACCCGATGCGTTAGAATCAGGCCACCATCTAGTCCACACATAATGTGTTATGGTAATGTGTAGATTATCTGGGCAAACTGTGAAACCCTCATGATAGTGTAAAAAGATTTGTGTTTTATAGATGAAAGGGAAGAGAGATACTGTAGAGATCAGATATAGATAAGGAATAGTTAATGTTAGGTACAAGCCCACAGGTGGGCGGAGGATAGTGATAATACAAGGAGAGCTACTTCCTGGTTATGGGTGGTTAGCAGTAGTGGAAGGATAAGCAAGTGCTTGGTAGAGTTCCAATGCAGGGGGCTGCGAGGGCCCACATGGGCCTATCGCTCAGGGCAGTGGACTGCCATACAACTCCTCCATGCGGATTCATTTGTTGGGACCTCAAGATTGGCACCTGTGCCACCGAGCACATGGCACCTGCAGGCTTTCTGGGGAAGATGGACACAGATCTTCAAGGGCAAAGGATGATGGAATCCAGGTGCACTGCCAGCGGTAAAGAGGGAACCCTAGAGGTAGTGAAGACAGCAGGAGAAGGAATGCTTTACCGGGAACAATTAAAAGTTATGTCCGGAACCTGAGAGAAAGACTGTAACATGTTGTGCCCTATCCCACATGCTCCACTTTAATGACTGTGAACCATATAGTAAAAGTTTGACTGTAGAAAAGCACTTGGTGTCCCCTGGATAGTGGGCAGCAGTTCCAGAAGATGGAGGTCTGGAATCAGCAGAGGCCTATAGCCTAAAAGTGAGTGCGATGCACCCCACACCTAGGGATGGGACACAATTTTCCTGTAGTGTGCTGGAGCATGTAAGAGCCACAACAGCTCACCCATAACTGCCTCGCTCGGACACCTTACATTTGGCGTAGTCAGCAGGATGGATTCATGCACCAAGCAAGCTTGAAACATGCGGGAAAGGAGCAAGCCAAAACAAAAATGGCGCTGAACACCGATGACTAGATGGAGGAGATTGGCGTGAAATGGCAAGATGAACCTGCCAATTGTGGGCATATCCAAAGAAAAAGTGCACTAAAGTCTGTCCAGCTCAAGAGGTCGTTGTTCAGAGAGGCCAGCCCATGGTGAGCTGTATCCTTCCCAAGAAGCTCAACAAAAGAGAAAGAAATCACACCCGTTACAGCAAGTCCAGCACTACGAGTTTATCAGAGAAGCCAGCACTGGAGATAAGGTGTACTTTAACTCTGGGTCAGTCTTGTTTGATTGGCCCCTGCATGAGTGGGACTGCATAACATTTATTAAAGAGGACAAGCCCAGGGAACATTATGCAGTGGCAGTCACCATCCTCTACCTAGAGGAGTACCGTCAGGCAATGGAGGCCCAGAATGTTGAACGGATGCCCATCATCAAAAGGAGGACTCCCCTAGGCTCCAGAGGCCTGAAGCTAAGCAAGAGCCAATAAAGGTCATGGCTATACATTGCCCCTACTCTTCCACATGAAAGAGTCTGTGGAGAAAGTGGAGGGTACTCGTCCAGTGAGTCTACAGGCATGACCATAATCATCTGCCAGCGAGTGGCCAAATATGTTGTGCATTTCCTGAACATACATTTCAGTAGGCCAACATTTGGGATTTTAAAATCATTTTTCATGCTGGAGTTATAAAGTATTCTAGTTTACTGAGATAATGACTTTTGGGTTTTCATTGGCTGTAAGCCATAATCATCAACATTAACAGAAATAAACACTTGAAATAGATCACTCTGTCTGTATTGACTCTATATCAGAGGTGTCAAACTGCATTCCTCGAGGGTCGCCAACAGGTCATGTTTTCAGGATTTCCTTAGCATTCCACAAGGTGCTGGAATCATTCTGTGCAGGTGATTAAATTATCACCTGTGCAATACAAGGAAATCCTGAAAACATGACCTGTTGGCGGCCCTCGAGGAATGTAGTTTGACACCTCTGCTCTATATAATATACGAGTTTCACTTTTTGTATTGAAGAACTGAAATAAATTAACTTTTCGATGATTTTCTAATTTTGTGAGAAGCACCTGTATATGTAGTTGTTGCTTGCACCAACTTATGCCAAAGTCAGGCAGCAGAGAGTGAGTTGTGTGTTCCTCCCCCTTTAGAACCCATGGAAGAAGACCCTTTAAACCATCTTCCTTCCCTAGCTACAGTTCTGGCAGTGAATGTTCTTTTCTGCTGTCTACTGGCACAGAGTGGAGATTATCTGCCGGACTGAAGCTTGCCATACTTTAGGGATTTTAGACAGTCATTTCCTATCGACATCTGTCATGCTCATTGGTGTCAAAAAAGTGCCGATGCTTAGCCGCAAATGGTCTAAATTGGCCAAGATCTCGAGTGTGTGGCCAGCTTTAGATGTATGGTGATGAAAGCAAAGTCCTTCTTCACCTTCTTTAGTAAAACTGGACAGTAATACACACTATATACAGTATATATATATATATATATATATATACAGGTCCTTCTCAAAAAATTAGCATATAGTGTTAAATTTCATTATTTACCATAATGTAATGATTACAATTAAACTTTCATATATTATAGATTCATTATCCACCAACTGAAATTTGTCAGGTCTTTTATTGTTTTAATACTGATGATTTTGGCCTACAACTCCTGATAACCCAAAAAACCTGTCTCAATAAATTAGCATATTTCACCCGACCAATCAAATAAAAGTGTTTTTTAATACCAAACAAAAAAACCATCAAATAATAATGTTCAGTTATGCACTCAATACTTGGTCGGGAATCCTTTGGCAGAAATGACTGCTTCAATGCGGCGTGGCATGGAGGCAATCAGCCTGTGACACTGCTGAGATGTTATGGAGGCCCAGGATGCTTCAATAGCGGCCTTAAGCTCATCCAGAGTGTTGGGTCTTGCGTCTCTCAACTTTCTCTTCACAATATCCCACAGATTCTCTATGGGGTTCAGGTCAGGAGAGTTGGCTGGCCAATTGAGCACAGTAATACCATGGTCAGTAAACCATTTACCAGTGGTTTTGGCACTGTGAGCAGGTGCCAGGTCGTGCTGAAAAATGAAATCTTCATCTCCATAAAGCATTTCAGCCGATGGAAGCATGAAGTGCTCCAAAATCTCCTGATAGCTAGCTGCATTGACCCTGCCCTTGATGAAACACAGTGGACCAACACCAGCAGCTGACATGGCACCCCACACCATCACTGACTGTGGGTACTTGACACTGGACTTCAGGCATTTTGGCATTTCCTTCTCCCCAGTCTTCCTCCAGACTCTGGCACCTTGATTTCCGAATGACATGCAAAATTTGCTTTCATCAGAAAAAAGTACTTGGGACCACTTAGCAACAGTCCAGTGCTGCTTCTCTGTAGCCCAGGTCAGGCGCTTCTGCCGCTGTTTATGGTTCAAAAGTGGCTTTACCTGGGGAATGCGGCACCTGTAGCCCATTTCCTGCACACGCCAGACTCAGTCCACTGCTTCCTCAGGTTCCCCAAGGTCTGGAATCGGTCCTTCTCCACAATCTTCCTCAGGGTCCGGTCACCTCTTCTCGTTGTACAGCGTTTTCTGCCACATTGTTTCCTTCCAACAGACTTACCATTGAGGTGCCTTGATACAGCACTCTGGGAACAGCCTATTTGTTGAGAAATTTCTTTCTGGGTCTTACCCTCTTGCTTGAGGGTGTCAATGATGGCCTTCCTGACATCTGTCAGGTCGCTAGTCTTACCCATGATGGGGGTTTTGAGTAATGAACCAGGCAGGGAGTTTTTAAAAGCCTCAGGTATCTTTTGCATGTGTTTAGAGTTAATTAGTTGATTCAGAAGATTAGGGTAATAGGTCATTTAGAGAACCTTTTCTTGATATGCTAATTTATTGAGACAGGTTTTTTGGGTTATCAGGAGTTGTATGCCAAAATCATCAGTATTAAAACAATAAAAGACCTGACAAATTTCAGTTGGTGGATAATGAATCTATAATATATGAAAGTTTGATTGTAATCATTACATTATGGTAAATAATGAAATTTAACACTATATGCAAATTTTTTGAGAAGGACCTGTATATATATATATATATATATATATATATATATATATATATATATATATACACACACACACACATACTGTATATATATATGGCTGCTTTTAGCCAGCACAATCATCCAGTAGTAGTTATGTAAGAGATTGTGCGAAGTGTATTATTTCATCCTGCAAAATTAATTCCGGCAGGAGACCTTTAAATGTAGTGAATTAAGCAGAGAAGTCACTTTCATGCCTAATAGCCCTGGGTTCATGAATTTGTTTTAAAACAATTTTTCATGTGGAAAGCAGTATTCCTGCTGGTGTAATAAATTCGCCTGTAGATATCTCCGACAATCCTTAGATATTTGGCTGATTATATAAACCTGTGATACAAAAAAATGCTGGCACGGGTTCATTGTTCGGATATATCTGCTGTCAGACTGGGTTTTCTTGGCTTCAAATGGATTATTATTCTGCAATGACTGTGTATGCTGCCTTAAAGGAACACACCAGAAAAAGGTCAGGACTCGGGGTATGCACTGTGTGATGCCTGGCGCGTACTCACAAAGGTTAATGAGATTTCATGGATTATGATACCAATGTCTATACACTCTAGTCACATCCAGAGCTGCTTTCATATTACTACAGGTTTCTGACATTAAGGGTATGTTTCCACGTGGCGTATTACATCAGGATTTGCTGCCAATTGGACGCTGCGTATAGTTGCAGCGTCCAATCCGCAGCGTCCGGATGTTACAGCATAGTGGAGGGGATTTTCAGAAATCCCGTCTCCACTATGTGCACATGGCTGCATCCGGCGGCCCTGCATTTACGCACATGCGGTGCATCTTTCTAGACTGCAGCATGTCTATCTTGCGGAGACTGAGCGGATAAATAACACAGTCTATGTATAGGATGCAGTGATTCTGCATGTGTTTAATGAACACATGCGGAATCACCGAGCGTACAAAGGGGGTGGCGCTTTGGGCGGAGCGGGGATTCCGCTGTGTCCAAAGCGCTACGTTTCCTGACTGTGGAAACATACCCTTATTCTTACTATAGCGCCTGCTGGTTCAGGGTCTTTATCTGGTAGGTGTGAATAAGGAAATAGGGGAGTGTATTGGTTAGTGTAGTCTTTCTTGGGGTCTAATGTATGAGCACAGGTTGATGTTAGGGATATACAGTATGTGTACTCGCTATAAGTCTGCATTATACTAATTGGGACAGAATTATAGCCTATTGAGGAGTATGGGGAGTGCATTATAATATATGTACTGTATGGGGGCTGCATTATACTCTATCAAGGACTATGGGGAGTGTATTATTCTATGTGCACTATGTGGGGGCTGCATTATGCTGTATCGAGGACTATGGGGAGTGCATTATACTGTATGGAGGACTATGGAGAATACATTATACTGTATGGAGGACTATAGGGATTGCATTATATTATTTGAAGGACAGTGGGGTGCAATGTAATATATTGAGGACTATGAGGTGTGCATTATATAATATTGAGGACTATAAGATGAATTAAACTATATTAAGAACTATGGGGAGTAAATAATACTATATGGAAGATTATGGTGTCTATATTATACTTCATGGAGGACTATGGGGAGTGTATTAGACTATAAGGAGGACTATGGAGGTGCATTAAACTTCATGGAGGACTGAGGGGAGTGCATTATAGTCTATGGAGGACTATGGGGTGCATTATACTATATGGAAGACTATGGAGGATGCATTATATTATAAATGGAGGAATGTGGGGAGCATTATACTACGTGGAGGACTATGGGGAGTGTATTACACTATGTGGAGCTCTATGGAGTGTGAAATGTACTATGTGGAGGCCTGTGGGGTACTATACTGATTGGAGGGCTATGGGCTGTGAATTATACTATATGGAGGACTATGAGGTGTGTATTATGCTATATGGAGGACTATGGGGTGCATTATACTAAACGAGCAAAGTGATGCCTATTCATCTAGTGATTGGATTGTTTATGCCGAACAAAAATCATTGTTCTTAGCAGCACATCGCTGGTGTAAACTGTAGTTGTGCTGCTGATAGCATGATACTGTATGGGGACATATTGATCTACTAATGATCCTTCTGTCCCCATCATTTGTCTTCAGCCGGTGTAAAGAGGTCGGGAGAAAAGCGTCAAATGTAGTGTTGAGCGATACCGTCCGATACTTGAAAGTATCGGTATCGGATAGTATTGGCCGATACCCGAAAAGTATCGGATATCGCCGATACCGATACCCGATACCAATACAAGTCAATGGGACACCAAGTATCGGAAGGTATCCTGTATGGTTCCCAGGGTCTGAAGGAGAGGAAACTCTCCTTCAGGCCCTGGGATCCATATTAATGTGTAAAATAAAGAATAAAAATAAAAAATATTGATATACTCACCTCTCCGACGCAGCCTGGACCTTACCACTGTAACCGGCAGCTTCCGTTCCTAAGAATGAGCGCTTGAAAGACCTTAGATGACGTCGCGGCCTGTGATTGGTCGCGTGAGCGGTCACATGACCGCCACGCGACCAATCACAAGCCGCGACGTCATCTAAGGTCTTTCAAGCGCTTGAAAGACCTTAGATGACGTCGCGGCCTGTGATTGGTCGCGTGAGCGGTCACGTGACCGCCACACGACCAATCACAAGCCGCGACGTCATCTTAGGTCTTTCAAGCGCTCATTCTTAGGAACGGAAGCTGCCGGTTACATCGGTAAGGTCCAGGCTGCGTCGGAGAGGTGAGTATATCAATATTTTTTATTTTTATTCTTTATTTTACACATTAATATCGATCCTGATACCGATTCCCGATATCACAAAAGTATCGGATCTCGGTATCAGAATTCCGATACAGCAAATATCGGCCGATACCCGATACTTGCGGTATCGGAATGCTCAACACTAGTCAAATGACTTCAATATTGTTGATCACACTCGTTTAACGGCCTGAACTCAGCGCATGTAAATACAACCAAACTGTTTCTTTGTGATGGTGCGATATGTGAGCATTTGGGGGACCCACTTTAAATTTTTGCCCAGGGTTTTATTTTGTCTGAAACTGGCCCTGGTGCCAGCACAAAATTATATCATGATACCTGTTCAATGTTGCTGTCAGTAGGGAGTACAGACACTGATGTGACCCCAGAGGAACCCTGCTGTGTTTTTGCACTGCCTTATTGAACCAGAACAGGAATCCCAGGACTCTTTATCCTGCCTCCATATTCTGACAATAGTCTATGGCGGCAAATGACCATATTTATGTACAATCTGCAAAATCTCTTATTATAATTACCTGCCAGTGTTTAGGAGATTATAAGACACCTCGATACACAATTGATACATAGACCATAGCAGCACATTATACATAGCATAGCCCTCCAGTTGCCTCTCCGCCATGGGCTATTCCATAGCCACAGACTGCACAGCATCTAAGTCCTTGTATCGAGAGATTGTTAAGGATTAATATTCTGAAGGCAATTTTGAAATAAATTGGACAATATTAATGCAGCGTGGCTGTGCAGTGAGTTCTCAGAATATTACATTATAACAATGAAGGACTGACTATCGAGACAAAGCGAAGTGGCAATTAGGAAAGTAAATACCATTATAAAACAAAGCTCACACGAGTTGACATCTCACAAGCATCACAATGGTGCAGTATATATAAAGAGAGGCTTTAATATCGCCACCTAGGAAATAATTGCACTAGATGTCTCTGCGAGTGCCGCTCAGAGAAAGGAAATGCCGCTTTGTCAACACATTGAACTCACAATAAAAATATCAAAAACAAACAAAAGTCAAGAAAACAAGTAGTAAGCATAAAAAAGCAGGTAAGTGTTTGGTAAGGTCTAAATATATATTCATAATTATCAGATGCTAAACCAGCTTCAAATAGTTTCATATATATATATATATATATATATATATATATATATATATATATATATATATATATATATATATATATATATATATACAGTGCCTACAAGTAGTATTCAACCCCCTGCAGATTTAGCAGGTTTAATAAGATGCAAATAAGTTAGAGCCTTCAAACTTCAAACAAGAGCAGGATTTATTAACAGATGCATAAATCTTACAAACCAAAAAGTTTTGTTGCTCAGTTAAATTTTTATAAATTTTAAACATAAAAGTGTGGGTCAATTATTATTCAACCCCTAGGTTTAATATTTTGTGGAATAACCTTTGTTTGCAATTACAGCTAATAATCGTCTTTTATAAGACCTGATCAGGCCGGCACAGGTCTCTGGAGTTATCTTGGCCCACTCCTCCATGCAGATCTTCTCCAAGTTATCTAGGTTCTTTGTGTCTCATGTGGACTTTAATCTTGAGCTCCTTCCACAAGTTTTCAATTGGGTTAAGGTCAGGAGACTGACTAGGCCACTGCAACACCTTGATTTTTTGCCTCTTGAACCAGACCTTGGATTTCTTGGCTGTGTGCTTTGGGTCGTTGTCTTGTTGGAAGATGAAATGACGACCCATCTTAAGATCCTTGATGGAGGAGCGGAGGTTCTTGGCCAAAATCTCCAGGTAGGCCGTGCTATCCATCTTCCCATGGATGCGGACCAGATGGCCAGGCCCCTTGGCTGAGAAACAGCCCAACAGCATGATGCTGCCACCACCATGCTTGACTGTAGGGATGGTATTCTTGGGGTCGTATGCAGTGCCATCCAGTCTCCAAACGTCACGTGTGTGGTTGGCACCAAAGATCTCGATCTTGGTCTCATCAGACCAGAGAACCTTGAACCAGTCAGTCTCAGAGTCCTCCAAGTGATCATGAGCAAACTGTAGACGAGCGTTGACATGACGCTTTGAAAGTAAAGGTACCTTACGGGCTGGTCTGGAACGGAGACCATTGCGGTGGAGTACGTTACTTATGGTATTGACTGAAACCAATGTCCCCACTGCCATGAGATCTTCCCGGAGCTCCTTCCTTGTTGTCCTTGGGTTAGCCTTGACTCTTCGGACAAGCCTGGCCTCGGCACGGGAGGAAACTTTCAAAGGCTGTTTAGGCCATGGAAGGCTAACAGTAGTTCCATAAGCCTTCCACTTCCGGATGATGCTCCCAACAGTGGAGACAGGTAGGCCCAACTCCTTGGAAAGGGTTTTGTACCCCTTGCCAGCCTTGTGACCCTCCACGATCTTGTCTCTGATGGCCTTGGAATGCTCCTTTGTCTTTCCCATGTTGACCATGTATGAGTGCTGTTCACAAGTTTGGGGAGGGTCTTAAATAGTCAGAAAAGGCTGGAAAAAGAGATAATTAATCCAAACATGTGAAGCTCATTGTTCTTTGTGCCTGAACTACTTCTTAATACTTTAGGGGAACCAAACAGAATTCTGGTGGGTTGAGGGGTTGAATAATAAATGACCCTCTGAAAAGACTTTACACAATTTAAAAAATAAATAAACAAAGAAATAACATTCTTTTTTGCTGCAGTGCATTTCACACTTCCAGGCTGATCTACAGTCCAAATGTCACAATGCCAAGTTAATTCCAAATGTGTAAACCTGCTAAATCTGCAGGGGGTTGAATACTACTTGTAGGCACTGTATATATATATATATATATATATATATATATATATATATATATATATACATATATACCGTATTTTCCGGCGTATAAGATGACTGGGCGTATAAGACGACCCCCCAACTTTACCAGTTAAAATATAAAATCTTCTTAAAAGTCGGGGGTCTTCTTATACACCCTATGTCATCTTATAGGGCCGGTGAATATGTGCCTTTTGGGGGGGGGAGTGGTCCTGATGATGACGAGGGGGCATCTCACAGGAAAGTGAGTATCCCCCATTACCTCATCGTAGCGCTGCAGCGTGGGGTCTCTGTGCTGGGAGCGGCGGCTGCTGTGCTGTGGGGCGGCGGCTCCTCTTCTGCAGTGTGGGGCCTCTGGTGCTGTGGGGCGGCGGCGGCGATGTATCTTCATGCAGTCGGGGCTCCTCCGGCATCTGCTTAAAGCTCAGAGGCCCCGCTGGCAGCTCCATCGGTACAATGTGGTGGCCTCCGGGAAAATGGCCGCTGCTCAGATTCAGATCTCGTGTCCCGAGATCTCGGGACGAGATCTGAATCTGAGCATGCGCCGCCCCCAGCGGCCATTTTCCCGGAGGCCACCGCATCGCACCTATTGAGCTGCCTCCGGGAAAATGGCCGCTGCTCAGATTCAGATCTCGTCCCCCGAGAGAGACCAGATCTGAATCTGAGCAGCGGCCATTTTCCCAGAGGCAGCTCAATAGGTGCGATGCGGTGGCCTCTGGGAAAATGGCCGCTGGGGGCAGCACATGCTCAGATTCAGATCTCGTCCCGAGATCTCGGGACACGAGATCTGAATCTGAGCAGCAGCCATTTTCCCGGAGGCCACCGCATTGTACCGATGGAGCTGCCAGCGGGGCCTCCGAGCTTTAAGCAGATGCCGGAGGAGCCCCGACTGCATGAAGATACGCCGCCACCGCCGCCCCACAGCACCAGAGGCCCCACACTGCAGAAGAGGAGCCGCCGCCCCACAGCACAGCAGCCGCCGCTCCCAGCACAGAGACCCCACGCTGCAGCGCTATGATGAGGTAATGGGGGATACTCACTTTCCTGTGAGATGCCCCCTCGTCGTCATCAGGACCACTCCCCCCCCACACCCACCATATACACCCGGCGTACAAGGCGATACCCGGCGTATAAGACGACCCCTGACTTTTAAGAAGATTTTCAGGGGTTAAAAAGTCGTCTTATACGCCGGAAAATACGGTATATATACCTATATATACATATATATATATATATATATATATATATATATATATATATACGTATAAATAAAAAAAAGGTTGACTTCTTATTCTTATCTTATTTGAGGATCAAAATCACACATTCAAGGTCTGTGAAAAAGAAAACAGCGCACGGACGCCGACCATGTTTTTACTGCCTGTCTAATGGATTAGAAAAGCTTAAAAACGCTTTTTTTGCCTATGAGAAAATCAGATGCCCCACTGATGGCAAAAACGGATACGGCCAAAGATGGATAAAAAACTGGTCAAAATTGATTTGTATTTCTCATACGCCAAAAAAATGTTCATGGAGCCTTAGTTTTAATATCTAAACGGTATCTCATTGGATACATATAAAATAAACACTGAGAGCGCCTATATTGCTGCTGAAAGCACCTATATTGATTTTTTTTACATGAGCTCGCAATCCAATCAAATTAAATCAGATATCATAGTATCTAACCCAGGAGTGGTGACATCTGGGTTAAAATGAATAAAATTCAAGGTCAACATGAAGCTTTGGGACCGTCTTTGAAAAAAAAACTTAGACCAGAAAATATGCCATTTTTTATTCATTACATTTTTTTATTTAATTAATTTATTTAAATTGTAATTTAAAAAGAAAACTATATTTTTTACATTTAGATCTGTAAAAACGTTCCAGAGGAAAACATAGCCTAAGATAATGTTCATTACTGTTGGTTTATTAGTTTTACGTCGTTTTTGTTTATTTGTCATTGAATTGGCTTTTTTTATCATTTCGATCAAGGAAATAAATGTTTTATTACAAAGGTGCACGTTGCTTTTTTAACTGTCCCTCTTGAGACTACGGAATATAGAAGCAGCACTTTATATTTTACATTCTTTCTGAAAAATAAAAAATATCATTTCCTACAGTTACCCCATACGATTTCTGGGAAGTGACTGCTTCCACAACTTTGCATTGCCAATGGTAGATTGATATAGACAATAAGGGTAACAATTTTAACTGCCTTTGAAAAATGATTTTCTTTGTGGCTCCACCAGCGTTACCATCATAATAGAAGGGTTGAAAGGCTTTTACGACTTGGCACTAACACATGATTGAGGTGTTTTATTTTTTTTTTAAGTGGGGAAGATAACAGCATAAATATAGTTTGTTTAAATGACTTTTACTGTGAAGTATAAATGCATTTTTAGATGGCAATTTGGATATTTATTTTTTTTTACTGGGGTTGAGAGTTTATCCAAGAGTAAAAAAAAAATATTTTGCAGCTGTAGAATTCAGAATTTTAATCCTCTAAACATTGACAGAATTTCCCAATGCTTTTTAAGGTTCCACGCAGCTGTTTTTTTATTTTTTTTTTATTTTTTTTCTTGACGAAATGCCGTAACAACTTCATTACTTACCCAGGCGGTAATCTGCTGTTGATTGAGATTAATAGAGAAAATATTTTCAAAACACTTTAGCAAGCATTTGCATTAATCTATGTTGGGAAAATTAATCTTGTGGGGCGACCTGAGAAAAGGTGTTAATTGCAGTTTCAGATGTGAATATATCAAAAGTTTTCGGAAATGTTTTTAGCAACCACAAACAAAATTCACAATTGAAAAACAAAAGAGGAAGTTCCATGTTTGGCAAAATAAGTTCTGAGTTATGGCAACAAACTTGTAAACAGGAAGACTGGAGAGACTGAATGTCTCTACTTTGTGCTCAGTGCTGCTCTTTGACTGTACAAACTCTCAACAGCACACCACATGGTCAACTGGGGTATTGCAAGTTGACTTTCCCAATTTTTTTTTGTAAAGAGTCATGAAATACAAAACCACCCAGACAGACAAAGGGTTAAAATGGATTATCAGGTTTACAAAACCCATTCCTAGGCATTCTGTGTTATTTGTATGTGTCAGTAATCTGATAATCTTGTTGTAAAAGTAATGGATGTAACAGATGTAATTTTGTTGCGAAGATATGAAAATATATTTTAAAGAGAGGGTACCCCCCCTTTAAGCAAGGACTTAGACTGGGGCCCTGTTAGCTACTCCATGGACTGGGGTCTGTACTCCACACCATATACAGTATATTCTGATGTGCACTCTGCATGTTCATAGCCAATGATAATAGAGATTAGTGATGGGCAAACCCCTGGATGTTAAGGCCCAGCAGGTTCAGTCGAACAGTTAAAAAAATTTAGTTTGGGTACCAGAAAAGTACCCAAACCTGAATCCAAACCCCATTCAGATGAATAAGGGGCCTGAACATCCGTTGTTTGCCGCGCTGTCATGTAGATGACACTGGCTTTGATCGGCAGTAAGATTATTACTGCCGGTCAGAGAGCTGAGGTTCCCACACTGTCAGATGACAGCGTGAGCCAGCAGCTGAGACAGGAGGTAAAAGGTTTACCTCCAGTCAGAGCATCGGCTGATTGGAGTATTCAACAGCCGGCATTTGCGCTATAAATGAATAAAAAAATGACTTGGGTTCTCCTGTATTTTTGATAACTAGCATGGCAAAACTGACAGATGCGGGCTGCAACCCTCACCTGTCAGCATTATCATGGCTAGTTAAATAAATAATTTAAAAAATGGTGTTGGGTCCCCCGCCATTTCTGACAACAAGCCAAGCTAAAGCAGACAGCTGGGGGCTGGTATTCTTAGGCTGGTAAGGGGCCATGGATATTGACCCCTCCAGCCTAAAAATAGCAGCCCGCAGCCACCCCAGAAAGTGCGCATCTATTAGATATGCCAATTCTGGGGCTTTGCCCAGCTCTTCCCACGTGTCCTATTGCGGTGACAAGTGGGGTTAATATTTGTGGAGTTGATGTCAGCTGTTTTATGGCAGCTGACTTCAAGCCCACAAGTTAGTAATGGGAGAGGCAAAGTAAATCAAAACAGCCTCACCCACTACGTATCACAGGCAATTCTTAGTCTCTAGCAAACACTGTCCACCATTAATGGTCTTTGTCCAGCTCCAACACAACACACTCTGCTAAGGAAGCCCAGGTACCTCTTATTATGTCTGTAAACAAGGAATGGAGCATGGGAGCAACCTTTCCCACCCAGATCTTTTGGTTGCTCCTAAAGCCCGGACCCAAAATCCAGTCAAATAAAAGCCCTCTCATTAACCTAGTATTATTGGTACAGACTTTATGTTACTGAGGCCAGCTACTTTGGTGACACATACCTGTCATCCAGGGTCTTACCTACTGCTTTCTTTATCTATCTATCTATCTATCTATCTATCTATCTATCTATCTATCTATCTATCTATCATCTATCTATTTATTATATCTACATTGCTACATTGACTACAGTATAAACATTGTTCTCCTTTATCATGAAGGGTTACTACTAGTGATGAGCGAGTATACTCGTTGCTTGGGTTTTCCCAAGCATGCTTGGGGGGTCTCCGAGTATTTGTTAGTGTTCGGAGATTTAGTTTTCATCGCCTCAGCTGAATGATTTACAACTACTAGCCAGGCTGAGTACATGTGAGGGTTGCCTGGTTGCTTGGGTAATCCTGACATGTAATCAAGCAGGCTAATAGCTGTAAATCTTTCAGCTGCCATGATGTAAACTAAATCTCCGAACACTAACATATACTCGGAGACCCCCCGAGCATGCTTGGGAAAACCCGAGCAACGAGTATACTCGCTCATCACTAGTTACTACTGTAATGTCTTATTATGGTTTTTCTACTGTTGACATGTATGTCATTTGGGCAGCATGTTGATATATTTCTTTTGTCCCTTTCTATAAACAGTGGCGTTGCCGGTGTGATTCTGGCGTTGCCAGTGTGATTCTGCTTTCTGTTTAATGAGCTGTGGGTAGTTGGCCGAGGTTTCTGATCTCTACACTATAATTGAATGTTGTTGAGTTGTGCTCTATAATCATATGGAGAAACTAGTCTCGGCTTTCTATTAACCTATTAAGTGTTGGTTACAAATAGTAGAACTTGTATTAGGTGATAATTTTCATTATTTACTATTGATTTTTGTGTGCATTTTCTCTCTCTTGAAACGTTGTTGATGTGCAATGCTTCGTCATTGCTTTGAAGAATGAGCACAGCATCTACTTTTGTAGCATGCATTAAATGGCAGCACACTGCGGAACATACTTTTTTAAGAGGTTCCACCAAAAGTAGTCTAACCACAGGATATCATGTTGTTCAGACCTCCAATAATCAGCAGTGATCTATTGACTTGTAGTGTCATTATATTGGAAATTTAATGTAGATTATGATGATGCAAACTGAATATAATTTCTTAAGCATGAGGATGCTGCTGTACTTACTTTGAAAATCCATTTTAAAATGCCTGTATAAGTCTACGTTCACATTTGCGGTCTGCGCCGCAGCGTCGGGCGCCGCAGCGTCGCCGCATGCGTCATGCGCCCCTATATTTAACATGGGGGCGCATGGACATGCGTCGCACTTGCGTTTTGCACGCGTCCAAGCGCAGAGGACGCAGCAAGTTGCATTTTTGCTGCGTCCAAAATCAATCAAAAAAAGGACGCATGCGGCGCAAAACGCAGCGTTGTGCATGCGTTTTGCTGCGTTTTTGTTTGCGTTGTGCGTTGCGGCGCCGACGCTGCAGCGCACAACGCAAATGTGAACGTAGCCTAATCTTGATATTAGGAGTCAAGTTTAGCCTTCTATTGTTGGAACCTTGTAAGTAAAGAGACCTTCCATGATGCCCTACCCTCTATTGCATGCTACCACTAGAGGTACTCTGATTATACTTATAACAAAATGCATGGAATTAAATCAGGCTCATAAAATGCTGCATCTGGACTCAAAAAAATGCTAATTTTATTATCATATAGTAAAACTTTGAAAATGGAGTACACAGCCATTCGGATATGGACTTTTATAGTTAGTAAGCCAGCTTCATCAGGTCTAAGGGAAATATTAGTATTACACAGTTCTTTTGGGTGAGTTCCCCCAAGAGAAAATGTTTTTATAGATGGTCTCTGCTCTGACTAATTAAGGTTATAAATGAGAGATTTTATTTAAATTTTTCAGATTGCAATAATATGGCAATTGAAAACAGATATTAAGACCAATACACTTTGCCAATATTTGCACTTTGTGCATCTCGATAAATCTTTATGTAAAACAAACTTTTTTTTTGCATAAAAATGTGCCTAAGCAGTATAACATTTCAATAAACAACATAAGTTTTACTTGCAATACCCCATTTGACCATGTGGAGCGCTGTTCAGAAAATATACTGTCAAAGAGCGGCACTGATCACAAAAAGCAGAAAAACTTGTTTGAAAATTATGTTAAAAATAGTAATTTTCAATTTTCTGGTCAAATTTGAGAAAATAAAATCATTAGGTAAATATCCAACAAATTAAAGAACACATAAAAATATATTCAATTTTGACATTACATTCTAAAAATGATCAGAAAATAATGATACTCAGTAGCTTTCAAACAGTATAACAGGCACAATCTGAACATTTCAATCATACTTTTTTATCCTTTTCTATTATTTATTATTTCAAAAAATCAATATGGCTGCCACTAGCCGACAGGGACTTATAATGTCATCAAAACAGGAGACTATTGGATGTTCTTGAAGCTATCTTTCATCCTAATGCCACATTAAAAGGTTAATGCCTGAGGAATGAGGGAGCTTATCAGCCTTTTCACATTATGCTGTAGCTGTTGGGGATTCCCTAGTTTAAGCTCCATACATTAAAAATGGAAGATGGCTGCTTAACATATTATAGATTTAACGAGGGAAAGTAACGTAGACCCTCCAGGATTTCACATGATGTCAAGTTGATGAATAGGAAAATAATGGAAAGGTCTGCAGATGTGTGTCAAGACGAGCGCACAATTAATTAAATCATTGAGATCAGGCCACAAAGCTACACTCATTAGGGCTATTGATTGCTTACTCAGCAAATAATGACGAGATCTACCTTCATGTAACATCTGGGACTGAGAGAAAAATCTGTCAATTTTTCTATCTATCTATCTATCTATCTATCTATCTATCTATCTATCTATCTATCTATCTATCTATCTATTATCTATCTAGCTATCATCTATCTATCATCTATCTATTATATATCTATGTATCCATTATCTATATATATCAATCGATCCATCTATCTATCTATCTATCTATCTATCTATCTATCTATCTATCTATTATCTATCTTTTATCTATCTATCTATCTATCTATCTATTATCTTTTTTTTCTATCTATCTATCTATATCTATATATATCCATCCATCGATCCCTTTATCTATCTATTTATCTATCTATCTGTTATGTATCTATTATCTATTATCTATCTATCTATTTTTCTACCTATCTATTATCTATCATCTATCTATCTATCTATTATCTATCATCTATAGATAATACATAGATAAAAGATAGATAGATAATAGATAGGTAGATAGATAATAGATTGATAGATAGATAGATAGATAGATAGATAGATAGATAGATAGACAAATAGATATATAGATAGATAGGTACATAGATAGATAATAGATAGATAATCTATAGATATATAGATAGATAGATAGATAGATAGATAGATAGACTTACATGAGAGGTAAATAGATTTTTGCAGATAAATCCACTTAGTCCACATAACATTTATTGTGCACAGAGGTCACACAGTATCCACCTCATTTCCGCTGATGTATAAGAAAGCTTTAGTACCAGTATGAGTCTTGCAACCTTCACTGTGCCCTTATTTATTGTCATTGTTTTGTCTCAAGAAGCGCACAATTCTGTCACAAATGGAGGGATTTTAGGTCATCATAAGTTCTCGCACATGAGTGAAAAGAAGACTTGGCTCAAGTGGGATAAATAGAGTTCAGAATCAAAGACCTTTGTTGTGTGCGCTCGTATAACTTTGACAATTGTCAATGCTTTGGTGAGTTATAAATCTGAGAGGCTGGTGAAGTGTGCCGCAAATCCTGATGAGGAGCGCCTAGATCAAGCTGTCTGCTGGGCCCTGCTGCCGCCCTCTAATCTACAGCGCTGCTTTAACATAACTTTTTATATGGTAAGATCCATCTAGCAGAAAGGTTTATGAATTTATGATACCATATTCCTTAAGATTTCTATTTTTATTATTTTAGGAAATGAAGAAAAAATGAAATAACAAAAAGTGGAAAATAAAATGAAATAACAAAAAAAGAAAAAATGACTGGCTGATACTTTTATGTGGCAGGGTTTAGCGCTCTAGTAAGGTTTCCTTTTTCCCAGAACAAAGGTTCAGTTTTCTACTCCTATAATAAAATATAATGTAAGGGATGGTCCAAATTATAATGTAAGGGATGGTAAAAAGTATAATGTAAGGGGTGGTCCAAAGTATAATGCAAGGGGTGGTCCAAATTATAATGTAAGGGATGGTAAAAAGTATAATGTAAGGGGTGGTCCAAAGTATAATGCAAGGGGTGGTCCAAATTATAATGTAAGGGATGGTCCAAAGTATAATGTAAGGGGTGGTCCAAAGTATAATGCAAGGTGTGGTCCAAAGTATAATGCAAGGGGTGGTCCAAAGTATAATGTAAGGGGTGGTCCAAAGTATAATGTAAGGTGTGGTCCAAATTATAACGTAAGGGATGGTCCAAATTATAATGTAAGGGATGGTAAAAAGTATAATGTAAGGGGTGGTCCAAAGTATAATGCAAGGGGTGGTCCAAATTATAATGTAAGGGATGGTCCAAAGTATAATGTAAGGGATGGTCCAAATTATAATGTAAGGGATGGTAAAAAGTATAATGTAAGGGGTGGTCCAAAGTATAATGCAAGGGGTGGTCCAAATTATAATGTAAGGGATGGTCCAAAGTATAATGTAAGGGGTGGTCCAAAGTATAATGCAAGGTGTGGTCCAAAGTATAATGTAAGGGATGGCCCAAAGTATAATGCAAGGTGTGGTCCAAAGTATCATGTAAGGGATGGTCCAAAGTATAATGTAAGGGATGGCCCAAAGTATAATGCAAGGTGTGGTCCAAAGTATCATGTAAGGGATGGTCCAAAGTATAATGTAAGGAATAGTCCAAAGTATAATGTAAGGGATGGTCCAAAGTATAATGTAAGGTGTAGTCCAAAGTATAATGTAAGGTGTGGTCCAAAGTATAATGTAAGGGATGGTCCAAAGTATAATGCAAGGTTTGGTCCAAAGTATAATGCAAGGTGTGGTCCAAAGTATAATGTAACGGATGGTCCAAAGTATAATGTAAGGAATAGTCCAAAGTATAATGCAATCGGTGGTTCAAAGTATAATGTAAGGGGTGGTCCAAAGTATAATGTAAGGGATGGTCCAAAGTATAATGCAAGGTGTGGTCCAAAGTATAATGTAAGGGATGGTCCAAAGTATAATGCAAGGTGTGGTCCAAAGTATAATGTAAGGTGTGGTCCAAAGTATAATGTAAGGGATGGTCCAAAGTATAATGCAAGGTGTGGTCCAAAGTATAATGTAAGGTGTGGTCCCAAGTATAATGTAAGGGATGGTCCAAAGTATAATGTAAGGGATGGTCCAAAGTATAATGTAAGGGATGGTCCAAAGTATAATGTAAGGAATAGTCCAAAGTATAATGTAAGGGATGGTCCAAAGTATAATGTAAGGTGTAGTCCAAAGTATAATGTAAGGTGTGGTCCAAAGTATAATGTAACGGATGGTCCAAAGTATAATGTAAGGAATAGTCCAAAGTATAATGCAATCGGTGGTTCAAAGTATAATGTAAGGGGTGGTCCAAAGTATAATGTAAGGGATGGTCCAAAGTATAATGCAAGGTGTGGTCCAAAGTATAATGTAAGGGATGGTCCAAAGTATAATGTAAGGGATGGTCCAAAGTATAATGCAAGGTGTGGTCCAAAGTATAATGTAAGGGATGGTCCAAAGTATAATGTAAGGTGTGGTCCAAAGTATAATGTAAGGTGTGGTCCAAAGTATAATGTAAGGGATGGTCCAAAGTATAATGCAAGGTGTGGTCCAAAGTATAATGCAAGGTGTGGTCCAAACTATAATGTAAGGGATGGTCCAAAGTATAATGTAAGGGATGGTCCAAAGTATAATGCAAGGGATGGTCCAAAGTATAATGTAAGGATGGTCCAAAGTATAATGTAAGGTGTGGTCCAAAGTATAATGTAAGGTGTGATCCAAAGTATCATGTAAGTGATGGTCCAAAGTATAATGCAAGGTGTGGTCCAAAGTATAATGTAAGGGATGGTCCAAAGTATAATGTAAGGGGTGGTCCAAAGTATAATGTAAAGGATGGTCCAAAGTAAAATGTAAGGGGTGGTCCAAAGTATAATGTAAGGAATAGTCCAAAGTATAATGAAAGTGATGGTCCAAAGTATAATGCAAGGTATTTTCCAAAGTATAATGCAAGGGGTGGTCCAAAGTATACTGTAAGGAGTGGTCCAAAGTATAATGCAAGGTGTGGTGCAAAGTGTAATGCACGGGGTGGTGAAAAATATAATGCAAGGGGCGGCCCAAAATATGCAAGGGATGGTCCAAAACATAATGCAACGGGTGATCCAAAGTATAATGTAAGGGATGGTCCAAAGTAAAATGTAAGGGGTGGTCCAACGTATAATGTAAGGAATAGTCCAAAGTATAATGTAAGGTGTGGTCCAAAGTATAATGCAAGGGATGGTCCAAAGTATAAAGCAAGGGGTGGTCAAAAGTATAATGCAAGGGGTGGTCCATAGCATAATGCAAGTACATTATCTTAATGTAATGTATTGCAAATCATACTGTAATGGATGGTCCAAAGTATAATGTAAGGTGTGGTCCAAAGTATAATGCAAGGGAATGTCCAAAGTATAATGTAAGGGATGGTCCAAAGTATAATGTAAGGGATGGTCCAAAGTATAATGTAAGGTGTGGTCCAAAGTATAATGTAAGGGATGGTCCAAAGTATAATGCAAGGTGTGGTCCAAAGTATAATGCAAGGTGTGGTCCAAAGTATAATGTAACGGATGGTCCAAAGTATAATGTAAGGAATAGTCCAAAGTATAATGCAATCGGTGGTTCAAAGTATAATGTAAGGGGTGGTCCAAAGTATAATGTAAGGGATGGTCCAAAGTATAATGCAAGGTGTGGTCCAAAGTATAATGTAAGGGATGGTCCAAAGAATAATGCAAGGTGTGGTCCAAATTATAATGTAAGGGATGGTCCAAAATATAATGCAAGGTGTGGTCCAAAGTATAATGTAAGGTGTGGTCCAAAGTATAATGTAAGGTGTGGTCCAAAGTATAATGTAAGGGATGGTCCAAAGTATAATGCAAGGTGTGGTCCAAAGTAGAATGCAAGGTGTGGTCCAAACTATAATGTAAGGGGTGGTCCAAAGTATAATGTAAGGGATGGTCCAAAGTATAATGCAAGGGATGGTCCAAAGTATAATGTAAGGATGGTCCAAAGTATAATGTAAGGTGTGGTCCAAAGTATAATGTAAGGTGTGATCCAAAGTATCATGTAAGTGATGGTCCAAAGTATAATGCAAGGTGTGGTCCAAAGTATAATGTAAGGGATGGTCCAAAGTATAATGTAAGGGGTGGTCCAAAGTATAATGTAAAGGATGGTCCAAAGTAAAATGTAAGGGGTGGTCCAAAGTATAATGTAAGGAATAGTCCAAAGTATAATGAAAGTGATGGTCCAAAGTATAATGCAAGGTATTTTCCAAAGTATAATGCAAGGGGTGGTCCAAAGTATACTGTAAGGAGTGGTCCAAAGTATAATGCAAGGTGTGGTGCAAAGTGTAATGCACGGGGTGGTGAAAAATATAATGCAAGGGGCGGCCCAAAATATGCAAGGGATGGTCCAAAACATAATGCAACGGGTGATCCAAAGTATAATGTAAGGGATGGTCCAAAGTAAAATGTAAGGGGTGGTCCAACGTATAATGTAAGGAATAGTCCAAAGTATAATGTAAGGTGTGGTCCAAAGTATAATGCAAGGGATGGTCCAAAGTATAAAGCAAGGGGTGGTCCAAAGTATAATGTAAGGGATGGTCCAAAGTATAATGCAAGGGGTGGTCCATAGCATAATGCAAGTACATTATCTCAATGTAATGTATTGCAAATCATACTGTAATGGATGGTCCAAAGTATAATGTAAGGTGTGGTCCAAAGTATAATGCAAGGGAATGTCCAAAGTATAATGTAAGGGGTGGTCCAAAGTATAATGTAAGGGATGGTCCAAAGTATAATGTAAGGTGTAGTCCAAAGTATAATGTAATGTGTGGTCCAAAGTATAATGCAAGGGGTGGTCCAAAGTATATTGAAAGGGATGGTCCAAAGTATAATGCAAGGTGTGGTCCAAAGTATAATGTAATGTGTGGTCCAAAGTATAATGCAAGGTGTGGTCCAAAGTATAATGCAAGGTGTGGTCCAAAGTATAATGTAATGTGTGGTCCAAAGTATAATGCAAGGTGTGGTCCAAAGTATAATGTAAGGGGTGGTCCAAAGTTTAATGCAAGGGGTGGTCCAAAGTATATTGAAAGGGGTGGGCCAAAGTATAATGTAAGTAGCTGCCCAAAATATAATGCAAGCGGTGGTCCAAAATATAATGTAAGGGTTGTTCAAAATATAATAAAAGGGTTGGTCCAAAGTATAATCCAAGGGGATGGCCAATCCCTATTTAATTCTCCTTTGATGTACCGTATTTCCCGCTTTGTAAGACGCACTTTATTTCCCCCAAATTTGGGGGGGAAATGGGGGTGCGTCTTACAAAGCGGATATACCACTTACCGTTACAGGCTGGGATGAGGGGGTGTCCGCCGCCACTGCCGCCCGCCACCACTGCCGCCCGCCACCGCTGCCACCCGCCACCGCTGTCGCCCACCACCACTGCCGCAGTTGTCCGCTGCTGCCCCGGGTGATGCTGGAGGCTTCGGTGCTGCGGGGGGCTCTGGCGACATTTTGTGAAAGATCAGAGCCCCCCGGCAGTTCGTCCATGCTTTCCTGTATGACTGACTCCGGGAAAATGGTCACCGGAATCTCGGGAGATGAGATTTCAGCGCTGAGATCTCATCTCTCGAGATCTTGGTCCCAAGATCTCCATCTGCGCATGTGCCGCCTCCCGGCGGCCATTTTCCCGAAGTCCACCACACAGGAAAGCATGGACGAACTGCCGGTGGCTTTGGCCTTTCACAAAATGTCGGCAGAGCCCCCCACAGCACTGGAGACAGCCCTGCAGCACCGGAGCCCCCCTGCAGCACCGGAGCCCCCCTGCAGAGCCCCTCATCCCAGCCTGCAGCACAGGAGCCCCCCTGCAGACCCCCTCATCCCAGCCTGCAGCACAGGAGCCCCCTGTAGCACAGGAGCCCCCCTGCAGACCCCCTCATCCCAGCCTGCAGCAATGCTCCACTCCTGCCTCCAGCAACGACCCTGGGACCCTGATCCACCGCAGCCACAACCCCTGGTAAGAAATAAGATGCATGGATTATAAGACGCCCAACAATTTATTAAAAAAAAAGTTTTCTCCTATTTTTCTCCTCAAAATTTGGGGTGCGTCTTATAATCCGGAGCATCTTACAAAGCAAAAAATACGGTATATAAAGTATATGATTATGGCATTGGAGTATTGAAAACTTGCAAACTGCACCAAGCAGCAGGAGACAGATGGAAGGGGCTATGGGTCTGCCATCTGGGAAATCCATTGATTTGCTTAGGATCTGTATACATGGAAAGTATTTATGACTGTGCTTTGTGCATAACTGCAGATGCTTTAGAGCAAACCCTTTTATGCATTCCAATAATATTCCTCTTCTCCAGGTTCTTGTAGGGTTACGTGACACGTGGTGCTGGTGTCAACATTTATTTCTGTCATGTTTATTTGAGGAAAAAAAAAGTAAAAAAGAAAACATCTCAGAAAACCTATCCAGAAAACATCACATGTACAAGTGTTTAGAAAGAAGCCTTCCAGGGCTCTCCGGATTGTGTTTGAGCTAAGTAATATAGATGAAGCACATCTTTTGTTACGCCATGAAAAAGTGTCACCATTCCAGTAGCTTTAAGTAAGGAAATCAATAAAACAAAACGCGAGGGCATATAAAGAAAGAGTGTAAAGGCAGACTGCCCTTTCCTTCACTCCTTTCATTGCTGTGCGCTTAGTCTCAGACGTTTCAGGGCCTAGAAGTCATTTTTAACCTCCATATCATCTAAGGATAAGAAAATCTTCGAATTATAGACTCTAAAATGTTTTTTGTTTTGTTTTTAACATTGGGTTTTAGTCAACTTTGTCAGGTTCAATAATAAATGGCGCTATAATAATAAATAATAATTATTCTTATTCTGTTCATGATTTTTAAGCAGTACAAGTATGTAGTAATCCTAGCTAAAAATAATAATTACTATACTTTGAAAAAAAATGCAAAAATAAAGCTGTATGCCATTTTGAACTTTATTTTTCTTACAAAAATCTTTAAAAAAAATCCTTAAAAAACCCTTTTGCAAACATAATACTGAATGATAAGTTTTGGTATCAGAAACCTGATACTTTTTCTAATATAAAGTATTTATAACAGTCTATATACCACAGTATCATCAAAACTCAACGGTTCCCAATGTAACAAACAATCTATAAGTGAAAGAAAACTGTGTACAGTTCCTCAGTTATCCTTTTCAGTAGCAATTTTTTTAATATGTAGCAATATCCAAAACATTCTTCGGCCTTTTACGAAGGTCGTTAACATCTACCCCAGTGCCTGTGCCTTATGGAGCTTACAATTTATAAGTGCAAATATCAATATTATTATCTATATTATGCTGCGTTATCCTTATAGTAGTAGAAAAAAATATTATTTATGTACATAGTTATTTTTTCTTGTATTTCTAAATAAATAAAAGATAATATTCCACAATCCCAAGATTGAATTCCCAGTGTACAAAAAAGGGATTTGTGCACATAATGCTTAGATAACTTTTCTGTTTTTTTTTTTGTAAATGACGTTATATACTTTGTTTTACTTAAAAATATGTTTTTTGTCAATATTTATTATATCTAAGTAAAAGCAAACAATAAAAATACTACATTGTACATACTGCAGGACTAATACTTGAGTTACAGAGTTACATGACACACTCAGCTCTGCTATATCTGTATGCTATTCTAGCAATATTATGGAGAAACTATAAAATGTGTGTATGGACAATAAAAAGAAAAAAAATTCTCTGTCCGTTTACTTCCCTCCAGGAATAATACTGCGTTCTTTCTAAAATCAATTGTAATATATACTTAATACTTTTCTTAGGGGAGAGGAAAGGAGCGAGATAAAAAGCTTAAACCACATCCCTTGTCCTTTGTAAGAGACACAAAGCGTTACCCTTCAAAGATCCTTGTCGGTTTTCAGGCAGCGCACAATTACTGTACGCTGAGTCTGTGTTTCCTCCTTTGTAATTTACCTGTCCTGTTATAGATACAAGGATTCAATACGGATCCAAAATTAACAAGGAAGACGCTCTAACTTTAATCCCAATTATACGGAGGTGATTTCATTCTGGAAACCTCGTCTACGCAGACCCATATCCACGGAACAAGGAGAGTTTATTATTTCTATGTCATCTTCTTATAACAGGCTGTGGCTGATGGGCCCTAATAAACAGACTCAAGGAGCCCCAATTCTCTCAAGGAGACATTTCATTTCAAGACCCTAATAAGAACTTGTTTATAAGAAGATATGCTGTAATAACCTGTTTCAGAGCCTTGATGACATTTTCACAGAAATTACTAATCAATCTTGATTTCAAAGTGTTAAAAGTTTAGAGGATCAATGTCTAGCAGCTGGTGCAAAAGCCAATACATGTGTGTGAGAGTCTATATATATATATACTGATTATACATGTGTGCGTGTTTATAACTACATATATCTACACACATATCATATTATACTTGTTTATAGATAGATATAATATAGATAGATACATTATAGATAGATAGATGATAGACTGATAGATACAGGTGCTTCTCAATAAATTAGAATATCATCAAAAACTTAACTTACTTCAGTTCTTCAATGCAAAACGTGAAACTCATATATTATATAGAGTCATCACAGAGTGATGTATTTCAAGCGTTTATTTCTGTTAATGTTGAGCCTGTGGCACTGCTGAGGGGTTATGGAAGCCCAGGTTGCTTTGATAGCAGCTTTCAGCTCGTCTGCATTGTTTGGCCTGGTGTCTCATCTTCCTCTTGAAAATACCCCATAGATTCTCCATTGGGTTAAGGTCAGACGAGTTTGCTGGCCCATCAAGCACAGTGATACTGTTGTTTTTACACCAGGTATTGGTACTTTTGGCAGTGTGAATAGGTGCCAAGTCCTGCTGGAGAATGACATTTCCATCTCCAATAAGCTTGTCGGCAGAGGGAAGCATAAAGTGATCTAAAATTTCCTGGTAGACTACTGCGCTGACTTTGATCACAAGCCACTCTGCTTAGCAGTCCAGAGGAACTGTAAATCCTGTAAAGGGCTCTGGACTTAAAATGGGGTACCCCATGGGTGGCCTCTGCAAAAAACCTGCCAGTTGGTGGGGCGAGGTGTTCGAGGACAGTAATCTAGCTGGTTCAAATCAGTATGCAGGGATGAAGTTAGTAGATAAATAAGTGAGAAAAAGGAGGATGGAGTCAAAGGCAAAATCGACAGGCAAATGTAGGGTAAAGTCAGTTCAGGTTCAACAACAGGCATCTAGCAAGCAGTAACACAGTTGAATAACAAGTGAAATAACAAGGGTCTTGCAATGGCCAACTTCCAATAGTAAGTTAGGAGCTTAAAGGGCCACTGTCACCCCCCCCAGCCGTTATAAACTAAAAGAGCCACCTTGTGCAGCAGTAATGCTGCAGTCTAACAAGGTGGCTCTTTTAGTTTTTGATTCATTTATTACCTCAAAAAAGCGTTTTAAAAATTGGCCACACATACCAGATATTGTACCAGGAGGCGGTCCGAATCGTCCTGTATGAATCCCCCAACTGCCGTCACTCTTCTCTTCAGGGGCGATGGTACCCGCCCCCTGAGCGCTGTTATCTTCTGAAATCCGGCGCCTGCGCTGTGCGAGCCTGCCTGGGGCCTGCGCAGTGTTCATTGTCAGTGCGGCCACACTGTTGCTGAATCCCCCGCCCCGCACTGTTATTCATTATGCACAGTGCGGGGCTGGGGTTCCTGGGCATGCGCACTGCGCTGTTTAGACGCTCCCCAGCTCCGACGCTCCCCAGCTCCCCTGCCTTCCCAGGAACCCCAGCCCCGCACTGTGCATAATGAATAACAGTGCGGGGCGGGGGATTCAGCAACAGTGTGGCCGCACTGACAATGAACACTGCGCAGGCCCCAGGCAGGCTCGCACAGCGCAGGCGCCGGATTTCAGAAGATAACAGCGCTCAGGGGGCGGGTACCATCGCCACTGAAGAGAAGAGTGACGGCAGTTGGGAGCTTCATAGAGGACGATTCGGACCGCCTCCAGGTATAATATCTGGCATGTGTGGCCAATTTTTAAAACGCTTTCTTGAGGTAATAAATGAATCAAAAACTAAAAGAGCCACCTTGTTAGACTGCGGCATTACTGCTGCACAAGGTGGCTCTTTTAGTTTATAACGGCTGGGGGGGGGTGACAGTGGCCCTTTAAGTAGAGTGTGGTGCTGCCTCTATGCTGTTGAGCAATACACAAAGATTCTCCATAAGTGGTCAACAGCACAGGTCCCAGGCACATCACTATATGTGGCTGGAGGGAGGCTGTGCCTCCCAGAGGTACTGGCCATGGTCTCCTCCATCACCAGGGCCACCCACCCACAGAATGAATATAATGGTGACTTGGTACAGAAGCTGATGTCACTGGAAAATCTCCAGGTATATGTGACAGTAGGAAAAAATTAGGGTAGATGGATGAAACCTACCGAAGCACAAGATCATTGGATGTTTCAAATTTATAAAGTGGAAATAAAGTGGCATCATTTTCAAGTTACAGAGGAACAGCCAGCTTGTATAAAGCTTCATGAATTTTCTTGAAGAAAAATCATTAATATTTAAACCTCTCACTTAAAATATAGAATTTGAAAAGTAAACGAAAATGTATTTGATCACAATAGGTCTGCCTCTTTAATAAAGAGAGTCTGACGTTAGTTAAAGTTGGGCTCTCTGCTGTCTCACTATTTTGACAGCTGTGTGAGACTTGCTGTTTTTGAGCTTGGAGATCTCACTGTGTGGAGTAAATCTCAGAGTGTGAAACATGGAAAAGCAGGGGAGATCTGTGCTGCTCTCTTACTTTATGTTGGATGCAGTTAATATGAAGAGATGTAAGATGAGTCCCAGTGAATTATGAAGCAGCAGGAGTAGGCTAAAATCTGTCACTGAGATTATTTTCAGAGCATTCTCCTTAGTCTGAAGTTCCTGTCATTGTCTCTGTACAATATGTAGTGAGAGACACAGAATAACCCCTTGCAGTTAACCAATTCCTTTTATAACAGAATAACCCTTTACAAACAGTTATGTCCTCCTCTTGCTCATTACTGCATTAGAAGCAGCTGTGTCCTCCTTATTTATCTTTGGCTTGATAACTAGTGTTGAGCATTCCGATACCGCAAGTATCGGGTATCGGCCGATATTTGCGGTATCGGAATTCCTATACCGAGATCCGATACTTTTGTGATATCGGGAATCGGTATCGGGATCGATATTAATGTGTAAAATAAAGAAGAAAAATAAAAAATATTGATATACTGACCTCTCCGACGCAGCCTGGACCTTACCGATGTAACCGGCAGCTTCCGTTCCTAAGAATGAGCGCTTGAAAGACCTTAGATGACGTCGCGGCTTGTGATTGGTCGCGTGGCGGTCACGTGACCGCTCACGCGACCAATCACAAGCCGCGACATCATCTAAGGTCTTTCAAGCGCTCATTCTTAGGAACGGAAGCTGCCAGTTATATCGGTAAGGTCCAGGCTGCGTTGGAGAGGTGAGTATATCAATATTTTTTATTTTTATTCTTTATTTTACACATTAATATGGATCCCAGGGCCTGAAGGAGAGTTTCCTCTCCTTCAGACCCTGGGAACCATACAGGATACCTTCCGATACTTGGTGTCCCATTGACTTGTATTGGTATCGGGTATCGGTAACGGCGATATCCGATACTTTTCGGGTATCGGCCGATACTATCCGATACCGATACTTTCAAGTATCGGACGGTATCGCTCAACACTATTGATAACACATCTTATTACATAGCTGATGCTTAATATTCATCGTGTTTGTGATTCCCTTTTGGTGAATTTATAAGAAAAATAGGTAAAATTACATTTTGTGGACCACTGCATCATCAAAACAGGACCAATCCTGCCACATGTGAGCACAAGGCTCCAGTTTACCATTGACATGGTGTATAAAGTCAGCTTTCTCCCTCATCAAATTTATCATGTAGAAAGTAGAATCTCACCAGATTTTACATTCACTCCTAACATGAAGGTAAGGTCTGTGCTCCTGTAAAGGTACCGTCACATTAAGCGACGCTGCAGCGATATAGACAACGATGCCGATCGCTGCAGTGTCGCTGTTTCGTCGTTGTGTGGTCGCTGGAGAGCTGTCACACAGACAGCTCTCCAGCGACCAACGATGCCGAAGTCCCCGGGTAACCAGGGTAAACATCGGGTTACTAAGCGCAGGGCCGCAGTTAGTAACCCGGAGTTTACCCTGGTTACCAGTGTAAATGTAAAAAAAAAAAACACTACATACTTACATTCCGGTGTCTGTCGGGTCCCCCGGCGTCCGCTTCCCTGCACTGTGTCAGCGCCGGCCCTAAAGCAGAGCGGTGACGTCACCGCTGTGCTCTGCTTTACGGCCGGCCGGCGCTGACACAGTGCAGGGAAGCGGACGCCGGGGGACGCGACAGACATCGGAATGTAAGTATGTAGTGTTTGTTTTTTTTACATTTACACTGGTAACCAGGGTAAACATTGGGTTACTAAGCGCGGCCCTGTGCTTAGTAACCCGATGTCTACCCTGGTTACCAGTGAAGACATCGCTGGATCGGTGTCACACACACCGATTCAGCGATGTCAGCGGGTGATCCAGCAATGAAATAAGGTGCTGGCCTTCTAGCTCCGACCAACGATGTCACAGCAGGATCCTGATCGCTGCTGTGTGTCAAACACAACGATATCGCTATCCAGGACGCTGCAACGTCACGGATCGCTATCGTTATCGTTGTTAAGTTGTTCAGTGTGAAGGTACCTTTATTCATTGCACTAAGGGAAAATGATCAGATATGCTAATGACATGTGTTTGAGATTATTCAATTGGGGGAGAAAGGTTTTTATTCAACCTATGTAACTATGTATGATGAAGATGATGGCATAGTGTAAATATCTGCAACTGATTAAGATAGTACCTTGATGATGAAAAAAAGGCTCTCATATTATTAAAGGTAATCTGTCACCAGATTTATGTTGACCCATCGGACTGCAATATGATGTTGAGGCAGAGACCCTGATTCTAGTAATGTATCACTTACTGGGTTGTTTGCTATAGTTTTGATAAAATCACGATTTTCTCTGCTGCATATCTAGCAGTTCTCTGAATAATGAAATCTGTATAACCCCGCCTGAACACTGATTGACAGCTTTCTGCTGCCAATCAATGGTGGGGGTAGAGATATACAGACCTCATGAATATGGAGTACTACAAGGCAGCCACTTTACTAGTCTTCTAGTGATAATCTCCTGCTGATAAAACTATGATTTTATCAAAATGACAGCAAGAAGCCCAGTAAGTGACACATCACTGGAATTATAGTTTTCTTCTCTATATTATACTTCTCTCAAAAATGTTCTTCTTCACTGATGGAGAATCAGAAAGACAAAAATGCTTTCAAGTTTTTTCTCTTTCCTCTTCCTTTGCAGTGAAATTAACCCAATGAATAATAATATTACTAAATAAAATCACCGCTGCTTTCTCAGGATGGTAAATTTAAGGTATATCAATATTTTCCCATGTAAGAACATACTGTATGGTGGAGAAATAAGATAAAAAAATATATTTTAATCTCAAAATGGCTAGAAAATGACTTGTAAAACTTCTAGTTCCCCAATTGCCATAGAACTATTGGTTGTCCTTCGCTGTTTGGGATTCACTATTTACTTGCAAGATGCTTTTTGTATTATATGCTTTTTTTTCTGTCCTAAACCTTGAGGTTATAACCTGCAATTGACAAAAAAAAATAGTTATTGTGTTCGCGGCTTGTGTGTATCGCGCAGAATACTTTTCTGTATCGACATTAATAGTTTTCTTGCTTCCAGAACCCGGCGCGTTTCACCTTGGGGTCTGCGCATCTGTCTCACTCTTCAGTTTGCAACAGAATGATGGAATTCCCCCTAGCCAGTCAGGTAGCTAATCCAATACAACACCACCACAAGGTGAACAGGAACACATTTCCACTCTTCTGTCTTATGGCTGATCATTTCATAGCCCCGTGAGGTTTTCAGCTGCCTGTAAGCACAGCAAATACCCAACGCAGAATATTTTTTAGCTGCTCGTGTTTAGCCGCCGGTAACAGGCTCGAATACAGTTGCCCTGTTCTTCTGTTACTTGTAGCAAATAACAGAACAATTCAGAAGCAATTTCAGAAAATGAACATGTATTTTATCACCAAAAGTGGGTCTGGGCATCCAATTATTTTTTCAAGTTTACTGCATTAATAATCTCATTGTTTAGTTTATTTTTTTATTTTATTTTTTTATGAGCACTAAACATCGATGAGTAATTGATGACACTTTCCTGTCTTCGAAATGCGTATTAAATAATGGCCATAGAATGTAGAAGAGAAACAAGGATCCACCGGGAGCTGCTGGAAAAGACGACAGCTCGTAAGTAGATACATGGTCACTTTATAGAACTATGCGTTTCAGCCCCATCAGGTGCCTTCATCAGGCTGACAAGTCCTGATGAAGATAAAGAAGAAAAAAACCAGCACCAGATGATTTCCATAAAAATTTTCATTTTTCTTTTATTTAATCCATAGTTATCAAAAAGTTAAAAACATGCGTGTCATTAAATGTCAATGGGCAAACATCGGACTTCATGTCCTTACTCATAGGCTGATGAAGGTACCTGTTTAGGGTGGAAACACGTAGCTACAATAAAATGGCCTTACATCTACCTATAAATTGTCATTTATTCCAGTGGTTTATTGTTATTCTTCTACACTCTACTACACTTATTGCAGTTGACATTGTACATAACTGGTACAAGGAGGAGCGGCAGCCGGACAGGATTGTGCACGTTATAACTACATCTCACCTAGGTTTTGCTCACTCTCCTTCTGCCTTTGTTCACCCAAAACATCTATTGTATGGAACGCCACTTTTTTTAAAAAACTTTAATTTAAATGATATTTGACCCATGCAGATGTTTCGTCAGGTTGGCCCTTTCCTTTTCCTTTTTTTTAACTTATGGGTTTAAAAATCTTCCTCATTTAAATTAAAAACAAAGCAATATCCTATTGTTTAAGCTAATCTTTTTACCTTCAGGGATTAATGAACTTTTTAAACATTGTCTCCTACAATACAGAAAATCTATAGCTATGTAAATTCATATTCAATTAACATGTTCTGGCCAAGTCGTAACAAAAGGTATTACACCTTTTAAACCTTCTATTGCTAAAGCGCTTACCTAGCCTTAGTGCAGAAATTTCAAACCTATATTTAAGATTTGGAAATTTCTGCAAATTTTAATCTTTTCTGGCAATCACAAATATTTCAGGGTACATTCCCACGGTCAGTAAACGCTGCTGGTTGGACGCTGCATACCTCCGCAGCGTCCAACTCGCAGCGTCCAAATGTTATAGAAGAGTAGAGGGAATTTCAAGAAATCCCATCTCCACTATGCGTGCACTGACATCCGCGGAGACAGACATGCGGCACGTCTTCCAGACCGCAGCATGTCAATTTATCTTGAGGAGACGTCCTCAGTACTGTGACAGAACGCGATTTAACTCTGTATTGATTTGTAGTATTCACACAAAGGAGTTTTCTTATAATAGAAAAAGAAAAAAATATTCTCCAGCGTAGATAAGCAAAACTTCCCATTTATTCCAAACTTGTTAAAATGAGGTCATGTTGGCACACCAAAGAGATCCCGGGGGAAGCTTAACCTGGAGAATCATTTTTTCTTTCTCTGCTTCAAGAAACGACCAGGACCAGGGTTGCTCCGAGCATGGATTTCCTCCCCCATCCAGTGCCAGACACACAGTGAGCTGACAATTTCCCCCTCTTTACAGTTTTCTTATCATCACCTACCTTTAGTATTTTATATGTCTGACTTTTGCATTTTTATATTTTTAATTATTATGTTATCCAATAAATAATAATTTTTTTGAAGATTTTAAGCCTTGCCCATTTATATATAGGTATTCATCAATTTATATATATTAAAAAAATGCATAGGGGAATCTGGCCTTAAAATCACGGCGCAGACTTTTATGGTCTTTTGAGGAACCCAAAAAAACATAACTCAATGGATTCCTGGATAGTTAATGTTACCCTAGCCATACTTGGTAATTTGAATCAACCAACCAATCAACTAATCAACCAACCAGCCAACCAATCAATCAATCAAGTGTCTTAACCCCCTTGTGAACCAAAGAGTCAACCATCAGTATTTTCTGAAGCCTGGTATTTTCATCAATTAGACCAATGACAATAACTATATGGACAAACTATATGGCCACTGGTGGATGCAATCTGTGCAAGAACACTGTATGGTCAGTCCAGTAGCTCCTCATAATGTACAATTTCACTTGATTTGGAAGTAAAAATAGGCCTCCTACACTCATGGGACCCATGCGGCTGCACAGGTTGTACCAAGGCTATGTCCAGCCCTATGACCAAAACCTCTCAAGGAAACAGTGGTTCCTGGACTGTTGGAAAGCCTATCCAAGGTAGTATGTCGCTAAATACTTTTTATCCAAAACTTCCATTTAGTACTGTACAGACTCTCAAATAAGTTACTGCAATGGGGAGTGAGATGGGAATCAGGCTGTATAGGTTTATAGGGGTCACCATCATTTTAATTATCCAGGAGCAGCAGTAAACACTAAGTCTGCCCTGATGCATACCTTTGCATTGAAATATTGTTGCAAAAAGAAAAAAATAGAATTCAACAATATATATGCATATTTTCTTATTACAATTCAAAGCTTTATTACCTTTCAGTTTATGACGTTTCAACTAAAAACTTCCCAAAATGAATTACTGTAATTGAATAAATGGCAGCCGACATGCTCTCATTCAGAGAAAAATTTGGAGTAGGCAGCAATGGTTTTCATAGTGAAACTATTTGTTATAGAAAGAAAAAAGATATCGAAGACACTGAAATTATAATAAAACACTTTGGAAAATTGCGTTTGAGCAGTGTACAAGAAAAAAAAGCAAATGGAAATCTTTTAATTTGGATCATAAACTATAAAAATTCCGTCATCACAAGATGTCAAACTCGCTTCTTAAAAACATCTTGAAACTAATCAAAACTCTCATAAGTTCCACAGAGAACGATTTCATAAATCTCTAGAGTTGAACATAAGGTATTTTCCACTTGATGTGCAGAAACGATTCAGGTGCCATGGAAAAATGGCTGTACTGATCATTGAAAAGTGCAGCCGCAAACGAGGCGTGTCTTGATACAGGAGCTAACCATCCCTAAAACACGGCTCGGAGCGAGCGCCATAAGTATTAAGTTTAATGATATTCTCATTGGAACTCAACTGTAAAATTAACTGAGAACTTGCAGATCTTATTAGAAAGATCTTTATTACATGCTGATCATTAAGTAAGGAGGCTTCACGTCCCAGATCTGCTGTAATAAGAATGGGGACGCCGGCTGGTTACAATACAATGTCGACCCGCGAGCAACAAGATCAAGAGTCAAACTTCAAATCTCAGCCCTGCATGGCGTGTAACTAGAATATTCTCTCTGTGCCGCCAGAATTGCTATGGGGTAGGGCGGTGAGGCAAAAAATCTTCTGAAAAGGTGTTGGGGGATGGAAATAAGTCAAACTGTTTATTGTAATTATCTATCTATCTATTATCTATCTATCCATCTATTATCTATCTATAATCTACCGTATATACTCGAGTATAAGCCAAGATTTTCAGCCCACTTTTGGGGGCTGAAAGTCCCCCTCTCGGCTTATACTCGAGTCATACCCAGGGGTCGGCAGGGGAGGGGGAGCGGGGGCTGTCTAAAAATACTCACCTAGTCCAGGCGCGGTCCCTGCAGGTCCCTGGCTTCCCCGGCGCCGGCAGCAGCAGCTTCAGCTTCTTCCTGTACTGAGCGGTCACATGGTACCGCTCATTATGGCAATGAATATGCGGCTCCACATCCCATAGAGGTGGAGCCGCATATTCATTACTGTAATCAGCAGTAACGGTGACCGCTTAGTACAGGATGAAGCTGCGGCGCCGCCCTGGGTAAGCAGGGACTGCACCGCGCCAGGACCAGGTGAGTATATGGGAGGGGAGCGCTGCGCGATAGTCACCTTTCCTCGTTCCGGGCGCCGCTCTGTCTTCAGCAGTGACGCTCAGGTCAGAGGGCGCGGTGACATAGTTAGTGCGCGCCCTCTGCTGAACGTCTGTGCTGAACATGGAATGGCGCCGGAATGAGGTGCGGGTGACTATTGAAAGTGCCGGGGGCCTGAGCGACGGAGAAATGAGTATGTGATTTTTTTTTTTATCGCAGCAAATGGGGCAAGTGTCTGTATGGAGCATCTATGGGGCCATAACATTTGTGCAGCACTATATGGGGCCATAACATTTGTGCAGCACAATATGGGGCCATAACATTTGTGCAGCATTATATAGGGCCATAAAGTTTGTGCAGCACTATATGGGGCCATAACATTTGTGCAGCACTATATGGGGCCATAACGTTTGTGCAGCACTATATGGGGCATAACATTTGTGCAGCACTATATGGGGCCATAACGTTTGTGCAGCACTATATGGGGCCATAACATTTGTGCAGCACTATATGGGGGCCATAACGTTTGTGCAGCACTATATGGGGCCATAACATTTGTGCAGCACTATATGGGGGCCATAACATTTGTACAGCACTATATGGGGCCATAACATTTGTGCAGCACTATATGGGGCCATAACGTTTGTGCAGCACTATATGGGGGCCATAACGTTTGTGCAGCACTATATGGGGCCATAAAGTTTGTGCAGCACTATATGGGGCCATAACATTTGTGCAGCACTATATGGGGCCATAACATTTGTGCAGCACTATATGGGGGCAAGTGTCTGTATGGGGCCATAATTAACGTTTGTAGGGCACTACAGTATATGGGGCAAGTGTCTGTATGGAGCATCTTATAGGGCCATAATAAAGGTTTGTGCAGCACTATATGGGGCAAATATCTTTATGGAGCATCTTATGGGGCCATAATCAGCATTTGTGCAGCATTATATTGGGCAAATGTGTCTATGGAGCATCTTATGGGGCCTTTATTAACCTTTATGCAGGATTATATGGGGTATATTCTAATATGGAACATCTTATGGGGCCATCATAAACTGCATGGAGCATTATATGGGGCTCCTGATTCAATATGGATATTCAAAAACACTTAACCTACTGATGTCTCAATTAATTTTACTTTTATTGGTATCTATTTTTACTTTTGACATTTACCGGTAGCTGCTGCATTTTCCCCCCTAGGCTTATACTCGAGTCATTAAGTTTTCCCAGCTTTTTGTGGTAAAATTAGGGGGGTCGGCTTATACTCGAGTATATACGGTATCTATTATCTATCTATCTATCTATCTATCTATCTATCTATCTATCTATCTATCTATTATCTATCTATCCATCTATTATCTATCTATTATCTATCTATCATCTATCTATCTATTATCTATCTTCTTATCTATTATCTATCTATCATCTATTATCTATCTATAATCTATCTATTATCTATCTATTATCTATCTATATATCTATTATCAATCTATCCATCTATTATCTATCTATCTATTATCTGTCTATCTATCCATCTACTGTATCTATTATCTATGTATCTATCTATCTATCTATCTATCTATCTATCTATCTATCATCTATCTATCTATCTATCATCTATCTATCTATCTATCTATCTATCTATCTATCTATCTATCTATCTTTCTATTTATCTTTTAGTATTTTAATATTGTTACTGTATATTTAATGGAATGTGTTTATCAGTAAAACAGATACTATTTTCTATATTTCAGCATCCGCAAAAATACACAAGACAGATGTGTCACCAAAGAACCTGGCTGTCACTAATGAGAAACCTGCAGAATGGAACATTGCGTCTGATTTTCTGTAACTAAATTTGGATTGGCATAGATACTGTAGAATAGCAAGTATGCTCCATTTGAGTCTTCATACGTTCCTTCTATAAATAACCTTTGAAAAGACCTTTGAGATAACAATACATCTTTTAGCGGTTATCCAACTCTAGAAAGAAAAAAAAAATCCACGTTCAGCATCAAGACAAATAAAAAGACATTAACTGAGGCAGAACAATGGTATCCTCCACATACATTTACTGACCCCTGAATCCTATTGAATACTGAAAAGTCCTTCCTGGTGTACCCTCATTGTACAGCGTGCACTTGTTAAACATTTTGTGTCTGCTTGCATTGGTTTACATTTTGCCATTTTATATTGTTGCTATAGATTGAAACAGGTTTTTTTTCAATATTTTTTAGTACAGTAATGAATTTTATTATCTATCTACTGTATCTATTTATCTTTCTATCTACGCATTATATTTTTATTCTAGGCTATATTTGTGTGTCAATGGCCACAGTGTATATGTGCCCCTGCATATCTCACTTATTCCAACAGTTGTTCTAGCCCTTGTTTTTGGTTTTAATTCCGTAATTGTACTAAGCACATTTGGTTGTGTTACTGTTCCCTTTCGACTGTGCACCTTTATCTACTCAGTAGGTGTTTCACACCGTCAGACTCAGGTTTAGCTGTACTCTTGTCTATTTTAAAGCCAGGATCGCATGTAACAAGGTGAGTTACAAGTGTTAGGGACCATCCAGACTGGGAATACCTTTTCGCAGTGGAATGGCTTTTACACTTTTTTAACTTAAACCCTATGTTTTTTGCATATGTTATTATTTTCTGCAGTGTGGATAGGCATTATGTTTGCAAAACTTTGTATATACACTGCTCAAAAAATAAAGGGAACACTTAAGCAGAATATAGCTCCAAGTAAATCAAACTTCTGTGAAATCAAACCAGTGGCGTAGGAAGGGTGGGGCGGGGGGGCGGTCCGCCCCGGGCGGCACAATGCGGGGGGCGGCGCTGCAGCTGTTTAAAGGCTTGTTTCCATTTGCGAGAAACACGTCCGTGTCTCGCATGTGGAAACCAAGCTGTGGCGCCGGCACTGTGGAGCGGAGCGTGCGGCCGCATAGGAACACATGGAGCTGCACAGCTCCGCTCCAAAGTGCCGGCGCCAGAGCTTGGTTTCCACATGCGAGATATGGACGTGTTTCTCGCAAGTGGAAAGGGGCCCTCGCTATTGACGTGCGGGCCCGAGCCCGCACGTCAATAGTTAACAGCCGCCAGCCAATCTGAGGCTGGCAGCTGACGTCAGTCCCAGCGTGCATGTCGCCGGCGTCTGACGTCATTGTCAGTCGCTGGCGAGTGCACGCTTCAGCTGCATGAAGATCAGGAACGCGGCAGGTAAGCAGAACTTGTTTTTTTTTTTTTTTTTTTAATTGAGAGCGGCGATAGGGGGGACCCAGGGCAGAAAGCTGGACACTGGGGGGCAGAAAGCTGGACACTGGGGGGCAGAAAGCTGGACACTGGGGGGCAGAAAGCTGGACACTGGGGGGCAGAAAGCTGGACACTGGGGGGCAGAAAGCTGGACACTGGGGGCAGAAAGCTGGACACAGAGGGGGCAGTATGCTGGACACAGAGGGGGCAGTATGCTGGACACAGAGGGGGCAGTATGCTGGACACAGGGGGCAGTATGCTGGACACAGAGGGGGCAGTATGCTGGACACAGAGGGGGCAGTATGCTGGACACAGAGGGGGCAGTATGCTGGACACAGAGGGGGCAGTATGCTGGACACAGAGGTGGCAGTATGCTGGACATAGAGGGGGCAGAAAGCTGGACACAGAGGGGGCAGAAAGCTGGACACAGAGGGGGCAGAAAGCTGGACACTGGGGGGCAGAAAGCTGGACACAGAGGGGGCAGTATGCTGGACACAGAGGGGGCAGTATGCTGGACACAGAGGGGGCAGTATGCTGGACACAGAGGGGGCAGTATGCTGGACACAGAGGGGGCAGTATGCTGGACACAGAGGGGGCAATATGCTGGACACAGAGGGGGCAGTATGCTGGACACAGGGGGGCAGAAAGCTGGACACAGAGGGGGCAGTATGCTGGACACAGAGGGGGCAGTATGCTGGACACAGAGGGGGCAGTATGCTGGACACAGAGGGGGCAGTATGCTGGACACAGAGGGGGCAGAAAGCTGGACACAGAGGGGGCAGTATGCTGGACACAGAGGGGGCAGAAAGCTGGACACTGGGGGGCAGTATGCTGGACACAGAGGGGGCAGTATGCTGGACACAGAGGGGGCAGTATGCTGGACACAGAGGGGGCAGTATGCTGGACACAGAGGGGAAAATATGCTGGACACAGAGGGGGCAGTATGCTGGACACGGGGGCAGAAAGCTGGATACAGAGGGGGCAGTATGCTGGACACAGAGGGGGCAGTATGCTGGACACAGAGGGGGCAGTATGCTGGACACAGAGGGGGCAGAAAGCTGGACACAGAGAGGCAGAAAGCTGGACACTGGGGGCAGAAAGCTGGACACAGAGGGGGCAGTATGCTTGACACAGGGGGCAGTATGCTGGACACTGGGGGGGGCAGTATGCTGGACACTGGGGGGCAGTATGCTGGACACTGGGGGGGGCAGTATGCTGGACACTGGGGGGCAGTATGCTGGACACTGGGGGGCAGTATGCTGGACACTGGGGGGGCAGTATGCTGGACACTGGGGCAGGATGACAGACATGGCAGCATGACTGGAGACAGATGGGGCAGGATTGGAAACAGATGGGGCAGGATTGAGACACAGGGGGCATGATTGGAGACGGGGCAGAATGGTGATACAGGCATGATTGGAGACACTGGAGGCAGGATTGGAGACAGATGGGGCAGGCTCATGGGGCAGGATGGATACGATGGAGACAGATGGGGCAGGATGGGGAGATCATATGGGGCAGGATGGATACTCATGAGGGCAGGATGGGAGAACATATGGCTGACACCAGGAATGAGACACACGAGGCCAGGGTGGGGAATATTATTACCATAGGGGCTAATTAAGGGATATTATTACTGCAGTGATGTATTTATTTTATTTTTTGAGTATACTGTTTTAAATGGAGGGGCGGTCCTATTACTGTGTACTGTAGAGTGACACTATGTCGCCTTCTTCATGTGGTGTAATGTAGAAGTTGGGAAAATTATGTAATGTGTTATGCAAGTGGAACTCGAGATAACTGTGTTATTTCCTGCAGAGACGAGTCCTGGCTGGATGAAGTGATGGCGGTCTGTGCGGGATGAAAGATGAAGGGCTTCACCTAGAGACGTCACTGGTGAGTCAGTGTGTTACCTATACACTGACACTATACACTGTATACTGTATACAGAGCTCCTGTGTATAATTTCACTAGTGATCACTGTATTACCTATACACTATATACAGAGCTCCTGTGTATAATGTCACTGGTGATCACTGTATTACCCGTACACAGACACCGCATACTAAGTACAGATCTCCTGTGTATAATGGCACTTATGGTCATAGTATTGTGGTTTTTTTTTATTATCAGTATTGTAGTATTCAGTCACTATGTGGTGGTAATATGTGGTCTGGTCATGATGTTGTGGTATTTGTTCCTTGTATTTGATATTATTTGATCACTGTGGTGGTAATATGTCATCTGGTCATGGAGTGGCGGTATTTGTGCCTTGTAGATAGTATTATAGGTCACTGTGGTGATATGGTGTCTGGTCATGGTGCTGTGGTATTTGTTCCTTGTATGTGGTATTATAGGTCATTTTAAAAATTGAAAAATAAATAAAAATATACCTAAATTGTATTGCATATTTTAACAAATATTTAATAGGTTACAGTAGAGTAGGGCCCGGCCAAAAGAGTCTACCTTGTCATTTTGGTGGCTTAAAAAAATCTTTTGAGCCGGGGGGGGGGGGGGGGGCGCCAAACTCGGGAACAGCCCCGGGCGGCACAAGCTCTAGCTACGCCTCTGAATCAAACTGTCCACTTAGGAAGCAACACTGTTTGACAATCAATTTCACATGCTGTTGTGCAAATGGAATAGACAACAGATGGAAATTATAGGCAATTATCAAGACACGCTCAATAAAGGAGTGGTTCTGCAGGTGGGGACCACAGACCACATCTCAGTACCAATGCTTTCTGGCTGATGTTTTGGTCTCTTTTGAATGTTGGTTGTGCTTTCACACTCATGGTAGCATGAGACGGACTCTACAACTCACACAAGTGGCTCAGGTAGTGCAGCTCATCCAGGATGGCACATCAATGCGAGCTGTGGCAAGAAGGTTTGCTGTGTCTGCCAGCGTAGTGTCCAGAGGCTGGAAGCGCTACCAGGAGACAGGCCAGTACACCAGGAGACATGGAGGGGGCTGTAGGAGAGCAACAACCCAGCAGCAGGACCACTACCTCAGCCTTTGTGCAAGGAAGAACAGGAGGAGCATTGCCAGAGCCCTGCAAAATGACCTCCAGCAGGCCACAAATGTGCATGTGTCTGCACAAATGGTTAGAAACTGACTCCATGAGGATGGTCTGAGGGCCCGACGTCCACAGATGGGGGTTGTGCTCACAGCCCAACACCATGCAGGATGCTTGTCATTTGCCACAGAACACCAGGATTGGCAAATTTGCCACTGGCACCCTGTGCTCTTCACAGATGAAAGCAGGTTCACACTGAGCACATGTGACAGTCGTGACAGAGTCTGGAGATGTCGTGGAGAGTGATCTGCTGTCTGCAACATCCTTCAGCATGACCAGTTTGGCAGTGGGTCAGTAATGGTGTGGGGTGGCATTTCTTTGGAGGGCTGCACAGCCCTCCATGTGTTCGCCAGAGGTAGCCTGACTGCCATTAGGTACCGAGATGAGATACTCAGACCCCTTGTGAGACCATATACTGGTGCGGTTGGCCCTGGGTTCCTTCTAATGCAGGACAATGCCAGACCTCATGTGGCTGGAGTGTGTCAGCAGTTCCTGCAAGATGAAGGCATTGAAGCTATGGACTGGCCCGCCCGCTCCCCAGACCTGAATCCGATTGAACACATCTGGGACATCATGTCTCGCACCATCCACCAACATCACGTTACACCACAGACTGTCCAGGAGTTGGCAGATGCTTTAGTCCAGGTCTAGGAGGAGATCCCTCAGGAGACCATCCGCCGCCTCATCAGGAGCATGCCCAGGCATTTTAGGGAGGTCATACAGGCACGTGGAGGCCAAACACAATACTGAGCATCATTTCCTTGTCTTGAGGCATTTCCACTGAAGTTGGATAAGTCTGTAACTTCATTTTCCATTATGATTTTGAGTATCATTCCAACTCCAGACCTCTGTGGGATATTAGGTGTGATTTACATTGATAATTTTTAGGTTTTATTGTTCTCAACACATTCCACTATGAAATGAATAAAGATTTACAACTGGAATATTTCATTCAGTGATATCTAGGATGTGGGATTTTAGTGTCCCCCTTTTTTTTGAGTAGCGTACTTTTCTTAATGCACGATATTTAGTCTTACAGAAAACAATGGGTGAGTGATAATATCACATTGGATTATTATGAAGTGACTATAATAGATTTATGCAGGGGTGTAACTATAGGAAGTACAGGGATTGCAATTTGAATCTGCCTCTTGGAGAAGACCAATAATAATTACATCCCATGATACAAAGGACCCTGCTGGAGATCATGCATTGGGACTCATAGTTACTCCACTGGATTTATGCCCCTATATACTGTATGTTGACTTCTTTACTGAGATGCACTTTCCTTTTAATGATGGTTTATACATTCTGACATTGTAATAAAATATATACATATTTGGAGCCACATACTCATGTTTGTAGGCTGAGTATTTGATAACTCATCCAGTGTGTTTTGATTATTTGGATAGGTAGATAAAGATTATGGGCAGTTATAGAAGCATATGATAGAAATGATGTATGGAAATTGGAAACTGAATGTAATTATTCAGTTACACAGTTTCTAAGAACGAAAAATACAATTTTTATTCATGCTTAACCTATAATCCTACAGTATTAAGGCAGAGGCAGAAAATAAATCCCTATATCTTACAAAAAAAAACCTTTTAGATTGTTTTGAACGTAATGAATTAACCATGGTATCATAGTCACACTGCCGTTACAATCCAGAATCCCCATCTCCGATGACGTCTAGTAATACCAAGGAAGAAACAATGTACCTTTAAGGTAGTATTTTTGCAAATTCGTTTTTGCCTATGGTTAAACAAGGACCTGAGATGGTCAGACCCATATCATGTAACGTCCCCCGAGGAACCTCTTCTGGAATTTCTATATTTGTTTTTGAGAACTGGAAAGGTTCCCACATGATCAATATTTACATCCTGTAGTGGATGACGTATTCCCTGCATCTTCGGCTGTGTAAGGAAGGAACAGTTAATCATCTAAAGAGAATATCCGTAAAGGCGCATGTCGATATCGGAATGAAAGCAGTGGCTTGTTAAAAAGATCTAAAGCAAAGTGAATGGCAATCAGCTTTCTCTAACAAGTATGAGGTCAAACATCTCTCCTGCTAATCTTCTTCTATAGGAACTGACAGAGGAAACCCTAATCAACTAATGCTATCATTCTCTCCAGGGACTGTTAGGAAATAATAGATACAAGTGAATTATATAGGTGCGTTAAAACTTCCTTGGTAAACCCTGATCCTGAACCTGAGTTATGCTGTACCATAAATGATCGGGGATTTTGTAAATGGTCTTAAAAAGTAACTGTTGTTTCAATTTTTATTTAATAAGTCAATAGTACACATCAAAATAAGCAAATTTGTAATATATCTAAACAGGAAGAAAATAGCAGCATCCCACAAGTCTTCCAGTAAAAAAAACCTTTGTCCTTTATTTTAACAACGTGCTGTGGACATGGTTACAGAGGGCAGGATAATTGCAAGACGAACTCATTAGGTAAATGGTCCAGATCTCCTGAAATGAGAGGGAGAAGATAGTGGCAGACACAGACATTCTGCTGCAAGTTCTCCTGAATGAGATGGAGAAGATAGTGGCAGACACAGACATTCTGCTGCAAGTTCTCCTGAAATGAGAGGGAGAAGATAGTGGCAGACACAGGCATTCTGCTGCAAGTTCTCCTGAAATGAGAGGGAGAAGATAGTGGCAGACACAGGCATTCTGCTGCAAGTTCTCCTGAAATGAGAGGGAGAAGATAGTGGCAGACACAGGCATTCTGCTGCAAGTTCTCCTGAAATGAGAGGGAGAAGATAGTGGCAGACACAGGCATTCTGCTGCAAGTTGTCCTGAAATGAGAGGGAGAAGATAGTGGTTGACACAGACATTCTGCTGCAAGTTCTCCTGAAATGAGAGGGAGAAGACAGTGGCAGACACAGACATTCTGCTGCAAGTTCTCCTTAAATGAGAGGGAGAAGATAGCGGCAGACACAGACATTCTGCTGCAAGCTCTGCTGAAATGAATGGGAGAAACTAGAAGCAGACACAGACATTCTGCTGCAAGTTCTACTTAAATAAAGGAGAGAAACTAGAGACAGACACAGATATTCTGCTGCAAGTTCTCCTGAAATGAGAGGGAGAAGCAAGAGGCAGACACAGACATTCTGCTGCAAGTTCTCCTGAAATGAGAGGGAGAAGATAGTGGCAGACACAGACATTCTGCTGCAAGTTCTCCTGAAATGAGAGGGAGAAGACAGTGGCAGACACAGACATTCTGCTGCAAGTTCTCCTTAAATGAGAGGGAGAAAATAGTGGCAGACACAGACATTCTGCTGCAAGCTCTGCTGAAATGAGAGGGAGAAGATAGTGGAAGACAGACATTCTGCGGCAAGTTCTCCTGAAACCACAGTTACTGGTTCTGGTGGAGAACAGTTGAACCTGATAGATATTTGTCTGTTTTCAACCTATATGACTAAGTAACTATGATTATACAGATCTTTACTAGAGACTAGAGATAAGCGAACCCGAACTAAAAAGTTTGGGGTTGGTACCGGACACTTAGTGTCTGGTGCTAAACGCTGAACACGGACTTCTCCCAGAAGACTGTTGCAATGTTCTAAGTTCCTGGGAAAGTCTGTTGCAAAGAGATAGTTTTCCAGCTCAAAAGTTCATGTTTGATCGTTCTCAGTACCCGAACCCAAACTTCCAGGAGTCCGCTCATCCCTGCTAGAGACTTCACCATCTGTTCTCATCAATGCACCTTCTATCTCGTTAGATAATTTTTTATCCTTTCCCATAATTTATTCTGTAGCTCGTTTTCTTCAGATTGTCTTCTGTGCATAAGCGGAAGCTCACCATACCCTACTTGCATGAAGAGCTGATATCCATTAGAGCAAACAATGATAATAATTGTGAATCACAAGCAACTTGAGCCACCAATGAGAAAGCAAAGATCATCATTTCATTGCGATATAAATCGGGAAAATGAGCCTAAATTAGTGGAGGTCCTGATTATCCAACCTAAGGAAAAATACATTTTAAGCATGAGCTAAATTAATGATTCTGCATGTCTCATCTGGCATTTCATCAGCTGCCTTAGAATGATTTTTGGAGAACGTAGGTATTTACCGAATTACATATGTGAGCTCCTCTCAGCTCGTCATCATACATAGCAAACAGGCAGCTGACGGCAAGCATGGCTGGAACAGATGTCAGACAACTGGAGTGTTCGTCTACACAACATATTTTTAAAGCAATATCAGTTTCGGGTATTAGACATATGATGTTTACACCTTAATGGCAAAATACCACTTAAAATAACTGCTAGATTCCCATTACGATATGGAAATACTAAAATAACTTAATAAGAAATCTAGATCGGTAATTAGAACTTTTTTTTTCCAAAATTACAATCACGCTGACCTTTAATTTAGGGATACGGAATAAAACAAGGGGAAATTTACATTACATGGATAATTGAACATCTGCTACAAGCAGAAGGTGTGGGGATGTAAGTTACTCAAATACTATACAAAATATATCTCTGTAATTGTATCGTAATCCGGAGAGAGAGAGGAAAAGCTGTTACTGGAGAATGTCATTATACTGGAGAAACTTGGATGCATGAAGGCTCTTAACTTATTGTAAAGTTCATAACTGTAATACTGAAATTTCATCCCAGCTGTGCTTGTATATTAAGATGGGGGTACACCAAGGTGGAATTTATGGTTAAGATCAGTTCGTACGTTCCTGCTGTATACAGGTAAGAAAGTAAATGGTGCCTATGATTTTTCATCTTTTGGACCATCGGTTTGGGAGCATTGCCATGTTTTCTAGATGATAAATCTAATCCATAGATATTCAAGATGGCCAACGGTACACAAAATAGATGGTCTTTGAGCATTTCACAGCACACAACCTTCAGCTTTAGTTATTATTAGGAGGTCCCAATGAACACCACCCTCTACCACTCCGATAATTCTTATACAACTATCCTCTATTTTCCTAGGAAGTTCCCTTAAATTGTAGTGGCTTTGTGTCTCCTAATTTGGTGCCATATCAACATTATGCCTCTTGTATAACTATTTTTTATTCCTCTTCTGAAGAAGGTTCTCAAAATGGTGGTGGCTTTGCACCTGCTGATCTGGTAAGTGGTTGTTAGTACTCTTGAATGACTATTTACCATTATTTTTCCTTAAAATGCTCTCCAGATAAGATGGTAGAGGCTTGATACCTGTGATCCGGTGTTAGTACTACCACTCTCATATGAATATCACTATCATTCGTTATTAGAAAGTTCTCTGGGTGGTGGTGCCCATTAATGAATTTGGGCAATTTTACAGCCACCATGCATTAGCTTAAGAGATCTACTCCAGTCTATGTTCCTATTGTAAGTTATACCACTTTTGTTAAGGAAATTATGGTGAATTTGCTGGCAATGCCTCCTTTATGCTTTTTGAAAAGTGGGAAGACAAGACTGAAGCTGACATAAAACTTATAAATCGCACAATACTACCGTACTTTGTGCAAAACAATTTGCAGAATTTCAAACAGTTTTTTACCAAAATTCTGGCACAAAAAAAGTTTGATAAATCGGGGGCTATGAATTTTGTATATCTATTTTCCTTTTTTGTGATACCCACCTGTCCCGGGTATCCAAGGCTCTACTCCCTTATCCTCTGTTTGAGATTGAGACTTTAGTGTTCTTTGGTGTGTTCCTTTATCTCTACTACTATGTTTCAACTCACATTCATCTGTGATGGGTTCCACTCCATCTGTCAGTCTGCTCCTGAATTTCTAGTTAGTCCTAGTCCACACGACTCCACGTGTCCTCTGGATGCCGCACCAACGCCTATCGTCCGTGTGCCCACCCAGAACAGGGGCTTAGGGGATCCACCTCTCCTGATGAGCCCTTACATTTCATCTCCCTTAGAAGGATGACTACATGGTGGTGGATTGGTACCTGCTGACCTGGTGTTACATTGACATTAGAGACAAGCAAATATATTTGAGTTCAATTGAATTCTACTCGAATATTACAGAAATCAGCATTTACTAAAATTTGGATTTTTTTCTAATTTAATTTCTCCATGGAGTCAGCAAAATGTCAGCCCTAATGAGGTCCGAGATGATTCAGCACATGTACTACACAACAGGAAAGATGTTACCTAGTGATAAGCACATCTGTAGTATAAAAATATATAATTTTATTGAAGACAGACCAACCATGTACAATAAAAGCAAATAAAAAGCAGATATAGTAGAAAAATGGCACAAGGCTACAAGAGAACAGAATAAGAGCTGTAACTCCCAAGCTAGGTAATCCTCAAGAGAAAAATATAAACAATAAGAACCACTCATAAATAACCACATTATGAGGTATGCCAGATAATTTAATAAAAGTGGATATAATAATCAGGGTAGCCCTAAATCCATAATGTAAGGTGATAATCCAAAAATTAAAATATGCTATACATACATATAATGAGTAGTACCCACACCAAACATATAGGAAAGACAATGCGGGTATATTTTTGTTAGGGATGAGCTGACCCGTGGAAGTTCAAGTTCTGGTACATGAATCAGACCCAAACTTTATTCCAAAGTTTGGTTTGGGTACCAGAACTGTACCCAAACTTGAACCAGAAACTGAACCCCATTGAAAATAATAACAACCAAAACATTTGAGCTGGAAAATCTCTCTCTGCAACGGACTTCGGGGAGAAGTATGTGTTCAGCATTTAGCATCGGTCACTTTCCGATATGAACCATGAACTTTTAAGTTCGGATTCGCTCAGTCATCACTAATCATAGACCTATGAGACCCAACAATGTGGAATTCAGCGTGCCAAGCAATATGCCTACAGTGGGAAAAGTTCACTTGTTTCCTTGTGCCATTTCTCTATTATTCAGTACAATTTGGGAATATCTGTTTTTTAATTGCTTTGATTGTACATGGTTGGATTGTCTTCAATAAAACTATATATTTTTATACTACAGGTGTGCTTAGCACTAGGTAAGGTATTCCTTGCTGTGTAGTTTCTGATTTAATTCTGATTCATAACCCATGTTTTGTTATATGAACTGCGTATCTCAATTTTTGTTATATGTTTCAACACATGGTCAAGATGCACCTTATGCCATCATGACCTTATGCATTCTTGGGCTGAACCAACCAGACCTCAACAGAGCCAGAAGTTCAAGCCTCGCGTGAAGAGGCACTCACAGTGGTGATGTAAAGATGTGATGAGCACCGGACGGGTGACGGTGAGAAGCTGTTTCAGCACATGTTCATGCAAGGTCAAGATGCACCTTTATGATGTCATGACCTTATGCACACTTGTGCCGAACCAACTGGACCTCAACAGAGCCAGAGGTCCAAGTCTGGCATGAGGAGGCATTCACAGTGGGGATAAAAAGATGCGATGACAACCGGACGGGTGACGATGAGGAGCTGTTTTAGCACATGTTCACGCAAGGTCAAGATGCACCTTATGACGCCATGACCTTATGCACGCTTGGGCTGAACCAACCGGACCTCACCAGAGCCAGAAGTCCAAGCCTGGCATGAGGAGGCATTCACAGTGGGGATAAAAAGATGCGATGAGCAACTGATGGGTGACGGTGAGGAGCAGAGGGGCTGGAGAGGTGAACAGTGGCAGTAAGGTGAGTACAGATATTTTTTATATATCTTATGTTTATTATACTTTGGGGTCTAATAAGGAACATTCAATTCACGGAAAATAACTTCTATGTGATTCGAATTCAAATTAGAATTTTTCTCTAATTGACATTATCCCTCCAGTATAATTACTTTTTCCTACAAGGTTCTCCAGAAGTTTTATAGATAAAAAGATCATAGTAACTGCTGTTTTAAAGATATGTTCACACTATGTCCCTATGCTCCATTACTATTTCCTAGAAGGCTTTCTCAGAGGTTGAGTCCTTTGGACTATTCACACAAAATCCCGGGGAGTCAGACTCTGGACCTCAATTAGCACATCCCATCAATGTAAAGTGGTATTGATGGATCCATTTTAACCCTGATGGCTAGATTCCAATGTAAAAAAACAAGAACTTTCAAGGAAAAAAAAAAGAAAATGTACATAAAACTGCTCCGACTAAAATAATAAGTCAGTCTCTACAAGAGAAATGGTTGCATTTATGACATTATAATAATAACTATGATAAAACTCAGTCTGCATATTTCTCCCCTAAACATGAGCCACAGCCAAAAGCTATTTAGTGATGGAACAATTACTCTGCTACCTTAAGACAAGCCAAACATTTCCAGTCTAATATTTTGACAAAGACATTTAGAGTGCTTTTCTAAAATTGACGCCAGATCATTTCTGTGCCACGGAACATCATCAGGACTGGTATTCTTGGCTTTGAGCACACGAGAATGAACACTGGGTGACAGTTTGAGATACATCCTGTACTACCTCACAACCGGGAAGAAAAAAAAAGGAAAGACAATGACTAATTTTGATATATTATTCAGCTGCTACATTTTAAACGGCTCCATAACATATGCCATTAGAAAGAATTTATTTGGAGACGGCATTAATGGGAAACGTGACAGAGGATAATCCTCCCATCAATCTGCGTGTGCTTATTCAGAAATTAATTTTCAACAATGCTTTTTAATTTTCATCTCCTACTGGAAGAACATTACATTTTCCCTTTTTTTTCCTTTGGACTGCCTGCTAAACCAGAATTTGCAGCCAGTTTGGAGGGAGAAAGAGATAGTCCCACAGGCAGGCGATGGGAAAGGATTTAAATAAATGACAGAAATTAGCAAATACATGAAACATATGTTGTCATGCAAACAAGAAAATCTGTAGCTGACAGACTTTTGAAAAACAAGGTCTTAGGAGGCTTTTTTTTTCCCCTAGTAAAACACTGGAATATTCTCTTCACAGGAAAATAACAGCAACACAAACTGTAGAATGAAATTTACTGATGCTGAGTTGGTCATAAAGTAGAGTTGCAATATAATATGATTAATTTTCTTTAGAAAAGTTATATAAGTTATAAAAGTTATATTCTTTTTCTTTAAAAAAGTATATAAAATAATTCATTATTTTTAAGGGGTTGTTTAGTTTAAATATTTCGGTTTTGAATTCCTATCTCTTGGGTCTCATTTGGACATCTGATATTTGCACGTGAGTGCTAGCCGTGGCTTTCACAGGTAGCACTTGTACCCATGATATTCTTTAGGACCATTCAAAAGTCTGATTTTTCCCTCCTTTTTCCCTGTGTCAAATATTGGAGACATGTCCAATTTTGATCCTAGGGTCAGATAAAAGTTGACAATGCACTTAATGGGTCAGTGAAAAAAATCAGACTACATTCAGATGACATCCAGTGTGGTCCAATTTTTACAGACTATCAGTTTTGAAGCAGGTGGGAACAAAAACACAGGAAAGAAGGACGCATACAACTTAGGGACCAGCAGAATGTAAATAAATCGTATAGAAAGATATATCTATATCTATATCTGTATATATATATATATATATATATATATATATATATATATATATATATATATATGCATATGCACATGTGTGTCAGTACACTACAAAAAAGGAATAATAAATATATTTATGCTTAGTATAATATATAGTAGATTTGCCACACATGCATAAAATATATATTACATATAATACAATATAAACCCCATAAGGTAAAGATTATTAAGAATAATAATATAATAATAATATGAAAAAATAGTGCCAAAACACAACACAAAAGTTGAGAGTATAAATATATTCAAGTAAAGTGACAGTGCATATACGATGTTTATAACATAGGTTTTCTCATCATGTGTGCATACGATCTCATGATAAAGGTGATAAAATATCTCAAAGTGTTGTCATCAGCTATAATAAGGGATAAATACCTGTGGAGTGGGTAACTAAATAACACATTAAATAACACATAATATTAGCCTTCCCCAATGTACATGTCCTCATAGTAAATGTCTTGTCATGGGCATGGTCTATACCCACATCCACAGCCAGCTGTTATTTATGGATTAAAATATTGCTGAAACAATATATTACTATGTTTGTAAGCCATTTAACCCCTTCATGACCTTGGGATTTTCGCTCCCCTCCTTCCCAGAGCCATAACTTTTTTATTTCTCCTTCCATTTGGCCATGTGAGGGCTTATTTTTTGCAGGACGAGTTGTACTTTTGAACGACATCATTGGTTTTAGCATGTCGTGTACTAGAAAACGGGAAGGCTAGGCTCACTAAATGCTAAAACTGACCTGCCATTATGATTCTCCAGGTAAGTACGAGTTCATAGACACCTAACATGACTAGCTTCTTTTTTATCTAAGTGGTGCAAAAAAATTCCAAACTTTGCTAAAAAAAAAAAAGTTTGCGCCATTTTCCGATATCCGTAGCGTCTCCATTTTTCATGATCTGGGGTCGGTTGAGGGCTTATTTTTTGTGTGCCGAGCTGGCGTTTTTAATGATACCATTTTGGTGCAGATACGTTCTTTTGATCGCCCGTTATTGCATTTTAATGCAATGTCATGGCAACCAAAAAAACGTAATTCTGGCGTTTTGAATTTTTTTCTCACTACGCTGTTTAGCGGTCAGGTTAATGCTTTTTTTTATTGATAGATCGGGCGATTCTGAACGTGGCAATACCAAATATGTGTAGATTTGATTTTTTTTTATTGATTTATTTTCAATGGGGCGAAAGGGGGTGATTTAAACTATTAGATTTTTTTTATTTTTTTCACATTTTTTTTTACTTTTTTTTTTAACTTTTGCCATGCTTCAATAGCCTCCATGGGAGGCTAGAAGCAGGCACAACCCGATCGCCTCTGCTACATAGCAGCGATCTGATGTTCGCTGCTATGCAGCAGAATTGCAAGTGTGCTGTGAGCGCCGACCACAGGGTGGCGCTCACAGCTACTGGCGATCAGTAACCATAGAGGTCTCAAGGACCTCTATGGTTACAATGGAGAAGCATCGCCGACCTCTGATCATGTGACGGGGGTCGGCGATGCGCTCATTTCCGGCCGCCCGGCCGAAGGCGGTAGTTAAATGCCGCTGTCTGCATTTGACAGTGGCATTTAACTAGTTAATAGGCGCGGGCAGATCATGACTCTGCCCATGCCTATTAAGGGCACATGTCAGCTGTTCAAAACAGCTGACATGTCCCGGCTTTGATGCGGGCTCACCGCGGAGCCCTGCATCAAAGCAGGGGATCTGACCTCGGACGTACTATCCCGTCCGAGGTCAGAAAGGGGTTAAAGAAAAACTGTCATTTTATTAATAAATTAATAAGCATGGAAGTAAAAAATCTTTGTAATATATCTAATCAAAGAAATCTGTTCCTCTCTCCTCTGGGACTGATTCTTCATTCTCAAAATTTTTAATTCAAGGTTAAATTTGTCTTCAGCAAAAGCAGATTATCCGATTACTGAAATAGGAGATGACAGTTGGTGCTTGTAAAGTTCTATGGAGAACTGTAACTGCCATTTCAGGAGAACTTGCAGCAGAATGTCTGTGTCTGCCTCTAGTTCCTCCCTAGAATGTCTGTGTCTGCCTGTAACTCCTCCCTAGAATGTCTGTTTCTGCCTCTAGCTCCTCCCTAGAATGTCTGTGTCTGCCTCTAGCTCCTCCCTAGAATGTCTTCTTGCATCTAGCTCCTTCCTAGAATGTCTGTGTCTGCCTCTATCTCCTCCCTAGAATGTCATCTCGCCTCTAGCTCCTCCCTAGAATGTCTGTTTCTGCCTCTAGTTCCTCCCTAGAATGTCTTCTTGCCTCTAGCTCCTCCCTAGAATGTCTGTGTTTGCCTTTAGCTCCTCCCCTCTCCATAGAATTTTAAAAGCTCCAACTGCCTTCTCAGTAATGGGATAGCCTTTCTTCATTGAATAGAGATTTTTTCCCATGAATTGAGAATGAAAGATCAGTCCTGTAGGAGAAAGAAGTAGATTTCTCTGATGAGATATATTACAAAGTTACTTATTTTCATGTGTTCTATTGATTTATTAAATACAAATTTATATGATGGTGACTTTTTAATGAATGTCCCCAAATGACAAACTGCTCTGGATAGTAGGGGGTCCATCAGAGAGAAAAAGGCCGGAGTCACACACAACGTATAAAAATACGGTCCGTTTTTGATGGCCGAGATACGCAGAAAATTTCCTGAACAGTGATCCGTATTCAATGCGAGGATGTGATTTTTTTCTCCAAAAATTATCCGTGTGTCATTCGTATGGCATCCGTATGGAATCCGTACAGCGAGATTTTCTCGCCGCCTTGCAAAATGGACATAGAATGGATCCATGGCCTCAAATATTCGTAAAAACATATATACAGTCTATAAATATATATATATATATATATATATATATATATATATATATATGTCAGAGAGACACATATATATATATATTTATATTATAGAAAAGCCAGTAATTCAATTGCCGGCTTTTGCTATTTCCTTCCCAAACCCAATAGGATATGAGACATGATTACATACAGTAAACCATTTCATATCCCTTTTTTACATATTTCGCACTACTAATGTTAGAAGTGTCTGTGTGCTAAATTTGGGGGCTCTAGCTGTTAAAATAAAGGGTTAAATCACGGAAAAAACTGTTGTGGGCTCCCGCGCAATTTTCTCCGCCAGAGTGGGAAAGCCAGTGACTGATGGCAGATAATAATAGCCTAGAGAGGGTCCATGGTTATTGCCCCCCAGCTAAAAACATCTGCCCCCGGCCACCCCAGAAAAGGCACATCTGTAAGATGCGCCTATTCTGGCACTTAGCCTCTCTCTTCCCACTCCCGTGTAGCACTGGGATATGGGGTAATAAGGGGTTAATGTCACCTTGCTATTGTAAGGTGACATTTAGCCAGGTTAATAATGGAGAGGTGTCAATAAGACACCTATCCATTATTAATCCTATGTTTATGAAGGGTTAAAAAAACACACACACATTAGGAAAAAAGTATTTTAGTGAAATAAAGACACAGGGTGTTGTAATAGTTTATTAAACGCTCAATCCATTTGAAGATCCTTGTCACCTGAAACAAAGTTAAAATAAAAAAACAACAATATCCCATACCTTCCGTCGTTACAGTCAAGTCCCACGCTGTAAATCCATCAGAAGGGGTTAAATAATTTTACAAGCAGAAGCTCTGCTAATGCAGCTGTGCTCCTGCCTGTAAAAAGTGGGGAATGAATGGAATGCAGGGGAACATAGCTACCTAGACTTGCGGTGCTGCGCCCCCTGCTGGTATAAACTCATATGAACTCGAGCATGGGAATTTTTCAGAATATTTTCTCACGCTCGAGTTCATATGAGTTTATGCCAATCGCTGACAATCGCAGCATGCTGCAATTTCACTTGGATCCTGAATACGGCCGAGAAAACAAAGGATAATAGGAGCTGCCCCATAGATTAACATTGGGCCGAGTGCTATGCGATTTTTTATCGCATTGCACTCGTCTGTATTACAGTCTAGTGTGACTCCGGCCAAATAGTGATTCTCGGCCATAATTCAGAGTAGAAAGGTCTCACGTAATAAACGCTCAATGATAATCATATGCGCTAATATATTATATGGAAAATAGCTGTCATGATAAGACAACCTGAAATTGACTCATTAACAAAGCATGAATCCTTTCCTAAACGTTATACTTTAATTTGATATTTTATTGACTTTTTTTATTTTTTATGTAAACAAATGTCATCAAAAATGTAAAAACAAAGATTTAGTTCATTTAAATAACACAAGCAAAAATATTCCCTGTTAAGTTGCTGAAAAAAAGTGTACATGGTCAGTTGAGAAGTGCCAAGAAAAAAACTGAATAAATAAGTTAATTAAAAAGAAAAGGCTTTACATGAAAAATGTTACAGTATAAATTATTTTTGCAAGTTTTATAATAATCCAAATAATGACAAAAAAATGAATCACATCTGAATTAATTTTTAGAGATGAGATTTTTACCCTTTTTCCACCAAAATTAATGTCCCTTGAGTTATTAATGTAAACTTTTAGAGCAATTCAAAGACATATAAAATTACATCCCAAGAAACTCCTTGAGGAATATATTATTGAACACAAACCAAGTGCTAAAGTTAGCTTATTGATTTTACAATGCAATATCCTTTAAAAAATACTGGCAACACAATTTGTCAAAAAGCAATGCGTCGGTGTTTAACCATTTCTCTGACCCACTCCGAGGAATAAATCAAACACATTGAAAAGCCAACTTGTTTTAAAAAAGTTCTTTGGTACCTGATGCACATTGACCAAAGGCATTTCGTTACATACTGACTGTCAAAAAGAAGACAAAACATTTCTTTCTTCTTCCTAAGGATGGCCAGAAGCTGAAAGTAATGAACAATTTTTATATATATATTAAATTAATTAATTATACTATGTATTTGGATTTACATACAACCCTTGTTGAGCTGCCGTGATATATGCTGCAACTTTTTGCAAGTTTGTAGCTTTTTTAGAGTTTATATCATCATATAATGATTAATAGTTTGCATAATTTAACAAACATTTTATATTTTTCAAATGTGTATAAATAGTGTTGAGCGATACCGTCCGATACTTGAAAGTATCGGTATCGGAAAGTATCGGCCGATACCGGCAAAGTATCGGATCTAATACGATACCGATACCCGATACCAATACAAGTCAATGGGACACCAAGTATCGGACGGTATCCTGTATGGTTCCCAGGGTCTGAAGGAGAGGAAACTCTCCTTCAGGCCCTGGGATCCATATCAATGTGTAAAAGAAAGAATTAAAATAAAAAATATTGCTATACTCACCTCTCCGACGCAGCCTGGACTTTACCGCCGTAACTGGGAGCCGTTGTACCTAAGAATGCGCGCTTGAAGGGCCTTAGATGATGTCACGGCGCTCTGATTGGTCCGTAGCGGTCGCGTGACCGCTACGCGACCAATCACAAAGCCGTGACGTCACCTAAGGTCTTTCAAGCGCTTGAAAGACCTTAGGTGACGTCACGGCTTTGTGATTGGTCGCGTAGCGGTCACGCGACCGCTACGGACCAATCAGAGCGCCGTGGCGTCATCTAAGGCCCTTCAAGCGCGCATTCTTAGGTACAACGGCTCCCGGTTACGGTGGTAAAGTCCAGGGGCCGCCGGAGAGGTGAGTATATCCCTATTTTTTATTTTAATTCTTTCTTTTACACATTGATATTAATCCCGATACCGATTCCCGATACCACAAAAGTATCGGATCTCGGTATCGGAATTCTGATACCGCAAGTATCGGCCGATACCTGATACTTGCGGTATCGGAATGCTCAACACTATGTATAAAACATAAAGCTACTTTGCAAAAGGTTATTGATTTGTGTACAGAGCCCCTAGGCCGACTAGAGATGGGTGGATCAATTTTCGTGGCTCCAGTCCATTGACGAGGTCAGTAGTCTCTAGCTCACGAATCTCTTGACTTTTGGGATCCCCGATGAGGCTTTTGATTAGTTGGTCTGGTCGGCATGACGCACAGATGACGTCACGGCAGCCCAGCTAATCAGATGTCATTCCTGGGTTCCTGGAAAGTAAGAGATTTGGCAACTTCCTGTCCAGCAACATTTTACTGTTTTGTGTACAGAGCTCCTAGGTCAACTAGAGATGGGTGAATTAATTTGTTGGACTCCATTACATTAGTGAGATCAGTAGGTTCTGGCTCACGAATCTCTTGCCTTTTGAAATCCCCAGTATGGCTTTTGATTTGCCGGTTTGGTATGACATCATCATTACTGCGTGATGTCGCACCATCCCAGCTAATCAAAAGCAGTGTTGGTGTTCCTTGAAGGGAAGTGATTTGAAAGCTACCCAATCAGCAAAATATTATTGTTTTCTATACAAAGCTCCCATGCCAAAAGTCATGGGTGGTTTAATTCACTGGACTCCAGTCCATCAGCTAGGGCAGTATTTTTGATTAGCCGGTCTGGCATGACATCACCATTACATCATGATGCACAGATGACATCACAAAGCCCAACTAATCAAGACCCAGAAGGTAGGCGATTCCTATTCTCCTGTCCAGAGGCCAGAGACTACTGACCTAGTCAATGGACCAGAGTACCGCTAATCGATCTGCCCATTTCTAATGTCGACCTATGTTGTGTGATCCTGAACTCCTATGTCACGACTCACAGCACCTTCCCTCTGCCCTGTATCTTACTAACCTACTCTCTGTAGAGGGAAGGAGAGAGTGGAATAATGCATGACTGTAGGATTAAACTACATGCAGGGTTGGTCGGTAACTATGAAAATGCATGGATCTGCGTAGGAGCTGTAGACCCAAAATAGTAACAGACTTTCAATACAAATATTAATTTTACCTGATGATACATGATGACCTGATCCTATTATCTCATTGCAATAAGAGCTGTCGTTTCCAAGAATAGCTATGTATCAACTCACCCTATTCCACCAGTGCATTTTCAATTAAACCCTCCTATTGGATACAGCCTCTCGGTATAAGATATTTTTAACCAGATTGATTTTATTAAGTGTGTCTTACAACTCTGCCTCCCATAACATAATAATTGTGGTTTAGACATTATTAATACAGAGTACATACTGCATAATGCTGGAATTACCGACTTCTTCAGTCTCTCTTGATTTAACTCAATATTTTTCTTAGTTAATTATAAAGACATTTTACTGCACCTTCATCCCTCCAAGCCCATTGTGCCTACAAACCACAACAATTTCCTTGACGAATGAGAGCGGCTCCATCCAAATCCGGAGATAAAATGCGAGCGTGATGCAATGTTTCTAGTAGAAAGTCATTATATAAACTGTTAGAAGGCGTAGGGTATTTTCAGAAGAATTTTTATAGAATATATACTGTATATATTCAGTTTTTTATTCTTCTGAAAATACCCCATGCCGCCAACATTTTATATAATGACCTAAAGGATACCAGATAGTGTAGAAAACTTTAGAAAATAAACCCAAAGTTGAATGTTAATAGTTTGCATTGAAAGAAATTCTCCAATTTCCAAAATTCTTAAATATTGTTTCTTTGCTTATTTCTCAATTATCCATTTTCTAAAAAATACACAATATCACTGTGCAAATATTTGGAATCAAACAAGAGAGAAATGTATAGGAAGACGGGGAGGAAGTCGTGGGTATATGAAGAACATAAGGTGCTGAAAATCACGGAGAAGAAGCTGCCGCCGACAAGAAGGTAAGCGAAGAAAAATGCAGATTTAATAGGCAGAGATGAAGAAATGGAGAACGACAGACATAAGGATTAGAAGAGGTATGAAAAAAATAGCATAGGAAGATAAGAGCAAAAAGAATTGGATGGGGAGAAAATAAAGATGGAAAATGGAAAACCAAGCAATAAAACTAAGAGGGGGAGGAAAAGAACGAAATCAAAGAAAGAAAAGAAGGAAATAAAGTGACAAGAAATTGAGAGAGAAAAACATGATAATAAAAGTAGAGGATGCATATGGGGAGAAACTTAGGAAATGAAGGTAAAAAATGAAGAGTAAGATTATGTGGAACTGGACACATACTCGGTGAATTTTCCATCCGGATTTTCAGCATTGCTGATGACATTTTACCAAATTTCATCTTCATGCTGCAGAGTAAATCCACAGCAGAAACTAACTGACGGTGCAGATTCCAAACTGCAAGATATATCAGTTTATGCTGCAGATTTCACTAATGGTGTCACCTTTGTCAACGCAAAAGGTAAAATATGGGACAAATCCACTTTTGTAGAGAAAATAAGCCCTTCATGCACCTACCCTAAAAAATAATAAAAAAATTGGGAAGCGCCAAGAGGAAAATGCGAAAGGTACACAAGACAAACAGAAGTTGGAATAATATATATGATAAATAAATAATAAGAATAGTAAATAAATAATAATATAATAATATAATACATTGTATACAGTATATTTATATATATATACTAGATGGTGGCCTGATTTTAACGCATCGGGTATTCTAGAATATGTATGTATGTATGTATGTATGTACGTCGTGCTGTGAGTGGGGGTTAAATTCCGCGCCAATATCGCTGATTGGTTGCGCCCGGCTGGCCGATCAGCAAAGACTGGTTCAAATCTGGCGCCAATTCGCGGCTGGACTGTGGCTGTAGCTGATTGGTCGCGGCCGGCAGGGCACGACCAATGACCGAAGCGGTGTTTAAATACCGTGCCAATATCGCTGTTTGGTCGCTTCCGGCCGTGAGCTACCAATCACTGAAGCGGTGTTTAAATCCTGTGCCAATATCGCTGATTGGCCGCGGCTGGGCATGACCAATGACTGAAGCGGTGTTTAAATACTGCGCCAATATCGCTGATTGGTTGCGGCCGGCTGTGCGCGACCAATCACTGAAGCGGTGTTTAAATCCCATCCCAATATCGCTGATTGGTCGCGGCTGGCCGGGAGCGACCAATCAGCAAAGCGTGGTTTAAATCCCCCGTCAATTCGCAGCTGGACTGTGTCTGTCGCTGATTGGTCGCAGGATATCGGGGGTTCGGGGTGCAGGATATAGTACAGCCACGTAGCATATAACACAGCCACGTAGTATATAACACAGCCACGTAGTAAGTAGTATATAGCACAGCCACGTAGTATATAGCACAGACACATAGTATATAGCAGCCACGTAGTATATAGCACAGCCCGTAGTATATAGCACAGCCACATAGTATATAGAACAGCCATGTAGTATATAGCACAGCCACGCAGTATATAGCACAGCCACGTAGTATATAGCAGCCACATAGTATATAGCAGCCACATAGTATATAGCAGCCACGTAGTATATAGCACAGCCACGTAGTATATAACACAGCCCACGTACTATATAACACAGACAGCCATGTAGTATATAGCAGTCTGTTTAACGGACTGCTAAAACGCTATGTGGGCGACGGGCGCTAACTGGGGGGACGTGCAGTAGGCACGGACTGCAGGGGAGTAGGGAGCGGCCATTTCGCGGCCGGACTGTGCCTGTCGCTGATTGGTCGCGGCTGGCTGGCCGCGACCAATCAGTGACTTGGGATTTCTGTGACAGAGAGACAGACGGAAGTGCCCCTTAGATGATTTTATATATATAGATATATATAACAAGAAGAAAGTACATAAAGAAGTGAAAGAAAAGAGTAACAAAACAAAGAAAAAAATGGATAAGAAAATTAAAAAAGGGGAAATTTGAAAAACAAACAAACATGAATATAAATATAAATGTGCCATAAGAGCTGATATGAAAATGGAATATCTCGGTGGGCTATGCGGTTTCTGTAATTATCCACTTCTATGGCAGTTATAGAATCCTCACTACTGAGCTTTTTGTGTACTATCATCCTCCTGTGTCCGACACTCAGATACTGTTATTCCTGATTCATAATTATGAATGGCTGAGATAGAGTTAAACTTCTTATATTAAAGTGTTGGTATATTTAAGATAAGGAAAAATGATCTGATTTGTTTTAGAACCAGTGCCACACCTGTCTGTGGTTTGTGTCTGGTATTGCAGCGCATAGTCACCTGATTGGAGGTTGCAATACCAGACACGGCCTAGAGACAGGGGTGGCGCTGTTGTTACATCAAGAACAACCCCTTTAACAAGATCACCTTAAATAACAAGTAGCCTGCCTCCATCTCTTCTGAGAGGAGTTTCAGATTGAAGTCCTAATTTGAAGCACAATATCATATGTTGAGCCGTCTGTGCAGTCACTTGGCAAAAGCCTTAAATGTGAAAACGCAAAAGCTTTACCCACATTAACGAATGAATCATACGCTCGGCACAGAGTAAACAGAAAAGCGCTGACATTTTCCGCCACAATACAGAAAACAACGGTTTATTTATTCCTCACTGTTTGATGTTCGGCGTAGCTCCGTGTGCCAGGCGGTATTTATTCAGACCGAGGACAAAGTGAACAATGTGCTGACATCAAACTTTTTCCCGTGATCAGCTCGAAATGAGATGCAAATCAGTGTGAATATTCATACGTGGTCCAAAAGGAGGAGGAATTTCTCGAAAGCTAAGAAGTTGCTTTTCAGGATGATGTATGGCAAGAGTGATTACTAATGGTCGAGGTCCTGACTACAAGAACAAAGTGCGCTCGCTAGAAAAAAAATCACCACTCTACTCCAAAGTCCACAGGCGGGATGTAGGAAGAGACTGCCCGGAGACACCCATGATGGCAGGGATCATGCACACTATACAGTGATCACAAGCATGTATTCTCAGTAGGATGAAGGGGATCTGTCAGCAGGGTTTTGCTATATAATCTGAGAAACATAATGTGGTGGCTGAGAACCTGATTCCAGTGATGTGTCACTTACCGGGCTGCTTGCTGTCATTTTGATACTATCGCTGTTTTCTCTGCTGCAGATCTAGCAGAGCTGACAATGCTGAGCCCCTTAAAACCCCGCCCACAGCTCTGATTGGCTGCTTTCTGTGTATAGATAGGCAGAAAGCTGCAAATCAGTGGTGGGGGTGGGGTTATACAGAGCAGTTGACTAGGTGCCCGAGACATCTAGTCCTCTAGTGATAATTTCCTGCTGATAAAACACTGATTTTAATGAAATCGCAACATACAGCCTTGTAAGTGACACATCTCTGGAATCTCTTAGCAAAACATTGCAAAACCCTGCTGACAGACTTACTTTAACCAAAGCAAGCCACTGCTAGACACCAATCGCTCGATAACAAACGATTGGTTATGTTGACATTCTACAGAGCCGATCTTTCTTTTCCTCACCATCATTGGGGAAAAAAAGGACATGAATCGCAATGATACACTGATTCAAGCTGAACTTTCCTGATCACTCAGAATATTACAAAACATAATGAGAAATAATAATAATAATAGTAATAATAGTAATACATTACTAATAACAATAATAACGCATTAATAATAACAATAATAATAATACAAATGTTGTGTTATTCCAGGAGGCACAGGTCACAGACACAGGACAGAGCCTGGACACCTGCTGTTGTTGTTGCCATACATCATTTTATTTTTACAAACTATTGAGAAAATGATGGAAAATTGTAGGATGGGAAATGTCTGTATTTACAGCAATTAAGCCGAACAGTCTGGCAGGGCGACTACATCTATTTTCCACAAACATAACTAGTCAAAAGCAATTGTTGCAACATAGACGTAGCAGTGCTATGCTTGTCAAAGGCAAAAGGGCTGAGTTTGTAATGTCTGTCAACCCAATGAAAAATTATAGAAACACTTGGTAAATGTGAGACTGGACCAAGGGGACTCTTTATGGAAAAAATGTAGGCTTGGAGAAGTAAAGGGAGAATAATACTGCCATTATACAGTAACTAGAAAATACAACCATCCAGTGCCACAAGCTAGAATGTATGTAATGACATGATACAAAAGATTACATAATAGGGGCAAAAAGTGAACGCAAATAGTGCCATACTATGCATAAACACTAGTGTCAGATAGTGCATTTACTAATGTTAAAAAAAAGCCACTAAAGAGAAAGTTTACATCAGACCATTTGTGTGATAGATTTACAAATCTGGGAGACGTTTTAGGTTTGTTTTATAAAGTCCGAATGGAATGAATCCCAATTATAGATGCAACTTAAAACTTTTAAAATCTGTACCAAGTCGTTTCATGTTCATATGTGTTAGGTGTTGAGTTCCCACCGCTGCACAGGGGGAATCTCGAGCCATGTCCACTGCCGTCATCTCCCAATTCCCTCCAGCTGCAGTGGAACCTGCTCAGCAGAGATGTCGGTCCCAATGCCTGGCTCAAGCTGATACTGTGCACTTGGGAACTGTTGCCTTTCCAGGCTTTGCCTTTGTAGCCAGCACTGATCAGCAACGAGCAAGCCTTTCAGGGACAAAGTCCTGCTTTTCTCATACTGAGCATGCCCATGGGACGACCTCCCATTGGAGGTCGGGGGTCACATGCTCAGGTCCTGTTGCGGCTCCTATCAGGAAGGTCCCGGAGCGTTACTACTATAAAAGGTTTGTATGGCTGCTTAGCCATGCGCTAGTGTAAACTTGCAAACGTGTCTGTGTGGATGTATGCCTGTCAATGGATGAAAGCTCCAAATCATTCCCATCCCTAGAGTTGTTGACTGTTCGCAAATGGTGGAAGCTATCTAGCACCTGACAGTGCTATCCCACACATTTAGCACACGATACTGCATCTCTTAGCAGTGACCGCCAGTGTGGCATCATGCGCTATTAGAGCGCTTTCCGGGCCCAAGTTTGGGTGGTTAGTGGCATCCGCCAGAGCGACTCTGCATGCACTCTTGTGCAATAAATTCTTAGTTTAAATGATCTCTGACACCCCAGTAGCAGTGTCGAGCGCAAGAGGTCTAGAGGAACTCTTCCCCTGAGTCTTGAGTTCTGTAACTCTTTACTTGCGCTCTTTGTGCAGTACCGCGGCCCTGTGACGCAACAGGGTTCACTTCCTTCATACCGGGTAAAGCTAACCCGTGTGTATCCACATTATACCACCATGTAGTCAGTCATTACTCAGCAGCAGGTTCCATCCCTGTACGGTGGACCCCGGGCTGCGAACGCACCTTATACTATCCTAATAATTATTTGGTGCGTTCTGCCAGCCCTAACAATATGTGGCAGAGGGGCATTTTGGCCCCCGTTGCATCAATGACAAAGTGCAACTGTTACCCTCTCATACAGATTTGTTCACTTTGCAACACAATCCCAAAGCATGATTGATCCACCACCATGCTTAATGGTTGGTGAGATATTCTTCTCCACTAATACCTTTGATCATTGCGGCCAAAGAGTTCCATTTTCACCTTGTGAAAATACAGACTTGCACAACCACAAAGAAAAATACTTGAATAGTGTATTTTATACACGTCTAGCCCATGTAACTCCAATAAAGTTGCCGTTTTAAGTAACCAGTGGTGAGTGCCGCTATTTCCAACCTTATCTCTTGTCCACAAAGAAAAATACACACATAGGAATATATACCCACCCCACACATGCTCATACACATAGGAAAATACAAGCAAAGGAATATACATGAGTTCATACACATGTAGGAAAATAGACAGAAGGATAGACACATAGAAAAATACACATATACACAGGAAAATATACATATACACAGGAAAATACAAACATACACAGGAAAACACACACATACACATATAATCATACACAAGAAAATACACATACACATATAATCATACACAGGAAAATACACACATTCACATATAATCATACACAAGAAAATACACACATGCACATATAATCATACACAGTTAAATTTCACACATCTATATATCTATATATATAATTGTCTAAGGGTTTTTCCGTCTGTCTGTCTGTCTGTCTGTCTGTCTGTCTGTCTGTCTGTCTGTCTGTCCTGGAAATCCCGCGTCTCTGATTGGTCGAGGCCGCCAGGCCTCGACCAATCAGCAACGGGCACAGTATCGACGTAGATGTCATAATGGTTGCCATGGCGACGATGATGTCATAAAGGTTGCCTCGACCAATCAGCGACGGGCACAGTCTGCCGCGAATTCTGGAATCATCATTGTCCATATACTACGGGGACATGCATATTCTAGAATACCCGATGCATTAGAATCGGGCCACAATCTAGTACACATATAATCATACACAAGAAAATACACACATGCACATATAATCATACACAGTTAAATTTCACACATATGCATATAATCAAACACAGTAAAATACAAACATACACATATAATGATACACAGGAAAATATACACATATGCATATAATCATACACAGGAAAATACACACATACACATATAATCATACACAAGAAAATACACACATGCACATATAATCATACACAAGAAAATACACACATGCACATATAATCATACACAGTTAAATTTCACACATATGCATATAATCAAACACAGTAAAATACAAACATACACATATAATGATACACAGGAAAATATACACATATGCATATAATCATACACAGGAAAATACACACATACACATATAATCATACACAAGAAAATACACACATGCACATATAATCATACACAAGAAAATACACACATGCACATATAATCATACACAAGAAAATACAAACATATACATATAATCATACACAGGAAAATACACACAAAAACAGGAAAATACACACATACACAAATAGTCATACACAAGAAAATACACACATACACATATAATCATATACAGGAAAATACACACATACACATATAATTACACACAGGAAGCACACATACAAGTATAATCATACACAGGAAAATACACACATACACATATAATTACACACAGGAAAATACACACATACACATATAATTATACACAAGAAAATGCACACATACACAAATAATTATACACAGGAAAATACACACATACACATATAATCATACACAGGAAAATGCACACATACACATATAATCATACACAGGAAAATACACACATACACATATAATCACACACAGGAAAATACACACATCTACTATATAATTGTCTAAGGGTCACTTCCGTCAGTCTGTCGGCAACTTCCGTAACGGTTATTCATTCGCTGATTGGTCTCGCCAGCTGCCTGTCATGGCTGCCGCGACCAATCAGCGACGGGCACAGTCCGATTACTCCCTCCCTACTCCCCTGCAGTCAGTGCCGGCCAGCCGCTCCATACTTCCCGCAGTCACAGCTCACACAGGGTTAATGCCAGCGGTAACGGACCGCGTTATGCCGCCAGTAACTCACTCCGTTACCGCCGCTATTAACCCTGTGTGACCAAGTTTCTACTATTGACGCTGCCTATGCAGCGTCAATAGTACAAGGATCTAATGTTAAAAATAATTTTAAAAAATAAAAAATCATTATATACTCACTTTCAGCTGCCTTTCCCGCTCCTCGCCACCCTCCGGTAACCGCTCTGTGCAAGTGGCAGGTTCCGGTACCAATTATCATATGGCAGAAGGACCTGCTATGACGTCATGATCATGTGACCGCGATGTCATCACGGGCCCTGCGCACTTGCGCAAGCAGGAACTGTCATGACGTCACGGTCATGTGACCGCGACGTCATCACAGACCCTGCGCGCCTGCGCGAGCAGGACCTGTCATGATGTCACGGTCATGTGACTGCGACGTCATCACACCCTGGGACCGGAAGCTGCAGCCTGTACCGCGCACAGGCGACAGAACTACAAGTATGGTGAATATGTTAGAACTACAAGGGGCCCTCGGATCGGAAGGTGAGTATGTTTATTTTTTATTTTTTAACCTGTGACATACGTGGCTGGGCAATCTACTACGTAGCTAGGCAATATACTATGTGGCTGGCCAATATACTACGTCGCTGTGCAATATACTATGTGGCTGGGCAATATAGTACGTGGCTGGGCAATATACTACGTGGCTCTGTGCTGTATACTACATCGCTGTGCAATATACTACGTCACTGGGCAATATACTACGTCACTGGGCAATATACTACGTGGCTCTGTGCCGTATACTATGTCACTGGGCAATATACTACGTCACTGGGCAATATACTACATAGCTGGGCAATATACTACGTGGATGGGCTATATACTACATGGCTGGACAATATACTACGTCACTGGGCAATATACTACGTAACTGGGCAATATACTATGTGGCTGGGCAATATACTATGTCGCTGGGCAATATACTACGTGGCTGACCAATATACTACATGGGCTGGGCAATATACTACGTGGACATGCATATTCTAAAATACCCGATGAGTTAGAATCGGGCCACCATCTAGTACACATATAATTATAGACAGGAAAATACACACATGCACATATAATCACACACAGGAAAATACACACATACACATATAATCACACACAGGAAAATACACACATACACATATAATTATACACAGGAAAATACACACATACACATATAATCACACACAGGAAAATACACACATACACATATAATTATACACAGGAAAATACACACATACACATATAATCACACACAGGAAAATACACACATACACATATAATTATACACAGGAAAATGCACACATACACATATAATTATACACAGGAAAATACACACATACACATATAATCACACACAGGAAAATACACACATACACATATAATTATACACAGGAAAATACACACATACACATATAATCACACACAGGAAAATGCACACATACACATATAATCATACACAGGAAAATACAAACATACATATATAATTATACACAGTAAAATACACACTCATGCTCATATTCATATAGGAATATACACGTGCTCTTACATACATATAGAAAAATACATACACTTTGGAAAAGGCACACAGGCAAATACACAGACACATGTTCATACACCTAGGAAAATACACGTGTTCATACACACATAGAAAAATGCACAGAAAAATACACACATAAGAAAATATACACACTGTAACCTGCCATGTTTAGTTATCGTTTGTTATATTCCCCTTCCTACTTATCTCAGCACAGTAAAAGCTAAGATGGGCAATGCAGCAGATATCTTTAGCTGCAGAGTTACCCTAAGTACTATGGACAGTGGACACAACACAGGACAGCTCTCCCTGGCAGATCGGACACTAGAGACAGCTCAGCACACAGAGGAGGATGCCTGCCTGCCATATAAGTAACGAACCATCCTCTCTTTTTTTAAAAAGTTGTGTCGAGTAGCAGAGCACGTTGCTACGACCGGACATGAGTCCAGCCACATGTAGCTGAATGCTGTGCGAGCCCCCCGCCCTCGATGATGCTAAACCACCAGGTGCTAGAAAAGCTAAAGGGGCCATTAGTCAGAAAAATGGGCTGGTGGCCCCTCAAGCAGTGCCACACTTACAAAGTCATATCTTTAATATCAAGTTGGTCTATCTTGTACCACTCATCTCAGGACATGCTAAGCCAAGAAGAAAAATATAGAGGGAAACTTCTGCATAGTCACTGTCCCCGGTGACAATATAGCTACATCTCACAATAATTTAAAGTAATCTGTCCTCAGAAAATGACCTATTGTTTAAATTGGGTTTTTGTGTTACATGAATTTTTGTGCATTTTTTTATATTAGAATCTTTATTAAAAAATGATATTAGAAATATTGTCATTTTCACATTGGCCACCAAGTCTGTTTTAAACAAAAGCGTCAGAGGACACAAGGACAGGTCAAACCTCTATGCACAGCATCCACTAATCACAATAGGTGATGGCACAGCTGTTTAGATACTTCAGTGCAAAATATAGGGTCAGATCATTCTGGCTGTGTACATGTGTTATTTCCTGAAACAAAAGGAAATGAAATCTAAGAAAGCCCTGGTGGCCAGTGTCAAAATTTGTATGATTTATTTTTCTAATTTTAATAAAAATTGTGGTATAGAAAAAATAAAATATTGACAATATTTAAAAAACACATCTAACACAAAATCCTGGTTTAAGTATCACCACCAATTATGTTTCATGAAGATTTTTCAGAATTAGACACTTTTTCGATGAAGCACAGTTTTAAGTCACGTTACTCTATCAATTCTCAAAACCGTCAGAGTACTCTGATCTACGGCATCATATCCCTGTCAGAAAACTACTAAACACTTTTTTTTATGCTAGGGCATCCAGTACAACATCTTTGTCCAGGTGATTTAAAGGAATAGTAAGAAGAGACTACGGGGACAAACAGTTTTAATTGTTTTGCCATTATTTTAATCTTTAGTGCAACATTCACAGGTTCTTAATTTTATCACTTGCTGTTCAATAGCCACATGGAGGCAATAAACCATAGGAGTAAGTATTGCTTTGTAACTAACAGGTTTATAGGAGGCAGATTCCAGCAGACTCTTTATATTCTTCTATTTAGTGAGGAAAAACAGATAGATAGATAGATAGATAGATAGATAGATAGATGATAGATAGATAATAGATGATAGATAGATAATAGGTAGATAATAGATGATAGATAGATAGATAAATAGATGATAGATAGATAAATAGATAGATAATAGATAGATAGATAGATAATAGATGATAGATAGATGATAGATAGATAGATAGATGATAGATAGATAGACAATAGATAGATTATAGATGGATAGATAGATGATAGATAGATAATAGATGATAGATAGACAGATAATAGATAGATAATAGATAGATAGATGATAGATAGATAATAGATAGATAGATAATAGATAGAAGATAGATAGATAATAGATTATAAATAGATAGATAATAGATAGATAGATAGATAGATAGATAGATAGATAATAGATAGATAGATAATAGAAAGATAGATTATAGATGGATACATAATAGATAGATAGATAGATAGATAGATAGATAGATAGATAGATAGATAGATAGATAGATTAGATAGATAGATGATAGATAGATAGATAGTTAATGGATAGATAGATAGATAGATAGATAGACAGATAATAGATAGATAGATAGATAGATAGATAGATAGATAGATAGATAGATAGATAGTATACTCAAAAAAATGCAGGCAGTGCCATATTGAGCCAAATGTATAAGTTGATTAAAATCCAATTTTGTCATCTGACTTTGGAATGTTGCCCCATTTTTTGGATATTTTGAATGCAAGAGATTTTAGTGATAACCTTGGAAGCTTTGCACACTTGCTTGAAAGGAAAAGTGCTGCTTTTATTGTTATGTTTCTAGATAGGATTGTATCCGAAATGTCACCATGCCATTGGGCAATAAACACCACTTTTTTTTCTGGAAGTCTGCTGTGCTGTTTCCCCCTTTTTTCTGCTATATTTCTAGATAGATAGATACAGTGGCATGTAAAAGTTTGGGCACGGCTGGTCAAATTTACTGTTATTGTGAATAGTTAAGCAAGTTGAAGATGAAATGATCTCTAAAAGGGCTAAAGTTAAAGTTGACACGTTCCCTTTGTATTTAGGAAATATATATATACACTGTCATTTTTTGCATTTTAAAAATTAAAAAAGTAATAGGCAGGAATGTGGAGCACAGGAAAGCAAAGACAGAAGCGTGGTTAGGCGGTCCAAGGTCGGATCAGGCAGCACAGATTGAAGGTACTGTACATAGCTGTGGTCAGAAGTGGAAAGACCAGACAGAATGGGAAGACAAGCTGGGATGGTAACAGGATAAATGGATCAAAACTGCACCTTGCCAGAGCCCAAGTTACTACCTGCAACAGAAGCTAAGCTCAGGCAAGGCGTGGAGGGAGGAGCTGTCTAATATACCACCTGCTGGCAAGGGATAGGACAGGGAAGCTAATCACTGCAGGAACCAGGGGCTACAAGTTCCTGGAAGGACCGGCCGCACCTCTCTATCGTCAGGTGGAGGCTCTCCTGCAGCAGCATATATAGCAGAGCTGGAGCACTAAGTAGCTCAGACACTGGGAGGAGTAAAGCGGTGCATGTGGTGAATAGGGCAGTGCTTACCACTTGCACGAGACACCGGCGTGACAAACATTAGTTATATTCCAGAAGAGGGGTTAACTCTTAACATCCCAGCCAACTCTGTACTGTGTATTCATTTCTGACCTCCATCCTCTTACTCTCATCTCCTGAAGAGATGCAGTTATAATTCACCAGCTGAGCAACTTTTGCTGAGCTTTATAGTTCTACTAATATTACAGCTCTGTTCACCAGAACTGTGATTAAAGTAAAAGAACCCACCCTGCAAGAAACCAAGAAGTAAAGAAACTGTAAGTAGATTGCATTGCTCTGAACTCTTCAGGAGAAAACTTGAGAATACCCTTTTAATTGAGAACTATGTCATACTTCATTACTCCTGTGGTGGCGCTGCAGGGAAATTAAACACTTATTGACAGCTGATTGCTGGGGACTACAACATGCCGACACCTCATGATCATCTTTAGATGCGAAAACCCTTGTAATAAAAAGAGTTATCAAAACTGGACAATTCCTTTAAATTTCATTGAACTAGACATGTTCAGAAAAACAGTAAAAACAGCTACACAGTTCTCATATGACAAGCAGTGTCTGTCCCGTCAGTATGGAGGCTCTTTATATCCCGAGTAAGCAGAGGACGACCACTACTAGCGATTAGATAAATCATTTCTCTCCAGTAAATGGACTGGTGCTGATCCGCTGAATATTCTGCCTTTTATCAAGAATACAAATAATGAAGATTCCATGCACTAAGGACAATGAAATGAGCCGCTGCACTATTGATGGGTGTTTGCGCTTCGCCGTGAGTTATGTCATAGAGGCTACAGTCTATTAGGGATGCAGCACTTTGGAAGGAACAGACTAATATTACGCTCCGAATTATTTATATCTCTCTTCCTACGTATAAAGACCAAAGCCAAAAGCAGAAACTTATTGTAAATTCTAAACACGATGTAGCCGATGGAAGGCGTTGTTTAAAATCCTTATATCTTATTGTTAAAATGGCACAGCCTTCAATTTCAATTACAGAATATCCACAGGGTGTGTCTGACATTATTACTATAAAGATCTCGAACCCCAAAATGTTTTGAATAATGGGGGTCTTCTGTCTCTCTAGGTCAGGTCTTGGCAAAGTGTAGACCAAGACAGATGAAATCAGTGACCCATAGGTCGCACCGTAAGGTTGCACCATGCGGTTGTCCTCTCCCGCTCAGCGTCCTGATTTCACCACCACCTGTATCCTCAGGAGGCAGACAACAATGAATATAATGGTGGAGGAGGGAGCCACCAGCTTCTTCTTCCACCATTCAGCCTGTAGGACTCATGGAGCAAATGGGATGATGTTATAACATCACATCTACTGTGCGGAGCTACGGTGCCCATAACAAAGACCGGAGCAAAGTGCTGGGTGAAAAGGAGTGAGGTCATTATTATTTTTTGTTTTTGTTTGTCACTTGATAAGAGAATTTGTGAGAGCATCATACCATTTTGGAGTCTGTGGTGGCCATGACATTATGTGGGGGTTTTGGTGGATGATCCTGTATATAACAGGGCTGTGAGGACTATCATACCATGTGTGGGGGGGATGTGGTGGCCATCATACTATGTGGGGGACTGTAAAGAATTATCCAGTATATAAGAGGCCAGTGAGGACAATCATACCATGTGTTGGCCATCATACAGTCTGGGGGAGAGTGTATGTGTGTGTATGTGAAGGGGCTGGGGGGGGACATATTGTGTATAGGGATGTCTGTGAGGACTATCATACTATGTGTGGGGAGCTGTTATGACCATCATACCATGTGTGGAGAGCTGTAAGGAACATCATGCTGTGTGGAGAGCTGTGGGATCATCATACATTGTTGGGGTGCTGTGGGGGGTATTCTACTTTGTTTTAGGCTCTGTGGGTGTACCATGCTATATGTGTGGGACATCATACTGATTGGGGGACTGTGTAGACACACAAAGTTACAGAGAGGGGTCACAGAGTGCTGAGGAGAAAGAGCATAAAAGTCACCAACACTTTGCAAAGGGACCAGCTCCTTGTTAATGTCTATGGATGTAGACTTGGAGGTCAGAAAACACGTTGGAACGTTTAGGACTCCGAATACTTTTATTTATAGAGTGCACCTGACTCTGCTACATCTGGTTGTCCACACAGGACAGAAGATGTTCACTGAAAGCTTTCTATTCCATTTGATTTGGTTTTGTCACAGGGTTCATGGTATTGGAAGTGACAGCGGGAACAGGATTTGTCTTTAGAAAACTATGTCAGGTCAACTACTTTTATGCAAGGGAAACACTAAATTAAGATTTACCTGTAATATTTCTGTGTGAGTCAGAGAAGGATTTCTTTTCTCAAGCACTAGGATGCTCAGCTGTAGCAAAACTCATTTTCTATAATTGTAATATAAAGAGTCCTCAGCGGAATACTGATCCTGTGTAAAGGAACGCTATGCCTAAAAATACTCCAAAATCCCAAGGATCTATTCTCTATCCATATCCAGGCAGAACAGTCATGTTCCCCTCAGCCTTACAAATGTCAGATCAGATCTGTTTTTACAGTAAGGTAACTGGACACAACAGGAGCCCTGTCCTCCTCCACCGCTCCTTCTGCAATGGGAGACCATATAAGCTGCAATCCTCCACAATATATTACAAACCTGTCTCTTAACACAGTGTATCATTTAATTTTTAACATCTCTGTTATCTTTAGGGAATGAGTTTATTTTTTTGGAATTGCCCTTTTAGATCTTCATAGACATTGGACAGTTGTTGGCTGTTGACTCGCCCATGAGCAGGAACGCTATCAGAAAGACTCCCGGAGAACAAAAGAATCAAGCATTGGAAATCCAATAGACTGGAACCATCTATCCCGCCCTCACAAACCCTCCAAACATCATCTGTCTGGGAATGTTGGCGGGCATAAATATTAAACTCTCTGATATCAGCTGTTTTGGCTGACTTTATTCTAATGCGTATGGGAGCATCCTTTATCTCTATGATTAGTTTTGATGGTAGAGAGATTTTTGGCAAATCTACTGATAAAATTCAGGCTACTCATAGCCACCACTAGAGGGAGCACACTGTCCTATATTCTTTAATGTAAGCTCCCCCTAGTGGTCATTTTACATTTTGGGACTGTATAAAATTAGAGTTCTGATTACTTATATATTAAGAAATTAATTAGCACAGAATGATGAATCCAAGTGGGTGGATTTTAGATGTAGACATTCCCTTTAAGCTTATATTATACGCTGAAAATAGTGCATTTTATTTAACAAGATATATAAGTGATGCTCCCCTTTAAGAGCCATTGGGGCTATTCTCCAGCGTAAAAATGACACGTTTCGATTCCAATTAAAAGATTTAGTCTGGTTGTAAGGGGTGATACAAGCAAACTTTTCCCCTCTTTGTGCATGAAAAATGGTTCATTGCTAAGTGAGAACTTAAAGAGAAATGTAGTCTTTAGGAAACATTGGGGGATCAAAAGTGAGTACCGCAAAGTTATTAAGATACCACCACAGTTTAGCAGCAAACAGGAACCATGTGGCTCGTCAATGTCTGTGGCACTACAGGTCCTAGTGTGTGAGAGAATGAAATTCCACAACAGCCATTGCAGTACAGTGCTCTGAGCGACCCTGGAATTAAATCATCCTCAGCCTCTTTATAATGTGCAGAGGATTTTTATTGGTGATGAAGCTATTACACACATGAGCGCTACTGAGATGAGACAGCCGCACAATCCCAGGATTTCTGCTTTTGTTTTGCTGCTTTAGCCGCTACAGCTGATTGTATGGAGCAATATAACAAAGAAATGTCATCCTGCAAAAAGAATTACACATTCATATCCCACCAGCAGATTAGAAAAGATTTCCACAATCCATAAAATAGCAGACGGATGGGTAGATAGATAGATAGATAGATAATAGACAGATAGATAATAGATAGATAATAGATAGATAATAGATATGTACTGTAGATAGCCTCCTGCAGCAAAACAACCCCACAACATGATGCTGCCACCCCCATGTTTCACAGTTGGGATGGTGTTCTTAGGCTTTCAAACTTCTCCATTTTCCCTCCAAACGTAACAATGGTCATTATGCCCAGAAAGATCAATTTTAGTTTCACCAGACCACAGGACTTGTCTCCAAAAATGAAGGTCTTTATTCCTGTGTGCATTTGCAAACATTATTCTGGCTTTGTTATGTTTCTTTTGGAGTAATGGCTTCTTCCTGGCAGAGTGGCCTTTCAGCCCATGTTGATACAGTACTCATTTCACTGTGAATTTTGACAATCTTACCAGCTTCCGCCATCATCTTCACAAGGTCGTTTGCTTTTGTCCTCGGGTTGATGTGCACATGTCCGACCAAAGCACATTCATCTCTGGGACACAGAACCCGTCTCCACTCTGAGCGGTATGATGGCAGGACATTCCCATCTTGTTTGTACTTGCCTATAATTTTTTGTACATTGTTTGTAATGAGGCACCTTCAGGTATCTTGAAATTATAACCAAGGATGAGAATAGAAAGATAATAGATATAGATAAATAGATAGAGAGACAGATAGATAATAGATAGATAGATAGATAGATATGAGATAGATAGATAGATAATAGATATATGATAGATAGATAATAGATAGATAGATAGATAGATAGATGATAGATAGATAGATAGATGATAGATAGATAGATAGATAGATAGATAGATAGATAGATAGATAGATAATAGATAGATAGATGCTAAACATGTGAATAACAGGCTAGGGTGTATTCAATATTATCAGTTTCTATTTTCCCCCTCTGTTTTATCTGCTTTATCTATTCATTATTCACTATGAAGTATTCTGTGCCACTCACCCGCTCTTGGTTGTTGGGCCCCCAATAGGATTGCCTTACCCTTACGTGCTTTAATCTCTTCCGTGCACAGTGAGGCGGTATCACAGTATGTTGGGTAATTAATGTGGAGGCAAGCTCCGGAACGCTGACACTAATTCATTACGTCTTGCATTCGCTTGTGTACATGTTTACATACATGAGTGTGGACAGACAGGCCCCCGATGTTGTGACTAGGGGGGGATAATGCGTTGACTAATCTGATATTAAACAAGGCTCTCTGATACAATGTAATGATGTTGGAGCGGATCATAAAGGGTGTACTCTCCATAGAAATGTCCAGACAGTACATTTTTCTAATTCGAACAAAATTTCCTTCCAACAAAGTATTCTCTCTAGATACTGTCTAGTGATTCTTTCTCCAGGAGAAATGATGAAGCAGGGAAGGTTTCATCCTGTCAGATCCTATTATTGTCCTACATGGAATCAGAAGCCCAAGTGCAAAAGCTGTTACTGACCCCCCCAAATATAGCACAAGATATACAGTGGAGTACTGATCTCTGTATATGAGGCAGGGGGACAATTTGGGACTGTGTAGCCCCTATGGTTGTACCCCTCGTCTAATCACGCTGTGAGCACCAATGTTTGCATGATCTGTGCTTGGGCAAAGCTATAAAGCCAATAACTTGACCTGTGATATTGAAGAGGATGGAAGCCATCAAACATATCAATAGCACATGGTAGGTGAGGGATTCTTCTTATACATTTTGTATTGGGAATCAGGGACTTTAAACAGTTCTTCCTAAAACAACATCTTATCCCCATCCTTTATATAACTCAATCATGGCTGGAGGTCCGATGCTTTAGAACGTTTCATAGTGGGATTCCGGAACCCCAAAAATGAAACTCTACAAAGCCTTGTCTTGATTGGAGCAGAAGTGCACATGTTCGACCTCTGTTCCATTCATTGTCTATAGGTCTGCTGGAAATAGCAGAGCACTGTACTAATTTTTCCCACAGACAAAGAATGGAGTGGAGGTTGAGCATGAGTTTCATTCAATGTGGGCCTCTGCAGAGTCCATTTTGGGGGTTCCAGAGTCCCTTTCTATGGTCACTGACGGGGTCACAGTAGTCAGACCCTCAGCGATTAGCAAATTATCCCCTTCTTCTATTACATAAGTTATCAGTATTTTAATATAGATATTTTTAAACAATTACATATTCCTTGATCCACTTGCTCCAAGATCATTTGCGATGGCGACTGTACACCTAAAGTAAAATGATGCATAGCACTTGGACGGGATGCAATGGTCGGCATGAACAAGGTCTAGAAGAGCATAGACATCACCCTCGCTGCTAAATCCAGATGGGTCAACCCAATTGTCTTCCCAATTGCAACATATGCATGTGAGACCTGGACACTCAAGATGGCTGATAAAAAGAAAATTGACACATTATACTTTGGTGCTTGAGGAGACGTCTACGTATTCCATGGACAGTGACTGAAGACCAAGCGAAGGACGAAGCCACAAGTAGGAAGAGAGTCAGTGGAGTACGAGGAAGGGAGCTGCAGCACCAGGACAAGTGAGGGGTGATAATATTTTTTAACTCCTTCCTAGCTCTAAAAAGAATTAAGCAAAATGGTGGCAGGAGTCTGTTTTGCTTGATTCGAGACCTGGCGAATCAGAATTTCTTCTGAAACTTGATTTGATGCGAATCGATTTGTTCATCTCTAGTTGTGTGCTGCCCTCAGCCATCAGCTCTTTAAACCCAACTTTTCCATAGTTTGTACGATACATCAGCATTTGTTATCGCTACTAAATATCCTTGTTCTGAAATAAGTAATACATTTTAGCGACAAAAATACTTTTTAAGTGATTTACAAATACGTTTTTCCAGATGCGCTAGTCTACAGTACATGTGTGTGCCCTTCTGTATTTTTCTGGTGTCACATGGCCATTCGAGTGTAATTCACCATTTTCGCTGACACACTAATTTCAAGAATATTTTAGTTAAGTCTATATAGTGAGGAGATACAAACGTGAACCATGCCTTGTCTGCCTATCAGAAGGTGGCTTTTCTTAATACTCGTTCATGCTTATAGCACTTGCTTTCAGTTGCGTCTTCTGTTACTTTGTGACATGGGGTCGGCGGGGAGATGGATACTTACAAACATGTTATTGATTTCTGTAAAGGAAAGGAGCACAGTGTTGCTAAAAGAGACAGATGAAGGGAAAGTGGAGCATGTTTTTCTTCTCCTTCATCCTGCTCTGACATCTGACTCTGTTAGGATCAGTGTGTGCGTAGACATTCCATTACTTCATAGAAATCAATTATCTCTTTGTAAGAATGTTTCTACTGTCCATCTCTCGTCAAAAGCAGAATGGTAATTTGAAAAAAATGGATGACATAAAAGAAAACTAAGGCCAAACACATCATATATTCTATGCACCTTGTTGTGCGCTAAGCTGGTGAGGTCAATTCCCTAAGTATTAAGTCTTGATGAGCAGAATGGAAAGGAGAGGGATGGTGCAACAGAGCGGGTCTTGATCCACGACACATGAGTTAACAAGGACTAAGACAGAAATGTATGTAAGTATAGATGAAGCAGAGCAAGGTATGTGGACACAAATGGATACAGTAGCTGTGAAGGAAACTGGTATCTTCCGGTAAGGTAGCAGTTAATCACAGGAATAGAGCCTGATGTCTTCAGCATAGCAATGAATAAACATGTGAGTAACTGAGAAGTAAATGCAATCTGAAATTTTTCATCAGGGCTATGGTTAACAGCAGTGATGTAAAAGAGAAGTGAACACAGTCTGGTATCTTTCGGCATGGCTATGGTTAATAGCAGCAATGTAACAGAAAACTAAATGCAGTCTGGTATCTCCCAGCAAGGCTATGGTTAATAGCAATGATGTAAAAGAGAAGTGAACACAGTCTGGTATTTTCCAGCAAGACTATGGTTAATAGCTGCAAGGTTCCAGGGAAGTGAATGCAAACAAGATTGAAGAGACGTGATACTTTGATTGCAAAGGTGAAAACAGCTGCAAGGAGTTGGCAATTTGTGTGCTGAGAGGTTAGTGTGGACAACAACTGGTAAGTTGGCCACAGCTTGGAAATAATGCTGGTTATTTCATGGAAGTCTCTACACAAAGCTAAAGCTGAGTCAAGGGAAGTAGACAAATTGTCTTGAGAAACTTGAGGCAATTGTGGACAATACTAGTTAATATCAACGCACCTGACCTCTTCCAGAGCCGGTCTAACAAGGCCTAGAGGGATGATGTCAGAGGAGTTTTCCAGGTGAGCTGAGAAACCCAGAGATGGACTACTGCAAAGGGAGGTGGTGGCTATAGGACAAGTGAGCAAGGTCCAGTGCTTGTGCCGGGATAGGTAACAACTTAGTATTTTGCATGCAATCGTTTTGCTTCCATGTAAATAGGTTACTTATTAAGAATTGCAGGTATCACCATCATCAGAGATCATCCAGGAATGTATACAGAAATTATAGGAACCCATAAAAACATTTAGAATGGGCCCGTGATTTATATCTGTTATTGTGGCTTAGTTGGCTTAGGCATTGCTTGCATCAGTTTTATAATATCAATGAAAAGTGTTAACATTCCGTGCACATGTCATAAAAAATGAGTTAACTTTTTTTAATTGTGACATTTAGTCCAAATATTATATATTTTTAACATCAGTCTTGTAAGAACATAACATAAATGGTAAAACTCTGACTGCTTCTAGCCACCATTAAGGGCAGTAGTATGCATATGTATGTATACAGCTATTATAAGCTAAAATAAAGTCTGTATATACTAAAATCAACCTATTGATAAACTTTAAAATTGTTAGCAGGAAAAGCAGTTCAGTGCCGGATCCTTCTTCCACGATTGACCAAAAAGCAGTTGCTTGGCCTGCCTCAATGGTAGGTATGTCATTGAAATGGGCAGGGTTGACTATCAAGTTGATTTACACTGTAAAACGCATAAGAACCATATTTTTGGAGGGAGTTTGACTAATCCAACGATCAACTTAGCTTTGACTTTTGGTAAACAAGTCTAAAGAAAATGGCTGTCCATGTGATATAAGAAGACAGCCACGCTATGGCTGTGGACACTGCTACTTAGTGGCTCTCTAGTAATGTGACCCATAGAAGGGTCTTGAGCAGTGAATACCCTCTTTTACTTTTACATCACCCAATAGGACATTAGGACTATCATCTACAAAATTGGACACATATGCGAGCACTGGAATTGTTGCCATGAATGCGGTCAACAAGTGCCCAATTACGAGACCTAGATAGTTCAGATATACTTATGTACTTAATTAAGTACTTTATTTAAGAGTAAAAAGGTGAAATTAAATAAATGGGTCTACAGCTCTGGTGCCTTGGTGCGTTGTCAAACCTGTATACCAATGGTCATTTGGACCATTATTCTTGAACTTACATTGGATTCCTTAAAACTAATTGCTGTCATCATATTATTGGTTTTCTTATATCAGCCCCTTGGAGCCATGTTCTTAAATAACCCTTAGTGTCGCCACTGAAATCATGATATATGTTTCCTACTGACTAATAAAAAGCTGACCATGAGCCGCAATAAACAGCACGCATGATGCAAAGTCCATTCGATGCCACTTTCATGTCAAGTAAGCTCACAGCCAGTTCTTTCATTTTACCTGGGGCTCCATTCTTTACAGCAAATTGGACCTTTCGCTCTGAAAGAAATAATTACTCTCCGAGGAAAAGGGAGCTGGCCATGAATGCTGATATGACACACAATGTCACCTTGCCAGTCAATGCAGGACTTTGTCGTTGGTCTCTGTCCAAATTCCGATTTCTTCCTCATAATGGAGGTCACCTCTCTATAGAATTTGTTGACTATCTTCAAAATGACAAGGAAGAAAACTCTTGTCAGCACTTATTCTTTCTAGTGAAAAGGCGGTAAAAAAATATATAGAAAAAAATAGTGCATCGAAAAATATTTCTATAGATGGTTTGGATAGTGTTGGTTCAGTAAATGTCCACTTTAAGGGCCAGTGGTCATTAATTGCAGGGCTACTTACTATCTCCAATATCATATTACTGACATTATCCCCTTCGTATCCAACTTATAGTCAATTGGTTCCATTTTTGAAATACCCTTAAATATTTTACCTATAATCTGGGCATGTAAGGAATGGCTGTTTTGGGATGGCTATTTAGAAAGTACCATTAAGCCTTTCATGCCATATTTTAAGAAAGTAAAAAATTGACTCTCACTAGGAAGTATGTCAGAATCTGTAACAAGTCTTTCTATGAAACTTAGGAAAATAGTCTTCTAAAGGAAACGACATTAACCTGCAGACAGCTGATTAACGGGCTATTAAAAGATCAGACTTTGACTTATAGGGTATCAGCTCCTACAGGTGACTCTCAAGAGCTAGCTTTCTTCATCTTGGACAAGAGCTAATTTGCATACATTTTTCCCAGCATTTTTCTGCCAGTAAGAAGAAGAAAGGTTCGCTAAGCTACGACTTGGTTATTTTGGACACATCATAAGAAGAGAGAAATCACTGGAGAAGGACATCATGGTCAGAAGACTAGATGGAACAAGGCGAAGAGGAAGACCAGCAACTCGATGGCTTGATACTATCAAGATAATGGCGGAGAGGACATTGGTTGACCTATCTAGGCTTGCAGAAGACTGATCTTCCTTCAGATCATTTGTCCATCAAGTCACCATGGCTTGAGGTTGAACTGAAGGCCATTAAATAAAATAAAAAGTCTCCCTTGGCCAGCTTTAAAGTCTCCACAAGGTTAGACAGTGCCTGCTGAACTGTGTGAGATTTCTTACTCAATTCAATAAATGTATTTAATACATACAGTAGTTCTATAAAATATCTATAAATCCTTATCCTGTTATTCTTACGAACACACATTACCTATGGAATAAATAACTTAAAGTACACCACATATTGAATATTGAAGAACAGACTTCTAAGAGCTATTTTTGAGATAAAACCAACATCTTCATAGTGAAGCTCGAAATCAATTAGACACAACGAAGGATAAAATAAAAATGAGAAGACCTTTACATACAAGTTTCCTATTTAAGGAGCACTGGCCTTTCTGTAAATAAATTTTAATATCTCTGTAGGGGCAATCAAACGAAGAATTTACTATCAAAGGGTGGACTTTAATCACTGAAAACCACAGCACAACTAAATGGCATATCGGACAACTGTCCTTTAAACATGACAGAGTGCCTACAGATTTCTTCCCTTCATCCTTCCACCCTGATAGATGGTCACCAGTTGCCCCCGCTTTGCATGTGTTACATTGTAGAAAGAGAGTTGTAAGTCACAGAAAGCGAGTGTTTTAATCCATTAAAATGGAATTTTTTACTTTGGGTACAATCCACAATGTTCTTCTCTTTTTTTTTTTTAATATCATATATTACCCAAGCCAGATAAGTAAAGGAAAGATGGTCATTTCTGAACTTGCCCAATATTTAAAGCTAAAATCTATCAACAGGTAATAACTTGAAGATTGGTGATGATCAGACGGCTAGGACCCTCAAGGACCATGAATCCTGGGATCTAAAATGCCACATGGTACTTGCCTATCTCCAGCAATCACATTGAGAATAAAGGAAGCGGCATTGTGCACTCGCTGCCAATTCTTCAACCCAACCATATGAAAGCCGCATTCTTAGAATTTGTGAAAAGTTTAGATCCAAATTTAAATGTTCGGAATAATCTTTTATGGTCGCCTAATTCCATAAATATAACGCTGCTGAACGGAAAACAATCAAATGTCTAATGCAAAAGTAAAACGTAGGAAGAGACGTTCATATGTTGTACAATTTACTGCTGATTCTCAGAACAAGGTTTACAGCCCTCTCTTGGATGTCTCCTGGAGTCTCAATTCTGCACTAGCAGCAGTCGCCGTGATCAATGGGGGAACCGACACATTACTCTCCAATCAAGATTACATCTGACAACCCCCTTTGTTTTGGATTCTCAATCCCTATATAACCTGAAAGATGACTTATTTTTAATTTAATTGAGACATCAATAGACATGACAGGCAAAACTTTGTATAAAACAGACATGTTTCCATTGTTCTAGATAATCAGTATTGCATGGTAGATATGTCATTTTCTGACACTGTTAATTTGTATTTATTCTCGTACCTCAGCATGCACTCAGCGTGTATCCCGTGCTTTGTACAATTCTTCTGAATGTGATGTGTCTGTTCAATCATCTTATTATATGAGTTTCTGTTCATTTTTCTCTTCTAAGAGATAAAGTTATCATGATATTGATATGGATATGAATAGTGATATAGATGTAAGCATGATACAGATATATGGGGAGAAGAATGGTCATAGGTATACATGGATAGATAGATAATAGATAGATAATAGATAGATAGACAAATATATAGATAATAGATAGATAGATCGATAAATAGACAAATATATAGATAATAGATAATAATAGATAGATATAAAGATAATAGATAGATCGATAATAGATATATAATAGATAGATAATAGATAGATGATAGACATATAGATAGATAATAGATAGATAATACTGTAGATAAATAGATAATAGATAGATAAATAATAGATAGATAATAGATATATACAGTAGATAGATAATACATAATAGAAAGATAGATAGATAATAGATAATAGATGGATAGATAACAGATAGATAGATAGATAGATAGATAGATAAAAGATAGATAGATAAATGATAGATACATAGATAATAGATAGATAGATGATAGATAGATAGATAGATAGATAGATAGATAGATAGATAGATAGATAGATAGATAATAGATAGATGAAAGATGATAGATAGATAATAGATAGATAGATAGATAGATAGATAGATAGATAGATAGATAGATAGATAGATAGATAATAGATAGATAATACTGTAGATAAATAGATAATAGATAGATAAATAAATAATAGATAGATAATAGATAGATACAGTAGATAGATAGATAATACATAATAGATAGATAGATAGATAGATAGATATCAGATAGATAGATAGATAAAAGATAGATAAATAGATAAAAGATAGATCGATAGATGATAGATAGATAGATAGATAGATAGATAGATAGATAGATAGATAGATAGATAGATAGATAGATAAGTGATAGTTTATCGATAGATAACACTGGTCAACAGCATTTTTGGTGCCAAAGATATTTCATCGAATTTAGGGTATTTTTGGGGTGCTGACTCTGAATATGTCATCAGTTTTGCCAGATTGGCTCAAGTTTTTGAGATTTTTGGTATCTTATTTATAGCACTTGTTGGTAAATGCGACGCATCATCTCATTAATTTCTTTGGATTAGTACTTGAACTGAGCAGTTCTCAATATAGTTTTGTGTTAATTAGTGTTCTAAAAGTTTGTTCATAGCTTGATTTTTGCACTAACTTTATGTTGTTGTCTGTTTTCCAGTGAAAAGCATGAACTCATCAAGAAGAAGTTGTCTTAACGATCCAGACTCATTCTGTTACATTTGTGGTGAATACACACTGCCAAAACATAGAAGAAACATAACAGACTTCGTAAAAAAAGTGTATTTTGCCTATTTTGGGGTTATGCTTGGGGACCAAGACAAGTTTTGGGCACCACACATAGTGTGCAAAGCATGTATCGAATTATTACGAAAATGGAGCAAAGGACAAAGAAAAAGCTTCAAATTTGGTGTTCCAATGGTGTGGAGAGAGCCAAAAAATCATCATGATGACTGTTATTTATGGTAAACACAGGTACAGGCACATCTTCACAATGAGGGACAGGCCTTCTTGCAGATTCCATGTTACTCCCATTTTCGTTTCTTATGCTTATTGAATCCTTGCACTGCACAGAAATAACAGTCATCATGATGATTTTTTGGCTCTCTCCACACCATTGGAACACCAAATTTGAAGCTTTTTCTTTGTCCTTTGCTCCATTTTCGTAATAATTCGATACATGCTTTGCACACTATGTGTGGTGCCCAAAACTTGTCTTGGTCCCCAAGCATAACCCCAAAATAGGCAAAATACACTTTTTTTACGAAGTCTGTTATGTTTCTTCTATGTTTTGGCAGTGTGTATTCACCACAAATGTAACAGAATGAGTCTGGATCGTTAAGACAACTTCTTCTTGATGAGTTCATGCTTTTCACTGGAAAACAGACAACAACATAAAGTTAGTGCAAAAATCAAGCTATGAACAAACTTTTAGAACACTAATTAACACAAAACTATATTGAGAACTGCTCAGTTCAAGTACTAATCCAAAGAAATTAATGAGATGATGCGTCGCATTTACCAACAAGTGCTATAAATAAGATACCAAAAATGTCAAAAACTTGAGCCAATCTGGCAAAACTGATAGCATATTCAGAATCAGCACCCCAAAAATACCCCAAATTCATTAAAATATTTTGGACACCAGAAAAAAAAATTTTTTTTGTTGACCTGTGTAATAGATAGATAGATACATAATAGATGATAGATAGATAGATAGATACAGTATATCGATAGATAATAGATGATAGATAGATAACAGATAGATATTTGATAAGTAAACAAATAGTTTATAGATTCACAGACTAATATATTGATTGAATAATTTGATAGACAGATAGATATGAGATATATTGATTGATAACTCAATTTTTTAATTAGCTGGATTCATAAAAAATGTAGCCATATAGCAAGATATGACATAGTTGGAAAGATTAAATAAATGACATAACTGTGAATGAATTCCTGGAGCCTTTGCTGCCATTTAATGATATTAGATAAATACAAACTTTACCTTGTGACAAATCATAACCTGTAGCATTCTCCAGATCTATACATCCATGTAATAAGACAGAAGGAGACACAGGTCCGATATCTGGACAGGAGAGGACTTTATAATCTGATATTTTTGATCTCATTATGAATATTGCCCCCTAATCTCCGGGTGAAGAGGGTGAGAGCCGCACGCACGCCCTTCCTGACAAAGTAGCCGATATTCACTTATAATAAAATTAGTTTGCTGGCTAGATAGCAGCTAATCCATCAAACTCTTCCCTTTTATAATTAACTCAGCTGATCAATTTTACATGATCTATGTTCCTTCAAAATGGCAAATCCAGGCTAAGGAAGTATGCCATCTGCTCCTACCTGAAAACAAAGTACAGAATTTTGATGTGGTGCTGAGACCGCTCTCATCATCTTAAAGTGTCCTCCTAACACAGGGGCAGATCCGCCATTCTGGGTGCACAGTGCCCACCTATCAGGAGAGTGTTTATCATTGACTGCATAGTCTTCCAGTGGGGTCTACAGATAGCAGAGGGACCTGTAATCATCAAAAACTTTTTTGGCTCAGCCACTTAGGAAGCTGGAGTTTTTAACCCCATCACCTCCAATTTTCCATTTTTTTATTTTGTTTTCATTTTTTCCTCCCCTTCTTCCAACAGGCATAACTTTTTTTATTCTACCACCCCATATCCATACGAGCGCTTGTTTTTTTTTTTTTAACAAAACCAGTTGTCTTTTCGAATGACATCGTTCCTTTTATCATGTGATGAACTGGAAGGAGGGAAAAAAAATTCCAAGTGAGTGAAATTGTAAAAAAAAAAAAGTGCAATTTCACAATTTTTAGGACTTTTTTATTTTCCATGTTCAGTATTCAGCAAAACTTATCTGACAATATTATTCTCCAGGTTAATACGATTATGCAAATACCAAATGTATAGTTTTTTTTTATTTCAGTTGTGAAAAAAAATTGGAAATTTGTAAAAAAAAAAAAAAACAAACTTTGCTTTTGTCACCATTTTCTGAGACCCGAAACATTTACATTTTCAAGTTAGAGGGCTGTATGAGGGCTTATTTTTTGCGTACTTAGCTAATGTTTTTAATTATATCATTTTGGGGTAGATAGGATGTTTTGATCACCTCTTATTGCATTTTATTACAATGTTGCGGTAGCAAAAAAAAAAGAAACACCCCCCAAATTTTTCTCATTATGCCATTTAGTGTTCCAATTAATTTACTTTACGTTTTGATAGAATGGACCTTTACAAATGCAGCGAAACCAAATATCTGTACTTTTTTTACTGTTTTATTTTTAGTGGGGCAAAAGGGGAGTGATTTGAACTTTTGTGAATTTACAAATTTTTTTATATTTAAAAAAAAATAAAAATGTATTTTTACTGTCTTCAATGGTCCCCTTAGGGGACTTGAAGCTATCATGATCCGATCGCTTGTGCTATACATAGCAGGGCTTCAGGTACTGCTATATATAGTGAAAATCATAATCTCCTATGAACGCCGGCCACAAGACGGCTTTCACAGAAGAATCTTCATGACAAGCACAAAGGTCTCAGCAGACCCTCATCAGGGGCGGAGACAAAACATATAAATGTACATCATATGTTGTGAAGGGGTTAAGAGGACAATTGACCCCTTTTCCTACATGATGATTGTGCAGTTGCCCTGTCGTCAGCAAGTAGAAAATCCACCATGCTAGATCTAAATCTATGATATATTAAGTGGTTACGACATGTACCTATTTTCATTTTTTTTCAAATAAAGAAATTGATTTTATGGAGTGTCAAATTTTCGTAAAACTGTACATGATAAACTGTGTATAAGCAAAATCCGGTCATCACGGGTGATTTGAATGAAATGGAAATCTATTTAATTATTTATTTGTTGTTATTTATTTTATTATATACCTAACTATTTTTTTTACAAGTGACACAAACTTACCTTCTTGGGTTTTTAGATAATAAAATGATTTGTCTTAAATTTTAATTAATATTTAATCATTATTTAATATTTTATTATTTAATATTAAATATTTAATATTTCATTTCAGATATCTAATCTGCTTTTTAATGGTTTCCAAATAGAGATATGAAATTTTAACAGAGATTACAATTTCCAGAGGAGATTACAAAGTTTAAAATATTTGTCAATCTTTAGTGCCATTTTTTTTTTTTATCTTAATTCATGTATTTAGGCTTAAAAATAACTTTTTCAGTTGAGTTTCATTAAAAATGTTGCAATGTTTAGCTCTTCCAGGTTCTTTCCTTCCCTGCACATTCTCTTTTATGTGGTCTGAGCTAATAGGAGCTCAGAAAAAGACAGATAAAAGAGGTATAATCTCTCCCATCAGACTTTCAGAGCTCACTGATAGATTCTTACTTAACTTATTCTGCAGCCAGTTAATGATAGTTCAGAACGGAGGCTATAAAAGGCATATTTTTTCTGAAACCTAAAAAAAGAATGATTTTTAGCCCCAATTACTTACATTTCATTATATATGGCCCCTTATAACTCTATAGGCGTCGGTGCCTAATACTGCAATTTCATCTGGGACGGTGGGACGGGCCTTTCTTGTCCTCACTTCTGCAGTTTTTGTCCTCTACGACAACATTTCTACATGAGTATTCTTTTCATCGGCATCATATTCTTTCTATTGAGATGCATTGTTCACTTTTATTTTTATAACTTGAATAGAATATCATTTCCAAGCACTAATGATAGGAATAGCATAAAGTAGACACAGATGTACTGTACCGCGCGCAGATTTCCCGCAGCCTCGACATTTCCTTTCACAGTTTTTGCCAATAAAATTAAATTGCCTTTAATGTTTCAGTCTTAGGTGTCTCCTATGAGTAGAATGTCGGCTACGGAATGGCTCCTTTTCTTATTGTAGTAACTCCGGCACAAGGAGGATACCCTACCAATCATGGAGGATTTTTTTGGGGGGAGTTTCTTGTTAATTCATCCTATTTGAGTTCCTATTGTCCAGTCCTTTACGTTTCCAGTTCTTCTAGCTTCTAATGAAAGCTGGGGCCATCACCGCCCTCCGAGCTAAAAGGGGTCCGTTCTTACGTCACATGCAGATGGTGGTCCACAAGGATCCTGATAGAGCTGACCAAAAAGTAGGTGACCGTGTTGGAGTCAGTTCTAGACTTTGGTTTTCCTTTGTAGTTCCCATAAATCTTACAATAGGGTGACATTGTGCTTTCATCTAATTTTCATTGATGCTTCTCTTTTTGTCCCCCCAAAACTCTAACTTAAAAAGGATTTTCTCATGATTAAAGGAGTTATCCCCTTTTAGTAAATTAATGTCACCAGCTGCAGTTTATTATAAAGAAACAACCTCCCACACTCCCCTTCCCCAGGTCCACCAGCGAGTCTCCACCACTGCTCCTGGTGTCTGGCATTGGTGTTGACAGCCTGGCAGCCAATCAGTGAGCTCAGTGGGCTGTCCTAGTGTAGAGGAACACCCCTTTCAGAGCTGCCGAGCTCACTGATTGGCTTCCACACTCTCTATGTGACGTCATCACTGCAGCCATGCCAGATACTGAGATCAGTGGCAGAGACATGCTGGAGGACCTAAAGAAGGTGAGTACAGTGCAATTTGTTTCTTTATGATAACCTACAGCTGGGGACATTGATTTACTGAAAGAGAACAACCACTTTAACCTTGAAGACCGCACTGCCTGTCCGCCTCCTGGATTCCTGGTGGCCTCGGTCGGTGTGCCCCTGAAGATTGACAGCTCAGACCGGCAGCATGGCAGCACTGCTGATACAAACTAAGCGCTGTCCCAGGCCGCTAACAGGCAGCATGCGAGAAGCACAAAGACAAGGAAGATGGCCGGATCCAGCAAGATCCAAAGGGGCATAATGCAAAGAGCCTGATGGCGGTACAAGCTCCTCGCCTAAGTACCCGGCCACTCCTAGGGTGCAGAGTGGCGAGTACACTATAATAATTTATCTCTCCATTTCTGAGAACAGATTGGATATTTAGTGAGAGATACAGTACAGTGCAAAGTTGCTTAATTTTACAAGAAAATAGTTATGGAACATAAGAACACCCCTTTAATTGGCTTCTGATTTAGAAGATGCGGAATACCTCTTAAATCATAACCCAGTTAACCATTATTGCCATTCTAAGGAGGACTATTCCTGTTTTTGCTACTTTCTGCCCTTTCAAAAGCCCAAAGTAAGAAATATTTCTCTAACATTCAAACTGATTGTAAAATGTATCCCTCAAATGGTCATATTAGATCCATACACAGAAACGTCTTAAAGTCAGATATCAATGACCTATGTTGGTTGTATCAGTATCACTTTATTTCAGTAGGTCTATCTAATAATATAATACTTCAGCAACACAATATATAAAATTATCAGCAGAAAATTATCACTTTAGGACTAGGTGTCTTGTGCCTCCTAGTCCACTCCCACCCCCAGGTGCCTTCTGTCAATACACAGCGTACAAAGAAAGCAGCCAATCAGTGGTGTGGGCAGGGTTATACATAGCTCAGCATTCAGAGAACTGCAGAGAAATCTGGGATTGTATCACAACTAGTGTTGAGCATTCCAATACCGCAAGTATCGGGTATCGGCCGATATTTGCTGTATCGGAATTCCGATACCGAGTTCCGATATTTTTGTGATATCGGAAATCGGAATCGGAAGTTCCCAGTGTATGGTTCCCAGGGTCTGGAGGAAAGGAGACTCTCCTTCAGGCCCTGGGATCCATATTCATGTAAAAAATAAAGAACTAAAATAAAAAATATGGATATACTCACCCCTCCGGCGGACCCTTGACCTTAACGATGTAACCGGCAGCCTCCGTTCCTAAGAATGCAGTGAGTTTAGGACCTGCGATGACGTAGGCGGCTTGTGATTGGTTGCGTGAGCGGTCACATGAGCGGTCACGCGACCAATCACAAGCCGTGACGTCATCAAAGGTCCTTCACTCCTCATTCTTAGGAACGGAGGCTGCCGGTAACATCGCTAAGGTCCAGGGGCCGCCGGAGGGGTGAGTATATCCATATTTTTTTTATTTTAATTCTTTATTTTTTACATGAATATGGATCCCAGGGCCTGAAGGAGAGTTTCCTCTCCTTCAGACCCTGGGAACCATCGAGGATACCTTCCGATACTTGTGTCCCATTGACTTGCATTGGTATCGGGTATCGGTATCGGCGATATCCGATATTTTTTGGATATCGGCTGATCCCATCCGATACCGATACCTTTGAGTATCGGAAGGTATCGCTCAACACTAATCACAACGGCTGCACCCAGTAAATTAAGGGATGCATCACTGGAATCAGGGTCTATGACCCTTCATAATAACACAGCAAAGAACTGATTCCTTTATAATTTTGGGAATAAATATGGCAATTGTCCAGTTTGGTCATTTCTGAAGCCATGCATTACACTACATCGGGTGGATGCCGAACTTTTGGGATGCTGTTTACATGGCTATTCATTATTATATTCATAATGTATAGCCACAAAAATCATAAAATAGATATATTTTTCCTACCGATGAGTGATAGCGGCATGACATTGCTGTAAGTACTAGTCCAGGTGACAGCGCTAAAGCTCCCATTTAACAATGCAGCGATAAAACCCCGTCCTTGTGTGCAAATCCAAGGCAATTGATGTGCTTATTCTTTCGAGTACTCAGCCATATGTAAGCCAAAGAGAGAGATGGTGTTGCATTTGTATGCTTAGAAGCCATTATCGACCCAAAGGGGCAGATCAATAGAAGTAAATAATATATGTTACTCATATATAAACTCAATCTCAATACAGAGAACATTGGCTTGACTCGTCGGGTGAGCGATCATGAATCTTTATGGGTCTTCAATGGTTTCAATTTATGGGGTAAAAAAAATAAAAAGCGCAAAACAATGGTACAAAAATGTAAAAAAAACCCTTTCTATTTTATACTGATGAGATTGTTATAAATTCTGACCATGGCTAAGTTTCTTTTTTGAGACTAATTAGGCATAAGGTGCATATAAATTACAACATTTCATAAGGATACATATAATACAATAACAAACTTACACCGAAAAACGAAACAAACCCACTGAGGATATAAGCCTTAATCTTGAAATAAGCCGGTAAATAATTGGCTACGTGAATGTATCAAATAAAAAAACAAATAGTATAAAGAGTATCAGAGTGGGGATGACTTTATTACTAATTATGAGAGGAGTGACATGCCCCAACTCCTCATAGAATAAATGAAGTCCATTTTTTAATATCTGCTTGCCTAGCTTCTAGATAATAGGCAAATTTGCTTCAAGGTCACATCTCATTTGTCAAGTCAGGGGTTTTACGATCACGTGTGGAAAGTCAACAATGAATACGTCTTACAGCTATGATAGACTGTGAGCGAACTGGTAATATCTAGAAATAAGCTCAAGTGGGGGAGGGAAATAGGAGTCCAGTAATGGTTACAATAGAAGGGTTTCGACAAATAACTCAACATTAGAGTTTGAGTAAATTTTTCAAAATTAGATTCAGATTATGATCGGCACCGAATATTGTTCCGAACATCATTGGAGTCAATGAACAAATATGTTCGGAATCGATCATCAAACATAAATTCGGCACAAATATGGTACAAATATGGCACATTCGGACACAACGATCGCTTTCCGACCAAATTCACTCATTTCTACTCACCATATCTAGCCATTTTTAGGTTTAAAGGAAAGTTAGGTTTTGACATTTTGGCTTTGAACTAAGTGGAAAAATTGTATAGATCCAACCAAATGTTAAAAATACAATAAACTAACTTCTGCTATATCTGTATGTAGAATTCAGCTTGTTAATTGTTTATAACCCTAAGTGCCGCCACATAAGAATTCCTGATTGAAATCACCAGCATTGCCACTGCTAAAACTGATATCCTTTGTGCTTTCACATTCATCACAATGAAATCGCTTTGAACACAGGGTGCCGAGTATGAAAGGAAAAAGAACAAAGGTTCCTGTCTCCTGCTCCCAGGCCATGTAATGGTGGCACAATCAGGAGTGCGATAGACAATATTCTAGAATACATGTTCAAGGACACATAGCTAGTAATCAATGTCCAATGACTAATGACTTGAGAAAATACAGCGCACGTATTTCAAATAATAGATTTTACTAAATAATATTTTCCACCTATCTTGCTTCAAGATTTTTCATTTACTTAGGCGCTTCATTCTTTGTGCTCATCTGTTCAGTGTCGTCCCTGATAACTATTACGCTCCATATTGTCTGCCAAAGGATGAACATTAACTTCTGCAATGCTGAGCCCCATTTACAAAAATATAACTATTGTAATATTGCTCCTATGTACAAGAATTTAGCTAGTTTGATACTGTCACTAAGTACAAGAATATATCTACTATAATACCGTACTTCCCCCTATGTACAAGAATATAATTACTATAATACTGCTCCTATGTACAAAAATATAACTACTATAATACTGCCCCTATGTACAAGAATATAACTACTAGAATACTGCTCCTATGTACAAGAATATAACTACTATAATACTGCTCCCTATGTACAAGAATATAACTACTATAATACTGCCTCTTTTGTGCAATAATATAACTACTATAATACTGCTCCCTATGTACAAGAATATAACTACTATAATACTGCCCCTATATACAAGAATATGACTACTATAATAATGCCCCTATGTACAAGAAAATAACTACTATAATACCTCCCCTATGTACAAGAATATAACTACTATAATCCTGCCCCTATGTACAAGAATATAACTACTAGAATACTGCCCCTATGTACAAGAATATAACTACTATAATACTGCGCCAATGTACAAGAATTTAACTACTATAATACTGCCCCTATGTACAAGAATATAACTACTATAATACTGCTCCTATGTACAAGAATATAACTACTATAATACTGCCCCTATATACAAGAATATGACTACTATAATACTGCCCCTATGTACAAGAAAATAACTACTATAATACCTCCCCTATGTACAAGAATATAACTACTATAATACTGCCCCTTTGTACAAGAATATAACTACTATAATACTGCCCCTATATACAAGAATATAACTATTAAAATGCTGCCTCTATGTGTAGGAATATAACTAATATAATACTGCTCCTATGTACTGGAATAAAGTACTATAATACTGCCTCTATGTGTAGGAATATAACTACTAAAATACTGCCCCTATGTGCAAGAATATGACTACTATAATACTGCCCCTATGTACAAGAAAATAACTATTATAGTATGTTTCCTATGTACAAGAATATAACTACTAAAATACTGCCTCTATGTGTAGGAATATAACTAATATAATACTGCTCCTATGTACAAGAATAAAGTACTATAATACTGCCTCCTATGTACAAGAATATAACTACTATAATACTGCCTCTATGTGTAGGAATATGACTACTATAACACTGCCCCTATGTACATAAATATAGGTATTATAATTCTGCTATTAACTGAAAGAATAAAAAGACTATAATACTATGTTCAAGAATATAACTGCTATAATACTGCCACATACAGTGGGAAAATAAGTATTTAATACATTGTTGATTTTGCAAGTTTTCCCAACTACAAATAATGGAGAGGTCTGTAACTTTTATCGTAGCTACTAGTGATGTGCAAGTGTGCTTGCTCGTTACTCGAGTTTTCCAAGTATGCTTGGGTGTTCTCTGAGTATTTTGGGCGTGCTCGTAGATTATTTTTGTGTCGCTGCAGCTGCATGATTTGCGGCTGTTAGACAACCTGGACACATGCAGGGGTTGCCTGTTTGTTAGGGAATCCCCACATGTATTCAGGCTGTCTAGCAGCTGCAAATCATGCAGCTGCGGTGACACAAGCATAATCTATGAGCACGCCCAAGATACTCGGAGAACACCCGAGCATGCTCGGAAAACTCGAGTAACGAGCATACTCGTTCATCACTAATATTTACATTTCAACTGTGAAATTGAAAAATCCACAAAATCACATTGTATGTTATTTACATAATTAACCCCTTTGCCCCCAAGGGTGATTTGAACGTTAATGACCGGGCCAATTTTTACAATTCTGACCACTGTCCCTTTATGAGGTTATAACTCTGGAACTCTTCAATGGATCCTGATGATTCTGACATTGTTTTCTCAAGACATATTGTACTTCATGATAGTGGTAAAATTTCTTTGATATTACCTGCATTTATTTGTGAAAACAATGGAAATTTGGCAAAAATTTTGAAAATTTCGCAATTTTACAACTTTGAATTTTTATGCCCTTAAATCACAGAGATATGTCACAGAAAATACTTAATAAGTAACATTTCCCACATGTGTACTTTACATCACCACAATTTTGGAGCCAAAATTTATTTTTGTTAGGGAGTTATAAGGGTTAAAAGTCGACCAGCAATTTCTCATTTTTACAACACCATTTTTTCTTTAGGGACCACATCACATTTGAAGTCACTTTGAGGGGTCTATATGATAGAAAATACCCAAGTGTGACACCATTCTAAAAACTGCCCCCCTCAAGGTGCTCAAAACCTGGGGGGGGCGTTCATACCGTTCCACATTTGGTAAAATTGATAAAGCAGTTTTATTCTTCGGGTCAGTACGATTACAGCGATACCTCATTTATCTCATTTTTTGGCGCTTTTATACGATAAAAACTATTTTATATAAAAAATAATTATTTTTGCATTGCTTTATTCTGAGGACTATAACTTTTTTATTTTTTCGCTGATGATGCTGTATGATGGCTCATTTTTTGGGGGGACAAGATGATGTTTTGAGCGGTACCATTTTTTTTACATCCTTCTTTTTGATCGCGTGTTATTCCACATTTTGTTCGGCGGTATGATAATAAAGCGTTGTTTTTTTGCCTCGTTTTTTTTACGGTGTTCACTGAAGGGGTTAACTAGTGGGACAGTTTTATAGGTTGTTACGGACGTGGCAATACTAAATATATGTACTTTTATTATTTTTTTCTTTATTTAGATAAAGAAATGTATTTATTGGAACAATTTTTTTTTCCTTTATATAGGATTTTTTTTTTCTTTTTTTACACATGTAAATTTTTTTTTTTTTACTTGTTTACTTTGTCCCGGGGGGGACATGACTATATAGTGTCAGATCGCTGATCTGATACTTTGCAGTGCACTGTGTCAGATCAGCGATCTGACAGGCACTGCAGGGAGGCTTGCCATCTCCCTGCAGAACCCGGAAGTAGCCCCGCGGCAATTTTGGATCTGGGGCCTGCTGCAGGGAGGAGGACGGAGGAGACCCTCGGAGCAAGGCGATCACATCGCGTTGCTCCGAGGGTCTCAGGGAAGCACACAGGGAGCCCCCTCCCTGCGCGATGCATCTTTATGCCGCTGGAGCACTGCGATCATGTTTGATCACAGTTTTCCGGGGGTTAATAGTGCCGGATGTCTGTGATAGTCAGCTGACACCCGGCCCCGATCGGCCGCACTCCCCCCGTGAGCGCAGCTGATCGGTGATGACGTACGATCCCGTCAGTGGTCATACGGGCCCATACCACCTCGAAGGGATAGTACGTCATATGTCAGAAAGGGGTTAATTTACATTTTACTGCATGAAATAAGTGGTACAATAGAAAAACAGAACTTAATATTTAGTACAAAAACCTTTGCTTACAATTACAGAGGTCAGACATTTCTTGTACTTCTTGAAGTACCCCTTCATACAGATCTTCTCCAGATCTTTCAGGTTTCGGGGCTGTCGTTGAGCAAACTGGAGTTTCAGCTACCTCCAAAGATTTTCTATTGGGTTCAGTTCTGAAGACCGGCTGGCCACTTCAGGACCTTGAAATTCTTCTTACAGAGCCACTCCAAAATAATAATGGATCCCATGTGGCGCTCCATGCAGAATAATGGGCTTAATATAATGCTCCATACAGAATAATGGTCCACATATAATGCTCCATACAGTATAATGACCCCATATAATGCTCCACACATAAAAAATAAATAATCAAATACTCACCTCTCCTCATTCCTTGCTGGCTGGAGCGCCGGTCTCCTCAGCATCTTATGACCCTTTGCACTGCTCTGTGAAGAGGGCGCCCTTTAGAGACATCACTGGGCCCTCTGCCCTGAGAATTCACAGAGTCAGAAGAAGCAGAAAAGAGTAAAAGGGAAAGGTAAGTATTTCAAACAGTTTAAACCACGATGGAAGGGAACCCTGTGGCAGCACCCGCATGCCCAACTCACAGGCTCTATAGCATGCCGGTGTCCCCAACAGCGAGTGGGCCTCCCCACTTGCTCAGAGCCCTGACACTTGCCCAGGTATGCCTGGTGGAGATGCCAACCCTGCCCATCATGCTTCATGGTTGGAATGGTGTTCTTGGGGTTGTACTCATTCTTTTTCTTCCTAGATGCACAGCAAGGGGAATTGATATCAAACGTTGTATTTTGTTCTCATCAGACCATATGACCTTCTCCCATGCCTCCTCTGGATCATCCAGATGCTCATTGGCAAACTTTCCAATGGAACTGGACTTGTGCTGGCGTGAGCAGGGGGACCTTGTGTGCCTGCAGGATTTTAATCCATGATGGAATAGTGTGTTACTAATGATAAGTATTAAGACTGTGGTCCCAGCCCTCTTCAGGTCATTGACCATGTCATTCCATGTCGTTCTGTGCTGATTCTTGAGCTTTCTCAGAATCATCCTGACCCCACAAGGTGAAATTTTGCCTGTGGTCCCAGTTCTCTTCAGGTCATTGACCAGGGCCTCTAATGTAGTTCTGGGCTGATTCCTGAAATTTCTTAGAATCATGCTTGGCGAGATCCTGCATGGAGACACATACAGAGGAAGAATGACAGTCATCTTGTGTTTCTTTCATTTTCTAATACATGTGCCAACAGTTGTTGCCTTCTCACCAAACTACTTGCCTATTGTCCTGTAGACCATCCCAGCCTTTTGCAGGACTACAGTTTTGTCCCTGGTGTTGTTATATAGCTCTTTGGTCTTGGCCATGGTGGAGAGGTTGAAGTGTGATTAATTGAGCGTGTTGACAGATGTCTTTTATACAGGTTTGTGAGGAGCTGGCCACAGACTTTTTGCAGCACAGAGCACATTGATCTTATTGCTGTATTTATTAGAGATTTTCTTGCTCGTCAGTTTAAGGTGCACAAATCTCTCCTGGAAAGTGCTCAGCCTCACAAATCAGTTTTTCCATTCAGTGACAGTAAGAAGAGGAAGACGTGTGGACTGGATCTCATGTATACATAAGTCCTACATTATCATTTCTGTCTTGCATCTAGTATGGACATATGCGTCTTTGTTCCTCTCTGCAGGGGTATCTCTAATACACAACCCTCAGACAAGCTGGAGACTGGGCTTTTGGAACATTCTCCATTCTCTGAGCTGAAAGCAAATGTTTAAGGAGGAGGGTGTGAACACTTCTGCCCATCCAGGGGGGTGATCCCAGGAGAGGAAGAACAATATGCCATATGTTTAGTGAGGCAGCTAGTGAAGTGACACAGAGGGGCAAAGATCTATTGGTGAGCTCCTGGTGCCCTTGTATGGATGGCCTATGGATATTGGAGATGGGTTGCCGACTGGAGCTTGATACACGTGCTATGGTTATGATATCTATCGTCTGGATGTGAGGAACTATCTTCTTAAGGACTTTTGTTAACAGCTACAGCAGAAGACATGTGCGACTGTTGAGATATGGAGATTGGACTGTGACTACAGACAATACTGGTGGGAGATACAAAAGCTATGGCCAGCCACAAGTTGGGAGACAGTGAGTATCGTCTGGTGACGGCCAGTGGAGCTATCAGCTCCCGGATGGGATCTTGTGGACTGAGGACATTGCATTGTGACCATGTACCCGAAATTTCTGTAAGACTATGGATGTAAGAAATAAAGATAGTTGCATTGTTAACCCGCCTCAATTATTATTACAACCCGCAACCTCAGATCTTCCCACAGGTAGAGAGTTCAAACAGGAGCAATTAATACAGGTAATGAGGAGGCTTCATAATGAAAGACTAACAGGTCTGTGACAGCCAGAATTCTTGCTGGTTAGTCGGTGATCAAATAATTATTTCATGCAATAAAATGCAAATTAATTATGTAAACATCATATAATGTGATTTTCTGTTTGTTTATTTTTAGATTCTGTCTTTCACAGTTAAAGTGTGCCTACGATAAAAATTACAAACAGAGATATAATGGTATAACCCTTTAATGAGAAGGTTGGATCTAAGGTCTAATATCCCCAATATCTGCAATGTCTTAAGGAACTTGGAGTTTTTTTATGGATGCCTTTAAACAAATAACCTACTCGGAATGATTTATCCTATCATGTCCTTGTTGGCCTTAACAGCATTTAACTCTTTTGGCATATTAAAGGTGTAATTAAAGAGTTGTTCAGTGTACAACAATAGATATATACGGTATATTATATATATATATATATATATATATATATATATATATATATATATATATATATATTGTTGTCTTACAGTCATGCTTAAGATATTTTGAGCTGAAGTTTTCCTCAATGCTATTATGGATATTTTTCTGCCCTTTTATCATATTCACAAGCTCTGTCAGCCCTTCTAGAGGAGCCTCAGTTTGTATGATAAATCCCCACTAAATATTCACACTTATATCAGATGCATGAAAACGATACACATTTTTAGGTAAAAAATATTTTACATCATGTCAAAAGGAAGATTTACCATTCTTTCCTATTCATGGAATCTAATAAATCCAGACACAAGGAAAGGAGATGTGATTTGTATCAAAAATGTACATTGGTAGAAGGACATGTAGATGGAGATCTGTATTGGGATTTTTTTTCCTTGTTTTTTTTTTTACTTTTTAATCCATGATATATCCAGATTATCCTGGAACTAATGTTAATGGTTTATTGATGCCAGAGAGATGGAGTAGACAGATTTTAGGCTACAAAGAGAAGGGTGAGATTACTGAGAATTCGCAAGGGACATGTCCTGTAGGGATTTGATTTCATTATATTGGGATCTTAGGAGGCCTCCATCACCCACCATCCTTGTCAGAGTCTGGATTTTTGCATCTATCTATCTATCTATCTATCTATCTATCTATCTATCTATCTATCTATCATCTATTTATCCATCCTTCCATTTATATATCTGTCTTAATACATGTAGTGTTCCCCTTTAGGATCCCCAATGACCTCCAGAACCTTAAAACTGGCCATATATATAGGCTAGCTGACAGCCGAGCTCTCATTCGCCTGTCAACCGCCTCTCCCGACTCCCACATACACATGAACCTTTAGGTTTGACGATTCTTTAATGTGTTTGCATAGCAAGGAGGGAGTATAGCCGCAACTAAATATTACTAGCTGCAACTGATATCCGAAAGAACAAAGGGGTTGGTTCATAATATTTAAACTCCTGACTCCCCCTTCCCTTTAACACTCAACATCATCTGTTAGGGGTCAAGGAAGAGTCGGGAGGCCCCATGCACATTAGCCTGTCAGCCAATCCTGGCGATACTTGTGTGTACAGCCAACTTTATTGTTATGTGTATTGGAGCCTTAAGTCAGATACTCTGGAAGAGCTAGAACCTCCATGTTTCACATGGGAAGACTACTGTGCAGTACTTCATTTCTCCTGTGGAGGTGCTGCAGAGAAATGGAACACTTTTTGTCAGGTTCCGCTGGAAATTACAGCTGATCACTGGTGATTAAAGTAGTGTGACTCCTTGAGAGTAGTCTATAATCATGAGGTCCTTCTAACAAAAGAGGATTCTTCAAAGTCATATCTTATATTCTGGAAAAGAGCCGAAACAGCAGTAGGGTTTCATTGTTGGCCTGTGACATAAGTAGATGGGTATTTTGCTAGATAGAAATTACGGGGTCTATTTTAAAGCAGTATCCAGTCCTGGTTGCCGCAAGGGGTGGCAAAAAACTTTGTGGAACTTTTCAGAGGAACTGAATTGGTTGCAAACAAATCGGAACAGGACCCCAGAATCATGGACGGGGTGCAAAAGGTGGAACAAACATAAGCCCTTCTGTCTGAATGATATAGTCATGGGGCTCCCATTTTTTTGTTATGAAATTCCCTCTCCCCTATGTATGTTACTGAACACAAAATAGATGGAAGGTGCAGTAGAAAAGTAGGATCCACAAATTCAAGCAAACCATGAGCATGTGCTGAAAATCAATGGTATCCTGGACACAGCAAGGGTCTACTAATCTACTGTATTATTGTGATGAAGAAGGGGTCTTTGTAAGCAGCAAATGCTTTTGGATACATTTCCAGCTGAAAGTGCTATTTCCCTATTCTCAGCCTCTGAATAGTTTTAACAGCATGAAGTTTGGTGCCCTGAGCTGAAATGCAGAAAATATTTTCCTTTGCTACAGAAGAAACACTTTCCCTTCACAGTGCACTCCATGCTGGTCCTTGTCGTCAAACCAGTATCTTACAACCGTCGTCTGATGCACAACAAAAAACCTGTGCTGAGTTGTAAAATTACCCCATCAAACGTCTACTGTCCTAAAAATCCTCCCGTTGTTTTATGTAGAAGCATCTAAATGCTGCCCGCATAGGCAGCGTGTGTTTCCTAGTTTATAAACTGCTTTCACTGCTTACTTCAAAATGGTTATTTTCTTTCATCTTCCAATCTGTGTTAAGGAAAAAAGAAAAAAAAAGAGCAAGAAATCTCAACACAAGACGAATTAAGAACAAGAGAAGACAATAGAATTCGGCATCAGCCGAGCTTTGAAGAATGATACTTTGTAACATGTCATATTTTTAGTGCCATAGGACCAGTAAATCTTAATTCCATAAGAATTGTTCCATAAAAATCAAGAAAATATATGCAAATGTCTGTGCATTAAGAAAAATTTGGTTGGCAAGAGCATTTCGGAATTATTAAGCTGGTAGGGCTACGCGGAAGTTTATGGATTTGCCATGCAAAGCTTGAAATATGAGTTTGTTTGCGGAATGTTACTCATTACTGAATACAAAGCAGATGTTGACGGAGACAAAAGTAAGCTAACTACCCATTCATCCTAATGTCTTCTGAAAACCCTAAAATTAGATACCACTAGAAATAGAAAGTGAGAAAGCCAAGTACTACATATAAAGAATTGTTAAAGGGTTCATCTCCTTCAGGCAATACTTTTTTTTCTTAGACTGTTCTTTGATAAAAAGTTAAGAGTAGATCAAAGGGCAAAAGTTCAGATGTGGAGGGTGAAGGAGTTCCGAATAATTTTATTGTATCTCTAAAAACATTTGTTTTTGTTGACTTATGTTTTTACCAACACAGTAAAGTTCTTAAGACCCTGGACGCTGTTCACTAGCAGTACCCATGTCTTAACTTTACCCTGTACTCTGCTCTACATGCCCAGCAGAAGCACTAACTCATCACTGTGACTTGGAGTGTGACCAGGAGTATGAATATTGCATACTTACAGTCATATGACTGCTCCCAGCACAGGAGAATCCTCACACTGTTGACACTGATCTCTCATTCAAACCACATATCCAAACCTTTTCCACTTCCTGCCGCCTTCAACTCAAAAATATTTCACGGATCCGTACATTCCTAAACCAAGAATCTGCAAAAACCCTAATCCAGGCCCTCATCATCTCCCGCCTTGACTACTGTAACCTCCTGCTCTGTGGAACTCTCTACCACAACATATCAGACTCTCACCTACCATCGAAACCTTCAAAAAGAACCTGAAGACCTACCTCTTCCGGCAAGCCTACAACCTGCAGTAACCACCAATCGACCAAACCGCTGCACGACCAGCTCTATCCTCACCTACTGTATCCTCACCCATCCCTTGTAGATTGTGAGCCCTGCGGGCAGGGTCCTCTCTCCTTCTGTACTAGTTGTGACTTGTATTGTTCAAGATTATTGTACCTGTTTTTATTATGTATACCCCTCCTCACATATAAAGCGCCATGGAATAAATGGCGCTATAATAATAAATAATAACAATAACACTGTGCGGTGTGCGCGATGTGAGGATACATAAGTCTGCAGTCGCATAGAGTAACTGCAGACTTGTAGCTTAAGACAGGACAGCCTCTTTAATTAAGCCTAGTTATTGGGATTTTTTTTGTCAATTAAAGATGTTTATTTTTAAGAGACGAAACTAGAAGTTTCCCAAAACTTTAACACAAAAAAATGTATGTAAAGAAAAATGTAAAAAATCTTATATTTCTGATTCCTTTCCAACAATGAATTTGGTGTTACATAATAATCTTTAAATAAATATTATTAATCCCTGAAAAAAAGTGTCATCAAGGGCTTATCTTCTGATATCACTGGTCATTAATTTACTGGGCATCGTTGGCGAAATATGAGACATCATTACAGTTTTATCCAATTGTACCACCCCCCATGAGTAAAAACGCCCCCCAAAAACTATTCTGAAAAAATACATACTATATTATTTATAAATAAGTGACTTTGACTATTATTGCCACATATAAAGACAACAAGAATGGGGAGGTCCTTTTTTTAAGTTTTGCACTGGGGCCAGGAGTTTCAGATTGCATCTCAGAATGAGTACCAACTTGCTTAAAATTGGAAATTATTTACGTTTTCATTGTCCTTTCTACTTTTTCTTAGAATCTTCACGAAAACATGGAAATAAAAAAAAATCACTCACGCCAGCACTGAAAAAGGTTTTCACAAAGTGAACTAAATTTACGATTTTTTTGGCCCCCATCTGTTACAATAAAGAAGCATCCAACAAGTGCGCTACTTCCTTACTAGCTGCACGGAACATCGTGGATAATGATGGAATTTACATGACAAAATGTAAACATGAAGGGAAATTGCCTGAAACCTGGAAGTTTATCTTCTTATCTCATTTGCCCTTCCTTGTGTTTAATGTCATTGCATTATTATCATATTGCGCCAGTGGCAACCAACACCAATTAAGAGAATGTTTTGAGAACCAAAATGGATATGAAGAGGTGGAATATGACACCTCAGGCAACTGATGTAGAGCAAATCTTACAAAAACAGGGTAAAATATAAAATACCGGTAATAGAATTAGAACTTTTTGTTTTGCTTTTGTCTTTTTTTCTTTGTTAAATTACCCCACCATTATGTAGAATAAATGCATTATTTTTTTCTGTTTCATGTTTTTTGTTTTACAACGAAACAAAGGTGGATAAAACCGCAGAATGGTGGTGTGTAATAATTTATCTTTCTCTTATGCTATCATACACACAGCAGCTCCCAGGAGAGGCATTAACATTACCTCTATCTATTCAAACAACATATTTTGAAAACAGCTGCTCCGAAAGATTATTTACAGCGTAGGCCTCGTGTGCCTATAGAAAAAAAAAAGGAAATAAAAGCGGCAAAAAAAATCAGGAAAGAAAAAAAAAATCTGAAAACAAAATTATTGTAATACAATTAGAAAATGTAAATAAAAACATTAAAAAAATTTTGTTTGAGTAATATTAGCCCTTAATATGTAGTATGATGTTTTTTTTTTTTTATAAACATTATTTATCATTTTACTTAGTAGTGAGGCTTGTGCAGCGCCCCAGAGTCATGGTCGTTGCAGTAATATTGTTCCTCCACCAGGAGGAGTGATATTACGTCTGAAGGCAATAAAGGAGATCTCTTTGCCAGGTATCACAAACCATACACAACACTTCACACTCCAGACCACCAGGGGGAGTCTTGCTCCTATTCACTAGGGCACTCCTCACAATTAGGTAAAACTGGTGGTTTAGATAGGAGGTTAGTCAGACACTGGCTTGGCTTCTCCCAGGCAGTTCCTGTCAGGCAGACAGAGGGGAAGGAGAAACATCACAGAGATGCAGACAGAGAGGCCCCTGACAGGGGTGGGATCCTGTCCGAGGCCTAGACAGAAGGCCACGGAGCTGCGCCTGCCCCACATGCAGCAGCATCCTAAGGAAGGACACAAAAGAGAATTGTATTGTAGAGGGTGAGAAACGAAGTCATAGCACAAGGAGAGGAATCCAGAAGGAGTTCTGCCCTGCAAAAGGCTGCCTCCTTCTGAGGTGCAGAATCCAGTAGCCGGAACACCGAGGGAGCAATTGTCTCCAAGCCTTGCTTCAGAGACCGGCAGGACAGTCAATTCCATGTTGGCTGCCCGACCATATACCCAGGAGGCACGGTGGCAACTTGTGGGGGCTGGGGCATTGTAGGGTCCCTGTAAAAAGCCTCAGGCCATCAGTCATACGGGTTTGTCCTATATATACCATCTGGGGGACAGAGAGAAAGAGACATTCCATCTACAATAGTTGTGAGGACCTTATTGAGAAGCTCAGCAGGGAGGTACTACAACATCCAGGCGCTAGAGGAAGGCTACTGATTTCCACCTGGATAAGGGGACCCTGGATTTGCCTTCAGACCGGCTGGGCTCTGCCTACCCTGTGGTCTGTACCCTGGACTGTGGATGCTGAAGCCTTCAGTAAAGGTAAAGAGACTGCAACCTTGTGTCCTCGTTATTCACTGCACCTTACATCATCCACCATCCACCATCTACACTCTGGGAAGCCCCGGGGAAACACTTCACCTGTGGGAAGGTATATCATCTTGCTGCCATAACATCACCCCAGCGGACCCCTAAGCAGCGTCGGCCCTTCTGACCGAATACCACAGGTGGCATCAGGAACATTATCCCTTTAAAGACCTTTCCCCCATTTATAACGGACGTTCCTAGGGCCACTGACCGGGTCAGCCACCGTGACATCCCCACTGAGAACCGAAGGACCCGGTACCGAGTACCCCGCTGCCCTATGGGGGCAATCCACTTGCATTCATACCTTTTTAAACACCCTAATGAGGAAGTTTTAATCAACAGAGGGGGATCTCAAATTCAAGCTTCTTAAATATCAGCCCACGTTCACACGGTCAGTATTTGGTCAGTATTTTACATCAGTAATTGTAAGCCAACACCAGGAGTGGGTGATAAATACAGAAGTGGTGACGGGTGTCATGATCTCCATGGCCAGAGAACTAGCATAAGCCTCTATAGGAACAAGCTCTTGGAAGATGTAACTATACTGACCATGAACTAAACCTACCGCATCATCTAGAAGTAGCCAGGTAGCATGTCCTACTTTTTATCCCTATATGCCCAGCGCCGGCCGGAGAACTAAATAATGCTAGCAGAGGGAAATATAAGACCTGACTCACCTCTAGAGAAATGCCCAAAAAAAGGAGACAGAGGCCCCCCACATATATTGGCGGTGATTTTAGAAGAAATAACAAACGCAGCAGGAAAATAGTTTTAGCAAATTTGAGGTCCGCTTTCTAGATAGCAGAAGACAGAAAGCATACTTTCATGGTCAGTAGAAAACCCTAACAAAACACATCCAGAAATTACTTTAGGACTCTGGCATTAACTCATAATACCAGAGTGGCAATTCCTGATCAACAAGAGCTTTCCAGACACAGTAACGAAACTGCAGCTGTGAACTGGAACCAAAATACAAAAACAAAACATGGACGAATGTCCAACTTATCTAGTAGATGTCTGGGAGCAGGAACAAGCACAGAGAGGCTTCTGATAACATTGTTGACCGGCAAGCATCTAACAGAGAAGCCAGGTTATATAGCGACACCCAGATCTAATCAGAACAGGTGAACAGGGAAGATGATGTCACAAGTTCAATTCCACCAGTAGCCACCGGGGGAGCCCAGAATCCAAATTCACAACAGTACCCCCCCCTCAAGGAGGGGGCACCGAACCCTCACCAGAACCACCAGGGCGATCAGGATGGGCCCTATGAAAGGCACGAACCAGATCAGAGGCATGAACATCAGATGCAGTGACCCAAGAATTATCCTCCTGGCCATATCCCTTCCACTTGACCAGATACTGGAGTCTCCGTCTGGAAACACGGGAGTCTAGGATTTTTTCCACAACGTACTCCAACTCACCCTCAACCAACACCGGAGCAGGAGGCTCAACGGAAGGCACAACCGGTGCCTCATACCTGCGCAATAACGACCGATGAAAAACGTTATGAATAGAAAAGGATGCAGGGAGGTCCAAACGGAAGGAAACAGGGTTAAGAATCTCCAATATTTTATACGGACCGATGAACCGAGGCTTAAACTTAGGAGATGAGACCCTCATAGGGACAAAACGAGAAGACAACCACACCAAATCTCCAACACAAAGCCGAGGACCAACACGACGGTGACGGTTGGCAAAAAGCTGAGTCTTCTCCTGGGACAACTTTAAATTGTCCATCACCTGCCCCCAGATATGATGCAATCTCTCCACCACCGCATCCACTCCAGGACAATCCGAGGATTCCATCTGACCGGAGGAAAATCGAGGATGGAACCCCGAATTACAGAAAAACGGGGAAACCAAGGTGGCAGAGCTGGCCCGATTATTGAGGGCGAACTCCGCCAATGGCAAAAAAGCAACCCAATCATCCTGGTCAGCAGACACAAAACACCTCAGATATGTCTCCAGGGTCTGATTAGTCCGCTCGGTCTGGCCATTAGTCTGAGGGTGAAAAGCAGACGAAAAAGACAAATCTATGCCCATCCTAGCACAAAATGCCCGCCAAAATCTAGACACAAATTGGGTTCCTCTGTCAGAAACGATATTCTCAGGAATACCATGCAAACGAACAACATTTTGAAAAAACAGGGGCACCAACTCGGAAGAAGAAGGCAATTTGGGCAGGGGAACCAAATGAACCATCTTAGAAAAACGGTCACACACCACCCAGATGACAGACATCTTCTGAGAAACAGGCAGATCTGAAATAAAATCCATCGAGATGTGTGTCCAAGGCCTCTTAGGAATAGGCAAGGGCAACAATAATCCACTAGCCCGAGAACAACAAGGCTTGGCCCGAGCACAAACATCACAAGACTGCACAAAGCCTCGCACATCTCGTGACAGGGAAGGCCACCAGAAGGATCTTGCCACCAAATCCCTGGTACCAAAAATTCCAGGATGACCTGCCAACGCAGAAGAATGCACCTCAGAGATGACTTTACTGGTCCAATCATCAGGAACAAACAGCCTATCAGGCGGACAACGATCCGGTCTATCCGCCTGAAACTCCTGCAAGGCCCGCCGCAGGTCTGGAGAAACGGCTGACAAGATAACTCCCTCCTTAAGAATACCTGTGGGGTCAGAGTTGCCAGGTGAATCAGGCTCAAAACTCCTAGAAAGGGCATCCGCCTTAACATTCTTAGAACCTGGTAGGTACGATACCACAAAATTAAACCGAGAAAAAAATAATGACCAGCGCGCCTGTCTAGGATTCAGGCGCCTGGCGGTCTCAAGATAAATCAAATTTTTGTGGTCAGTCAATACCACCACCTGATGTCTGGCCCCCTCGAGCCAATGGCGCCACTCCTCAAACGCCCACTTCATGGCCAAAAGCTCCCGATTCCCAACATCATAATTCCGCTCAGCGGGCGAAAATTTACGGGAAAAGAAGGCACAAGGCCTCATCACGGCGCAGTCAGAACTTTTCTGCGACAACACTGCCCCAGCTCCGATCTCAGAAGCGTCGACCTCAACCTGAAAAGGAAGAGTCACATCAGGCTGACGCAACACAGGGGCAGAAGAAAAACAGCGCTTAAGCTCCTGAAAGGCCTCCACAGCATCAGGGGACCAATTAGCAACATCAGCACCCTGTCTAGTCAAATCGGTCAATGGCTTAACGACATCCGAAAAACCAGAAATAAATCGACGATAAAAGTTGGCAAAGCCCAAAAATTTCTGAAGACTTTTAAGAGAAGAGGGCTGCGTCCAATCACAAATAGCTTGAACCTTGACAGGATCCATCTCAATGGAAGAGGGAGAAAAAATATATCCCAAAAAGGAAATTCTCTGAACCCCAAAAACGCACTTAGAACCCTTGACACACAGAGAATTAGACCGCAAAACCTGAAAAACCCTCTTAACTTGCCGGACATGAGAGTCCCAGTCATCCGAAAAAATCAGAATATCATCCAGATACACTATCATAAATTTATCCAAAAAATCGCGGAAAATATCATGCATAAAGGACTGGAAGACTGAAGGGGCATTAGAAAGACCAAAAGGCATCACCAAATACTCAAAGTGGCCCTCGGGCGTATTAAATGCGGTTTTCCACTCATCCCCCTGCCTGATCCGCACCAAATTATACGCCCCACGGAGATCAATCTTAGAGAACCACTTGGCCCCCTTTATGCGAGCAAACAAATCAGTCAGCAACGGCAATGGGTATTGATATTTAACCGTGATTTTATTCAAAAGCCGATAATCAATACATGGTCTCAAAGAGCCGTCTTTTTTTGACACAAAGAAAAAACCGGCTCCTAAGGGAGATGACGATGGACGAATATGTCCCTTTTCCAAGGACTCCTTTATATATTCTCGCATAGCAGTATGTTCAGGCACAGACAGATTAAATAAACGACCCTTTGGGTATTTACTACCCGGAATTAAATCTATAGCACAATCGCACTCACGGTGCGGAGGTAGTGAACCCAGCTTGGGTTCTTCAAAGACGTCACGATAATCAGACAGGAACTCAGGGATTTCAGAGGGAATAGATGATGAAATGGACACCAAAGGTACGTCCCCATGAGTCCCCTTACATCCCCAGCTCAACACAGACATAGCTCTCCAGTCAAGGACTGGGTTGTGAGACTGCAGCCATGGCAATCCCAGCACCAAATCCTCATGTAGATTATACAGCACTAGAAAACGAATAGTCTCCTGGTGATCCGGATTAATACACATAGTCACTTGTGTCCAGTATTGTGGTTTATTATTAGCCAATGGGGTGGAGTCAATCCCCTTCAGAGGAATAAGAGTTTCCAAAGGCTCTAAATCATACCCACAACGATTGGCAAAGGACCAATCCATAAGACTCAAAGCGGCGCCAGAGTCGATATAGGCGTCAGTAGTAATAGATGACAAAGAGCAAATCAGGGTCACAGACAAAATAAATTTAGACTGTAAAGTGCCAATGGAAACGGATTTATCAAGCTTTTTAGTACGCTTAGAGCATGCTGATATAACATGAGTAGAATCCCCACAATAGAAACACAACCCATTTTTCCGTCTAAAATTCTGCCGCTCGCTTCTGGACAGAATTCTATCACACTGCATGCTTTCTGGCGTCTTCTCAGTGGACACCGCCAGATGGTGCACTGGTTTGTGCTCCCGCAGACGCCTATCGATCTGAATGGCCATTGTCATGGACTCATTCAGACCCGCAGGCACAGGGAACCCCACCATAACATCCTTAATGGCATCAGAGAGACCCTCTCTGAAAGTAGCCGCCAAGGCACACTCATTCCACTGAGTAAGCACAGACCATTTACGGAATCTTTGGCAGTAAATTTCAGCTTCATCTTGCCCCTGCGATAGGGACATCAAAGTTTTTTCTGCCTGAAGTTCCAAATGAGGTTCCTCATACAGCAAGCCCAAGGCCAAAAAAAACGCATCCACATTGCGCAACGCAGGATCCCCTGGTGCCAATGCAAAAGCCCAGTCTTGAGGGTCGCCGCGGAGCAAGGAAATCACAATCCCAACCTGCTGTGCAGGGTCTCCAGCAGAACGAGATTTCAGGGACAAAAATAGCTTACAATTATTTCTAAAATTCTGAAAGCTAGATCTATTCCCTGAGAAGAATTCCGGCAAAGGAATTCTCGGCTCAGATACCGGAGCATGAATAATAAAATCTTGCAAATTTTGTACTTTCGTGGTGAGATTATTCAAACCTGCAGTTACACTCTGAAGATCCATTATTAACAGGTGAACACAAAGCCATTCAAAGATTATAAGGAGAGAGAAAAAAAAAGAAAGACTGCAGCATAGACAGACTGGCAAGTGATCCAATTAAGAGCACAGAGAAAAAAAAAAAAAAAAAAAAAAAAAAAAAACTCTCAGCAGACTTCTTATTTCTCTCCTTTCTCAGCCAAGAATTTTAACCCTTTAGTGGGCCGGTCAAACTGTCATGATCTCCATGGCCAGAGAACTAGCATAAGCCTCTATAGGAACAAGCTCTTGGAAGATGTAACTATACTGACCATGAACTAAACCTACCGCATCATCTAGAAGTAGCCAGGTAGCATGTCCTACTTTTTATCCCTATATGCCCAGCGCCGGCCGGAGAACTAAATAATGCTAGCAGAGGGAAATATAAGACCTGACTCACCTCTAGAGAAATGCCCAAAAAAAGGAGACAGAGGCCCCCCACATATATTGGCGGTGATTTTAGAAGAAATAACAAACGCAGCAGGAAAATAGTTTTAGCAAATTTGAGGTCCGCTTTCTAGATAGCAGAAGACAGAAAGCATACTTTCATGGTCAGTAGAAAACCCTAACAAAACACATCCAGAAATTACTTTAGGACTCTGGCATTAACTCATAATACCAGAGTGGCAATTCCTGATCAACAAGAGCTTTCCAGACACAGTAACGAAACTGCAGCTGTGAACTGGAACCAAAATACAAAAACAAAACATGGACGAATGTCCAACTTATCTAGTAGATGTCTGGGAGCAGGAACAAGCACAGAGAGGCTTCTGATAACATTGTTGACCGGCAAGCATCTAACAGAGAAGCCAGGTTATATAGCGACACCCAGATCTAATCAGAACAGGTGAACAGGGAAGATGATGTCACAAGTTCAATTCCACCAGTAGCCACCGGGGGAGCCCAGAATCCAAATTCACAACAGACGGGTTTCTATTACACTTTTCCTCTGATTGTTCCAGTCCTGGTTTTGGCTTACAAATACTGAGGTAAAATACTGACCAAATACTGACCGTGTGAACTAGGATTTAGCCAAAGCAAGTTTGATTGCAATGAGTATTACACATGTTCATTATTTTTAAGCCCTTTTTCAGGCAGAATCGTCCTAAAAAAAAGTCATCGTGTGCACATACCTTTTGCATTAATATTTTTTCAGATTACATTTGATCACTTGAGGTCTCAGGTCTGTGAACTTACTTGATATGAATCAAATATACATTATTATATTCTGTGGTCTCTTCAGAACTTAACAAACTTATGTAAAAAAAAATTATATTTACTGGCCCCCACCTATGCTGTGCCTGCCGTGCATTACCGGTCATCTACTTCGACCCAGTCACCGATGCGATCCTCACTGGCCCATATTTGACGTCTCACATTTCTTGGCACTTTTTATGCCTTCCAAAGGATTGACTTCTTTGGTATCTCCAGTGCTGTCTAAGCTGCAATAATGGCGTGTATCATGGCCAAGTCAACCTAAAAAAACCCTAAAGATGTCAAGGGTTGTAAAACACCAAAAAGAACCCAGTGAAGACCACGCTGATGACTGAACCAAATAACACAAGTGCGGGCCAGGTGAGCATTACATTATTTTAATTCCTTCCCAAAACCTTTTGACTCCAATAAGATTGTAAATCTCACAAAATTCACGAAAATTTAATAAAAAAAATCAAATTCTGGCTGCTTCATTTTTTTTTGTAAAATTTAAGGCAAATTTGATTCAGCTCTAGGTAACGCACTTAGAGGGCGTTTATTTAAAAAAAAAAAAAGATTGTCCGATACATAACAAGTATGGTGGTTGTGGTACTTAATACAGCTTAAAATGTAAACTATGTACAATATTCTCAAGGATTGACCACCATACAAAGTGTAATGCAAACTCCTCCAAATAATAGGAATATAAAAAAATGTAAAGAACAAAAAAAAATGATTTGTTTGTATACGCACAACAGTATCCATCTACAGAAAGGACTGTTTAAGTGCAGAATGGTGCTCACAACCTAAAATATTAGTTGATAAAGTCTTGACATATATGGTATTACATGGGGGTCTTAATAAAATAATCTCCAAGGGGGTCTAACTTTCCTAGCCACAGACGGGATTCACCCATTACCTTGGAGAGGCGCCATAATCTGGCTCATTCTATCAGACTGAAAATGAAAAAGTAGAACAGGTAATAGAAAATAAAGACAAAAAATTGTGGAGAAGAAGAAAACCAAAAGAACATAAGAAGACCGAGACAAAAACGAGAGTAAATTAAGTTCTAATCATTGGCGTAGCTATTTGGGAAAGGAGGTAGATGAAGCAATTTCATCCAGTCTTTGGTGACCAAGAGGACCCACTGCCTTTTAAGAAGACCCCATAATTTTAAATAGTTTGGGGGATCCTGATACAGATTTTGCCTTAGGACTTAGGAGTTTCAAGTTTCTCTGGTTTTATGCCCAAGTTTCTCCATTGAGACATATTCTACATTTTTAAAAAAAATCTCTCCATTCAACACATATTAGCAGATCAAATGCATTAGATCTCAATGCTGTAGACTGAGAACTGATAGTAATTAGTTTTAGCTTGATTTGATTAGGATGACGGCCGACAATGAAAAGCAAAGAGAAATCCCAAACCATGGCTTTGCCAGCTCTGATGAAAGCACAACATTTGTTTCGGAAAGCTTACTTGGCTCATCCCCTTCAGCATTACAACATGCAAACTTGCCAGATTGCCGGCTGCCAGAATCCTTAATTACCAGTAAATACTTCTGAGATCAGTTCTGTAATTGGCGGTAGAAATACTTATTTGAACCTTTTTACCCCCAAGTTTAATGGCACAATTTGATGGGGTTTTTAACTTTTTGGCTTTTGCTTTACGCTGTTTGTAAATAAAAAAAATTAGGCTAGAAACAGAAATGATTTTTTTATGCACTTTTAGTAACTAATGTCAAAAGTGGAATGGTATGAAAAGTGAAGTATAGTGTTTCCTTTGCTTTGCATCTGCTCTTGTCTTTTATTTATTTTTTTACAAAAACTACTTTAATAGTTTAGTAAAAATTGCATGTGTGAACCTAACATTATGGTTTATCACTTTTTGTCAAAAATGTCAGATATTTTCAACACACTAACATGCAAAATGGGTTGAGAAAATCTGAATGTTTGTGAAATTCAACCTTTAGCACAGAAAGTAAAGGTCATATAATGATTTACTGATCTTATCCATACTGCTTTAAATAAACTTGCCCTTTTCCACATCCAACTCCATACCCAAATACCATATCCTACTCCCACCTCCCTAAACCTTTACCTGCCTTTACATGTTTTAACTCCCTTAGCCCATGCCCAACTCTAACGAGCCAATCCAATGTTAATTCTATACAACAAATAGTTCAGGATACTCTGCAAGGATCTACTCAAGATTAAATGGTTTCTGACCAAGGAGAAGCATTTCCGGTAGGCAGTCGAAGGATGTGAAATTAAGATTTTAACATATAATGGATTAACGAAGCTCTTCCATCAAAAAAATATTATTATATAGCACTGTGTAATTACAATTGCTCATTTTGCCTTTCTACCCAGTTAATTGTTCTCTTTTCTCTGTTCTTTGTAGATACAGGAAGTCTATTACCCTTACATGAGTCATCCCTCTCTTCAAGTCCTGACTTAGCTGCTCTGCCCCTCCCCCAGTGAGGGCCATTTGCAGTGATGACTCATGCAGGGAAAATTGACCTCCTGTTTCTACTTAGAGCTTAGAATGATTCAGCTAGTTTGTTTTTAATTACGATATATTATAGACCTAATGGAAAAGAGAAGAATTATCTGGGTAGAAAGAAAATGAGCAATTGTAAGTGCACAGTGCTATATAATATGATGATTGCAATATATTAAGAGGATACTAATTTTGATGGGAGAAGTGTTTTTTTTAACTTCAAACTCTTGTGGCTTCTTCAACTCTTGTGGCTTCTATAAATCCCATGGTGAGAGAGATTGCAACCCATAGAGATTCTCCTCTGTAAAAGCATATTTTTTAGATAATACTTCAAAAATTAAAGTAACACGTCAAAAATGTTTCACACAGTGTAATGCCTAGTGTGTCCCTTTAAGTTACTCTGTAAAATGTTCTGGGTTTTTTAATGATCAAAAGTTGGTCACATTACTAATCGTATTCTGCTCCAAATACCATTTCACATTATTGGGAAAAAATATATATCAAAATAAAAACAGTGAATAAATTGCAGAAACGTAGCTAGAATTTACAAAGTTGTTTCAGGAGAGCAAAACAAGATAATTATTCACCGTATTTAATAATCACTTCCCTTTGCTGAGTCTGGAAGTTTTCAACATTATAGTAAATAAAGCAGGAGAAGTAAAATAAAATATAAATATGATTAATTGATATGTATCTAATCAGAAATTCCCAATCTTTAATAAGCCTCAGAGAAAGACTTTGTCTTTAAAGAAGTTATTTATTTGTAAGGAAATGACACTAAAGCCATCAGTTTGAAATGTAATAAAAATACATAATTAAAAGTCTTTTATCCTGGTCAGATGTTGAATTATTGCAGAGAGACCAACTAGTGTTGTCTGAATGATCACCTCCTAGTCTCTGGTGTAGTCTGCACCATCTCATGTGTAGTCTGGACCACCTCCTGTGTAGTCTGGACCACCTCCTGTGTAGTCTGGATTGCCTTTTGTGTATTCTGCAATCATCTTCATCCCAAGCCCCTGATAAGTAGTCTGAATCATTCTCTTTCTAGTCTGAACTACTTCTATAGTCTGAAGAACCACCTACTGTACTATCTGGACTACCTCCTGTGTAGTCTGGATAGCCTATGGTGTTATCTGGACCGCCTCTTGTGTATTCTGCAATCATCTTTATTACAAGCCCCTATTATGTAGTCTGGATTATTTTGTTCCTGGTCTGAATTACTTCTTTTGTAGTCAGAGCAAACTCCAATAAAGTTTGAACTGCCTCGTGTAGTCTGGATCGCCTCCTGTGTAGTCTGGACTGAATCTTGTGCAGTCTGAACTGCCTTTTGTGTGGTCTACAATCATCTTCATCACAAACTCCAGATATGTAGTCTGGATCATATTCTTCCTGGTCTAAACACTTCTTCTGTTGCCTGAGCCACCTCCTTTGTAGACTGGACTACCTGTTTTGAAGTCTGTATAGCCTTCTGTGTAGTCTGGATCACCTCCTGTGTAGTGTGTACCAACCTCTGTATAGTCTTGATCTCCTCTTGTGCAGTTTACAATAATTTTCATTACAAGCCCCTGCTATGTTGTCTAAATCATCTTCTTCCTTGTCTGAACTACTTCTTCTATAGTCTGAACCACCTACTGTGTTATCTGAAATTCCTCCTGTGTAGTCTGGATATAGTTGTAGTATATAGTTGACAACTTTCTATGTAATTTACACTATCTACTATATAGTCTGGATGTCAAGCTATGACAGTCTTCGGTAGGGGAGGGGGCCTCAAATTGCCTCTGGAACTGGAACCCTAACTATCCCTGTTACAGGGGTACTCTTGAAGGTAGAGAGGCCCGAGTCTCCGATCTTACTATGCTCCTGTTAATCCATAGTCTGTCCCCTCCCACACCACATGGAGCTTGGCACAGAAATGTAATGTGGACAAGGCACACAAGACAAACCAAGGATAACAGAAACCCTCTGTCATACAAAAGCACCAACCAACAATAGGGAGGAGGATAGGGACAGGGAGGAATAAACTAAACGGGAAACAGGGACCAGGAGATAAACACACACATACAACAGCACACCTCTACAACAACTTCTCTCCAAAACACTTAACTTAAGCACACCGTGCAGGAAGACGAATCTCCAATAGCAATAGCGAACTACTATTCAGCAAAGAGTCTCCAAAGAGCAATGAAGCCGAGCTTTTATCGGCAGGACAGAGAGGGTCTGGACAGGTTTTACGTGTTATAGGAAGATTTAATGACCAGATCTGAAGCAGCTGAAATGGAGCTGCATGTTTCTGCATAAAAAGGGTCATTAACCTCTTCAGCACCAAAGGAAACCAAATACATTTAATATGGGATCCAAATACACTGGCTAAATAGAAAATCTGCAGATCACAATACGCAGAGATCTTCTACCTCCAGATCTCTCAGGTTGGCGTGACACACTCGTGACACTGGGCTACTTCATATGTAGTTTGAATCACTCTCTAAGTTTTCCTAAATTCCTTAATGTTACAGTGGGGTGCCCCTTGTGATAATACTCATCACTTTCTTTGTAGTCTGAATCTATACCTCTGTAGTCTGGACAATAGTGAGACTCATACTTTACTCACAGATACAAATCACCATCCACCCCCAACACTTACAGTATAACTGCTGTGAGAAGGGGTTTCATATTATGTATGAAGTGCTCCAGATTACTCCGACATATTGTAGTAAATTATCCGGTTTCTATTTCATTTGAACTCCAAGATGTAAAGAAGCAGCGTCCAGAATGACGCACCAACACTGCCGTGCTGTAATCCTGCTACAGAAGGACCATCTGCCCTGTGGTGTCAGATGCTCTGATACATAAGATAATTGTTGACCTAAGACCTCCTATATTCCCTGACCCCCCGTAAATGTGTACGATTTGTTTGCCAACAATGCATGTTGTATAACAAGGTAGCAATAAGCAAATGCAAGACTTCAGGCGCCGCTCATGTCAAATTAAAATCTAAACTATGAAATCTGTGTTTCCCCTAATGGAAGAAGTCAAAGATACTCATTTATAAGAGGGCTGGAGCACTTTTACTAGGGGGTTCTGTGCCTTTCTACCCAGAAAATTCTTCTCTTTTCCATTGGGTCTATGATATCGCGTGATTAAAAACTGATTAGCTGAATCCTTCTTAAATCTATGTGGAAACATTATACTCTCCTGGGGGGGGGGGGGCGGTCCCGGTGCGGTCGGATTCGATGGATGTCGCGGTCCAGGTCCGGCGCCTCCCATCTTCATCCTATGTCTTCTTCCTCCTTGCATCTGTTGCAGCTCCTGTGCAGACATACTGATTTGCCCTGTTTAGGGGAGTGCAAAGTACTGCACTGTGCACGCGCTGGGCTTCTTGGACCTTTCCCGGCACCTGCGCACTGCAGTACTTTACTCTGCCCTCAACAGGGCAGAGAATTACGCCTGCGCAGGAGCCGCAACAGAATCAAGGAAGAGGACATTATCACATGAAGATGGGAGGTGCCAGACCTGCGACACCCATCGGACCCGGACCGGACCGCCCCCCCAGGTGAGTATAATCTAACTTGTTTTTCTTATCTTTCAGGATACATCAGGGGCTTATCTACAGCATTACAGAATGCTGTAGATAAGCCCCTGATGGCGGTGGCCGCAGATTATAGGGCCAAAATGAGGTGACAGCTTCCCTTTAACTCCTGACCCAGCTGCACCACTCCTCCTACCTCCCAGGGACTTTTGCAGTGATGACTCGTGCAAGGAGATTTCCTGTTTCTACAAAGAGCTTAGGAGGATTCAGCTATTCATTTTTAATCACCTAATGTCATAGACTTAATGGAAAAGAGAAGAATTATCTGGGTAGAAAGGCAAAATGAGCAAAATAAGCACACAATGCTATATAATACGATCACTGCAATATATTAAGGAAAAAAAGTTTGATAGGACTGCGTCTTTATACCCTCTGAACCATTCAGCTACCTGTTACTTCTTTTAAGATGCTTTTTCCGCAATTCCTCCTCTCTCCCTATTGCGTTTTGGAGCTACAGCCATCACAACCATGGAGGAGATAATATCATCCTGCCAAGTGGATTTGCACGATATAACTTCCTCTTGTTTTAGAGGCCTCCCAAAATAAAGACCTTTCACCTGTGTTTCCAGTAACTTCAGAGAAGGAAAGAAATCAATACAGAATGAGGTTACGAGTCTGCAGCGCTGCTCTTTCTCGGTGTAATGCTGCGCTGATGCATTGCACAGAGAGGCAGGGCCACTTATATCATCAGCGCAGACTTTTGTCTCGGTTGCCCCTGGTCCTGACACTCTCCTGATGGTTTCAATTTTCTGCTCTTCGCTTTTCTGGTTTATTGCTGGTAGTATTAAAGCCAGAGCATATCCCTTTGTTCTCTATTGTATAAAACCCCTCGTCGTCTTTCATTCTTCCTCTGTGACTCCCTCTCTTGAGCGCGTGGAATTTTTTTCCGTCTCTCCCCTCAGTATAATCCTCATGATCTGCTGGTAATAGCACAGTGTGTTTATACGTGCCATAAATGTCATGGGTAAGTAATATACAACAGCCTCTCCTTAGCTCTGATACATAGAAGAATATCGGGGAACTGGAAAGGAGAAGGAGAGGAAGCCAAAATATACAGTGCGGCAGACGCAAAGCCGAAATTGTCATTTACCACTAAATGGCCGGACTATTCTAATAAAGACACAGATACTGAGTTATGTAGATTACAACAAACTCGGTTCTACTATTATATATAAAAATGAAGATTTATTTTACAAATGTACCTTTTGGCCTATATAAAAGGACCAATGCTATTAAAGACTTGCAATATTTGGGGGCCCATTACAGCTTTTGCTTTGGGGACCATGCTGCTCAAGTTACGTCACTGCCTCTATGTCAGGTATAAGGGGATGGTCGAACAGGGCAATTGTCCAGTGTCCCCATCGCCAAAATGTCCCTCAGAGAGACACTTCACAGCTGCAGTTCTCTGTGGATGGCTTCCTTACAAACCAGAACCTGCACTGATAAAAGTATAGATACAACAGCCTGCAGGAGTATGGAGGAAACTTGGATATCCGCTACAAAGGGTGTGTAAGTGCACACAGTGACAGAAATACTATTGGTGCAACCCAGTGGGTAAGGGGGCCGCTAACATCTCCAAAGCAGGTGGGATTTTGCATTATGAGGAGCTTTATGACTTTAATTGGCCCATATATTGTTTTTTCACAGGAGTCCTCTTATGTCTTTGTCTGCTCCTGGGGCAGATGTACTATTGGTGCTACCTGTGCAGCCGCTGCGGCATCCTAGAGTTAAGGGGGCCCACTTCCATGTCCAAAACAGATAGAAAATTCTGACTTAGACGCATTACTGGACTGCAATTGACTCATATACAGGTCTTGTTCAGGGGACTTCTTCTGTCTATGTCTGCCCCTGTGCACACATGTGTGAGTGTAACATATAGTGTGTGTACAAAGTATGGAGAGTGTGTGTGTAACATGTAGTATGTGTGTAATACAAAGCGTGTCTGTAGCATGGGGTGTGCGTAGCATTGAGTGTGTGTAGCATGGAGAGTGTGTTTGTACATGCACGCGTGTCTGTAGCATGGGGTGTGCGTAGCATTGAGTATGTGTATAGCATGGAGAGTGTGTGTACATGCACGCGTGTGTGTAGCATGGGGTGTGCGTAGCATTGAGTGTGTGTATAGCATGGAGAGTGTGTGTACATCCACTCGTGTGTGTAGCATGGGGTGTGCGTAGCATTGAGTGTGTGTATAGCATAGAGAGTGTGTTGCAGATGCAAGCATGTGTGTAGCATGGGGTGTGCGTAGCATTGAGTGTGTGTATAGCATGGAGAGTGTGTTATAGATGCAAACGTGTGTGTGTATGTAGCATGAGTGTGAGTATCATTGAGTGTGTGTGTGTATGGCATGGAGAGTGTTTGTACATACACGAGTGTGTGTAGCATGGGGTGTGCGTAGCATTGAGTGTGTGTATAGCATAGAGAGTGTGTGTACATGCACGCGTGTGTGTAGCATGGGGTGTGCGTAGCATTGAGTGTGTGTATAGCATGGAAAGTGTGTGTACATCCACTCGTGTGTGTAGCATGGGGTGTGCGTAGCATTGAGTGTGTGTATAGCATAGAGAGTGTGTTGTAGATGCAAGCATGTGTGTAGCATGGGGTGTGCGTAGCATTGAGTGTGTGTATAGCATGGAGAGTGTGTTGTAGATGCAAGCGTGTGTGTGTGTATGTAGCATGAGTGTGAGTAGCATTGAGTGTGTGTGTGTATAGCATGGAGAGTGTTTGTACATACACGAGTGTGTGTAGCATGGGGTGTGCGTAGCATTGAGTGTGTGTATAGCATGGAGAGTGTGTGTACATGCACGCGTGTGTGTAGCATGGGGTGTGCGTAGCATTGAGTGTGTGTATAGCATAGAGAGTGTGTTGTAGATGCAAGCATGTGTGTAGCATGGGGTGTGCGTAGCATTGAGTGTGTGTTTAGCATGGAGAGTGTGTTGTAGATGCAAGCGTGTGTGTGTATGTAGCATGAGTGTGAGTAGCATTGAGTGTGTGTGTGTATAGCATGGAGAGTGTGTTTGTACATACACGAGTGTTTGTAGCATTGAGTGTGTGTATGTAGCATGGAGCGTGTGACATACAGTGTGTGTAGCATGGGGTGTGCCTAGCATTGAGTGTGTGTGTGGCATGGAGAGTGTGTTGTAGATGTAAGCGTGTGTGTGTATGTAGCATGAGAGTGAGTAGCACTGAGTGTGTGTATAGCATGGAGAGTGTTTGTACATACACGCGTGTGTGTAGCATGGGGTGTGCATAGCATTGAGTGTGGGTGTGTGTGTATAGCATGGAGAGTGTTTGTACATACACGCGCGTGTGTAGCATGGGGTGTGCATAGCATTGAGTGTGTGTATGTAGCATGGAGAGTGTGATATGCAGTGTGTGTAGCATCCACAATTAAGTATAATGTCAGTGTAGAGGAGTATTGGCGGGTGTAAACATGTCTTCAATCTCCTAATAAACGAACATACATTACTGTATGAAGACAGAACAATCATATTAGCGATCGTTCTTTCCCCATCGTTCTTTTTCGGCATATGTGCTGATGGAGCAATATGTTAGCATTTGGGGCACCATGTTTATTGCTGCCCAGGGTCACATTTCTAAATCCAGCTCTGATTATAACTACGTGGTTGACACAAGTTTGTCGTTTCTCATTATGCGTCATGTTGTTTTATTACAGGAATCTGATGTAGGAAGTGTCTCATTGCATTATATGTGATCAACTAAGCTGTTAGGGCTGTGTCTGTCATCAAATGTGAGTGTTTCCTGTAGAATTATGAGTGCAGCTCTGAACTATGATGCAGTTTCTGCACGAGGTCAGTAAAAGTGGAATAATTGGTTAGGGAATCTTAAATTTTACGTAAGTCTACAAGTTTACTGTCAGTTAATGCTACACTATATAGGGTAACTAGAACTAACAATATGACCTATGTAGCAGAACTGAAACTGTAGCTGATTTTTTTCTTTTAGAGCCTTTTCTCATTGCATCTTTTCCTAAGTTCATCAGGACTTACTTCCAAACCCTCCTTCAAAACGGAATGTGGGTGACTGGGGCCATTGACTGTAATGGTGCAGATGAAGTCATCGTGGGCAATGCCCTGCGTCACTTACGGTTGTATACATCTATTAGAGGTGGACACCAAGTGATAATCTACTAAGTCTTGCTGTCCACCTCAAATAGGCCAAAATGGCCAAAAATGATGCACCACAGAGCCCACGGTGACTCTGTCTTCATCATTACAGTCAATGGCACATATGTCGAAATCCCATGTTCCAGGTGGAAGTGGGTTGTTCAGACTTAAACCCCAACGGAGCCAACAAATGTGGGAAAAAATACAATCTAAAAGGGCCATTAGGAGTCGCGATAAATCTGTATTGTAGCAAACTAATAGATGAAGTTCTGAAATGATTTCAATTTATGGAAATTCAGTTTCTTTCCGTAAGTTATGCTCTTGGTAGTCGAGGAAGCAGTGATATGGACCAATGTACACAGACCTTGTGCTTCCTGACATGTGGAAGCTACTTTATTTCCTATTGTAACTGGTTATCGAGGTGACTTACTTAAAGGATTATTCTAAATTTTAGTAACATCTAGGGGTCCAATCGCTGTTGAGAACCAGGCTACGAGAAGCCCCAATGCCCACCGTGTCAGATGATCTTTACTTTTCTGCTCGGCTTCCTCAGCTCCTCTGGCGTTTACTTAGACCATGAGTCACTAGGTCTCCTGTGATGTCATCATGTATGTCATGATGTCATTATTTCACAAAGCCTAGAGACACCCAGAGAAGCTGGGTTGGAGGTGCAAAATGCAAAAGTGAAGATCAACCTCCATGGAGGATCAAGGGCGTCGGACCAAGTCAACGCAAATCAACCTGCTCATCTCTATAAGTTATATAACTTTCTATAGGAATATAGGATCGTTATTTTGAGGGCGACAACCACTTTAATTGAGTGGTTTTAGATAATGCAGTAGCCCACCTGCAGTCCCATGTAAAATCAGAGGTAATAATGGTGACAATGTAATGTAATATTATAAAAACTGTAGGAATAATCATCTATATCAGATTCTTGATTTAACGCTGAAATTTGGCTTTTGCTGAGGGATTGATCTTACCATGTGAGGTTTAAAGCAGCATTTAGGGACCTGAGACGTGCGGATATTTTGTTATCATAGACTTTATGTTGGTCCATTGAAAGGTTTCATAACATGCGCTGAGTTGCACTCCCTCTGAACGGCTATTAGAACTTCTCACTGCATAAGTTATTCATGAACATTTGATGAGGCTGTTTGATACTCAGCATCAAATGCTGCAGATTTCTCTCCGAGAACTGACATAGCAATTACAGGGACAAAAAATGACATGCCACACCGGTGCAATAAAGAAAATATTGATGTTGGAGTTAAAGAGACACTCTCACTGCCATTTGGACTGCATATTCTACACACACGTTCCACAGTACAAAGCGATTTGTCAGGCTTGGCACCCATCATGTATCAGCCAGAGCGCCGTATATTGAGATGTGAACTGACAAAGGTCAACAAGGAACACTTACAGAATATCTATCATCAGCACACAATGGAAGCACCTAGACCAGGGAGACTAATAATACTTCTGATGCTAAATATAACAATTTACAAGATGGACAGATAGATGTGAGTGAGAGAAGAAGGAAAGAGAGAAAGAGAGAAAGAAAGAAAGAAAGAAAGAAAGAAAGAAAGAAAGAAAGAAAGAAAGAAAGAAAGGAAAATAGGTATTTGCATACTATTGATGTATGAATGGATAGAAACTGTATGTGGTAGAAAACGTTAGAAAATAAAGAAGGAAGGAAAGAAAAAAGAAAGAACGAAAAAGATAGATATATAGATATTAGATAGATAATAGATAGATAGATAGATAAATAGATAATAGATAGATAGATAGAAAGATAGATAGATGGATAGATATGATACGTATATGTCGATCGCCACACAGATTCCAAAGTTACATTTAAGCCCCCTAGACCATTTGTGTATTAAAAGATGTTCCTGAAAAAGTGACAGGTTAGGAGATACCATTGATGGTCAACCCACTGGTTGCTCTAATGGCTTGGAAATTACCTCTACCGGAATAGGTGAGGGTCTCGGCCGTCCTATTAGTATCAGCTACTGGCTCAATGGAAATTATCCTTAACTGAAGTTCTTGTGACTATATCTCAGAAAGCGCAAGCAGGACCTTCTGGAGAACCTTCTTGAGAACCTTCTGGAGGTGGACATTATGCAAAAATGAACTTTGTTCTTCAGACTACATAGCAATACACTCACCGGCCACTTTATTAGGTACACCATGCTAGTAACGGGTTGGACCCCCTTTTGCCTTCAGAACTGCCTCAATTCTTCGTGGCATAGATTCAACAAGGTGCTGGAAGCATTCCTCAGAGATTTTGGTCCATATTGACATGATGGCATCACACAGTTGCCGCAGATTTGTCGGCTGCACATCCCAAAGATGCTCCATACAAGGCAGGATGGATCCATGCTTTCATGTTGTTTACGCCAAATTCTGACCCTACCATCCGAATGTCGCAGCAGAAATCGAGACTCATCAGACCAAGCAACGTTTTTCCAATCTTCTACTGTCCAATTTCGATGAGCTTGTACAAATTGTAGCCTCAGTTTCCTGTTCTTAGCTGAAAGGAGTGATACCCGGTGTGGTCTTCTGCTGCTGTAGCCCATCTGCCTCAAAGTTCGACGCACTGTGCGTTCAGAGATGCTCTTAGGCCTACCTTGGTTGTAACGGGTGGCGATTTGAGTCACTGTTGCCTTTCTATCAGCTCGAACCAGTCTGCCCATTCTCCTCTGACCTCTGGCATCAACAAGGCATTTCCGCCCACAGAACTGCCGCTCACTGGATTTTTTTTCTTTTTCGGACCATTCTCTGTAAACCCTAGAGATGGTTGTGCGTGAAAATCCCAGTAGATCAGCAGTTTCTGAAATACTCAGACCAGCCCTTCTGGCACCAACAACCATGCCACGTTCAAAGGCACTCAAATCACCTTTCTTCCCCATACTGATGCTCGGTTTGAACTGCAGGAGATTGTCTTGACCATGTCTACATGCCTAAATGCACTGAGTTGCCGCCATGTGATTGGCTGATTAGAAATTAAGTGTTAACAAGAAGTTGGACAGGTGTACCTAATAAAGTGGCCGGTGAGTGTAGATACAATGTAATAGACATTTTCCATAGCTGAACATTTCCAAAGTTGGAAGTCTGATTTGTTTTGGTTTTACAAATCTTGAAGAAGTGTCAGAAATGGATATTGCTCCTTCATTCTGCCTTCATTCCTGTCTTCTTAGAGGGACTTTGACACTGACTCAAACACAAATGTCCAAAGATCGTGATACCCTGAGGCTTCTCTCTAGTAGTGTCACCCTTAAAGGGACAGCTGTACGGAGAGAGGGAACTCTTACATACTCTTAGACAAGTGCAGCATTATTGATCTCAGATGTTCTGGCTAGGTTTGTGTTCTCCTTGTTCAAAGTTATTCCTGCAAACCCAGATTTCCTTGAAGGTCGGCGTTACATCTTGGAGATATGGTACATACACAAGAACAAAACTCTACTGGGAGAAGGTGCCTAGTGAAAGCAGATTGATGATGTGGGCTTATGTATTAACCCATTCTGCAGCAGTGAATCAGATACCAACCTGCAGTACAATTAAAGTGCATCTCCAGCATAAAAAGAAAAACAGGATTTCACGACATATTTATTTGATGCAAATTGAATTTTTTAGGAAAATTTGGCAAAGATGGCGAAATCACATTACAAACAATCAACTCATCTCTAGGTAATATGAAACAAATGTCTACATTGTCATTGGAACAGTCCTCTATAGTCTGGCCTTGCTCATCAGTTAAAGTGAACCCGACATCTGATAAATGCTGCCCAAACCACGGGGAGCATGTATCAGGTACTATCTATATGATCACAGCCATGTGTGCGGCATTTCAGAGAAAAACATACAAATAGCTGCTGTGGACCGAGCCGCACTGTGAACTAGTCATACAGGCAGGTCCTAAGGTCCTCAGCTGCTTCTCCTCAATCACTGACAGTGACTGACAGGCCCCTGCCCCCATGCTCGTAAAAGTAGAGACTTGTCAGTCACTATCAGTGGGAGGGGAGAAGCCGCCCTGATCCTGCCTGTCCGACTAGTGCAAAATGCGTCTCGGTCCACTGCAGCTAGGAAAAGTATATCTTTCTCTCAAATGCCGCAGTGTTTCAGAGTCAAACAAATATGGCAGAAAAAATTATGATGGTGGCCCTAAAATGGCTTGCTACTTCAAGTGGTGTGGGGTTGTAGCATTTGGAGTGTAGGCAGTGAGGCGCAGCACCAGACCGTATCCGTGGTACACACAAAAGGAATCGGGAAAGATAACAATATAAAGGTTACACTGCGGCGCTGCCAATGACGCTAGTGAGGATGCGGTAATTAAAATAAGTACTTTTTATTTAGGATCAGCATCACAAATTGGTTTTTGGCTCCGGAGATACATGGCTTTGATTGTTAAAAAAATCAAAACAAACTCACTTCGCTCCCATTCCCCCCGGTGCTTTGCGTCATCACGTCAGCTGGTTCAGTCATACATGCTCGAAGAAGTAGCCGGCGGCTCCGTCCTCCACCAGTGTATTCACAGCTGTCTATAGCCCGAGGACACAGATAGCAGTGACAGCGAGTGGCAAATGGATGGCCGGTGAGGGCATGGTACGGCCATGGGACACTGTTTTAGCCCTTTGGTTCTCTCGCTTCGTGGGCCGCACTGGAACAGAGCGGATGTGTCCCGTGGACCCTAGTTTGTCCTGCTCCAGTCTAGAATGTAGATGAACCCCTGTAAACGCAGCAGCAGCACAAATCCCTCCCGTGTCCTGAACTCCAGGCTTGTCACTGGGGCATTTCTATTGACGGCAATAGATCATAAAAATCGGAACAATTTTACGCAAGAAGATAAGAGTCTGTCTGAGGTTAGAAAAGGGTCCATATTTTTCCAGGCATCTCAGCATGTCTGTCCTTGGGTTATGAATCAGACATGTCTCTGGGATTTTGTGCAGATCAGTTTGTCTGAAAAAATAGACAGACATGTGACCCGCTCCATAGACACTAAAAACCCGCAATGAACTTGTACGAGAAAAACTGACGTCTGTATGCGCCCTTACTGTGTGCAACACGGCTTGTGCCTAAAGGCTGAGTCACACATAACGATATCGTTGCAATGTCACGCTTTTGGTGACGTAGCAACGATCCCGCTAACGATCTCCTTATGTGCGACAGCGACCAACGATCAGGCCCCTGCTGAGAGATCGTTGGTCGTTGGGGAATGATCAGGACCATTTTTTGGTCGCTGATCACCCGCTGTCATCGCTGGATCGGCGTGTGTGACGCCGATCCAGCGATGTGTTCACTTGTAACCAGGGTAAATATCGGGTTACTAAGTGCAGGGCCGCACTTAATAACCCGATATTTACCCTGGTTACCAAAAAAAAAAACAGTACATACTCACATTGTGATGTCTGTCACGTCCCCCGGCGTCCACAGGGTTAAAACTGCTTCGGCAGGAGCGCTGCTAATGCACGCGCTCCGGCCAAGAGCTTCCCTGCACTGACTGTGTCAACGCCGGCCGTAAAGCAGAGCACAGCGGTGACGTCACCGCTGTTACTGCCGGCGCTGACACATTCAGTGCAGGGAAGCTCTCTCGCGTGCATTAGCAGCGCTCTTGCCGAAAGCAGTTTTAACCCTGTGGACGCCGGCAGGGGACGTGACAGACATCAGAATGTGAGTATGTAGTGTTTTTTGTTTTTTTTTACTTTTACAATGGTAACCAGGGTAAATATCGGATTACTAAGCGCGGCCCTGCACTTAGTAACCCGATGTTTACCCTGGTTACCCGGGTGCTGCAGGGGGACTTCGGCATCGTTGAAGACAGTTTCAACGATGCCGAAGTAGTTCCCCTGATCGTTGGTCGCTGGAGAGAGCTGTCTGTGTGACAGCTCCCCAGCGACCACACAACAACTTACCAACGATCACGGCCAGGTCGCATCGCTGGTCGTGATCTTTGGTAAGTCGTTTAGTGTGACTTAAGGTACCGTCACACTCAGCAACTTTGCAACGAGACCGACAACAATCCGTGACGTTGCAGCGTCCTGGATAGCGATCTCGTTGAGTTTGACACGCAGCAGCGATCTGGATCCCGCTGTGCCATCGCTGGTCAGAGCTAGAAGTCCAGAACTTTATTTTGTCCCTAGGTCGGTGTTTATCGTCATGTTTGACATCAAAAGCAACGACGCCTGCAATGCCAGACATGGAGCTATCAACCAGCCAGAACGATAAGTGAGTCGCCGTTACGTCACTGGATCGCTCCTGCATCGTTCTGGAGTTGCTGTGTTTGACGTCTCTACAGCGACCTAAACAGCGACGCTCCAGCGATCTAGTTTAGGTTGGCTCGTTGTCTAGATCGCCGCAGAGTCGCTGAGTGTGACGGTACCTTTAGGCTTAAGGCTATGTTCACACTAGCATGTGGAAAATCATCCGATTTTCATCTAGAAAACAAATAGCTGTCTTTTTGATCTATATTGTCATCCATAATGGCATCTGATTTTGTACATCATCAATTATGAAAACTTGTGAGACCAAAAATAGTTTCCCATGTAAAAAAAAAAAGGGATCTATCTATAAAAATTGGATGCAATATGGGTGATCTGTACGGGATCCAATTTTTTTTCCACACCCAGAGAAGGCTAGTGCCCATTGTGATTTTTTGTCACGTGGACATTTAGTTGTGTGAATGTAGCCCTATACAGGCAACCCTTTGATCCTAAAATAAACTGTGCAATACCTTGTTTCCCTTGTGGTGGCGCTGTAGGGAACTTGACCACGTTCTACAGCAGATTACTTGTGATCACTCGGGTTCCCAGCTCATCATCAGGGGAGTGTGCAGAATAGACAATCCCGCTAACCTGTCCCCGCAGGCATAATGTTTGCACAGCATGCTACTGCGCCTTGGTTAAATTTTGCGCCTTGAGGCTTTGGCTGGGTCGCACCAATTGATATTAACTTTTTGAACGATCGTCTCTTTAATGCACAGTGAGCACTTATTTAAGGCAATTAAGTGAATGTCAATAACAATTCACATCATTACTAAGGTAAATTAAACTGTAATCAAGAAATCTGACCTAATGTCCTAGAGTATAAAATAATCAGTGGATTTTATCATGCATGGAGAAAACAGGTTGATTACAAACTGTATTTGCAAATAAAGTTCTGAGGTTTTAAAAAAATAGATTTTGTAGAATTAAACCCTTTTCACATGCATCTTTTTACATCATATATACATAGATATACATATATGTTTATATACATATATTTATACATTTACGTATAGAAAATAAAAAATTCTTTTATACCCTTTTATTACCCATTACCACTTGTCTCTCATTTTATTTACGTCATTTCATTATACAAGGCACAAAACAAAAAAAACCTAAAAAGTTCTTTAATACACTTTTATTCCTTCCTCCACTACGTCCTTAATTTTTTATATCTATTTATTTATTTTTTTGTGTGGGGGTATCCCCTTTTTTTGAGAGCATGTTTTTTACACATGCACACTGTGAGGCATTAACCGGTGTCACATGTGAGGGTCGCTATGTGTCCCCCCCAGGATGCGCACAGAGGCATATTGAGGCTGTGGGAGTGTATTGCAGTCACAGGCATAGCTGTGATTGTAATGTGGAATAAAAAGTGAGTATTAGTCCTGGTCAAGCTATTTGTCCAAGGCAGATTTATGGAAACCTGCTCTGGGCTTTTATTTTTTAAACGGACTACAGGATGGTAGTGGGGCAGTCAGTTTCCTTCCCGTCCGGGCTTTCTATGTGGCCTATGGCCACAGGTTCCTTGTAAGAACCACTGAAGCAGAGGGTTGGGTGTGTCAGTTTGGTTTTGCAAGTGTGCAGAGCAGAAGGATCTGCAGAACTTCACCTATGTGAGCTAGCACAGGCAAGCGAAGGCAAAAGGCCTGGCACCTACAGCATACACAGTGGTGCAGTCGACCACGGTAGCCAGTCTTGGAGGTAGACTGGCGTGTTTACCGGCTGCGATCCAGAGGATATGTTTCCCTGGCTGCGATCCGGAGGATATCGTGTGCTGTGCATTTTCTGTGAGTTGGACATTAAAACACGTTTTGCTTTGAACTTTGCTGGGTCACTGCCTCATCACTGCACAGTGTGGATATATATACAGTATATACTTTTTACATGTGTATATATATATATATATATATATATATATATATATATATATATATGAATTATATATGTGTGTGTGCATATATATTTTAGATATAATTTTCCCTAATTTTATTTACATTATTGCACCATAGAAAATATAACACAGATAGTTCTCTAATACGGGAAGCAGAGCACTCCATCTGCGCACGCGTGGCCTCAGGAAGATGGCCGCCACCACCGATAACAACATGATTCACCCGGCTCTGCTGCTTACCGGGCTGCTGCATCATCTCACCGGTGAAAGGGACCCCGCTCACGCCATACCGCTCACTGAGCCTCCTCATCTCCGCACCTCTGCCGGTAACCACTGCTGCAACCCTCCCATGGACACCAGGCCGTGGCGTCGCCCACCTAAGCAGGAAGGGACCCTGCTCAGGTGCACGCCACACCGCATCACCCCAGCTCTGCCGACACCATGCCTCCTGTGACTCTGCTCTGCCACCGCCAGCCCTCAGGTTAGATACTGTAAATTCAGACAATAAGACGGACCCCCATCTTATAAAAAAATATTTTTTTCTGAAATTTTCACCCCAAATTTGGGGTGCGTCTTGTGGTCCGGTGCGTCTTATAGTTCGAAAAATACGGTATGTACTGTATGTATACATATATATATTTTTTTCATTTTATTTACATTATTGCATCATACAAGATATAAAACAAATAGTTCCTTAATACCATTTTATTCTCCCCACCACCATTTTCTTACATTTTTATATTTATTTATTTTTGTTTACTAGGGGATATAAATCTGTTTCCTCAAGGGCAAAAACAGCCATAACAATATAACCTCTTTAATGAAACAAAACAAGCTCAATGTTGTAAAATCTTACGGAGCTTTAAGGCATTCAAGCTGGGGATTTTATTTTTGCAATTGTGTACTCACCACTTAGCGGTGAAAGATATTACTTAGAAAAGATGATTCCTAAAAGGAAAGTTTGGAATCTTATTATCCCTTTGGGCTAGACTGGCCAATCTTTAAAGAAAAAAAAGGTTATACCCCTTTCATTTCCTATCCACGGGATAATATTTTACTAGAGTATGAGGTCACATCGGGAGAAAAAAAACTCCAAGCTTTCGCCATATGATGTATAGGTTTCTAAAAAGAGTCAAGACCACGGAGCACGGAGGCAAATCATTACCAAATTTAATAGCTGAATATTAGTGCCGGATGGATTCTGACCAGCCAGGATGTAAGCTAAAGGCATATTAAAAGTATTCTCTAACCATATGCAACCATCGAAGGACACCTGCAAAAATACAGTAATTAGAAAACATGATCACAACATAACAGTATCACGGTATCTGATTTAGTTATGTCCAATGTTGAGCTCTGTGTTTTTAGAAAGGTTCCAAAAAGTGTCTATTAGTTTCTTAATTTATCTTATATTAGTTGGTGCTCTGTTTTTCACCTACAGAGCTCCAAACCCACTAAATGGACATACAGGTAAAAAATAAAATTCCATGTACTTGAAGTCACCACCAGAGGGAGCTCAGTAGCTTGCTGCATACTTTTATTACATTGAAATCAACAATAATAACACAGTATAAAGGATGCTCCTGAGCTCCCTCTAGTGGTAACCACCGGCAGACAAAATGTTACAAGTTTACGAATACGTAGGTGATTCGGAAATCTGTATTTGTCATATTAAGAAATTGATAAGGACATAATAGTGACTCTAAAACCATCATGATGTTAAAAAGGGAAAATATGTTTAAGACATCAAGAGACTTTATACTATCTGTTTTGGAGTTCCCTAGCATTGGCGATATGTAAAGTAAAGTTATATTTATAAGGGAAGCAACTTTTAGATAATCTCAGTCATCTCATTGAAGAAAAAGAATGGCCAATAACACACAAAATAAAAAAAATAAAATAAATTCAACTGTATAAGACAGTGGATAAAGAAGCTATAGGCATTATCCTTTAGCTGGTTCACTCGTTCGTGCTTTTTGACAACTACAATTCCGGGTGACACAAGTTTCTACGAGTGATTAAAACTCTTTTTCTTCTCCTTGTCGTCGTCTCCATCCTTCAAAGAACAGATGAAATGGTGGCCTCTGCCAATGACATTTTACAGAGAAAGCAATGTTACTGCCCTGTGAATCAATGAAATAAACTGTACTAACCCCTGTGGTGATCACATACACCCAAATATCACACCGTGACCCACAAGGTGACGGCTACAAGCTATGACAAATGTGTCTATGAGAGGGTTGACGGGGCAAAAGTGGCAGAATTGGATTTGGAATTTAACTCTTTGGGGGTCTGGTAACACTTTGCGAGTTGAGATAATCAAGTGTTAACGTGCAAATTGTCGTAGAGCAGATGGACCTCGATAGATGTCAGGGGTCCTATGTTGTTTATCAGATTATCAGCTATTTACGGATAGGTAATAATAGTTCTATGCCCTTGTATCCCCTTTTCTATTTTGTCCTCAAGAATGAATAAGTGAATGGTGCGTCAGGTCATGAATTCACCCAGCTGCTCCCTTCTAGAGCCCCCACACTCTTTAGATAGATGCCAGCCAGATGATGGTTCAGCTGGTAGCTACCTCACCCAACTCTCCATTACACAGGACCACGCTCTTTGGCAAGTGGTCCTGTATTCTCTATGAGAAGGACAGGCATGGGCACAGACAGAAGAGGGTTTCTATGTAAGAACAGTATATGGGTCACCTCCTTTGGAGATGGTAGAGGCCCCCTTTCCTCCTGGGTCCCTGGTTGCACCAATGGTATGTCAGCCGAATGGAGAACATGGCTACCAGAATCTTCTCACGGTAGCTTATCTCTTAGAGAACGAAAGGATTAAAAGTCTAAATCAGACATGTTGGATGCTTATCTCCACCGACCTCATCTGTCTTGGGGCCCCATACACATTAGAATGGTTTGGCCGATGTCAGTCTAATGTGAATGGGAGCATTACCATCTTCATCAGGACAATAGTCTGAGCGGCAATCAGCAAAGCCGAATGGTCAGCTGCTCTGCTCAACTTCTCTAGGCCGCAAATGTTGTAGTCTTGTCTTGGAAGAACCAGAAGAAGAAGAAGGGTGATGCAATCAATGGGGTCCTATTGGATACTTTTAGTAGACTGGAATACCCCTTTACTGTAGGTAATACATTGTAAGGACAACTTCATGGTAGAATCTGATGTTCTCAAGACCAAAAGATTCCAGATTATATTCCGATCACCAACCGTCCAACCACTCGGTGTTTCTACACTTTTGATTTTGGACATTTTTCTGTAGACAAACCCAGTCAACCATAATTGGGACAATATTTAACAGATGCAGGATTTGTAAGAATCGAAAACCCCCAGGATCCAGATTTAATTTCCATTACTATAGTCCCATGGCACTTCAGATCCCCAGGTTCCTGACGTTCACCTACTCCGCACATCCATATACAATCAGACCAGTGGTCTCCAAACTTTCCAGCTGTTACAGAACTAGAACACTCAGTTGCAGTCTAGGCGGACATGCTGGGATTTATAGTTTTACAACAGCTGAAGAACCACAGGTTGGGGAGCAGCCGCGGATCACACCCTGGTCTCAGATGAACACAATAAATGTATAATGTACAGAAAACTGGAATAGTTGGGAAATTCCTTCATTTTTGCCTTTCGTAAGGAACTTTCAAACAGCAACCTAATGGGATAATAAAAAATAATAAAACAACAGGTGTTTAGCACGTTTATGCGGTTTATTGTTAGATCAAGGGATGAAAAGTGACTGAGCAGTTTGTCAGATTTTAATTAATTTGCATTAATAATGATACCCCTGACTGAGAAACCAAACTGCTCCTTCTTTAATGCATTTTCTGATGAGCTATAGAGAAAAAGCATGCCATGCTAGAGGAATCTAATCCTATACTGTATAAATTCATGATGTACAGAAACCCATAAATCTGCGCTAATTACCAACAGAGAGGATGAGAGATCATCTATCCTTATAGAGAAAACTTTGCAACTATTGGAATAAATAAACCACCATACTTTTATAATAATCGACTGCTGGTGTATAACAGATATGACATAGAAACCAATAATATACTATGGTTGATCAATAGGATCTACTGGGGTTGTCTCAGAAGAAGACCTGGATGGCTTATTGCTCAGATAGGACATTAATGTCCGGTTGTTGGAGTTTGACCAGGGTGACCACAACAATTGCCAGACTGAAGTCACATTGACACTAGAAAATCTCAATTCCCCTTCATTTATACTTGTCTCAGTTTTGATTTTCTGGAGAACACATGGTTGGGCCATTGTAATCAATGATCAATGATATGATCTCTGGAAAGAGCTGAACAGAAGAGGCAAAATATGTTTGGTGATAAGCCACCAAGGTTTGACTAAAACCTACTGTCCACTTGGCCAATCTAAGTCTAGGTGTCTAAAGAATGAAAATCAGTCATTGAGACCAAACCACAGGTTGAACCCAAAAAGTTTCTTTAAACTTTCTAAAGAAGTTTTAATTCTTCAATCAAGATGTTGACACCTGAAGACTTGACAGCATCAAACTAAAGTAGAGCAAACATTTTTACCACTTAAATAGAGGTACAAAATATGGGTCTTTGATAGAAAATTGGGTGTGTGGGTATGGACCAGGTGTGGACTTTAAGTACCCTTAGACCTTAGGCTAGATAGTTGGGTTAATGTATATGGAACAGCAAGTAAATATAGAGTGCACTGGCTCCTGGGCTAGATAGTTATTTGTATGTACTGTATATAGAATAGATGTAGACTGGCTCCTGGGCTAGATAGTTATGTGTATGTACTGTATATAGAGTAGATGTGAACTTGCTCTTGGGCAAGATAGTCATGTGTATGTACTGTATATAGAGTAGATATATAGACTGGCTCCTGGGCTAGATAGTTATGTGTATGTACTGTATATAGAGTAGATGTGGACTGGCTCCTGGGCTAGATAGTCATGTGTATGTACTGTATATAGAGTAGATATTGACTGGCTCCTGGGCTAGATAGTTATGTGTATGTACTGTATATAGAGTAGATGTGGACTGGCTCCTGGGCTAGATAGTCATGTGTATGTACTGTATATAGAGTAGATATATAGACTAGCTCCTGGGCTAGATAGTTATGTGTATGTACTGTATATAGAGTAGATGTGGACTGACTCCTGGGCTAGATAGTTATGTGTATGTACTGTATATAGAGTAGATGTGGACTGACTCCTGGGCTAGATAGTCATGTGTATGTACTGTATATAGAGTAGATGTGGACTGACTCCTGGGCTAGATAGTTGTGTGTATGTACTGTATATAGAGTAGATATGGACTGGCTCTTGGGCTAGATAGTCATGCGTATGTACTGTGTATAGAGTAGATATAGACTGGCCCGTAGGCAAGATAGTTGGGTGTGTATATGGACCAGATGTAGACTTGAAGGACATTGGCTTATTGGGCTAGATAGTCCAGTGAATGTAGACTAATAGTAGACTTAATATGCACTGGTTTCAAGGCTAGATATTTGGGTGTGTGTATATGGACCAGATGTAGACTTAGAGTACACTGGCTCCTGTGTTAGCTAGTTGGATATATAGTATATGGACCAGATGTAGACTTACAGTTCTCTGGCTTCTAGCTTAGGTAGTAGGGTGTATGGGTATGAGGCAAGGGTGGACTGAGAGGGCACTGGCTCTCAAGCTAGAAAGGTTCGAAGATAATGGAGTATCAATGGAACGGGAACCAGTCAACTCAACTAATAGTATTTTCCTATGGGTCCTGTTGGTTATATGTGTCAAATATGGCCACCTTCTCATACTGAACATTATATACAGAAGAGCTTCTAGAGTGACCACACGACTAGGTATGATTATGACATCTTGACTCTGGAAAAGCCCTTAAATAAATGGTGATTAGTAGGGTTGAGCGAAACGGGTCGATCATTTTCAAAAGTCGCCGACTTTTGGCTAAGTCGGCGTCTCATGAAACCCGATCCGACCCCTGTGCTTGTCGGCCATGCGGTACGCGACTTTCGCGCCAAAGTCGCGTTTCAATGACGCGAAAAGCGCCATTTCTCAGCCAATGAAGGTGAACGCAGAGTGTGGGCAGCGTGATGACATAGGTCCTGGTCCCCACCATCTTAGAGAAGGGCATTGCAGTGATTGGCTTGCTGTCTGCGGCGTCACAGGGGCTATAAAGGGGCGTTCCCGCCGACCGCCATCTTACTGCTGCTGATCTGAGCTTAGGGAGAGGTTGCTGCCGCTTCGTCAGAATCAGGGAGAGCGTTAGGCAGGGTCCACTAACCACCAAACCGCTTGTGCTGCAGCGATTTCCACTGTCCAACACCACCTTCGGTGTGCAGGGACAGTGGAAGCTATTTTTTTTTTTTTTTCCCCTCAGCGCTGTAGCTCATTGGGCTGCCCTAGAAGGCTCCCTGATAGCTGTATTCCTGTGTGTACGCCACTGTGGAAACCAACTGCTTTTATCAAAGCACATATCCTCTTGTTCCTTCCTTTCTGCACAGCTATCTTTTTTGTTTGTCCACACTTTTTATTTAATTTGTGCATCAGTCCACTCCTATTGCTGCCTGCCATACCTGGCTGAGATTACTGCAGGGGAGATAGTAATTGTAGGACAGTCCCTGTTTTTTTTTTTTTTTTTTTTTTTTTTTTTGTGGGAGATTAAGATTGGCATTTCTGCTACAGTGCCATCCCTGTGTGTGCCATCTCTCACTGAGTGGGCCATAGAAAGCCTATTTATTTTTTCCTTCATTTGTGTTCTAAAATCTACCTCAACACAAAAACACTACATCAATCAGTGGGAGAAAAATATTGGCCTCAGTCAGGGCTTGTGTGCCACTGCTGTGTGTGCTATCTCTCATTCAGTGGGCTATAGAAAGCCTATTTATTTATTTTTTTTTTTTAAATATTATTTGGTTTCTAAAGTCTCCCTGAAACAAAAAAAATACCTAAAAAAACAGTGGGAGAGTAATATTGCCCTTTCAGCTTGTGTGCCAGTCTTGACTCCTGGGTGTGCCACCTCTGTCCCTCTCATTCAGTGGGCCATAGAAAGCCTTTTTTTTTTTTTTTTTTTAATATTATTTGGTTTCTAAAGTCTCCCTGAAAATAAAAAAAAAAATACATAAAAAAACAGTGGGAGAGTAATATTGCCATTTCAGCTTGTGTGCCAGTCTTGACTCCTGGGTGTGCCACCTCTGTCCCTCTCATTCAGTGGGCCATAGAAAGCCTTGTTTTTTTGTTTTTTTTTTTAATATTATTTGGTTTCTAAAGTCTCCCTGAAAATAAAAAAAAAATACATAAAAAAACAGTGGGAGAGTAATATTGCCATTTCAGCTTGTGTGCCAGTCTTGACTCCTGGGTGTGCCACCTCTGTCCCTCTCATTCAGTGGGCCATAGAAAGCCTTGTTTTTTTGTTTTTTTTTAATATTATTTGGTTTCTAAAGTCTCCCTGAAAATAAAAAAAAAATACATAAAAAAACAGTGGGAGAGTAATATTGCCATTTCAGCTTGTGTGCCAGTCTTGACTCCTGGGTGTGCCACCTCTCTCTCTAATTGTGGGCCATAGAAAGCCTTTTTATTTTTTTCCTTCATTTGTGTTTTAAAATCAACCTCAACACAAAAACACTACATCAATCAGTGGGAGAAAAATATTGGCCTCAGTCAGGGCTTGTGTGCCACTCCTGTGCGTGCCATCTCTCATTCAGTGGGCCATAGAAAGCCTTGTTTTTGTTTTTTTTTTTTAATATTATTTGGTTTCTAAAGTCTCCCTGAAAATAAAAAAAAAAATACCTAAAAAAACAGTGGGAGAGTAATATTGCCCTTTCAGCTTGTGTGCCAGTCTTCACTCCTGGGTGTGCCACCTCTGTCCCTCTCATTCAGTGGGCCATAGAAAGCCTTGTTTTTTTTTTTTTTTTTTAATATTATTTGGTTTCTAAAGTCTCCCTGAAAATAAAAATAAAAATACATAAAAAAACAGTGGGAGAGTAATATTGCCATTTCAGCTTGTGTGCCAGTCTTGACTCCTGGGTGTGCCACCTCTCTCTCTAATTGTGGGCCATAGAAAGCCTTTTTATTTTTTTCCTTCATTTGTGTTTTAAAATCAACCTCAACACAAAAACACTACATCAATCAGTGGGAGAAAAATATTGGCCTCAGTCAGGGCTTGTGTGCCACTCCTGTGCGTGCCATCTCTCATTCAGTGGGCCATAGAAAGCCTTGTTTTTTTTTTTTTTTTTTAATATTATTTGGTTTCTAAAGTCTCCCTGAAAATAAAAAAAAAAATACCTAAAAAAACAGTGGGAGAGTAATATTGCCCTTTCAGCTTGTGTGCCAGTCTTCACTCCTGGGTGTGCCACCTCTGTCCCTCTCATTCAGTGGGCCATAGAAAGCCTTGTTTTTTTTTTTTTTTTTTTTTAATATTATTTGGTTTCTAAAGTCTCCCTGAAAATAAAAAAAAAAATACATAAAAAAACAGTGGGAGAGTAATATTGCCATTTCAGCTTGTGTGCCAGTCTTGACTCCTGGGTGTGCCACCTCTGTCCCTCTCATTCAGTGGGCCATAGAAAGCCTATTTATTTTTTCCTTCATTTGTGTTCTAAAATCTACCTCAACACAAAAACACTACATCAATCAGTGGGAGAAAAATATTGGCCTCAGTCAGGGCTTGTGTGCCACTGCTGTGTGTGCTATCTCTCATTCAGTGGGCTATAGAAAGCCTATTTATTTATTTTTTTTTTTTAAATATTATTTGGTTTCTAAAGTCTCCCTGAAACAAAAAAAATACCTAAAAAAACAGTGGGAGAGTAATATTGCCCTTTCAGCTTGTGTGCCAGTCTTGACTCCTGGGTGTGCCACCTCTGTCCCTCTCATTCAGTGGGCCATAGAAAGCCTTGTTTTTTTTTGTTTTTTTTAATATTATTTGGTTTCTAAAGTCTCCCTGAAAATAAAAAAAAAATACATAAAAAAACAGTGGGAGAGTAATATTGCCATTTCAGCTTGTGTGCCAGTCTTGACTCCTGGGTGTGCCACCTCTCTCTCTAATTGTGGGCCATAGAAAGCCTTTTTATTTTTTTCCTTCATTTGTGTTTTAAAATCAACCTCAACACAAAAACACTACATCAATCAGTGGGAGAAAAATATTGGCCTCAGTCAGGGCTTGTGTGCCACTCCTGTGCGTGCCATCTCTCATTCAGTGGGCCATAGAAAGCCTTGTTTTTTTGTTTTTTTTTAAATATTATTTGGTTTCTAAAGTCTCACAGAGAAAAAAATAAAAATAAATTAGGTGGGAGATTAATATTGACATTAGTGCTTGAGTGACAGTCCTGCGTGTGTGTCATCTCTGTGATTTGGTGTCACAGAAAACAGAGTGTGTAACATTGTGCCTGATTTTCCTTGTGGTCTCACCAACCTGTTAAGGGATATTGAAATCATACTGAAGTTATAGCTCACCGTGTAAGTTGTTTGACAGCAACAAATAAAGTTAGTTTGGTTACGATTTTTAAACAATGAGGAAGTCTGGTGCAAGAGGTCGTCGTGGGCGTTCATTGTCAGCTGGTAATGATGGTAGTGGTAGTGGAGCATCAGGTGGTCGTGGGGATAAAAATATTCCACCTAAGTCTGGAGCTGTGGAGCCAGTTTCGTCGTCAGGCTACACAAGGCCTCGAACGCTCTCTTTTCTGGGAGTAGGAAAACCGCTTTTAAAGGCGGAGCAGCAACAGCAAGTTTTGGCTTACATTGCAGACTCAGCCTCTAGCTCTTTTGCCTCCTCTTCCGAAACTGGTAAATGTAAAAGCAGCGCGTCGCTTGTGGATGTTCACGGTCAGGGACAAGTCGCTTCCTTGTCCTCCTCAGCAAAAACTACAACAAGAGAGAAGGATGCAGCAGGCGACACAACGGGTCACTCCATGGAGCTCTTTACACATACCGTCCCTGGCTTAGAAAGTGAAACATTTAACAGGCCATGCCCATTACAAGTAGATTCTGACATGGAGTGCACTGATGCACAGCCACAGCCAGAGTACTATGCTGCTCCTTTGACTCAGACCACCACATTGCCCTCTCAGGGTACAGATCCACAATCAGACCCTGATGAGACTATGTTGCCCCGCCACGAACGCTATACCACCGACCGACACAGTGACACAGACGAAGTTGCACACGAGCTCGAAGAGGAGGTAATAGATGACCCAGTTATTGACCCCGATTGGCAGCCATTGGGGGAACAGGGTGCAGGCGGCAGTAGTTCAGAAGCGGAGGTGGAGGAGGGGCCGCAGCAGGCATCAACATTGCAACAGGTTCCATCTGCCGGGCCCGTATCTGGCCCAAAACGCGTGTCAAAGCCAAAACCTGTTGGAGGACAGTGTGGCCATCCGGTTAAAGCTCAGTCTGCAATCCCTGAAAAGGGATCCGAGTCTAGGAAGAGTGCAGTCTGGCATTTTTTTAAACAACATCCAAATGATCAGCGCAAAGTCATCTGTCAAAAATGTTCAACTAGCTTAAGCAGAGGTCAGAATCTGAAAAGTCTAAATACTAGTTGCATGCATAGACACTTAACCACCATGCATTTTCAAGCCTGGACTAACTACCAAACGTCCCTTAAGGTTGTAGCACCCTCGGCCAATGAAGCTAGTCAGCAACGCAACATCCCTTCCGTCACTGTAAGGCCACCATTTTCCGCACCACTGGCAGTATCTGTGCAGGTTTCTTTGCCAGCCAAAAGCAGTCAGGGTCAGGGAATCACCAGTTTAGTAGGAGGAAATATTGCATCTAGGGCACCGGCGGAAACAATACCGTCTCCAACCGTCTCTCAGTCTGCCATGTACACCGGCACACCCGAAAGTTCCACGATCTCCTGCTCTCCAGTCCAGCTCACCCTACATGAGACTCTGGTTAGAAAAAGGAAGTACTTATCCTCGCATCCGCGTACACAGGGTTTTAACGCCCACATAGCTAGACTAATCTCGTTAGAGATGATGCCCTACCGTTTAGTTGAAAGCGAAGCTTTTAAAGCCCTGATGGAGTACGCTGAACCACGATACGAGCTACCTAGTCGACACTTTTTTTCCAGAAAAGCCATCCCAGCCCTGCACCAGCATGTTAAACAGCGCATCGTCCATGCACTTAGGCAATCTGTGAGTACAAAGGTGCACCTGACTACAGATGCATGGACCAGTAGGCATGGCCAGGGACGTTATGTGTCCATCACGGCACACTGGGTGAATGTGGTGGATGCAGGGTCCACAGGCGACATCAATTTAGGGACAGTTGTGCCTAGCCCACGGTCTAGGAAACAGTTGGCTGTAGGCGTTCGCACCCCCTCCTCCTCCTCCTCGTCCTCCTGCAGAAGCTACAGCTCTTCCACAGAACGCAGTCGGCCAACCACTCCATCGGCAGATGACACTGTTGCACACCAGTTGTCCCATTATGGGCCAGCTACTGCCAAGCGTCAGCAGGCTGTATTGGCTATGAAGTGTTTGGGCGACAACAGACACACCGCGGAAGTTCTGTCCGAGTTCTTGCAACAAGAAACGCAGTCGTGGCTGGGCACAGTAGATCTTGAGGCAGGCAAGGTAGTGAGTGATAACGGAAGGAATTTCATGGCTGCCATCTCCCTTTCCCAACTGAAACACATTCCTTGCCTGGCTCACACCTTAAACCTGGTGGTGCAGTGCTTATTGAAAACTTATCCTGGGTTCTCCGACCTGCTCCTCAAAGTGCGTGCACTTTGCTCACATATCCGACGTTCGCCTGTACACGCCAGCCGTATGCAGACCTATCAGCGGTCTTTGAACCTTCCCCAGCATCGCCTAATCATAGACGTTGCAACAAGGTGGAACTCAACACTGCACATGCTTCAGAGACTGTGCGAACAGAGGCGTGCTGTTATTTATTTGTGGGAGGATACACGGGCAGGCAGTAGGATGGCAGACATGGAGTTGTCAGGTGTGCAGTGGTCGAAGATACAAGACATGTGTCAAGTCCTTCAGTGTTTTGAGGAATGCACACGGCTGGTTAGTGCAGACAACGCCGTAATAAGCATGAGCATCCCCCTAATGCGTCTGCTGATGCAAAGTTTGACGCACATAAAGGAGCAGGCGTCTGCACCAGAGGAAGAGGGAAGCCTTGATGACAGTCAGCCATTGTCTGGTCAGGGCAGTGTACAGGACGAGGTAGCGGGCGAAGAGGAGGTGGAGGACGAGGAGGATGATGGGGATGAGTATATTTTTAATGCGGAAACTTTCACGGGGGCACAGGAAATTGGTTGCGTGTCACGGCCGGGTTCTGGTTTTTTGAGGGACACAAGTGACGTAGATTTGCCTGCAACTGCCCCTCAACCAATCACAACCGGAGATTTGACAACTGGAACTTTGGCCCACATGGCGGATTATGCCTTACGTATCCTAAAAAGGGACACACGCATTACGAAAATGATGAACGATGACGATTACTGGTTGGCCTGCCTCCTTGATCCACGCTATAAAGGCAAATTGCAAAATATTATGCCACATGAGAACTTGGAACTAATATTAGCAACCAAACAATCAACTCTTGTTGACCGTTTGCTTCAGGCATTCCCAGCACACAGCGCACGTGATCGTTCTCACACGAGCTCCAGGGGGCAGCAGACTAGGAGTGTTAGGGGTGCACACATCAGAAGTGGCGTTGGACAGAGGGGTTTTCTGACCAGGTTGTGGAGTGATTTTGCTATGACCGCAGACAGGACAGGTACTGCTGCATCAATTGAAAGTGACAGGAGACAACATTTGTCCAGTATGGTTACTAACTATTTTTCATCCCTTATCGATGTTCTCCCTCAACCGTCATTCCCATTTGATTACTGGGCCTCCAAATTAGACACCTGGCCAGAATTGGCAGAATATGCATTGCAGGAGCTTGCTTGCCCGGCAGCAAGTGTCCTATCAGAAAGAGTATTCAGTGCTGCAGGGTCAATATTAACCGAAAAAAGGACTCGTCTGGCTACCCAAAATGTTGACGATCTAACATTCATTAAAATGAACCACAACTGGATTTCAAAATCTTTTGCCCCACCTTGCCCGGCCGACACCTAGCTTTCCTATGAAAAGCTCTTGCCTGTGAATTACTTTTCTAATGTCTAATTTGCTGCTGCAGATTGTACAGCATACGACATGTTTACACCTCCCTAAATGGCCAAACTCCCCACACGGGGCCGTGGTATCGCGACTTGGCGCAAGCACCCGTGAGACTGCTGTTTGTCTGAAGAGGTGGGTGTGCTCGCTTTTGGTTGACGGCATTGCTACTGGGTCCCTCATAGTACAATGTAGTGTCTCTGGCGGTGGTGGTGCGCACCCAACGTCAGACACACCGTTGTAACATGAGTGGCCCTGGGGCGGTCCCGCCGGCCTCAAGAGAGTTCCCCCCTACCCCAGCTCAAACTGGGCTCTACCACGTGCAAAATTATGTCGCACAGCTCCACCAATCTTTAGTCTATTCGCTGACATCATTCAATGTCTGGCACTGACAATACAAATTTGTAGACATCTATGATGCAACTTAAAGTAGTCTGTGTCTGTGTCCTATATTGGCACCATTAAATAGTTACTGCCAAATTACTATGTCAGAAACACAGCAGATGAGCCCACCCCTGTACCTAAGTATGCCACCTTTTTTTTTGTTTTGGTTGTTTTGCGAGACATTAACATCTATTTATATTTTGGGAGTACTGGGACAGACACTCCTTGCACTACTCCTCCACTCAGCACCAAGCTGCCTGCCCGTGTATCCATGTAACCGCTGTAAAACTGCCATGAGCCTATTGTTTGTTATTTTAGGCCTTTGAAGCCTTTCTGCGCTCCCTCCTTCCACTAGTCCTCCACTGACCAGACCACTGCTGCCCGTGTACCCCTGGAACCAATTTTAAAGTGCCTACAGCCAGCCCATTTTATTGTGTTAGGCCTTCGAAGCCTGTCTGCGGTCCCTCCTTCCACTAGGCCTCCACTGACCAGACCACTGCTGCCCGTGTACCCCTGGAACCAATTTTAAAGTGCCTACAGCCAGCCCATTTTATTGTGTTAGGCCTTCGAAGCCTGTCTGCGGTCCATACTTTAAATACTCCTCCACTCACCACCAAGCTGCCTGCCCGTGTATCCATGTAACCGCTGTAAAACTGCCATGAGCCTATTGTTTGTTATTTTAGGCCTTTGATAGCCTGTCTGCGGTCCCTACTCCTCCACTGACCACCAAGCTGCCTGCCCGTGTATCCATGTAACCGCTGTAAAACTGCCATGAGCCTATTGTTTGTTATTTTAGGCCTTTGAAGCCTTTCTGCGCTCCCTCCTTCCACTAGTCCTCCACTGACCAGACCACTGCTGCCCGTGTACCCCTGGAACCAATTTTAAAGTGCCTACAGCCAGCCCATTTTATTGTGTTAGGCCTTCGAAGCCTGTCTGCGGTCCCTCCTTCCACTAGTCCTCCACTGACCAGACCACTGCTGCCCGTGTACCCCTGGAACCAATTTTAAAGTGCCTACAGCCAGCCCATTTTATTGTGTTAGGCCTTCAAAGCCTGTCTGCGGTCCCTCCTTCCACTAGGCCTCCACTGACCAGACCACTGCTGCCCGTGTACCCCTGGAACCAATTTTAAAGTGCCTACAGCCAGCCCATTTTATTGTGTTAGGCCTTCGAAGCCTGTCTGCGGTCCATACTTTAAATACTCCTCCACTCACCACCAAGCTGCCTGCCCATGTATCCATGTAACCGCTGTAAAACTGCCATGAGCCTATTGTTTGTTATTTTAGGCCTTTGATAGCCTGTCTGCGGTCCCTACTCCTCCACTGACCACCAAGCTGCCTGCCCGTGTATCCATGTAACCGCTGTAAAACTGCCATGAGCCTATTGTTTGTTATTTTAGGCCTTTGAAGCCTTTCTGCGCTCCCTCCTTCCACTAGTCCTCCACTGACCAGACCACTGCTGCCCGTGTACCCCTGGAACCAATTATAAAGTGCCTACAGCCAGCCCATTTTATTATGTTAGGCCTTTGAAGCCTGTCTGCGGTCCCTACTTTAAATACTCCTCCACTCACCACCAAGCTGCCTGCCCGTGTATCCATGTAACCGATTTCAAACTGCCATGACTGCCTACTGTTTGTTATTTTAGGCCTTTGTGAGCCTGTCTGCGGCCCCTACTTGCAATACTCCTCCACTGACCACAATGCTGCCTGGAGTGCCTGCCTGTGTATCCATGTAACCGATTTCAAACTGCCATGACTGCCTACTGTTTGTTATTTTAGGCCTTTGTGAGCCTGTCTGCGGCCCCTACTTGCAATACTCCTCCACTGACCACAATGCTGCCTGGAGTGCCTGCCTGTGTATCCATGTAACCGATTTCAAACTGCCATGACTGCCTACTGTTTGTTATTTTAGGCCTTTGTGAGCCTGTCTGCGGCCCCTACTTGCAATACTCCTCCACTGACCACACCAATGCTGCCCGTGTACCCCTGGAACCTATTTAAAAGTTCATAGAGCCTAGTTATATATTTTATTTACTATTAATAAGGCCATGATGGACTACGCTGTACCACGCTACAAGCTAACCAGTCGACACTTCTTTTGCGAGAAAAGCCATCCCAACCCTCCACCAGCTTGTAGAAGACCGCATTGTCCATGCACTCTGGCAATCTGTGAGTACAAAGGTGCACCTGACAACAGACGCATGGACCTGTAGGCATGGCCACGGAAGATTACGTGTCCATTACGGCACAATGGGTTAATGTGTTGGATGCATGGTCCACAGAGGACAGCCTACTAAGTATGTCTGCAGTCCATAATTCAAATTGTCCTCCACTGTCTAAATCGGAGCTTCCACCTTCTGGCTTTCGGCCTATAGTATCAGAAATTAAACTGCATTTGGCCTTCAACTTTGGTTACGGCCTACTAACGGCTTCTGCCCCTCCCTGGTGTTGCCCACAACTAAATAAAGCTGAGCTTCAACCTTCCGGCTCTCATTAAGTGGTTTTGAAAAAAAAAAATGGTGGATAGGGCCTACTAACGGCTTCTTCCCCTCCCTGGTGTTGCCCTCAACTAAATAAAGCTGAGCTTCAACCTTCCGGCTCTCATTAAGTGGTTTTGAAAAAACAAAATGGTGGATAGGGCCTACTAACGGCTTCTGCCCCTCCCTGGTGTTGCCCACAACTAAATAAAGCTGAGCTTCAACCTTCCGGCTCTCATTAAGTGGTTTTGAAAAAACAAAATGGTGGATAGGGCCTACTAACGGCTTCTGCCCCTCCCTGGTGTTGCCCACAACTAAATAAAGCTGAGCTTCAACCTTCCGGCTCTCATTAAGTGGTTTTGAAAAAACAAAATGGTGGATAGGGCCTACTAACGGCTTCTGCCCCTCCCTGGTGTTGCCCACAACTAAATAAAGCTGAGCTTCAACCTTCCGGCTCTCATTAAGTGGTTTTGAAAAAACAAAATGGTGGCTAGGGCCTACTAACGGCTTCTGCCCCTCCCTGGTGTTGCCCTCAACTAAATAAAGCTGAGCTTCAACCTTCCAGCTCTCATTAAGTGGTTTTGAAAAAACAAAATGGTGGATAGGGCCTACTAACGGCTTCTGCCCCTCCCTGGTGTTGCCCACAACTAAATAAAGCTGAGCTTCAACCTTCCGGCTCTCATTAAGTGGTTTTGAAAAAACAAAATGGTGGATAGGGCCTACTAACGGCTTCTGCCCCTCCCTGGTGTTGCCCACAACTAAATAAAGCTGAGCTTCAACCTTCCGGCTCTCATTAAGTGGTTTTGAAAAAACAAAATGGTGGTTAGGGCCTACTAACGGCTTCTGCCCCTCCCTGGTGTTGTCCTCAACTGAACAAAGCTGAGCTTCCACATTCTGCCTTTCGCCCTATACTATCAGATATTAAACTGCATTTGGCCTACTAGTGTGGTTAGGCCCTTGAAACAGTGTCTGCTGCTCTTGGGTTTGCTACTCCACTGAACAAAGCAATGCCGCCTGTTTAGTCCTGTTACCAATTTTGAACTGCATTTAGCCTACTTTATTCTTTGGCCCTATATCTGTTTCCTCCTCATCCTGCCCATTGCCCAGCCACTGCTAAATGAGTCTGCTGGTACATTGACCTAGACCACTACATTCCCCTTGTACTCTACACAGCCAGAATCTGACCCTGCTGAAAGTAAGGTTCCCCTTCTCGCATGTTATACCACCTTACACAGGGACAAAGAGGAAGGTGCAGATGAAAGTGCAGGTTCCTTCATCAGGTGGGGGGGGCATACTCGTTGGCGACGTCACTGGCACAGGGCCCCTCAGAGTACGCAAAAGTGTCGCTGCTGGTGGGAGGCGCCCCCGCCATGCAAACACACCGCCGTACTTTGAGGGGCCCTGTGCCAGTGCCAATGCGAACGAGTGGGCCCCCCCCTGCTTGCTCAGGATCACAGCACTTGCAACGTTTAAATACTTACCTTTCCCTGCAACACCGCCGTGACGTAGTCCGCATTTCCTGGGCCCACGAAAAAATTGAGCCAGCCCTACTCCCCCCACAACTTTTGCCAAATGACCCCCAATTCCCTATGCCCAACTATTATTATAAAGTTAATTACGATTGGCAAGCTTCAGAAACAAGAATGGATGTTTTTGGCATTAAAATGGGCACTGTAGGTGTTTTCCTGGCCTCCACTCACTGCCGACTATGCTTCCCCATTGACTTGCATTGGGTTTCGTGTTTCGGTCGATCCCCGACTTTTAGCGATAATCGGCCGAATGCACTCGACTCGACTCTGGACAAAATCGGGTTTCCCAAAACCCTACTCGATCTGAAAAAAATGAAAGTCGCTCAACCCTAGTGATTAGTTATGTTTTTTTGAGGGTGAAACCAGAAGGTTTAATTAAATGTTTGCACCTAAACCAATCCAACCCACAGTAGCCAAAGTCCGCACAATTTACCACCGTAACCGTGTTTCGGCATTGATTGGCCGCCTATATTCAGCGGCGCCGTTTGTTCTCACCCTAAGGGCTTATAAATAAGCCTTAATACTTAAAGACATGGACAATAAAGACATCTCCTCCAAATCACACGACTAAAGCTTTTAATAAATGACTTGCTTATGCAGACGTTGCACAGTGAAGAGGAGCTGATACTTAGCGCTACACACAGATGAATTCCAGGACTTCAGGAGAAGAAATGTGATTTCACAGTTGATTTTACACTTCCATAACAGTTTAGCGGTGGCTGTGGAAATCCTCGCCATGCTAAGAGGCGGCTGATAAACATTCTATCGCTGTATTGGCAGCCGATACCGGCGCCTCGGCAGTGTTCACCGAGCAAATTCAATTATGCTGTAGGCAATTTCTAATTATCTGTACAGTGCGGCGTTATATAGCAAACCCGGAGATCTGACACGGACACTCACCCCCATAGTTCTGAAAATGAGAACACAGAGACGTCTCGCAGAGGGCCGGACTGACGTCTTTTATTTTACTACTGAAGCTCCATGAATAACAATTCCACATTCCCCCATTAAAGGCAAGCAGAAACTTGGCTGAAGTTTGTATATTCCCCTAAGATGTAATGTTAATATCAACATTAACTTCTTGTTTTACTGTTCTAGAAATCTCTGGACGCACTTTCTATTATGAGCCTCAGTTCTTTATTTTAAATCTTATCATAAGTATCGCAGCGTAGGGTAATGGCCGCTTATAGCTTATGTTACACCAGGTGATAGTGTAGAAACCCACATTAGAGCAGGGGGCTCTGTGTTGCCTGCCTTCATCCACCCTGCATGGTAGATAGGACCCAGGTGGCTATGTAGTCGTAACATTTTTTTAATTGAGTCATATACAGTTACATTTTAGTGCTGAGAATTGCTCATGTTATAGCTTAAAATCTAAAAGGTTGTCAATGATTAACAAAAAAGGAGGAGATGCTTTATACAGTAACAGCACCCAAAATCTCATATAGGCTGTCATGTAGTGCACAACAGCCCCATGTAAATGAAAAACATAATCCAAGTGTAGATTATTTATATATCCATCCATTCATCCAAAATCTATCCCTCCATTTACTGTATATCTATCCATCCATCCATCCATCCATCCAAAATCTATCCATCCATCTATATCTATCCATTTATTTAGAGTTAGAAAACTAAAAGTAGCACTTTACCATCTAAAGATGTGTGCAGAGACCCCAAGGTTATCACCAAAACATTTTTGTATGCAAAAACTCAAAAACATGAAAGCAGCACTCCAAGGGGAGAAAGCGAGGCTGACAGCAGCAAAACACACGTCGGGGTGAGTGCAGTGGTCTTCTCAGCACTAGGTGAGACATCCTCTCCTGTTGTTTCTATCCTTAGGGCCACCGTGTTGGGCACATGTTAGTTATGGTTGCATGCCTTATTTAACTGGTGTACCTGGATATGCTGGATATGGATACTCCCTAGGGTTGAGCGACTTTGACTTTTTTAGGGTCGAGTCATGTTTCGCGAAACCCGACTTTTTGAAAAGTCGAGTCGGGCGAAATCGGCCGATTACTGCGAAAAGTCGAGGATCGTCCAGAACACGAAACCCTATGTACGTCAATGAGAAAATTATTTATTTATTTTTATTTCTCTCTCTCTCTCTCTCTCTCCCCCCTCCGTCCCAGCACAGAAAATCTCGTGTTACACATTGCAAATCCCTACTGCGCACAAGCGATAAAATGATGATAGCCGTGCACGCCCCTAACCCCTATGTCATCACTCTGCCCACACTCCTTCATTGGCTGAAAAAATGGCGCTAAACGCGTCATACGAAACGCGACTTTGGCGCCAAGATCGCGTACCGCATGGCCGACCCCACACAGGGATCGGGTCGGGTTTCATGAGACGCCGACTTTGCCAAAAGTCGGCGACTTATGAAAATGAACGATCCGTTTCGCTCAACCCTAATACTCCCTTTGGTTGTTACAAATGAGGGATTATGGTATATAGATGATGGTTTCTATCAATGAGAGTAATATCTTCTGGGATACTATATAGGAGGGTTTGTCTGCACCTTAAGTACTATACTGTTGTATTGATACAATGACACACTAATCATTGTGCTGGAGATCTTTTATATCTGATGTCTTTTGTTGTGAGCTCTTTCATTACCTGGCTTGTGCTTTTTTTTAATTGTTTGTATTGGTTTAAATAAAGTTTTTTTCACTTTTTATACAAAACTTCCATTTGTTCTCCTGAGTTTTATATGGCTAATTCATGGAGGTATATGTTACTATCTAGTGACTAATAGGGGTCACAAAATGAATCTGGAGATTTCTATATTAATTTTTGGGAGTGTAATAATTCCCCTTCTCCTATTTTTCGTTATCCCTGTTCATATTACCTTGTTAGTCTGGTTGGTGTATTGCGGTACACTACTACTCTCCTCCTCCCTGGGTGGAGGAAGGGCACAGCCTGAGGGCAGATTCAGGAGCTAAGACAAGGTGTGTGACCTCGGTTTCTTTACCATCAGAAGTATTCCGGGGAACAGGGCGAGTTGGGCTCCCCTAGCCTTAGGGACAGGGAAGGAGCCCCTGGTCCTGGGACACCAGGCAACAGAGTCGTGACAGGTATACACTGTACTGGACATGTTTGAAGAATGTTGCTGGAAATCATTCTGAGCACTTATGAGACAAAACTCATTAAATAAGTGTAAATGTAATAATGTAATACAATGTAAATAAATTGCTTTTTCTGGGTGTCAGCGTTTATGTTTATTCATATATTCTAATAAGAAAAATGTAAGTGATTCAACTGTATACTTAATTTGGGGCCACTGTTTGCTTCAATTTATTTAGTTAATTTCATAGGTTTGGCCAATACCAGGGGGCTTGGCACCCAGATACATTTTTGTATAGCTGGTGCTGGCATAATAAGTATTGAACACGTGACGTCACCAATTTTCTTAGTAAATATATTTCTAAAGGTGTTATTGGCATGAAATTCTCACGAGATGTCGGTAACAACCCATCCAATCCACATGTAAAGAAATCAAACCATTTGATCTCCATAAATTATGTGTAATAATGAGAAATGACACAAGGAAAAAGCATTGAACACGCTTACAGAAATTTATTGAATACCTTGGACAAAAGACTTTGTTGGTGATGACAGCTTCAAGACTCCTCCTGTATGGAGAAACTAGTTGCCTGCATTGCTCAGGTGTGTGCTTTTGGCCCATTTTTCCACACAAACACTCTTCATATCCTGAAGGTCCTGTGTTCTCCTTCTATGAACTCTGAGCTTTAGTTTCTTCCATAAATTTTCTATTGGATTCAGGTCTGGTGATTGGCTTGACCATACTAGCAGCTTTAGTTCTTTCTCTGAAACCAAATGAGAGTTTCCCTGTGCATTTCATATCATTGTCTTGCTGAAATGTCCACCCTTGCTTCATCTTCATTATTCTAGTAGATGGCAGCAGATTTTTATCAAGAATGTCTTGGTACATTTGTCCATTCATCCTTCTTTTAATTATATGAAGTCTGCCAGTGCCATATGCTGAAAAACATCCTGACACCATGATGTTTCCATCTCAAACTTCACTGATGGTATGGTGTTTTTTGGGTGATGTACAGTGTCTTTTCATCTCCAAACATGGTGTGTATTATGGCATCCAAAGATTTCAATTTTGGTTTCATCTGACCAGTCTATATTCTCCCAGTATTTTTCAGGCTTGTCTAAATGTTGTTGAACAAACTTTATATGCACTTGAACATGCTTTTTGTTCAGCAATGGGGTCTTGCATTTTAAGCGTGCATACAGGCCATGAAGGTTGGTTGCATTAATTATAGTTTTCTTTGAAACAATTGTACATGCTAATTCCAGGTCTTTCTGTAGCTCTCCACAGGTGGTCCTTGGCTCTTGGACAACTCTTCTGATAATTATTTTCCCTCCTGTCTGAAATCTTGTGGGGAGAACCTGGTCATGGCTGGTTTATGGTGAAATGATGTTCTTTCCACTTCCGGATTATGGCTCTAACAGTGTTCACTGGAACCATGAGTAACTTAGAAATTCTTCTTTAACCAATGCCATCAGTATGTTTTGTAACAATAAGCTTGCAAAGGTCTTGAGATAGGTCACTGGTTTTACCCATCATGAGAAGTTTCTTATGTGGCACCTTGGTAATGAAACACCTTTTTATAGGCCACCAACTGAACCAGCTGATATTATTGTTTACTAAGTAGCAGGATTCCTTTTTAATTAATGATACATTTCAGATGGTGACATGACTTTCCATGGCTTCTTTCTACATGTGTTCAATACTTTTTTCCTGTGTCATTTCTCACTACACATAACTTAATTTATGGACATCTATGATTTGATTTCTTTGCCTGTCTGGATTGAATGGGTTGTTACTAACATCTGGTGAAAATTTGATGTCAATAGCACCGTTAGAAATATATCATCTTAGAAAATTGGTGACGTGTTCAAAACTTTTTTGCAATTTCGTCACACTTGGAATTCTTTTTCCGTTTTCCGGTATACTATATGATAAAATCGATTGTGTCGTTCAAAAGTAGAACTTGTCCAGCTATTTAAAAAAACCTCACATGGCCATATTTATGAAAAATAAAAAGTTACGGCTCTGGGAAGAAGGGGTGCAAAAAACAAAAACACAAAAATGGGAAATCCCAAGATCATGATGGGGTTTAAAGGCAGATAGAAAAGAGCTTTATTTAAAACAGCTTACATACAGTCTATATGGCAATAATTCAGTTCATATATTCATTGTTCACATATATCTTAGTGCACACATTGTGCTGTTATACTTGTCTGTTTATATACTGCGCCTCTACATCTGTATACCGTATCTCTTCGCCTATCTAATTACCTCCTTTCAGTCCTAGATACGACATGCTGATATCACTATTATGGCAGCTACGGGTGGCATTACTTCCTGTCCTTGAGACAAACTATAGGAGAATTATAGGGGTTTTACCCCCAAATTACATTTACAGCCAGATTTCCTTACTCTTCGGAGTTAGACTGAGCTCACTTGAATTATTATTCTGTCTTGAAGAATGAACCACAGGTTGTGTCGGTAACTGTACAAATTTTTTGCTTTTATTCATGTATAAATCATCAACATTTTCTAGGCTATTTCGGTAGAAGCAAGAACAATGGCACCCTGCCTGACATCAATATTTTTTATCCATAATGCATAGAATGACCACATCAGTATTTTTCATTCCATAGAAGCAGCAGAGTCAGCTTTCCATCTCCATAGATCAAACTGCCAGTTTAGTCAGTGTTGCCTAAGGAATAATCCTTTCCCCTTCCTTCTTTGCTCCGGAGGGACCCCTAATTAATACTACAGATGCAAAACACAAAATGCTCGTCCCAGATGTTTGTTAAAAAATGACCTATAACTCTCCTGCAGAATAGAAAAGGCTGACCATGTTTGATGCCATAATGTAACCTTTTTGTCGGGCTGTCATTCCGTATGCTAATGAAGCACAGCTGAATCTATACGCTAGACCTGCCAAGTCATAAAACAAACTGCTATGAAAGTAATGCATCAGTAATTCTGATCACCTGGCATCTGGAGCTCTGTGAATGCCGTTTATAAGTAGAACATGGCACATCATGACTTCAAATTCTGCACTGCGCGGCCAATTTATTCTGATGGATCTGCGTGGGGAACTTTAGTTGGGCTAACAAATTAATCTGCTTAAGCATATCGGAAGGGAAGATTCCAAAAGTGGCCATAAAGTGGTTAGGGGAGAATTTGGAAATTCATCCAGGACAAGAGCGTGTAAAGGGCAGCCCAGTGGCGTCTGTACAGCCTTCAAAATGCTTCTCTGCCTTATTATATATTGGTCTTGATTCATTATACCCGTATGCCAAAAAAGTTCTCAAAACAACTTTAAAAGTAACATAAAATAAGGATAACTAAAGAATTATTCCCATAATTACATTATTTTTCACAAAGCACAGTAAATGAATACATATTACTAATATACAAACTAAGTCCAACATAAAGTTTCTTTCATGTACCTGTGTCTTTTTTTCATCTCTATCTGCTACTCTGTGCATTAAACTTCAAATAAACGAATGGCTGGTCCATTAATACAATGCTAAAACTACATTTCTCAGCTGCACCCTGCTTCCCCCCAGTGCTGCAGGCTCCAGCCTCTCCTGTGTACTCACCTCTCTGAGTGATCATCAGGCTAACGCAAGTGTAGAATTCACCTGATGTTTCTGTTCACTCTCTGCTCCTGTACATTACCATACCTCATTAATGTTATCATCTGCCATCTACATCAGCTAAATTGCCTGTGTAGTTTTTACATATGTGCTAGCTGGTTTCTCTCAGAACTCAACTTTCCTAAACTTCACAACAGAGGTTGTAATTACTAGACAGTGTAGAGTTGCATTTGTTGCCTGCTTATGAGAGATCAGAGATGTAAAACTGCAAATGTTTGTCTGTTGATGCATATGGTAAAGGATTATCTTCTGTCATATACATCAGCAGAGTAGCAATTGGCAATTCGCATTACAGAACTCTCAGCCATTTTTTCAACTTCAGCTTTTTTTACAGATGCTGTTATGTTTGCATCAAGAATTTGTTGAAATTTAATTGCATCCATTCTCGCGAAATGTTCCCTATGCCATTGGCTGCAACATAACCTCAAACCATGATTGCTCCACCACCATGCTAAACAATTGGTGAGATGTTCTTTTCCTGTAATTCTGTGCCCTTTTTTCTCCACACATCTTAGATCATTGTGGCCAAAGAGTTCTATTTTAACCTCATTGGTGCACAGGACTTGATTCCAAAATATGTCAGGCTTGTTTAGATGTTCTTTTGCATACTTCTGACACTGAATTTTATGATGAGAACACAGGAGATGTTTTCTTCTGATGACTCTTCCATGAAGGCCATATTTGTACAAGTATATCTGAACAGTAGAACAATTTTACACAACTCCAGAGTCTGCTAAATCTTTCTGAAGGTCTTTTTCAGTCAAGCAGGGGTTCAGATTTGCTAATTTAGCAATATTATGAGCAGCTGTCACTCAAATGTTGCTTGGTCTTCCAGACCTTATCTTGACCTCCACTGTTTCTGGTAACTACCATTTCTTAATTATATTTCAAACTGAGGAAAGGGCAACTTGTAAACACTTTGCTATCTTCTTATAGCCTTCTCCTGCTTTGTGGACCAACACCATTTTCATTTTCAGAGTGCTAGGTAGCTGCTTAGAAGAAGCCATTGCTGCTGTTTTTGGCACAAGGTTAGAGAAGGCTGAGTATTTATAAATCTGGAAAATTTGCATCACCTGGCCTTTCCTAATGATGATAGTGAACAAGTTATAACCTTAACAGACTAATTAAGGTCTGAAACCTTGGTCAACCTTAAGTGAGCTCACAAATCTCCAAGGGTGCCCAAGCTTTTGCATTGGCCCATTTTCCTTTTCGTAACTTTTAAAATGTAAAACAATAACAAAATTTTTATTTTTTTGCGAAAAATGCAAAGGAAATGTGTCATCTTAAAATTTAGGCATTTTAGAGATGATTTCATCTTCAACTTGCTTAAAGGGAATCTGTCACCTAATTTTGGCCCTATAAACTGCGTCCACCGCCATCAGGGGCTTATCTACAGCATTCAGTAATGCTGTAGATAAGCCCCCAATGTAACCTGAAAGATAAGAAAAACAAGTTAGATTATACTCACCCCGGGGCGGTCCGGGTTGCTGTCCAGTCCTATGGACGTCACGGTGCGGGTCCAGTGCCTCGCATCTTCATGTGATGACATTCTCTTTGCTTCCTGTTGTGGCTCCTGGGCAGGCGTACTTTATCTGCCCTTGAGGGCAGAGCAAAGTACTGCCGGGAAAGGTCAGAGAGGCCCGGCGCCTGCGCACTGCAGTTGCTCTGCCCTCAACAGAGCAGATAAAGTATGCCTGCGCAGGAGCCGAGACAGGAAGCAAGGAAGAGGACATCATCGCATGAAGATGGGAAGCACTGGACCCGGACCGCGACGCCCATCGGACCGGACCGCAGCGGGACCGCCCCTGAGTGAGTATAATCTAACTTGTTTTTATTATCTTTCAGGTTACATTGGGGGCTTATCTACAGCATTACAGAATGCTGTAGATAAGCCCCTGATGGTGGTGGCCGCAGTTTATGAGGTCAAAATTAGGTGACAGATTCCCTTTAACTGTTCACAATAAGAGTAGGTGCCCAAACTTTTACATACCATTGTAGACATATTCTTCAGTATATCACACTTTTTAGATCCCTTTACACACAGCCCATCATGATGTATATTTCTGCTTTCTGTCCCTTTATATACAGCACAATCCTGCAGTATATCACTCCAATCAGCCCCCTTATATACAGTACCATACTGCAATATATTTCACTTTTCTGCCCCTCTATATACAGTCCCATCCTGCAGTATATCACACCTGTATTCACAGACCTTCCTGCAACATATCTATCCAGCCCCTGAGGAGCACTTAGAGTTGTCCAAATCTCATTGAAGCCTTTCTTTAACAAGTTACATTTAGTAAACATTAAAATGGTGCAGGCTAAGAAGTATGACAGGTAATTTCATCCAGAATAAAGCTTTAATCATTGATCTATCTACTGAATACATGAGAGCTTCCTTATTTGCTGCTTACAGCCATCACTGCAAATGTATTTTTTTCTAGTGGAATTTTATGACAAGTAATATTTGGCAACTGTGACTATGGATCATAATTACTCTTTTTATACATTCCAACTGATAATTATTAGTTTATATATTCGTTATCTGACAATATGGAAATATCTATTAAGTAATTACCCTAATTAATGTAATTTTTTTACCTTGTTCATCCACATTTGTATTTTTCCCAGCCCTCGTAGCACCACAGGTTGGTGTTTAGTTACAAAGTGTAGTGCACTAAAGTAAGGATTAGATTGGATTGTGTGACATTTTGGGATTTATATTCCTATTGAGTTGTTTAAGGTAAAAAAAAAACATTTTGGGATGAAGATGTAATTTTGAGTGTTATTCTAATAAAGAAAACTACAATCAGAGAGGTCAGTGGAAGTACGGAGAATGTGCAGTAGCTTCATAACTGAATCTCACCCTCCCCCAGTAAGGAGAGCTGTTTTTCATTTTTTTATTTTAAAGTGGTCTGTAATAAGAAAACCACTGTAAACTGTTTTTTTCATCTTCAACACGCAACAGAATGATTTAGAGGTTTTTAATTCTCACACACTTAAATGTTTTTTCCAATGATTGCAGATAAATGGCAGTCTGACCGCTAGTATGCCCACTGATCCTGAAAGGGCTGCTCCTAGGGCTTGCTCACACAAGCATATAAGTTGGACGAGTGTTATCCCCCCAGGTAATGAGGATTGGATAGTGGTGGAACATCAGTGAAAAGGGGGTAAGAGAGGGCTCCCAAGTGGCCAGTAAAGGGTAGTGATGTTTTTTTTTTCTAAGGTTTGAGCAGAGGATTGTGAAGGATTCCAAGTGTTAGGGGTCGAGTTCCCGCCTCTACACGGGGGGAATCTCGGGCCATCTCCGCTGCGGTCTCCCATTCTTCTCCTGCCACAGTGGAGCCTGCTCAGCAGAGATGTCAGTCCCAGCGTCTCGCTCAGTCTGACTCTGTACAAAGGGTTACTGCTACTTTTCAAGCTTCTGCCATTAAAGCCAGTGCTGGGCAGCGGCGAGCAGACGCTTCTGGGACTAAGTCCTGCTTTTCTCGTTCTGAGCATGCCCAGAGTAAGATCTCTCAGTGGAGATGGAGGGTCACATGTTCAGATACTGCCGCTAAATCCATTGGTCCTCCAGGAAGGTCCTGAAGGTGCTCAGGCTCTGTAGCAGCCTCTCATTGGTCCTTCTAGGAAGGTCCTGTACTTGCTGCAGCTATTTAAGGCTCTCATGACCACACGGCCATGCGCTAGTATTGAATCAGTTATGTGCATGCGCCAGTGTGGTCACATTTATTTGTGTTCAGGGACTCGGCTGAAATAAGCCCCTAGAATGCCGGCACCTCCAGCGAGGAGATTGTGTGCGTGGATTTAGGGCCCCGGCTGAAATAAGCCCCTAGAATACCGGCTCCTCCGGTGAGGAGATTGTATGTTTGTGTTGCCACACACTGCCATCAGCTCGGCAGTTGCTGGATACTCCTGTGAAGTCAACAGGGTTCCACATTCCTTAGTTGCCAAGGTCTTAGCTGCTGACTCGGGGCGTCCTCAGGCGCGGGCACTATAGCCACCGAGGGTCAGAGTGAGATCTGGCACAGCGTCTCTGTGAAGTAACAGAGTTCGCTTCTACCGCCATAAAGGGCTGCCATTTGCCAGCAGCAGGTCCTCTCCTGCACGGTGGACCCCAGGCTGCGAATGCACCAAATAATATCTCTCAATTTACTCGGTGCGTTCCGCCAGCCCTAACACCAAGAGAGGAAGGTTGATCAGTAATGGCCTCCAAGTGGTAGGTATAGAATGATTGAGTTTCCCAAGTGGTGTGGATAAAATGGTTGAGGCTCCCAATTGGTGAGAGTTGGATGGTGGAGGTACACCAGTAAAAAGGGGGAAGTGAAAGCTTCCTAGTAATTAGGAGAGATTAGTGGCATTTCCCAAGGTTTGAGCAGAGGATTTTGAGTACTCCCAAGTGAGAAAGGTTGGTTAGTAATGGTTGGCATATGATGATTCGTGGGCATACAATAAGCATAGGGTGATTAGTAGGCATGTGATAGGCATAGGGTGATTGGTGGGCATGTGATAGGCATAGGGTGATTGGTAGGCATGTGATAGGCATAGGGTGATTGGTAGGCATACCATAGGCATAGGGTGATTAGTAGGCATGTGATAGGCATAGGGTGATTGGTGGGCATGTGATAGGCATAGGGTGATTGGTAGGCATGCGATAGACATAGGGTGATTGGTAGGCATGCGATAGGCATAGGGTGATTGGTAGACATGTGATAGGCATAGGGTGATTAATAGGCATGCGATAAGCATAGGGTGATTAGTAGGCATGTGATAGGCATAGGGTGATTGGTAGGCATGTGATAGGCATAGGGTGATTGGTAGGCAAACCATAGGCATAGGGTCATTAGTAGGCATGCGATAAGCATAGGGTGATTAGTAGTCATGTGATAGGCATAGAGTGATTGGTAGGCATGCGATAGGCATAGGGTGATTGGTAGGCATGTGATAGACATAGGTTGACTGATGTTCAAAAATTGCGTTGGTAAAATGGTTGCGGCTCTAAGGTGGAGAGGGACCCAAAGAAATGAATTACCCATTTTGCTATTGTGTGCACATATCCTTCCCTTAGTGGCTCCTACACTTACTGTAACGGTATTCTTAATACTGGATTACAACAGATCTGATTTCACAATCCTCTCATTCTGAATAAAACAGTAGTTCAGGTTTTAATATGCAAAATATTTTTTAGCATAAATGAGCTCCAGATTCCGGCGGCATCTTCTCTACGGCAATTATACTTTAACCAAAACAATATAGGTGAAACAATTTGCAGTGTCTCATTTTTCGCTAATGTGTTTGATGACTGTGAAAGGAGAAGGTTGGCAGCACCACAGGGTGCTAACTGGTTATAATTATAGGCTTTACTCAAAAGCTCTTTGATACAAATTCATCTAGATAAAACAGAGACCAAGACAAAAATTTGAATGTTGCATATACGAAGTAATAATTACACGTCGGGTGTTATGTGTCTTATCTTTATTCATTCACATACTCTGTGCAATTGTTTGTAAGCCCTGGATCACTCTGATACTAATTACTGTGAGATTCTGCATTCAGAGTGACTTGGAACAAAGTTAAAATGCATTGTTTTTTACGCTTTATTTCCCTTCTGGAACAACAAAAAGGAAAAAAAAAATCTTCATTTGTTCCTGTGTTAAAAGCAAATCTGAATTTTAAAGCAAATATAATTGCATCCATAAAAAAAATCTAAGTTTCAAATAATAATATTCAGAAAAGTACCAAAGCAAAAGTAGCTGTTCGAATTCCAATAAAATGTTAAGATTACTGGGTAACATCGGATAAATGGAGAATAAACTGCTTTTATAGAGTCTAAGGGTACCGTCTCACTATACGATTTACCAACGATCACGACCTGCGATACGAACTGGCCGTGATCGTTGGTAAGTCGTTGTGTGGTCGCTGGAGAGCTGTCACACAGACCGCTCTCCAGCGACCAACGATGCCGAGGTCCCGGGTAACCAGGGTAAACATCGGGTTACTAAGCGCAGGGCCGCGCTTAGTAACCCGATGTTTACCGTGGTTACCAGCGTAAAAGTAAAAAAAAAAAAACCGTACATACTCACCATCTGATGTCCTTCAGGTCCCTCGCCGTCTGCTTCCTGCTCTGACTGAGATCCGGCCGTACAGTGAGAGCAGAGTGCAGCGGTGACGTCACTGCTGTGATCTGCTCTCACTTTCCGGCCGGCAGTCAGTCAGAGCGGGAAGCAGACGGCAAGGGACCTGACGGACATCAGATGGTGAGCATGTACGTTTTTGTTTTTTTTACGTTTACGCTGGTAACCACGGTAAACATCGGGTTACTAAGCGCAGGGCCGCGCTTAGTAACCCGATGTTTACCCTGGTTACCAGCGTAAATGTAAAAAAAAAAAACCAGTACATACTCACCATCTGATGTCCGTCAGGTCCCTTGCCGTCTGCTTCCCACACTGACTGAGTGCCGCAAAGTGAAAGTGAAAGTACAGCACAGCGGTGACGTCACCTCTGCGCTCTGCTCTCACTGTACGGCCGGATCTCAGTCAGAGCAGGAAGCTGACGGCAAGGGACCTGACGGACATCAGATGGTGAGTATGTACTGTTTGTTTTTTTTGGTAACCAGGGTAAACATCGGGTTACTAAGCGCGGCCCTGCGCTTAGTAACCCGATGTTTACCCTGGTTACCCGGGTGCTGCAGGGGGACTTCGGCATCGTTGAAGACAGTTTCAACGATGCCGAAGTCGTTCCCCTGATCGTTGGTTGCTGGAGAGAGTTGTCTGTGTGACAGCTCCCCAGCGACCACACAGCGACTTACCAACGATCACGGCCAGGTCGTATCGCTGGTCGTGATCGTTGGTAAATCGCTATGTGTGACGGGGCCCTTAGTGGTGTCTACTCTGCAAAATGGCCAATGCTGAGGACTAATACTGAGAGCAACCAGTTGATGTAAAGGGGAAAGGCATTTTGCGTGGATGTTGGGAGGCCCATAGATAGGGGTTGTGCATATGGGTCTCTCTTTAACCACAGAGAGCAACAACTAACTAGATTCCTAGCGGCTACCTCACAGATCGAAATTGGAGTCAGAAGCCTTCATCTTTCAGTTGTTCAAAGAATATTTGTAGGAAATTTTTAAAATGGCAAAATCTCAAATTATAGAGATATGCAGAAAAGACAGCTCTCACCATTACTTAAAAATGTTAATGTCCTTTATTCCATATGGCGGCACAATCCACATGCAAGCCTGATAAAAGGGGAATGCTTCTTTGTCTCTGTATTCTTGGACCTGCAGAAGCGCTGGGATAGGCGCGAAACGGCTGTTGTTCTCCTACACTTCCCGCTCCCCCTGCTTTCCTAAGAATTGTCTTGCCACATGGAATAAAGGACATTAACATGTTTTTATGAATTTTAAAGTAATGGTGAGTGCTGTATTTTCTGCATATCTCTTTAATACATTGATTCACATTTTTTTCATGCACCACCATCATTATTTTTAAGTGGTATGCCCCACGGTAAGGAGTGATTCAGATATCTGTTGGGGCATTTTTTTTCTTGTATTTTCACTTAAAATCTCTGTAATGTTATTTATTTTTTTATTTTTTTACTCACTTATATAGAGCTATTATTTCCACAGCACTCTACAGAAATTTTCACCACTATCCCCCATTGGGGCTCACAATCTAAATTTCCTGTCAGTATGTCTTTGGAGTATGGGAGTAAATCGGAGAACCTGGAGGAATCCCATCATGCACGACTAATGATTTCAGAAGAAATTATTGCTTTAAATGCAATGATGTGTAATTCCACAGATGGGAAGAAAATAATATTCACAAAATAACTCTTCTTTTATTGGTTTTGTCAGTTTACCAAAAGTTGGGCAACCACAGAAAATACATTTTCTTATTGTAAAGTCAGAAGAAATGAGCCAGATTTGCATGAAATTGGTGGGGAAATTCCAAGCAAATTGAATTGCTTTCAAAGACCCCAGTGCATAATAAACATAGGGGTTAAAAAATAAAAAAATACTATCCTCACCTCGCTCCTTACTTGTACTGGCAACATCTCCATGTCCTGTCCTATATTGGCTCCCTTCCTTCCTACACCTCCAGTATTTCCTTCTGTCCTCGATATTCTTCACTCCTCGGTACCTGTGGGTCTCCCTAGTCCTCAAGCAATGTCTAGACGTGCATCATCCCACAAAGTCATGATGCCACGTGAGGAGTGGACTAGTCAGCCCTGGAAGAATGAAAAAGACTGGAGGGGAATCGAGCCAGCATAGGATCAGGTGTGGAGCTGTTTACGGGCTAGACAAGTATATTGCTTGGGTTTTTTCATCATCCCCTACGGCAAGCATACAAAATGGCCCGCAGGTCAAAAAGTTCATGATTTGAACAAATCGGATCACAAAATAATTGGGCTCTGGCTAATCTGAAGTTTCTGTGAAGTTCCAAGTGCATTTGATTTGCGTGGAATTCTTTGGCTTATCTCTGATAGACAGCACGTAAAGCCTAACTATTGCAAACTATCAAAACTAGATACAGCACCTCCTAGCATAATAAACCCCAAACAAGGCGGACATATAAGAAGAATAAGGCAGGAGGATGTGCTCGCCTTCTGGGATTGTGTAAGTGCAGGCACATCCCTGGTAACGGTTTGTAGAATTGTGGCGTGTTGGCCGCTGCTCCCTTCCTGAGTGACGATGGACAACCAACACCGCAGGATCCACAACGATAGAGCAGAAAATGCCGTATGCGGCTGATAACGACCCTCTAGGGAATAGAAGATGTAGTTTATCAGTAAGATTTTCGGTTTTCCCTTTCAATGCCAGAAAATCTGACCAATAAAGTAACCTTGATTACTTCTTCTATTTCTGAATGGTAAGTATCAGCAGCGCCCGTGTTCTGCATTTTTGGCTAATTTCCCTAATTTCTAAAGAATTGAATTCCACTCGTGAATTTATTTCAATAAGAAGACTATTCTTATTTTATTTGTTTAGTTTACTCTCTTATATACCAGTTTCTATAGCACTTTACAGATATTTTCATCACTGTCCCCATTGGGGCTCACAATCTGCATTCCCTATCAGTATATCTTTGGAGTGTGGGAGGAAATCGGAGAACCCGAAGGAAACCCACACAAACACGGGGAGAACATACAAACTCCTTGCAGATGTTGTCCATGGTGGGATTTCAACCCAGGACCCCAGCACTGCAAGGCTGCAGTACTAACCACTGAGCCACCCTAGAGTGCTAACCACTGAGCCACTATACAGTGCTAACCACTGAGCCCCATTGCAATAATTACAGTGTTTACCATTAGTACCAAACTATCTTTGTCTTCACAGAATACCTGACGTGAATATTGGGCCATACATAGCCAGCTTTAGGCCATGTGCACACGTTCAGTATTTTTTGCGTTTTTTTCGCGTTTTTTCGCTATAAAAACGTGATAAAAACGCGAAAAAAATGCTAACATATGCCTCCTATTATTTACAGTGTATTCCGCATTTTTTGTGCAAATGTTGCATTTTTTTCCACTAAAAAATCGCATTGCGGAAAAAAAAGCAACATGTTCATTAAAAATGCGGAATTGCGGGGATTCCGCACACCTAGGAGTGCATTGATCTGCTTACTTCCCGCACGGGGCTGTGCACACCATGCGGGAAGTAAGCAGATTATATGCGGTTGGTACCCAGGGTGGAGGAGAGGAGACTCTCCTCCACAGACTGGGCACCATATAATTGGTCAAAAAAAAAGAATTAAAATAAAAAATAGTCATATACTCACCTTCGATGGCCCCCGGAGCGTTCCCGCCTCTCACCGCTGCATGCTGCCGCTTCGGTTCCTAAAGATGGTGTGGTTCAGGACCTGCGATGACGTCGCTGTCTTGTGATTGGTCGCGAGACCGGTCATGTGACCGCTCACGTGACCGCGACGTCATCGAAGGTCCTGAACCACACCATCTATAGGAATGGACGCCGCTGAGGAGATAGGCTGTCTGCAGAGGGTGAGTATAACCATTTTTTTGTTTTTTTAATTATTTTTAAACATTCTATCTTTTACTATAGATGCTGCATAAGCAGCATCTATAGTAAAAAGTTAGTCACACTTGTCAAACACATGTTTGACAAGTGTGACCAACCTGTCAGTCAGTTTTCCAAGCGATGCTACAGATAGCTTGAAAATCTTTAGCATTCTGCAAGCTAATTACGCTTGCAAAATGCTAAAAAAACCCGCAAAAAAACGGGAAAAAAACGCAAAAAAAAAAAAAGCGGATTTCTTGCAGAAAATTTCCGGTTTTCTTCAGGAAATTTCTGCAAGAAATCCTGACGTGTGCACATACCCTTAGTCTACATCATGGTCTTATCTGTTGCAAAGCTTATTATTTGGCAGTGGCACAATTCATCATGTGTTATCTTTGGTTCCATCTTCCCATAGACCCTATAACTGGTCCACGAAAATTAGCCCCACTGTGTCCGATATTGGGAGATCACATTTTATGGGCTCCACTCAGGGACTGATGTCAGGGGTTATAGTATTCAGCTTTATAAAATATATTTACATGATAAGTAATAAATAATATATCATACTCAGCGAGCATACAAATGAATCAGTTCAATAACAATTTCGGCCTTTCAACACCTGTAACAGCAATAACCCAAGTATCACAATAAAAATACGTAAACATTGATAGGAAATGATCAAAACTAAGGTTGCAAATCCCCTTTTTTAGGATTAAAGATTAATTTTTATTCTAAAACAATGGGACACCAACAAAACCTTTTTTTCCTCGGGTAAATATTTCTCTATGACACAAGAGAAAACAGATTAGCACTAAACACGCACAGCTTAATTGATGAACTAATGTCTGAAAATAACTTGATTGCGCTTGACAGTACTTTAGAAAAACACCGATAACGAAGCAACAATACACCCACACACATACATTATTTACGTATAAACACATCACTTAGTATGTTTATGTTGTTCATCTCCTGAATTTGCAGCTTTTATATTTATTCAAAAAAAAATTAAAAAACAATTAAATAAACAAATTGCAATAATTTCTTTAATAAGATAAAAGATCTAATTTAGACATCAGATTTATTGTGAAAATGTTCATGTTTTATTTATTTGTTCTATATTTTTTAGTTTATTTTATTACATGACATATTTACACACATACATATATATTTAAACATATACTGTATGTCTCTATAAATATCCATATACAGTATATGTCTCTTGTCTCTATCTATCTATATAGTAAGTACTCTTTCTTTTTACATCTATATATACACTGTGTGCAGAATTATTAGGCTGCCGTCACACTAGCAGTATTTGGTCAGTATTTTACATCAGTATTTGTAAACCAAAACCAGGAGTGGAACAATTAAAGGGGAAAGCTATTATAGAAACACATCACCACTTCTGTATTTATCACCCACTCCTGGTTTTGGCTTACAAATACTGAGGTAAAATACTAACCAAATACTGCTAGTGTGACGGCAGCCTTAGGCAAGTTGTATTTTAGAGGATTATTTTTATTATTGATTAATAACTATGTTCTCAATCAACCCAAAAGACTCATAAATATCAAAGCTTAATATTTTTGGAAGTTCGAGTGAGGGTTTTTTTAGATTTGGCTACAGTATCTTAGGAAGATATCTGTTTGTGCAGGTAACTATTACTGTGCAGAATTATTAGGCAACTTAATAGAAACCAAATATATTCCCATCTCACTTGTTTATTTTCACCAGGCAAACCAATATAACTGCACAAAATTTAGAAATAAACATTTCTGACATTCAAAAACAAAACCCCAAAAAATGAGTGACCAATATAGCCCCCTTTCTTTATGATGACACTCAGCAGCCTTCCATCCATAGATTCTGTCAGTTGCTTGATCTGTTTACGACCAACATTGCATGCAGCAGCCACCACAGCCTCCCAGGCACTGTTCCAAGAGGTGGACTGTTTTCCCTCCCTGTAGATCTCACATTTTATGAGGGACCACAGGTTCTCTATGGGGTTCAGATCAGGTGGACAAGGGGGCCATGTCATTATTTTTTCTTCTTGGAGACCTTTACTGGCCAGCCACGCTGTGGAGTAGTTGGAGGCATGTGATGGAGCATTGAAAATCATGTTTTTCTTGAACGATACCGACTTCTTCCTGCACCACTGCTTGAAGAAGTTGTCTTCCAGAAACTGGCAGTAGGTCTGGGAGTTGAGCTTCACTCCATCCTCAACCCGAAAAGGTCCCACAAGTTCATCTTTGATGATACCAGCCCATACCAGTCCCCCACCTCCACCTTGCTGGCGTCTGAGTCGGAGTGGAGCTCTCTGCCCTTTACTGATCCAGCCTCTGGCCCATCCATCTGGCCCATCAAGAGTCACTCTCATTTCATCAGTCCATAAAACCTTTGAAAAGTCAGTCTTAAGATATTTCTTGGCCCAGTCTTGACGTTTTATCTTATGTTTCTCGTACAAAGGTGGTCGTTTTTCAGCCTTCCTTACCTTGGCCATGTCCCTGAGTATCGCACATCTTGTGCTTTTTGTTGCTCTAGTAACGTTGCAGCTCTGAAATATGGCAAAACTGGTGGCAAATGGCATCTTGGCAGCTTCACGCTTGATTTTCCTCAATTCATGGGCAGTTATTTTGCACCTATTTTGCCCAACACGCTTCTTGCGACCCTGTTGGCTATTTGCCATGAAACACTTGATTGTTCGGTGATCACGCTTCAAAAGTTTGGCAATTTCAAGACTGCTGCATCCCTCTGCAAGACATCTCACAATTTTGGACTTTTCAGAGCCCGTCAAATCTCTCTTCTGACCCATTTTGCCAAAGGAAAGGAAGTTACCTAATAATTAAGCACACCTTATATAGGGTTTTGATGTCATTAGATAACACCCCTCCTCATTAAAGGGATGCCCATCACCTGATTACTTAATTGGTAGTTGGCTCTCAAGCCTGAACAGCTTGGAGTAGGACAACATGTCGTATAAAAAGTATCATGTGATCAAAATACAACTTGCCTAATAATTCTGCACACAGTGTAAATTTATATGTATAAATATATTTATATCAATATATATCCATATAAATATAGATATACTGTATATAGATGTGTATACATATATAACTATGTAATATATATATATATATATATATATATATATATATATATATATATATAAAAAAAAGGTAAAGATGTAAATATTTGCATATTTTTTATCTTTTTTTATTTTAGTTTTCAGTAACTTAATCTTTATTATATTGTATATTTCATTGCCATGTTATTTTATGTTTTATAGACATTTTAACTATTTTCATACATTTTATTTTTCTTTTTTTTTTTACATTTTATGATTTTTTTCTTCATTTACTTCATTTTCTACTACTTTATTCTTTATTGGTTATTTTTTTTCTAAGCCTACTTCTCATTACTAATATTTTTCTCTGTTTATAGAGAAATATTTTATTTATCCTGAGTACAAAGCAGCTACTGTCTCAGCCCCAGAGGAATTCTTCATGGAAGCTCCCCCCATCCCCTGTAGAGCAGAACTTAAGAAGTGGTAACAAATATAATATGACAATTTTATATGTGGGAAACAGATGAAAGATATACATCGGGGATGCACTGTGTTTTCTATTTAGCAAACTTATTTAGACTAAAATTGCTTTGCTGATCAAATATCATTACGGAGCCCTATAGCTGGTAATATAAAATATGCATAGCGGGCCACAAGAGATCCACTTTCTAATTGGCACACATAGCAACTGTCAACTAAGCAACCTAACATGACAGAGGTAGCTCTTTGGGGTTATTTTCTTTATTATTTTGCTTGTATTTACATTGCAAATCTGCTGATTATTTCAGTAAATACCAAAAAAGGGCAAAAATTCAAATTTGTAGTTTGATACTGAATAACAACCGACACCAAAGAACATCTCATTGGAGACTTTTTTTATGTTTCAGGAAAGTATTTCAACCAAATAGAAAGAAAACAAACATTTTATAAAGTATAAGACACAACGATGGCTGATAAATTTCTCCTACAACTAGTAGAACAAGACCGAAAATAGAGAAAAGGCACAAATTTGGATGGTCGGAGAAACCATTTTAGATACTTTAGTTTCTTTACATGAATACAAATCTCACAAAGCATGCTTTCATTTTATATTGATTTAAAGATAAATTTGCCATGCTATGGAGGTGATATTATGAGTGGTGCCATGAAGTGCAGCCATATGCAACCAAAAGTATCTACTAACCGTGCCGGTGAAGTGGTCCCAATGAGACACACCAAAGGCTAGTGTGAGGCCACTACTCAGAGTTTGTAGTTGGAGAGGACATCTGAACCAGGACTTTTCAAAGTGAACTGTGAAGGCATAGGTCCAGTACAAGTGGCCCTCCTGTGGAGAACTTCAGAGTGTGTGCACTGGTGAAATATGGTGTACAGGAGAAAGTTAGGTAGAACTGGGTTAAATCCTAGCCCTGCAGGTCTTGATTAGATGCACCTGGCTAGCTTTTACTAAGAACCAGGAAATAGGTTCACCTTGCGTTAGTTTATTGGGGGTTGAACAGAGTTGAGTGTGTTGAAGCTGGTGAGTGACCAGTCAAAATGTGAGCTGCAGCTGTGAGAAAGACAAGTCAGGGTATTTCTCTGAATGGAGACTGCATGGATCAGCAAGGAAATCTGAGCAGTCTGTGTGTTAGAGCTGCAGCTAAAAATGTGGAAGCTCCAGGCTGTTCAGATTGAACTGTTTATTTGCTTTGATACATTTGGGCCTAGAAAAGGATATTTTGGTTGTGAAAACCTTGGAGTTTAATAAAAGCAGCACTACCTACTGCTGAGCATGAATCCCTACAAGGGGCAATGCCTGGAAGCAATACTCTTTCCCAATGGAGTCTATGATAAGGTATTCTATAAGTAAAACAGTTTGCAATTAACCTGACAAATCATCTGGTGTGGTGAGTAGCTGTTATGGGGTACAAGTTATATTACAATCTACAGTAAGTGCATAAAAAAACAGTATTCCAAATTGTGTGGACTTGAGCTAGGGCTGTTTTTGCCCCTCTGAACGTTATGAGTTTGTTGTACATCCACTGCTGTATGAAGATCAGGGTCCATAGATGCTAGTGACTCAATGGTCGCAATGACCCACCGAGGAGCAGAGAGGTTCCCTAGAAAGTGACTTGTGGACTTTTGGGAGTTTAATATAGAAGGGGCAGTAGGTGGCCTCATGGTGGCACAGTAAGGTAGACTGCACTGCCTATAGTCACTTAGGTACAACCCAACCTAACACTTATGCACATTATTAGGGGTTGACCTCTTTTAGAAAATGTTGATCTCTAGGCACAGTTTGCTATATAAAAAATCTTTTCTTTATTCACCATCCCTGGGTCCATTATTGAGTCTCCACTGCTGCTCCCCGGGTCTGGCTGTGATGTTGATCTCACATGGATAGCCGGTTAGTGATCTCAGTAGCTCTGAGTGGAACGTTCCATCTACACAGACTGAGCCGCCGAGCTTACTGATAGATGGGCTGAAACGCTATCGACATGATGTCCATACCACAATCAATGCCAGGCATCGGGAACATCAGTGGACACTCAGCTCTGGACCCAGGAATGGTGAGTAAAGCTGGATTGTTGGTTTATTCTTAACAAACTGCAGTCGGTGATCAAGATTTTCTGAAAAGGGACAACCCCTTTAATTAATGCTTTTACTTATAATGTGAACACGTCTTAAATAGGAGCCCCTTTTATTCTCTGACAGGTTAATAGGCCCTACTATATATGTATTTGTTGTGATGGGGTTTAGTATAAATGATGACAATCAAAATACAGCACCAAGGAACATATCAGCGCTATGTAAGAAATATAATAAGCTCATGGCATGAGAAATACAAACAATATTGTCAATAAAAACAAATAGATTTTATGTAACTCCCTGACATTTTATATAATGCATGTCCAGAATAAATAATTGGCTGCTTTCGTGGATAGATAGAAAGAAGTAGATACATGATTGAATAGATGAGTAGCTCTGGACTTTGTGGATTTAACTTAAAATTGATACTTTGGAAGAGTTTATATTCTTGTAGTTACAGCGACATTTCCTTGATGTGAGCATCTACCCAACTAGCGGGTTTTACAGTTCTTCATTATAGACCCCCGTCTTCACCTTTCCTCTTCAGTGACCAGATATTAATATATAGTCTCCAAAAGATAAAAGCTTTAAGAGTAGCGAAATCTACAAAAAGCAAACTTCTAATTACATTTTGAGGGCTTCACTTTGGGGATAAGGCAGAATACCGATATTTCAGGCAGATTTTAATAGCTACATATAGTAAAGCCTGAAGTCTATTGCATTCGGAATGACCAGCTGTCCTTCCCCACATTATATATTACACATTTTTCAAAGCAGTCAGGTAACCTCAGGTCTTAATAAAAGTTTAAAAAGTTCACTAGACTTTAAATAGATTTTTGTATTTGGAGACATTGGAATCTCTATCTATTATGTAGCCAGAGTTTTAGAGTCTGAGCTGTAGTAATGAACGCTCTGATCATTTTTTTTCCATATACTATTTTACTGAGGGGACATTTTTTACTTTAATTTTATATATGTTTTTGCATATATATGACTTCATATATCGGCTTCATAACTTTAGTAAGTGTATTCATTAGAATATGTAGCGATTAACTGATTATTCCTTTACCAACAGTCTTGGAGATCAGAGCAGAAGACCAGATCCTCTATTTTGGATCAGACTCTAATACAATAATGAGCCATGAAAATAAAGCAGAAGACAACCCTGTTTGGATCTGACTCATAACAGTCTATTCACCATGATTTGTTTCCAAAAACCTTATAATATTTTACGGATAATATCAAGGTTGGACATAGACAGGGCCCTCATGAAAGAACAGTGTATGGGCCCCTTGCTATCTAATAGTTCAAATGTTTTGCTGAAGTCACTTTGGATGTGGACCTGATCTCTGCAGGTTGTTGTGAATTCTGCTCTTGGGCTCCCTCCAGTGGTTGTAAGTGGTAGCGCTGCTGTCTCTGAATCGCAGCATTTATCAGGTGTGTTCACTTTTTGCAATTTTGACTGGGCTATTTAGTCTTGCTTCACCCTTTAGTCAGTGCCAGTTGTCCATTGTTCCTGGAGGATTCACATCCCTGCCTGGTCTCTTCTGCTTTGCAGTTCATTTTAACAAAGATAAGTTCTGGCCTTGATTTTTGCTGTCCACATGCTGTGGCCTTATTGTTCAGTTCTTTTCCATGTTTTTTGTCTTGTCCAGCTTGGTCTGTATAAGGATTTGTTTAGCCAAGCTGGTATCTCTGGAGATGCAGATATACCCTCCATATCTTTAGTTAGCTGTGGAGATTTTGTATTTTCTGTGGTGGATATTTTCTAGTGTTTTAATACTGACCGCATAGTACTCTGTCCTATCCTTTCTATTTAGCTAGAAGTGGCCTCCTTTGCTAAATTCTCATTTCAGTCTGTGTATGTTTTTTCCCTATCCTCTCACAGTCAATATTTGTGGGGGGCTGCCTAACCTTTGGGGATTTTCTCTGAGGCAAGATAGTTTTCCCTTTTCTATCTCTAGGGGTAATTAGTCCTCCGGCTGTGTCGAGATGTCTAGGGAGCGCTAGGTACATTCCACGGCTACTTCTAGTTGCGGTGTTAAGTTCAGGGTCCGCGGTCAGTACAGGTACCACCTTCTCCAGTGTATGTCTCATGCTGCTCTTAGGCCACCAGATCATAACACCAGGTACTCTTTTTACAACGCACACTGACGGTGCGCTCCTTTTTTACACAGTGAAAGGAATCTACTGAGCATACACCGGAATTGATAACCGATTTATACTGAGTACAGCAGCTCCTCAAATGGGGATCATTGATGATGCTTAATTTCACGGAGGGGGCAGAGGCTGCGGTAGTTACCTTTTGCCCATTGATGAAAACTCATTTGATTCATTTCTCAAACAAAGCGACATCAAAGAGGGAACAGTTGAAAAAAATAATTAGGGAGTCAGATAGAATAAGGAGAGAATGATAGAGACTTTTTAATTAAAGTATATTAGAAAACTGATTAATTATGACATTAAACAGACAGGGATTAAAGATTGAAATAATTTTTATATCCGGACCACATCTTTAAAGCTGCTATGCAAAATCTATACCCACCCCCACCAGTTGCAATTAATAAAACTCGTTTTTTCTGACCTGGACCCCGGTCAGGCACCAGGGAAAACCTCTAATCACGTATGTTTTTTTCTGAGAAAGGGCTGAATTAGAAAAATACCAAGGTTCTTTTAACCCCTTCCCGACCTTTGACGCAGCGTATGCGTCATGAAATCCTGTGCCAATCCGACCTGTGACGCAGCATATGCGTCATGGCCGGATCGCGCTCCTGCAGGCCGGGTGAAAGGATTAACTGTAATTTCACCCGGCCTGCAGGGACAGGGGGAGTGGTACTTTAGCCCAGGGGGGGTGGCTTCGCCCCCCCGTGGCTGCGATCACTGTGATTGGCTGTTGAAAGTGACGTTTCACTTTCACTTTCAATCAGAGCGATAGTAATATTTCACCAATGAAAATTGGTGAAATATTACAATCCAGCCATGGCCGATGCTGCAATAGCATCAGCCATGGCTGGAGATCGTGATCAGCCCCCCCCACCGCCACCGATCTCCTCCCCTCCGGTCCTCCGTCCTGTCATATAGCGCCCCCCGCTCCCCTCCGTCCTCCCGTGTGCTCCCCACGCTGTCCGCTCCCCCCCCCCGCTTTCCGATCACCCCCCCCTTCATACTTACTGACCTGTGTCCCTCCCGGTGTCGGTCCGTCTGTTCGATGGGCGCCGCCATCTTCCAAAATGGCGGGCGCATGCGCAGTGCGCCCGCCGAATCTGCCGGCCGGCAGATTCGTTACAGATACATTTTGATCGCTGTAATAGGTTCTATCACAGCGATCAAAATAAAAAAAAATAAATAACCCCCCCTTTATCACCCCCATAGGTAGGGACAAAAATAAAATAAAGAATTTTTTTTTTCTTTGCCCCACTAGGGTTAGGGTTAGGGTTAGGGTTGGGTTAGGGTTAGTTCACACTGCGTCTAAGCAGTCCGTTTGACGGACTACGTTACACCGCGGCATATAGTATATATAGTATATATGTAGTCCGTTACAGCCGCCATTGACAGCAATGTTGGACGCATCACAAGCGCACGCCCAAAATGGCTGTGCGCTAGGGATGTGCCGTCATTGAGTGATGGACCTGGAGAGGCGGACTGCAGTGTTTCCGGGTCCGTCACTGCTAGCGCAGATAGAGCTAGCAGATGCTCTATCTGCGCTAGCGCGATGCAAACGTCGCCACTTGCGCTAGCAGCAGCCCGTTAACGTATGTGCTGAACGGGCTGCTGCTAGCGCAGTGTGAACCTGGCCTTAGGGTTAGGGTTTCGGCTAGAATTAGGGTTAGAACTAGGGTTAGGGTTAGAATTAGGCTATGTGCACACGGTGCGGATTTGGCTGCGGATCAGCAGCGGATTTGGCTGCGGATCCACAGCGGATTGGCCGCTGCAAATTCGTAGCAGTGTTCCATCAGGTTTACAGTACCATGTAAACCTATGGAAAACCAAATTCGCTGTACCCATGGTGCGGAAAATACCACGCGGAAACGCTGTGTTGTATTTTCCGCAGCATGTCAATTCTTTGTGCGGATTCCGCAGTGTTTTACACCTGTTCCTCAATAGGAATCCACAGATGAAATCCGCACAAAAAACACTGGAAATCCGCTGTAAATCCGCAGGTAAAATGCAGTGCCTTTTACCTGCGTATTTTTCAAAAATGGTGCTGAAAAATCTCACACAAATCCGCAACGTGGGCACATAGCCTTATGGTTAGGGTTGGAATTAGGGCTAGGGTTGGAAATAGGGTTAAGATTAGGCTTGTGGTTAGGGTTACGGATAGGGTTAGGGGTGTGTTGGGGTTACAGTTGTGGTTAGGGTTGGGATTAGGGTTAGGGTTGGGATTAGGGTTAGGATTAGGGTTAGGGTTGGGATTAGGGTTACGGGTGTGTTGGGGTTAGGGTTGTGGTTAGGGGTGTGTTAGGGTTAGGGTTGTGATTAGGGTTATGGCTACAGTTGGGATTAGGGTTAGGGGTGTGTTGGGGTTAGTGTTGAAGTTAGAATTGAGGGGTTTCCACTGTTTAGGCACATCAGGGGTCTCCAAACGCAACATGGCGCCACCATTGATTCCAGCCAATCTGGCGTTCAAAAAGTCAAATGATGCTCCCTCCCTTCCAAGCCCCGACGTGCGCCCAAACAGTGGTTTACCCCCACATATGGGGTACCAGCGTACTCAGAACAAACTGGGCAACAACTGTTGGGGTCCAATTTCTCCTGTTACCCTTGCAAAAATAAAAAATTACTTGCTAAAACATAATTTTTGAGGAAGGAACAATTATTTTTTATTTTCACGGCTCTGCATTATAAACTTCTGTGAAGCACTTGGGGGTTCAACGTGCTCACCACACATCTAGATAAGTTCCTTGGGGATCTAGTTTCCAAAATGGGGTCACTTGTGGGGAGTTCCTACTGTTTAGGCACATCAGGGGCTCTGCAAACGCAACCTGACGCCCGCAGAGCATTCCATCAGTGTCTGCATTTCAAAACGTCACTACTTCCCTTCCGAACCCCGACGTGTGCCAAAACAGTGGTTTACCCCCACATATGGGGTATCCGTGTACTCAGGAGAAACTTGACAACAACTTTTGGGGTCTAATTTCTCCTGTTACCCTTGGGAAAATAAAAAATTGTGGGCTAAAAAATCATTTTTGAGAAAAGAAAAATTATTTTTTATTTTCATGGCTCTGCGTTATAAACTTCTGTGAAGCACTTGGGGGTTCAAAGTGCTCACCACACATCTAGATTAGTTCCTTGGCAGGTCTAGTTTCCAAAATGGGTTCATTTGTGGGGGAGCTCCAATGTTTAGGCACACAGGGGCTCTCCAAACGCGACATGGTGTCTGTTAACGATTGGAGCTAATTTTCCATTCAAAAAGTCAAATGGCGCGCCTCCCCTTCCGAGCCTTGCCGTGCACCCAAACAGTGGTTTACCCCCACATATGAGGTATCGGCGTACTCAGGAGAAATTGCCCAACAAATTTTAGGATCCATTTTATCCTGTTGCCCACGTGAAAATGAAAAAATTGAGGCTAAAAGAAATTTTGTGTGAAAAAAAGTACTTTTTCATTTTTACGGATCAATTTGTGAAGCACCTGAGGGTTTAAAGTGCTCATTAATCATTATGCTTCTAGATAAGTTCCTTGGGGGGTCTAGTTTCCAAAATGGGTTCACTTGAGGGGTAGCTCCAATGTTTAGGCACACAGGGGCTCTCCAAACGTGACATGGTGTCTGCTAGCGATGGAGATAATTTTTCATTCAAAAAGTCAAATGGCGCTCCTTCCCTTCCGAGCCTTACCATGTGCCCAAACAGTGGTTTACCCCCACATGTGAGGTATCAGTGTACTCAGGAGAAATTGTCCAACAAATTTTAGGATCCATTTTATCCTGTTGCCCATGTGAAAATGAAAAAATTGAGGCTCAAATAATTTTTTTGTGAAAAAAAAGTACTTTTTCATTTTTACGGCTCAATTTGTGAAGCACCTTGGGGTTTAAAGTGCTCACTATGCTTCTAGATAAGTTCCTTGGGGGGTCTAGTTTCCAAAATGGGGTCACTTGTGGGGGAGCTCCAATGTTTAGGCACACGGGGGCTCTCCAAACGCGACATGGTGTCTGCTAAAGATTGGAGCCAATTTTTCATTCAAAAAGTCAAATGGTGCTCCTTCCCTTCCGAGCCCTGCCGTGCGCCCAAACAGTGGTTTACCCGTTCGTGGTCCAGTTTCTCCTTTTACCCTTGGGAAAATAAAAAAATTGTTGCTAAAACATCATTTTTGTGACTAAAAAGTTAAATGTTCATTTTTTACTTCCATGTTGCTTCTGCTGCTGTGAAACACCTGAAGGGTTAATAAACTTCTTGAATGTGGTTTTGAGGACCTTGAGGGGTGCAGTTTTTAGAATGGTGTCACTTTTGGGTATTTTCAGCCATATAGAACCCTCAAAATGACTTCAAATGTGAGGTGGTCCCTAAAAAAATGGTTTTGTAAATTTTGTTGTAAAAATGAGAAATCACTGGTCAAATTTTAACCCTTATAACTTCCTAGCAAAAAAAAATTTTGTTTCCAAAATTGTGCTGATGTAAAGTAGACATGTGGGAAATGTTATTTATTAACTATTTTGTGTCACATAACTCTCTGGTTTAACAGAATAAAAATTCAAAATGTGAAAATTGCAATATTTTCAAACTTTTCGCCAAATTTCCATTTTTTTCACAAATAAACGCATAAATTATTGACCTAAATTTACCACTAACATGAAGCCCAATATGTCACGAAAAAACAGTCTCAGAACCGCTAGGATACGTTGAAGCGTTCCGGAGTTATTACCTCATAAAGGGACACTGGTCAGAATTGCAAAAAACGGCCAGGTCATTAAGGCCAAAATAGGCTGGGTCATGAAGGGGTTAAATAGTCAAAGTATAAACATCATTTTAATTTTTTATTTCTTAAATCAATAGTACAAATGAAAATAAGAAACTTGATAATATATCTTATCAGAGAAATCATCATCTTCCCCCTCCTGGATTTATCAGTCATTTTCCAAATTTTCAATTCACGGTTGAAATCTGTATTCTGTAGACGCTGATTGTTACTGAGATAGGAGATGACATTTGTTTTGAATAAAATGTAGAAGAAAGGAGGGAAGAATAGAATCTTAGCAGCAACTGCCATCTCCTACCCCAAAATTTAGAATTTTGAAAATGAATGATCAGTTCTGGAGGAGAAAGGAACATATTTATCTGTTGTAAGATCTATTACAAACTTGCTTATTTTCATGTGCACTATGGATTTATGAAACAAAAATTAAAACAATGGTTACTCTTTAACTTTCTTTGGCATCCCAAGATGAGTGGTGCAAAATGTTTTACGATGGACAGAAAAATTGGATTTCCTGTTGGGATACTCTGTCGGAGAACGTTTATGCTACTGTGGCATGTAAAAGTTTGGGCACCCCTGGTCAAAATTACCGTGATTGTGAACAGTTAAGCAAGTTGAAGATTAAATGATCTCTAAAAGGGCTGAAGCTAAAGATGACACATTTCCTTTGTATTCTAGGCAAAAAATATATATATTTTTTTTTACATTTTAGAAATTACAAAAATTTGAAAATGAAAAATGAGCAGATGCAAAAGTTTGGACACCATTGGAGATTTCTGTTCTCAGATATCTCAGATCAAGGTTTCAGACCTTAATTAGCCTGTTAGGGTTATTGCTTGTCCACTATCATCGTTAGGTAAGGCCGGGTGAAGCAAATTTCCCAGATGTATTAAAACCCAGCCTCCTCTAACCTTGTGCCAAAAAACTGCAGCCATGGGTTCTTCTAAGCAGATGCTTACCACTCTGAAAATGGAAATGGTGGAAGCCCACAAAGCAGGAGAAGGCCATAAGAAGATAGCAAAGTGTTTTCAAGTTGTCCTTTCCACAGTTGGAAATGTAATTAAGAAATATCAGTTAACAGTAACAGAGGAGGTCAAGATCAGGTCTGGAAGAACAATCAAAATTTCAGTGAGAGCTGCTTGTAGGATTTCTAGAGAGGCAAATCAGAACCCCCGCTTGACTGCAAAAGACCTTCAGAAAGATTTAGCAGACTCTGGAGTTGTGGTACATTGTTCTACTGTTCAGAGACACTTGTACAAATATGGCCTCCACGGAAGAGACATCAGAAAAAAACCCTCTCCTGCATGCATCCTCACCATAAAATTCAGCATCAAAAGTATGCAAAAGAACATCTAAATGAGCATGAAGCATTTTGAAAACACATCCTGTGGACTGATGATGTTAAAATAGAACTCTTAAGGTACCTTCACACGAAGCGACGCTGCAGCGATAGCGACAACGATGTCGATCGCTGCAGCGTCGCTGTTTGGTCGCTGGAGAGCTGTCACACAGACCGCTCTCCAGCGATCAACTATGCCGAGGTCCCCTGGTAACCAGGGTAAACATCGGGTAACTAAGCGCAGGGCCGCGCTTAGTAACCCGATGTTTACCCTGGTTACCAGCGTAAAATCTAAAAAAAACAAACAGCACATACTTACATTCACGTCCCCCTGCGTCCACTTCCTGACTGACTGAGCGCCGTACAGTGAGAGCAGAGCGGTGACGTCACCGCTGTGCTGCTTTCACTTTCACTTTGCGGCGCTGAGTCAGAGGAGGAAGCAGACTGCAGGGGACGCAATGTGAGTATGTGCTGTTTGTTTTTTTTACATTTTACGCTAGTAACCAGGGTAAACATCGGGTAACTAAGCGCGGCCCTGCGCTTAGTAACCCGATGTTTACCCTGGTTACCAGTGTAAAATATCGCTGGTATCGTTGCTTTTGCTTTCAAACACAACGATACACAGCGATCGGACGACCAAATAAAGTTCTGGACTTTATTCAGCGACCAGCGACATCACAGCAGGATCCTGATCGCTGCTGCGTGTCAAACGAAACGATATCGCTAGCGAGGACGCTGCAACGTCACGGATTGCTAGCGATATCGTTATAATGTCGTTTCGTGTGAAGGTACCCTTAGGCCACAATGATCAAAGGTATGTGTGAAGAAGAAAGGGCACAGAATTTAAGGAAAAGAACATCTCTTCAACTGTTAAAGCGAACCTGTCAGCAGGATTTTGCTGAGTAAACTACAGGCATTGTCATGTTGGCACTGTTACACTGATTAAAATCATACCTGGGGTGAAGAAATCCGTTTTGTGGTTCTTGTGTAATCAGTGTTAGAAGTGGTCCAGGGCAGGACAGTAGGCAGAGTCTTATATTGAGGCTCTAGGCCAGAGAAACCAAGAAGAGACCTGCCCACAGGCCGCCCCAAAGCACAAACATGTTCCTCATCATAGAGACAGAGAAAGAGACAAACTGTTTGTGCTTTGGTCGATCTCACAGAACTGGAAGAATTTTCGAAGGAAGAGAAAATCCTTCAAACAAGAATTGATAGACTCTTGGCTGGCTGACACTTTGAAAAATGGGTGCTACTAGGTATTAACCATGCAGGGTGCCTGAACGTTTGCATTTTCCCTTTTGTAATTTTTAAAATGTAAATATGAAAAAAAAATAGTAAATAAATAAAATATATATATATATATTGCCTACAATTTAAAGAAAATGTGTATTCTTCTTCCTTCCTTCCTTCCTACTGAATCTTTTTTAGATCTTGTGTTGCTGAACTTGATGGATTAAGAAATGGTTAACATCTCATCGGCATCTCAATTAATAGACCTTCTTAATTCATTTGCAATAACAAAAGACAAAGACCAAACTCTTATTTAGAGCAGTAACCTCTGCCGGGAGTACAATGAATTGCTTTTAAATCATCCTCATTTAATCGCACACAGATTGTCAAGGAAAAATTTAGTATAATCTAGTTATGATTTTGTAGTCCCCTAGGGCTTTCAGTTGGGCTTAATCCTATTCATAGTCTAAATGACCTGCCATGCACGGTGCGGTATGTGTACCAAATCATCGTTGGAGATGTAGGCTGTGACTGGTAATTTATCACCCGGCTACATCATGAGCCCGAGACGAAGATTTGACTTTAAACATGGACAGAATCTCTTAGTCGATGGAGCTGAATAATTCAGAATTTAAAAATTCTGTCATAGTAAAATATACAATCATTATATTTAACTGTGCTGATAGAGAGAAGCAATCAGGTTGTCATCTCAGTGGATGGTGATACTGTCTCCGCCGGTTTCAGGCTGCCTTAATTCTCTCTTGTAATCAGATGGGATTCTCCCAGGGCTTGCAGAAGGAAAAGCAAGAAATCTAATCAGACTTGCAAACAGCATCATGGCTCAGGATGTTGTCGCTTTTAAAATTGTTACATTTCGATAAAATGGTGGAAAGTTTATTTTATAAGGTGATCTGCGCAGCAGGTGTGATCTGTGTTTGGTTTTGCAGTACAGATCAGTACGGGGTTTTCTCTTCTTTAGCTGCTCGCATGAAGCTCAACTCTTCAACCTGTCTACTAGATTAGACGGGAAATGGTCCAGATGCGTTTCGGGTGGTGAGAGTTTATGTTAGAAAATATATCATCATGGAGAACATAATGCTTGTCAACGTATAATGGCCTTAAAGGGTTTTTCCCTATAAAGAAATCGTAACATATTCCTAGAACATACTCCTACGTATGCTTATAATAAATGGTGTCATACGTAGAAATATCAGGGCTGATTTTGAGTACCAGTAAAAAGCTAGTTGGCCATAGTGTTGTGCAGAGAAAGAAAAAAGTTAATGGTCTCTGCACTTTTCTAGATCAGACCAACTTCATTCTAGTGATAGAGGGGTTTGCAGAAGTTGGACTGATCATAAAGTTCTAGAATATCCTAGTTTCCTATTCTTTATTTTGTGGAAAATACTTTTAGCAACTTTGTCCAGATAAGGACTAGTAATTATATTTGTGGTGTAAGGCTGACCTTGTGAAATAAACCCATTTGGCCCCAGGTCCAGATGGGCTCATCAAATGGACCCACTATACCCCAGGTCCAGGTTGGCTCATGAAATGGACCCACTAAGCCCCATGTCCAGGTGGGCTCATAAAATTAACCCACTATGCCCCAGGTCGAGGTGGGCTTATGAAATGGACCCACAATGCCCCAGGTCCAGGTGGGCTTATGAAATGGACCCACAATGCCCCAGGTCCAGGTGGGCTCATGAAATGGAACCACTAAGCCCCAGGTCCATGTTGGCTCATGAAATGGACCCACTAAGCCCCATGTCCAGGTCGGCTCATGAAATGAACCCACTATGCCCCAGGTCCAGGTGGGCTCATGAAATGGACCCTCTAAGCCCCAGGTCCAGGTGGGCTCATGAAATGGACCCACTAAGGCCCAGGTCCAGGTGGGCTCATGAAATGGACCCACTAAGGCCCAGGTCCAGGTGGGCTCATGAAATGGACCCACGAAAGGCCCAGGTCCAGGTGGGCTCATGAAGTGGACCCACTAAGCCCCAGGTCCAGGTGGGCTCATGAAATGGACTCACTATGCACCAGGTCCAGGTGAGCTCATGAACCCTGGGGATTGGTGTAGCTGGCTGGGGAATGAGGACGTGGCACACACAGGAGTAGCAGGATGGATGAAATGAAGTATACAGTAATGGAAGCAGATAAAGCACGATCTGCACACGAGCAGGAGTTCACAAAACTAGTCTTGAATAACAATTAGAAATAACAGCTGTGCCTCATAATGGGCCTTATAAGGCCTAGGGAGATGATGTCACCTGCCGGGAAACCTGCAAAGCCTGACGTGGAGCACAACAGAGGGCAGCAGATCAAAATGAAGGGAGCAAAGCCCAGACGAGGGACAGGTGTGTAACAAGTGAACCCTATTACAATGACCATATTGGCTGAAGACCTTAATAACGGAGAAATAGTTAAGTAGCTTGATATTGCTTTAAGATAAAAGATATAGCATAAAAGAGAAAAAAAACCAGAATTATGTAAGTTGCAAAATAAAGCACATTGCAGCCGATAGCTATGGTTCAGAGCTGCATTTACAATTCTGCTGTCTGCTGTTAAAAGAAACAGTAACCCGTCGACAGAAATGCTCTCAGCAAGCTATTTTGCAGACGGTCTTTTCTTCTTAAAACCAGTGTCCTCTTCCACGAGTAACGACTGGAATTTGAATTATCAGAACAAGCTCTGGGAAATTTCAGCCTGAAAACCTGCTAAACTGTGAATCCGTCTCTGTAATATTATATGCGGCGCTACTTACGTATTCACAAATGTAATTAACTTCTTTTGAAGATTAATTCTATAACTAAACATTAGAATGTTCTCCAAAGTGAGAAAACCCTTTATTCCCACTAGAGATGAGCAAAACTATCCAGTTTCCCAATGATTTGCCCAGTGTCGTGGGTCGCCAGCGCCTGGGACAGGTAAGTATTTTGAGCTATCTAACCTGTGAATCATTCAATAGGACTCCCTGACACTCTTTCTCCAGTCCAGTATTGAACACCTTATCCCCCAAGCAAATATATTGTATTTTATGTAATTACTTAATTACTCTAATCCTTTATAATCCTCATTTTATACTAAATCATATCCCTATCCCTAAACCTAGTTCTGACCATAGTTCTATCCTTAACCCTTATCCTGGTCTTAGCCCTAACACTTATATTAGTGTATTATCCCTATACCTAGAACTATCCCTATGACTAGTCCTAACCATTACCATTGTGATACAAACCTTGGCCTAACTCTAGTTCTAGCTCTAATCTTAGTCCTAACTCTATTCCTAACCTTAACCCTAGTTAGTAGAGGTGAGCAAATTGATTATATGCAATTGTAATTTGTGTAGAATTTTAGGAAATTTGCTGGATCTGAAGTATTCAAACACTTTGCGATTTGATTTGCGTGAATCACAAAAATGCCCACCGCTGCTTTATACAATGCAGATGAGTGCATCAGCCAAAAAAAGCTCACATGACTGGGCAGGCTTCTCAATATTGCCTTGCAGCTATCACATCCCATAGTATAGCGCATGATACAATATAGCACAGTCTGTCATAGCCTGAATAAAAGCCGAGGCAAGGAATGCAGGGCAGTAACCATTTGGGGTGAATCTATTTAGTGAGAGGATGTTACAGTTCACTTCTTAGCAGTAGATATAGGGAGAAAATGCAAAAAAACCTCTGTGTATAACATATAGAAAAAGTCTATGACAAAAAAAAGCCATTAAGAAAGGCTACCCTCCACTTACTCATAGTATAAGAAAGCAGCTGGACAGGTCCTGGAAGGAGGATATGTGTCACCGAGGTGCATCATCTTGGTGATGTGAAAAGCGGAGACGTAGGCTCCAGCAGATATAGTGCGGAGAGGTGATTGACTGGGTCTAGATTTTGGATTTGGGTTTTAGGAACTACTGGAAGAGCTGGTTAATCCAATCCTCCAACCCAGGAGGTGCAGCTGGTGGTAAAGGGCAGCTGAACTGCTCCATAATAGCCTGTGAGTGGAACAAGGAAAGACCTGGCAGGTGTTGTTCAGACTCATCTGGGGGGCTGACTGAGTGCATAGCTTATCGTACCTACTGTGGGACTGTTAAATTTATGTCATAGCTTTTCTGTGGCTTAATAACAGCTGTTTATTTTTGATTTGGAAGTGTTATGGGCTTTTTAATAAACTTACAATGTCCAAAAAAGAAGCAAAAAGTTGGCACTCACAATCCAAATTAAAAAAGTCCTTCATTCAATCCATTAAAATGGATTAATCCTCGAGTATAGGACCCGTTGAAGTGCAGTTAGCGCGAAACCGCCGTCGTCCACAGAAGGCATCCACCTCTCCCCCGTTTACCCATTTTAATGAACTGAATAAAGGAATGTTTTAATTTGGATGGTGAGTGCCACCTTTTTGCTTCTTTTTTGGACATTATTTGATTATCCCTGTTTGGTGTGCACCCATATTCCTGTAGTTGTCCGGTGTTCAGTAATTCAGGTAGAAGTTGAATTTCAGCTGTAACAATCACAGAGGGATGTGCCGGCAATACATTCTCCTTTACAAACCTTTTAATAAACCTTCCTTCTTGAGACAAGAACTTTGTCCTTGTGTGAACATCGCCCAGCTGCCTGAAAACGAGTGAATCCCTACAATTAGTGGTTTTAGTAAAAAAGGGGGGGTAAAACCACACAGATGTTTCCCCCTGATGAAGGAATCTCTACCGAAACGCATGCACGCTGACACCAATTTTATAAGGTACTTTATATGTCCGGACTATTATAAGTATTTTACCTTTTTTTGATCTTTGGTACCTCTGGGATAGCTGTGTTATATCCACATTGTTATTTCCCCTCCTCTTCTTTTTAGTAGTGGAACTATTAGTTCTTTATAGGCAATTACTACTTTATAGCGGTTATTTTGTGATATTATTCACAGGCATTAGCCACACTTTCCTGAAACACATTTTGGGACTTTTATGCTTTACCAACATAGACTGTTCCCCTTCCCCCCTTTTTTGATGTGGCACTTATGCACTTTATATATTTTCTCTATGTTAGAATTTGGCACTATACAGCGTTTTATTTTTTTTTTTAAATATATACATATTTTAATAATTAATTTTTGTTCACACTTTTTTTGCTTTTACGTCCTGAGATCGTTTCTACCCATTTTTATTCCGGACATATGGCATATATATAATAAATATCAGGCCTTTCTATGTAAATTAATCATTTTGTACCTTATTGGTTGTCTCGTGTTGCACTTCTTCTTTTTTTTTTTTATATATATTTTTTTGTAATAAATTTTAAATATCATCATTATTTTTGTAAATTGACTTGCTACTACCTCAATAAAGATACACTTATATGAATTCCTTGGTTGTATCTCTCACTTTTCTTAGTTTCTTCTCCTGGGTTTGGTGTTTTTCCAATTAGTGGTTTTGAATGCGGGCAGCTGCATGATTTACAGCTGCTAGACAGCCTGAATACATGTGGGCATACCCTAACAAACAGGCAATCCCCACTTGTGCTCGGGCTGTCTAGCAGCCGCAAATCATGCAGCTGTGTCGACAAAAACTAAATCTCCGAGCATGCCAAAATATTCGGAGGACACCCGAGCAACGAGTATACTCGCTCATCACTATTCTTAACCCCATGAGAAAAAACATTAAATTATTTCCAGATAGCTCCTTTAACACCGCTAACAGATCCCTTGCACCCGTTGTTCCAGCTAAGGTCGGATAAAGTTTTGAGCCTCTCCGTGAGTACCGCTATGCTTGTTCGGATGTCTAACCATTATGCGCTGTCCCTCTCCAGATGTATAACTGCTAAGATACGTGCCTCTACGTAGAAAAGGTATAGGAACGACTGTTGTGTTTTATAGATTGCTACGATCAGTTCCTTTAAGTCTAACCATATCAAAGTGGCTTTGTCCACGTCACCAGTGCTAGACCAGGCAGAATCGAAGATCGCTATATCAACCACTTTCAGCCAGGATGACTTTTATAGCCCTCGGTGGGCATTGTAGATATCATCATTAGGACTGTAAATGTATTGTACATGTAATCCATAGCTGTAATAACACACAGGAAAACAAAAAGGGCAACAACCCTTTGTTCTAAGAGTAAAGTAATGGAGAAAATGTGCCCCTCTCCTCTCTTTATGTAATATTATTTTCTCTCTGGGGAATGATAAAGGGCAGCCATACAGCATATGCACACAGAGACCAAAGCCGGCTTTATTACATTCATATACATTATAGAACCAGTTTTTCACTCTTTGTCTAGAGGTAAAGAACCTTGTCCTTGGCGGACGCTGTACACGACTGATTGGCTGATGCTGGGAGCGGCATGACAAGCCTAAAGAATGGGAGTAGGTTCATTCCAGATATTTTAATAAATGAAATTGCATGGGATTGTTGAAAAGAAAATGCTTGTTTTATTGCCTTGACCTTGTGTGAAACCTTTTAAACGCTGCCAATGTGCGCTGTGCAACAACAGTATTTAATACTGAGCCTTTCATGCAGGGGGAGAAAGACACTTGAGTGCAGTGATAATGTAAGGCCATGTTGTCTGTACGAGGTCTACTTCTTCAGGGCGCACGGCAAATGCTTGAGAATCTTTTAATCCCACTTGGATTTTTATTTCTATGACTATGTTCAATTACTTTATCATTATATGGGTTGAAGCTCGATTTTTTCCGGGTAGAAAGCTCCAGGTCTCCAAGAACCAAAATAAAAAAAACTAATAGAAAGATCAAATTCTGTCTACCTGCAGCCACCACTAGAGGGAGCTCACCATGTGTGTTGACCTCAAGTGTCTGCCAACCAGCTGAAGTCTGAATTCAGCTCTGAAGGATAATACAGTTTGGAACTTAGGACCAGTACCACATTATTGTACAGTGTTGCATTACACTTTGTTAAAAGGGCGAGATTTACTCCCAGCCCGAAGCGACAAGGTGGGAGTCACCATCATCATCGTCATGAGGAGTGGCACAGAAGATAGATGATATATATTGCCATTGTGTTTGAGAAGATCGCGTAGATGGACAAGCTGTGGGATACTTTTGGCACTTGTTTTTCGATGTGTAAAGATAATAAAGCTCATTGTGGGAAGTTTTGACCCTAATTCACTATGCTAGCGTGAAAATGTGCCTATTATCCAGCCCAGAAAATGGCGATGGGGAGCGTTAATAGACCCCCAACTTGTCGCATCATGGATGATTTAAAAAATAAAATTGTAAGACATAATAGAAATAATAGTTAAAGGGAGTTTCTAATAAGTAGCACCCCTTTATAAATAAAGGCTGGCCGAGCAATCAGCGGCCATCCCATAAAAGCAGATACTGCCATAGTGATGCAACATGTCCGGCCGCACTAAGCATCTACATAGGTTCCATTAAATACACTTGATTTTTACATTAACTGTTACGCCCGTGGTCTTCTCTCTGCTGTACTCCACAATAAACAACGTACGGAGATTTACATTAATGGCTAATTATCCTGTAAAACAGAACAGTGGGGGTAAAATTGCTGAAGAGATCACCTGCTAATATTGGTAATTAATATATAACGATATTGCTATTTAATAGACTTTGGTAATAAAACGCCAGTATGTTTAAGATTCCATTAGTGACTCTCCATTAACAGATTACAAAAACTATTACCCAGAAGAGCGTGACACAATAGTCTCGTCATTCCTAAAATGAGACAAAACTAGGGTTTATATATACAGCACAACAACAATGTAAGTATGACCGCTATAAGGACTGCCACAACCCTGATCAATAAGGGGGAAACATCGCTGATACACGAGAAAGGGGCTCAGTGAGCTTTACCATAGAGATTGGTGGGAGATTCGTCTCACAGACCCCACTGGTTACATTATATGAAACATCACAATGATAGAAAATGTTTAAAGCTAAGTTATATCCTGATAGATAGATAATAGAAAGATAATAGATAGATAATAGATAGATAGATAATAGATAGATAATAGAAAGATAATAGATAGATAATAGATAATAGATAGATAGATAGATAATAGATAGATAGATAGATAGATAGATAGATAGATAGATAGATAGATAGATAGATAGATAGATAGATAGATAGTGTTTGATTAGATAAGATTGCTCTCACTGAGTGTATTGGGGGACACTCGCTTGGCACGGGATTAACGTAGTCAGGCACAATTTTTCACACAAAACAGTCAATACGGTTTATTAAAGTGTCATAAACCGGGTTTGCATAGTTCATATTATACATTTCATGAAACACAACAGGCACCAACTGGTGATATTAACTTGCAACTTTATCTTAAACACTTCATATATGGCTCTGCCTCACGGACACTAAACATGCTGGACCTCTCACTTCGTCCAGTTCCCATGGGTGTCCGTACGCCGTACAGTTCACCAATGTCCCAAGTCACATACAGCGCATATGACACTGGATCGCGGTCTCTAAACACGCTGAACCTCACTCCGTTCAGTTGCCGTGGGAGACCACACAGTTCATAGACTCTCACAAGCACCAACAGTCAATGGTACCTTAAGGGAGCTCCTGCTCCACCTGCTGACTCCTCGTCAGTCCTCTCTCCTGGGGAAACTGCCTTTACGGGGTTCACCAACTTGCCTGGCCGGCACACAACAGTCAGTCCAGAGCCACCGAAGGACGATAGCTTCCCCAACACAGACCATCCAGAATCATAGTCTTACTGTGTGCTATTCAGGACATCCATCCCACATGGGACCGTCCAACACACTGGCATGTGCTCTTCAGGATTCCTACTCCCAGGAAATCCAACACAGGTTGTGCTCTTCAGGAAGCCTACTCCCAGCTCTTCCAATACAGGTTACCCAGTGTGCTATTCAGGACGTCCATCCCACATGGGACCATCCAACACACTAGCATATGCTCCTCAGGATTCCTACTCCCAGGAAATCCAACACATGAACCGCACATGTGACCTGTCTGGGTGCTATTCAGGACCTCGTCCAACACCCCAGGCATATGACTTGTCCGGGTGCTATTCAGGACCTCGTCCAACACCCCAGGCATATGACTTGTCCGGGTGCTATTCAGGACCTCGTCCAACACCCCAGGCATATGACTTGTCCGGGTGCTATTCAGGACCTCATCCAACATCCCAGGCATGTGACCTGTCCGGGTGCTATTCAGGATGTCAGTCCAACACCCCAGGCCACCAGGTCTGAAGCCCCACCATGTGCTCTTCAGGACTCCTACTCCCAGAATCCAACACATACTTCCAGGACCTTGCACCATTAGCATGTGCTCTTCAGGACTCCTACTCCCAGGAAATCCAACACATACTTCCAGGACCTTCACCACTCAGATCCAAACACTGGAACCACACAGGAACATGTGACCCACACCCTGGTCACATTATATACCCTTAACCACTCCCCTGGGTGGGAGTGTGGATGCGTGGCTAGTTTGTCGTGCCCATCTCACACAACTAGCCTAGTAAGTCTCCCTTACAACTACACCATTGATATACACACTCTTGAGGGACTACAGGTCCCAGAACAACAACATTGCATCAGACTTACCACGCAGACTCCCTCTGCGACACATATCGGCCACTCACAATTCTGCCAATCACTGTTTCACCACCATTATAACAACAAATATGCCTCCATGCATATCCCAAGGAGCACTCACAGTGCCCCCTAGGTGCCACAGGGGTCACTGCATCACAATAGATAGATAGATGATATATAGATAATAAATAAATAGATAGATAGATAATAGATAGTTAGATAGATAATAGATAGATAATAGATATATAGATAATAGATAGATAATAGATAGATAGATAATAGATAGATAGATAGATAGATATAGATAATAGATGATAGATAGATAATAGATAAATAGATAGATAATAGATAGATGATATATATATATATATATATATATATATATATATATATATATATATATATATATAGATAGGTAATAGATAGATAGATAGATAGATAGATAGATAATGGATAGATAGATAATAGATAGATAATAGATAGATAGATAGAGATAGATAGATAGATAGATAATGGATAGATAGATAGATAGATAGATAGATAGATAGATAGATAGATAGATAATAGATAGATAGATAATAGATAGTTAGATAGATAATAGATAGATAGATAGATAGATAGATAGATAGATAGATAGATAGATAGATAGATGATAGATAGATAAATATAGATAGATAGATAGATAGATAGATAGATAGATAGATAGATAGATAGATAGATAATGGATAGATAGAAAATAGATAGCTAGATAGCTAGCTAGATAGATAGATACTAGATAGATAGATAATAGATATAGATAGATAGATAGATAGATAGATATTCTATGGCACCAATGAATGCTACTATATTGAAAAGACAACCAAACTCAGGCGCGTCGGTATGATAAGTGTAATATTGAGTAAGACGATCACTTTAAAATAGTCAAATTAGGATTAGGATTATCATACAGGGCTCATGGGCATGCTGAGACCCCTACCGATTGTTCAAATGGGGTGGGCAAAAGCACTTTACCTATCCATGAGCACAAAAAGAGAGGTATATGGGCTCAATAGAAAGTTTATATCTGTTTATTGTATGGGGATTAGATGAGAGCTTTTGCCCATAGTTTTAAGTAATCAATATGGGTTTAATTACCTGACCACCCACCAATTAACACTAATAAAAAGGGTTTTACATAAAACAATATTTCATGTGATAACATATTAGCTGCCTTTAGTCACCACTAGAGGGAGTTTACTGCATACTGTGTATACATTGAACTCAATAACAAAACAGTAGGCAGTAAGCTCCTAAGCTCCCTCTAGTGGTGACTGTTGGCAACAAATATATTATAACTTATCTTTATGACTATGCAGGGTATTTTGAGCTCTGTATCGGAGCTTTTACTACTTTTCAGTTAAATATTAAGGAGTTCAGCAGCATAGAAAGTTGATCATCTAAACAAAATGATGGAACAGTTGCAATTACTACCTGTCTACTATACATTGGGGCTATGTAGATCATCATTAGGGATCCTATTCAGAATATACTTTTTTAGAAAAAAAATTGTTATTGGTGCATGTGTTGGAAATCATTGACATATTGGCACTTATTTACTCTTGTGTCATCCATCCATCCATCCATCCATCCATCCATCCATCCACCCATCCATCCGATACCTCCAGAAGAGCACAAAATTCAGATTAATAAATAAAAAAGTCTCTCCTTCCTTCATATAACTATAATGGGACTTTGTTATTCCTGTTTCCAATTTTTTTTTAACTTTGTTCTTGGCACGAAATAAGATCACTGTCATTTCATCTCACCCATATTCTATGTTGATCAGTAATTACCAGCAGAACGCTGAGCTTGCAAAATAAATTCCGAACGCGCGCTGGGGCCAGCAAGCTCTGGCTGTTATTACCGCACAGGATCCTAATGGTTTCTCTGTATTCAGCCTACCCCAATTAGCCTTTCTATAATAGAAAAGTCGTTTTCTAATTTACCGATAAAATGCAAATATAAAGTGGTGGTTGGGAAAATAAATAAATAAAGGGATGCTCGTTGGCGGTAAAAGTTTATTGCGTAGGACATTTTCAGGAGGTGGGTAACTTTAATAACAGGTTGGACAGAAGTTGGCGGAAAGTTCGTTGGCGTCCTGGGTTCCTGTCTCAGTTCACTAACTGACTAGAGAGAGAGATGGAGAGGGCAGGAGAGGGCAAAGGCAATTTGAAATGGTTCCACAGGGACTACATTTCGATTTAAGACGCTCATAAGCACAATGGATTTTGGTAGCATCAACCCAGGCCCCGGGGAACGGTAGTTTACAATCACCAAATCACCTTATATAATTCAGAGAAATTTGGAATGGATACAAACGCGAACCGCTCGCTCACAAAATGCTACATTATTTTTTACTAGAGCTCAGGGTGGTCCCAGAAAGTTAAGACTGAGGTTAATGACAAATCAGTATGTGGGAGCAAGCGCGGCATCTGCTTGCAATGTGTTAGCCTGCCGAGAAAGGATGGTCTAGTTTCCCTATAACACTAATGACATTTTCATAATGTTCAATCAAACGCATACATTTATCCCTCCATCTGCATACATTAAACTAGGTGAGGCAATTCCAGCTATTGTTCACTACGCCAATACGGCTTTGCAGAAACAAAATTGAATAAAACAGACAGGAAAAAAGAATGATAGTGTGACTAACAAATGCTTTGATGACCTCTTTTTCACTCTTGAGAGTTTTGGGTGCCTTTTTTTAAGAGGCTGGAGAATTGAGGATGACATCTGAAATACACCATTTGAAGCATTAAAACTTGCTGGGATAACATAGACCTAGATGTCAGGCTGTTATATCACTCAGTTTAGCGCAGTAAAACAACCTTTAGATAATTAAAGGATAAATAAATTAACTCGAGCAAAAAATGATCTTCTTACTCGTAGACCTGAGACAGAGACAAGGGGGCATCCTCTACGTCTGGAGGAAAGAAGGTTTAAGCATAATAACAGACGCGGGTTCTTTACTGTAAGAGCAGTGAGACTATGGAACTCTCTGCCGTATGATGTTGTAATGAGTGATTCATTACTTAAATTTAAGAGGGGACTGGATACCTTTCTGGAAAAGTATAATGTTACAGGGTATATACACTAGATTCCTTGATAGGGCGTTGATCCAGGGAACTAGTCTGATTGCCATATGTGGAGTCGGGAAGGAATTTTTTTCCCCAATGTGGAGCTTACTCTTTGCCACATGGTTTTTTTTTGCCTTCCTCTGGATCAACATGTTAGGGCATGTTAGGTTAGGCTATGGGTTGAACTAGATGGACTTAAAGTCTTCCTTTAACCTTAATAACTATGCTACTATGTTACTAATATGCTCTATGATGTCTAGTGCAGAACACAGAGCCAAAAACACTGTATTTTCAATAAAATGTATGCCAGAATTCTAGAAAAATTGTTTTCATGAATTGGGGCTTTAATATTGATTATGGGTGACACTTGGGCTATATAAACGTCTTTTCTGTTGGTATATCTTTTTACAGTTCCTTTAGTTTCAGTGGTAATTTCACAGGGACAAATACTTTTCTTTTTTAAGGTTTATTTAAAACTAGCAGATCAAAAGAAACCTACCGTTGCAACCACCCAACGGACTATCGAACACAGAAGCAACATTTGAGACAACTGAAATCAAGGTGTCAAGCACTGATCCACCTGAATGGAGCTTCTCTTCATGTTCCTTCCTCTGGGACGTGGTCAATTAAGCCCCTCCTGCACGAAACCACCCTAAAATGTCTTAATTCGCATAAAGGGAAGGGCAGAAGGACATCCTCTGCTTAAATTCTCACTTTCAAAACCAGTGACAAGAGTCATGTATGAACGGCTCTTCTTCTTCTTTGGGAATTATTTAGGGTAACACCACAAATAGGAAATTTGTGATAGGAAAGAGACACACAAACCTTTTAAAAAAAACAGTCTTTCTGGTTAACGGGACAATTTGGTAGTAAATATTAAACTTGTTTCTATAGAAGGGAAGGAAATCCGAGAAGAGTTGAACTTGTCATTTTCTTACTTCCTATGACTCATTACAGCGGGCAAATTAACTGTTAAAATTTTAAGTGAAGGTGGCAGTTTGTGGGAGAGTTATTCTTTCTCGTTGACAGAGACACAACCTTACTAATCTCAGGCAGGAGGGTCACTGAAGACCTGGCAGAAATTGGGCTCACAGAAATCCTCTATAGAAAGCATTAGGCGATAGAACATTGGAGATAATTAAATGGATTTGAAATAAGCTGTCTCTGAGTTTGAATCCCTGTACAAATAAGGACTGTGAAAAAGGTAAAATAAATCTTAAATCTCAATTATGCTATGGGAGATATGGCAGGGGCGCTGTGTGTGCTGAATAATTCTTTTGAAAGGCAAAAAATATTGACTTCCATAAAATAGCTGTCAGGGTCAGACACTTTGCATTCTGCTCTGGCGTCTGCTTTTACCTAAATCTTTTGTTCCTTTTGCAAAATCCTGAAAAATGAGGAGAGCTTTGTGATCTTTAGGGCTGTTCAGACTAGTCAAAAGTTACATTTTTTAATTCCTTATTACTGTTTTTCAACATATATTTTCAAATAAAGCATTTTCACTGTGTAATAAATATGTATCTAGCAGCAGGGTGGGTAACCATTAAAACTTATCCTTTAATATATATTAAGATACCAACAATACACATTAGGACAACAATACAAAACAATAAGGTGCCAGTGCTTGTAAACCAAACCGTGGTCAAGTAAAAAAACTGGTTCAATCTCACCCAAGTTGGCTTGTCGTGATCTCAGTCATATGGACTTGCCTCCTTACTTCGTGATGCACATACATATGGTATTATCAGGGGGGACCCCATCCCTAGTTCCATGGATACCCTTAAAAGAGTGTTACTGGAGGCCAAAGACCAGAAATTGATTGGCCAAGACGAATTCACTTTTCTTCTTCCACTTCACCCGGTTGTGGCTACCTTTTATACCCTCCCGAAGATACATAAGGGGTATACACCCTTAAAGGGTAGGCCAATTGTGTCGGGGATAGGGAGCATAGGCCATAATGTGGGGATTTATCTGGATGACATTTTTAGGCCTTTCGTTAAAACACTCCCTTTCCATATTAGAGACACAATGGACCTTCTTTTGAAACTGGAGGGAGCCCCCATTAAACCAGACACTATGCTTGCTAGTATTAATGTGGAGGCATTGTATTCTTCCATACCACATCAAGCGGGCATTAGAGGGGTCAGATATTTTTTGGACACCAGGGGCTGTCAATTTGTGGGACACAATAAACTGGTCACAACATTGTTGGAGTTCATCTTGGATAGCAACTTCTTCACCTTTGACGGCAGGACCTACCACCAGCTCAGGGGCTAGATACATAATGTTTTTGGGTAGGTGCTGAAGGTCAGAAAATTTCTGATGTACAGCTTGCTACGGCACCGTGTAATAAAAAATCAAATGTGCTGTCTCTACAAGACTAAATGGCCTGTCAAAGCAAATGAACATCACAGAGAAAGTCCTTATTATTGGACTGCCTTATTTTTGGACTGTAGAGAGCAATAAGAAAAAATGGCAACCTGTCTAGCGGACCTCACCCAGATTCAAGTTCCTAGGTGCGGCTTTTCACTAGCCAGATTAGTGTTACGTAATCATTATGGCGTGCCACACAGATGACATTGCGTCAGCCCAGCTAATCAAAATCCATCCCAACAATGCGGGAAGGTAAGAGATTCTTAAAGATCCCTTCCAGTGATCACAGACCGATGGACTAGAGTCCCTCCAATCGATCTGTCCATTTTTAAACTCAAGTTATCAAGTATATATTTTACACAGAGGCCCAGTCTACTATATACTGCATGCATGATGTTGATGAGCTGGACTCCTTTTTTTTTCCTTTGAGCTTTCGAGTCCCATTTCAGGTCTTGACATGTAGATACCAATAAATTAACGTCACGTGAAGATGGGAAATTCCTTTAACTCACTGCCTTTCTGGTTATTCCCTAAGTCTCTGTTGCATTAGTTAGGGCTTTAGACCAGGGGAAACGCCAAGATTTCTCATTTTCACTCTGAAGATGGAGGAGACCTTATCTATTTAGCGGAGAAGTGCTGGGTTTGCAAAATCTATTGAATGTCAACGTTCTCAGCGCTCCCAGGACACGGCCTTCTGGTTTTATTCTCGAGAATGTGTGTTTCTGTTTACATCTATTTATCAACCATCACCTGCTATTACATTACAAATATGAGGATACATCAAAGCTAAAGCTGAAAAGCATAAAAACCTCAATTACCCGGGTCACTTGGTAGCCCTCCACATAGTACATAAAATGCCAAAAACAAATTTCATGCTGACTTACTTGTCAATATCAATGTTCTTATTCTGTTTTAGACCAGAGTTTTGGCAAACACACAAAGTTTCGCTGGTATTAAAGGGCTATAAATAAAAGCAGCGAGAGGTCCTGGATTAATTGCATAGCCCAATATAAATCCCAGAGTCCCATCTCATTGTAAAGTGACGCGCTGATATCTGAAGCAAATCCAAATTGCTTCACTTTAAGTTACTGTATGTGGACTATTATTGACTAATATTTTCACGGCAGGGTTACAGGGATGGAAAAGGGTGCAACTGTTCTGCACATCAACACATGCATCCCCAATGCAGGCATTAGTTATTTCTATATAATCACACTATTTGGATGAGTAAAGGTTTCTGAGGAGCACATGCCTATGCATTAACTAATTAAACTTGGTGTTTATTTTTTAAAAAAAGCATAAAAAGAACTGTCAGCAATAAGTAGCCATCTTGCTGACAGATTCCAATTTTTAGTAAGTAATTGCAATTCACAATCTACCTTCCCTATGTTATCACACAACAGCCGGCTTCACACATCCAATATTCATGGTTCCAGTACAGATCGTGATGTATGGACTGGTAAGTTCTCTCCTAACCTGGAGCTAGACATAAATTAGGTTGAGTCAATAGACCAGCAGGCAGTCCGCTCATTTCAATCTGGACATTGAATGTCAGATGTTTGAAGAAAGCCTAAAGCAAATTTTTTAGGAAAGCAAATAAGATGCCAAAATGTTTTGGTGTTGTGGAGAAAGTCACCATAAACACAGGAGAAAACAAAGCTCTATGCAACTGTTACCTTTGGCTGCATTACTATGATAATCTAAAATTTCCATTTACAGTATACAATGGTCTCCAGAGTCTAACTCAAGATATCACATATGTATGACTAGTCACTAGAAGTCCAAGCACTGGGATCACCATTGATCAGGAGAATGGAGGTCAAGAGTCCACCATTTAAATTGAACTACAGTCGAACATGCACACTGCAGCTCTATTCAAAGATTAGGGGACTACCTGAGATAGCCGAGTACAGTGCTCATCAATCTCCTACAGTCCCATAGACCTTAAATGGAGCGGAAGTCCAATGCTCAACCATGGTTCCATTCGAATCGGTGACTCTTGACAGTCCAGGTATGGACTGGGGCTGACATTCAGCCCTGGCATTTGAAATAACACAGGCCCATGTTGTCCTGCCCATCCCCAAGCACCAGATGGGATATATTACTAATATTACCCTGGATGGAGGAAAGTAAGATTTACTACAAGACCAATATTTCTAATGAGACCCGTGGCCTTCTGGGATAAGTGACGGAGTCAGCAACTTTATGCTTCATCACAACTCTTAACAGTATGGGTGTCTTGAGAACACCGATTCTTTTAACAATGTAGCAGACAATATAGCCCACGACCAGACAGGCCCTGCTGGCATTTGCTAGAATTGCCAGATGGCCAGTCCGGCCATGCTTGACACCAAATAACTTGTGATCTGCTCTTGTTATCTTGATACAATCTATTTCCTTTTTTTTAAATTTTGTGAAGTACACTTGTTCACAGCTATGTTAGCCCACTCCTTGTGAGTAAAATTCTCCTTGTGTCTCAGCTGATAAGATGCCTTCTCCAGACTTCAGGTGTCAGCCCCTTCCATAGATATTTAGTAGGATTTAGATCAGGGGTCATAGGAGCCACTTCAAAATAGTCCAATGCTTTCCTCTTAGCCATTCTTGGATGTTTTTAGTTGCATGTTTTGGGTTATTATCCTGTTGGACGACCCATGACCTGCGACTCAGATCAAGCTTTCTGACACTGATCAGCAAATTTTTCTCCAAAATGTCTTGATAGGGTTGATATTTTATTGTAGCCTGTACAGATTCAAGCCACTCTGTGCCATATTCAGAAAAGTAACCCCAGAACATAACTGAGACTCTTTCATAATTCACAGTAGGTACAATGTTCTTTTCTTTTTATGCTTCACTTTTGCATCTGTAAAGATAGATGTCTCCTCTCTCCAGGCATTCTCCCAGAAGCTTTGTGATTTGTCAATATTCATTTTGGCAAATTCCAGTCTTGCTTTTTTATGATCTGTTTTCAACAGTGGTTACCTCCTCAGTTCTCTTCCATGAATTCCACTTTTGCCAAGACAATGACAGATGACGAGATCTGACAATGTCATACCATGACCTTAGCGTTCACCTCTAATCTCTTTGGAAGTTGTTCTGAGTTCTTTGGTTACATTTTCATATTATCTATCTCTTGTTATCAATTTGCCTCTTGCGGCCATGTCCAGGGAGGTTGGCTACAGTCCTATAGACCTTAAACTTCTGAATACCATGAGCAACTGTAGTAACAGGAATATCAAGCTGTTAGGAGATGGTTTATAGACTGTATCTTTAACATGTTTATCTATATATCATTTTCTTTCTGATTTCCTGAGACAACTCTCTTCTTAGGTTATTTTGGTCCATGTTTAGGGTGATACATACTATGAAACTAAACAACACAGTGACTACTTTTCATCCTCTAGATCAGCAGACTTGTTACAAGCTTGTAGACATCTGTGATGCTAATTCCATGACTTCCATTACACACCTTAGTTTAACGTGTCCCTATATTCAAAATATTTTCAACCTTCTAGGGAAACCATCATGTTTGTCCACGGATGATTTTTATTAATTTGTTTGCTTGTTTAATATTTTTCTGTTGAACCACAATTCAAAAGTAATTTCTGATTTTCATTAGTTGATATTCAGTAAATTTAATTTGAAAATCACCTTTGACTGTTTCATGATATTTTATGATTTGTGGGTTTTTCTTACTTTAACAGACAGGTAATAAAAGTTTTTTTCACGTCAGCATATATGTGACGCTCCAGGGTCCTGTCATCACAGTAGCATTGCTTTCCTCACAGGGGGAGTGATGTTACGCTTGAAGGCAAGAGGGGATAACTGCAACCAGGTACCACAAACATGCAACACATTCTCACTCCAGGCCACCAGGGGGAGCATTTGATCCTAATTGCTAGGTGACTCCCCATATATATATAACTGGTAGTCTGTAGGAACAGGGAGAACAGAACAGTACTTGCCATGGAACAGACTGGATCATTCTGAGGCAAAGCAGAAGGTATTAAGGAGCTGCGTAGCCCCAGTGCAGCAGTTCCTGGAAAGAGACATTGAGAAAGTTGAACTGATTGCAGAGAGCATGCAGGAGAGCAAAGCACAGGAGAGGATATCAGAGGGAGACCAGCCCCGAGCAGGCTGCCTCCTTCTGAGGTGCAGAAACCGGTAGCCGGAACACCGAGGATCGTAAGGCCCTCTACGACTTACATCAGAGACCGGCAGGACAGCTTAACTTTACGCTACCTGTCTGACCTAACACCCAGGAGGCACGGTGGCACCCCTCAGAGGTCGGGGCATTCTAGAGTCCCTATAACCAGCTTCAAGCCACCAGTCATACGGGTTATGTCCTATCCTACCTGCGGGACAGAGAGAGATAACATCTGTGAGGACCTTATGTGGAGCTTTAAGCCATAAGGGACTACACCACTACAGTGCTAAAGGAAGGCTTTTGATTTCCACGTGAGTAAGGGGACTCCTAACTTGCCTTTAAGCCGGCCGGACCCTGCCTGTCCTGTGATCTGTTGCTCTGGATTGTGGATGCTGAAGACTTCAGTTAAGGTAAAGAGACTGCAACATTGTGTCCTGATTCTTTACTGCGCCATTCACCATCTTCCATCTACACTACGGGAGCTCTGGGGATACACTTCAACTGTGGGAAGTTATACCATCTAGCTGCCATAACATCACCCCAGAGGACCCCTTAAAAGCAGCATCAGTCTCCACTGACCGAATACCACAGGTGGCGTCACGAACACAAACTTTATTCCCTTTAAAGACCTTCCCCTTTATCATTGGTGCCCAGGGCTACGGACCGGGTCGCCACCGTGACACCCCCCTGTGAACCGCAGGACTCAGTACCGAGTACCCCCAGCCTGTGGGGCGCTCCAACTTTCGCATCACAAAGAGAATGTAATGACCCCGCAAATCGGGTCATGTGCGACTAAAAGACTGTGCCTGAATTGTGCTTTATTGAGAGACCGTGGAACGTAATTTGCAGCCAAAGCCGCCACCATTACAGCACCATGTGGTGTGCAGGAAGAGTGTGGCTTGTTGTCGTGGGAGTAGCATGGAAAAACAGTGCAAAAGTAGTAGCCGCCCCCCACAGGTACTACTATGTCCGAAAGATCTGACCATCAACCAAAGAGATCCGCCTCCTAGTCTGGGATGGAGGGGGAAGGAGCAGAGACTGCCCAGAACAGGAAGATGCCGAAACAGACCTGGTTGGCAAGATGGCGAGCGGAGGTAACCCGGAGGAGGGGGAGGAAGCCCGCAGCTGTCCCAGCCAATTGGAGGAGCAAAGGACCCCGTCATTACTAATGGACCCAGAGGTTCTGGGCGTAGAGGTGGAGGAGCTATGCCGTCAGCTCCAGCGCTCATGGTACCGCGAAGCCGCAAATGTCAGCGAGCAGCAGGGCAGCCGACCCCAGGAGCCTAAGACTGCAGCAGAGGAGACTGGCACTGGAGACGCCGCGGTGGCAGGTAAGCAAACCAAACCTGCTCCAGTTGCCAAAGGAAACCCTCCTAGTGCCCATAGACTCCCCGCCAATGCACTAAGAGAAAGAATACGCTGATAGGGAGATCACCATATATATATAAACAATATAACTTTTATTAAAGAAGTGCACACAAACAAAAATGTGTAGCTAAAAACATTTAAAAGACACATGAATAAGAACGTTACCCTGTAAGTTGTTACCGCCCTCCCCACTGCTCTTCCCCTGATCTAGCATGAAATAAAGCCAATAATGGGAAAAAAAACACTCATATACCTGCAGTCCCCAATTAATGCATACATAGAAAATGAGCTCACCTCCTAATCTCAGTCTAAATAGAACAATAACCAAACAAAATAATATAATGAATATGGTCAACTGAGTCTAAGTAAAGGCTTAGTCTAATAAGATGGATAATAATTGTTGAGCACGACCAATACCAAAATCAGACACAAAGGAGAAAAAAAAGGGAAATGAGAAAATACATTACATAAAGTGATGAACAGATGCAGGCCGCCACCAGAATGTATGAATCGGCGTACAAGTTCGGATCAGGAGAGAGGAGGGGGGAGGGCCGAAGCCCAACACGTATCGCCACGCACAAGTGGCTTCCTCAGGGGCAAAAAACATATGTTTGAGGCACGACTCAAGTATCCATATATACCTGCAATTACATACCAGAATCAGCAGGAACTGTAACAGCTGCGGGAGCACCCAGAGAGCAACGTGGCATTGGTTAAGGCTCTGAATCACAGTGCGCAGGTGGCGAATTACACCACTCATGGCTCAACTACTTCCTCATGATGCAGCAAACCGGACTGCGCATGCGCCGGCTGAGGAGCCAAAACGGTGGCCCCAAAGTTACAAACCGGCTGAAGAGTGTACTGCGCAGATGCAGAGCTGCATAAGGTTGGTGCGCACATGCAGGGCAAGGGAGACAAAACCCAAGATTGGCAATATGTCCATGCGTCTTTACTGTGCCAAAGTGTCAAATTCCTTATTGCGTACATACAATGTGTCATATTACAAAAGTGCCGAACGGGACTGCAAATGGTAGCCAAGCGCATGCGCGGTACAAAAACGACTCATCCATACACACACACACTGCGGATGACAGACGGCGATTACCGGTACTAAATGCGCATGCGCAGGTCCGATCATAGGACCCGGATAGAAAGTAAGCTTCGCTGTCCCTGAATCTGTGCCTGCTGTACATGGAAGATATAGGCACTATGCATACATACGAAACCATTGTATGCTTAAGGTTGGCACAGTGACATATAACTCTAGATGTATCACTAAAACTCAGATGTTAGAATGGAATTTGACAGAGCACCAGAACCAAAAGGGTACAGTTGCCCAGAGTGGTGCAATAGTGCACAGATAGGATTTAAACCCACAACTATATATTGCCGTATATGCAAGCAAGAAAACACAACTGCACCCACAACAAAAGGGCCGTGTTGCAAAGTTGCAATATCAGATGCACCGGTCCAAAAAAGAGTACCATGACTCTAATGTTAGACCATGACGCCCAGAGGCTATATACTCTAGATGTCAGGATAGGTACAGACAAAGTAAATCAATGGGCTGCGAACACGCTCTTCAAACTCAAGAATATTTGAACAAACTCCAAACCGTGTTGAAAAGTGAGCCAGAACTGCAGCTACAAAAAAAAAAAAAAAAAAAAACAACATGAAAACAGAACATAGTGAAAACTGCAGATCACAAACCTACAATTGTGACCCAAGTGGTAGAAAAAAATAAAAAAAAAAAAATAATAAAAATAGAAATAAAAATAATCATTCAAAGTTGTTTGTAGAAGCCTGTAAATAATAAATCCTCATTCAGCCCACATGGAGATTGACTTTGAAGTTCAAAGATCCATTTGGATTCGCAACGAAGAAGAGCTTGTGTGACATTGCCACCCCTGATGTTCGTATGGACAGACTGTAAACCAATCACTTTGAAGGAAGAGGACTTTCCTCCATGAGTATCCAGGAAGTGCGACGCCACTGAGGTAAGTATTTTGTTCTTCTCACGATCCTTGGCCGCTGTAGAGATGTTAGACAGATGCTGCTGTATTCTTTTTCGCAGTTCCTGGGTAGTCTGTCCCACATAGATTTTAGGACAGCCACAAAGAATTGCGTACACAACATTCCGTGACCTACACGTGAAGAACTCTCGTGGGCGAATCTGAAATGATAAGATCGAAATTGAGAGGCCATCCTGTGCTATCATAAATTGGCAAACACTGCAATGACCACACGGATATGTGCCATAAATTTTTGTTCCCCGATTCAGACTTATGGTAGGACGTTGGTAATGACTACGGCATAGATTGTCCCTTAGGTTTCTAGCTCTTCTTGCTACCATCTTAGGGGCCGTAGAGACAAAGGGAAGGATCTTCTTGTCATTTGAAAGGATTGCCCAGTTGTTGGAGAGAATATCCCGGATATCAGACCACTGGTTGTTAAAGGTGGTTATTAAGGGTAGCGACGAAAGGGGTTCACGTACCTTCTTGTTCAATAAGCACTGTCTTTCAGTACCACGAGCATGCTGATAGGCTTGAGAAATGATTCTCCGAGGATAGCTCCTGTTTTTGAAGCGGTTGGACAGATCCTTTGCTTGCGATTCGAAGTCCAGATTTGAACTACAGTTCCTCCTCAAACGGAGGAATTGTCCCCTTGGGATTCCATTTTTCAAATGATCAGGATGGAAACTGTTATAATGTAAGAGACTGTTAGTCGCAGTTGTCTTCCGGAAGAGGCTACAGAGAATACGAGAATCTTTAACAGACAATTTAAGATCCAAAAAATCGATTGTGGTTTCTGAGATGACAGATGTAAGTCTGATGTTAAAGACATTACAATTGAGATCGCTAATAAAGTGCCTGCATTCTTCAAGTGTCCCCGTCCAAAAAAAGATAATATCATCGATATAGCGTCGCCAAATTGCCGTTTTGGCAAACGCCATATGCTTGAAGACCGTTTGCTCCTCCCACCATCCAAGAAAAAGGTTCGCATACGATGGTGCGCAGCGAGCCCCCATGGCAGTGCCTGAGATTTGTCTGTAGTACTTCCTGTCAAAAACGAAATAATTTTTATCTAAGATGAAATACAATAATTCCAAAAGGAAACCATCATGACTCATATCTCTATTAATATTTTTTGCCAGGAAGTATCTCACAGCCTGTACACCCAGCTGATGTGTGATGCTGGTGTAAAGTGATTCTACATCAAGACTGACCATGAGCGTATTAGGGGGCAGACATACATTCTCAAGGAGCTGAATAAGATGTAATGAGTCTCTAATGAAGGAATCAAGGGACAAGACCAGTGGTTGTAAATAATGGTCTACATATATACAGGGTCGTTCGAAAAGGCTGCCAATCCCGGAAACTATGGGCCTACCTGGTGGTGCGGTAAGTGACTTATGCACTTTAGGAAGTGCATAAAATGTTGGGATCACAGGTGAAGGAGTGATCAAGAAGTCCGCTTCTTTTTTCGTCAAGATATTCTCTCGGTGTGCCCTGTTAATGAGATGATCAATTTTGTCCTTAAAGAAAGCAGTAGGATCAGAGGGTAACAAAACATAGCAATCAGACCTCTGAAGTTGGCGCAGTATCTCGCCTGTATACAGTTCATGAGGCCATAAAACAACATTGCCTCCTTTGTCAGCCTCACGCACTACAAAGTCTTTGTTGTTTTTTAAGTTCTCAAGAGCCCTTCTTTCTTCCATACTAAAATTGTTATGCCTATAAGGGTCCAATTTTAGATTGTTAATGTCAAAACGTACCTTATCGAAAAAAATTTGAACGGCCGGAAAAAGAGAAAACGAAGGAGTGGCCTGTGAAGGCAAACGCCTAGAAAAGTGATGTCCAGTAACGGCCCCCTCGTTTTCTTGTAGTAATTCAAGCAAATCCGTGAAGACTTGTCTGTCGCCACCAGAGAAAGATTCTAAAAGAGAAGGTTGATGGTACAGCAATTTGAATGTTAACTGGCGGCAAAAAAGATATAAGTCTTTGATCAAAATAAATTTGTTCAATCTATTCATCGGCGAGAAAGACAGGCCCTTACACAGAACTCGTTTCTCCACATTAGATAATTCATAGGTTGAAAGATTAATGATCTGTAAATCACCGTCAGAGCTGTTTCCTGAGGAAGTTAGTATCTCTTGTTGTGGCGGGTTACCCTCTTGAATGTGGGTGACCAATTTCTCCGTGGCCGACTCTTCCTTTTGTAATTGTCTGCTCTTTCTCCTCCCCCTCCGACGGCGCCCTCTACGTCGCTGGGGTCGGAGGATAAAAAATCACTAGATGAAATGTCCCCTCTCGTTAGAGGTATGGTTGCCTGTTGTATCTCTCCAGGGACATAGCGTCTATTGCCTCTATGGATCCATTTATAGGCACGTCCTCTACTATAGTCCATTTGATCTCTCTGAAATTTGTTTCTTTTCCTTTGAATAATCTCTTTTTCAAATTGATCAATCACTTTCTTCAACTGTTGCTGAAAAGGGATGACTTCAGTATCTTTATTAAAATCACCAAGTTTATTTTCACATTTCTTAATCTCCTCCTTAATCTGATTAAGTAGAGTTTGGTCGTGCTCAATGAGCATATCAATCAGTATGGTGGAACATTTAGCCAAGCCGCTTGGCTTGTTTTTTGTATGCTGTGGGATCGATCCCATTTTCTATATTTTGGCTTTCATGGTGCCCTCCTCATGGTATATATACATAGACTCCCCGCCACCACCACCACCCGGCTGGGTGTGTAGCCGCCTAGAGTGGGAGCGACCCTGGGAGACTTTGCAGACCCCTGATGTCCCGGTGCAGCCTACGAAGAAGATCCTAGGCATCCAGGGAGAGTGGGTAACCTTCCGGTGGAAGCATACCAGCACTGACCTGATCGGGTTCCCCGGGGAGGCCCAAGTGGAAGTAGAGCAGGTGTAGGTCATAAGCCAAGAGGAGTATCGTCGGCAGCAGGTGATCAGATGGGAGCAGGAGCTCTGATGCCAAGCTGCCAAGGAGAAAGATCTGCAGGCTAAAGCCCAGGCCAGGAAGGGAAGCTATGAGGACTAGAGTCTGTGCAGACAAGGTACTGTGGTGGCATTCTGTCTTAAATCTGGGTGGGGTTTATTAAAGAACCTGATCTCTACCAAGAAGTATTCGCTACCAGGTGTTATGCGGAAGCTCATCTAATGGAGGGACACCTGGACAGGGACCGCTACCCTGGTGACCGTGTCACCTATACTAGACATTGGGGAGACAAGGGGTGGTATGCTCTGCATGTCCACAAGTGTGTACTGAAGGTCACTAAACTGCCAGCTCATGACCTTGAATCACCACCCCAAGCAGCTCAGCCTTGTTCACCAGCACCTCCACCTGGCCAGGTGCTGATCACCCCACCTCTGATAGAGCACCCGTCATCCTGTTCTCAAGATGTACACGAGCTGTCGTTGAACACAAATCAGTGAGCACTCAGGCATGGATGTGCTCTAAGTGGTACCCGGTAGCCGCCCACCTCCGAAGGGGCTACCATGGACGATGCCACAACTGAGATAAAGTAAAACAATTCTGAACATGACTGTAAATAGTTAACTTAACTCTTTGCTACAAGTTTCTAAATAGACTGTTGCTGTTCACAAGAAGTTCATTAAACCCGACCAGGGTTTCTACTTAAAGGGGTCCCACATTTAATCCCTTTACCCAGGGCCGTATTTGCCACTAGGCACTTAAGTGTTGTGAATTCTGCTCTTGGGCTCCCTCCGGTGGTTATAAGTGGTAGCACTGCTGTCTCTGGATCGCAGCATTTATCAGGTGTTTTCACTTTTTGCAAATCTGACTGGGCTATTTAGTCTTGCTTGACCCTTTAGTCAGTGCCAGTTGTCCATTGTTCCTGGAGGATTCACATCCCTGCCTGGTCTCTCCTGCTTTGCTGTTCTTTTCAACAAAGATAAGTTCGGGCCTTGATTTTTGCTGTCCACATGCTGTGGCCTTATTGTTCAGTTCTTTTCCTTGTTTTTGTCTTGTCCAGCTTGGTCTGTATAAGGATTTGTTTAGCCAAGCTGGTATCTCTGGAGATGCAGATATACCCTCCATATCTTTAGTTAGATTTGGAGATTTTGTATTTTCTGTGGTGGATATTTTCTAGTGTTTTAATACTGACCGCATAGTACTCTGTCCTATCCTTTCTATTTAGCTAGAAGTGGCCTCCTTTGCTAAATTCTCATTTCAGTCTGTGTATGTTTTTTCCCTCTCCTCTCACAGTCAATATTTGTGGGGGGCTGTCTATCCTTTGGGGATTTTCTCTGAGGCAAGATAGTTTTCCCTTTTCTATCTCTAGGGGTAATTAGTCCTCCGGCTGTGTCGAGATGTCTAGGGAGTGATAGGTACATTCCACGGCTACTTCTAGTTGCGGTGTTAAGTTCAGGGTCTGCGGTCAGTAAAGGTACCACCTTCTCCAGAGTACGTCTCATGCTGCTCTTAGGCCACCAGATCATAACACTTAAGGGCACGTGCCTAGGGCGGCAAGATGCGGGGGGGGGCGGCACCTGAGCAAGGCAAGGTGTGTTTTTTTTTTTTTTTTTAATAGTCCGGGTCCGCCCGCCCTCCCCCCGCCCTCCTCCCGCCCTCCTAAGTCTTCTTGCTGCTGCAGGGGTCTCAGATACAGCGCTGTCACGTGTACTGCACAGGGATCCGGAAACGGAAACAAGTCACAGTGCAAGCCCTAACCCCTCCTCGCTGAGGCGCCAAGTTCAGTTTCTGCCTCACAGTCCTGTGTCGGCCCACCCACCCACCTGTCTTCTGGCTGCTGTGGGGGTCTCGGATCCCACCAGGGGCAGACTGGGCTGGGGCGCAGGGTGCAGATTCCCATGGGACGGTCCCCCAGCTTCTGGCTGCTTGCTGGGTTAAAGGCCGGCTGTCGGCAGCTGCATCCCTGCACTGCAGACACGCCCACTCTGTGTGCAGTCAGTGTCTGCTGAACTCACCTGACTGGAAGGAGGAGATCCAGAGCGGCACAGCGCCCCCAGTCCAGATTGCAGCTGGCTAGGGCGGTCCTGGGATCTGACAGGTAAGTGGAGAACACTGGGCCAGAGCGAGACTTCGGCTTGAAGTGAGGCGCTCATGCCGGCTGGCAGCACACTGCTGCGGGGTTATCCTGCTGAGGGTCTGCTCTACTGCTCTCTGGAGACTGCTGGGTGCCGGTGGCACTGGCTTGTGATGGGTGTGTGCAGTCTATGTGTGTGTGCATAATGTGCCCCCTGTACAGTTTATGTATGTGTGTGCATACTGTGCCCCCCTGTGCAGTCTATGTATATGTGTGCATACTGTGCCCCCCTGTGCAGTTTATGTATGTGTGTGCATAATGTGCCCCCCTGTGCAGTCTATGTATATGTGTGCATACAGTGCCCCCCTGTGCAGTTTATGTATGTGTGTGCATACTGTGCCCCCCTGTGCAGTTTATGTATGTGTGTGCATACTGTGCCCCCCTGTGCAGTCTGAGTGTGTGTGCATACTATGCCCCCCTGTGCAGTCTGTGTGGGGGTGTGTGTGTGTGTGCATACTATGCCCCCCTGTGCAGTCTCTGTGTGTGTGTGTGTGTGTGTGCATACTATGCCCCCCTGTGCAGTCTGTGTGTGTGTGGGTGTGTGTGTGTGCATACTGTGCCACCCCTGTGCAGTCTGTGTGTGTGTGTGTGTATACTGTGCTCCCCTGTGCAGTCTGTGTGTGTGTGCATACTGTGCCCCCCCTGTGCAGTCTGTGTGTGTGCGCACATTGTGCCCCCCTGTGCAGTCTGTGTGTGTGTGTGCATACTGTGCCCCCCTGTGCAGTCTGTGTGTGCATACTATGCCCCCCTGTGCAGTCTGTGTGTGTGTGCGCATACTGTGCCCCCCTGTGCAGTCTGTGTGTGTGTGCATACTATGCCCCCTGTGCAGTCTGTGTGTGTCTGTGTGTGTGCATACTATGCCCCCCTGTGCAGTCTGTGTGTGTGCATACTGTGCCCCCTGTGCAGTCTGTGTGTGTGTGCATACTGTGCCCCCCTGTGCAGTCTGTGTGTGTGTGCATACTGTGCCCCCCTGTGCAGTCTGTGTGTGTGCATACTATGCTCCCTGTGCAGTGTGTGTGTGTGTGTATACTATGCCCCCCTGTGCAGTCTGTGTGTGCGTGTGTGTGCATACTATGCCGCCCTGTGCAGTCTGTGTGGGTTTGTGTGTGTGTGTGTGCATACTATGCCCCTCTGTGCAGTCTGAGTGTGTGTGTGCATACTATGCCCCCCTGTGCAGTCTGTGTGTGTATGGGTGTGTGTGTGTGCATACTGTGCCTCCCCTGTGCAGTCTGTGTGTGTGCATACTGTGCCCCCCTGTGCAGTCTGTGTGTGTGCGCATACTGTGCCCCCCTGTGCAGTCTGTGTGTGTGCGCACATTGTGCCCCCATGTGCAGTCTTGTGTGTGTGTGCATACTGTGCCCCCTGTGCAGTCTGTGTGTGTGTGCATACTATGCCCCCCTGTGCAGTCTGTGTGTGTGTGTGTGCACATACTGTGCCCCCCTGTGCAGTCTGTGTGTGTGTGCATACTATGCCCCCTGTGCAGTCTGTGTGTGTCTGTGTGTGTGTGCATACTATGCCCCCCTGTGCAGTCTGTGTGTGTGTGCATACTGTGCCCCCCTGTGCAGTCTGTGTGTGTGCATACTGTGCCCCTTGTGCAGTCTGTGTGTGTGCATACTGTGCCCCCCTGTGCAGTCTGTGTGTGTGTGTGCATACTATGCCCCCTGTGCAGTGTGTGTGTGTGTGTGTGTGTGCATACTATGCCCCCCTGTGCAGTCTGTGTGTGTGCATACTATGCCCCCCTGTGCAGTCTGTGTGTGTGTGCATACTGTGCCCCCCTGTGCAGTCTGTGTGTGTGTGTGTGCATACTATGCTACCCTGTGCAGTCTGTGTGTGTGTACATTTTATGCCCCCCTGTGCAGTCTGTGTGTGTTCGCATACTGTGCCCCCCTGTGCAGTCTGTGTGTGTGCGCATACTGTGCCCCCCTGTGCAGTCTGTGTGTGTGCGCATACTGTGCCCCCCTGTGCAGTCTGTGTGTGTGTGCATACTGTGCCCCCCTGTGCAGTCTGTGTGTGTGTGTGTGCATACTATGCCCCCCTGTGCAGTTTGTGTGTGTGTACATTCTATGCCCCCCTGTGCCATCTGTGTGTGTTCGCATACTGTGCCCCCCTGTGCAGTCTGTGTGCGTGTGCATACTGTGCCCCCCTGTGCAGTCTGTGTATGTGTGCATACTGTGCCCCCTGTGCAGTCTGTGTGTGTGTGCGCATACTGTGCTCCTCTGTGCAATCTGTGTGTGTGTGTGCATGCTGTGCCCCCCTGTGCAGTCTGCGTGTGTGTGTGTGTGTGTGTGCATACTATGCCCCCCTGTGCAGTCTGTGTGTGTGTGTGTGCACATACTGTGCCCCCTGTGCAGTCTGTGTGTGTGTGCATACTATGCCCCCTGTGCAGTCTGTGTGTGTGTGCATACTGTGCCCCCCTGTGCAGTCTGTGTGTGTGTGTGCATACTGTGCCCCCTGTGCAGTCTGTGTGTGTGTGCATACTATGCCCCCTGTGCAGTCTGTGTGTGTTCGCATACTGTGCCCCCCTGTGCAGTCTGTGTGTGTGTGCATACTGTGCCCCCCTGTGCAGTCTGTGTGTGTGTGCATACTGTGCCCCCCTGTGCAGTCTGTGTGTGTGTGCATACTGTGCCCCCCTGTGCAGTCTGTGTGTGTGCATACTGTGTCCCCCTGTGCAGTCTGTGTGTGTGCGCATACTGTGCCCCCTGTGCAGTCTGTGTGTGTGCGCATACTGTGTCCCGCTGTGCAGTCTGTGTGTGTGCGCATACTGTGCCCCCTGTGCAGTCTGTGTGCGTGCGCATACTGTGCCCCCCTGTGCAGTCTGTGTGTGTGTGCATACTTTGCCCCCCTGTGCAGTCTGTGTGTGTGTATACTATGCCCCCATGTGCAGTCTGTGTGTGTATACTATGCCCCCATGTGCAGTCTGTGTGTCTGTGTGCATACTGTGCCCCCCTGTGCAGTCTGTGTGTGTGTGTGTGTGCATACTGTGTCCCCCTGTGCAGTCTGTGTGTGTGCGCATACTGTGCCCCCTGTGCAGTCTGTGTGTGTGCGCATACTGTGCCCCCCTGTGCAGTCTGTGTGTGTGCATACTTTGCCCCCCTGTGCGGTCTGTGTGTGTGTATACTATGCCCCCATGTGCAGTCTGTGTGTGTGCATACTATGCCCCCTGTGCAGTCTGTGTGTGTGCATACTATGCCCCCCTGTGCAGTCTGTGTGTGTGTGTGTGCATACTGTGCCCCCCTGTGCTGTCTGTGTGTGTGTGTGTGTGCATACTATGCCCCCCTGTGCAGTCTGTATGTGTGTACATTCTATGCCCCCCTGTGCAGTCTGTGTGTGTGTGTGCATACTGTGCCCCCCTGTGCAGTTTGTGTGTGCATACTGTGCCCCCCTGTGCAGTCTGTGTGTGTTCGCATACTGTGCCCCCCTGTGCAGTCTGTGTGTGTGTGCATACTGTGCCCCCTGTGCAGTCTGTGTGTGTGCGCATACTGTGCCCCCTGTGCAGTCTGTGTGTGTGTGTGTGCATACTATGCCCCCCTGTGCAGTCTGTGTGTGTGTACATTCGATGCCCCCCTGTGCAGTCTGTGTGCATACTGTGCCCCCCTGTGCAGTGTGTGTGTGTGCATACTGTGCCCCCCTGCGCAGTCTGTGTGTGTTCGCATACTGTGCCCCCCTGTGCAGTCTGTGTGTGTGTGCATACTGTGCCCCCCTGTGCAGTCTGTGTGTGTGCGCATACTGTGCCCCCCTGTGCAGTCTGTGTGTGTGTGTGCGCATACTGTGCTCCCCTGTGCAGTCTATGTGTGTGTGTGCATACTATGCCCCCCTGTGCAGTCTGTGTGTGTGTGCACATACTGTGCCCCCTGTGCAGTCTGTGTGTGTGTGCATACTATGCCCCCTGTGCAGTCTGTGTGTGTGTTTGTGCATACTGTGCCCCCCTGTGCAGTCTGTGTGTGTGTGCATACTGTGCCCCCCTGTGCAGTCTGTGTGTGTGTGCATACTGTGTCCCCCTGTGCAGTCTATGTGTGTGTGTGCATACTATGCCCCCCTGTGCAGTCTGTGTGTGCACATACTGTGCCCCCTGTGCAGTCTGTGTGTGTGCATACTATGCCCCCTGTGCAGTCTGTGTGTATGTTTGTGCACACTGTGCCCCCCTGTGCAGTCTGTGTGTGTGTGTGCATACTGTGCCCCCCTGTGCAGTCTGTGAATGTGTGCATACTGTGTTCCCCTGTGCAGTCTGTGTGTGTGCGCATACTGTGCCTCCTGTGCAGTCTGTGTGTGTGCACATACTGTGCCCCCCTGTGCAGTCTGTGTGTGTGTGCATACTTTGCCCCCCTGTGCAGTCTGTGTGTGTGTATACTATGCCCCCATGTGCAGTCTGTGTGTGTGTATACTATGCCCCCATGTGCAGTCTGTGTGTGTGTGTGTGCATACTGTGCCCCCCTGTGCAGTCTGTGTGTGTATGCATACTGTGCCCCCCTGTGCAGTCTGTGTGTGTGTGTGTGCATACTATGCCCCCTGTGCAGTCTGTGTGTGTGTTTGTGCATACTGTGCCCCCCTGTGCAGTCTGTGTGTGTGTGCATACTGTGCCCCCCTGTGCAGTCTGTGTGTGTGTGCATACTGTGTCCCCCTGTGCAGTCTATGTGTGTGTGTGCATACTATGCCCCCCTGTGCAGTCTGTGTGTGTGTGCACATACTGTGCCCCCTGTGCAGTCTGTGTGTGTGTGCATACTATGCCCCCTGTGCAGTCTGTGTGTATGTTTGTGCATACTGTGCCCCCCTGTGCAGTCTGTGTGTGTATACATACACATGTCCCTGCCCTGTAATAGCGTCCCCGGTCCAGTAATAGCGGTCTCCTGTCTTGTAAGCAGGATCACAGGAGGCCGAGTCCCTTCCTCTGGAAGTCTGCAGTGGCAGAAGTGGGACAATGCAGCGGGCCCTGAATGGGAGGAGGGGGTGTCACAGCGGTGCAGTGCTGCGGGCCCAATGTTGGTGGTAAGAGCTAAGTGGAGTGCATTGCTTTCCTGCCGGCCATATTTCTGAAGCTGTGGGCCACCGAAGGTGGAGACTCGGATCCTGGTCCAGATGCGATCTCAGTCTGCACATGCGCCGCCTGTGGCGGCCGTCTTCCTGAGCTAGCAAGGTGCAGGGACAGGTAGTGATGGCTACTTGCGGACATGTGCGGCACTTGCGGTTTTGCACTTGCGGTGAGACAAAAAAACACTGCTAGCAACTTTTTTACCGCTTTTCCGGATTGCGGTAAAACCGTAAGTGCCGCATATGTCTGCAAGTCCCATAGGGAATGAATGAGGCCTAACGCAGTGTTGCCGTAAGTGATCTGCTACGTGGCAGATGCAGAAAAACTGCCGGATCTTCCGCGAATGGCAAAAATCGCTGATGTGAAAGTAGCCTAAGTCACTGCCTACAGGATCTGCATTAGTCATACTCACCAGTGGGGGAGGCACCACGAAAAGTGCCTAGGGCAGCAGAAACTCTAAATATGGCCCTGCCTTTACCCCCAAGGGTGGTTTGCACGTTAATGACCGGGCCAATTTTTACAATTCTGACCACTGTCGCTTTATGAGGTTATAACTCTGGAACGCTTCAACGGATCCCGGTGATTCTGACAATGTTTTCTCACGACATATTGTACTTTATGATAGTGGTAAAATTTCTTTGATATTACCTGGGTTTATTTGTGAAAAAAACAGAAATTTGGCGAAAATTTTGAAAATTTCGCAATTTTCCAACTTTTAATTTTTATGCAAGTAAATCACAGAGATATGTCACACAAAATACTTAATATGTAACATTTCCCACATGTCTACTTTACATCAGCACAATTTTGGAGCCAAAATTTTTTTTTTTTTAGGGAGTTATAAGGGTTAAAATTTGACCAGCAATTTCTCATTTTTACAACACCATTTTTTTTTAGGTACAACATCTCATTTGAAGTCATTTTGAGGGGTCTATATGATAAAAAAATAACCAAGTGTGACACCATTCTAAAAACTGCACCCCTCAAGGTGCTCAAAACCACATTCAAGAAGTTTATTAACCCTTCAGGTGTTTCACAGGAATTTTTGGAATGTTTAAATAAAAATTAACATTTCTTTTTTTCACAAAAAATTTACTTCAGCTCCAATTTGTTTTATTTTAACAAGGGTAACAGGAGAAAATAGACCCAAAAGTTGTTGTAAAATTTGTCCTGAGTACGCTGATACCACATATGTGGGGGTAAACCACTGTTTGGGCGCATGGGAGAGCTCGGAAGGGAAGGAGCGCCGTTTGACTTTTCACTGCAAAATTGACAGGAATTGAGATGGGACGCCATGTTGCGTTTGGAGAGCCACTGATGTGCCTAAACATTGAAACCCCCCACAAGTGACACCATTTTGGAAAGTAGACCCCCTAGGGAACATATCTAGATGTGTGGTGAGCACTTTTACCCATTAAGTGATTCACAGAAGTTTATAATGCAGAGCCGTAAAAATAAAAAATCATATTTTTTCACAAAAATGATCTTTTCACCCCCAATTTTTTATTTTCCCAAGGGTAAGAGAAGAAATTGGACCCAAAAGCTGTTGTCCAAATTGTCCTGAGTACGCTGATACCCCATATGAGGGGGTAAAACACTGTTTGGGTGCATGGGAGAGTTCGGAAGGGAAGAGGCGCCGTTTGACTTTTCAATGCAAAATTGACAGGAATTGAGATGGGACGCCATGTTGCGTTTGGAGAGCCACTGATGTGCCTAAACATTGAAACCACCCTCAAGTGACCCAATATTGGAAACTAGACCCCCCAAGAAACTTATCTAGATGTGTTGTGAGAACTTTGAACTCCCAAGTGTTTCACTACAGTTTATAACAGAGCCGTGAAAATAAAACATCTTTTTTTTTTCACAAAAATTATTTTTTAGCTCCCAGTTTTGTATTTTTCCAAGGGTAACAGTTGAAATTGGACCCCAAAAGTTGTTGTCCAATTTGTCCTCAGTATGCTGATACCCCATATGTGGGGGGAACCACAGTTTGAGCGCATGGCAGAGCTCGGAAGGGAAGGAGCGTCATTTGGAATGCAGACTTAGATGGATTGGTCTGCAGGCGTCACATTGCGTTTGCAGAGCCCCTAATGTACCTAAACAGTAGAAACCCCCCACAAGTGATCCCATATTGGAAACTTATCTAGATGTGTTGTGAGAACATTGAACCCCCAAGTGTTTCACTGCAGTTTATAACGCAGAGCCGTGAAAATAAAAAAATCCTTTTTTTTTCCACAAAAATTATTTTTTAGCTTCAGTTTTGTATTTTTCCAAGGGTAACAGTTGAAATTGGACCCCAAAAGTTGTTTTCCAATTTGTCCTGAGTACGCTGATACCCCATATGTGGGGGGGAACCACCGTTTGAGCGCATGGCAGAGCTCAGAAGGGAAGGAGCGTCATTTGGAATGCAGACTTAGATGGATTGGTCTGCAGGCATCACATTGCGTTTGCAGAGCCTCTAATGTACCTAAACAGTAGAAACCCCCCACAATTGACCCAATATTGGAAACTAGACCCCTCAAGGAACTTATCTAGATGTGTTGTGAGAACTTTGAACCCCCAAGTGTTTCACTACAGTTTATAACGCAGAGCCGTGAAAATAAAAAAAAAAAAATTTCCACAAAAATTATTTTATTTTTAGCCCCCAGTTTTGTCTTTTCCCAAGGGTAACAGGAGACACTGGACCCCAAAAGTTGTTGTCCAATGTGTCCTGAGTACGCTGATACCCCATATGTTGGGGTAAACCCCTGTTTGGGCACACAGGAGAGCTCGGAAGGGAAGGAGCACTGTTTTACTTTTTCAACGCAGAATTGGCTGGAATTGAGATCGGACGCCATGTCGCGTTTGGAGAGCCCCTGATGTGCCTAAACAGTGGAAACCCCCAATTATAACTGAAACCCTAATCCAAACACATCCCTAACCCTAATCCCAATGGTAACCCTAACCACACCCCTTACCCTGACACACCCCTAACCCTAATCCCAACCCTATTCCCAACTGTAAATGTAATCTAAACCCCTAACCCTAACTTTAGCCCCCACCCTAACCCTAACCCTAGCCCCAACCCTAACCCTAGCCCTAACCCTTGCCCTAACCCTAGCCCTAACCCTAGCCCTAACCCTAACCCTAGACCTAGCCCTAACCCTAGCCCTAACCCTAGCCCTAACCCTAGCCCTAACCCTAACCCTAACTCTAGCCCTAATGGGAAAATAGAAATAAATAAAAAATTTTAATTTTTTCATTTTTTGCTAACTAAGGGGGTGATGAAGGGGGGTTTGATTTACTTTTATAGTGTTTTTTTTAGCGGATTTTTATGATTGGCAGCCGTCACACACTGAAAGACGCTTTTTATTGCAAAAAAAATTTTTTGCGTTACCACATTTTGAGAGCTATAATTTTTCCATATTTTGGTCCACAGAGTCATGTGAGGTCTTGTTTTTTGCGGGACGAGTTGACGTTCTTATTGGTAACATTTTCGGGCACGTGACATTTTTTGATCGCTTTTGATTCCGATTTTTGTGAGGCAGAATGACCAAAAACCAGCTATTCAAGAAATTTCTTTTGGTGGAGGCGTTTATACCGTTCCACGTTTGGTAAAATGGATAAAGCAGTTTTATTCTTCGGGTCAGTACGATTACAGTGATACCTCATTTATATCATTATTTTATGTTTTGGCGCTTTTATACGATAAAAACTATTTTATAGAAAAAATAATTAGTTTTGCATCTCTTTATTCAGAGGACTATAACTTTTTTCTTTTTTCTTTGATGATGCTGTACGGTGGCTCGTTTTTTGTGGGACAAGATGACGTCTTCAGCGGTACCATGGTTATTTATATCCGTCTTTTTGATCGCGTGTTATTCCACTTTTTGTTTGGCTGTATGATAATAAAGCATTGTTTTTTGCCTCGTTTTTTTGTTGTTGCGGTGTTCACAGAAGGGGTTAACTAGTGGGACAGTTTTATAGGTCGGGTCGTTACGGATGTGGCAATACTAAATATGTGTACTTTTATTGGTTTTTTTTATATAGATAAAGAAATGTATTTATAGGAACAATATATTTTTTTTGGGGGGAATTTTTTTTATTTTGTTTACACATGTGAATATTTTTTTTTTACACTATAACATTACCCCGGGGGGGGGGCATCATGTTATAGTGTAAGATCGCCGATCTGACACTTTGCTGTTCACTGTGTCAGATCGGCGATCTGACGTGCTCAGATCCAGGCTTCCCGGCGCCTGCTCTAAGCAGGCACTGTGAAGCCACCTCCCTGCAGGACCCGGATGCCGCGGCCATATTGGATCCGGGCCTGCTACAGTGAGGAGGAGGTAAGAGACCCTCGGAGCAACGCGATCACATCGCTCTGCTCCGGGGGTCTCAGGGAAGCCCGCAGGGAGCCCCCTCCCTGCGCGATGCTTCCCTATACTGCAGAACACTGCGATCATGTTTGATCGCAGTGTGCCGGGGGTTAATGTGCTAGGGGCGGTCCGTGACCACTCCTGGCACATAGTGCCGGATGTCAGCTGCGATAGTCAGCTGACACCTGGCCGCGATCGGCCGCTCTCCCCCCCCATGAGTGCGGCCGATCGCATATGATGTACTATCCCATCGGTGGTCATACGGGCCCACCCCACCTTGATATGATAGTACGTCTAATGTCAGAAAGGGGTTAAAGGGATCCTCTGTCCATAAAAGTTACATTTCGTTTAAAGACACTCGAGTCATGGACAGTGAATGGCTCACAAACTACCGAGTACCCCCCAGCCTGTGGGACGCTCCATATACATGTACCATAACATCCGTCACTCATAGTCCACGAATGGGTAATGGATAGCTGAGGATAGATAAATATGAGTTTTATTGTCTCATGTCTGTTTAACAACTTTTTAAATACAATTCGGAATATGTTGGATTTAGATATTTGGACTTGAGTCTAAGGGGGTATGCTGGATATACTGTGCTTTCTCTTCTGCTGTTTTGCATGTTATAGCTTTTGATATACAGATGTAACTTTTTATATTTCTTTTCTTAACACAATAAAGATATCAGGAGGATGCACTAAATAAACAGTCAGCACTTGACACAACAAATGCCATTAAATCTGTATAGTTAGGTGTCAAATCAAACTTTTGTTGCATAGGGATGTCTTTGGCAGTTTAAGAAATGCTTCATCTGTATACACCATGGAGCTCAGGATGGAGCAAGTTGCTGAGTGGTAATCCTGTGTATAACATCAATATAATCATGAGCACTTGTCTATAGCAATGGGTCACACCGTAGAGTCATAGGATTAGCTAAGGCTCGTCTAACATGTGTATACAAGATGGACATTTATAACATTGACTTATTAAAGAGTTAAATTACGTAGCAACTAAACATTTATCACCTGTCATGATGACTCGGATCAACTTGTCAAATGTAGTAAAACCTCTGAGTTTTGTGTTTTAGTGGCATCCAAGTAAAATGCCGATAAAGCTGGAACATTTTATCATATCATTATCAGTTCTTCCCCCATGTAGGTAGCTCGGAATGGAGTGGTTAACCAGCCGGGTATATTCTTCATAGAAGCCCATATTAATATTCAAAGTTGACTTGTAAGCAAAATAAATGAGTGGAAAGCTGGAGATCTTAATCCATTTGTGGGCCTTGGTTTTTTGAGAGCTATCTTTGAAGAAAGCCTTATCACTGTTGAATTGGTTTAGAGGACACATTGAGACAGGCATCAGTAGGTCTGCTCTTTTCTAAATTACTTGTGAGATTATTTTGATGGTCATAGCTAAAATACCAAAAATCTGTATTATAGGTCAGAAAACTCATTTATGAGGCATGATTCATCCGGAATATTAACAGCTGAAGGGAAAAAAAATGTATTTTACGTAAAGCTTTGTGAGTCGGACAGAACTCGTGAACTGTAACACCCGACTCTGTTATCTACAGCTTATTACTCTCACTCGAGATGTTTTCCTTAAAGACATGAATCCTTTTTTTTTTTTTTTCAAAACCACAAAAGGTTAAGTAAATTTTTTATCTTCTGTTTCCTCCCTTTGATCTTTTCTTTCTGTGTTTGTAATTTTTAATTTGCTGCAGTCACGCTTATTAAGTTGTTTTTGCTGTTTTGTGCACTGGAAATAAAAACAGAGATAGAGCCGAGATATAATTAATTGTTTTGTCTCTTTTATTCTTTTTAATACAATTATTATTTATTTTATTTAATTTTTACTTTATTTTGTGTGTGGGAAGTTAGAAAATGTTCAGATCGGGTTTTATTTATGCTGGGTTAATATAGGTCTCATTTGTTAAGCTCTGTAGACATTAGTGCCATGGCTTCGATATATGCCATTTATGCTTGAAGCCATGATGTTGTGAAGGACCCATAGTCCGGTAGATGGAAATGGTCATGGGCTGACCCTATTGGTTGTTATGGTTCCATCAGCATTTTGCCTCTTTGACAATAAAATAGGCCTGCCTGCTACACTATTCACAGGATATTATGTTGGACATTAAATTTTTGTGACTATTTAAGAATTTGTTAAATGGATCCTGTCACCAGGTATTTCCCATTAAAAGTAGGGCACCTTAAGCCCTTATATACAGTATTCTAGAGTGCTGTACATATGTCACCATTTTGCTGTTCATAACACAAAATATAGCTTTTATTATACTCACCTATGGGGCGGTCCTGTCCGATGGGCATCATTGGTTTTGATTTCGCTCCTTCTCTCTACGTAGGATCGCCATCCTCCTCTTTACTTCATGTCGATGATGTGTCTTACGTCATCCACACAGTGTCCTCCATCACGCTTCTTCACAGGCGCACTTCTATCTGCCCGTTGATGGCAGAGCAAGTCTGTGAAAAGGTCAAAGAGTGCCGGTGCATGCTTGCTGCTATAATTTGCTCTGTGTTCAGTAGGTCAGAGAGAAGTGCACCTGTGCAGTAACGCAGTGATGGACCCTGTGTGGATGACGTAGGAAGCATCATCCACACGAAGCAAGAAGGAGGACGGTAATTGCCAGAGGTGGTGCCGGATTAAGACCAGAGACGCCCATCAGACCGGACTGCCCAGCAGGTGAGTATGATAAATGCTGTTTTTTGTTTCATGGAGAGCACATTGGGGACATATAGGCATCATTTTAGAATGCTGTATATAAGGACTTACAGGTGCTGGCCCTAATTTATATAAGAAAAGCCTGGTGACACGATCCCTTTACCAATCTATGTAGAACAATTGACTTTCCTAAATATAAAATTTGGTTTATTCTATTGAAGCCACTATAGCTCCACAGTGAGGTCATTTCTTTTAAGCCAGGGTGTTCTGCATTAGAAGGACCAACATCTATTGGAATATAATAATTCAATCACAGATTATACCGCAAATAAAGCCAGAGCAAACATGGAAAATAGGCACTTCAGTGACACGAACAAAGTACAGGTTAATTGCTATACTTTGTAAGAAATGAACTAGCTGCGTAAAGTTGGTCCCGATGTTTCGGAGTATCAGTTCCGTTTCTTGGTGGACAAGTACTCAAATTTTTCTTTTACAAAAATCTTTATTTGCCAAAATGCAGATTTTATGTAATTTGTTTCCTTGCGGATTCTACTAGCCTGACCCGTAAAATAAAATCAAAATGTAAAAAAACAAAGAAACCTACTTATACTCATCTTTCTGGTCACATCTTCGACCCCTCTTGGGATGGGTAATGATGAGGTGCAGAGGGGCAGAAGAAGTGAGCGGTAAGCTAAGTATAAGTATATTTCTTTATTTTTGACATTTTATGTTTATTCTTCTCTGGAATTTAGAAAGAGCCAAGACCATAAATAGGGAAGTAATAAAGGAATAACTTCTCCGTTAATCGAATTTCCTCCAGAAAATCTGTGCAAACAGCTGAATTTGAATTTTGGCTGATCTGCTCATCTCTGGTCAAAAGTTGATCGAAAAGTTGATCAGTAAAATTTAACAATAAGTGATAACAGGTTAAAGTTATGGTGTTAAAAGAAATATATTTAGAATTGAGAGTCCTCAGTTTAACAAGGTCAGTCATTTTCCGTGGGATAGTTACTAGTTCACAAAAGATCTTTCCTTACAAAGAAATAATTCCTAAAAAAGATTGTCTTCTGTCTTGGGGCATTGAACATGTAAGTCCATTATGATCCACATTGTGTATGGCTCCATTGGAGGAATGACAGCTCTGCAGACAATTCTCCATTCAGTCGTTCTTCAACCATCAACCTCTTATAGCCACTTTTAAAGACTCGCTAGCCCTTCTAAGTCTGTATTGCACTCCCTGGCAGGTCCGGGGATGTATTCGTAAATTGTACATTTTGTGTATTATGTTTTGAAATTTCATTTATCTCTTTGCACAGCATTAGTGATGCGCGAACGTACTCTGACAAGATGTTATCCAAGCATGCTCGGGTCCTAACCGAGTGTCTTCGGCGTGCTCTAAAAGTATGTTTGAGCCCCCGCAGCTGCATGTCTCGCTGCTGTTCAACAGCCACAACACATGCAGGGATTTCCTGTTTGTTAGGCAATCCCTGCATGTGTTATGGCTGTCAAACAGCCGCGGAGACTCAAACATATTATTGACATGACCATGCTCCATTAACACCTTATCCGAGCAAGTTTGCTCATCACTACATAGCATCAGGGCTTAAAATGTCAACTTTTCAATTAAAACTCATTGTTGTTAGCCTAAACACAATATCACAAGGGACTTAGTGGAAACAAACTTGTCTAAATGTACTTTTGCAGAACTTTCCCGCTTGGTTAACAGCATTGATTACAGAGGGATTTCCTAACTGACACATAAAACAAGCGACAGGGTGATGTTCTTCTCGATCCAGAGAACCCCGGTGACACAAAGGTATCAATAACTCAAACTATTTCAATTCATCTTGAGACTAATATCATTACACCATAGAGATGGTCTCGGGATAATTTAAACTGGAAATGCTTTTACATTGGAAATGAAAAATATTCAGGCAGCTAAGTGGAATTTGCATTAGCTCCGTGCTGGTTCTCCTCTTTCATGCTGTATATAAACAAAGGTTACCCGGTAATTGGTAAACTATCAGAGGAATGGTTATTGCGAAGGAATGAGCATGATGTCTTGCACAAATAGGGGCTTAATAATTTAGATTGAGCGTGTCTGTGTGCCGCAAACTAAAGGGGTCAAGCATTAAACAGCTGTAGGTTTTACAGTAATCTCAACCCAATGCCAGGTGAATTTTCTGCATCTTATCCTATTAATGGCGCTATGCTGGCAGCAGCCATGAAGTCTTTCTTTTCTATAAAGCGGATAAAACCTAAGATAAAAACAAAATGATCATATACCCTTCTGTAAGTAAGTGAAATGTAATAGTGCAAGTAAATAACATAGGGTACTTAGTAATCACTGTTTTTGATCAAAAAAGCATAAAAGCCATCCCACCACGACAAGGTGACCCAAATCGGGACGGTGTTAACCTCGGGTATTAAAACCAAGCCTAGTGTCATCCAACCTCAATGTGAATAAGGGCCTCACATTGAGGTCATTTTTGTTACATGGTAAGGTTTTAATACTAGAGGTTAGGACTGTCCCGATTAGGTCACCTTGTTGTGGTCGGATTGCTTTCACTGTTTATTTTTTATCAAAAGCAGTATTTACTGAGTAGCCTATGTTATTTATATGCACTATTGCTTTTTACTTACGTACAGCAGGGAATATGTTGATTTTGTTTCTATCTTAGGTTTTGTCTGTTTAATGGTCAGTGTGAACATGCTCCTAAACGTTACATGTATACCAACTTATACTTGAGTTCTTTTCTTTCGGTTTTGCTTTTTCAAAAAAAATGTGTAGGAATATTTTACAGAACTGTTTTTTTTTTTAAATGTACTCACAATGGGTGCAATAGTGGTAAAGAAGCACCTTGTTATTTTCAATAGCACCCTATAATTAGCCATAAAGCAGTGGATCCTAATAATGGTCATTCACACCCTTCCTGTGCTGATTATTCTCCAGTAGACCTACCCAGGTAGTGTAGAATACGGCCGCACATCGATTAATTATGACATATTAAATTTAAAGGTAAAATGTAAGGGTACACCATTAAATTTATTACCACAACTAGCTCTTTTATGGTTCCGGGATGTATTTTAGTGACTTCCAGATGTTTAAAACAGTTGATTTACCAGTGGGATTTGGCTGAATTGCAGCAATATGAACCTGCTATTCTCTCAACCCCAATACTGCTCAATGAGAATGGCTTTACTATAAGTACAAGTGTTGTAATGTATAGTACATACATAAAGAATACCTTTATAGAAATGTGCAAGGCTCAAAATCAATAAAAAAAATATATTCTTTGTTGGATAACAAAATAATTAAAAGCATAAAAATACATTTATAAAATACTAAAGGTAGGTAAGTGATAATGACAAAACTCCCTTGTGTAAATACTACAAATCAATACAGAGTTATTATATTATGTTACATGATATTATTATGTTATATATGTTATATTATGTACAATCACCCTTTAAGGACAGATACTCAAAAGGTACAAGCCAAAATAGCCAGTGCTGTATAAGTTGTGGCCATTTAAGTACATATAACTAAAAAGGAAGAAAATGATAGTAATGCACAGTGGCATGGAGTACACTTTGCCTATTAAAGAAAATGCACCCGACATGTGTTTCACATTAAGCTTTGTCAGGGGGTGTATATACATGGATATAATGGATATACATATACGTATACTGTACATATACACATATATACATGTTCCAACACACACATAAACATCTAACGTGCTTTATTTTACCTCTAATCTTTCTCATTGCTCATTTATTATCAGCTATGAAATGGAAACATGCTTCAGGTCCCTTGTGATAGTGCTATAGGTGAGAATTGAAAATTTGTTCCTGATTTTCTAAAACTCCCCCAATATAATTTAGATAGCTGTCAGCCAAACAATGGTTAGGGTGATTGTACGGCAGGGAGCTATTTTGCCAATTTCTGCCATACACAAGAGTGTTCGCTCTGCCTTTTGTGTTCTCAATGAGAGTACCGCTGTTAGACACATCTGCTGGTGGCTTATCTCTAAAGAACAAAAGGATCGGAAGTCTGAAATCAGACATCCTGGGTTTTCATCAACTGTTGGGAAAGAGTTTGGGACCCCCATACACATTAGACTCTGTTGACATCGATGGGCTCAGTTGATATTATTCTAAAGTGGCTTTATAGATTTCAGAAAATGACTGGGTACCATCAATGGGAGACCCTGTGATCAGATTATGATAGGAGATCCTTTCTTACAAAACGTGATTGTCCAAAGTGGAAAACTACTTTAGACAATAATTGATTTTGGATAAGAGGAATTTTGAAAAATTAGTTTTCGAAACCATTTAAGAAAACTTTGTTGAATGTTTTTTTAACAAAAAACAAAACTTACTGTAAGTGGTCATAAAAGATCTCCCAGAACTACAGCTCTGAGATGCTTGATAATCATATATGCATTGTGCGGTACATTGGCCCATATGGCACATACCCTCCTCGGGAGGTTACACGTTCAGATAATGGGAGGACTTGGCAGAGAAGACCAAGATACAAAGGAAGTCAACTGAGAACTTTGTGAATCTCCTGCTGCCGCTATTAGGCTACAATATGATCATCAGCTGTTGTACAAGGGAGGAAGCTGAGGCTCATCTAAGCTATGAATGATTTTGCTTCGAACATCTGGGTTTATAAGGCAGCATCTAAAATAAAACATTCATGGGTAGAATAACCTTTAACAATCAAACCACCCCGTACAATTTTCAATTATTAAAGGAGCAGCCACATGTGTGGAACATTCCATGCCTTAGATTTGTTACCCTATATTTATTAGAAATACACTCACCGGCCACTTTATTAGGTACACCATGCTAGTAACGGGTTGGACCCCCTTTTGCCTTCAGAACTGCCTCAATTCTTCGTGGCATAGATTCAACAAGGTGCTGGAAGCATTCCTCAGAGATTTTGGTCCATATTGACATGATGGCATCACACAGTTGCCGCAGATTTGTCGGCTGCACATCCCAAAGATGCTCCATACAAGGCAGGATGGATCCATGCTTTCATGTTGTTTACGCCAAATTCTGACCCTACCATCCGAATGTCGCAGCAGAAATCGAGACTCATCAGACCAAGCAACGTTTTTCCAATCTTCTAGTGTCCAATTTCGATGAGCTTGTACAAATTGTAGCCTCAGTTTCCTGTTCTTAGCTGAAAGGAGTGGTACCCGGTGTGGTCTTCTGCTGCTGTAGCCCATCTGCCTCAAAGTCCGACGCACTGTGCGTTCAGAGATGCTCTTAGGCCTACCTTGGTTGTAACGGGTGGCGATTTGAGTCACTGTTGCCTTTCTATCAGCTCGAACCAGTCTGCCCATTCTCCTCTGACCTCTGGCATCAACAAGGCATTTCCGCCCACAGAACTGCCGCTCACTGGATTTTTTTTCTTTTTCGGACCATTCTCTGTAAACCCTAGAGATGGTTGTGCGTGAAAATCCCAGTAGATCAGCAGTTTCTGAAATACTCAGACCAGCCCTTCTGGCACCAACAACCATGCCACGTTCAAAGGCACTCAAATCACCTTTCTTCCCCATACTGATGCTCGGTTTGAACTGCAGGAGATTGTCTTGACCATGTCTACATGCCTAAATGCACTGAGTTGCCGCCATGTGATTGGCTGATTACAAATTAAGTGTTAACAAGAAGTTGGACAGGTGTACCTAATAAAGTGGCCAGTGAGTGTATATTACATAATAAAAAATATAAAATTTCTTCCCCTTTCATAAAAAAATTAGTAAATATGTCATAGCACCAACGTATAATCTTACCTTCCAAAACTAGGGAACACGTCAGTCGCTTTTTCTATTAGTGCACAATTTTGTGAACACTGACGATAAGGACTTGGGTCCTATCTGGCCACGAGCCCATGGGTACTCTACAAGTATCTGAATGATATGATGGCTGCTTGTGGAAAATATTCTAGAATATATCAATGAGCCAACCTTGCAGAGTTTTGACGTTGTTTCTAACTCTCAGCACTGGGGATTTCATTGGATTTGCTTTAAGTTGTAATTTCATACTAAAATGTAATACATGGTCAATTCTACAAAATTTTACTAATTTTGTAAATGAAGCAATAGTAAAGAAAAACAAATTACAGAAAAGTAGGAATGACTGTGCAATAAACGTGTACTATAGATTGGATAAAGTGACTCAGAGTCCCCATTGTTTCTCGTGAATTTTAAGGTTTGTAACAGACTTTTCTAAAGCTGCTTTTTTATATGGTTTGTTGCACGGCATAGTCTAATTTTGCCAGTTCCACTGTTACCTCTAGAGCCATTTTGCCAGTTCCACTGTTACCTCTGATTTGAGAGGTTATCAGGCAAGAGGTGGAGCTGGTGTGTGGCTAATGCGGCAGACATCTGTGTTGCTGTAGATGTCCCCCTAGTGATTAGGAATCTTCTAGCTGACAGTTGCAGGAGTTGGATGGAACATTAGCTAGATCAAAGAAGATATGGGTACCATCTAGAATACAGAGTTAATTTTCCATAGCGCACAGCCTCAATATGCTAACAGAAGGGGCAGAGGAAAGCACTTACGCCAAAGAATTTTGGTAAAATTCTAGGAGTGTGGAGCTTGGAGGGCTAGACAAGACAACATTGGCTCAGCGGTCAATGATAGACCAGAACCTCACCTAAAGGAGCAAGCTCATCCCTTTGTGGGGAGGCAGAAGAAGACTAATTGACTGTTCTTTTGGTGGTGGGGAACCAATTGACAGGAGAGGCTTGTGAGGAGACATTGTCTGTTGAAGCAGACTGGAAGTAGAAGACAGTTTAACAGCTTTGTTTAGTGGGACACAAGAAGTAAGTCACAAAGTGAACAGTGAGAAACCAATTTTGTATACATGCTCTCCACAGTGGTCTGAGGCTGCCTGATTTTTGCTATGTAGAAGGTGGACTTGCAAGTGATCCATGTAGGCTGCCTAACTGGAGTTGTATCTTTAGCCGGTGTGGTTAACTCTGTGTAGTGTGCTGTGGCTATGAGAACAGTCAGCCCAGATGTGAACCAGTGGTGGATTATAATGGCCAGTTTGAACCCAGGGAATGCTTTAGTTAGCTCTTGTAGTGGGATTAGTCTGCAGTAGGGTCTGGTTAACTGATAGGTATGAGACATGGTCTGGAATTACATTCCTGATCTATACTGAACTGTGCATAGTGGGATGAGTGGTCGAGAGAGTCATGGTCTAAGTGAAAGCTGCCTGGCTGTGAGTGCAATTCTTTATGAAGAGTGTGAGCTAAATATACTCTGGATGGAATTGGGAAATAAGTATGAGACAAAATCCTAGGAGAATAACCACTGAAGATGTTGAAGAAGAGGAAATGGACAATGTCCCAAAGAACAGGGTCTTAGGAAGTAGATAGTGTCCTATGTTTAGGGACTGGTGGACACGGGTGCCGAACAAATGTAGGGGGTGACTGTGTAGAGAAGGACTGTCGTACTCTACCTCTGTATACCCCAAGTTTAACCTGGAAGTATCTAGAGGTTTCTATGTTGCTTCTTATTAAAAATGGGTATAAAAGAGGTACACTAGACTTCTATGGGCACTGTATAGATCCTGCACAATTCCGAGATTGTACAGAGCCATAACATGTTAGTGTGCATGAGCCATAGAAATATACAGTATGTAATGAATGCATACATCTGGAAATAATATGTTTGATTGAAAACAAATTACACGCCCATTGGGATTAGATTGTTTCTAGAAAATTCCATTAATAAAGTAGTCCCTTCTCTGTTGTGTTCTCTACCCTTTTATTATTTTTTAATCATTGCAATTTGTCATTCCATTTCATGTTACGCAGCTACCGATATACACTGCTGTATTACCTGATTCTGAGAAAATTATTTGGTGTGCCTATTGCCAAAACCATGTGAATGAACAAGTGTGATTTACAACATCAGTGCCTTTTTTAATAATTTATGTTCTAGATCGTAAAAGTAGCAGTACAGATGTGCGTGTCCTGCTCAGACATGCGGAAATATTCACTAACTGAAGTGCAATTTATCAAATGCTGCTGAAGTTCCCCGTGCATTTTATTTCTTCTACATGTGTTGACACGTTGTTGTGGTTGTTGGACCATACAAAAAAGTATGAAGACATCTATAACATTTTATTATTTATTTAATTCTTATTATTTTTATGCTGTTTAATTGTATTTTTTATTTAATTTATTACATTGCAATTGTTAATTTATTGGATTACATGTTATGTTATTTTTCTTTTTATTTATTAAATTGCATTTGTCAGATTATTTGATCACATTTTATGTTATTTCTCTTTTTATTTATTAAACTGCATTTATTAGTTTATTTGATTACATTTTATGTTATTTTTCTTTTTATTTATTAAATTGCGTTTGTTAGTTTATTTGATTACATTTTATGTTATTTTTGGTTTTATTTAATAAATTGCATTTTTTAGTTTATTTGATTACATTTTATGTTATTTTTTGTTTTATTTATTAAATTGCATTTGTTAATTTATTTGATTACATTTTATGTTATTTTTGGTTTTATTTATTAATTTTCAGTTGATAGTTTATTTGATTACATTTTATGTTATTTTTTGCTTTCTTAAATGACCAGTAGTTTTACTTCTTTTCTTAGATCACAGAAAATCCCTAATTTCTACCTTCCTAATTCTGACCAATAGGAAATTCTTCCAAAGTTGAAAACTAATACCAACAAATACCACATTCCATTTGCTACTTGCTCACAATAGACAGAACCTGCTGCGGGCATCGGAGAGAAATCCAAAATGGCAAAGTGATATCTCAGCACTCCAGGCTTCAATAAGTTGCAATCAAGTATTTATTGAAAACATTGATTCGTGTGGCGCAGCCTGGAATTCTTTTCTCATAAGTTGCTGTTGTTCCTCCAATTTGATTATGTTACTTATGCTATGGCCTTTAAAGAGCCCCAGAAAACACATTGTGCCAAACGATTCTGTATTTATGGATACGTATTCACTAGACACTGTATGTGGAACACTCAGCAGACATATGTAAATTAAAAGTCTAAAAATCCCCAAATTTTTTAAATAAAAAGTATAAAAATCCCCAATTATGTAACTAAAAAGTAAAAAAAAATCCCTCCCGAAATTCTGTAAATAAAAAGTCTAAAAATCCTCAAATGATGTAAATAAAAAGTTTAAAAATCCCCAAATGTTGTAAATAAAAAGTCTCAAAATCCCCAAATTATGTAAATAAAAGGTCTAAATATCCCCATATTATGTAAATAAAAAGTCTAAAAATCCCCAAATTATGTAAGTAAAAAGTAAAAAAATCATCAAATTATTTAACTAAAAAGTTTAAAAATCCCCAAATTATGTAAATAAAAATCTAGAAATCCCCAAATTATGTAAACAAAAATCTAAAAATCCCCAAATTATGTAAATAAAAAGTCTAAAAATCCCCAAATTATGTAAATAAAATGTTTAAAAATCCCCAAATTATGTAAATAAAAAGTCTAAAAATCCCCAAATTATGTAAATGAAATGTCTAAAAATGTCTAAAAATTATGTAAATAAAATGTCTAAATATGCCCAAATTATGTAAATAAAATGTCTAAATATCCCCACATTATGTAAATAAAATGTCTAAATATCCCCAAATGATGTAAATAAAAAGTTTAAAAATTCCCAAATTCTGTAAATAAAAAGTCTAAAAATCCCCAAATTATGTAAATAAAAGGTCTAAAAATCCCCAAATTATGCAAATAAAAGGTCTAAATATCCCCAAATTATGTAAATAAAAAGTATAAATATCCCCAAATTATGTAAATAAAAAGTCTAAATATCCCCAAATTATGTAAATAAAAAGTCTAAATATCCCCAAATTATGCAAATAAAATGTCCAAATAGCCCCAAATTATGTAAATAAAAAGTCAAAATATTCCCAAATTTCCAAATTTAGGGTTTAAACGAAAATCTGTCAGTAGAACAACCATGTCCTGATTCTTCTGAGGAAATGCAAGATTTCAGCAGCAAGCGCAGTAAAGAGGAGAATGAGTAGGGCTTGTCAATCAAGAGTTTGGTCTTACAAAATGCTGAATGTTAGAAAGGATTATAGAGAAATTTGCCAAGTAAGTACACCTTATCAGTGGCAGCTGATCTATTCAATGAGATCTACAGATTATATTGTTAGACTAAGGGTACTGTCACACAGTGGCACTTTTGTCGCTATGACGGTACGATCCGTGACGTTCCAGCGATATCCATACGATATCGCAGTCTCTGACACACAGCAGCGATCAGGGATCCTGCTGAGAATCGTACGTTGTAGCAGATCGTTTGGAACTTTATTTAGTCGCTGGATCACCCGCTGTCATCGCTGGATCGTTGTGTGTGACAGCGATCCAGCGATGCGTTTGCTTGTAACCAGGGTAAACATCGGGTTACTAAGCGCAGGGCCGTGCTTAGTAACCCGATGTTTACCGTGGTTACCAGCGTAAAAGTTAAAAAAAAAAAAAACCGCACATACTCACATTCCGGTGTCCGTCAGGTCCCTTGCCGTCTGCTTCCCGCTCTGACTGAGTGCCGGCCGGAAAGTAAGAAGAGCAGAGCACAGCAGTGACGTCACCGCTGTGATCTGCTTTCACTTTACGGCGGCACTCAGTCAGAGCGGGAAGCAGACGGCAAGGGACCTGACGGACACCGGAATGTGAGTATGTACGTTTTTTTTTTTTTAACTTTTACGCTGGTAACCACGGTAAACATCGGGTTACTAAGCGCGGCCCTGCGCTTAGTAACCCGATGTTTACCCTGGTTACCTGGGGCCTTCGGCATCGTTGGTCGCTGGAGAGCTGTCTGTGTGACAGCTCTCCAGGGACCACACAACGACTTTCCAACGATCACGGCCAGGTCGTATCGCTGGTCGTGATCGTTGGAAAGTTGCAGAGTGTGACAGTACCCTTAGGCCATGTTCACACATCAGTGATTCACATCAGTATTTATAAGCCAAAACCATGATGGGTGATAGATGCAGAAGTGGTGACGTGTTCACAAAGTAAAAAAAAATACAGGTGAACACATAGAAAATAGCTTTAGAAATGGCACAAATAATAGATTAGGTGCAAACAAAAAAATGAGGCGAAAACTAGACCAAAAACAGGTACAAAAGCAATGATTGGTCAGGGCCAGAAAGTTTAAATTTCAGTGGATGGCATCATGCATGATAACATTTGAAGGCTATAATTGTATTTTTTCACATTTTATAGACTTAGTTAAATAAAAAACGATGGCGCCTTTCCCAAACTTTTAACATACTCCTATAAATTAACCTCTGATGTCCAGGACCATTTGGACAAGATATCATAATGTTGTAAGGGTAACCTGGGACAGAATTTTAAATCTAAAAACATACAATTTTATGCATATATAATCAGTGGGGAGAAGAAGCATTTGATACACTGCCGATTTTGCACATTTTCCCACCTACAAAGAATGGAGAGGTCTGTAATTGTTATCATAGGTATACTTCACCTGTGAGAGACAGAATCTAAAAAAAATGTAAAAAAAATCACATTATATGATTTTTACATAATTAAATTGCATTTTATTGCATGAAATAAATTTGATCACCTACCAACCAGCAAGAATTCTGGCTCTCTCAGACCTCTTAGAATTTCTTTAAGAAGCCTCCAGCTCTGCATTCCTTACCTGTATTAACTTCGCCTGTTTGAACTCATTACCTGAATAAAAGACACCTGTCCACACACTCAATCACGCTCCAACCTCTCCACCATGGGCAAGACCAAGAGCTGTCTAAGGACACGAGAGGCAAAATTGAAGATCTGTACAAGGCTGGGATGGGCTACAGGACAATAGGCAAGCAGCGTGATGAGAAGGCAAGAACTATTGGCACAATTATTGGAAAATGGAAGAAACACAAGATGGCTGTCAATCTTCCTCGGTCTGTGGCTCCATGCAAGATCTTGCCTCATGGGGTAAGGATGATTCTGAGAAATGTCAGGAATCAGTGCAGAACTACATTAGAGGCCCTGGTCAATGACCTGAAGAGAACTGGGATGACAGTCTCAAACATTATGGTTAGTAACAGACTATGCCGTCATGGATTAAAATCCCCCTGCTCATGCCAGCACATGTCCAGGCCTGTTTGAAAGTCATCAAAGACCATCTGGATGATGCAGAGGAGGCATAGCAGAAGGTCATGTGGTCAGATGGGACCAAAATAGAACTTTTTGGTATCAACCCTACTCGCCGTGTGTGGAGGAAGAATAAGGATGAGTATAACCCCAAGGACACTGTCCCAACCATGAAGCATGGTGGGGGAAACATCATGGGTGTGCTTTTCTGCAAAAGAGACAGGACGACTGGACCATATTGAGGGGAGGATGGATGGGGTCACGTATGGCGAGATTTGGGCCAACAACCTCCTTCCCTCAGTAAGAGCATTGAAGATGGGTTGTGGCTGGGTCTTCCAGCATGACAATGACCTGATACACACAGCTAGGGCAACTAAGGAGTGACTCCACAAGAAGCATTTCAAGGTCCTGGAGTGGCCTAGCCAGTCTCCAGATCTGAATCTAATAGAAAATCTTTGGTGGAAGCTGAAACTCAATGTTGCTTAGTGACAGTCCCGAAATCTGAAAGATCTGGAGGAAATCTGTCTGGAGGAGTGGGCCAAAATCCCTGCTGCAGTGTGTGCAAACTTGGTCAAGAACTACAGGAAACTGACCACTGTAATTACAAACAAAGGTTTCTGTACCAAATATTAAGTTCTGTTTTTCCATTGTATCAAATACTTTATTTCATGCAATAAAATGCAAATTGATTATGTAAAAATCATACAATGTGATTTTCTGGATTTTTTTTAAAGATTCTGTCTCTCACAGTTGAAGTGTACCTACGATAACAATTACAGACCTCTCTTTTCTTTGTAGATGGGAAAACTTGGAAAATCGGTAGTGTATCAAATACTTAATTTCCCCAGTGTATGTGTGTATGTACATTTTGAGCAAAAAAAGTGTCATAAACCTTCTATCCTTCTTTTTGTATGTTAGTATGGGCTGTAGAGGTTACTGATGTGACCTGCACTTAGTCCTGTGCTATTATTAGCTCATTCCACATAAACCCATATAAGTTTCAGGTTTAGCAGCCCATTAACGGCAACCGGCAATCGTGTCACTGCGTAAATGCTAATGATCTCTCCACAAAACATAACTGGCTGCATCGCTTTCTAGAAAATAAAGTACAATCACAACATCTACCAACAATTAACAACCTGCTCCTGAAAATAACTCTTTCCTCGAAGTATATTAATCTTGGTTGTAAACCCATTAAGCCTCCTCAGATGTGACACAGTCTAATTTGTTACTTTTCCAAAACTCCTTTTTTTTTTTTTACCCGTGAGTGAAAATTCATGAGAAGCCAATATGCAAACATCTTTTCCTCCTGCGAGAGGTCACCGAGGAAAAGTCCCATATTTTATCAGGAAAACTACAAAACAAGAGAAAGCTTTTCTGAGCAAGACCAATAAACCTCACTGTAAGATCGATATTCCCCTCAACCATTAACACAATCTAGAAATTTTCTAAACATGATTAGCAACAATGTTGTAGTCAATATTTCTAAACAATAAAGCAGAGAGGAGTTTGTCATCTGTTAAAGAACTGAGATTTTATGCAGATCACATTGTGTGGTTTTAGGGCTCATTCACACGGCAGTTTTTCACGTACGAGTGCTATCTATGATTTTCACGGTTAGCACTCGTACCCGTGATAGTCTATGGTGCCGCTCACATGTCCGACTTTTTCCTCTGACCTAGAGGTCCGTAGAAAATCATGGAGACATGTTCTCTTTTTACCCAATGGTCAGCTCAAATTCGGCACTGCAAGTCAATGGGTCTGTGAAAAAAATCAGACTGCACTTGGATGACATCACAGTGCTGTCCAATTTTTTAAGAATGAATGGAGAAGGTGGAGAAGCTTTTTTTAACAAAATTTCTGAATGAACCATAACTCGCAGGAGCAATTAGAAATAGAAAATACAGTCTCTTGGGTAATCAGTTTCTTTGGTCCTGGCTAGTGTTGAGTAGAGTTGAGCGAAACGGGTCGATCATTTTCAAAAGTCTAAGTCGGCGTCTCATGAAACCCGATCCGACCCCTGTGCTTGTCGGCCATGCGGTACGCGACTTTCGCGCCAAAGTCGCGTTTCAATGACGCGAAAAGCGCCATTTCTCAGCCAATGAAGGTGAACGCAGAGTGTGGGCAGCGTGATGACATAGATCCTGGTCCCCACCATCTTAGAGAAGGGCATTGCAGTGATTGGCTTGCTGTCTGCGGCGTCACAGGGGCTATAAAGGGGCGTTCCCGCCGACCGCCATCTTACTGCTGCTGATCTGAGCTTAGGGAGAGGTTGCTGCCGCTTCGTCAGAAGCAGGGAGAGCGTTAGGCAGGGTCCACTAACCACCAAACCGCTTGTGCTGCAGCGATTTCCACTGTCCAACACCACCTTCGGTGTGCAGGAACAGTGGAAGCTATTTTTTTTTTTTTTCCTCAGCGCTGTAGCTCATTGGGCTGCCCTAGAAGGCTCCGTGATAGCTGTATTGCTGTGTGTACGCCACTGTGGAAACCAACTGCTTTTTTCAAAGCACATATCCTCTTGTTCCTTCCTTTCTGCACAGCTATCTTTTTTGTTTGTCCACACTTTTTATTTAATTTGTGCATCAGTCCACTCCTATTGCTGCCTGCCATACCTGGCTTAGATTACTGCAGGGAGATAGTAATTGTAGGACAGTCCCTGTTTTTTTTTTTTTGTTTTTTTTTTGTGGGAGATTAAGATTGGCATTTCTGCTACAGTGCCATCCCTGTGTGTGCCATCTCTCACTGAGTGGGCCATAGAAAGCCTATTTATTTTTTCCGTGATTTGTGTTCTAAATTCTACCTCAACACAAAAACACTACATCAATCAGTGGTAGAAAAATATTGGCCTCAGTCAGGGCTTGTGTGCCACTGCTGTGTGTGCTATCTCTCATTCAGTGGGCTATAGAAAGCCTATTTATTTATTTATTTTTTTTCTTATTATTTGGTTTCTAAAGTCTCCCTGAAAAAAAAAAAAAAAAAAAAACAGTGGGAGAGTAATATTGCCCTTTCAGCTTGTGTGCCAGTCTTGACTCCTGGGTGTGCCACCTCTCTCTCATTCAGTGGGCCATAGAAAGCCTATTTATTTTTTTGGTTTTTTTAATATTATTTGGTTTCTAAAGTCTCCCTGAAAATAAAAAAAAAAAAACTTAAAAAAACAGTGGGAGAGTAATATTGCCCTTTCAGCTTGTGTGCCAGTCTTGACTCCTGGGTGTGCCACCTCTCTCATTCAGTGGGCCATAGAAAGCCTATTTATTTTTTTTTTTAAATATTATTGGGTTTCTAAAGTCTCCCTTAAAAAACAAAAAATACATAAAAAAACAGTGGGAGAGTAATATTGCCCTTTCAGCTTGTGTGCCAGTCTTGACTCCTGGGTGTGCCACCTCTCTCATTCAGTGGGCCATAGAAAGCATTTTTTTTTTCCTTGATTTGTGTTCTAAAATCTACCTCAACACAAAAACACTACATCAATCAGTGGTAGAAAAATATTGGCCTCAGTCAGGGCTTGTGTGCCACTGCTGTGTGTGCTATCTCTCATTCAGTGGGCTATAGAAAGCCTATTTATTTATTTATTTTTTTTCTTATTATTTGGTTTCTAAAGTCTCCCTGAAAAAAAAAAAAAAAAAAAAACAGTGGGAGAGTAATATTGCCCTTTCAGCTTGTGTGCCAGTCTTGACTCCTGGGTGTGCCACCTCTCTCTCATTCAGTGGGCCATAGAAAGCCTATTTATTTTTTTGGTTTTTTTAATATTATTTGGTTTCTAAAGTCTCCCTGAAAATAAAAAAAAAAAAACTTAAAAAAACAGTGGGAGAGTAATATTGCCCTTTCAGCTTGTGTGCCAGTCTTGACTCCTGGGTGTGCCACCTCTCTCATTCAGTGGGCCATAGAAAGCCTATTTATTTTTTTTTTTAAATATTATTGGGTTTCTAAAGTCTCCCTTAAAAAACAAAAAATACATAAAAAAACAGTGGGAGAGTAATATTGCCCTTTCAGCTTGTGTGCCAGTCTTGACTCCTGGGTGTGCCACCTCTCTCATTCAGTGGGCCATAGAAAGCATTTTTTTTTCCTTGATTTGTGTTCTAAAATCTACCTCAACACAAAAACACTACATCAATCAGTGGGAGAAAAATATTGGCCTCAGTCAGGGCTTGTGTGCCACTGCTGTGTGTGCTATCTCTCATTCAGTGGGCTATAGAAAGCCTTTTTTTTTTTTTTTTTTTTTTTTTAATATTATTTGGTTTCTAAAGTCTCCCTGAAAAAAAAAAAAAAAAAAAAACAGTGGGAGAGTAATATTGCCCTTTCAGCTTGTGTGCCAGTCTTGACTCCTGGGTGTGCCACCTCTCTCTCATTCAGTGGGCCATAGAAAGCCTATTTATTTTTTTGGTTTTTTTAATATTATTTGGTTTCTAAAGTCTCCCTGAAAATAATAAAAAAAAAACTTAAAAAAACAGTGGGAGAGTAATATTGCCCTTTCAGCTTGTGTGCCAGTCTTGACTCCTGGGTGTGCCACCTCTCTCATTCAGTGGGCCATAGAAAGCCTATTTATTTATTTTTTTAAATATTATTGGGTTTCTAAAGTCTCCCTTAAAAAACAAAAAATACATAAAAAAACAGTGGGAGAGTAATATTGCCCTTTCAGCTTGTGTGCCAGTCTTGACTCCTGGGTGTGCCACCTCTCTCATTCAGTGGGCCATAGAAAGCATTTTTTTTTTCCTTGATTTGTGTTCTAAAATCTACCTCAACACAAAAACACTACATCAATCAGTGGTAGAAAAATATTGGCCTCAGTCAGGGCTTGTGTGCCACTGCTGTGTGTGCTATCTCTCATTCAGTGGGCTATAGAAAGCCTATTTATTTATTTTTTTTCTTATTATTTGGTTTCTAAAGTCTCCCTGAAAAAAAAAAAAAAAAAAAAAAAACAGTGGGAGAGTAATATTGCCCTTTCAGCTTGTGTGCCAGTCTTGACTCCTGGGTGTGCCACCTCTCTCTCATTCAGTGGGCCATAGAAAGCCTATTTATTTTTTTGGTTTTTTTAATATTATTTGGTTTCTAAAGTCTCCCTGAAAAAAAAAAAAAAAATTAGGTGGGAGATTAATATTGACATTAGTGCTTGAGTGACAGTCCTGCGTGTGTGTCATCTCTGTGATTTTGTGCCACAGAAAACAGAGTGTGTAACATTGTGCCTGATTTTCCTTGTGGTCTCACCAACCTGTTAAGGGATATTGAAATCATACTGAAGTTATAGCTCACCGTGTAAGTTGTTTGACAGCAACAAATAAAGTTACTTTGGTTAAGATTTTAAAACAATGAGGAAGTCTGGTGCAAGAGGTCGTCGTGGGCGTTCATTGTCAGCTGGTAATGATGGTAGTGGTAGTGGAGCATCAGGTGGTCGTGGGGATAAAAATATTCCACCTAAGTCTGGAGCTGTGGAGCCAGTTTCGTCGTCAGGCTACACAAGGCCTCGAACGCTCTCTTTTCTGGGAGTAGGAAAACCGCTTTTAAAGGCGGAGCAGCAACAGCAAGTTTTGGCTTACATTGCAGACTCAGCCTCTAGCTCTTTTGCCTCCTCTTCCGAAACTGGTAAATGTAAAAGCAGCGCGTCGCTTGTGGATGTTCACGGTCAGGGACAAGTCGCTTCCTTGTCCTCCTCAGCAAAAACTACAACAAGAGAGAAGGATGCAGCAGGCGACACAACGGGTCACTCCATGGAGCTCTTTACACATACCGTCCCTGGCTTAGAAAGTGAAACATTTAACAGGCCATGCCCATTACAAGTATATTCTGACATGGAGTGCACTGATGCACAGCCACAGCCAGAGTACTATGCTGCTCCTTTGACTCAGACCACCACATTGCCCTCTCAGGGTACAGATCCACAATCAGACCCTGATGAGACTATGTTGCCCCGCCACGAACGCTATACCACCGACCGACACAGTGACACAGACAAAGTTGCACACGAGATCGAAGAGGAGGTAATAGATGACCCAGTTATTGACCCCGATTGGCAGCCATTGGGGGAACAGGGTGCAGGCGGCAGTAGTTCAGAAGCGGAGGTGGAGGAGGGGCCGCAGCAGGCATCAACATCGCAACAGGTTCCATCTGCCGGGCCCGTATCTGGCCCAAAACGCGTGTCAAAGCCAAAACCTGTTGGGGGACAGCGTGGCCATCCGGTTAAAGCTCAGTCTGCAATCCCTGAAAAGGGATCCGAGTCTAGGAAGAGTGCAGTCTGGCATTTTTTTAAACAACATCCAACTGATCAGCGCAAAGTCATCTGTCAAAAATGTTCAACTAGCTTAAGCAGAGGTCAGAATCTGAAAAGTCTAAATACTAGTTGCATGCATAGACACTTAACCACCATGCATTTTCAAGCCTGGACTAACTACCAAACGTCCCTTAAGGTTGTAGCACCCTCGGCCAATGAAGCTAGTCAGCAACGCAACATCCCTTCCGTCACTGTAAGGCCACCATTTTCCGCACCACCGGCAGTATCTGTGCAGGTTTCTTTGCCAGCCAAAAGCAGTCAGGGTCAGGGAACCACCAGTTTTGTAGGAGGAAATATTGCATCTAGGGCACCGGCGGAAACAATACCGTCTCCAACCGTCTCTCAGTCTGCCATGTACACCGGCACACCCGAAAGTTCCACGATCTCCAGCTCTCCAGTCCAGCTCACCCTACATGAGACTCTGGTTAGAAAAAGGAAGTACTTATCCTCGCATCCGCGTACACAGGGTTTTAACGCCCACATAGCTAGACTAATCTCGTTAGAGATGATGCCCTACCGGTTAGTTGAAAGCGAAGCTTTCAAAGCCCTGATGGAGTACGCTGAACCACGATACGAGCTACCCAGTCGACACTTTTTTTCCAGAAAAGCCATCCCAGCCCTGCACCAGCATGTTAAACAGCGCATCGTCCATGCACTCAGGCAATCTGTGAGTACAAAGGTGCACCTGACTACAGATGCATGGACCAGTAGGCATGGCCAGGGACGTTATGTGTCCATCACGGCACACTGGGTGAATGTGGTGGATGCAGGGTCCACAGGCGACATCAATTTAGGGACAGTTGTGCCTAGCCCACGGTCTAGGAAACAGTTGGCTGTAGGCGTTCGCACCCCCTCCTCCTCCTCGTCCTCCTGCAGAAGCTACAGCTCTTCCACAGAACGCAGTCTGCCAACCACTCTATCGGCAGATGACACTGTTGCACACCAGTTGTCCCATTATGGGCCAGCTACTGCCAAGCGTCAGCAGGCTGTATTGGCTATGAAGTGTTTGGGCGACAACAGACACACCGCGGAAGTTCTATCCGAGTTCTTGCAACAAGAAACGCAGTCGTGGCTGGGCACAGTAGATCTTGAGGCAGGCAAGGTAGTGAGTGATAACGGAAGGAATTTCATGGCTGCCATCTCCCTTTCCCAACTGAAACACATTCCTTGCCTGGCTCACACCTTAAACCTGGTGGTGCAGTGCTTATTGAAAACTTATCCTTGGTTCTCCGACCTGCTCCTCAAAGTGCGTGCACTTTGCTCACATATCCGACGTTCGCCTGTACACGCCAGCCGTATGCAGACCTATCAGCGGTCTTTGAACCTTCCCCAGCATCGCCTAATCATAGACGTTGCAACAAGGTGGAACTCAACACTGCACATGCTTCAGAGACTGTGCGAACAGAGGCGTGCTGTTATTTATTTGTGGGAGGATACACGGGCAGGCAGTAGGATGGCAGACATGGAGTTGTCAGGTGTGCAGTGGTCTAAGATACAAGACATGTGTCAAGTCCTTCAGTGTTTTGAGGAATGCACACGGCTGGTTAGTGCAGACAACGCCGTAATAAGCATGAGCATCCCCCTAATGCGTCTGCTGATGCAAAGTTTGACGCACATAAAGGAGCAGGCGTCTGCACCAGAGGAAGAGGAAAGCCTTGATGACAGTCAGCCATTGTCTGGTCAGGGCAGTGTACAGGACGAGGTAGCGGGCGAAGAGGAGGTGGAGGACGAGGAGGATGATGGGGATGAGTATATTTTTAATGCCGAACCTTTCCCGGGGGCACAGGAAATTGGTTGCGTGTCACGGCCGGGTTCTGGTTTTTTGAGGGACACAAGTGACGTAGATTTGCCTGCAACTGCCCCTCAACCAATCACAACCGGAGATTTGACAACTGGAACTTTGGCCCACATGGCGGATTATGCCTTACGTATCCTAAAAAGGGACACACGCATTACGAAAATGATGAACGATGACGATTACTGGTTGGCCTGCCTCCTTGATCCACGCTATAAAGGCAAATTGCAAAATATTATGCCACATGAGAACTTGGAACTAATATTAGCAACCAAACAATCAACTCTTGTTGACCGTTTGCTTCAGGCATTCCCAGCACACAGCGCACGTGATCGTTCTCACACGAGCTCCAGGGGGCAGCAGACTAGGAGTGTTAGGGGTGCACACATCAGCAGTGGCATTGGACAGAGGGGTTTTCTGACCAGGTTGTGGAGTGATTTTGCTATGACCGCAGACAGGACAGGTACTGCTGCATCAATTGAAAGTGACAGGAGACAACATTTGTCCAGTATGGTTACTAACTATTTTTCATCCCTTATCGATGTTCTCCCTCAACCGTCATTCCCATTTGATTACTGGGCCTCCAAATTAGACACCTGGCCAGAATTGGCAGAATATGCATTGCAGGAGCTTGCTTGCCCGGCAGCAAGTGTCCTATCAGAAAGAGTATTCAGTGCTGCAGGTTCAATATTAACCGAAAAAAGGACTCGTCTGGCTACCCAAAATGTTGACGATCTAACATTCATTAAAATGAACCACAACTGGATTTCGAAATCTTTTGCCCCACCTTGCCCGGCCGACACCTAGCTTTCCTATGAAAAGCTCTTGCCTGTGAATTACTTTTCTAATGTCTAATTTGCTGCAGCTGATTGTACAGCATACGACATGTTTACACCTCCCTAAATGGCAAAACTCCCCACACGGGGCCGTGGTATCGCGACTTGGCGCAAGCACCCGTGAGACTGCTGTTTGTCTGAAGAGGTGGGTGTGCTCGCTTTTGGTTGACGGCATTGCTACTGGGTCCCTCATAGTACAATGTAGTGTCTCTGGCGGTGGTGGTGCGCACCCAACGTCAGACACACTGTTGTAACATGAGGGGCCCTGGGGCGGTCCCGCCGGCCTCAAGAGAGTTCCCCCCTACCCCAGCTCAAAATGTGCTCTACCACGTGCAAAATTATGTCGCACAGCTCCACCAATCTTTAGTCTATTCGCTGACATCATTCAATGTCTGGCACTGACAATACAAATTTGTAGACATCTATGATGCAACTTAAAGTAGTCTGTGTCTGTGTCCTATATTGGCACCATTAAATAGTTACTGCCAAATTACTATGTCAGAAACTCAGTAGATGAGCCCACCCCTGTACCTAAGTATGCCACCTTTTTTTTTGTTTTGGTTGTTTTGCGAGACATTAACATCTATTTATATTTTGGGAGTACTGGGACAGACACTCCTTGCACTACTCCTCCACTCACCACCAAGCTGCCTGTGTATCCATGTAACCGCTGTAAAGCTGCCATGAGCCTATTGTTTGTTATTTTAGGCCTTTGATAGCCTGTCTGCGGTCCCTACTTTAAATACTCCTCCACTCACCACCAAGCTGCCTGTGTATCCATGTAACCGCTGTAAAGCTGCCATGAGCCTATTGTTTGTTATTTTAGGCCTTTGATAGCCTGTCTGCGGTCCCTACTTTAAATACTCCTCCACTCACCACCAAGCTGCCTGTGTATCCATGTAACCGCTGTAAAGCTGCCATGAGCCTATTGTTTGTTATTTTAGGCCTTTGATAGCCTGTCTGCGGTCCCTACTTTAAATACTCCTCCACTGACCACCAAGCTGCCTGCCCGTGTATCCATGTAACCGCTGTAAAACTGCCATGAGCCTATTGTTTGTTATTTTAGGCCTTTGATAGCCTGTCTGCGGTCCCTACTTTAAATACTCCTCCACTCACCACCAAGCTGCCTGTGTATCCATGTAACCGCTGTAAAGCTGCCATGAGCCTATTGTTTGTTATTTTAGGCCTTTGATAGCCTGTCTGCGGTCCCTACTTTAAATACTCCTCCACTCACCACCAAGCTGCCCGTGTATCCATGTAACCGCTGTAAAACTGCCATGAGCCTATTGTTTGTTATTTTAGGCCTTTGATAGCCTGTCTGCGGTCCCTACTTTAAATACTCCTCCACTCACCACCAAGCTGCCTGCCCGTGTATCCATGTAACCGCTGTAAAGCTGCCATGAGCCTATTGTTTGTTATTTTAGGCCTTTGATAGCCTGTCTGCGGTCCCTACTTTAAATACTCCTCCACTGACCACCAAGCTGCCTGCCCGTGTATCCATGTAACCGCTGTAAAGCTGCCATGAGCCTATTGTTTGTTATTTTAGGCCTTTGATAGCCTGTCTGCGGTCCCTACTTTAAATACTCCTCCACTCACCACCAAGCTGCCTGTGTATCCATGTAACCGCTGTAAAGCTGCCATGAGCCTATTGTTTGTTATTTTAGGCCTTTGATAGCCTGTCTGCGGTCCCTACTTTAAATACTCCTCCACTCACCACCAAGCTGCCCGTGTATCCATGTAACCGCTGTAAAACTGCCATGAGCCTATTGTTTGTTATTTTAGGCCTTTGATAGCCTGTCTGCGGTCCCTACTTTAAATACTCCTCCACTGACCACCAAGCTGCCTGTGTATCCATGTAACCGCTGTAAAGCTGCCATGAGCCTATTGTTTGTTATTTTAGGCCTTTGATAGCCTGTCTGCGGTCCCTACTTTAAATACTCCTCCACTCACCACCAAGCTGCCTGCCCGTGTATCCATGTAACCGCTGTAAAGCTGCCATGAGCCTATTGTTTGTTATTTTAGGCCTTTGATAGCCTGTCTGCGGTCCCTACTTTAAATACTCCTCCACTGACCACCAAGCTGCCTGCCCGTGTATCCATGTAACCGCTGTAAAACTGCCATGAGCCTATTGTTTGTTATTTTAGGCCTTTGATAGCCTGTCTGCGGTCCCTACTTTAAATACTCCTCCACTCACCACCAAGCTGCCTGTGTATCCATGTAACCGCTGTAAAGCTGCCATGAGCCTATTGTTTGTTATTTTAGGCCTTTGATAGCCTGTCTGCGGTCCCTACTTTAAATACTCCTCCACTCACCACCAAGCTGCCCGTGTATCCATGTAACCGCTGTAAAACTGCCATGAGCCTATTGTTTGTTATTTTAGGCCTTTGATAGCCTGTCTGCGGTCCCTACTTTAAATACTCCTCCACTGACCACCAAGCTGCCTGTGTATCCATGTAACCGCTGTAAAGCTGCCATGAGCCTATTGTTTGTTATTTTAGGCCTTTGATAGCCTGTCTGCGGTCCCTACTTTAAATACTCCTCCACTGACCACCAAGCTGCCTGCCCGTGTATCCATGTAACCGCTGTAAAACTGCCATGAGCCTATTGTTTGTTATTTTAGGCCTTTGATAGCCTGTCTGCGGTCCCTACTTTAAATACTCCTCCACTGACCACCAAGCTGCCTGCCCGTGTATCCATTTAACCGCTGTAAAGCTGCCATGAGCCTATTGTTTGTTATTTTAGGCCTTTGATAGCCTGTCTGCGGTCCCTACTTTAAATACTCCTCCACTGACCACCAAGCTGCCTGCCCGTGTATCCATGTAACCGCTGTAAAACTGCCATAAGCCTATTGTTTGTTATTTTAGGCCTTTGATAGCCTGTCTGCGGTCCCTACTTTAAATACTCCTCCACTGACCACCAAGCTGCCTGCCCGTGTATGCATGTAACCGCTGTAAAGCTGCCATGAGCCTATTGTTTGTTATTTTAGGCCTTTGATAGCCTGTCTGCGGTCCCTACTTTAAATACTCCTCCACTGACCACCAAGCTGCCTGCCCGTGTATCCATGTAACCGCTGTAAAACTGCCATGAGCCTATTGTTTGTTATTTTAGGCCTTTGATAGCCTGTCTGCGGTCCCTACTTTAAATACTCCTCCACTCACCACCAAGCTGCCTGTGTATCCATGTAACCGCTGTAAAGCTGCCATGAGCCTATTGTTTGTTATTTTAGGCCTTTGATAGCCTGTCTGCGGTCCCTACTTTAAATACTCCTCCACTCACCACCAAGCTGCCCGTGTATCCATGTAACCGCTGTAAAACTGCCATGAGCCTATTGTTTGTTATTTTAGGCCTTTGATAGCCTGTCTGCGGTCCCTACTTTAAATACTCCTCCACTCACCACCAAGCTGCCCGTGTATCCATGTAACCGCTGTAAAACTGCCATGAGCCTATTGTTTGTTATTTTAGGCCTTCGAAGCCTGTCTGCGGTCCCTCCTTCCACTAGGCCTCCACTGACCAGACCACTGCTGCCCGTGTACCCCTGGAACCAATTTTAAAGTGCCTACAGCCAGCACATTTTATTGTGTTAGGCCTTCGAAGCCTGTCTGCGGTCCCTCCTTCCACTAGGCCTCCACTCACCTGACCACTGCTGCCCGTGTACCCCTGGAACCAATAATAAAGTGCCTACCGCCAGCCCATTTTATTATGTTAGGCCTTCGAAGCCTGTCTAAGGTCCCTCCTTCCACTAGGCCTCCACTCACCTGACCACTGCTGCCCGTGTACCCCTGGAACCAATAATAAAGTGCCTAGAGCCTATTTTTTTATTTAATTTAATATTAATAAAGCCAGGATGAACTACGATATACCACGCTATGAGCTACCCAGTTGACAATTCTTTTGCGAGAAAAGCCATCCCACCCCTCCACCTGCATGTTAAAGACCGCATTGTCCTTGCATTCTGTCAATTTGTCAGTCCAAAGGTATACCTGACAACAGACACATGGACCTGTAGGCCTGGCCACGGAAGGTTACGTGTCCTTTGTGGCTAAATGGGTTAATGTATTGGATGCATGGTCCACACAGGGGACAGCCTGCAAAGTCTGTCTGCAGTCCCTAATTCAAGTTGTCCTCAACTGAATAAAGCTGAGCTTCTACCTTCTGGCTCTGATTAACTGCTGTTTTTAAAAAAATTGGCTGTTCCGTCCTTCTAAAGGTGTCTGCCCCTGCCTGGTGTTGTCCTCAACTGAATAAAGCTGAGCTTCAACCTTCAGTTCCAAACATACAACAGAAAACTGGTACAATACAAAAAGTGGCCTCCAGCTACAAAAACTTTCTCCTACAAGTAGTTAACTGACAGTTTTTTTTCCAGTGAAAACACAGATATGGCATCCAACGAGTGTTGTCCTGTCTCGTCTTCTTTATATTATTGCCAAGAAGCTGCAACTGAATAAAGCTGAGCTTCAACCTTCAGTTCCAAATTACCATTTTTAAAAAAGCAATTGGCTGTTCCGGCCTACTAAAGGTGTCTGTCTGCCCCTGCCTGGTGTTGTCCTCAACTGAATAAAGCTGAGCTTCAACCTTCTGTTCCAAATTACCATTTTTAAAAAAGCAATTGGCTGTTCCGGCCTACTAAAGGTGTCTGTCTGCCCCTGCCTGGTGTTGTCCTCAACTGAATAAAGCTGAGCTTCTACCTTCTGTTCCAAATTACCATTTTTAAAAATGCAATTGGCTGTTCCGGCCTACTAAAGGTGAATGTCTGCCCCTGCCTGGTGTTGTCCTCAACTGAATAAAGCTGAGCTTCTACCTTCTGCCTCTTACTAACTGCTGTTTTTTAAAAAAATTGGCTGTTCCGGCCTACTAAAGGTGTCTGTCTGCCCCTGCCTGGTGTTGTCCTCAACTGAATAAAGCTGAGCTTCAACCTTCTGTTCCAAATTACCATTTTTAAAAATGCAATTGGCTGTTCCGGCCTACTAAAGGTGAATGTCTGCCCCTGCCTGGTGTTGTCCTCAACTGAATAAAGCTGAGCTTCAACCTTCTGTTCCAAATTACCATTTTTAAAAAAGCAATTGGCTGTTCCGGCCTACTAAAGGTGTCTGTCTGCCCCTGCCTGGTGTTGTCCTCAACTGAATAAAGCTGAGCTTCAACCTTCTGTTCCAAATTACCATTTTTAAAAAAGCAATTGGCTGTTCCGGCCTACTAAAGGTGTCTGTCTGCCCCTGCCTGGTGTTGTCCTCAACTGAATAAAGCTGAGCTTCTACCTTCTGTTCCAAATTACCATTTTTAAAAAAGCAATTGGCTGTTCCGGCCTACTAAAGGTGTCTGTCTGCCCCTGCCTGGTGTTGTCCTCAACTGAATAAAGCTGAGCTTCTACCTTCTGTTCCAAATTACCATTTTTAAAAAAGCAATTGGCTGTTCCGGCCTACTAAAGGTGTCTGTCTGCCCCTGCCTGGTGTTGTCCTCAACTGAATAAAGCTGAGCTTCAACCTTCTGTTCCAAATTACCATTTTTAAAAAAGCAATTGGCTGTTCCGGCCTACTAAAGGTGTCTGTCTGCCCCTGCCTGGTGTTGTCCTCAACTGAATAAAGCTGAGCTTCTACCTTCTGTTCCAAATTACCATTTTTAAAAATGCAATTGGCTGTTCCGGCCTACTAAAGGTGTCTGTCTGCCCCTGCCTGGTGTTGTCCTCAACTGAATAAAGCTGAGCTTCTACCTTCTGTTCCAAATTACCATTTTTAAAAAAGCAATTGGCTGTTCCGGCCTACTAAAGGTGTCTGTCTGCCCCTGCCTGGTGTTGTCCTCAACTGTATAAAGCTGAGCTTCTACCTTCTGTTCCAAATTACCATTTTTAAAAATGCAATTGGCTGTTCCGGCCTACTAAAGGTGAATGTCTGCCCCTGCCTGGTGTTGTCCTCAACTGAATAAAGCTGAGCTTCTACCTTCTGCCTCTTACTAACTGCTGTTTTTTAAAAAAATTGGCTGTTCCGGCCTACTAAAGGTGTCTGTCTGCCCCTGCCTGGTGTTGTCCTCAACTGAATAAAGCTGAGCTTCTACCTTCTGTTCCAAATTACCATTTTTAAAAATGCAATTGGCTGTTCCGGCCTACTAAAGGTGTCTGTCTGCCCCTGCCTGGTGTTGTCCTCAACTGAATAAAGCTGAGCTTCTACCTTCTGTTCCAAATTACCATTTTTAAAAAAGCAATTGGCTGTTCCGGCCTACTAAAGGTGTCTGTCTGCCCCTGCCTGGTGTTGTCCTCAACTGTATAAAGCTGAGCTTCTACCTTCTGTTCCAAATTACCATTTTTAAAAATGCAATTGGCTGTTCCGGCCTACTAAAGGTGAATGTCTGCCCCTGCCTGGTGTTGTCCTCAACTGAATAAAGCTGAGCTTCTACCTTCTGCCTCTTACTAACTGCTGTTTTTTTTAAAAATTGGCTGTTCCGGCCTACTAAAGGTGTCTGTCTGCCCCTGCCTGGTGTTGTCCTCAACTGAATAAAGCTGAGCTTCAACCTTCTGTTCCAAATTACCATTTTTAAAAATGCAATTGGCTGTTCCGGCCTACTAAAGGTGAATGTCTGCCCCTGCCTGGTGTTGTCCTCAACTGAATAAAGCTGAGCTTCAACCTTCTGTTCCAAATTACCATTTTTAAAAAAGCAATTGGCTGTTCCGGCCTACTAAAGGTGTCTGTCTGCCCCTGCCTGGTGTTGTCCTCAACTGAATAAAGCTGAGCTTCAACCTTCTGTTCCAAATTACCATTTTTAAAAATGCAATTGGCTGTTCCGGCCTACTAAAGGTGAATGTCTGCCCCTGCCTGGTGTTGTCCTCAACTGAATAAAGCTGAGCTTCAACCTTCTGTTCCAAATTACCATTTTTAAAAAAGCAATTGGCTGTTCCGGCCTACTAAAGGTGTCTGTCTGCCCCTGCCTGGTGTTGTCCTCAACTGTATAAAGCTGAGCTTCTACCTTCTGTTCCAAATTACCATTTTTAAAAATGCAATTGGCTGTTCCGGCCTACTAAAGGTGAATGTCTGCCCCTGCCTGGTGTTGTCCTCAACTGAATAAAGCTGAGCTTCTACCTTCTGCCTCTTACTAACTGCTGTTTTTTTTTAAAATTGGCTGTTCCGGCCTACTAAAGGTGTCTGTCTGCCCCTGCCTGGTGTTGTCCTCAACTGAATAAAGCTGAGCTTCAACCTTCTGTTCCAAATTACCATTTTTAAAAATGCAATTGGCTGTTCCGGCCTACTAAAGGTGAATGTCTGCCCCTGCCTGGTGTTGTCCTCAACTGAATAAAGCTGAGCTTCAACCTTCTGTTCCAAATTACCATTTTTAAAAAAGCAATTGGCTGTTCCGGCCTACTAAAGGTGAATGTCTGCCCCTGCCTGGTGTTGTCCTCAACTGAATAAAGCTGAGCTTCAACCTTCTGTTCCAAATTACCATTTTTAAAAATGCAATTGGCTGTTCCGGCCTACTAAAGGTGTCTGTCTGCCCCTGCCTGGTGTTGTCCTCAACTGAACAAAGCTGAGCTTCCACATTCTGGCTTTCGCCCTATACTATCAGATATTAAACTGCATTTGGGCTACTAGTGTGGTTATGCCCTTGAAACAGTGTCTGCTGCTCTTGGGTTTGCTACTCCACTGAACAAAGCAATGCCGCCTGTTTAGTCCTGTTACCAATTTTGAATTGCATTTAGCCTACTTTATTCTTTGGCCCTATATCTGTTTCCTCCTCATCCTGCCCATTGCCCAGCCACTGCTAGATGAGTCTGCTGGTACATTGACCTAGACCACTACATTCCCCTTATACTCTACACAGCCAGAATCTGACCCTGCTGAAAGTAAGGTTCCCCTTCCCGCATGTTATACCACCTTACACAGGGACAGAGAGGAAGGTGCAGATGAAAGTGCAGGTTCCTTCATCAGGTGGGGGGGCATACTCGTTGGCGACGTCACTGGCACAGGGCCCCTCAGAGTACGCAAAAGTGTCGCTGCTGGTGGGAGGCGCCCCCGCCATGCAAACACACATCGCTGTACTTTGAGGGGCCCTGTGCCAGTGCCAATGCGAACGAGTGGGCCCCCCCTGCTTGCTCAGGATCACAGCACTTGCAACGTTGAAATACTTACCTTTCCCTGCAACACCGCCGTGACGTAGTCCGCATTTCCTGGGCCCACGAAAAACTTGAGCCGGCCCTACTCCCCCCACAACTTTTGCCAAATGACCCCCAATTCCCTATGCCCAACTATTATTATAAAGTTAATTAAGATTGACAAGCTTCAGAAACAAGAATGGATGTTTTTGGCATTAAAATGGGCACTGTAGGTGTTTTCCTGGCCTCCACTCACTGCCGACTATGCTTCCCCATTGACTTGCATTGGGTTTCGTGTTTCGGTCGATCCCCGACTTTTAGCGATAATCGGCCGACTGCACTCGACTCGACTCTGGACAAAATCGGGTTTCACAAAACCCGACTCGATCTTAAAAAAATGAAAGTCGCTCAACTCTAGTGTTGAGCATTCCGATACCGCAAGTATCGGGTATCGGCCGATATTTGCTGTATCGGAATTCCGATACCGAGATCCGATACTTTTGTGGTATCGGGTATCGGTATCGAAACAACATTAATGTGTAAAATAAAGAATTAAAATACAAAATATTGCTATACTCACCTCTCCGACGCAGCCTGCACCTTACCGAGGGAACCGGCAGCGTTGTTTGCTTAAAATTCGCGCTTTAACTTCCTTACGCGAAGTCCCGGCTTGTGATTGGTCGCGCGCCGCCCATGTGGCCGGGACGCAACCAATCACAGCAAGCCGTGACGTAATTTCAGGTCCTTCAGGATTTTAAAATTACGTTCCGGCGTTGTGATTGGTTGCGTCGCGGTCACATGGGCGACGCGACCAATCACAAGCCGTGACGTCAAGGGAGGCAGGAGACGCGCACATTTTAAAATGCGCGCGTGTCCAGCCTCCCGTGACGTCACGGCTTGTGATTGGTCGCGTCGCCCATGTGACCGCGACACAACCAATCACAACGCCGGAACGTAATTTTAAAATCCTGAAGGACCTGAAATTACGTCACGGCTTGCTGTGATTGGTTGCGTCCCGGCCACATGGGCGGCGCGCGACCAATCACAAGCCGGGACTTCGCGTAAGGAAGTTAAAGCGCGAATTTTAAGCAAACAACGCTGCCGGTTCCCTCGGTAAGGTGCAGGCTGCGTCGGAGAGGTGAGTATAGCAATATTTTTTATTTTAATTCTTTATTTTACACATTAATATGGTTCCCAGGGCCTGAAGGAGAGTTTCCTCTCCTTCAGACCCTGGGAACCATCAGGAATACCGTCCGATACCTGAGTCCCATTGACTTGTATTGGTATCGGGTATCGGTATCGGATTAGATCCGATACTTTGCCGGTATCGGCCGATACTTTCCGATACCGATACTTTCAAGTATCGGACGGTATCGCTCAACACTAGTCCTGGCACTTCTGGCATAGGATTTTGCTGGAAAAAGCTAAGGCCAGCCTGGGATTTTCCTTTCTGTTCTACCTTGGTCCTGTTTATAGATCTATTGTTATTTTTTTCTCCCTTTTTTTGCACATGTTTATTTTTAAAATTTAATACAAAAAAGTACAAACGAACCCTAGAGATGCAAGAGGGATCAAGTGCAAATCTCTAAGAAAGTTAAGCAAAATGCAACTTGCAGTGAAGAGAAAATATGAGAACTTGTCCTTCTTACGTACAGTAAATCGTACACTCTACCAGCTGTTTTAATATTGCTCTATACATTCACTTGAATGTTTTTTAGCAGGGCCTGTGAAATCATGAGCTGCGGGTCAAACATCTCAGTATGCAGTATCGGGACGAGAAATACGAGGAACAATCACTTTACAAGCCCCGAGGCCTGTCTTATTAGGTTAGAAATAAGCAACGTGTTCACTTGTCTCACAAAACTCTCCAGTTTATGAAACAATATGTAAAGACAGATTTACATACACAAATAACCAAAGACGTTCTCCAGGGGATTTTTTTTCCCCCTTCCTAATACGATTGCATGTATTATTTGGAGAAGGGTGCGTAAAAAGAAACACGTGCTACAAAGAAGTGGCTAAGACAAAGACAACACAATGCATATTTCAAGTCAATCCAATTATACAGGTAACATTAAAATATTTGCCGGCTAAGCAGATTCTGAGAAAATGAAAAGTTTCATTATCCATTTAAATCATTGCTGGCATGCCGAGTGACTACCAAAATTAATGGCAACTGCATATTAATGGTGTACATGGTAAACCTTAGCATCTCTCTGTATACAAATGTGTACAAAGAAAAGTTACCAACCAAAGTTTTTAGAATATTAGGAGTTAAGAAAATGCTGTATCTCAAAACCAGAAACTCATAGGAGAAATCTCAAATAAAGGAAAACCGGATAGTATTGTAAGAAAAGAGCAAAGTGAAGCAGGGGTGGAGCCTATATTAACTAAATACAGGAAAGATAAATATCTTGAAACCATGTTAGCCAGTAGATAGAAAAATATTTAGAATTGAGAGTCCTCAGTGGTTGATACCTTTTAGCCATTAAAAGGTATCAACCACTGAGGACTCTCAATTCTAAATATTTTTATATTAACTAAATACATTTCATTAAGAATTTGATACATAAGTAATAGTGGTCGATTATCAAGCCCTCTTGAGTTGAGGCTAATTATTAAACATGAGGGATTCTATGAAAAATGTTCCAAGCTGCCATTCCTATGCATAGAATCATTGCTGGAACCTCAGGGAAGGGACTGAAATTGTAAAATTCTCAGTGATCATAGTGAACATAAAGTTATATTACAACGTAATAAATGTTCTAAGTCTATATACATTCTATATTAAATTATTTACAATGTCTAGTAAAAGTTTAAGATAAGATTATATAGAGATTATATGAAAAATGCTCAAAGCAGCCATTCCTATACATATTCACTGCCGGATCCACAGGGGAGGGATTTAAACTGTGAATGTCTAAGAAACCAGTAAGAATTATAGTAATCATAAAGTTATAATAGAAAATTATAAACATTCTAAGTCTATATACATTCTATATTAAATCAGCTAGAAAATGGAGTAAAATTTTAACTCTTAAAGCTTCTGTATCTGCTCCTTAATTATAGGGATTAAGAATAAGGTTATGCAGAGATTTTATGAAAAATGTGCAAAGCAGCCATTCCTATGGATAGTCACTGCTGGATCCGCAGGGGAGGGACTTAAACTGTGAACATCTAAGAAACCAATAAGAACCATAGTGATCATAAAGTAATATTTGAAAATGATAAATGCTCTAAGTCTATATACATTCTATATTAAATCAGCTACAATGTGGAGTAAAATTTTAACTCTTAAAGCTTCTGCATTTGCTCCTTATATATAGGGATTAAGGTTAAGGTTATATAGAGATTCTATGAAAAATGTGCAAATCAGCCATTCGTATGCATAGTTATTGCTGGATCCGCAGGGGAGGGACTTAAACTGTGAACGTCTAAGAAGCCAGTTAGAACCATAGTGATTATAAAGTTATATTAGAAAATGATAAATATTCTAAGTCCATATACATTCTATATTAAATCAGATACAATGTTTAGTAAAGCTTTAACTTTTTAAGCTTCTGTATCTGCTCCTTATATATAGGGATTAAGGATAAGGATATATAGAGATTCTATGAAAAATGTGCAAAGCAGCCAATCGTATGCATATTCACTGCTGGATCCTCAGGGGAGGGATTTAAACTGTAAGCTCTTAAAAAACCAGTAAGAACCATAGTAATCATAAAGTTATGTTAGAAAATGATAAATGCTCTAAGTCTATATACATTCTATATTAAATCAGCTACAATGTGGAGTAAAACTTGAACCCTTAAAGCTTCTGTATCTACTTCTTATACAAAACACGTAAAACAAGATCATGTTCCTTATATGTTTTGCCACTATATAAACTGCAGTAAATAGAATACTTGCAACTTTCCAAGAGCATCTCTAGGAGTAAGTGAAATGATCTCTAAACACCTTGAGTTAAGTGTCTCTAAATGTGGTGAGAGGAGGTACTTCATGCTGATGAGACGTAACCGAAACATCCGTATTCCCTTCCCCCACACCTTGACTCGGTATATGCAATATGCCGCAGAATCCCTGCTATGAGTTTACATTTACATACAATAAGCTCCAGTATGTTGCTGGTTGCTGGGGAGTTATTAATAATGATATTTTATTATATAGCATCAGGGATGTACACAAACATACAATTTATGCAGGAACACTGAGTGCATCCTCTACAGTTTGTACAGTTTAATTTGTGTTGCCTGCGGCACAGGGAGATGTGGTGACAGGGAAAGTCGTGTCCGGGGTCTCGGTGTCTGCTTCCATGGTAAATCTTTCTAAACAAACTGTTAACTGGAGAGATTTAACACTGTGCAAGCTGGCATTTCTGCGGGTTTTCGGTGCCTTTTATGGCATCATATAACATTTTCGAAATTATTACTTAGTTAGCACTTCCACCAGCACTTTATGCAAAGTATTTGTAATACATAAATGAGTTATTATCGCCAGAAATAGAATATTGAGAATTATTGATCGTAATAATTGTTTCCTTAGAGTCAGCATAAATGGTGCAAGTAGGTCTGGAAATAAAGTGCCCAGAGTATATCCTCTATGAATTCATTAGCTGGCACATACTGTACAATTCAAAAATATATATTTTTTTACAATAAATATTTTTTTATTGACATTCCTATAACCAAAAAGCCATGCATTCGAGCAGAAACTGAAACTTCAATTGCTATCATGATTATTTTAAACAGCTGTCAGCTTACTTATATTTCCTACAGAATAGTACAATTGCTGTCTGGTCCCGCTATAAAACATGATAAAGATATTTCAAGCATCCAGTGGTATCAACTGTATCATTTCGCTACACTAGGGGACAAAGGAAAGGGTTGAAATTTGTAATAATGTAATTGTGCTGCAGGAGCCAAGATAAGCAGGATCACACTAACTCAGATGTGCTGTAGCTAGAATGTCTTGGAATAGAGCAGTGATATCAGCATCAATATCATATCATTTTTAGGTAACAGACTAATATTCTCCTCCTTCTCCTCATTGAGCTTCCAAAAGCTTAATGTGGACAAAACTGAAGTCATCATCTTTCCTCCTTCTCATCTAACCCTCCCATCTGATTTTGCACAATAAATGACATCATACTTTCCCAAGTACCAGAAGCTTGCTGCGTCAGAATAACCCTCGATTATACACTGTCCCTCAAACCGCACATCCAAGCTCTTACCACCTCCTGTCACCTCCAACTCAAACATATTTCCAGAATCCATCCTTTCCTCATCCATGAATCTACTAAAATGTTAGTGCATGCCCTCATCAACTTCTCTGTGGCCTCCTAGCTAACACTCTCACATCTCTCCAGTCCGTCCTTAACTCTGCTGCCCGACTAATCCACCTCTCACTTCTCCCTTATGTATATCCCTTCATTGGCTTCCAATTCCACAACATGTCCAGTTCAAACTACTTACATTGACTTACAAAGCCATCCCTGATCTTTCTCTTTTGTATATTTCTGAACTAATCTCTCGATATCTTGTCACATGTACTCTCCGTCCTCCCAAGACCTTCTTCTCTCCTCCAACCTCACACGTTCCTCACCCAATCACCTCCAATACTCTTCCTGAGCATCTCCCATGATCTGCCCCAACATGTCCAATTATCCACCTTATTAGCAAATTTCAGATGAAACTTGAAAGCCCACCTCTTCAGGAAGCTTCCTGCAATAACACTGCTGCCACCTCATCACCATAGGAGCTGCTGTAAAACACCCAACCTACTGTCTCCTCCATAAACCAGTAGACTGTAAGCCTACAAGGGCAGGGCCCGCGCCAACTCTGGTCCAGTCTATCATTGTCAGTTTGCTGAAGAGCCCGGCGTTGTCCGGGCATAGTAACTAACTGTGGTTAGTTGTAACAAATTATAATGCTTATCCTTCATCCCATAGCCCCGTGCCCATATACCCATCATACACATCTTCCATCCCATAGTCCCATGCCCATATTCCCATCATACAGTACAGACCAAAAGTTTGGACACACCTTCTCATTTAAAACTTTTTCTGTATTTTCATGACTGTGAAAATTGTACATTCACACTGAAGGCATCAGAAAATTATCAATTAACACATGTGGAATTATATACTTAACAAAAAAGTGTGAAACACCTGAAATTATGTCTTATATTCTAGGTTCTTCAAAGTAGCCACCTTTTGCTTTGATGACTGCTTTGCACACTCTTGACATTCTCTTGATGAGCTTCAAGAGGTAGTCACCGGGAATGGTTTTCACTTCATAGGTTTGCCCTGTCAGGTTTAATAAGTGGGATTTCTTGCCTTATAAATGAGGTTGGGACCATCAGTTGTGTTGTACAGAAGTCTGGTGGATACACAGCTGATAGTCCTACTGAATAGACTGTTAGAATTTGTATTATGACAAGAAAAAGGCAGCTAAGAAAAACGAGCGGCCATCATTACTTTAAGAAATGAAGGTCAGTCAGTCCGAAAAATTGGGAAAACGTTGAAAGTGTCCCAAAATGCAGTGGCAAAAACCATCAAGCGCTACAAAGAAACTGGCTCACATGAGCCCGCCCCAGGAAAGGAAGACCAAGAGTCACCTCTGCTTCTGAGGATAAGTTTATCCGAGTCACCAGCCTCAGAAATCACAGGTTAACAGCAGCTCAGATTAGAGACAATGCCACACAGAGTTCTAGCAGCAGACACATCTGCTTTCAGTTGTTTTGCACTTTTTTGTTAAGTATATAATTCCACATGTGTTAATTCATAGTTTTGATGCCTTCAGTGTGAATGTACAATTTTCATAGTCATGAAAATACAGAAAAATCTTTAAATGAGAAGGTGTGTTCAAACTTTTGGTCTGTACTGTACATATCCTCCGTCCCATAGTCCTGTGCCCATATACCCATCACACATTCTCCATCCGATAGTCCCGTGTCCATATTCTCATCATACATATCCTCCATCCCATAGTCCTGTGCCCATATTTCCATCATACATATCCTCCATCCCATAGTCCCGTGCCCATATACCTATCACACATCCTCCATCCCATAGTTCAGTGCCCAAGTGCCCATTTACTCATTATGACATCATCTTCGCCATGGCAACCAACTGACATAATTGTCACCATGGCAACCTATTATGACATAACCATCACCATTGCAACTTATTATGACATTATCGTCACCATTGCAACCATTATGAAATCATCTTCACCATGGCAACCTTTATGACTTCATCATCGCCATGGCAACCATTAGGACATCATCGTCAATACACACATACATACACACATACACTCATTTATATATATAGATTAGGCATGTAGCCCCTTCTCATATACAGTACAGTGGATTCGATGGTGATCTAAAAAATAAATAATGGAAAAAACAATCTGGCCAATCCACTGTCGAAGTTTCTGGAGATGAGCACCACTAGAGGTATCTACCATCTACTTACCACCCTTTCTTTTAACAATCATATACATTATTCATGGGGTATCTGGTCCTGATCTATCCTAACTAGGCAAAATTACATTGTAGTGCTGTATCCTATGTAAGCAGTCTATGATATTGACCATGTTGACCAGCGCTGACATCAATTTTAGTGTTGAGGTTATTCATTTCCAACAGGTCACATAAGATATTTATTTTGCAAAAGTACCGTATACGCTTAGTGTTAAAATTCACTCTGTGCTGGATCAGGTAAATAATAGTCATCACGACTCAAAAACACTTCACTATAAAAGTGTAAAGCTCAACACTGACTACTTCACTCCGGTTTTACTATGGAGCATGGTAATGAAAAGTGCATGCTAAATAATAATGTGAAATATCCGCTTTATTTACTCTTTAAAGTCGAGACGCTTGGGAAAAAAAAGCAGGAGCTGCATATTGGATTGCAAAGATTATGAGTTCCAAATTGATAACCAAAGCCTCATCTACAAACCCTACGAAATCCATCAAGCCATCCCAAAATGCCACCCTCTGAGACGTAAGAATCAAATACAAGTTCTGCTTTTTCAATCTTCTTTGTAGATGGAGCCTCAAATCCCCAGCAGATAGATTGCTTTAAAACCTCAGCATTGGAAAAAAAAAGCCTTTTCAAGTTGATAACAAAGTTGCTTCATCTTGAAAAATAAACAGACTTTTCTGCCATTGGGTAATTAATTCATCCTAGGAACACGTGCAGTTATAGCACAGCATATGGGAAGTTGACCAAGTGTTGTTGACTTTGCTTTATACATCTTCTACTGACTATACGGTTCACTGATAAAGCTCAAGTGATAATAAAAAGTTTTCTTCTCAGTGACAAAATAATAACCCAACATCTACAAAGAATGAGTTCAAACTGCTAGAAGGAAGAAAACCCAATTCAATGTTCTACACATAGAAGATGCTTGTAAGTATACCATGCTGTCTTTCCAATAATGCCTTGCAGCAATCTCTATACGTGGTATAGCGTAGCCATCATATAGTCTAGCACATCACATAATATAGCACATCACATATTACAGCGCATGACATATTATAGTACATCACATAGTATAGTACAGCCAATTTTCGACAGTATAAAAGCCAAGGCAGGGAAGGCAGTGCAGCAAACATTTTGGGGCAAATCTCTTAAGTGAGAAGACATCACAGTTCACAATTTAACAGTTGGAATAGAGCAAAAAAGCCAAAAAAACTCAATATGCTGTACAAAACGTATATGTTACAAACCATGCAGAGCAGAATGATTATCATCTGATTATCCATAGCCATATACTATATGTGGCGATAACTTTGATAAGGCTATGTTTGCGTTAAAGAACTTGAAAGCAGTTATACAATCCTAGAAGACCTCATAGCATCATACATATCTTTTCAGGGCTGTTTGCGAAGAATTAAATTTGGGGAAAATTTGCCAAAGCTTGGAAATTCCAATCTCAAAAGGTTTGACCATCTGTAGCTCAAACCCATCAGCTATCTTACTTGGAGTTATTTTCTGCAATTCTTCCATATAATGTAAAACAGTTCTCTTCCATTTCACCTAAAATTGTTACTCTAAAAATGCTAGGAACAGATACAAAAGTGGGTCCCTGTGCAAGAACAACATACAGACCCTTTACAGTCATAATAATACTCAATTCCACCTGCTTTCAAAGCGGAAGTCATTATAATACTCAGTTCCACCTGCCTTCGAAGCGGTAGTCATTATAATACTCAGTAACGGTGACTATTCTCTGCTCTTTCTCCTCGATCTTTCTGCAGCTTTCGACACTGTTGACCACCCTCTCCTACTCTCTAGGCTCCAGTCACTAGGCATTAAGGACACTGCTCTCTCCTGGTTCCCTTCCTATCTTTCTGAACCCTCCTTCAGTGTTCTGTTCTCTGGCTCCACTTCATCTCCTCTTCCTCTCACTGTCGGGGTACCTCAGGGCTCAGTCCTTGGCCCCCTTCTCTTCTCCCTCTACACAGCCCCAATTGGACAGACCATCAGCAGATTTGGCTTTCAGTACCATCTTTATGCTGATGACACACAACTATACACATCATCCCCTGACCTTACCCCCGCTGTACTACAGAACGCCACTGACTGTCTGTCCGCAGTCTCTGACATCATGTCCGCTCTCTATCTGAAACATAACCTCTCCAAAACTGAACTTCTTCTGCTCCCGCCTTCTACTAACCTCCCTAAATCTGACATTTCCCTCTCCGTGGGTGGCACCATAATAACGCCTAGGCAGCAGGCACGCTGTCTAGGTGTTATGTTTGACTCCGATCTCTCCTTCACCTCCCACATACAATCTCTTGCCCGCTCGTGCCGCTTACACCTAAAGAACATCTCTAGAATCCGCCCTTTTCTCACCATGGAGACAACAAAAACCCTCACTGTTGCCCTAACTCCCGTCTGGACTACTGCAACTCTCTATTAATTGGCCTTCCCCTCACGCGACTTTCCCCTCTCCAGTCTATCCTTAATGCAGCAGCCAGGGTCGTCCATCTGGCTAATCATTACTCGGACGTGTCCGCTCTTCGCCAGTCATTACACTGGCTGCCCATTCATTACAGGATACAATTCAAAGTACTTGTTCTCACCCACAAAGCTCTCCACAGTGCGGCACCCCCTTACATCTCCTCCCTCATTTCTGTCTATCAGCCTGGCCAACCGCTGCGCTCTGCAAACGACTTTCGACTAACCTCTGCACTAATCCGTACCTCCCACTCCCGACTCCAAGACTTCTCCCGTGCTGCACCAATCCTCTGGAATGCTCTACCCCAAGATATTAGGACCATCCACAACTTGCATAGTTTTAGGCGCTCGCTCAAAACACATTTGTTCAGAGCGGCCTATCACGTTCCCTAATCAAACTCATTTTATGTTTGTGTGTGTGTGTAGCCCATTCACTATCTCCATCTACCCCCCACTCCCTGAAGATGGCTGGACCATCATTGTAAATACATCATTGTAAATACACACCTGTACTTTGTATCTCCCCACCTCATTGTAGATTGTAAGCTCTCACGAGCAGGGTCGTCTTATTTTGTCTTATTTTGCTTTATTACTGTATTGTTAACATTGTTACCTATGACTGTTGTGTTTGAAACTGTTAAACTGTAAAGCGCAGCAGAATATGTTGGCGCTATATAAATAAAGATTATTATTATTAGTTCCACCTGCTTTTGAAGCCGAAGTCATTATAATACTCAGTTCCACCTGCCTTCGATGCGGAAGTCATTATAATACTCAGTTCCACCTGCCTTCGAAGTGGTAGTCATTATAATACTCAGTTCCACCTGCCTTCGAAGCGGAAGTCATTATAATACCCAGTTCTACCTGCCTTTGAAGCGGAAGTCATTATAATACTCAGTTCCACCTGCCTTCGAAGCGGAAGTCATTATGATACTCAGTACCATCTGCTTTCAAAGCGGTAGTCATTATAATACTCAGTTCCATCTGCTTTCGAAGCGGTAGTCATTATAATACTCAGTTCCACCTGCTTTGCATAAGGAATTCGGCCCCGTAACCTCTTGGGTCCTATGTGCTGCTTCCCAGGTGGCACCAATTTTATGGCCACCCTTGAAAAATACCCTTGAAAGAGTGGCATTGTTAACTCTTCTTTTCAGGTAGCCAAATTAATCTTATGAGTATGGCCAACCTAATATACACTCCAAAATAAATGGACTACCTGAATCAAGATAACTCTTTAAACATTCAGACAATTCATTGGTATATTTGTGATGTATTGTGGCAAGTGCCCTACTTATCTCTGCTACATCTGTAAAGGGCAAATGATAGAATGAAAGACCAAAACACATACTCTTCCATAATGTGATACAGTCTGAATTTGGTATCCGACTCCATAACAGATCTGAAACTAAAAGAAATCAAAAAGCAGAACAACCATTAGGGCCAACTTCAAGGATGACTACAATTTATTAAAGTATGGGTTTCTCTATTTCAAGGACTCTTAAAAGAAAGTAATAGTAGAAAGGAAAGCAATTTAGCAATCCAGACCCTTCACTACATATCAAGATCATAACATGGCTTATAGATCTTGTCATCTTCAATTGGGGGTTATAAATAATCGAGCTAAAAAATAATGTTTAATTGATTGAGAAATGATGGCCTGTATCTTTTTAGCATATCTTACTAATGTCTATGTAACATTGGAACTTTTACCATTGCGTAGCTGACTTCAATATCGTAGACCCTAGACTTGCTCTTTAGAGGAGCGATACCAACTTAGACATCTATCTACAATTTGTCATTAATTTATTAGATGGCTATTACTATAATTTTGTTATTTTAGGAACACAACTCAGCAATACACTATAGATGATTACTAAAATTAACCAAAAAAAGATGTAAGTTGACCAAATGACTCAGTTAAATTAAAGTTTTTTTAAATTCCCTTTTGAATAATATCAACAGTTTTTACATTAACCGTATTTAACCCCTTCATGACCCAGCCTATTTTGGCCTTAATGACCTTGCCGTTTTTTGCAATTCTGACCAGTGTCCCTTTATGAGGTAATAACTCAGGAACGCTTCAACGGATCCTAGCGATTCTGAGATTGTTTTTTCGTGACATATTGGGCTTCATGATAGTGGTAAATTTAGGTCGATAATTTCTGAGTTTATTTGTGAAAAAAACGGAAATTTGGCAAAAATTTTGAAAATTTTGCAATTTTCACATTTTGAATTTTTATTCTGATAAACCAGAGAGTTATGTGACAGAAAATAGTTAATAAATAACATTTCCCACATGTCTACTTTACATCAGCATAATTTTGGAAACAAATTTTTTTTTTGCTAGGAAGTTATAAGGGTTAAAATTTGACCAGTGATTTTTCATTTTTACAACAAAATTTACAAAACCATTTTTTTTAGGGACCACCTCACAATTGAAGTCAGTTTGAGGGTTCTATATGGCTGAAAATACCCAAAAGTGACACCGTTCTAAAAACTGCACCCCTCAAGGTGCTCAAAACCACATTCAAGAAGTTTATTAACTCTTCAGGAGTTTCACAGCAGCAGAAGCAACATGGAAGGAAAAAATTAACATTCAACTTTTTAGTCACAAAAATGATCTTTTCGCAACAATTTTTTTATTTTCCCAAGGGTAAAAGGAGAAACTGGACCACGAACATTGTTGTACAATTTGTCCTGAGTACGCTGATACATCTTATGTGGGGGTAAACCACTGTTTGGGCGCCCGGCAGGGCTCGGAAGGGAAGGAGCGCCATTTGACTTTTTGAATGAAAAATTGGCTCCAATCTTTAGCGGACACCATGTCGCGTTTGGAGAGCCCCCGTGTGCCTAACCATTGGAGCTCCCCCACAAGTGACCCCATTTTGGAAACTAGACCCCCCAAGGAACTTATCTAGATGCATAGTGAGCACTTTAAACCATCAGGTGCTTCACAAATTAATCCGTAAAAATGAAAAAGTACTTTTTTTTCGCAAAAAAATTATTTTAGCCTCAATTTTTTCATTTTCACATGGGCAAGAGGATAAAATGGATCCTAAAATTTGTTGGACAATCTCTCCTGAGTACACCGATACCTCACATGTGGGGGTAAACCACTGTTTGGGCACATGGTAAGGCTCGGAAGGGAAGGAGCGCCATTTGACTTTTTGAATGAAAAATTATCTCCATCGCTAGCGGACACCATGTCAGGTTTGGAGAGCCCCTGTGTGCCTAAACATTGGAGCTCCCCCACAAGTGACCCCATTTTGGAAACTAGACCCCCCAAGGAACTTATCTAGAAGCATAGTGAGAACTTTAAACCCTCAGGTGCTTCACAAATTGATCCATAAAAATGAAAAAGTACTTTTTTTTTCACACAAAATTTCTTTTAGCCTCAATTTTTTCATTTTCACATGGGCAACAGGATAAAATGGATCCTAAAATTAGTTGGGCAATTTCTCCTGAGTACGCCGATACCTCATATGTGGGGGTAAACCACTGTTTGGGTGCACGGCAAGGCTAGGAAGGGAAGGCGCGCCATTTGACTTTTTGAATGGAAAATTAGCTCCAATCATTAGCGGACACCATGTCGCGTTTGGAGAGCCCCTGTGTGCCTAAACATTGGAGCTCCCCTACAAGTGACCCCATTTTGGAAACTAGACCCCCCAAGGAACTTATCTAGATGCATAGTGAGCACTTAAAACCCCCAGGTGCTTCACAGAAGTTTATAACGCAGAGCCATGAAAATAAAAAAATATTTTTCTTTCCTCAAAAATGATTTTTAGCCCGGAATTTTTTATTTTCCCAAGGGTAAGAGGAGAAATTGGACCCCAAATGTTGTTGTCCAGTTTGTCCTGAGTACGATGATACCTCATATGTGGGGGTAAACCACTGTTTGGGCGCACGGCAGGGCTCGGAAGGGAAGGCACGCCATTTGGCTTTTTTAATGGAAAATTAGCTTCAATCATTAGCGGACACCATGTCGCGTTTGGAGAATCCCCTGTGCCTAAACATTGAGGCTCCCGCACAAGTGACCCCATTTTGGAAACTAGACCTCCCAAGGAACTAATCTAGATGCATAGTGAGCACTTTGAACCCCCAAGTGCTTCACAGAAGTTTATAACGCAGAGCCATGAAAATAAAAAAATATTTTTCTTTTCTCAAAAATGATTTTTTAGCCCACAATTTTTTATTTTCCCAAGGGTAACAGGAGAAATTGGACCCCAAAAGTTGTTGTGCAGTTTCTCCTGAGTACGCTGATACCCCATATGTGGGGGTAAACCACTGTTTTGGCACACGTAGGGGTTCGGAAGGGAAGTAGTGACGTTTTGAAATGCAGACATTGATGGAATGCTCTGCGGGCGTCACGTTGCGTTTGCAGAGCCCCTGATATGCCTAAACAGTAGAAACTCCCCACAAGTGACCCCACTTTGGAAACTAGACCCCCAAGGGAACTTACCTAGATGTGTGGTGAGCACTTTGAACCCCCAAGTGCTTCACAGAAGTTTATAACGCAGAGCCGTGAAAATAATAAATGTGTTTTCTTTCCTCAAAAATATTTTTTTAGCCCAGAATTTTTTAATTTTCCCAAGGGTAACAGGAGAAATTTGACCCCAAAAGTTGTTGTCCAGTTTCTACTGAGTACGCTGATACCCCATATGTGTGGGTAAACCACTGTTTAGGCACATGCCGGGGCTCGGAAGGGAAGTAGTGACGATTTGGAATGCAGACGTTGATGGAATGGTCTGCGGGCATCATGTTACGTTTGCAGAGCCCCTGATGTGCCTAAACAGTAGAAACCCCCCACAAGTGACCCCATTTTGGAAACTAGACCCCCCAAGGAACTTATCTAGATGTGTGATGAGCACGTTCAACCCCCAAGTGCTTCACAGAAGTTTACAACGCAGAGCCGTGAAAATAAAAAATCTTTTTTCTGTCCTCAAAAAAGATGTTTTAGCAAGCAATTGTTTATTTTCACAAGGGTAGCAGGAGAAATTGGACCCCAATATTTGTTGCCCAGTTTGTTGTGAGTACGCTGGTACCCCATATGTGGGGGTAAACCACTGTTTGGGCGCACGTCAGGGCTTGGAAGGGAAGTAGTGACATTTGAAATGCAGACTTTGATGGAATGGTCTGCGGGCGTCACGTTGCATTTGCAGAGCCCCTGATGTGCCTAAACAGTAGAAACCCCCCACAAATTACCACATTTTGGAAACTAGACCCCCAAGGATCTTATCTAGATGTGTGGTGAGCACTTTTTACCCCCAAATGCTTCACAGAAGTTTATAACGCAGAGCCGTGAAAGTAAAAAAATATTTTTTTTCTTCAAAGATGATTTTTAGCCCGCAATTTTTTTTTTTCACAAGGGTAACAGGAGAAATTGGTCCCCAAAAGCTGTTGACCAATTTGTCCTGAGTACGCTGATACCCTATATGTGGAGGGGAACCACCATTTGGGTGCATGGCAGAGCTCGGAAGGGAATGAACACCATTTGGAATGCAGAGTTAGATGGATTGGTCTGCAGGCATCACATTGCGTTTGCATAGCCCCTAATGTACCTAAACAGTAGAAACCCCCCACAAGTGACCCCATATTGGAAACTAGACCCCCAAGGAACTTATCTAGATGTGTTGAGAGAACTTTGAACCCCTAAGTGCTTCACTACAGTTTATAACGCAGAGCCGTGAAAACAAAAAAAACATTTTTTTACACAAAAAGGGTTTTTTAGCCCCCCAAATTTTTAGTTTGCCAAGGGTAACAAAGAAATTGGACCAAAAAAGTTGTTGTCCAATTTGTCCTGAGTACGCTAATACCCCAAATGTTGGGGTAAACCCCTGTTTGGGCGCACGGGAGAGCTCGGAAGGGAAGGAGCACTGTTTTACTTTTTTAACGCAGAATTGGCTGGAATGGAGATCGGACGCCATGTCGCGTTTGGAGAGCCCCTGATGTGCCTAAACAGTGGAAACCCCCAATTCTATCTCCAACCCTAACCCCAACACACCCCTACCCCTAATCCCAACCCTACCCCTAATCCCAACCCTAACCCTACCCCTAATCCCAACCCTACCCCTAATCCCAACCCTACCCCTAATCCCAACCCTAATCCTAACCCTACCCCTAATCCCAACCCTAATGGGAAAACTGGGGCAGGGGGGGACATCGGCGGGGCAGGGGGGAGATCTGCGGGGCAGGTGGAGATCTGCGGGGAAGGGGAGGACATCAGCGGGGAAGGGGAGGACATCAGCGGGGAAGGGGGTGATCCACAGTGCAGGGAGGACATCAGCGGGGCAGGGGAAGGAAATCAGCGGGCCAGGGGAAGATCAGCGGGGCAGGGGAGGACATCAGCGGGGCAGGGGAGGACATCAGCGGGGCAGGGGAGGACATCAGCGGGGCAGGGGAGGACATCAGCGGGGCAGGGAGGGACATCAGCGGGGCAGGGAGGGACATCAGCGGGGCAGGGAGGGACATCAGCGGGGCAGGGAGGGACATCAGCGGGGCAGGGAGGGACATCAGCGGGGCAGGGAGGGACATCAGCGGGGCAGGGGGCAATCCACAGGGCAGGGGGGAGATCTGCGGGGCAGGGGGGACATCAGCGGGGCAGGGGGGACATCAGCGGGGCCATCAGCGGGGCAGGGGGCGATCCACAAGGCAGGGGAGAGATCTGCGGGGCAGGGGAGAGATCAGCGGGGCAGGGAGGGAGATCAGTGGGGCAGGGAGGACATCAGCGGGGCAGGGGGCAATCCACAGGGCAGGGGGGAGATCTGCAGGGCAGGGGGGATATCAGCGGGGCAGGGGGGACATCAGCAGGGCAGGGGGTGATCCACAAGGCAGGGGGGAGATCTGCAGGGCGGGGGGGACATCAGCGGGGCAGGGGGGACATCAGCGGGGCAGGGGGCGATCCACAAGGCAGGGGAGAGATCTGCGGGGCAGGGGAGAGATCAGCGGGGCAGGGAGGGAGATCAGTGGGGCAGGGAGGACATCAGCGGGGCAGGGAGGACATCAGCGGGGCAGGGGGCAATCCACAGGGCAGGGGGGAGATCTGCAGGGCAGGGGGGATATCAGCGGGGCAGGGGGGACATCAGCAGGGCAGGGGGTGATCCACAAGGCAGGGGGGAGATCTGTGGGGCAGGGGGGACATCAGCGGGGCAGGGAGGGAATCAGTGGGGCAGGGAGGACATCAGCGGGGCAGGGAGGACATCAGCGGGGCAGGGGGCAATCCACAGGGCGGGGGGGATATCAGCGGGGCAGGGGGGACATCAGCGGGGCAGGGGGTGATCCACAAGGCAGGGGGAGATCTGCGGGGCAGGGGGGACATCAGCGGGGCAGGGAGGGAATCAGCGGGGCAGGGAGGACATTAGCGGGGCAGGGAGGACATCAGCGGGGCAGGGGGCAATCCACAGGGCAGGGGGGAGATCTGCAGGGCAGGGGGGACATCAGCGGGGCAGGGGGGACATCAGCAGGGCAGGGGGTGATCCAAAAGGCAGGGGGGACATCAGCGGGGCAGGGGAGGACATCAGTGGGGCAGGGGGCGATCCACAAGGCAGGGGGGAGATCTGAGGGGCAGGGGGGACATCAGCGGGGCAGGGGAGGACATCAGCGAGGCAGGGGGTGATCCACAGGGCAGGGGGGAGATCAGGGGGGCGATCAGAGGAGAGATCAGGGGGGATCACTGGGGCGGGGGCTGTCAGATGCGATGCAGCAGAAGGTGGAAATGGAGCCGGCAGCAGCAGGGGGGGTAATCTCTGGGGCAGGGGGGAGGGAGCGAAGGTCGGGGGGCATGGAATCGCAAGGGGGGGGGAGAAGCAGAGGGGAGCACCTGGCGGTGGCGGCCACTGCAGCGGTGGCGGTGACTGCAGCGGTGGCGGTGACTGCAGCGGCGGCGGCGATCGCTGTATGTGGCAAGGCAGTATGCAGGCACCTCGCTGTTCAGCTTCCACGGAGGCATGAAGCTGGACAGCGAGGCAGCCATGGTTTTCTCCGCCCCCCACACATCTGAATGGAGAGCTAGCGTCACATGGACGCTAGCTCCAATCAGATCTGGGGGGTGGTGACAAAGTGGTCACCAGGGTGATCGTAGCCAAGTGGGGGCTGAGCCACCCCCCTGGGCTAAAGTACAAGTTCCTCTGTATCTGCAGGTCGGGTGAAATTTCAGTTAACCCTTTCACCCGACCTGCAGGAACGCGATTCCGCCATGACGCATACGCTGCGTCACAGGTCGGATTGGCACCGACTTTCATGACGCAGCGTATGCGTCATAGGTCGGGAAGGGGTTAAAATACATAGTAACATAGTTAGTAAGGCCGAAAAAAGACATTTGTCCATCCAGTTCAGCCTATATTCCTATATTCCATCATAATAAATCCCCTGATCTACATCCTTCTACAGAACCTAATAATTGTATGATACAATATTGTTCTGCTCCAGGAAGACATCCAGGCCTCTCTTGAACCCCTCGACTGAGTTCGCCATCACCACCTCCTCAGGCAAGCAATTCCAGATTCTCACTGCCCTAACAGTAAAGAATCCTCTTCTATGTTGGTGGAAAAACCTTCTCTCCTCCAGACGCAAAGAATGCCCCCTTGTGCCCGTCACCTTCCTTGGTATAAACAGATCCTCAGCGAGATATTTGTATTGTCCCCTTATATACTTATACATGGTTATTAGATCGCCCCTCAGTCGTCTTTTTTCTAGACTAAATAATCCTAATTTCGCTAATCTATCTGGGTATTGTAGTTCTCCCATCCCCTTTATTAACTTTGTTGCCCTCCTTTCTACTCTCTCTAGTTCCATTATATCCTTCCTGAGCACCGGTGCCCAAAACTGGACACAGTACTCCATGTGCGGTCTAACTAGGGATTTGTACAGAGGCAGTATAATGCTCTCATCATGTGTATCCAGACCTCTTTTAATGCACCCCATGATCCTGTTTGCCTTGGCAGCTGCTGCCTGGCACTGGCTGCTCCAGGTAAGTTTATCATTAACTAGGATCCCCAGTATAATGGGGATCCCCCAATAAAATGATTTATTATTTATTATTATTTTCCGAAAATATAAAAAAATGGTTGAAATTTTATCAACAATTGTGTTTCTGTACATTCTCATCAGGTGAGGTTGATCCACTAAGCCTCTGGTCTTGGTGGGCAGAAGGACGATAGGCATTGATGCAAAAGAGGACATGTGGAATCGTGAGGAATAGGGCTGGAACTGGAAACTCTGGAGCAGATGGACTGATGGTGAGGAACCCAGCAGGGATGGATGTGAGCGGAAACACAGTAGTACAGAAAATGGAGGAGACCAAACAAGGAACACTAGAGTCTCAATCCCAAGACACAGGTGTGTGTCAATGGACCTTAAAAAGGTCTAGAGAGATGATGTCATTGATCCATGTCGGGCAACCTGCAAAACCGAACGTGGAGCACAACAGACGGCAACGGCGCCAGGAGAAGGAAGCAAAGCAAGGGACAGATGTGCAACAGTTTTTTCATAGCATGACATGCAAATTAACCACAAAAGAGATGTGGCCATTACATTGACTTATGAATGCTAAATATTCCGAACACTCTCCAGAAGGAAAGAAGCGGTTTGGATCTGGATATGCCTCATTGCTGGGTGCGGAGGACACCCCACAAGCCTGTATTTAAATATAGGGCTAAGGCAGCAAATAAAATATTCACTCCAGTGAGGAAAAACCTACAGTAGTTACAATACAAGACAAAAGGTGCACAAACATCCGCCACCAAACTAGCTAAAACTTTACAAACAAGAATAATGAGCTGTATAATATATGTAAATGAGTTGATACTGCAGCATTTCCTTGAATCTATTACCTTTTTTTTTTGCATTTTTTGTTCATTTTACGATAAAAAATTAATTGGGTATTATAACCTTCTCTTGTTTTATTAATATGCATTAGAATAAAGGTAGTGCTGTCTGGAGACTCCATATGATAATCTCCCTAAACAAAAGGTTGCATCAAAGTTGGCTGAATGAGGCAATGAGACAGGATTAATGTTTAGCGTGTTTTGTAATGATTGCAAATCTGTACTAGGGTTTATAAAAAATGACAGCACTTGTATGGATCAGAAAACGACCCTTCACCTCGACAATGCTGAACAATATTACTGTGCCCATATACGATTCATGGAAAGATGTAACACACAAACCATGGGTGGTGCCACACGAGTGCCTACAATGATGTATTGTGGACCTGTAGGCTTTCTGTGGGTCACTATATCGCCTTCTCATGGTGTTTAGTTGGTGCTTGGTGGTGCATTCATATGTTTCCAATGAAGGGAGAAGAGAAAGACACTGAAAGACACTTTCAATGGTGGGAGATCAAAAGGATCAAGCATTTGAGTCAGGAAGCCCTCCTAGACATTAGATGGCTGTCACTATATCTGAGACATGGAGCACATGATAATTAAAAATAGCAGTTGTTAGTTTCCAAATCCAGTTTTAAGCTATGAATGTGGGTTAACGACCCTTAAAGAGATGACGGCATTGGTAAAAATCAAAAAGTTACATTACTGCGATGCTTCGTCTTTCTAACTTATAGGCAATGGGACATGTGTTAGAGAATCTCAGAAGTTGTGTTCACATTTCCATTGCCAGTCCATAAACACATTGTTGGACAGGCACATAAGTTCTAAACTTGAGTTTCTATTATATTTTAATATCTGGGCTTGGTGATCAAAGTGCTTCAGGATCAAAGTGGACTTAAAACATGGGCACTAATAACCCGTGGGTATCGTATGTTCTAAGTGGAGTAAACTAGGTGAGTCACTTGTATAGAAGGATCTTGGTGTACATGTAGATCACAGACTAAATAACAGCATTTAATGTCAATCAGCAGCTTCTAAAGCCAGGAGGATATTGTCATGTATTATAAAAGGAATGGACTTGCAGGACAGCAACGTAATACTACCACTTTACAAAGCATCAGTGCAACCCCATTTGGAATATGCAGTTCAGTTACGAGCACCAGTTCACAGAAAGGAAGTCTTGAAGAAGAAAAAAGTATAAAAAAGAGACACAAAACTGATATGCATCATGTAGGATCTCAGTTAACAAAAAAGATTAAAAGAATTATATGTGTTAAGTATTGAGAATAGTTGACTAAGGAGGGACATGATTAACTTGTATAAGTACATAAATGTGCCCATACAAAAAAGTATGCTCAAAAGGTGTTTCCGATAAAACCCAATGACGATAAGTCATTCTGTCCACCTGGAGGAAAAAAAGTTCATTCTCCAGAGGAGACGGGTCTTTTTTTCACCATAATAATTAAGCTGTGGAATAGTCTACCTGAGGAGATGGTCAAATCGGGAACCGTCAATGGTTTCATTACGGGTTTAGATGATTATTTTACTTATGTACATGTCTAAATCTTTTGTTCTCCATGTTAATTTGGCTAATTGATGCTTGGAAAAAATGTGCTCTTATAGGCAGAAAGGTTCATGCACTATGGTTGCACTTCTACCCACTGGCGGTCACAGACAGAAGAAGGTCCTCGTGCAAGAATAGTGTATGGACCCTTTGCAGTCCAATAGCTAGTCATAACGCACAATTCCACCTGCTTTTGGGGTGGCACTGGACCCCCTTACCTCTTGGACCAATGATATGTCTTCACCTATCTTAATAAAGGGTTTTCTGAAGTACAATGCACCAAATCTGTTACGTGGTGCAAGTCACTTAATGAATTTGGTGCGTCTTCTCAATGACATGTGCCACCATGCACCTCTCCAGGAATAAAATTGCAAACAGGGACTAAAGTAGCATTTCCAGTGAACGAAACGCCGGCACTTTGTTGAATCTGGCTAGATGGCGTAACCATATCCATCCCTGGATCCTCCTTAGCTTTGTCCATTTTGGGCATGAAAATGCCAAAAGTCGTAAAATCTGTGTGCAACTCTACGTTGTGCAAAATAGTTTTGGGACTTTTCCAACACTTGTTTTCCGTTCATCAGTTGTATGATCAGTTCTTCGATGTAGGAAACAAAGAGAAATAAACTGCTCAGTCCAAGTAAAATCAACTAAACCTTTATTAAACACTCGTCACCTTCTTGTTTTCCGAAATCATTTCTAAACTAAAGCAAAATAGCCTCAAAGTTCCAAATCCTGGTCCGTGTCCAACAAAATGTGTGAATTAATTGAGTGTAAAAAAGCATTGGGTTGCATTATATCAGTTCAAATATGTGTAACAATCGTTCTGTGTGTCCCGGGGGGTTTGTTTCAATTCTCTTTGTTATGATTCAGACCATTCACAATATGTCAATGGGAGTGCCATTTACACGAGAAACCAGAGAAACAGATTCTTTATTTCTTATAGAATGAATTTCAGTCTTTCCCCTCTAAGGCTGGTAACATTTGCAAAGAGATTCCATCTGGAGGCCTCCAAGAAACAGAATTTTATAGGCTACCAGTTATCATCCATAAAATAAAAGTCACTTGACACAGTCATCTCTGAAGTTGCTTTGTGGTTTAAATTACCAATTCTTTCCCGTTAATAGAGGAACGATAACTTACAACAAAAGTGTCAAACATGTAAAACAAGAGATATAAAAAATGTCTAGATTGATATCCCTTACTTAATTTAGAGTCTTATATTCAAGTTCTTTCCCGCAAAATGATAAATCTACAAAACTTCTTAAAGGGGTTGGGGTTAAAGTCTGCAGTCACTATGTGTGACTGCAGACTTGTAATTCCTGACATCGCGTGTACTGGGCACTGTCAGGATTCTCCAGTGGCGGCGCGTGACCCCAAGTCTGCGATTTGCATATATGCAGTTATGTGCAGACTAGACGTGTGCGGCCTTATGAGTACATACGTCTAGTTAGAATTTGACTGGCGGTATACAAATTGCAGACTTGTGGTCATATGACCGTCCAATCCCAGCGCTGGCACCAACGAATCCTGACAATGCACAGTGAGGATTCACACGTCTGCAGTCATGCAGAGTGATTGCAGACTTTATCCACAAGCCTGGACAACCCCTTTAAGAAGTTTTGTAAATTTATCACTTCCACGATAAGCATTTGAATATAATCCCGAGTGCTGATTTTAATAGTGTTTACCAAGAGGTTGGTTCTTACAGGGTAATAATGCAGAGGAGCAGTATGCAATTGCAAGTCCCAATATGTTCTCATTACAATCTATTGAACGTATGGAATATCAGATGCCCTGAGAGCAGTTGTGCTTTTAAGCATCAGTAAATATATATCCGCCATAATATCAAACAGTATCAATGCTTATTCATGTTGTCATATATCCCCATGTGCACCTGCGGCCCTGACGCGCGTTTCGCCTGGGCTTCCTCAGGGTACTTGTCTAAGATGACAATACCCTTTTTAAACTTTGTTTGATCTACCGTATCAACATTTTTCAATTACTTGAGTGGTAACGTCTATGACTTACTTTCAGACCATGTAAGTTATACAATGAGAATGCTTTGTTTCCTGAAATCAGAATACATCTTTAATTGATTTCACACATTTTACGACCTATTTTTTTTTCTATTTTTTTTTATTTCCTTAGGGAAAATGGCGATAGGATTCTGGTACATTATGCTTAGTAAGTCCTCCTTGGTGTCTGTATGCTTATAGGGATGGCATCCGCAGTTGACTAGCGTGTGCTATATTTTTCGGTCATCATTATGTCATGGGTCACTTATAATTTTCTACCAGGACGATCAACTTAATCCAAACTGTCCAAAACAATCATGTCCTAGCCTGAGAACGTCTTCCATCTGGGTAGGTATTCTCCATCCATTTTTGCTATGGAGAATGGTAGAGACAATCCCTAGGGTTTTATGGAACACAATATAGTTTCTTACCCATTGAGACACAGCGCAACCTGGGATGTTATCTAACGTGAAAGAAAATGGAAACCTAAATCTTGGCACATTAACAGAAGGTCATCGAGTCATATTGACTGGGGTCCTAATACCATGTGCCACTAATCTGACAGCATTTCCCTTATTCTGGTAAATCCCAATACATAATGGTGTAATTTAGAGGGTATCAAAGTCATATCAAATAAAGTAGGCACCTGCTCCCAAAATGAAAATACCAGTGGCTGAAAATCACACGCAACGAGTTCATTGACATTTCGACTGAGACAAATTGTGTTAAGATGGAGCTCCCGTGAGAACCCAATATTTTCCTGTATGTCTGAGCCAAACTCTGTATGGTATTTAAGATGCTGATCAAGACAGAAAAATGAACCCATCTACAGAGGATAAGTAAGAAATGACCGTGGATTATGGCTGGTCATTACTTGGCGATAACTAGGTCGAGCGCAGAATAGTGGTCTGGAAAGATGTGAACATCCAGAAGCCTAAAACAGGCGATGCTCAACGTTATAGGGTCTCACTGCTTTGGAAAATTATATTCAGGGTTCCCTGATAATAAGTTGATCCCAGAATGTTTGTCCGCACTGCTAAGTCCTCTGGCAAGTAGTTGAAATCTGGCAAGAAGTGTTCCGCTTCCCTGCAGTGCCCCCAAAGGCAAAATTAAGTACTACTCACTTCTTTACTGAAATTAATGAGCTGTACATGAAAGGAAAAAATTTTCCTTGGCTACAAAAAAGTAAAATCCTGAAAAGTGCCCCCCCCCCAACTATTTACTATCTGAATATGTCAGGTAATTGCCTAAATAGGAAATCAATCACCAGATTTTGCTGCCCCATGTGAGAGCAGCATGATGTAGGGACCGAGACTCTGATTCCAGTGATGTGTCACTTACTGGGCTGCTTGCTGCAGTTGTGATAAAGTCCCTGTTTTATCTGCTGGAGGTCTAACAGGTATGGGAACTCTGAGCTCCGTAATAACCCTGTAATAACTCTGTAATAACCCTGCCCACACCACTCATTGGCAGCTTTCTGTGTGCACAGTGCATAGGCAGAAAGCTGCCAATCAGTGGAGGGGTCGTGTTTGGACTACATAGCAGCAGATGTACTAGTGATAACCTCCTGTTAATAAAACTGTGATTTTATCAAAACTACAGAAGACAGGCTGATACATCACTAAAATCAGGGTCTCTATCTCTACATTATGCTGCTCTGAGACTAGGTGGTAAAAACCTGCTGACCAATTCTCTTAATACTAAGACATAGCCATAATCATTATGATGTTTCCTGATTTATAAGCAATCAAGTGATAATAGAAAAACAAAAATAATTGCTAACACAATAAATATCATCTCTGGGCAACAGAATGTAAAATTGCAATTTGATGGATAAACCAATGTATAACTGGTTAGCAATGCAGTGATGCAGACTTCCTGTAGGGGGAGCACTTGTTATATAGGTATAGCTGACCATTAATTAGTATAGCGCTCGTTATGACTTGTCCATACTGCTGGCTGCATACACGACTGGATTTACCATGCTTGCTTCAGATCCCTCCGACGGTGAACAGTGGATGTCTTGCATTAATTAGTGCAGAGATAACCTGTTTATATTTGCATTCCGCAATATAAAAGTCTATTAGATTTTGGTGATATATCCTGGCATTACAGTTCATAATTGAGAACGTAGGAATCGAGGTCAGCACAGTTTAGCCCTTGCAAAAACTGAATAAACAGAAGTGGCAAGGATGCAGAATCGGAGATGTTTACTGTTATTTTTCCATTGCGCCGTTTGTGTCATTGAGGGGGATAATTAATATGCGTCTAAAAATAAGCCGCCCCTGGGTATTGTTGACCTTTTAATGGTAAATAATCTGAATTTTTTGAAGCATGAAAGGAGGCGTGCAGTCACAGTCTACCACTTCTGACCGTTTGCTGCGCACAGACACACTGGCAGCCTGCCACCAGATGTTGGGTGAGAATGACTGGACTGTTTCAATAAGTTCATTAATTGCACAGTTTCTCCAAATAGCGGGAGAACTGCCGGTTATCAGCACAGTTACATTGTTTCTTTAGTTGCCAAACAAGGATGGACGATGACTGCAGAAAGCACCCGAGACCTCTCACATAGACCACTCATACTGGATGCAAGAATTACAGGTGCCACCGTTCTGATAAAATCCCTGCATGCAAGTAAGAAACATCATCCATAAAGAAAAGCATGCTGGAATATGCAAAATAATTGCTTTAAGGGAATTTTCCACCAGGTTTTTGCCACCTAATGTGAGAGCAGCATGATTTAGGCACAGAAACCCTGATTCCAGTGATGTGTCACTTACTGGGCTGCTTGCTGTAGTTTTGATAAAATCAATGTTTTATTATCTGATTATCACCAAAGGACTAGTAAACCTGCTGCCATGTAGTCCTCCCTATAACTCCGCCCACACCACTGATTGGCAGCTTTCTGCCTATGCACACTATACACACAAATCTGCCAATCAGAGGTGAGGGCCGGTTTATACAGTGATCAGCACTCAGAGAAGTGGTAGATCTGCAGTAGAGACATCCAGTGATATATCGCTGGATTCAGGGTCTCTGTCCCTACATTATAAAAAATATTTAAAAAAAAACAGGACCAGAAATTCTACAGCATTTATGTACCTGCATATGACTTTAATTCTATGAGCGATGCATTATCATCAACAGGCATGTACCTGATATGGCACTTAGCTCTTTCCTTATAGACAGCCTCTTCAAGTGACGTTTTAAAAAAATCAGTATATCACGTCTTTGTGCAAATGTTAGGCGTTTGAATATTTATTGTTGAAATTTATTGTTTGTTTATTGTTTGTTTCTGTTTTTCAATCCTAGTCTGAGGAAGGTCTTAGTAACAGACCGAAACGTTATTAATTTGGGATTGCACCGAAATAAATCTAAATTGCAGATACTTTGAGTGCTGGATTTTTTTGATCTGTCCCTACGTTATGCTGTTCTTAGATTGGGTAGCAAAAACCTGCTGATAGATTCTTTTTAAAGTAAAAGGTAAATATGGCATAGAAGCTATGAGTGGATCTTAAATTGGGAAAGAACCAATAGAAATGTTTCCTTTTTTAGATCCACCTATTATTTGTTATTCACTTATGAGTCAATGGATATTTGGAAAAATCTCCAGACAATTTGGCCGACTTTCTTGTGTAAGGATATGCCATAAACCATTACATGAGGCCGTAGGTCAAATGTTGAACAAAAAAATACTCTAAATAGTCCATGGCATGGGTTACTGTAGAGTTCATGGTCACAGCCAATGCCTAGAGCATGGGGGTCCCTATAGGGTCGTCTGCCTCTATAAGGATACCGGGCAGCCCATTGACAGAGTTTACATCAGGTCCCGGGAGCTAATATCTGTCCCACGAGCCTACGAATGTAAGGACAGCTTATGGGACTATGGGGATAAGAATAGGGCTACAGGAACTTGAAGGAAATCCTCGCTATGATTCTGCTTTACAAAGTTTGACTATGACTATGAAGTCAGTATCCGAAAAAGAACCGTAATATGCATCATCCCGTCCCCCGGTCCTCCACGTTACAATCATTTATCAGTCCATTGGGTGGTCTACAAAACTTGGAATCCCACGAAACATCCCCGTTCCAAGTCCACTGACAATAAATATTGATCTTTCCCTCCCTACTTATCTTCCAGGGATTATTCCAATTTTAATAATCATCTTTTTTTTTTCTCATCAAAAACCGTAAAGCACTCCGGTGGCGGTAGCATTGCCACCAAAGCATAAATCATTAAAGATGCTTAATGAACGCGAGGACGGTATTTTACGAAGACAAGCAGACTATTTAATAAAGGAGATTCTAAATAATCAATCCGCTTGAATTTTTTTTTTATGTGTTAATAATAAATAGGAATCTGTTGCATCAGTCATTAAATAGTACATAAGTTACAGCAACGCAGATTAAACGGCGAGCTGGTCGTTTTTTTTTTTTTCCCTCTGTCATATAGAGGCTTAAGCACCAAGCAGTATGCATAATATATGCTTCTCCTCCATTCTCCACCATCACTATTCCAGGGGGAATTTATTAAATTAAATGTCCTTCTTTCTTACCCCGCACATCAAAATTTAAACAAGTTTAACTATTTGAGCACTTGGAGTTTAATTAATTTATGTGACTATTACCAAAGAGATATGCAGCTTTAAATGTGAAGAAAATTAAAACTAGGTCCCATTGCTGATACAAGACACAGCCATCCTTAGGCTTTGTTCACATGTCCACTCGGGCATTATATTTCTTCCGTTTTAGCAACAGACAGACGGAATCCATTGTATCAGTTATGCAAATGGAAGATGGGCCCCCATTGATTGTTATGGGATCTGTCTGGGTTTTTTGTTGTTTTTTCTTTGAAATGGAAGATAAAAATTTGGATGCCCTATTTATTTTTGCCATTCTAAAATAGAACACCAAACAGATCCCCAAATAATGAGATGTGAACAGATCCTTTCCTGTAAGCTCTCAACTTCCAATCATCCCAAAGGATTTGTAATGTAGCAGGAAGTTAAGTGCATAGCGAAGTGTCCACCAAAAGTAATCCATGTGGTCCAAGAAGGAGTCAAGAGATTCTGATCTGGGGGCTATCAAGGATTGGGGTCTTTAATTCCAACATGATCAATACTTCTGTCTCCTGTCATTGAGGGAATGTTGGTCTACACCTATACACAATGATCTGGGGTCATTTCTGCTTTGGAGAATTCTGTTTTTCACTTCTGGTTCAGAGAAAAATCTATCAATGCTTTTTTAGTCAATGGAGTCTTTCGGGTGTCAATAATTGACGCATTTGTGAATCTAGCACAAAGTGGTTCTAGCTCAATATTAAATTTGAAGGGGTTTATCCATAACTTTTATATTTTTTATGGGGCTAACAACTTACAGATAGGTAATTGGTAACTACCTGCCTGTTTTGCCCAGGGCTGATTTCGGGTTGGTCAGAGCAGTCACAGACAGCTCCTTCTGGTGATTCCGTGGCTTCTTTTGACCTAATTTTAACAGAGCAGAACTTCCTCTTCCCAACTGCTCTATTGTTGGGGCATTACTGGCAACGTCATGTTGATTGACAGTTGCCCCATCCTGCCAAACTGTGGGGAGTTTGCCATCAATCAGCATGACATTGGTAGAGACAGAGACAAAAGAGAAGAAGCTGCTCCATCCATGTGATGTCAATGGAAGCTGCTGAGTCACCGGAGCGGACTGTAACCATTGTGATCGGCCTCGGGCAAAGCAGGCAGATAGTTAGCAGCTACAGTACCTCTCTGTAAGTTCTTAGCTCCGTAATAAAAAAAATATAACTTTTGGACAAACCCTGTTAAAGACTTGATTTTTTTTATCCCATGGTGAATAAGTATCTGAACTCAATGAAGACAGATAGTCAGTGTCTCTTTGGTTCCTACTTGGACTCCATTGCTTGCTTTTAGTGCATAATTAACTATGCATGATACTGTCTATAACATTGAGCCACCCATTTAAAAGGGTTGTGTGGTCCAAATCGATAACCTGCCCTTATTTTACACATTTGTCTAACCCCCTGACACCAGTACCACCCGTACCATTTCTTGTATCAGCAATCTGACCTAAGGTTTGAATTTAATAAATTGAGCAGAAATTCTGATTGAAAATATGAACCTAACCTTAAAGAAATATTTCTAAGAATGGACGGTCTCTCACATTTAGATATAAAATTGTGAAGCTCACATTCTGAATTTTTTCTAGACATGTAGCGACTAGCGAGGGCACTGTAGTCTTGGAAGTACTCTCGCATGTCAAAACTTGCTAGACACACTTAGTTCCATGGTGAAATTATGAGCAGTGACAGGTATCATGTAGTGTATGATTTTACAATGCTCGGGGCCAATTAAGATTTCTCCTACCATGACAATAAAAGTGTTATTCCAGAGGAACATCTCCCATTTGTTCAGCAGTGCAGTAATATTTTTGATGAGGTTTTTGCTTTTGATCGATTGTCTTTAATTCAGTATCCCCTGAAAGGAGATTTCAAAACTAGGCTGCTACTATTGTAAACTGCTGTCATATCAACTGCTGTCGTCAACAACTATAGGATTACGGCAATAAACCAAGTAATCAGCATTCATCTATCATTTATTCCTCATCTTTCTTGAAAGATTTTTTCTTCCTAATTTGCAGTGTCATCACCACCATAGACTTGTCGACAGCCTCAATGTTAAATTCACAGACTTGTAACTTTGATGCTGTATTTGCTAAAGCTGTCATCCTCTAAACCAACGTTCCGTAATATGTGTTTCTCCAGTTGGGATGAAAGCTCAATGACCATCATGGCCTAATGGAGCAAGACCATCAGTGCATTCTGGGAGTTGTAGTTTCAACAAACCCGAAGAGCCATAGATCCTAGACCAAAAATCCTTATCTGAATCAAATCAACTAAAATGAGCTAAATTATTTAGTACGTCAGGGTATAATAGGGCTGTCTAATCAAGACAATGTTAAATTGAAGCGAGCTTGTCAATCATTAAATCGTCACAAGTTCAGTTTCAGAAACTCCAACAATCAGCAGTTATTGGTAAAATTGTCCACAAAATTTGGTAGGGAAAATGTAATATTAGATTACAGATGTCACGAATGTCAGAGGCCACGGGTGCAAAAAGGTTATGTTGGACAGACTTGGCACAAGCCATAGTCAAGTAGATTCCGGAGGAAGCCAACCACCCTTTAACCTCTGTACAGAGATCTAGTCTTTCAATGGGGTCAGTGGATTGCTTCCATGGTAGGGTTGCCATCCGGAAGAGAACACATGAGGTAGGAAGGGTTGTCAAGAAGGGTCAAGCTTAAAGGTTATGCCAGGGACAAAATAGTAAGGCTAACAGGTGGTCAAAAGTCAAGCTGTGGTCAAAGAATGGGAAAAATCAGAACAACAAACAGGATCACAGCAATACACATCAGAACAGTAATGCCATTGACTGGCAGTGAAGTCAGACCTTCAGGGGTTTAAATAGCCAAATACCCCGGCCAGGGCTCTCAGGAAGGAGTGATCAAAACTTAGACCAAAATTAAACCCATATCTTCCTTATAAAACAGCACCAAAAGTCCCAGGGAAAAAAATGAGTGGTGGTGTCTCGCGTCACAAGAAATAAAGGCACGCTGGATAACGTTACACCAGATACTCAAAGTAAAGGTCAACTCTTGGCCCATGTTTCCCAGTACAAAAGCAACTGTTTGTTATGAAGTCTCATATTCAGCCAATAGAGAGGAAATTCCTTATATGTTGAACTTTGGCTCATGGAAAAAGAATTGTCCTGCTGAGAAAATCCATTTAAACCATGTCAGTCAATATGAGTAGACTAAATTTCATAGACAGTATCAATTTGACATGCAAAACCGAAGAGACTTGCCCATGACATCTGAGTGCAGTATGATTTCCATGCATTGACACAATGGAAGAAGATGGAGACATTTTGTTCTCCATCTTCTCCTCAAATTGAGCTCTGATTCTCTCATTCGACATAATTGAATCACACTAAGCTGACACTCTGATCAAACTTTGATCAGAGTTTGATCCAAGTGTCATTTACACAATCAACTCCATTCTCTCGGATGAGAGAATCTACTCTTGTGTGATCCAAGCTTATATGTGTAAATCTGGGTAGCTGATGGGCACATTTCCTATTTTGGAGCCCTGTATGTAATATTAAAGATCAAGAAGATTAAAATGCTGAAAATTGATCCATGCTTCAGCCTTCGTTGTGTCGTAATTAACAATAAGGAGTCAGACGAGTAATGAGAAATTTGTGAAGCAAATTTTTAAAATATCTGTTATGTCTAATTCTTATTTTCAAGACGCTTATACATACTGCATATGCATTTGGGTATAAACGGGTCTCAAATGGTTCCATATATGGTTTCCTAGTTCTTTAAACCCCAAAAATATGGAAGAATTATATGAAAAGAAAAAAAACTTAAAGGGGAACATGTCATGTAAAAAAATCTCTATTAACCTGCATATATTTGGTTAATTTGCAGGTTACTAGCCTTCTAAAGCCATGTGGCAGCCACACTGAGAGCACAGCTAGAAGTAGAAAATGAATTTTATTCCTGCCAGCAACTTCGGGCTTTCAGTCACAGAGGTGTCACAAGCTGTCAGTCACCTCTCAGTACATAGCAAGCGGTAGCTGTAACCACTCCCTGACACTGACTGAAAGAGGGGTCTGTACTGATATACTGCTCAGCCACCTGTCAGTCAGTGCTGGGGTGTGGTTACAGCTGTGGCTCACTATGTAATAAGTGGTGACTGAAGGAATGCTGGCAGCACCCCTATAACTAAAAGCAGGAGATGGCCTCTATGACTAAAAGCCGGAGGCTGCTGGGAGGAATAAAGTTAATTTTCTCCCAGTATTTGCGCTCTGAGTGCAGCAGCCGCACAGCTTTAGAATTTGGGAATTTAATTTGCATGAGTACAGCAGTTGGCTGCAATTTTCCTGGATTCACATGGACCAAAAAGGGGTTAAAAACAATAGAAATATTAGATCATGTTTAGGAATGCACATTCTTACATCATGACATCAAAACATGGTTCAAGGTGCAGCATTGGAAACCAGCATATGATTGGCAGGTAGCTACCGTGGCAGGGAACACTGAGGGATTAGGTCAGAATGTTTTTCTTGTTTTTAACCCCTTCCCTGCTCTACGTTTATTATTACGCTTTGAGGCCTGGAGATGTCGGATCATAATAAACTGCTTTTTTAATGGCAAGTGACGTTTATTCAAAAAATCTTATAATAAAATCGAACTATTCAGTGGCATTTGACCGGATCTGCCGAATTTCGGTTTGGGCAGATTCGCTCATGTCTATTAACTACCCTTATAAAAAAAAATAAACCTTGACAACCTCATGGTTCATAATCCTTTTTGGTTTGTATTTTTGCCCCTTTACCTTCTGTCGTTCTCCTTGGCAGCAGCATTTTCTTCTTTCGAGCAAACAATGATTTGCCGCTGTCTTTTTATGCCATTTTCGGAAATCATTCCCTTCACTTACGTTACATATAAATAACAATACAAATCATTTTTTGCATTTATTTCCTGTTAAATGTCAGGAAAAATGATTTCATCGTTTTTTTATTTTTTGTAAAGGAGAAAGAAATAGATAACCAACGCGCTATATAATTTTCCGACCATTACAAAGCCAAGCAAGCTCTAGGATCGGCTCATTGTGATAAATGACAATCCATTTTGCTTGGGACCTTTTTGTGCTATTTTTTTTTCCTCCCCTATAAAAGTTACACAGCAGCCATATAAATTAGAATTCAGATCAATATTGAAACGTGCGATGTGCGCTGTACCCTGCAATTCAAGTGTTTGATTTTGCAACATATCAGTTCTGAGTTCTCCGTGTACGATCTAAATGTACAACATTAATACGTAGGAAGGGTTGTTGAAAATCCTTCGAAACCCCTCTGTGGATTTTTAGAGCAGTGTTGTAAGATTTATGCTGTAACTGAATACCCTTACATTTCCATATACATCCTTGCGGGCTAATCTGTAATAATGTTAAGGGACTCCTGTGCTGATAATTAAATACCATTTCTGCATACAGAATTGATATTTCACTTCCCCACTTGTACTTGGGGATTTTCATGTTTCAAAAAGCTTACGAAATAATGTATGCAGATGCATTTGCTGGCTATGCTCCTCTGCAGTTTTGCAGACGTGAGTAATTAAATGCCTAAAAAAAAAAAAAGTTTTAAAACATTCAGTGACCTCAGAAATATCAATATCGGAAATGCAGAGTGGTTTGCAAAAGTATTCAACCCCATCGAAAGTCAATAGATTTTTCTGGGTTACAAATGACATGCAGATTTATTCTCACAAGAGATGAGCAAATAAATTTGATTGGAACTAAATTCTACAGAAATCTGTATTCCACAAAATGTTGATTTTTTTTTATGTAATTCGCTTCCGGGTGGATTCCGCAATGGTTGGCATCAAAGGGATGAAAAAATGTAGAAAATCCTTATACATACCTTATCACTCTCTGCTCCAACATCTTTGTAACTTACTGCCACCCGTCCGGTCATTGCCACATCTTCTGCTTTGCCGCCACAGGCAAGGGAATCTGCGGTATTCTTACACTGTGCCAGACTTCTGGCTGTGATGGCATCTGGGAGGCTTCTGCTCATGTGAGCAGTAAGGTCACGGTGCACATCGTGACGTCATAACGCTGTTGACCACCCACGTGCTTGCGCAGAACCCTCCCAGGCGGCATGATTACCATGGACCATGGAGTGGGAAGTCCAGCACAATGCTAGAGGCTCGAAGATTCCAACGCAAGTGGTGGAAGATCAAAACATGCATCAAGGACTGAACGGGTGGTGGTGTGTATCAGAGGGGCCAAAGAGCTTAGTGGAGGGTGTAGCTACTTTTATTTATATTTTACATGGCTTTCTCATTGTTAATGAATAATAAGGGGCATTAAAGAATAACTTCTCAGCTAGTCGAATTTCCTGGGAAAAAATAAGTGAAGAGACAAATTGGAATTTTGCCCGATCCGCTCCTCTTTAATTCTCACTTCTCAGTTTACTTCTTGCTCTGATGCTATGTTTTGGGTGAAAGACCTTGTCATCAGTGGTAAGCTGCAGCTTCCATTTTTTTTCAGCAGTGCTCTCTGGAATATCCAAGCACTTGGATGTTATTTAGAAACTTTATCCTATATAATGTAAGCTGAAACTGTACTTTAAATTCTGTAAAACCTTCTTTGTTCTATCATTTTAGATCCACTGATGCTTTATTTTGTCTAGAATACTAATATTTCTTATGGAGAGGCCACTTGTTCAGGATAAGATCTTTCGTGTGTCCAAACCTGGAGCAGGTGATTAAACATAAGTATCAGGGTAATACAATTTTTAGGTGGTCAACAACATTTGCAAACTTTTATGTGGTGGGCTTGCCTATAGCATTGACGTAAATTGTGGTTCATTGATAATATTAAGAGGGAGATTATCATTTTTTGAAAGGTGATTTTTGGGCAGTTTGGGATGGGATTGGTCACTTCATGGTGCAACCTAACATGTAGCAAGTACTTTAGCTATTAGGACCCAATCCAACTTAAGCCCTAAATGGAGATTCTCTGAACGGAGAGGTGGCCACGTGGTCCGTAAATAGGTGGGACCCATATCTACCTCTCATTTATAGAATATCCATGATAATACCTACCTTTGATAATCTCATAAGTATGACTATACATAAAGTTTCCATTAGAAAATATAATGAAAATATTATATTATAATATTATTACTATTATTATTACTACCTCATTTTGATTGTTTGCTTGGTTCTTATTGAAAGCAGATATGCTTCCATGAGTTAATTGACTTTGCTGAACACGGTAACTGCACAGTAGTCTGGATCTATAAGGACTATGGATCTTGGTCTTCTATTGATTCTAAAACTACATATGTTCATTTGCAGAAATCTAACTGTTAATTTGAGATGTCTACTTTTGTCCCCTCTGTCTGTAAAATGTCCATTTGCAATTTCTGTTGAGACTATTAAGTATAATTTCTTAACCCATTCACGAGCTTAGATGTATCAATACGTTCAGGTTGGGAAGTACTTCCCAACATTGGATGTATTGATACGTCCAGGTGATTTTGCGTGCTCAGGAGCTGTGCACGCTCGATTGCTGCTGGGTGTTCAGCTGACATGATAGCCGACACCCAGCACTCACTGCCAAAAGCAGTGCCCGCACCGCTCCCGGCAGTTTACCCTTCTAAATGCTGTGATCAATATCGATTGCAGCATTTAGAAGGCAAGCAGAGAGAGGAGGCTCCCTCTGACCTCCGATCGGCACCCATGTGACATTATCACGAGGGGCCAATCGTTGCCATGGTGACTGGATGTCATCATTATGACATCCAGGTCAAAAGGGCTAGCAAGTTAGTTAGTTCATACGCAGTGCATGATCTAACTAACTTGTGTCAGTGCAGCACTGACAGTTATAAAGCATAGCAATGCTCCTGCCTCAGTGTGTTAAAAAAATAAAAATATATTGTACCCATAAATATTTTTATGAAAAAAAAAAGTACACATATTTGGTATCGCCGTGTCCGGAATGACCAGAACTATAAAACTGCCCCACTAGTTACCGGTAACCACTGCAGTGAACACTGTAAAAAAATGAATAAAAAACAAGGCAAAAGACTATGCTTTTTCATCACATCGCCAAACAAATAGTGGAATATAACGTGATAAAAAAGATGAAGGTAAGTAAACTTGACCTGAAAACGTCATCTTGTCTCACAAAAAACAAGTCACCAGACAGCTCCATCAGGAATTCTTGACCTGCTGTCGATTTGTTCATTTTGCCTTCCAAAAATCGCAGTAAGGCTCGGCTCACATTTATCCTGTGCTCTACGCTGAGCGCTTACACCATGATTTCTGTGTAAACCTCAGGTGGAATATTCCCTATAATGGGGCAGATGGAGGCACTGTGGACGCCGCCTGTCCTATGATCCGACGGTGTGTCTTTTTACGCGTGTAAAAACGTGCCGTCGGCCACAATTTTGTGCACTTCTGAAAAAAAAGACACCGCCGAACGGAGACCAGATGGAGTCCAGAGTAACTCTGTTACTTCATTATAGTGAATAGATCTATCGGTGATTTCATCTGAATCACATCATTCAGAGATGTAAATGGAAACCCTGATATATGTGCTCAGGGTAGAGTGCTGAATAAATGTGATCCCAAATGTTATGTAAAATGTTCCCAATAAAAGCTTCAACTCAATCTACAAAAAAAGAAAGTCCACACTCAGGTCCGTTATCAGTTAACAGAAATTTAGGTGGTTTCCATGTTACTGGTAATACTAATGTCTTATTCCAGAAATATCCATGTTTTCTTAATAGATAAATGAGCTGTTACGATCTTTGGGCTGGACAAAAATCTCCCTGAGATTCTGCCTCTAGAGCTTATTTTGAATGAAAGAAGGTGTTATTAGTGTGAGACATGTAATGACTGCTACTTTGCTCTTATAAACACACATAGCTCTACAGTGAGATCAGAAATAACACAGCACAGCAGAAGTGAACTTTGTCTCATTACAAACACATTAATTTACATCCCAGTGTTGTCAACTCTGCTGTACTGCCCATTTCTCCCACACTGGCTGCTTGTGACATAGGAGCTGAAGCATTGTGAGAGGATAGCTGGAGATGCAAATATGTCTCTTGTGTTTGTAATGAGACATGGTTCAACTCTGCTGTACTGGCTTGGATATAATCAGGCACAGCTCACTATGAGAGGACAATTGTGCATGCAAATGTGTTTGTAAGTAGACAAAATCACTTATGAGAGTAGAGTGTCAGTCATTACATATCTCACACTGGTAATGTTCCCTTTCATTCAAACTAAGCCCTGGAGGCAGATTATTAGAGAGATCTATGTCACGCCCGTAGATCTTAACAGTTCATTTGCATATTAAGAAAAATGTGGATTTCACTGGAATAACCAAATCCCAGATATCAAGGTATCATTTTATTCAGCTTCCTATGACCTATATGCCCATATAGATGGCTTAGGAGGGTGGATCCTACTGATAGCTTCCCTTTAAGGTACATCTCAGAATAGAGAATATTAACCCCTTCCTGACGTCGGACGGGATAGTACGTCCGACGTCAGGTCCCCTGCTTTGATGCAGGGCTCCGCGGTGAGCCCGCATCAAAGCCGGGACATGTCAGCTGTTTTTTACAGCTGACATGTGCCCGCAATAGGCGCGGGCAGAATCGCGATCTGCCCGCACCTATTAACTAGTTAAATGCCGCTGTCAAACGCAGACAGCGGCATTTAACTACCGCATCCGGCGGGGCGGCCGGATATGACGTCATCGCCGACCCCCGTCACATGATCAGGGGTCGGCGATGCTTCTGAATGGTAACCATAGAGGTCCTTGAGACCTCTATGGTTACAGATCGCCGGCAGCTGTGAGCGCCACCCTGTGGTCGGCGCTCACAGCACACCTGCAATTCTGCTGTGTAGCAGCGATCTTATGATCACTGCTGCATAGCAGAGCCGATCGGGCTGTGCCTGCTTCTAGCCTCCCATGGAGGCTATTGAAGCATGGCAAAAGTGAAAAAAAAGTAAAAAAAAATGTGAAAAAAATAAAAAAAAAACATAAAAGTTTAAATCACCCCCCTTTCACCAATCAAAATAAATCAATTAAAAAAAAATCAAACATACACATATTTGGTATCGCCGCGTTCAGAATCGCCCGATCTATCAATAAAAAAAAGCATTAACCTGATCGCTAAACGGCATAACGAGAAAAAAAATCGAAACGCCAGAATTACGTTTTTTTGGTCGCCGCAACATTGCATTAAAATGCAATAACGGGCGATCAAAAGAAGGTATCTGCACCGAAATGGTATCATTAAAAACGCCAGCTCGGCACGCAAAAAATAAGCCCTAACCTGACCCCAGATCACGAAAAATGGAGACGCTACGGGTATCGGAAAATGGCGCAATTTTTTTTTTTTTTAGCAAAGTTTGGAATTTTTTTTCACCACTTAGGTAAAAAATAACCTAGTCATGTTAGGTGTCTGTGAACTCGTAGTGACCTGGAGAATCATAATGGCAGGTCAGTTTTAGCATTTAGTGAACCTAGCAAAAAAGCCAAGCAAAAAACAAGTGTGGGATTGCACTTTTTTTGCAATTTCACCGCACTTGGAATTTTTTTCCCGTTTTCTAGTACATGACATGGTAAAACCAATGATGTCGTTCAAAAGTACAACTCGTCCCGCAAAAAATAAGCCCTCACATGGCCAAATTGACGGAAAAAAAAAAGTTATGGCTCTGGGAAGGAGGGGAGTGAAAAACGAAAACTGAAAAACAGAAAATCCCACGGTCATGAAGGGGTTAAGTGAAGTACAGTAATTGTGAAATCATTTAAATTCCAGTGAAAATTATAAGGCTCATTTAGTCTGGAACTGATGACGAAAACTTTAGCAGCCTTATATTTAGGCGCCAAGTTGTTCTGACGCTTAATGGTTAATTTGTCTTTGGCCAAGCTGTGTTATATTTCATATTGGTTGAAGGCTGGCCACCACATGCTACTTTAATAATGCAAAACCATTAAATACTATGGGATGCTACCCCACTGATGGCTGCCACATTTGAGTGGAAAGCCAAAGTAGCTGTCTGGCTCCAGCCATTTAGGTCTCTTCGCGGGATTCCTCGCATATTGCTCACAACGACAAAGTAACATCTTTACTATGCAACAAACATATTTGTCCACTTTCCTGCCAGGCCATATCCTTTAACTGGAGAGTACACATGCGTCCACCCTTCCTAACCCCTGCCTGATGATAAATGCCAGCGCCTAAATCGCAGGGTCTGCAAATTCCTGCAACCTTGCAGATTTCTCTCCGCTTCGTTTAATTGTCTCACATATCAGTCTCATTTTTCACAGCGCGTCTGAATACAAATCAGTGTTTGCTGGAAATAAATTCTCTCACCCATCTCTGCTCTCTCCTTATGTTACTGAGCTACAATCTGTTTGTCTGCAAATGACAGTTTACCAGACTGCTGCCCCCAATGTGACTCCAGAACGGCATAATCAAAACCAATAATTGTAGGCTAATACAGTGCGGCCTTTTCATCGGGGTTGAGAGCACAGTATGCCTGCTATATTGACATGCTGTTAGACCGAATACTACTGCTAAACAATGCTTGGAAAACAAGGGCGGAATTAAAATGAGGTGGGACGGATCCCTGGCTTTATAGCTCAGAGCAATTCCGGTGCCAATTAATATTTGCCGTGATCGTCCAGTGAACACAACCACGTTATTACAGAAAAACATTTGGACGAATACCCAATACTTATTTCTCTGATCATCAATTCCATCATTAGACTAGGAATATTGAGATATTTCGCGTTCCAAAATGTAGATAAATCAGATGTTTATTTTTTGGCAATGCAGAAATAAATAGTAACGTTTCCATCCCACAACATGGACCTTCATCAGACAAGCAATCCATTGGTGTTAATTAAGTTGTCTGATGAAGGTCCATGCTCTGGGACTGAAAAATCTTATTTGTCTACATTTTGGAGTGCCAATTAGCTGAATATTTTTAGTCTAATGGACTGGAACCCTTCTAGAGCACCCGATCTTCACAGGAGTGCCATATACTTATAATATATATCAGTCTCATCATTCTAAGGTAGAGCACAGATATATTGTCAATGCAATGTTAGAAACACCCGCTGTGGTCATTGGCACCTCCTGTTAAATAGTAAAATAATAAAAACTTTTGTACAGCCTCAATACATATATATATATATATATATATATATATATATATATATATATATATATTCCACAACATTTTACAAGTCAGTGCACAAATAAAATTGAGACATTACATATGAGTGAATCCAACAAAATTCGAACTTGGCAGTTTGCATGAATTTGACAAGGAAATTGGACTTTATCAAACTCATTGAATATTTTTTAATCTTAATATGCGATAATAAAACCCTAAAATCTCACTACTCCCTTGTCTTGCTGTCACAGCCTTATTGTCATCTGCACAGCTCCATCCAATCACTTAACTTTTGCAACATTCTGCTGTGCAACATTCAACTTCTGCAACATTCTGCAGTGCAACATTCAACTTCTGCAACATTCTGCAGTGCATCATTAAACTTCTGCAACAGTCTGCTGTGCAACATTCAGCTTCTGCAACATTCTGCTGTGCAACATTCAACTTCTGCAACATTCTGCAGTGAATCATTCAAATTCTGCAACATTCTACCATGCAACATTCAACTTCTGCAACATTCTGCAGTGCAACATTTAACTTCTGCAACATTCTGCAGTGCAACATTCAACTTCTGCAACATTCTGCAGTGCAACATTCAACTTCTGCAACATTCTGCAGTGCATCATTAAACTTCTGCAACATTCTGCAGTGCAACATTCAACTTCTGCAACATTCTGCAGTGCAACATTCAACTTCTGCAACATTCTGCAGTGCAACATTCAACTTCTGCAACATTCTGTAGTGCAACATTCAACTTCTGCAACATTCTGCTGTGCAACATTCAACTTCTGCAACATTCTACTGTGCAACATTCAACTTCTGCAACATTTTGCTGTGCAACATTCAACTTCTGCAACATTCTGCAGTGCAACATTCAACTTCTGCAACATTCTGCTGTGCAAAATTCAACTTCTGCAACATTCTGCAGTGCAACATTCAACTTCTGCAACATTCTGCAGTGCATCATTAAACTTCTGCAACATTCTGCTGTGCAACATTCAACTTCTGCAACATTCTGCAGTGCAACATTCAACTTATCCAACATTCTGCAGTGCAACATTCAACTTCTGCAACATTCTGCAGTGAATCATTAAACTTCTGCAACATTCTGCTGTGCAACATTCAACTTCTGCAACATTCTACCATGCAACATTCAACTTCTGCAACATTCTGCAGTGCAACATTTAACTTCTGCAACATTCTGCAGTGCAACATTCAACTTCTGCAACATTCTGCAGTGCATCATTAAACTTCTGCAACATTCTGCTGTGCAACATTCAACTTCTGCAACATTCTGCAGTGCAACATTCAACTTCTGCAACATTCTGCTGTGCAAAATTCAACTTCTGCAACATTCTGCAGTGCAACATTCAACTTCTGCAACATTCTGCAGTGCATCATTAAACTTCTGCAACATTCTGCTGTGCAACATTCAACTTCTGCAGCATTCTGCAGTGCAACATTCAACTTATCCAACATTCTGCAGTGCAACATTCAACTTCTGAAACATTCTGCAGTGAATCATTCAACTTCTGCAACATTCTACCATGCAACATTCAACTTCTGCAACATTCTGCAGTGCAACATTTAACTTCTGCAACATTCTGCAGTGCAACATTCAACTTCTGCAACATTCTGCAGTGCAACATTCAACTTCTGCAACATTCTGCAGTGCATCATTAAACTTCTGCAACATTCTGCTGTGCAACATTCAACTTCTGCAACATTCTGCAGTGCAACATTCAACTTCTGCAACATTCTGCAGTGCAACATTCAACTTCTGCAACATTCTGCAGTGCAACATTCAACTTCTGCAACATTCTGTAGTGCAACATTCAACTTCTGCAACATTCTGCTGTGCAACATTCAACTTCTGCAACATTCTACTGTGCAACATTCAACTTCTGCAACATTTTGCTGTGCAACATTCAACTTCTGCAACATTCTGCAGTGCAACATTCAACTTCTGCCACATTCTGCTGTGCAAAATTCAACTTCTGCAACATTCTGCAGTGCAACATTCAACTTCTGCAACATTCTGCAGTGCATCATTAAACTTCTGCAACATTCTGCTGTGCAACATTCAACTTCTGCAACATTCTGCAGTGCAACATTCAACTTATCCAACATTCTGCAGTGCAACATTCAACTTCTGCAACATTCTGCAGTGAATCATTAAACTTCTGCAACATTCTGCTGTGCAACATTCAACTTCTGCAACATTCTACCATGCAACATTCAACTTCTGCAACATTCTGCAGTGCAACATTTAACTTCTGCAACATTCTGCAGTGCAACATTCAACTTCTGCAACATTCTGCAGTGCATCATTAAACTTCTGCAACATTCTGCTGTGCAACATTCAACTTCTGCAACATTCTGCAGTGCAACATTCAACTTCTGCAACATTCTGCAGTGCATCATTAAACTTCTGCAACATTCTGCTGTGCAACATTCAACTTCTGCAACATTCTACCATGCAATATTCAACTTCTGCAACATTCTGCAGTGCAACATTTAACTTTTGCAACATTCTGCAGTGCAACATTCAACTTCTGCAACATTCTGCTGTGCAACATTCAACTACTGCAACATTCTGCAGTGCAACATTCAACTTCTGCAACATTCTGCCATGCAACATTCAACTTCTGCAACATTCTGCTGTGCAACATTCAACTTCTGCAACATTCTACTGTGCAACATTCAACTTCTGCAACATTCTGCTGTGCAACATTGAACTTCTGCAACATTCTGCAGTGCAACATTCAACTTCTGCAACATTCTGCTGTGCAACATTCAACTTCTGCAACATTCTGCAGTGCAACATTCAACTTCTGCAACATTCTGCAGTGCAACATTCAACTTATCCAACATTCTGCAGTGCAACATTCAACTTCTGCAACATTCTGCAGTGAATCATTAAACTTCTGCAACATTCTGCTGTGCAACATTCAACTTCTGCAACATTCTGCAGTGCAACATTCAACTTCTGCAACATTCTGCTGTGCAACATTCAACTTCTGCAACATTCTACTGTGCAACATTCAACTTCTGCATCATTCTGCTGTGCAACATTCAACTTCTGCAACATTCTGCAGTGCAACATTCAACTTCTGCAACATTCTGCAGTGCAACATTCAACTTCTGCAACATTCTGCAGTGCATCATTAAACTTCTGCAACATTCTGCTGTGCAACATTCAACTTCTGCAACATTCTGCAGTGCAACATTCAACTTCTGCAACATTCTGCAGTGCAACATTCAACTTCTGCAACATTCTGCAGTGCAACATTCAACTTCTGCAACATTCTGCAGTGCAACATTCAACTTCTGCAACATTCTGCAGTGCAACATTCAACTTCTGCAGCATTCTGCAGTGCAACATTCAACTTATCCAACATTCTGCAGTGCAACATTCAACTTCTGAAACATTCTGCAGTGAATCATTCAACTTCTGCAACATTCTACCATGCAACATTCAACTTCTGCAACATTCTGCAGTGCAACATTTAACTTCTGCAACATTCTGCAGTGCAACATTCAACTTCTGCAACATTCTGCAGTGCAACATTCAACTTCTGCAACATTCTGCAGTGCATCATTAAACTTCTGCAACATTCTGCTGTGCAACATTCAACTTCTGCAACATTCTGCAGTGCAACATTCAACTTCTGCAACATTCTGCAGTGCAACATTCAACTTCTGCAACATTCTGCAGTGCAACATTCAACTTCTGCAACATTCTGTAGTGCAACATTCAACTTCTGCAACATTCTGCTGTGCAACATTCAACTTCTGCAACATTCTACTGTGCAACATTCAACTTCTGCAACATTTTGCTGTGCAACATTCAACTTCTGCAACATTCTGCAGTGCAACATTCAACTTCTGCCACATTCTGCTGTGCAAAATTCAACTTCTGCAACATTCTGCAGTGCAACATTCAACTTCTGCAACATTCTGCAGTGCATCATTAAACTTCTGCAACATTCTGCTGTGCAACATTCAACTTCTGCAACATTCTGCAGTGCAACATTCAACTTATCCAACATTCTGCAGTGCAACATTCAACTTCTGCAACATTCTGCAGTGAATCATTAAACTTCTGCAACATTCTGCTGTGCAACATTCAACTTCTGCAACATTCTACCATGCAACATTCAACTTCTGCAACATTCTGCAGTGCAACATTTAACTTCTGCAACATTCTGCAGTGCAACATTCAACTTCTGCAACATTCTGCAGTGCATCATTAAACTTCTGCAACATTCTGCTGTGCAACATTCAACTTCTGCAACATTCTGCAGTGCAACATTCAACTTCTGCAACATTCTGCAGTGCATCATTAAACTTCTGCAACATTCTGCTGTGCAACATTCAACTTCTGCAACATTCTACCATGCAATATTCAACTTCTGCAACATTCTGCAGTGCAACATTTAACTTTTGCAACATTCTGCAGTGCAACATTCAACTTCTGCAACATTCTGCTGTGCAACATTCAACTACTGCAACATTCTGCAGTGCAACATTCAACTTCTGCAACATTCTGCCATGCAACATTCAACTTCTGCAACATTCTGCTGTGCAACATTCAACTTCTGCAACATTCTACTGTGCAACATTCAACTTCTGCAACATTCTGCAGTGCAACATTGAACTTCTGCAACATTCTGCAGTGCAACATTCAACTTCTGCAACATTCTGCTGTGCAACATTCAACTTCTGCAACATTCTGCAGTGCAACATTCAACTTCTGCAACATTCTGCAGTGCAACATTCAACTTATCCAACATTCTGCAGTGCAACATTCAACTTCTGCAACATTCTGCAGTGAATCATTAAACTTCTGCAACATTCTGCTGTGCAACATTCAACTTCTGCAACATTCTGCAGTGCAACATTCAACTTCTGCAACATTCTGCTGTGCAACATTCAACTTCTGCAACATTCTACTGTGCAACATTCAACTTCTGCATCATTCTGCTGTGCAACATTCAACTTCTGCAACATTCTGCAGTGCAACATTCAACTTCTGCAACATTCTGCAGTGCAACATTCAACTTCTGCAACATTCTGCAGTGCATCATTAAACTTCTGCAACATTCTGCTGTGCAACATTCAACTTCTGCAACATTCTGCAGTGCAACATTCAACTTCTGCAACATTCTGCAGTGCAACATTCAACTTCTGCAACATTCTGCAGTGCAACATTCAACTTCTGCAACATTCTGTAGTGCAACATTCAACTTCTGCAACATTCTGCTGTGCAACATTCAACTTCTGCAACATTCTACTGTGCAACATTCAACTTCTGCAACATTTTGCTGTGCAACATTCAACTTCTGCAACATTCTGCAGTGCAACATTCAACTTCTGCAACATTCTGCTGTGCAAAATTCAACTTCTGCAACATTCTACCATGCAACATTCAACTTCTGCAACATTCTGCAGTGCAACATTTAACTTCTGCAACATTCTGCAGTGCAACATTCAACTTCTGCAACATTCTGTAGTGCAACATTCAACTTCTGCAACATTCTGCTGTGCAACATTCAACTTCTGCAACATTCTACTGTGCAACATTCAACTTCTGCAACATTTTGCTGTGCAACATTCAACTTCTGCAACATTCTGCAGTGCAACATTCAACTTCTGCAACATTCTGCTGTGCAAAATTCAACTTCTGCAACATTCTGCAGTGCAACATTCAACTTCTGCAACATTCTGCAGTGCATCATTAAACTTCTGCAACATTCTGCTGTGCAACATTCAACTTCTGCAACATTCTGCAGTGCAACATTCAACTTATCCAACATTCTGCAGTGCAACATTCAACTTCTGCAACATTCTGCAGTGAATCATTAAACTTCTGCAACATTCTACCATGCAACATTCAACTTCTGCAACATTCTGCAGTGCAACATTTAACTTCTGCAACATTCTGCAGTGCAACATTCAACTTCTGCAACATTCTGCAGTGCAACATTCAACTTCTGCAACATTCTGCAGTGCATCATTAAAGTTCTGCAACATTCTGCTGTGCAACATTCAACTTCTGCAACATTCTGCAGTGCAACATTCAACTTCTGCAACATTCTGCAGTGCAACATTCAACTTCTGCAACATTCTGCAGTGCAACATTCAACTTATCCAACATTCTGCAGTGCAACATTCAACTTCTGCAACATTCTGCAGTGAATCATTAAACTTCTGCAACATTCTGCTGTGCAACATTCAACTTCTGCAACATTCTGCAGTGCAACATTCAACTTCTGCAACATTCTGCTGTGCAACATTCAACTTCTGCAACATTCTACTGTGCAACATTCAACTTCTGCATCATTCTGCTGTGCAACATTCAACTTCTGCAACATTCTGCAGTGCAACATTCAACTTCTGCAACATTCTGCAGTGCAACATTCAACTTCTGCAACATTCTGCAGTGCATCATTAAACTTCTGCAACATTCTGCTGTGCAACATTCAACTTCTGCAACATTCTGCAGTGCAACATTCAACTTCTGCAACATTCTGCAGTGCAACATTCAACTTCTGCAACATTCTGCAGTGCAACATTCAACTTCTGCAACATTCTGTAGTGCAACATTCAACTTCTGCAACATTCTGCTGTGCAACATTCAACTTCTGCAACATTCTACTGTGCAACATTCAACTTCTGCAACATTTTGCTGTGCAACATTCAACTTCTGCAACATTCTGCAGTGCAACATTCAACTTCTGCAACATTCTGCTGTGCAAAATTCAACTTCTGCAACATTCTACCATGCAACATTCAACTTCTGCAACATTCTGCAGTGCAACATTTAACTTCTGCAACATTCTGCAGTGCAACATTCAACTTCTGCAACATTCTGTAGTGCAACATTCAACTTCTGCAACATTCTGCTGTGCAACATTCAACTTCTGCAACATTCTACTGTGCAACATTCAACTTCTGCAACATTTTGCTGTGCAACATTCAACTTCTGCAACATTCTGCAGTGCAACATTCAACTTCTGCAACATTCTGCTGTGCAAAATTCAACTTCTGCAACATTCTGCAGTGCAACATTCAACTTCTGCAACATTCTGCAGTGCATCATTAAACTTCTGCAACATTCTGCTGTGCAACATTCAACTTCTGCAACATTCTGCAGTGCAACATTCAACTTATCCAACATTCTGCAGTGCAACATTCAACTTCTGCAACATTCTGCAGTGAATCATTAAACTTCTGCAACATTCTGCTGCGCAACATTCAACTTCTGCAACATTCTACCATGCAACATTCAACTTCTGCAACATTCTGCAGTGCAACATTTAACTTCTGCAACATTCTGCAGTGCAACATTCAACTTCTGCAACATTCTGCAGTGCAACATTCAACTTCTGCAACATTCTGCAGTGCATCATTAAAGTTCTGCAACATTCTGCTGTGCAACATTCAACTTCTGCAACATTCTGCAGTGCAACATTCAACTTCTGCAACATTCTGCTGTGCAACATTCAACTTCTGCAACATTCTGCAGTGCAACATTCTCTTCCTTCATGTTCACTCTGTACCCAGGATTCTGGGTAAATCAGAGAAAAGGGATGTTGCGTATGATGCAGGTGTAAAGAAGAGGCCAAAGGAACTGGACAGGGGGCTGTGGCAGCAGTAAAGAAAAGCAGTAAGTGAGCTTTTTTTCATCCCTGGCTCAGGCTTTTACAAATCAGCAAAATAATGATCAACATTTTGCTGAATTTCCATGAAAAGAATCAGCAAAATTTAGATCTAAGAAAGTCCAAATTTTGGAGGCTAAAATTAAAGCGACTTGAATCTGATTGTTCAGGATAGCACATTTCAGAGAACCGGTGCATCACAAGAGAAGTCTTGCAGACTAGATTTGATGGCACTGATTTGGAAGGCCATAATAAACTTTGTTGCTATCATTACACACAGGATATTTGTGAATCAAATAGACCATAGTATCAAATAATTGACCCCAAAGACTACTGTAAGTCACAATGTTTTTTCCTGGATTTATGGTGACTGTTATTGTTCCATAGGATGGATTTTCTGGCTACTTGGTGGGCCAAGTCGACCGTAGTCTATACCGTGGACCCTATGTTCCAGTTGTAAAAAAGTTGGTGGTCTAACCAAGAAAAGTTGGATGCGGATTCACAGTTTTTAATTATTTCTTGAGAGCTGATAGACTATGATTGATTTAAGGCTAAGAGTAAATGCTAAAGGCTCAATGCAGCATATCCATAAGCTGTTTATAAAATGGAAGTCTGAAAGCTCTGAACGCACACAAAAAAAATCACAAAAAGACTGAATATGCTAATTACATTGTCAGTATGCGCTAAGAGAATATTTAAATTCAAAGACAAATTAAGGAATAATCCTAAAGAAACATCTCTGCATGCATACATATAATTAGCGGGAGACCACCGGGTCAGAATGGGCACAGAGTAAAGTAGCAGCCAACCTTCCGCCACCATTCTTTTGGATGAATTATAATGGTTTCATTTGTAAGACCCACATAGAACAATGCCGGTTCCTTTTCATTACAGGAATCATATGGATATTACAATGCCTGATCCAGCTTTGAATTTTTTATGAGGATTTGGAGAATAAAGTTGCTGTAAATTAGTAGGAAGTGTTCCCAGGACCCTCTGCTAATGTGCATTTCAAGCCACTAAACAACACAAGTATTCACCGTGGGTCCAGCCATCAACTGCAAATGAACATTGTTTTTTAGGAAAATTGTGTGGAATTTACTTTATTTTTTCTTTACATCATATAAAGTTTTGCAAACTTTTTTATAAAGCAGCATTCGACACAGGGAGCACAAACCTATCCTTAAATTTAAGTAGAACGGCGGGGTTAAGCATGTTGGCATAGAAGCAGCTATTTCACTATTTATTTCAAAAATCAAAATGGTTAGATAGACCCCTCAATGTGGCATACCAGTAATCACATTTAAGGAAGGATATGAAAAAGTAAAAAATGGGGTCCACCAAGTTTTGGACCTTCTGCTAAACACACATCAGTTAGTAAAATATTTCTTATTCTAGGGGCATCAGCTTCTATAAAAGTATTCAGCCTTGGTAGATGTGATTGTAAACATTGATTGGCACCCAAAATTCTATTTGGCTATTGAAAAGCATGAGCCGAATGCCATGGACATCATTAGATAGAGAAGAGTGGGCTACAGGAAAAAGACCACTATGATGCAAGTTCTCGGTGGAATTTTTCATGCCATTTCCGTGTTTCTTTGACCAATTCCTCACCCCTCAGTTGCGCTTATTTAAAGGCAACAGTTCGGTTTTGCTCGGACAAATCTGCAACCGGAGCTGAAAAGGTGGTGTAATTTATGCAAACCCTAAAAGCGCAAATCTGGGGCTCATTTTTAGTGGGCTAAAAAAGTCTGAATTTGGGGTTTGGGTTGATTGTTAAATTAAAAAGATGTTGGCTTTGCCTGTACATGTTGTGTCAAGTACTGCTCATTTAAGTGGGTGATGGCCCACCGGAGGATTCTCCTGCTCTCTGATGGGCCAGTCCAAGCCTGCAGGTATGTATAAAGGTATGTGCACATGTTCACATATACAGGGGGGTACAGCCGGTAAAATACATGTATATTTGTCACTTTTTTGGTACTTTTTTTTTTTTTTTTTAAACATGTGTTTTGTTTGGTTGTGGATTGTTCCCCATTCATTTGTATGAGTGAAATCTTCAGGGAAAAATGCTAAAAAAAAAATTGACATGCTGCAGATTTAGATCTGCAAGGAAAAAATAAACGTGTGCATGAGACTTGAGGGATCTCATTCACTTTGCTGATACTAGGAAATCCTTCAGAAAAAAGGCGGTGTGTGCACATACACTAAGGACAGAAGTTCTGCATAGGTTCTCGCTAACAAACAACGAGTATGAGCCCAACCTGGGCTGGGACTCTAAGCACGTTCCATACATGAGCCTACCTTAGCCAATCAGTTTCAAAATCCTAATTTTGGCACTAAAAATTCTCATGATGATTTTAGATATAAAAATGCTAAATAAAATTATAACTAAAATGACATATAAACGTATTAAAATAAGGGTACACGAGCCCTCCTACCCTCTACCCGCACATTACATAGTCTGTTAATACCAACCTGAGCTTACTTTACCAATGTGTATGAATAAAACAAGCTGGCAGAAAGCGCGCACTGCTCTGTCCTCGGGCTGTGTTCTAGGATGGCTGTATATCACAGCTTCATGAAAGGCACCTCCACAGTAGGAGATTGTCTTTGAAAAGCAGATTTAAAAAAAAAAAACAATGCACAAGTTTAATACGATGCATTTAAAAAAAATGGTGAGCTAAGCGCTCGCTTGTATCTGCGTTTTACCTTTAAATTGTATCACCGAATCAGCGTGACATTCATCTCTTATATATAAGGAAAAGAGTGTAAATCAAAGGCGCTGTTACCTGCATAACTCATTTTGACGCAACACAGTGGGACTCGACATACATTTTTCAGAGAGGAAATTCAACGTAGCACAGTAAAAAAAATGATATAAATTATGTGACTTAAAACACAAAGTGAGAAGCCGATAAAGTACCAGGCAGGAAGGTAACGCCACCAGTGCAAAGATGGCTGCAATCGGATTTGGGTTCAGCAAATATGACAAATTTACATTATAAAAATCTATTGAAGGGGTTGTCTGAGATCAGAAAAAGGGTTCACTTATTTTCCAAAAATGGCACATTTTTTATCCATTGGTGTTGCAGCTTAAAACGTGAATCAGGGACAGGCTCCGTCATTGTCGGCATCTATGTTGCATTCCAGAATTTTGCAGTGAATCAGGAAAAATATATTTTAGAAAGGATCCAGGAGCAAGAGGAACAGTCAACTGGGGGTGAAGAGGGTCCCTCGTAGGCGTGTCTTTACATGTCTCAGCTTAATGACACAAGTAAGGAAAGACCTGTCAATCAAGCTGAGCTGGGCAGGGAGAAGCCAGTAAGGAGGCACCCGGATGACTATTTTCTAGCTCCTTTTTAGATCATATTTTCTCTATAAAACCACAGCCTTTTACAGTAGAATATATCAAATGAAGGAACCTGTTCAAAAATATGCTGCCCATAGTCAGGGTAGGATGATTCAACTTCCATTAAATAGCAAATTTGACTTAACTTATCTCCCCACACTAGTAAATCATGTATTATGTTACATCAGGGTTTACAATATTGACCCCTGAATCTCCCCACACTAGTAAATCATGTATTATGTTACATCAGGGTTTACAATATTGAACCCTGAATCTCCCCACACTAGTAAATCATGTATTATGTTACATCAGGGTTTACAATATTGAACCCTGAATCTCCCCACACTAGTTAATCATGTATTATGTTACATCAGGGTTTACAATATTGAACCCTGATTACATACAAAATTATAAAAAGAATCAACTTAACCAAGACATCCAATACACAGAAAATATTCATATCAGCCATGATACTGGAAGAACAGATGGATGCAGTCACCACGCCAATAGAAGACTCCAAAATACATGTCACAAAGATGTAATGTCACAAAATTACTCATCGACATGATATAATGCATATTTATATATTTGTTCCTGCAATGAAATTAGAATTTGTGTTTTCCACGCAAAATAGGTTCCACATAATGTATAGTAAATATTTACTGCGTATAAGATTTGACGTCATGTACATTCATGTAGTAACACTACTACTGGCTTGTGCACATGAAATCTTTCATAAGGGATACACCCAGTATCTGATCCATGTTAAGGTCAGTGGTGGTAGGGTTACCAGTCCACACCATCCACACTTTCGTAAATGTAAAGCTAAAATCTGTCCATGTACAGTGTAGCTGGAATGTCAGTATCAGTAAATATTTGTATTCCAGGTGAGATATTTGGGCATCTTTTCTTGAAACTCCGAGTTATGCCATTCTGTCATTTCTCCTGAATATTTAAGAGTAAACTAACAAAAGGATATGTTATCATTTGACTTGTCAAAGAGATGTGCCCCTACATAATCTGACACTGGGCAGTGTCACATTGCATAGGAATATATCTGCTGAAGCTTCGATTTGTAAACTCAGTGTCTTGTGCTCCATATATACCTTGCCTTTAATTTCAGTAACTGTCTGACAATTATGGTTTACCATATTGCTTCATCCCAATGTCAGGCACTACATCAATGTCTGGACCCTGTACAGTCACTGCACTAGATGTCTATCTACATCAGAATACAACATAAACATATCACACTAACCTACTAACTCCTCCACACTCCACAGTACTGCTCCGCCTTATATCTCCACCCTCACCTCTGTCTATCACCTTTCCTCCGTGCAGAGCTGCACTGCCCCACATCTCCCCCGTCTCATCTCTGTCTACCACCTTTCTACTGCCATAATTGTCTTTTCCATTGTTGCACTGCACTATATCTCCTCCCTCATCTCTGCAGTCCACCCTTTCTCCCCACAGTGCTGCACCTCCCTACATCTACTCCCTCATATCTGTCTACTATCCTACCCATGCTCCACAGTGCTGCACTGACCTATGTCTACTCTCTCATTTCTGTCTACCATCCTACCCATCTTCTCTACAGTGCTACACCTCACTACATATCATTCCTCATCTGTGTCTACTATCCATGCTCTCCACAGTGCTGCACTGCTCTACATTTCCTCTCTCATCTCTGTCTAATATCCATGCTCTCCACAGTGCTGCTCTGCTCTACATCTCTTCCCTCATCTCTGTCTACTATCCATGCTCTCCACAGTGCTGCACCACACTTCATCTCCACCCTCATCTGTGTCTACTATCCATGGTCTCCACAGTGCTGCACCACCCTATATCTCCTCCCTCATCTCTGTCTACTATCCATGGTCTCCACAGTGCTGCACCACCCTATATCTCCTCCCTCATCTCTGTCTACTATCCATGCTCTCCACAGTGCTGCACCACCCTACATCTCCTCCCTCATCTTTGTCTACTATCCATGCTCTCCACAGTGCTGCACTGTCCTACATCTCCTCCCTCACATCTGTCTACTACCCATGCTCTCCACAGTGCTGCGCCGTGCTACATCTCCTCCCTCATCTCTGTCTACTATGCATGCCCTCCACAGTGCTGCACTGTCCTACATCTCCTCCCTCATCTCTGTCTACTATCCATGCTCTCCACAGTGCTGCACCACACTACATCTCCCTCATCTCTGTCTACTATTCATGCTCTCCACAGTGCTGCTCGACCCTACATCTCCTCCCTCATCTCTGTCTACTACCCATGCTCTCCACAGTGCTGCACCCACTCTACATCTCCTCCCTCATCTCTGTCTACTATCCATGCTCTCCACAGTGCTGCACCACCCTACATCTCATCCCTCAACTTTGTCTAGTATTCATGCTCTCCACAGTGCTGCTCGACCCTACATCTCCTCCCTCATCTCTGTCTACTACCCATGCTCTCCACAGTGCTGCACCCACTCTACATCTCCTCTCTCATCTCTGTCTACTAGCCATGCTCTCCACAGTGCTGCACCACCCTACATCTCCTCCCTCATCTCTGTCTAGTATGCATGCTCTCCACAGTTCTGCACTGCTCTACATCTCCTCCCTCATCTCTGTCTACTATCCATGCTCTCCACAGTGCTGCACTGTCCTATATCTCCTCCCTCATCTCTGTCTACTCTCCATGCTCTCCACAGTGCTGCAGTGTCCTACATCTTCTCGCTCATCTCTGTCTGCCATCTTACCCATCCTCTCTACAGTGCTGCACCACCCTACATCTCCTCCTTCATCCCTGTCTACTATCCTACCCATCCTCTCTACAGTGTTGCCCCATCCTACATCTCCTCCCTCATCTCTGTCTACTATGCATGCCCTCCACAGTGCTGAAAGTTTCCTACATTTCCTCCCTCATCTCTGTCTACTAGCCATGCTCTCCACAGTGCTGCACCACCCTACATCTCCTACCTCATCTCTGTCTACTACCCATGCTCTTCACAGTGCTGCACTGTTCTACATCTCTTCCCTCACATCTGTCTACTACCCATTGCTCTCCACAGTGCTGCACCCACTCTACATCTCCTCCCTCATCTCTGTCTACTAGCCATGCTCTCCACAGTGCTGAACTCTCCTACATCTCCTCCCTCATCTCTGTCTACTACCCATGCTCTCCACAGTGCTGCACCGCTCTACATCTGCTCCCTCATCTCTGTCTACAATGCATGCTCTCCACAGTGCTGAACTCTCCTACATCTCCTCCCTCATCTCTGTCTACTACCCATGCTCTCCACAGTGCTGCACCGCTCTACATCTGCTCCCTCATCTCTGTCTACAATGCATGCTCTCCACAGTGCTGAACTCTCCTACATCTCCTCCCTCATCTCTGTCTACTAGCCATGCTCTCCACAGTGCTGCACCACCCTACATCTCCTACCTCATCTCTGTCTACTACCCATGCTCTTCACAGTGCTGCACTGTTCTACATCTCCTCCCTCACATCTGTCCACTACCCATTGCTCTCCACAGTGCTGCACCCACTTTACATCTCCTCCCTCATCTCTGTCTACTAGCCATGCTCTCCACAGTGCTGCACCACCCTACATCTCCTCCCTCATCTCTGTCTAGTATGCATGCTCTCCACAGTTCTGCACTGCTCTACATCTCCTCCCTCATCTCTGTCTACTATCCATGCTCCCCACAGTGCTGCACTGTCCTACATCTCCTCCCTCATCTCTGTCTACTCTCCATGCTCTCTACAGTGCTGCACTGTCCTACATCTTCTCGCTCATCTCTGTCTGCCATCTTACCCATCCTCTCTACAGTGCTGCACCACCCTACATCTCCTCCCTCATCTCTGTCTACTATCCTACCCATCCTCTCTACAGTGTTGCCCCATCCTTCATCTCCTCCCTCATCTCTGTCTACCATCCTACCCATCCTCTCTACGGTGTTGCACCACCCTACATCTCCTCCCTCATCTCTATCTTCTACCCTACCTGTGTTTTCCATTCTGGTAATGATATAAGACTAACTTCCTCCATAGATTGAACCTTTCACTCCTGTGTCCAAGACTTTTCTTGTGCTGCAACAGTGCTCTGGAATCCGCTTCCCAAGACTTTCAAATTAATTCTCAGCATCCACTGTATAAGAAGTGCCATAAAAACAAATCTCTTTACACAGGCCTATCTCATCAGATAACTTCTCTATAATAATTTTTCCTCTTGGTCCTTTCAATGATCAGTGTCCCACACACTTGATGTCCTCAGCGATGATTCTTTCTTCTGAGAGAATCAGATCAAATATGGTAAAGACACTCAGCTCAAACTCTGAGCAGAGCAGATCAGAGAACCGAGTAACATGTGCGGAGAAAATGGAGAACTTAATTTCTCCATCTTCTCAATTATCTGTGTCAGTGGAAATTGGACTGCACTTGGATGACATCAGAGTGCAGTCCAATGTTTTACCCGCACCCGTAGACCTAGATGGGTGCGTGTGATCTGATTTGTTGATCCACTGGCAGCATCAATTGTAAACTGATGTGGAGGAATGTGTTCTCTATATAAACAATAATATTATTTATTATTATTATTGTTTGCATAGCGTTAATTTCTCTATCACTTGTGTCACCTAATAGCTTTTCTTCTCTCTCTCGGGACTCTCAATCAATCACCGAACGCTCCTCCTTCCATCTTTCTGATTGCTCAGATATATGCATAATTTAACTTCTACTTGTGGAGCACAAAACATGATTTGATGCTAGTGAGCTAAAGTTTATTTGTTCATCAATGGAACAAAAACATCTGTAATTTCCAGAAACCTGGTCACTCTGGTCCATAAGACATAGACAGACCATAGATCTCTGATTTATTGCCTAAAAGGCGACCATTTTTTTTGTCTAAAGAATCCTGGGAAAAGTTTAGTGGTGGCATCAATGTTGGAGGAAGCAGCTATCTTCTCCACCTTCTTGACAGTCAATATAAATAAATACAGCAGACAGCCTGGGACATAGATACATTAACGGGATTGGGATATTGCAGTTCTATTGTGTCCATGTCTGCCAAGAGCAGCAGAATGCAAACTGGACCCCTGAAGACCAATGACAGCAAACATGAATTTATATGAAAATATTACTGGATCATTTCCACCCAAAAAGTGATCAAACACCGATAGTACATATATTTTTTAAAGAAGTTTCTAAGGAATCACTAAGATCATTGAAGTCTGATGCCATGATCCTTAAACTATGTTCACACCAGGCGTTTTTGCTGCTTTTTTTTGTATGCTTTTTGTTATGCAAATTTTCAACCGCGGTTCATAGTATCAGCAAAGTCTATGAGATTTCAGAAACTCATGCGCACACATTTTTTTTGTCCTCTTTGTTTTCTGCTTTGCTTGTTTTTTTGCAGAATAGAACATGTCACCTCTTTCAGTATTTTTTCAGCGTTTTTCACCCGTTGAACGTAATGGGTGGTGAAAAAACGCTGAATAAAAAGCAGGTATCAGGTTTTGCTGTGTCTTTTCTGCCAAAACCTTATGAATTAGAATATGATTTGTTTTCTTTGTCGTCACTAAACTTCATCAGCATGCACAAGAGAAAAACGTAGCATGACAAAAACGCAGCAAAAATGCTGAAAAAAACCTCTAGAAAATAAAAGCAAATCCTGCTTTTTTTCTGTAGCTTCTTTACTGCCAAGAAAAAAACCGCAGCAAAAAACGCAACTTGTGAACATAGTCTTAGAGTCAATGTAGGGCATTCGACACTTTCTCTGTCTGCACCAAACAAAGCATTTTAGCTGCAATCAATAAACTAGCCAAGCGGCATATTAATAAGAGTCCTAGTGAGTCCCTTATGCCACATACTAGCACATTATATTTTCCTTAGCATTATATTTGTGAGAAAGCGTCTTTTATTATTTATGGATTTATCTAATTTTTTTTGTAGAATAATATAGGTTAAAGGAAGTGTCCATCATAGGATAAAGGAATCTGCGTTTTTTTCCAAACAGCGCCACTTTTCTCAATAAGGCTATGTCTGGTATTACAGTTCATCGCTTTTCAAATTAATGGGTCTGAATTAAAATATTAGGCATAGTCTATGGAAAAGGGTGGCACTGTGTCAGAAAATGACTTATTTTCTCATCCTGGAAAAAATATTCAATTTATTAATCCAATCTAATTCCATACATTACATTAGATTGGGTAAAGTTTATTTAGATTTATAAGCAGTAAATATTTACAGATTGAAAATAGAAAACTGCAGATTTATCAATCACTTGTAACTGTTTGCAATGTTTTCCAAAGCCTAGAAAAATAGAAAAGAAAATATCGCCATATAGCGCCACAGAGCACCAGTTACATTGACCATCTCCAATAAAACCAAAAATGGATCAAATCAGCTACCTCCACTCCTTGGACCTTGAGTTTCATATGATCTTCCCGTGTTGTTTTCCCGTCTTTCCTCTTTTTCCAGCAATATCCATCTTTCCGGTATTTCACCTTCTTCCGATTGTACAGTATCATGGAACCATTCTGTGGCCTGGAAGAAAGAAACCACAAGCAAAATGAAATTACCGCGAGGAAAAAAAAAAGCGCTAAAGAAATTTATGATGAAAAGCAGCGGGGTCTGGAAAAAGTCGGGAACGAGAAGCAATATCCTCTATTTAGCGAAGCATAATTTTTCACGTTTTATTGCCAGAGGCTGGATCTCCTTAGATGGTTTATGACCTGCAAACATTTACTTGTGGATTTTGTAGCTAATGAATTAAATGTGTCAATGATAGGTATAAAAGAAGATCTTGGAAGTAATAAGTGCTCCTTGGCTGCTGATATACGGCACCGGGGATTTGCTGTGTTCGGAAAAAAACCTAAGGAACTTAGAGGAAGAAAATTCTCATGGCAGACACTGTGGTGGTGGCGACTATTGACCATTGTTTTATATATTGGTAATTAAATAAAGCCTCTTTTATAAAGAAGGTTGTGGTTATTGGAAGAAAGCTGTAAATCCTTCACACTCCAGTTTATTGCCTTTCCATAAATATTATTTATTTTATCTATGTTATTTACACAATTTATGAATGAAAACTATAACACGAGAGCTCAGCCGGCGGTGGCCATCCATATCATACCTATTTTATACTTTTTTCATGATCCATTAGCAATTATCACTGATATTTTGTAATAATTAAAACCACATGAAGAGGCATAGTCATTTTTTTCTAATCTTCGGATTGTTATTTTATATTTTGTATATTATAAGGGGGGATGACATCTTGTCTAAGGTTCTGTTAGCAGCAGTTAAAGACAATAGACTGCACTTTGATACATTTGATACATTGCCCTTTATAGGTTGTAGAGAACATTGTGTAGGAAGGGGGAGGAGGTGAGCTGTGACCGTCACTTATTGTGAAAAATACAATACATATTATATATAGCTGTTACATTTTATTGTAACCCACAATGAAAAAGCTCATGTGCCTGAACGCAAAAGCTCCAATTATCCCCAATTATTGCAAGTCTTTAATAGTGATGCCTTTTAATTTTAGACCAATGGGACTTTTTGGGTCCCTTTGGGCTCCAGGACCTGGGTGCGATTGCAACCCCTGCACATATTATAGTTACATCTCTGGTTGGAATCCTGCCTGTTTTGATAATGAGATGACTGTTGAAAAGTGATCTCTAAAGAACTAGAAGTATTATTTTACTATTTACTTTAATGCGCAAAGTGAAAATTGTAAAAATGTTGTGACTTTTTTTTAATTAGGTTATGTTCACATGTTGCGTTTTTGCTGTTTTTTTGGTGCATTTTTTGGTGGGGGTAGAAAAAAAATCGTGTTTTATGAAATTTTAGAAATCCCATGCATGCGCAGCTTTTTTATACTGAATTTGAGCACTGCAGTGTTTTTGAAAATCTGCAGCATGTCAACATTTTGCAGCATTTTTTATTTTCAAAAACCTAAAAACACAGCATAACACCTGCTTTGCATTTTTGCACGTTTTTGTGATGAATAAAACTAACTTTACTAACATGTGTCATAGACAGATCACACATGTAATCCACCTGAAAATGTAGCAAAAAAACGCAGTGAATAGCAACATTTTAGGGCAGGTGCACTCGGATCAATGTTATTATTTGGGACTGTGCATATGTCCAAATATTTCCTTGGATACAGCCTGTCCAAGGAGAAAAATGCCCGATGCCCGGGTTTGATCTAATATTTGGATATTTGATCTAATATTCAGTGAGCTTTTTCATGATCCATTAGCAATCAACTGAATCCTTAAAGTGAATGTATCACTAATAATATTATATTATTATAATTTTATATTAATTACAAACAGAAATTGAAACATATTCATTTTTTAAAAAAATTTTAATTGAATTTCTTTTTTAATATTTTATGTAAACATATAATAAATATAGACAAGAAAAAAAACTTGAAAATTGCCCAAAAAAAGTACAACATAAAAAAACTTAATTTAAACAATAAATAATTCTTTTATAACACCTTCCTTTTATAGAGTAAATTTCAATGCAAACACGTCTTGAAAAAATGAACATGGTAAACAGTGCAATAGATTTATGACCCCCATCGTATATCCAGATTAGTAAATTAGTCTACTACCTACAAAAAAAATTACATTGCAAAAAGTTTAAAGAAAGGGATGTATAAGGAAAAAGGAGTCTGTTTGTGTTACAGCGCCCCTCTTGTCCATAGGCTGTGCTCGGTATTGCAGATTAGCCCAGTTAATTCTCAGCTGAAATACTAGATATGGGCTGGAGCGTGAATGTCGCTGTTTCTGGACACAGCACAGTTTTTTTTCCAAATCTCATAGAATCCATTTTAATTTTAATCCCAAAACCCCATCAAAGATGTTCCAAACTTTCTCAACTTTGTGTAATGATTGACTGTCCTTAATTTAAAGTAAATTCATGTTTTTAAAGCGCCATATATTCCATTTATAACTAATTTTGAACTGAAAAGTGAAACATTTATTCGTCTTCCAAAGTAATCACTCTTGAGCTGCGATATTTTGAGCGTATAACTAAGTATGAAGCCATATGCTAAACAGAAGCCGTTCATTTTGGAGTGATATAAAAACACGTGAGGAGAGATGCCACGCATCCCACAGAGACAGCAATACGCATTTGCAAAAATTTACAGTGCTCTGTTAGTCACAGTAATTGGCTTTCGGAACACAAGAACAGAAAGAAATACAACAACACAAGGCATAAACAGAAACAGCAGTCGTAAAAAACTTTCATACAAAGTGCTAGCCTAACAATATTTCATCGGAAAAACTCCCTGGTGACATTAGCAAAATTATAACAAGGAACAAAGTTGTAATGTGCATGTGATCACCATACTAAAAATACCACAAAATTACACGTGTTCTGAAAAGTTAAAGAAAAATTCCATTCAACAGTATTATAGTAGTTACGGTATATTTTTGTACAAAGGTGGCAGTATTATTGTAGCTATAGTCTTGTACATAGGAGCAGTATTATAGTAGTTATATTCTTGTACATAGGGGCAGTATTATAGTAGTTATATTCTTGTACATAGGGGCAGTATTATAGTAGTTATATTCTTGTACATAGAGGCAGTATTATACTAGTTATATTCTTGTACATAGAAGCAGTATTATAGTAGTTATATTCTTGTACATAGGGGCAGTATTATAGTAGTTATATTCTTGTACATTGGAGCAGTATTATAGCAGTTAAATTCTTGTATATAGGAGCAGTATTATAGTAGTTATATTCTTGTACATAGGAGCTGTATTATAGTAGTTATATTCTTGTACATAGGGGCAGTTCTATAGTAATTGTATTTTTGTACACAGGAGCAGTATTATAGCAGTTATATTCTTGTATATAGGAGCAGTATTATAGTAGTTATATTCTTGTACATAGGGGCAGTATTATAGTAGTTATATTCTTGTATATAGGAGCAGTATTATAGCAGTTATATTCTTGTATATAGGAGCAGTATTATAGTAGTTATATTCTTGTACATAGGGGCAGTATTATAGTAGTTATATTCTTGTACATAGGAGCAGTATTATAGTAGTTATATTCTTGTACATAGGAGCAGTATTATAGCAGTTACATTCTTGTATATAGGAATGCAGTATTATTGTAGCGATATTCTTGTACATAGGAGCAGTATTATAGTAGTTATATTCATTTACATAGGAGCAGTATTATAGTAGTTATATTCCTGTACATAGGGGCAGTATTATAGTAGTTATATTCCTGCACATAGGAGCAGTATTATAGCAGTTATATTCTTGTACATAGGAGCAGTATTATAGTAGTTATATTCATGTACATAGGAGCAGTATTATAGCAGTTATATTCTTGTACATAGGAGCAGTACTATAGTAGTTATATTCTTGTACATAGAGGCAGTATTATAGTAGTTATATTCTTGTACATAGGAGCAGTATTATAGTAGTTATATTCATGTACATAGGAGCAGTATTATAGCAGTTATATTCTTGTACATAGGAGCAGTACTATAGTAGTTATATTCTTGTACATAGGAGCAGTATTATAGCAGTTATATTCTTGTACATAGGGGCAGTATTATAGTAGTTATATTCTTGTATATAGGAGCAGTATTATAGTAGTTATATTCTTGTACATAGGGGCAGTATTATAGTAGTTATATTCTTGTACATAGGAGCAGTATTATAGTAGTTATATTCATGTACATAGGAGCAGTATTATAGCATTTACATTCTTGTATATAGAAATGCAGTATTATTGTAGCTATATTCTTGTACATAGGAGCAGTATTATAGTAGTTATATTCATTTACATAGGAGCAGTATTATAGTAGTTATATTCCTGTACATAGGGGCAGTATTATAGTAGTTATATTCCTGCACATAGGAGCAGTATTATAGCAGTTATATTCTTGTACATAGGAGCAGTATTATAGTAGTTATATTCATGTACATAGGAGCAGTATTATAGCAGTTATATTCTTGTACATAGGAGCAGTACTATAGTAGTTATATTCTTGTACATAGGAGCAGTATTATAGCAGTTATATTCTTGTACATAGGGGCAGTATTATAGTAGTTATATTCTTGTACATAGTGGCAGTGTTATAGTAGTTATATTCTTGTGCATAGGAGCAATATTATTGTAGCTACTGTATATTCTTGTACATAGGAGCAGTATTATAGTAGTTATATTCTTGTATATAGGAGCAGTATTATAGTAGTTATATTCTTGTACATAGGAGCAGTATTATAGTAGTTATATTCATGTACATAGGAGCAGTATTATAGTAGTTATATTCCTGTACATAGGAGCAGTATTATAGCAGTCATATTCTTGTACATAAAGGTTGTATTACAGTAGTTATATTCTTGTACATAGGGAGCAGTATTATAGTAATTAGATTCTTGTACATAGGAGCAGTATTATAGTAGTTATATTCTTGTACATAGTGGCAGTGTTATATTAGTTATATTCTTGTACATAGGGGTAGTATTATAGTAGTTATATTCTTGTGCATTGAAGCAATATTATTGTAGCTACTGTATATTCTTGTACATAGGAGCAGTATAATAACAGTTATATTCTTGTACATAGGGGCAGTAATATAGTAGTTATATTCTTGTATATAGGAGCAATATTATTGTAGCTATATTCTTGTACATAGGAGCAGTATTATAGTAGTTATATGCTTGTACATAGGAGCAGTATTATAGTAGTTATATTCTTGTACATAGAGGCAGTATTATAGTAGTTATATTCTTGTACATAGGAACAGTATTATAATAATTATATTCTTGTACATAGGAGCAGTATTATAGTAGTTATATTCTTGTACATAGGAGCAATATTATAGTAGTTATATTCCTGTACATAGGAGCAGTATTATAGCAGTCGTATTCTTGTACATAAAGGTAGTATTACAGTAGTTATATTCTTGTACATAGGGAGCAGTATTATAGTAATTAGATTCTTGTACATAGGAGCAGTATTATAGTAGTTATATTCTTGTACATAGTGGCAGTGTTATATTAGTTATATTCTTGTACATAAGGGTAGTATTATAGTAGTTATATTCTTGTATATAGGAGCAATATTATTGTAGCTATATTCTTGTACATAGGAGCAGTATTATAGTAGTTATATGCTTGTACATAGGAGCAGTATAATAACAGTTATATTCTTGTACATAGGGGCAGTATTATAGTAGTTATATTCTTGTATATAGGAGCAATATTATTGTAGCTATATTCTTGTACATAGGAGCAGTATTATAGTAGTTATATGCTTGTACATAGGAGCAGTATTATAGTAGTTATATTCTTGTATATAGAGGCAGTATTATACTAGTTATATTCTTGTACATAGGAGCAATATTATAGCAGTTATATTCTTGTACATAGGGGCAGTATTACAGAGGTTATACTCTTGTACATAGGTGCAGTATTATAGTAGTTATATTCTTGTACATAGGAGCAGTATTATAGTAGGAAAAGCAGAAGTCCAGCGTGGGTGATGTCCATAAAAAATACCTTTTATTCCATTTTTGTTAAAAGCACATAAATCCAAAGTCCATCTTCATATCCATAGACACAAAAACGGGTGATTCATACCAGTGACTGTCACAGGCTTAAAGTGCATTAAATTCAAACGCGTTTCAACGGTCTTGCCGCCTTACTCACAATGAGTAAGGCGGCAAGACCGTTGAAACGCGTTTGATTTTAATGCACTTTAAGCCTGTGACTGTCACTGGTATGAATCACCCGTTTTTGTGTCTATGGATATGAAGATGGACTTTGGATTTATGTGCTTTTAACAAAAATGGAATAAAAGGTATTTTTTATGGACATCACCCACGCTGGACTTCTGCTTTTCCTTCGTACCACTTGCAGCACTGCATGATCCGTGCGCTGGGACTGAGAGGAGGTGAGCTGATCTTCGTTGCTTTTTCTTTTCAGTATTATAGTAGTTATATTCTTGTACATAGCAGTATTATAGTAGTTATATTCTTGTATATAGGGGGCAGTAGTATAGTAGTTATATTCTTGTACATAGGGGCAGTATTATAGTAGTTATATTCTTGTACATGGGGGCAGTATTATAGCAGTTATATTCTTATACATAGGAGGCAGTATTATAGTAGATATATTCTTGTACATAGGGGCAGTATTATAGTAGTTATATTCTTGTACCTAGGGGCAGTATTATAGTAGTTATATTCTTGTACATAGGGGCAGTATTATAATAGTTATATTCTTGTATACACTCACCGGCCACTTTATTAGGTACACCTGTCCAACTTCTTGTTAACACTTAATTTCTAATCAGCCAATCACATGGCGGCAACTCAGTGCATTTAGGCATGTAGACATGGTCAAGACAATCTCCTGCAGTTCAAACCGAGCATCAGTATGGGGAAGAAAGGTGATTTGAGTGCCTTTGAACGTGGCATGGTTGTTGGTGCCAGAAGGGCTGGTCTGAGTATTTCAGAAACTGCTGATCTACTGGGATTTTCACGCACAACCATCTCTAGGGTTTACAGAGAATGGTCCGAAAAAGAAAAAAAATCCAGTGAGCGGCAGTTCTGTGGGCGGAAATGCCTTGTTGATGCCAGAGGTCAGAGGAGAATGGGCAGACTGGTTCGAGCTGATAGAAAGGCAACAGTGACTCAAATCGCCACCCGTTACAACCAAGGTAGGCCTAAGAGCATCTCTGAACGCACAGTGCGTCGAACTTTGAGGCAGATGGGCTACAGCAGCAGAAGACCACACCGGGTACCACTCCTTTCAGCTAAGAACAGGAAACTGAGGCTACAATTTGTACAAGCTCATCGAAATTGGACAGTAGAAGATTGGAAAAACGTTGCTTGGTCTGATGAGTCTCGATTTCTGCTGCGACATTCGGATGGTAGGGTCAGAATTTGGCGTAAACAACATGAAAGCATGGATCCATCCTGCCTTGTATGGAGCATCTTTGGGATGTGCAGCCGACAAATCTGCGGCAACTGTGTGATGCCATCATGTCAATATGGACCAAAATCTCTGAGGAATGCTTCCAGCACCTTGTTGAATCTATGCCACGAAGAATTGAGGCAGTTCTGAAGGCAAAAGGGGGTCCAACCCGTTACTAGCATGGTGTACCTAATAAAGTGGCCGGTGAGTGTATAGGGGCAGTGTTATAGTAGTTATATTCTTGTACATAGGGGACAGTATTATAGTAGTTATATTCTTATACATAGGGGCAGTATTATTATAGTTATATTCTTGTACATAACGGCTGTATTATATTAGGTATGTTCCTGTACATAAGAGCAGTATAAGGCCGGGGTCACACTTGTGAGTGTAATGCGAGTCTCTCACATCAATACCCGGCACTGCCGCCGGCGGTTCGGACCAGAGCATTCAGCTGCATAGAAATACATGCAGCTACACTCTCCGGTCCCGAGTGCCCGCGGCAGTGCCGGGTATTGATGAAAGAGACTTGCGCGAGTTTCTTGCATTGCACTCGCACGTGTGACCCCGGCCTTATAATAGTTATATTCTTGTACATAGGAGTTGTATAGTAGTTATATTTTTTACATAGGAGGCAGTATTTTATTGATTTTAGTATGTAGGTACATTTCATAGTAATTATGTTGTGGCATATAGGGAAAGTATAACAGATAGGTTTTTTTTCTCATACATAGAAGACAGTAGCATAGCTGTCATATTCTTGTGCATGGGGACATTATATAGTATATTTTTTGTATATAAGGGACATTGTTAAAGGGATAGCATTATATACTTGTACATAGGAGACATTATTATTGACTTTCACATGCTCATAATGAGAGATAATACAGACACACGGCTGCAGGATAAGACTTTAGTTTGCAGACATGTAGGGACATACTGTAAGTCTGTATAAAAGATGTATATACACAGAAAAGCCTACTTGTAAATAATTTACTTTATTGGATAGTATAAGGTGCTGTAGGCCTGACATGGAAGACTGCACAGAACAACTTTTTGTAACTTTTATGTATGTACTTTGTGTATATTTCTTTTTATTCTAAACAGGCATATGACCATTAAGTGTATTTAATTTGTTCTATGCACTGTTATTTTTTTATTTATTTATAACAATTTCTAATTTTGAGAAGTGAGTAAATATCTCCCTGCGACTCCACATGCCTCATGTTATGGAAAGATCACAAGGTGAATTCCCCTTTCTCAAATACCTTACAGCGAGAGAGTCTGGTAGACTAAAATATGTGAGCAAGTGAAGGAAAAGTGCCAATAAAACTACCTTGCATCTGTGCCAATTATAGGTCCCAAAATGAAAGTGCCCTGACACTTCAGAAAGACAGCGCTCCTGCCAACTACCAAATTTGCATGATGATTCCGATTCTGCTACCTGGTGTCATTTCACATCTTCGGGAAGTGACATTTAGGATTGCATTTGTCTCCTACCTGCTGAGACCCATTCCACCACCCAGTAAGCATATTGATCGTCAGTCATGCATCTCGCTGGAAACCATTAGAACTGTTTCATCTGAAAATGTTCTTCTTTCCTGTCGCCTGCATGTCATAACAAGTGACTACTCTGCGCTGGAGGGGACAATGATAATACCGGCCACATTGTATTTCTTTTATAATATGCTGCTACTTTATTTGTAAAGACAATATATGTCAAGGAAGTTTAATTAACTTTTACTTAACGTTGGCTCTTCTGGCAGCAAATTCAAACTCTAACATCTTTATATTAAATCATTTGTTCTTTCTTTTTACTTTTTTTTATACTCTACCAAAAGGAAACTATCAACAAGAATTCTGAGTGTCCAAAGTGGATCTTAACCCATTAGTGACCACCAATACGTCTTTTCACTGACCTGAGATATAAGAGAATAGCATCCCCCACTGGGTGAAAATGCAGCTTTTGTCAGTGATACCCTATAGCTAACACCCTACTGCATCAGCCATGAGTGGTGTTGGCCGTTTAACACCTTAAATGCTGCTGTTAATAGTGACTATGGCATCTAGATGGTTAACAGAGGGTGGCATCTCCCTCTTTAACCCATTATCTGCCAATGTCCTTTTTTTGGGGACTCCTAATCTTTAGCTTCTAGCAACTAAGTTTTTAGAATTTTTATAATTAGGTCCAATTTTTTGTGTTGTGTTTGTAAAATGAATGTTTACAAAATAGGAAATCATGCCATTGTCATTTTTAATTGAATATTGGGACTCCCTTTTCTGAAAAATCCGTACTTGAAAAAATTTTGCAAATTATGTTTCTGATTCATTAGGACCCAGATCATTAAAAATCTGTCATTAAAAAAAAAAATTAAAAATTAAAATTGCTAATTTGGCAAGTAATGTGTTAACCCCATTGGTGCCCTAAGATCATAATTGTCTGGTCCTGATGTTTGCTATGGCAATTCATGGCCAAAAATTGAGTCTGCCGGGTATAGTGACCGGTTCAGAAATTAGCAACATTTAGGTGGTAAAAAAAACATTTTTTTGTGTCAAATTTCTGATATTTTTTTTATAAAGAAACAGAAAACAAATCAAATTAAATTTACCACTAACATAAAGTGCAATGTGTCATGAAAAAACACTGGGACATGTTGTAACATTCCAGAATTATTACCATAACATGTCCAATTTTTTTAAAAAAAGTCCTGGTGGTGAATAGAACTTGGTATATAAAAATATTTCTAGGGATCTGCTTTATTATGGTATCCAGTGTTTTTATAAATTCATTGTGTATTTTTTCCATATGATTTACAAGATGCAGTAAGCACAAAACTTCATCAATTACTTTCAGGGGATTAAAATCTGTCCAGGTCGTCTGATTACAGAGGTGCATGGTTATTTAGAAGAGTAGGTTGTAATTGTTGGTCTACTTTTGTAAAACATTTTGCCTGACCATCACATCACCGGGCCAGTTTTTAATTACCGTAAAGTAAACCATTCACTAATTACAAGCAGAGATCTTGAAAAATGTGATGACTTAGAAAATAAGGCAAATACTTTTTCCCTCTATAATGTAACTTTTATAATGGCAGAAACTTTAATACCTTTTTCATAGTTGTATTCAAGTTAATATTTGTCTCTCTGGTTAATAAGATGGAGATAAATCTTCTTGACGTCATTCTAGACTTTGGACTATCCTGTTTTGTTAGATGATTACAGGACGTCAGTCTGTAGGAGAAGCTGGTAGTGATTAATTCACCTGCAGCACCTCCGCAGGAAAATTGAAGAATTACACTGTTTCATTTTAAATCATTGTGTTATTTGTGCATAGTGTGTACATGCTTGGTCCTTCAGTGTGGAAAGCGAGCGCCATAGCCGTATTGCCTAATCTAATACTGTAAAAGAGATCTTGAGTGGGGAAAACTCTACCCTGTCAACTCAACATCCCATTATCGAGTGAAAGAAAAAGGATCTTGTCATCCCATTGATTGGTTTATACATCATTTCTACCAGCCAATTGACCTTTGCTACTGAGTAGAGTTGTCCAGGTTTGTCATGACAGTCTGCAGTCATTAATGTGACTGCAGACTTTGGGATCCTCAAAACGCGAGATGTTAGTGAGGCCGTACACATCTAGTGAGATTGTGACTGAGAATCTGCATAATTCATACTTATGGCTGTATGACCGCCCGCTCCCGGTACTGGCATTGGAGAATTCTGAGAACGTGCGCCGTGGAAGCTGCGAAGATTCCAAGTCTGTAGTCACATAAAGTGATGACAGACTTTCGTGACAAACCTGGACCAACCCTTAAAGTTTTTCTCATGAAGCCATTTCATCTTAACCGGATTGTCCTGGTTGTCTATGTTACTGCAGACTTATGAATCCTCATATCGCACAGTGTGAATGCTGTCAGGACTCTCCGGTGCCTGCACCACCAGTGGATGTGCGCATGATCACAAGTATGCAATTTTGCCTACATGCAGTCACATGCTGACGAAACAAGCATGGCTTCTCTCAATACAAGTGAATTAAACGACACCCGACATGTGTAGTTGTAATGTGACTGGAGATAGGCAAATCACTTACTTCCAGCATGGGAGAAACCTGACAACGTGCACTGCGAGGATTCACAAATCTGCAGTCACATAGAAACATAGTGTGACTGCAGTGGCATACTGTAGCCTTGAGCCCCAAGTCTGAACAGCCCCTTTAAGACTGATATAATTTCATACAGGGACAAGAACTTATATTACAGATACCACTGATGTAATAAAATGTGTAAATCTATAACCTTCATTTTCCTCCTTGTGCTTTAGTAAAAGATACATAGTAGCGACTTTTTAAAGTAATTGACATGATTAGGAAGAGCCCAGAATTAATCATTAGACCCAAACAAGAAGTTTGTTAAGAAACTGACGATGTGTTTGTTGGGGATTAAAGTGGATTCAGCAAAAGACAATGACAGATCTCCGCACAATTCCTCGACCAATGGATATGTCATTTGTTATTGAGTATTGATGCTTCCTGGATGGACATTCTCACACCGTACAAGAATACTTCTCTGTCCGTACAAGGCTAAATAATATGTCTGGTAATAATAACAGATACAGGTCGGCATTTCCTCCATTGTTATCTGCTTGTCACAACTCCAATTATTGCTCTCTATTCATCATAGCTTCTATAGGTTAATTCCAAAGAGCTGATTATAATAACAGGTCAATCAAATAAAGCTGATTGCAAATAATAGAGTAATTACTAGCCAGTAGTAGTAGTAAAAATACATTTTTAATATTGTTTGTCATAATATGTGCATATTATAGTCATTGTATGTATAATAATGATTATATTTCTTCTTTTTATTGTTATTACTATTATTAGTATCATTATCGACACCATGATGTATTGTTGTTTTCTGACAATTTTATTATTTTTTTTCTTTTGATTTTATTTTTAACATTAAAGGGAACCTGTCACCACGTTTTTGGAAGATGGGATAAAAATAGCGTTAAATAGGGGCAGAGGTGGGCGTTACATTAGTGTGTGTGTTATGCGTTTATTACCCACCTAAGTTGCCGAAATAACTTTGCAAAGTCTCCGTTTTCGCCTGTCAATCAGGCTGGTCAGGTCGCATGGGCGTTGTCTTCCCCCAGATTTGGCGTAGTTTTCCGTTGGTGGCGTAGTGGTGTGCGCATGCCCAAAGTCCGGAATCCTCTTCCAGGGGATTTAAAATAGCGCGGTGTTCGTTATTGCATTGGTGATCGGTGGGCGCGGCCATCTTCCTTTGGCCGCGCGTGCGCAGAAGCGGCGCTCTGCTGGCCGCGGCTTCAGGAAAATGGCCGCCGCGATATCCATCTGCGCACGCGCGGCATCCCGCGGCCATTTTCCTGAAGCCGCGGCCAGCAGAGCGCCGCTTCTGCGCACGCGCGGCCAAAGGAAGATGGCCGCGCCCACCGATCACCAATGCAATAACGAACACCGCGCTATTTTAAATCCCCTGGAAGAGGATTCCGGACTTTGGGCATGCGCACACCACTACGCCACCAACGGAAAACTACGCCAAATCTGGGTGAAGACACCACGCCCATGTGACCTGACCAGCCTGATTGACAGGCGAAAACGGAGACTTTGCAAAGTTATTTCGGCAACTTAGGTGGGTAATAAACGCATAACACACACACTAATGTAACGCCCACCTCTGCCCCTATTTAACGCTATTTTTATCCCATCTTCCAAAAACGTGGTGACAGGTTCCCTTTAACTACTTCAAATTAAATATTTTCTATGTTTTGATACTACTGTCCAGAGAACACCTCGGCAAAGTGCCCTCTGGCCCTCTGGCTGTTGCAGTTCAGCTGGTGGACCAAGACAGCCGAAAGGTTGAAACAGTGGCCCACGGACTGCACCGTACCCTCTTCCACCAATCAGCATTTGAGCCAGCAGACGCAATGATGTCATTTAATCCCATCATCTGTGCACTGCGGAGAGTCAGTGCATCAGACAGCAGAGGCAGAGTGCCAGGGTAACAGGAGCGAGGCAACTATGTGGTGTATTTTTTTTATTTCTATGGGATATTTGATTGTATATAGGGGGCTGTGTCAGGCTCACACTCTATATAGGGGGATCATGCTGTATATGAGAGGTTATGTGGGGCTCATACTGTATATAGGGGTTATGTGTGGCTCATACTATACTGTACAAAGGGGCTATGATGTATATAAGAGGCTATGTGTGGCACATGATGTATGTAAGAAGCTATGTGGGGTACATACTGTATATAACAGGTTATGTGGGGGCTCATGCTGTAAATAAGGGCTATATGGGGCACATGCTGTATATCAGAGGCTACATGGAGCATATGCTGTATATGGAAGGATAAGTGGGGCTCATACTGTACATGGGAGGCTATGTGGGGTGCATACTGTATATAGGATGCAATGTAGGGATCACACTATAGATAGGATGGTATGTGGGGGCTCATACTTTATATAGGAGGCTATGTGGGGGCTCTTATGGTATATACAGGGGCTGTGTGCTGGCTCATACAGTAGATAAGGGGATGTCAGCATACATCATTCTGCTAAACATTAAGTCAAACAATTAATATAAAATAATTATAATTAATATGTTGATATTGATATTGAACAGAATTAATTGTAGCCTATTGGTTCGACCTCCACAACAGTCATAGATTCTCATATGGCCTCTTGGAAAAACTCGTTGCCCTCCCCTGGTCCAGGGCCATGAGAGAATCCCCTCATAGTTGCTTTGTACCATACAGAAATTAACTAATAAGACTTGTTCCAGAACTTTCCTGGTTTACAAGCAGAGTACCTAAACTTCAAGATTGAAACTTAGGCTTCATCATTCAGAAGTCATTTCTTTGTATGGGGATAATTAGTCTACAAAAAAAGACATGTGAAAATACCAATGGGCTACAATGGGAACATGTTCTATCCACAAAAAAATAAGCTAGAACTCACACATGAAACTCAGACTTGTGGATGGGTGCCTTAGAGCTCATGCACATTGCAGGTACAACAGCGCACGTAGGATGTTTCACTAGTACAGAGGCATACAACCATCAGACATTATATGTGATGACATATTCTCTCCTAGAATCAATTTTACTTACCTACAGTAAGAAAGCAGCGGAACATGTCCTGGTTGGGGGGTATGTGTCACCGAGGTAGTTAGCCTCTGTGATGTGAATCCCGGGAAGAATACTCCAGCAGCGATAGGTTGCTGTGAAGATTTTTCATGGGACCGGATTTTTAGGTCCAGGTTTTAGGAGAGACCAGAAAAGCTGGTTGGGAATGACCACTTCCATGCCTCCAATCCAGGTTTTGCAGCTCATATTTAAGGCTGCTGAGTTATCTCAGTGTTGTCTGTATGTGGCAGGTGGAAAGACCTGTACTGCTGGTTAGTCTCAGCCAGAAACAGAGGGAGTATGGACTGTTATATTTTTGTTATTGTTTGCCTTTATGCCAAAGGAAATGTATTTTGTTTTCCCCTGAACTGAATGTTTTTAAATTCTAATAAAGTTTCCTCCTTGTATCAATAAGCTTTGTGCATGTGTGGACCTGGCAGATACCAAAGAGCTTACACCTCCTTACACTACATGCTTGTAAAGTCAATGGAATATACCATGGTATTTTCTGTATTACAGTATTTATCTTAATCTATGAAGTTATTACAGCAAAGGACCCTTGGAACTATGGTAGCCCCTTGTCAGTTCTCTAAAGTCGGAGCTGTAATATGGCCGTGTTTAGAAGCCCTTAAAGGGGTTGTCTGAATAGAGATATTTATGGCATATCCTGGCCTGTAGATATGCCATAAATGTATCCCAAGAGACATCACTTTCACATATAGCAGTTGGAAAGTAGGAGGTTGGGGTTATAGGAAAGCAAGGCAAAAGTCTATAGGAACTGTTACCGCAGTTATTAGTGGTTGGTAGAAAAGAGCATGACTAGCATGAATATAGAAAAGAGATGCACTGTATGCTAGATTCTCAGATATTCCGCATTGTCAGACAGAAAACTACGTAAAGGTGTAAAGAACCATATAGTGACACAAAATATGCTGTTATTCAGAAGACGTTCCTGATTGGCCAAGTCTTCTCCACATCTTATAAAATGATAAGATAGTGCAGATAGAGACCTGGGCACAAATAAGGAAGTTGGGGGTGGCGGTGGCATGGGGGGTGGGGTTAGAACAGTTAGTAATTTAAGAAAGAATAGAGGTACAGAGAGTAACATCAAGTGCATGTATACTAATGCCAGAAGCCTCGCCAACAAAATGGATGAATTAGAACTAATGTTGTTGGAGCATAATTATGACATGGTGGGGATATCTGAGACGTGGCTGGATGAGAGCCATGACTGGGCTGTTAACTTGCAGGGCTATAGCCTGTTCAGAAATGACCGTACAGATAAGCGAGGGGGTGGGGTGTGTCTGTATGTAAAATCGACCTTAAAACCCATCCTGCATGATAATATAGGTGAATCTAATGAAAATGTAGAGTCCCTGTGGGTGGAGATAAGGGGAGGGGGAAAAAATAATAAATTACTGATAGGGGTTTGTTATAAATCTCCAAAACTAATGGAAGCAATGGAGAATATCCTCGTAAAGCAAATAGATGAAGCTGCGACTCAAGGAGAAGTCATTATTATGGGGGACTTCAACTACCCTGAAATAGATTGGGGAACAGAAACCTGCAGTTCCAGCAAAGGTAATCGGTTTTTGACAACTATGAGAGACAATTACCTTTCACAACTGGTTCAGGACCCAACAAGGAGGGGGGCACTGCTAGACCTAATATTAACCAACAGGCCAGACCGCATATCAAATATAAGGGTTGGGGGTCACTTGGGGAATAGTGATCACAAAATAATAAGTTTTCATGTAACCTTTAATAAGATGGGTAGTAGGGGGGTGACAAGGACACTAAACTTCAGGAGGGCAAATTTCCAACGGATGAGAGAGGATCTTGGTGCAATTAACTGGGACGATATCCTGAGACACAAAAATACACAAAGAAAATGGGAGACGTTTATTAGCATCCTGGATAGGACCTGTGCACAGTATATACCGTATGGGAATAAACATACTAGAAATAGGAGGAAACCAATATGGCTAAATAGAGCTGTAAGGGGCGCAATAAGGGACAAAAAGAAAGCATTTAGAGAATTAAAGGAAGTAGGTAGTGAGGAGGCATTAAATAAATACAGAAAATTAAATGAATTCTGTAAAAAGCAAATCAAGGCAGCAAAGATTGAGACAGAGAGACTCATTGCCAGTGAGAGTAAAAATAATCCCAAAATATTCTTTAACTATATAAATAGTAAGAAACTAAAAAATGACAGTGTTGGCCCCCTTAAAAATAGTCTGGGTGAAATGGTGGATGAGGATGAGGAAAAAGCCAATATGCTAAATGACTTTTTTTCATCAGTATTTACAAAAGAAAATCCCATGGCAGACAAAATGACTAGTGATAAAAATTCCCCATTAAATGTCACCTGCTTAACCCAGCAGGAAGTACAGCGGCGTCTAAAAATCACTAAAATTGACAAATCTCCGGGCCCAGATGGGATACACCCCCGAGTACTGCTGGAACTAAGTACAGTCATTGATAGACCATTATTTTTAATCTTTAAAGACTCCATAATAACAGGGTCTGTACCACAGGACTGGCGTATAGCAAATGTGGTGCCAATATTCAAAAAAGGGGCAAAAACTGAACTCGGTAATTATAGGCCAGTAAGTTTAACCTCTACTGTGGGTAAAATCCTGGAGGGCATTCTAAGGGATGCTATGCTGGAGTATCTGAAGAGGAATAACCTCATGACCCAGTATCAGCACGGGTTTACTAGGGACCGTTCATGTCAGACTAATTTGATCAGCTTCTATGAAGAGGTAAGTTCCGGACTGGACCAAGGGAACCCAGTGGACGTAGTATATATGGACTTTTCCAAAGCTTTTGATACGGTGCCACACAAAAGGTTGTTACATAAAATGAGAGTAATGGGGATAGGGGAAAATATGTGTAAGTGGGTTGAGAGCTGGCTCAGGGATAGGAAACAAAGGGTGGTTATTAATGGAGCACACTCAGACTGGGTCACGGTTAGCAGTGGGGTACCACAGGGGTCAGTATTGGGCCCTCTTCTTTTTAACATATTTATTAATGACCTTGTAGGGGGCATTCAGAGTAGAATTTCAATATTTGCAGATGACACTAAACTCTGCAGGGTAATCAATACAGGGGAGGACAATTTTATATTACAGGATGATTTATGTAAACTAGAAGCTTGGGCTGATAAATGGCAAATGAGCTTTAATGGGGATAAATGTAAGGTCATGCACTTGGGTAGAAGTAATAAGATGTATAACTATGTGCTTAATTCTAAAACTCTGGGCAAAACCGTCAATGAAAAAGACCTGGGTGTATGGGTGGATGACAAACTCATATTCAGTGGCCAGTGTCAGGCAGCTGCTACAAAGGCAAATAAAATAATGGGATGTATTAAAAGAGGCATAGATGCTCATGAGGAGAACATAATTTTACCTCTATACAAGTTACTAGTTCGACCACACTTAGAATACTGTGCACAGTTCTGGTCTCCGGTGTATAAGAAAGACATAGCTGAACTGGAGCGGGTGCAGAGAAGAGTGACCAAGGTTATTAGAGGACTGAGGGGTCTGCAATACCAAGATAGGTTATTACACTTGGGGCTGTTTAGTTTGGAAAAACGAAGACTAAGGGGTGATCTTATGTTAATGTATAAATATATGAGGGGACAGTACAAAGACCTTTCTGATGATCTTTTTAATCATAGACCTGAGACAGGGACAAGGGGGCATCCTCTACGTCTGGAGGAAAGAAGGTTTAAGCATAATAACAGACGCGGATTCTTTACTGTAAGAGCAGTGAGACTATGGAACTCTCTGCCGTATGATGTTGTAATGAGTGATTCATTAATTAAATTTAAGAGGGGACTGGATACCTTTCTGGAAAAGTATAATGTTACAGGGTATATACACTAGATTCCTTGATAAGGCGTTGATCCAGGGAACTAGTCTGATTGCCGTATGTGGAGTCGGGAAGGAATTTTTTTCCCCATGGTGGAGTTACTCTTTGCCACATGGGTTTTTTTTGCCTTCCCCTGGATCAACATGTTAGGGCATGTTAGGTTAGGCTATGGGTTGAACTAGATGGACTTACAGTCTTCCTTCAACCTTAATAACTATGTAACTATGTAACTATGTAACATCTTATAAAATGTTTGAGAACACGTGGTTTGCAAATAAACACAAACATGTGAACAAACCCCATGGATTATAATCTATACATGAAAACCACCGATATAACACGTACATGATATAACACGTACATGAAAAAAAATCTGTCTGAATGAGACCTTAGAAGGTTGTGAATATCTATGTATTCTATATTCTAAACTGTGAGTATACTGCATGTGTAGTCATCCTGGAAACATAGGACATATAACCTCCTGACAGGTGAAATGTTGTAATGGGTTATCAATTTTGGCATAAAATTGGGTCAACTAATTGTCTAGGTCATCATTGGTCCGGTTCCTGAATCTACCAACATGTACGATGCACTGCAGCTGTAGAAAAACTATAATTAAAGAGATAATTAAATAGAAACGTGAAAAAAAGTTGCTACAATTATATTCAATATTGTGTAAATTATTTATATGTTTATTATTCTTCCTATTATTGCTATTATTATTGTTATCATTCTTATTTTTCTTATATTATTATTATTGCTATTATTGTTATTTGTATTGTTATTATTATTGCTATTGTTGGTATTATTGTTATTATTAGTATTGATATTATTGTTATTACTATTATTGTTAATATTATTATTATTGCTATTATTATTATTGCTATTATTGTTATTATTATTGCTATTATTGTTATTAATATTATTATTATTGCTATTATTCTTATTACTATTATTGTTATTAATATTATTATTATTGGTATTATTGTTATTAATATTATTATTATTATTATTATTGTTATGTTTTTTTCAGCAACACTAGAAGTGGAATGTGCAGACTAATAGAAACAGAGACGTGAGACTAGGACATGAAAGCATAATGCCATTTCTGATTTTGTTTATACTTAGATACTTAAAGACTTCAAGGTCATTCTCTTCTAAATTTATTTCCCCTCCCCCCTCCGAACCTCTGGTGGGAGTACTGTGATTTATTCCACCCCGACCAACCGGCAGTCTGATCTTTCTTTTTTAGAGTGTGCGCTTTATTGCCTAGCTTTAGATCGCTATAAAGTCTCTTGATTTCCTTGCCTCCCTCCCAAGGTAATTTTCGCATGATAAAATATACCCCTATGGTCTCGTCCTCTTATTGGTATGAGGAAATAAAGCACACAGGGTATGTTTTCTGGCCTTATCTCTCTAACACACTACAGAAAGTGCTGGCAGTTGCGAATGGAGCAGGTCTAAGGAGATTGTAAAAACTGATTAGATGTATTGAGAATGCTTAATTACAAGGCATAATCTCATCTGAGGGCTTTGTGTTGTAAACCTTCATTTTGGCATCTTTTATTCTTCAAACGTGTCAGGCATTTTTGATGGAAATTGCGATGGAGTAGAAAAAAGAAGAAGAAACGTTCCTTAGATTTTCACAAGTCGTCATTATCGTCTTAATCAATTGCATGTGACACCAGCAAGACAGGGGCGTCTTATCTCTCATAACAATCCCAGTCTTTCTATTCTCATTTCCCTATGTCCTGTAATTCACTCATAAAATAATCAATGAGAAAACCTTTATTACTTTGTTCCAGCCTTCTGGAAAATGTCAAGGAACATGAAGCCCTCGTAGATGGACCAAGAAACCATAGGTGAAAGGTGAGATGTATACAGCAGGTGTAGTCCTCTTGGAAACAAGAGACACATAATCTCCCAATAGGTGAAATGTTGTAGAAGGTCATCATTTTGGCCTACAATTGGGTCAACTAATCTTCTAGGTTACCATGGTCTGGTCCCTCAACCTACCAATATGAGCAATGATCTGCAAAAAACTATCTGAAACTCAATCTACTTGCGTTGGTTCATAGCGTACAGACATTATTAGAAAAATACACCAACTTTAGAAGTTATATTAAAAGCTTGGCCACTATCTCTAGGTATAAAAAAACCTAATGACAGATTCCCTCTAAGCAGTAATGAGTACCACTCCCTTGTCTACTTTAAGATATTCTGAGGGGTAAAATGTATCTTTATGGAGAGCACCATGTTGTCGTAGGGAGACCTACCATATATATCATGCAATGCCTTTCTGGGAATTTAAATATACAAATAGACTCTTTATAGAGGATAAGTACAGGAACTCTGGTGTCACCTACTGGAAGTAGCGATCCTAAAAGTTAATATCAACTCTATAAAGGGACTTTCTGCATGACTTAGGATAAAATTCCAAAACAGAAATTTCATTTGCTGAAGTGTTTCAGGGTGTTTGCCCATCATCAGTGCAAAGCAGGAGAACTGGCTTGGCTGGGTGAGAGGACTATTTTGGAGACAAGTTAAACCAGATCCCCTGCTTTGCATTAATGAGGAGCAAACATCCTGAAACACGTGTCTGCAAATGGAGATTAATTGTTGGCTTTTTTTCCTGAGTCTTGATTCGATATTGACTTTTTGGATTGCTACTTCTTATAGGAGGCACTGGGGTTCCAGTCTTCATCTACTTTGAAGAGGCTACTTGGACACCTTAATATATCTGAGTTACAGGTTTGAGAACTACTTATGAAATAGGAATTTTCATGGTACTTTTGGGCAATGTTCTGGGCATAGTCATTGTGATGTCTCCAAGCCTACCTACAGTATCTCTATAGGGTACCCACGCTCTTCACTTGCTCCCTGGGTTTATCTGAGTAGAGAGCACTTGGTTTAGAGCCTTGAGAGACAATGTCTGACATGGTATCGCTCCATTTATAGATATTGTTAGAAACGCATTCAAAGCTTTTCATAAGAAAATTAGGGTCACCACAAAGTGGTCATCAGTGATCCCGGAAACAGCTCAGCCCATAGGCTAATTGGGTAGACTCTTTGTAATCATGTAATAGTGCTGAAAGGTTTTCTACTATATGTTTCCATATCACTAACCATAGTAAAGTGGTATTTTTAGGTTTCCGTAGAGTTGCGAGAGAGTCAACCAAAAACTCTGACATTTTTTTGTCCATTCCTATTACTTTAAGAAAGAAGAAAGTTTAATTTAAGGCAACTTGTCTAAATTATTTTACATATATACCATAAAAATATTACGTTTGAAAAATTGGACAAAACCATAAAATGTTCCATACTAGTTTTTTATTGACCCTGGTAATGGTCACTATGTTGCAGTCTGTAGACGTTTTCGCATATCCATTCACACAGGTCAGTTTCATAGAAGTTTATCTGACCAATAGCTGAATGGGCTTATAGTAGTCACAAACTTTTTTGTGACCCAAAATCCATCAACTATCATAGAATCCAGACAAAAGCAATAAACTGGTCCTGCCCCAAGTGAAGGAAAGCCGGGCTACGAATCTCCTACTCTATCCAACTTTTATTTCCCTTTTATCTTATGTATATATCAGTTCTATTTTTTTTTGCGTGGCCATCACTCAAGAAGACATTTTTAGTGCAATTTTTGGGTGGTCAAAACTGTATATATATTCTACACTTGGTAAAATTTATTTCAGGGGACTGTGAAATGCGTGGCTGTGTTCATCTCTTTAGTCCGGATCGGATTGGTGTTCTTCTCTGCAGCTGACCTTTTATCTGTGATTTATCATAAGCCCAGCATGCAGGATCAGTCACATCAATCCTGAAACCTCTTTATATCATCACCGGCATCTTTTTAATTCCAAATCGAGTCACACAGCTTTCTGTGTATTTACAGGAGAAAATATCTTGTCATTGCGGCTCACAGTGGAAACTTTTCAGGGCAGCGTGCATCTATAATGACGTCTGCCTCGCACAGCGAAATGGTCATGTACACATCCAGGCATATGCGGCTTGAAATGACGGAGACTCTCTCTCTGGCTGTGAATACACTTCCTGGAGTAGTGTTTGTCACAGCTGGAGCCAAGGACCTCCACAGTGAAAGTTCAGATCCCTGTTGACTTCTAGATACTAAACAGAGATTCATTTTCTGGGCAGTCACGGCAAACAAAGGTCAGATGGGTTTTGACAAATTTTTTTTTTCCTACACTGGAAATCCTGCACTTGAATGTCAATGCGGCAATGGTAAAATTAAGCCTTTGATGGATGTCAAGTCATTCATGCTCACATAGCAAATAACACATATGGAAAATGATTTTCATTTTTGCTCAAATCATTTTTATTTACTTTTTTAATATGTACAAAAATATCAAATATATTTTGAGTGAGGTTGTGTTAAATAAATATGAGCAGGATGAGTAACCCTTCATGATTTTTATGAAAGAAAACTGATGTTTCCTGTTTTCTGCAGTTCACTTTTTAGCTTTACTGTGTAGACTGGGACAAGATCATCAGAGTCATCTTAGTATCATTATGTATAAATGTATGGGGTTTAATAACAGAAATGATTGATCTATGGCATTGGTAGAAGTTGAGATATTTTAGGATAGCAACACTTAAGTACTATATTACTTGACAGTCCTTGGTTTGTGGGGGAGGGGTTGTCATATAGTTTGCATTGAAAATTGTGTTTCGATTAACATTAATTTCGTTAGCTTAATCTGAATAGCTTTACATATACACTCCAACTTCTGTCAGCTTTGATAAAAGGAACATGCATAGAAATGACAACATAGAGCTTTTAAAGGGGTCGTCTAGTCTTCTGATAGAAGTCTGCAATCACGCTATGTGACTGCAGACTACTGAATCCTGTAGGGGTTCACTCTCTCGAGTAGCCACTTGGAACACCAAGCCACATGTTTTTTTTATATCACACATGGAATAGTGTCTTTATTGACAGATTGCACATCACAAAAGCAAAACCATAAACATAAAACCCCTAGCCTTGTCCATACACTAACTAAACAATATAGACCCTGGCTACTCAGACTTGGCTGAGCAAGTCTCACACAAAACAACTATCATCTATAGCAACCGGTGATACGTGCAGTCTCAGAGAGATCCTTGCTCGTTCCTCTCTCCATCTCCAACACAACCTGCTCTGCCCAGCTTCCCCCAGGTGACTGACTAGAGAACACATAACCTGGTTCTAGTCATGGCTATCCAGGTGCACCCAGTCAGGACATGTAGTGCTAGGATTTAACTCTGCACGCTGTCAGGATTTTCTGGTAATGCTGGCAAGAGCTGGGCCACCACAAGTATGGACACATTCTGACTAGTTGTGCTCGTCCTCACTCAATACAAGTGAATTGTATTGAAGCTCAGCATGTCTAGTCGACTTGTGACCGCATACATGCAAATCATGTACTGCCCATTCTCATCGGCAACACTGAGAATCCTGACAGCGTATGGTGCACATGCTGTAAGGATCCAGAAATCTATAGTTATATAGGGTGAGTGCAAACTTTAAAGGCGTTGTCCAACTTTGAGGTGCAAGTCTGCAGTCATTTTATATGACTGCAGACTTGTGAATCTCCATATCACGTGCACTGCGCACTGTCATGATTTTCTGCTGCTGGAGTGGCAAGCGCATGTACTCAAGTATGTGATTTGCATGCATGTGGTCACATGCCGACTAGATGTATGCCGCCTCCCTTAATGTAAAGTTGAACACGTCTAGTCGAAATGTGGACGAAAGTATGCAAATCACATACTTGTGGTCACACACCTGATCGCTCCCGCTGCTGGAATGCAGTGCATGCAATGTGAGGTTTCACATTTCTGCAGTCATATAGAGTGACTGCAGCCTTGTACCCCAAGGCTGGACAACCATTTTAATCAGAAGGCTGAAAAACACCTTAATAAAGATGCATATGACTCGAAGATTTAATTTGTAATATTTGGAAACATCTCAAGGACAGGTTTAGAAGTATGCTTTCTAAAACATTATTTAAAGGGGATGTCTGGGGTAGAAACATATTGTGGAATGGACCTATTATAGGAAAAACCATCTATATACAGCACATTGATGGAACATATCCTTAGAGGTTATAAATGGTCATATCCCCTGCTGGATGCCATTTTCTTGTAGCTCAGGATTAAGTTAAGTTGAAAAAAAAATTGCTCCAAATTCTATTGTTTTTTTTCCTAATAGCCTGACAATTACAGAGACGTCTCATCTCCTACCAATTGCATCCATTGCAATGTTTTTCACACCCTGCAAAGAAAATATGTACTCAGAGAAGATAAACGGAGTGGACATCCTGTTATTAAAGACACTTTATCTCCGGGACTCCATTGGCATATTGAATGTGAGTAGCATGAGCCTCAGTGAGCGGAGGTAATACTTGAGATTCCACCATGTATAAATCGGGATATACCAAGGACAAAAGATAGCTGAGAAGAAAATAGATATAGACAGGAAGAGGGAAAATAGACAGATTTTAATCTGCGACAACAGATAGAGGAACGGCGATGGGAACGTGCCTTTGAAATGTCTTTGAATTTAAGCGTGCGTACAACTCGGCAAATTACGAGGCGCGCAGATGCCATTTTGATATATAAAACCCTGTTTACTTTCAGAAAAAGTAAAAAAAATTTTTTTACAACGAATGGCAAATTATTTGTAAAAGACAAAATTACCTTAAAGGTCAAGTAAGCATTAAGATAGAGTTTGGCTTCCAGATCGCTTACACTTCAAAATCTTTCAAGGTGGGAAGATACGTTCTGAGATCAATGGATTTCCGCGCTGTTTTATATAAGCGGTCGGTGTTTTGAAGTGTAGATTATTCACTCCTTTAGTATTATACATTTCCTCTATAACTCACTTATTAATGTTGTCAGTCAGCAGAACAATGATCACATAAATCTCCCCGGATGGAAACATTGTTGGCGGAAAACTCAAGTACGTTCATTCAAGGTCAAAATGGCTATGTCTATAAGAGCGCGCGTACAGCGCTCAGCTCTCGCAGCATGCCGCCTGACCCCACAGGCTTCTAATGAATCATTACTCATTATCATTTACCCTTTTTATATGGCCAAGCGCATAATCATTTTTTGTATGTCAGGTTTTGAAGGAGTAGTTATTGAAGACAGACCAGCTGATTGCCACTGGTGAGCTTCATAACCACCCCAGACCAGTGCCGTAACTTCAAGCTCATGGACCCCAATTCAAAAGCTCCAATGGAGACCCCAATTATTGAAAGTCTTAATTTGTATTGGTCTTTTCAGAGAGGCCAAAGGGACTTTTTGGAGTCCCTTAGGCTCCAGAGCCCGGACGCATTTTCCACCCCTGCATCTATTGTAGTTCCATTCTTGACTCAAGCGGCAGGTTTTTCGACAAATGCTCCTGCAGCGAGATAAAGGAATGTGCATCTGTAAAGCATGGAAAGGTTTGGTCTACCAGAGATCATTGTCTCACCTCTACGAAGCCCATATTTCCTAACAGAGCAAATGGGTATGTGTTAACTACAGGAGGCAACCCCTTCTTTCCTTCCTTCTCGGCTCAAAAGATCTCAAAATGAGAAGGCCATATGCGTATCTATATGTGGTCACTCAGTGGTTACGATGTTGCCATTTACACATTTATATGGCTACATACATAATAATTTTTTTGGTGTCAAGCTTTGAAGGGGTTGTCTCATTTGGACATTAAAAATTGAAGCCAATATATACAGTATATAATTAATTATCAAAATATTTTTATTAATCAGAAACAACTTCTATATACAATGATCACATGCAATGAAAAGAGATGTGAACATAAAGAAGATACCCCTTTGAGACAGCAAACGCGAAACGCGCGTCGGGGCAGTCTCCTGGGGATTGACACTTGCACTTAAACGTTATAGTTGCCATTTATATGCGCATCCACTTTGAGTGCTAGAACCTTCAGTTATGTACGCATAGCCTAAAGGGGATTTCATTAGATTATTTTGCTAAAAAATGTAGATATATAAAAATGTACAGAAAGGAACCAGTATAACATGTTACATTTACTTTAGGTAATGATTATAATATGCACATTATATAATATGTGATGTACCTAGATTAACCCTTCTGCGTCCAAGATACTGTACATTCATTAAATCAGTGGTCTCGCAGAATATTTATATCTAGATGGCTTTTATAAGGCAGAATACAACAGTGTAATCTATCCATATGATGTGCTTTAACCCTTCTGCTGCCGCCAGACACTGGTCTGAATGCTATTGCGCCATCTACAAATAGTTAACGGTTGCAAATATCATGAATACCATTGATAGATGGGTTTATGCCTGAGGATTCACACATGAACAAAAGACTTGTCACGTCTGCGGAGTCCCTGTAAAGCAGCGGTAAGAGACCTGGGGGCATATTCTGTATCCTAACAAGTCACCAGAACATCAGCTTCAGGCTACAATCTCCAGTGATTGAAATGTGGAGAGAAATAATGAAACCATTGCTCAACCTTTTGTGTAAAAAAAGATGCATATGTGAAAATGTCCAGTCCCCGGTGAAATGCAGAAGGCATAAGAACGTCTCATTTTCTAATGATGGAATGTGCATCTATTTCTTTTCTTGATACAAGTTTAGTTTACGACTTATTCACATGAGTAATATTTTTTTGCTTATTTAATGCTTTTTTTCTGACACTGATTGCTTGAAATGAATCTTTTGACACTATGTCACATCCAAAAATTCTGTGCTGATTATTTTTCAATATATTTTTATAGCGGTCAGAGTTGAGCTTTTACTGATCCAAATCCACTGCATTAAGATAAACTTTTTCTTGAAAAATTCTCATACTTTGCACACATTACTTGTATAAATTGCACCTGTTTGAACTTGTTGCCTGTATAAAAGACACCTGTCCACACACTCAATCACACCCCAACCTTTTCACCATGGCCAAGACCAAAGAGCTGTCTAAGGACACCAGGAACAAAATTGTAGACCTGCACAAGGTTGGGATGGGCTACAGGACAGTAGGCAAGCAGCGTGGTGAAAAGGTAACAACTGTTGGCACAATTATTAGAAAATGGAAGAAGATGGCTATCAATCCACCATGCAATATCTCGCCTCGTGGGGTAAAGATGATTCTGAGAAAGATAAGAGATCAGCCCAAAACTACACAGGAGGACCTGGTCAATGACCTGAAGAGAGCTTGGACCACATGCTCAAACATTACTGTTAGTAATACACTATGCCATTATGGATTAAAATCCTGCAAGACATGTGAGAATGTCATGTGGTCAGATGAGACCAAAATATAACTTTTTTGTATCAACGCCACTCATCGTTGGAGGAAAAAGAAGGACAAGTACAACCACAAGAACACTGTCCCAACCGTGAAGCATGGTGGAGGAAACATCATATTTGGGGGTGCTTTTCTGCAAAAGGGACAGGAGTACTGCACCGTATTGAAGGGAAGATGGATGGGGTCATGTATAGTGAGGTTTTGGCCAACAACCTCCTTCCCTCAGTAAAAGCATTGATGATGGGTTGTGACTGGGTCTTTCAACATGACAATGACCCGAAACACACCCAGAGCAACTAAGGAGTGGCTCCATTAGATGCATTTCAAGGTCCTGGAGTGACCTAGCCTGTCTACAGACCTGAACCCAATAGAAAATCTTTGGAGGGAGCTGAAACGCAATGTTGCCCAGCGACAGCTTCGAAACCTGAGAAATCTAGTGAAGATCTGTATGGACAAGTTGGCCAAAATCCCTTCTGCAAATTGATTATGTAAAAATAATACAATGTCATTTTCTGGGTTTTTCTTTAAGATTCTGTCTCTCACAGTAGAATTGTTCCTACAATAAAAATTACAGACCTCTCCATTCTTTTAAGGTGGAAAAACGTGCAAAATCGGCAGTGTATCAAATAGTTATTTTCCCCACTGTACAAAAGTTTTTCTGCTGAAAACAGTGCAAATGATAGGTAATAACTTGTTTATCGCTCAGATCTGCATTGACCTGCAGAATGTGGAGCTTTTATTCCCATTGGACAGAGTCGTGACAGTGCGCATGTGTGACTCGTGTTTAATGCATTCTCTATGGGGCTGCCAAGGGATGTGTTCTACTTTTTGTGGCAGCCTCCTAGGGAATGAATGGAGTGGCAATCGGGTATCCAACCCGCCTCGTCATTTTGTAACAAGAAAGTTCCTTTTTGAGGATAGAAATTCCCATATCTGCCGATCGGTGCGTGTCCCAGAGGATAGCAGATAACTTGTTTTCACCACACAACTTCTTTAATTTGTGCTTCAAAATATGGAATATCAGATTGATTGACTCATACTGCGAGGTCATGCGTGGCGTTGCCATCTACTTCTATAATACTAGAGATCTTAGCGGCTACAGGCAGTTTAGAGAAAGGTAAACCCATTTATTGGATCCTTCAAAAATTTCGACGGGGTGCAATAACCTCAAGTCACATCCAGTAATTTTCACTTTCTTATTGCAATCTTGCAAGAACACTCATCAGCTTTTAAAGTCTTAATTTATACCTTATTTTCCAGATTGCTGAGTTTACAGGGAACATTGCCCAGAACTGACCACAGGTTAATATTCATTTTATTTTTTCGAGAAAATGACCATTACATTATCAAACTAAAGGCATAGCTCTTTACAATTATGTATATTAGATGGTGCTGAGTTTTGTTGTATTACTTAATGTAGAAGAAAATTTAACATCAATTCGGAATAATGTATATCTATAAAATGCTGTAGGAAAATAGTAAGGTGGGATTTTGTGTAATCCTTACTTATAGTACAAGAAAATAATCACTATACGTGGTCCCGTCATCACTCCTGGCATAGAATCCTTGGATTCTTCATAAAATAACAATTCCGGAGAATCTTTTCTTTGGATTCTATATTGTGCTGTTCCTCTGTTAAAATAAATAAACTGTTAACTGGGTGTTACCAAAAAAGGGGTGTGTCATTACTATGTCAGCAAGTGATTGGGCAGTGTCACCAAAAAAGGGTGTGTCACTACTATGTCAGCAAGTGATTGGGCAGTTACCAAAAAGGGGTGTGTCACTACTATGTCAGCAGTGATTGGGCCGTGTTACCAAAAAGGGTGTGTCATTATTATGTCAGCAAGTGATTGGGCAGTGTTACCAAAAAGGGGTATGTCACTACTATGTCAGCAGTGATTGGGCAGTGTTACCAAAAAGGAGTGTGTCACTACTATGTCAGCAAGTGATTGGGCAGTGTTACCAAAAAGGGGTGTGTCACTACTATGTCAGCAGTGATTGGGCAGTGATACCAAAAAGGGTGTGTCACTACTATGTCAGCAGTGATTGGGCAGTGTTACCAAAAAAGGGTGTGTCACTACAATGTCAGCAAGTGATTGGGCAGTGTTACTAAAAAGGGGTGTGTCACTACTATGTCAGCAGTGATTGGGCAGTGTTACCAAAAAGGGTGTGTCACTACTATGTCAGCAGTGATTGGGCAGTGTTACCAAAAAGGAGTGTGTCACTACTATGTCAGCAAGTGATTGGGCCGTGTTACTAAAAAAGTGGTGTGTCACTACAATGGCAGCAGTGATTGGGCAGTGTTACCAAAAAGGAGTGTGTCACTGCTATGTCAGCTGTTGTGAATTCCATTCTTGGGCTCCATCCTGTGGTTGCGAATGGTATTTTTGGGAGTTCCACTCTTGGGCTCCCTCTGGTGGTTTCAAGTGGAACTTAGCAGCTGCATTCACTAATCGGTTTCCTGGCCTTGTTATTTAACTGGGCTCTTCGCTTTAGTGGATGCCAGCTGTCAACGTATTTCCTGTGGATTCAGTCCTTTCCTGGAAGTTCTCTGTTGGCCAGTCCATTTTCAACTTAAGATAAGTCTGCTATTTTTTGGGTGTTTCCCTGCTTATGACCTTCTGTTCAGTTCAATTTATATCTCTTTGTCCAGCTTGTCATTATGAAATATTCCGGCTAGTTGGAAGCTCTGGGGTCGCAGATTTGCCCCTCCACACCGTGAGTCGGTGTGGTGGTTATTTTTGTAAACTCTGCGTGGACTTTTAGTTTTTATACTGACCGCACAGCAACCTATCCTATCTCTGTCTATTTAGAGAGTACTGGCCTCCTTTGCTAAAAAATCTAGTTTCATTTCTGAGTTTGTCATTTCCCTCTCCACTCACCGTCAATATTTGTGGGGGGCTATCTTCCTTTGGGGGTTTCTCTGAGGCGAGATAGCTTTCCGTTTCCATCTTTAGGGGTAGCTAGTTCTTAGGCTGTGCAGAGGCGTCTAGGCAGAGTTAGTTACGCTCCACGGCTACTTCTAGTGTTGGTGTTAGGAGTAGGGATTGCGGTCAGTAAAGTTACCACCTCCTCAGAGCTAGTCCTATTTTTGTTTTACCCACCAGGTCATTTCAGTGCTGCTCCGTAGTGAGTCCATGATTGGTTTTGCCCACCAGGTCATCTCAGTACCACTCCGTACCCACCAGGTCATAACAGTCAGCAGTGATTGGGCAGTGTTACCAAAAAGGGGTGTGTCACTACTATGTCAGCAAGTGATTGGGCAGTGTTATCAAAAAAGGGTGTGTCACTACTATGTCAGCAAGTGATTGGGCAGCTGTTACCAAAAAGGAGTGTGTCACTACTATGTCAGCAGTGATTGGGCAGTGTTACCAAAAAGGAGTGTGTCACTACTATGTCAGCAAGTGACTGGGCAGTGTTACTAAAAAAAGTGGTGTGTCACTACTATGTCAGCAGTGATTGGGACATGTTACCAAAAAAGGGTGTGTCCCTACTATGTCAGCAGTGATTGGGCAGTGTTACCAAAAAAGGGTGTGTCACTAAAATGTCAGCAGTGATTGGGCAGTGTTACCAAAAAAGGGTGTGTCACTACTATGTCAGTAGTGATTGGGCAGTGTTACAAAAAAAATGGTGTGTCACTACTATGTCAGCAGTGATTGGGCAGTGTTACCAAAAAAGGGGTGTGTCACTCCAAAAAAGGGGTGTGTCACTACTATGTCAGCAGTGATTGGGCAGTGTTAGAATTTATCAGGACCCCCCCCCCCCCCGGAAATAAGAGGCTGTCAATTTATTCCTACATTTCTAGGAGAAATATTACAGGAAAGGGTCAATTCACCATGTTTAAAAATTACTGCAGACATTTTATTTTAGAGAATGCAGGAATTTGATAAAACAGATGTATCAGGAGTCTCTCTATAGGAGTTGAGCAGCCCCAATAAAAATTTATGTACCCTCGCTATAATAAATAGAGAGAGTGTATTCTCCACAATGAGTGACTAGTCTCCATTAATAGACCATGGCATTTATAGGGGCTGTCCATTACTTGGACAGCTCCTTTCTAAATGCCTAAGTCCCTTGATTAAACAAAAGAAAGCTTCTACACACTTCTGTTTCAGCACCAGATGTCCAAGCACTCCTGTGACATTGTTGTGTCATGTGAGCCCTGCAGACAATCAGCAATCACTGATTGGCTGCTGCCCATCAATACTATGAAATGGTAAAGGCTACTGCCGATCCAGGTAGTGGACCTCTTTAAGGCACACAATCGCGGAGTCATGCTGTTTCGATCTCCCATCACCCCCCATTGAAATGATTGCAGGATGCCAATAGGTTGGACCAGCGGAAGTCTTCATGGCGGCCATGTTGCTACTTATGTGAAGGCTAACCACACAGCTGACCATCATTCATTTCCTTATGCATGACAGTGCTCGAGTATTACAATACATAAAACAGGAGTTCAAGCAAGGTTAAAAAAATGAAACAAAAATGTATTCCAAAGAAATAAAAGTATACAAGAATACAAGAATATAAAAGTATAAAAGAAAATAAAAAATAAACATAATTGGTATAGCCATGTCCATAAAGTTCAGCCTATCATAATATACAATTATTTAACTCACACAGTAAACAACTTAAAGCTAAAAAGAAAAAAAGAATGAAATGCCAAAATAGCTGTTTTTTATATTTGTGCATTCCCCCAAAATTGCAATTGAAAGAGATCAAAAGAGCATATTTACCCAAAAAGGGTGCTAATAAAAATGTCAGCGCACAAAACACATCCCCATAAAACTCGACAGAAAAGTGAAGAAGTTATAGGTCTCAGAAAAATTACACAAACAAACTTTTTTTTACAAAATTCTGAAGCCTTTTACACAAGTAATACATAAAAAAAACACATTACGTTGCGTTGGTAGACTTGGTGGACAACCCCTTTAATAGAGGAGGATCCCTACTTCTGGTATCTAAAGTTGGTATCTAATATCAATAGTGGAAAGTAGTTTCAAAAAGAATAATTTGTTCTGAAAGACTTGGCACTTGGATGAACGGCCCATTGATTGAAATGAGAACCGTGTAATGCTCAATCTCCCCTCTGGAGGCGCTGTAGGGTAATTAAACACTTACTGTCAGGATCCTTCAGAGATAAGACCTGATAGCTGAGAGCCTATAATCAGCCTATCGTCAGGGGACCCTTCTAACAGAATGAATTGAATGATTGATCTCCCATTGTCATAACTACTTAATGAACATATTTCATCAACATCAAAAATTCCTGAAAATTAATTTAACTTTCTATTTTTTTCCCTATTATACTTTTATATGACAAATCCCAGGTGGCCACATGGATTCTCTCAGGTAAAACTCTGCAGCACAAAGTGAATCATCGTAATAAAATGAATATCCTGCGGTAGCGTATAAGTTAATCGAGCATTACAATTATAAAATATTCTGCAACAAGCATTTCACAAAATACATTAAATATATATTACATTTCCTTTTGTTCCACCAGAAATTGTGCGTTTATAGGCATAATGCTGCATAATACCAGAACACAGTCATATTTTTTACTTAGTCACCTTTTAGTCCATTAGGAAATATATTGTGCATTGTGTCTTTATAGCCCATTTATCACATTTTTGCCAATATCTGAAAATAATATCCAGACATACTTTGCTACGAGCGGATGTATCTAAGCTGATCATGTCCCCTAGATTCAGCAGCACTGCATCCACCGAAAAAAAATGTCTGAGGATTTTTTTTTTTACCATATATAGTTTTCCTTTAATGTTATAAATAGTCCTGTCTGATAAATATTACAGGGAATCTGTCAATAGAATCAAAGTCCTAAGCTGTTTATATAGGCATGTAGGTCATAGGAAGCTCAATAAAATGAAACCTTGATATCTGCGATCCAAAGTCTTATCAGAGAAATTCACGCTTTTCTTAATATGTAAATGAGCTGTTAAGATCTATGGGTCGGACATAGATCTCCCTGAGAATCTGCCTCCAGAGATTATTATGAATGTAAGGGGTCATTACCAGTGTGAGACATGTAATTCAGGAGTGCAGTCTGTCAGTCATTACATACTAAAAGAGGATAGAATCAGGCTCTACCACTGGTAAGGTGCTCAGGGGTAAAACGGTAAGACAATACAAAAGATCTAATGCCGGCACAATCCAAAAACATGAAGACAGAACTGTTGCTTTCAAAGTTTTCATTTAATTTATCTTGTGCAAAAGAGAATGGTTTCCAACGTTTCGGCTCCGGCACGAGACTTCGTCAGGAAGACAATCTGTTCATACGTAATAACAAAAAAGCATATATTACAATCAAAAGAATAATAAACAAAAGAAAACATAGGTCCACGCTTTAAGTATCTCACGTATTCTACATATGATATTGCTATATAACGTTATCTGGTGTGCGCGCTGAAACCGCTTGTGAAAGTGCAATGGTGTTGTAGTGATTGGGAGGGGAAACAAGAGAATTGAAATGATGAAAAGAAAAAAAGGTCACAGATTATAAGAAATGGGGTTAAAATGGAGCAGATAGAAAAGCCCATAAATAGAGGTAAGGGAATACAGAGTATGGTCCACCTTATGGTAGTTATATCGTATGTAGGTCCCGGGCTCTCAGGTTGCCCTATGGAAGTCTGCAAAAGTGGACTTGATTGGCCAGCAGAATGGAATTAAATGAAATTGTTCACACCCATAGTGGACTATCCTTTGTTATCAATTGCTAGGAATACAGATGCATTAAGGTAGACTTAGCCTTTGTATCTTTCAAAAAGTAATGGAGCTTCTTGCCTCCGCACTGAAGCGGCCACTAACAAGGACACAGGGTGGGAGCCACATGCCAGCTGCAGCCTTCCCTATGAACAGTGAATAAGGCTCACTGTGGTCTAACTACCTCTTACAACACCTTATGCGTATTCCATTACACTAAAACGTGGACCTATGTTTTCTTTTGTTTATTATTCTTTTGATTGTAATACATGCTTTTTTTGTTATTATGTATGAACAGATTGTCTTCCTGACGAAGGCTCGTGCCGGAGCCGAAACGTTGGAAACCATTCTCTTTTGCACAAGATAAATAAAAAAAAACTCGGAAAGCAACAGTTCTGTCTTCATTACATGTCTCATACAAATAATGCATCTTTTCATTTAAAATAATCTCTGGAGACAGATTCTCAGGGAGATCCATGTCCCACCCATAGATCTTAAAACCTCATTTACATATTAAGAAAAACGTGGATTACTCAGGAATAAGACATCGGATCGCAGATATCAAGGTATCATTTTATTCAGCTACCTAAGACCTACATGGCCATATAGATGGTTTAGGAGGGTTGATCTTACTGACAGATTCCTTTTATTATGTTAATATTGAAGAACATGAAGATGATGGACAGGACAGAGTATATTTGATGCATCAAAAGGGAAGTTTTTGGTAAGTCGAAAAAAAAAATTAAAAACAAAATCCAGGAACAAATGGCACATTGGGAAAGTCTTTCAAATCTAGAACTCTCTATGGTACATAGTATTTTATATGGATTTGCTACAGTTCTTATATCAGCCCTAAGTTCAAAAGAAAGAACATATATACGTGGAGTAATAAAAGTTATGACTTTGCTTCAACATCTCATGTACAATCACAAAATGGATCCATCATATGATGTCTTGTCTGCTCTCGTCCCTTCATGTACCTTACTTTTATAAAGAAGCAAAAATATTAACTGTGGTCCTGTAACATGGACTCTGTGACATTGTACAAGATCTATGCCTTGTGCACAGATTTGTGGCATTTTGTGAGCAAATACAGTGCCGATGATACTATTTTTCGAAGACCAACGTCTGTCCTAAGTCTTCTAAGCCGTTCTATGCTGCGTGTCCACATTGAACATTACCTTTCTGAATCCTGCTCATACAGGTATTATACATATGACCAGGTTTTTAAATACATCAGATAGGGATTACATACTGTACATTAGTTAGAACTGCTTTAATACAGGTATACCTTGACGTTTGGTAGAGCGGCTTAATGTACATTTTTTGTAAACAACATATTAACCAAATGCCCTGCGTTTTTCTATCTTTTTATTAGCACTTGCTGTTTACTGTTATTTTTTTGCAACAGAGTATTTTTTGGCTTTACTGTGCCTTTTTTTGTGTGGTTTGTCTCCTGGTGGTGTGAACAGTTTCCCTACACGCCTGTTCACTGTGTGCATGGCTCATGTGTTTCTGTTTTAATCTAAGTCTACTTTAGGTACGGACAAAAATTACTTAATAAAATTTCCAAACTTTAGTACTGCATTGTATGTTTGCAGCTTCTACAAATCCATCTTTCTAATTTAACCATAAAGTCCTCTACAATTGACTCCGTTACCCACATATTATTCTTTCCGACAGCTAAATGCCTAAAAAGTGAACTGTCGGCGTCAACTTATTACAGACTAAACAAGTTGCCCTTTTCCGAATAATGGTTTTTGTTCAGCTTGGGTACCGATGCCGGTCTGTCGCGTTTTCTTGGCAGCCACTGTGCAGATTTAATTAATTTAATTAGGGATGAGTAAAATATATTTGTTAAGGAAATAAATCGTACAAACTACAAAGGAGTAGCAGCCCCTGCGAAATCTCAGGAAACATCTCCCCTTCAAAAGATCCTTTGTATCTTCATTTTTCTGCCTCGGCCATATTGGCCTCGAGCACAGCATCATTTTTTCTTTCTTTGTCTTTCAGGTCTGTCCAAATAATTATGAAATTAAAATAAAGTACTATTTCTTCACCTTAAATCTGCCTGCTTGAGTTTGCCTGCCAGGGAATTCTCTATTGAAGCTTGATTGGTACAGTCTATGCAAATAAGGACGGCTCACGTTGCCAACGGCCTTTTCGTTTTACCCATTTATCAGAAGTTTTTCTAAGTACAAAGCCAATTTCGAACCAGCGTCGTTCCATTTGGCTCCTCTTTGTTTTTTTTCTGGATTTAAACTATTATATTGATTTTTACACATGAGCCAGACCCTATGTGACTGGTCGGGATGAAGGATAAAATGGAAGAAGCTGAGAAGAGACGGAGATGAGAGCCAAATATGCTCAACACCTGACAAGAACACTTAAATTTATGACTGCTCTCAGAAGAAAGCTTCCCAAAAGCGTTTGGTATATTAAGATGATATGTTCTAATCAGAAGGATGGATGGAAAGAATATTCTTAACTGCAGATAAGCACGGCCTTCTCCGGGTGCAGAATTAGATGGTGTCTCATAATTATAGGTGAGTGAATGGGTTTAGGTAAGAAAAAAACAAGCTCTTAATATGTCAAATTAAATCAGTGTTTTGTGTGACTCAGATACCCGTATGAGTCCTCTCAGAATCAGCCATGCCTAAAAACATTACTCCAATGTGGCAAATCTCTAGGCATCAGATGGGCAATAATGCAGGACTGGGTGGGAGACAGTCAGCTGGGTGATAGCGGAGGTAATTGTGTCAGGGCTATCCCGCTCATCTCCTCTGTTTAGCAGTAGGTGCAGGGTCATTAAATAGATTTCAATGTACAACAATTTACAATTGTAGGATTGTGGAGCCACAATAAAATGGACGCAGGAGGATAAGGTGTTAGGTTCCAAAAATGTGCAACATCGATCTACACTCACCGGCCACTTTATTAGGTACACCATGCTAGTAACGGGTTGGACCCCCTTTTGCCTTCAGAACTGCCTCAATTCTTCGTGGCATAGATTCAACAAGGTGCTGGAAGCATTCCTCAGAGATTTTGGTCCATATTGACATGATGGCATCACACAGTTGCCGCAGATTTGTCGGCTGCACATCCCAAAGATGCTCCATACAAGGCAGGATGGATCCCATGCTTTCATGTTGTTTACGCCAAATTCTGACCCTACCATCCGAATGTCGCAGCAGAAATCAAGACTCATCAGACCAAGCAACGTTTTTCCAATCTTCTACTGTCCAATTTCGATGAGCTTGTACAAATTGTAGCCTCAGTTTCCTGTTCTTAGCTGAAAGGAGTGGTACCCGGTGTGGTCTTCTGCTGCTGTAGCCCATCTGCCTCAAAGTTCGACGCACTGTGCGTTCAGAGATGCTCTTAAGCCTACCTTGGTTGTAACGGGTGGCGATTTGAGTCACTGTTGCCTTTCTATCAGCTCGAACCAGTCTGCCCATTCTCCTCTGACCTCTGGCATCAACAAGGCATTTCCGCCCACAGAACTGCCGCTCACTGGATTTTTTTTCTTTTTCGGACCATTCTCTGTAAACCCTAGAGATGGTTGTGCGTGAAAATCCCAGTAGATCAGCAGTTTCTGAAATACTCAGACCAGCCCTTCTGGCACCAACAACAATGCCACGTTCAAAGGCACTCAAATCGCCTTTCTTCCCCATACTGATGCTCGGTTTGAACTGCAGGAGATTGTCTTGACCATGTCTACATGCCTAAATGCACTGAGTTGCCGCCATGTGATTGGCTGATTAGAAATTAAGTGTTAACAAGAAGTTGGACAGGTGTACCTAATAAAGTGGCCAGTGAGTGTATATATCCATGTTTCTATCTATCTATCTATCTATCTATCTATCTAGGGCACAGGACTACTTCACTGCATCAATGGGAGAATGGATGGAGCCATGTACCTTAAAATCCAGAGTGACAACCTCCTTCCCTCCTCCAGGACATTAAAAATGGGTCTTGGCTGGGTCTTCCAGCAAAACAATGACCCAAAACATACAGCCTAGGCAACAAAGGAGTGGCTCAAAAAGAAGCACATTAAGGTCATGGAGTGGCCTAGCCAGTCTCAAGCCCTTAATCCCATAGAAAACTTAAGGAGGGAATTGAAGCTCCCAGTTGCCAAGCGACAGCCTCAGAATCTTAATGATTTATGGATGATCTGCAAAGAGGAGTGGACCAAAACTCCTCCTGATATGTGCGCAAACCTCATCATCAACTACAAAAAACATCTGACTTCTGTGCTTGCCAACAAGGGTTTTGCCACCAAGTATTAAGTCTTGTTTTCCAGAGGGATCAAATACTTATTTCTGACTGCAAAATGCAAATAAATGTATATAATTTATACAATGGGATTTTCTGGACTTTATTTTTGATATTCTATCTCTCAATGTTAAAATTAACTTACCCTTAAAATTATAGACTGCTCATGTCTTTGTCAGTGGTCAAACTTTCAAAATCAGCAAGGAGTCAAATACTTATCTATTGATCGATCGATCGATCTTCCTATCTACATTACTGTCCATCATCTCTATTTTCTTTCTTTCTTTCTTTCTTTCTTTCTTTCTTTCTTTCTTTCTTTCTTTCTCCTTCTTTCTTCCCTTCTTCCTCCTTTCTTTCCTTTTCTTATAAATTTGCTCTTTCCTCTCTTTCCTTCCCTTACTACCTTCCTTCTTCCCTAATTCCTTCTCTATTTTCCTTCCATCCTTCCTCCCTCCCTCCGTTGTTTCTTCTTTCCTCTCTTCCTTCCACTCTTCCTTTCTTCCTTCCTCTCTCCCTCCCTTCCTTCTTCCCTTCCTTCCTTCCTTGCTTCCTTCCTCCCTCCCTCCCTTTCTTTTCTTTCCTTTCTTCCTTCCTTCCTTCCTTCCTTCCTTCCTTCCTTCCTCCCTCCCTTCCATCCTTTCTTCCTTCCTTCCTTTCTCCCTCCCTTCCTTCCTTCCCTTATTACCTTCCTTCTTTCCTAATTACCATCCCTCTTTTCCTTCCTTTTGCCCTACCTTCCTTTCTTAACATTTCTCCCTGCCTTCTTCAGAGAATTGGAATGCCAGATAATTAGGAAGTGGCACTCATATTGAGTATATATATATATATACATATATATATATATATATATATACAGTGGCGTAGGAAGGGGGGTGCGGAGGGGCGGGCCACCCCGGGTGGCACAATGCGGGGGTGGGTCACCAGGCCGCGGCCGGCGCTGCAGGCTGCAGCTGTTTAACGCTATTGACGTGCGGGCCCGCTCCCGCACGTCAATAGTTGACAGCCGCCAGCCAATCTGAGGCTGGCAGCTGACATCAGCCGCAGCGTGCATGTCGCCGGCGTCTGACGTCATTGTCAGTCGCCGGCGAGTGCACACTTCAGCTGCGTGGAGAGAGCAGGAGCGCGGCAGGTAAGCAGAACTTGTTTTTTTTTTTTTACTTTGAGCAGCGATCCGGGGGGCCCAGGGCAGAACGATGGACACACTGGGGCAGAACGCTGGACACACTGGGGCAGAACACTGGACACACTGGGGCAGAACGCTGGACACACTGGGGCAGAACGCTGGACACACTGGGGCATGACTGGAGACACAGGGGCATGACTGGAGACACGGGGGCATGACTGGAGACACGGGGGCATGACTGGAGACACGGGGGCATGACTGGAGACGATGGGGCATGACTGGAGACAGATGGGGCATGACTGGAGACACAGGGGGCATGATTGGAGACAGATGGGGCATGACTGGAGACAGATGGGGCATGACTGGAGACAGATGAGGCATGACTGGAGACACAGGGGGCATGACTGGAGACACAGGGGGCATGATTGGAGATGGGGCAGAATGGTGATACGGGCATGATTGGAGACACTGGGGGCAGGATTGGAGATGGATGGGGCAGGATGCATACTATGGAGACAGATGGGGCAGGATAGGGAGATCATATGGGGCAGGATGGATACTCATTAGGGTAGCATGGGAGAACATATGGCTGATGCCAGGAATGAGACACATGGGGGCTAGGATGGCGAATATTATTACCATAGGGGCTAATTAAGGGATATTATTACTGAAGTGATGTATTTATTTTATTTTTTGAGTACACTGTTTTAAATGGAGGGGCGGTCCTATTACTGTGTAGAGTGATACTATGTCGCCTTCTTCATGTGGTGTAATGTAGAAATTGGGAAAATTAAGTAATGTGTTCTGCAAGTGGAACTCGAGATAACTGTGTTATTTCCTGCAGAGATGAGTCCTGGCTGGATGAAGTGATGGCGGTCTGTGCGGGATGAAAGATGAAGGACTTCACCTAGAGACGTCACTGGTGAGTCAGTGTGTTACCTATACACTGACACTATACACTGTATACTATATACAGAGGTCCTGTGTATATCATCGGTGATCACTGGATTACCTATACACTATATACAGAGCTCCTGTGTATAATGTCACTGGTTATCACTGTATTACCTGTACACAGACACTGCATACTAAGTACAGATCTCCTGTGTATAATGGCACTTATGGTGATAGTATTGTGGGTTTTTTTTATTATTGATCAGTATTTTAGTATTCAGTCACTATGTGGTGGTAATATGTGGTCTGGTCATGATGTTGTTGTATTTGTTCCTTGTATTTGATATTATTCGATCACTGTGGTGGTAATATGTCATCTGGTCATGGTGTGGCGGTATTTGTGCCTTATAGATAATATTATAGGTCACTGTGGTAATAATATGGTGTCTGGTCATGGTGCTGTGGTATTTGCTCCTTGTATGTGGTATTATAGGTCATTTTAAAAATTGAAAAATAAATAAAAATATACCTAAATTGTATTGCATATTTTAACAAATATTTAATAGGTTACAGTAGAGTAGGGCCTGGCCAAAAGTGTCTACCTTGTCATTTTGGTGGCTTAAAATATCTTTTGGCCAAAACAAAAGCTGCTGGCTGGATGTGTGATCTGGTGATGGGAACTGTCAATGTGTGATAGGTGAGAAGTGGAGATTTTCCAAGAGAGAGCGGTGGGACTGTGGACAGTTTGAGGGGTGGAGCATGGATGCAGGGCTGGGGTGGAGCCTGGGCGGAGTCTCAAGGGGGCCCCGGAAATTTTGCCAGTATGGGGCCCCGAAATTTCTAGTTGCAGCCCTGTGCGTGGAGAGAGCAGGAGCGCGGTCAGGTAAGCAGAACTTGTTTTTTTTTTGCAGTCCCGATCATGTGATGGTAACATTTGTTTTTTATTCTAAAAAATGCATCATAGAGAATTCAAATTCAGCGTACAGGCTTTACCGAGTACTTTTGCAAACAAAAAGGCAAGAAAAGTAAAATTCTACAACATTTGAAATCAACTTTACTCCCAAAGTGACAATTTAAAGTTTCAGTTAAACAGTAAAGAGTTTTGTTTCTGTGTGTGTTGTCCTGACTATTTTTGGTAACCTTTGTGTGTATAGAGCCGGGGGGGGGGGCGCTAAACTCGGGAACAGCCCCGGGCGGCAAAAGCTCTAGCTACGCCCCTGTATATATATATATATGTATATATATATGTTAATATATACATAATGGATGATGAATAGGTCACCACCCTGTTGGCTCTCCTTATGGACTGGGCCATACATGCTATGTATAAGATTTTGTGCTGGCATTGCTAGACAGGAATAAACCATAAACCCGCTCAGGATTTGGTAGCAATGGTCTATCTTGCCCGGGTTTGAGCAGAATGTTGCACCTCCAATTACAAGTCCTTACTATGGTGTCTCCGCACACGTTATAGTATGGAATATCCCAAGAATTTATGATTAAAGCACAAACCTAATAATAATAATAATAATAATAATAATAATAATCAGTGCTGTGCAAACAACCGGGAGCAGCAATAATTAAGGCCATTTGTCCGTTGTCTTGGGTCTTTTGTAACAGTTGGCTTTTCCCCAAGTTATTTTCCATTCCTTTTATAATATCTATATAATTTGCTTAATTCATCACACACACACATACTGGCCATGTAATTACTGCTTCATGCTGGGTTGCAACAGAAAAAAAAAGAGAAGACACAAAAAATATAATTGGATCTTTCTTTTAAAGGAAAACCATAGTTAACATTCCTGCGGTGTGAAGGATTGCCACTCCAATTAGCTGAATCACAATCAGGACACATCAATTAAGAAATGGGTTAAAGAAGGTGTGTGACGTATCCAGGACCGGATTTAACCTCCTAAGCTACGTTTCTGTTCTGTCCTTGTAGATGTCTTTGGGTCTCTGTGGTTCTCTAATATTGCTTTCCAAATTAATGCATGGGAATTATTTCTTTGGAATTGCCTTTCGACACTAACATTTAAAAGCCTTCTTAAGACCTGGGCTAGGTTAATGCTCATGCACACGGCTGCATTAAATATCTGTCCAATCTTCTGCAGCGCCCCAGAGTCCTGGTTGCTGCAGTAATGTTATTCTTCCACCAGGAGGAGTGATATTATGTCTGATGGCACTAAAGGAGTTCATCTATCCAGGTATCACGGCATCACAACACACTTCACACTCTAGACCACCAGGGGGAGCCATGCTCCTATCTAGTAGGGCACTCCTCACAGAAGGGTAAAACTGGTGGTTTGGATAGAAAGTGAGGGAGAAGCTGGCTGGGCTTTGCCCAGGCAACACCTGCCAGGCAGACAGGGGGAAAGGAGGAACATCTGAGCTGCAGACAGAGGGTCCCTGTCAGGGGTGGGATCCTGACAGAGGCCTGGCACGAGACAGAAAGACACGGAGCTGCGCCTGCCCCACGTGCGGCAGCCTCCTAAGAAAGGACACGAAGAGAAGTGTATTGTAGAGAGTGAGAAACTAAGTCAAAGAACAAGGAGAAAACACCAGGAGGAGTTCTGCCCCGAGACAGGCAGCCTCCTTCTGAGGCGCATAGCCGGTGGCCGGAACACCGAGGGAGTAATTGACTCTGCACATTACTTCAGAGACCGGCAGGACAGTCAATTCCAAGTTGGCTGCCCGACCTTAATACCTAAGAAGACACGGTGGCAAATTGTGGGGGATGGGGCTTCTCTAGGGTCCCTATAAACAAGCCTCAGGCCATCCCAGTCAAACGGGTTTGTCCTATCCATACCATCTGGGGGACAGAGAGGAAGAAATAACATCTAGAAGATCTACAAAGGTTGTGAGGACTATCCCGTGGTGCTCAGCAGGGAAGTACTACAACACACAGGCACTAGTAGGAAGGCTACTGATTTCCACCTGGATAAGGGAACTCTGGATTTGCCTTCGGACCGGCCGGACTCTGCTTGCCCTGTGAACGGTACTCTGGACTGTGGATGCTGAAGTCTTCAGTAAAAGATAAAGAGACTGCAACCTTTGTGTCCTCGTTATTCATTGCACCTTACACCATCCACCATCACCACCTACACATCTGGGAAGCCCTGGGGACATACTTCACCTGTGGGAAGGTATACCATCTAGCTGCCATTCCATCACCCCAGCGGACCCCAAAGCAGCGTCGGTCACCCTGACCGAACACCACAGGTGGCGTCACGAACACCAGACAAACTACACCTTTAATTGGACGCCCCTCAAAAGGGCCACGGACTGGGTCAGGCCACCGTGACATCCTCTGAACCGAAGGACCCAGTACCGAGTACCCCATTGCCCTTAACGTGGGGGCGATCCACTTCCATGGACGAATATTAAGGACTATCTGATTACAATACATTGAGCCATTAATCTACATAACAAAAATATTCTCCCCTAAAAGCATTACTTGTAGTGAGCTACCCTCTAATATAGGGTGTCGTACAGCTCCTACGGCTCCTTAGTGTGGAACCAGAGAAACGTCCTATGCTGCAATCTCTATGTCTGCCATGTGCATGGGACCTTAAAGCCCCCCATACATACTGAACTAATGTTGGCTGAACCTGCTGATATCAAAGTTTTCAGCTAAAAGTGTAATGGTTATGGGGGCCCTGGACAGTTGATCATGGGGGGAGTTAAGGATCCGGAATGTCTGATTTTGGACTGTCAGTTATTTTGTTCTCTAAGGGTAAGATGCTACCAGAGATGTATGATGGTAGCTTTCTTATAGACAACATATGAATACTCGGCCAAGAGAGAGCTCCTGTTTATGGGAGAGACTGCTAAGATAGCTGCCTGCTGAAAAAATTGGCCAAACCAGCCATTGCTTGACCAACAGCCATCTGTGGTGTGTGTGGGGGGCTTAATGGTAATCCCAGAGGCTTCACTTGAAGCTCATGAGTAAGGGCAACTAATGCCAGAAACGCACTGGTTGTATGGATTTTGAAAAGGAAAACATTTGTGTTTAGCTACCTAAAAAAATCATTAACTTTAAAATAGAATGGACATAGACAATACCAAATTGATGTGGTTCGATTCCATTCCCCAAAGATGGAAAGAAACAGAAGAGGCCCCCGTGTAAGAATAGTAGGGCCTTTGCAGTCCAACAGTTCATCATAATTCACACCTTTATGTGCTCTTATGGAGGTGGAAGTGGTCCAACTTACTTCTTGGGTACACAGGTTGTACCAATGGTATGTCCACCCTTGCCCAGCACCCCCATAATTAGATGACTGAAGGGGTTGCGACCAACTAGAGGTGGACAAGCTCCATTTATTCCTGGCCTGTGAATGGCACTACAAATAAGCCCCTTCAGTTAACTAATAGGTGGATGTGTTAAGAGTTGAACACCTACTAATGCGATTTTGACGAACTACCCTAAGGGCTGGTGCAGAAGATAGAAATAATCAGACGAGTGCTATCCATCATTTTGACCCCATATTATTCTTTGGGGCGGCGCACATACCTGATTTTTTCCTTGGACAGAGTCTGTTGGAGGAAAAAAATCACTGTGTGCCCAAGTTTGATCAGATATTCGGATCGCTCTTTGCCATGCAGGTCAATGAGTCCATGGAAAACATTGGACTGTCATTGGATTACATCTGACCGCAGTACAATTTCTTCGCAGAATGGAGAAGATGAAGACATTTTTTCCTCCATTTTCTCCTCATCCAAGAGAATCGAATCACACTATGATCACACTCTGATCAAATTCTGATCACAGTGTGATTTACATAATTGACCCAGTTCTCTCAGATGAGAGAATTTACACTCGTGTGACCCTAGCCTAAGGATAAATTATCAAAAACTAAGGAAAACCCTTTTAAATGTGATGAATGTTAATAATACTGTGGAAAATATTTAAATATAACCCAAAATCTAAAATCCACTTCTGGGTCACATGGTAAAGTAATTGGCAATGTTCTAAACAGACAACTTTACACCAAAATGGTAAAGCATACAATAGTAAATGAAAACCATATCAATCCATTTAAAGGACGACCATCTACAAGAAGGCCACACAATTATTTTGAGGGTAGAAAAACACTCTGGCCGGCAAAACAAATTATTAATGTTTACATTCATCTTCTGTAGAGTGCAATTCAAGAAAAAAATAAACCATTTTAAAATATCACCTCCGGAATGGATCATTAATCAGCCTGGTGTAGAGCTCAGTTTTAGCAGTGCACAATCCTACAGATGAAACTGGTGACATTTATCAACCAGGAAAACAGGAACATGGAAAGCTGCAAAAAAAATGTTAAATGTAACTCGTTCAGTGCTCCGGAGCCACAATCCCCAGGACAGGAGGAACCAGATGTACAGTCAGAAGCTAGACTGAAAAATTATTCATGTAACAATTATATTTTACAAGTCATCTAAGTTTGTGAAGGCATCGAGACAAAGTAGTCTTGGTCAGTGAGCAAGACCAAACAATATATGTTACTCTGGAGGATCAAGGTCATTTATGAAGTACAAAAGATGGTGATATCCTTTCATCTGTACTTTTGCATTTTTCATGTTTTGGAGATGGACAAGCCCAACTCAATGATGTGAAGTCCTTCCATCCTGTACGAACTATATTCCTAAATTAAAGATTGATTTACTACCTTATAATTGTATCCAATAGACATGAGCATAAAGATTTGCATTACCTTGTCCGATGTCCACTTTGGTGGCCGACCAGGGCTGCGCAAACTTCCTTGTGTGGCATTGAAATTCCTGACATACGTGGCATCTCTTGTGATCACTAGACCACCGTGACATGTTGTGTGAAGCCTAGTAACTAGACCTCATGAAATGTCAGTACATTTTCTGGGGATCTAATGCCAGGATGCCAACATTCGAGTATTGGCTGAGGAAGTTTTCACTGCCCTAAGTCAACTGCCACGGAGTACCAAAGTGGATGCCGGTCGGGGGTAGTTTAAATCTCTAATGTTGTTTTTAAGTTCCTCTTATTACTCTATACAAAAATGTCCATCCTTATTTTTCTTCTTGTCTCGACATAGTAACAGAAGTGGATCAGCTTTGAGAAAAAACACTCTGTCAGGAGATGTTTATGCTCCATGTGTCCACAGTATATGAGGTTGCCCAGTAGCTGTGATGTAAATTGCAGACATGTCGAGGGGGGTTGCTAACATGTCATGGTAAGGCAAGGAATTTGCAATTTGAGAAATTAGAGAGTTTAACAGAATTTGGGAAAAGGTAATAAGTAAGATTAATGTCCACAGTGGTGAAACTAAAGACCTGTAGACCTTAGCACAGATTGGGTTGGAGTCGTCTGAAAAAGTTCCTGCCCTGGATGGGAAAGGAGCATCTCTCATTGACTATACAACCTGCACATTGCAGACTATTTTTTGCCTGTGATTTAAGGCTTCTTCAATGGATGACAGTGATGTACTGTACAGTCCCTTTATCTATGCAGATATTCTACATGACTTTCCTCTGTAGTTTTCCCAAGAAGAATGGTGCATATTATTACAAGTAGGTAAAATGCCAAATGAAGAGAAGGAACAGTTCACCTGGACAAGACAGTGTGGGTGTTGCATATCTCAATCACCAAGAAATATGTGGATCTAGGGACAGCCCCTAAACGATGGCTCCTGATCTTGCGTTTAAGCGTTAAGCCAATAACATGCAAAAACTTTGCAAAATGGTGATCAATTTGTCCAGTATTAAACGTCCAGTCTCCAAATACAAGTCTTTGACAAAGTCCAGCACTATTTTTTAAGATACCCTAAGATACCCTTGAGTGAACCAAAACTCAGCAGTATTCGGCAAGGTTTTGGAGAAACATTGCTGAGCACCTCTTCTTATGGTCGCCTCTAGTTCGGTTGTTTAATCTTTGCACCTCCAAAATTGTCAATCCCCATGTCAGCGTGAAGTGTTCCTCTCTCACTTGTGTCACTCTCTGCAATAAAATGATCTGTTTCATGTTCCTTTTTTGGGTCCATCTTTTAGAGCTTTGAGAATCAAGTAGAACTTAGGAGCAGGTGTCTAGAATCAATAATATCTTCATACAGGTCAATGGGGAATAAAAGACATTTATTTCTCACGATTGAGTGTTGGCCACGTCATGCTTTTGACATACTTTTATGGAATATTCGGTTTATCATGTGACTGATACTTTTTACAATGATACCTTTAAATGAGATCTTTATGGGCAAAACTAGCTCGCTCCACTTCCAATATCTAAATCTCTGTAGATAAGCTAATAAGCAGTATAAAGACTCATAAACAGCTTTCTTGGTTTTATCTGCCGCCTGAAGAATAAGCCGTGGGTTCACTGCTATTGGCACCAACAAAACCCCCATGGGAGGTGGCTCTCGGAAGCGCTGTAAACCCCTCATTTACATGTTAAGTGATAACTACACATTTCCGGAGATTAAATTGTTGACGGTACACAGATGCAAAGTTGTGATTCAATCCAAACTGCCTGCTAGTCGGCTGTTGTACAAGAATTCATTTGGCCTCGGTCTACTGTTGTGTTGTCCCAGAAGCCCTTATGGCCAATTAAAAGCTGGCATCCCTCTGCAGACCCCGACTGTAACTGTGTACAGCTGGCTAGGAAGGCAGGGGTGAGCAGTTCACACCAGTCACTCACTCACGAGCACTCAGATATGGGGTTGTCTTCATTGCCGCTTCCATTAGAAACTCATTTCATGGCCGATTCATGAAAGAATTACATTTTATGGCCAAAAAGAAATCATTAATACAATATATTTAATGTACATTCATAAAGAAAGTCCAGTCATTAACCTCAGAAGGTCCCATATGAGTCCTTATTCAGTCCTACAGACACAAGTTCACGTTTCCCCAAAGTAGAAGCAATTATAGGAAAATGGCTCGCAACTTTTTATTTATACAAATATTCGCTACTCAAAATCTCCAAAAACATAAAGCGGAAATCCAGCCAGGTCTATACTCTGACATGTCATAGATAAAAAGGAGAAGATCTCGTTGGTGAAGTCCGTGATCTTGAAACAAGACTAATAAAGGGGTTGTCCATCTTTGAGGACATTTTTTTCAATACTTAAATGCTTATATTTTAGGCTAAAAGTAGTTTTTTCAATTGGACTTCATTAACAATTTTGCACCGTTTGACTTCGATAGTCTCTGGGCTGCATTGTCTATTTCTGGCTACAGAATGAGTTAGCTGAAAATTAATCAGTGAGCTTATTCTGATAGTCAGTTTATAACGCCGTCTTTTTCTGAACTCTTATTTGCTGATTTATGAGCACAGACCACATCAAAGTTCAATTTATCTGTAAAATGTTTGCAAAATATTTAATGAAACTCAATTGGAAAAATTACTTTTAGCCTCAAATACTTGCACTTAAGCAAAAATAAACAAAACAAAATCCCCAGAACTGGATAACTCCTCTAAGCACTTGATCCCTTTTGGCACTGTTCTGAGTTTTCTCTTGCTAGAAATCCATTTCAGTATTCTAACCACACTACTATCAGTTTGCATGGACTTATGTGAAATTATTGGTGACCACAAATTCCACTAATGCTGTCCTTTCATAGGTTAAGATTAGGATCAGAGTAGGTTCACTTTAAACAGTGCATGGACTTCACTATTGGTGCGATCAGTTGTGATTATTGTTTGGAAAAGCCTATTTCAACCTCAAACTGCCACTGGATCCCATCATTTTTCTATGTCACCTTGTGGGTAATCCTTGGTCAGCCGATATAATAGGTGTATGATAGATAGCTATACGATACATCTTTTTAATTTGGTCAAGGTATGGCCAAACTAGACTATATCTCAGCTACCCGAGGCCATCTGCAATGGCACTTTTTAACTTTCCAGTAATATAAGAAAGTTTGTCGACATAGCTCATCCCATCAAATACTCGAAACGCGTCAGATATGCCCATGCTACTGTTTTAATTAAATAACAATAAAAATATTTTGCTCTTAATATTCTTTATTGGATTAAAAAACCTTTTTCATCATTTTTTAACTTTATGTTTAGGTTAGATACATTTTTTCTGGAAGCTGCAGAGTCCGAAAATGTAAATAATGCTTGATTGATAGGAATGATTTGCGCCGATTTAATGTTTTGAATGTATAAAGTAACAATTCCCTATAACACTGTATGAGTTAATTTTTTACTAAATCAATGACATACCCTCATTTATTTAGTAGACACAATTTATAAAAATTGAAATTTATTAGTCAAAAATAACTTTTGGATCAAGAGGTTACATTTATGATGACAACCTGTGTGGACAGCTACGGCCACATAACATTGGAATTGGAAAAATAAGCCCATAATGGTGTTAAAACAAAGTATCACTGTCCCACCTTAGTATGAATTGAACATGGAGAAGAAGTCACAGATCAGCTGCAGCCTGGACTTCCTCTTCATGCTCAGTTCGACCGAAGGCGGGGCCAGTGACGCCTTTGCTGATTGGACGCCAGGCACCATGTGTCATAACAACCACATGAGAGTCCCGGAACTGCGAGTGCCGACACCACTAGAATGGTGCTGGCATGCGAGGTGAGTATAGGCTTTTTTATTTTATAGGCGTAAAACATTTACATTGAGAAGGGGTTGTCCTAGTAGTGGACAACCCCTTTATTGTTTTTTTATACTTTATAATGTTTCAAATAATTGATTTTTGGTACATGTTGCAGGCTTATCAACTGTCCAGAAATTTCTGGACAGTCTGTAAAAATAAGGTATTTTTTTCCCTGTCCTTAAAAAATAAAACGCTTGATGCATCTGTGATATTTGATGCTGGGGAACTTGTACAGATTATTATGACTGTAATTATAATCATTTTACAGTTCACAGTAAATGCTGCTAATGTTTTCATTACAGAATTACGAGCTCCAGACATGTGTCACTTGCAACCTAATGATTTATAATAGTTTTCCAATGTGTCCGTAAAAAATGTTGGCTGCTTTTTTATAAACTGTCCAATAAAAAAAAGCAAATTAGCAAGACTGCGAAAAAATTCTTTCTGTCACTGTATATACAGTACTTACTGGGAATTGGTCACCCAGTGCCACCATTCTCATCAGGCTGCGCTGGTGATGGAAAAGGAGGCATTGCTGCATGAGAACTGTACAGCTAGGACTACTAGTGTGGTTGAGACTTAGACTTGGGGTTTTGCCCAATTGGGGAGAATATGTGTGCTGATCCGCTGCTCAGCAGGTGCAATCTGTTCCCTACTGTAGTTAATGGAGACCACACCCTATTTAATCCCTGACCGGGGTTGATTCTGACCTTGAAATCTCCATAATCCCTGACCGGGGTTGATTCTGACCTTGTAATCTCCATAATCTCTGACCGGGGTTGATTCTGACCTTGTAATCTCCATAATCCCTGACCGGGGTTGATTCTTACCTTGTAATCTCCATAAGCCTGGACCGGGGTTGATTCTGACCTTGTAATCTCCATAATCCCTGACCGGGGTTGATTCTGACCTTGTAATCTCCATAATCCCTGGCTGGGGTTGATTCTGACCTTGTAATCTCCATAATCCCTTCAGACTTTGACCCCGACTTACCTAATTTCACTCTTGACTGACTTCCTAGTATCAGACCCATTCTATTCCTCCGATTACAGTGATTTTGTCCCTGGTTCTGTCGCTCCAGTCACAGACCTGGCTACTTTGACACCTATTGCCTGAGACTTGCTCCTCCAGCCATCAGCTACTCCGTGGGTGCAATACATAGGGCCCCATTGAAAGCACATATCCCTGTGAAGGAGTTAATGAGTGAAGTCTTGGTTTCCTCTGGAACCTGCTAACGCCAAATCTGTCCAAGATTGCCCTTTTTGAGTTGACAACTTCAGAAATACATGACGCTTTCCTTGTGAAATTTGGATGATTTTATTTTTTTTTTACTGAATTCTAAAACGTTATTCAAAACTATACAACACTAAGCCCACAGTTTTCTCTGTGCTCGTTTATCTTCGCTTTCTAGAACTTTTCACACCGTTTTCAAAGGTTACCACCTTCTTTTGCAACTGGAGTAGTGAACTTTATGTGCTCAAATCTTATTGTCCATTTATCTCCTGAAAGACTCATTAGCATTTGCCAATGTTGTACAAAACTATTCTAGCCAGCTCATTGAGTATGAGTGATTGACTGGTACTCACGTATTAAAATGAAAGATTTCACCAGAACCCTAGCTTTCCCATTTAACAAATGCTGACCATACCACATTTCTCAAACATATAGAAAAAAATCACAGATTAATTATGTTTTTTATGCTACGATGGATACGCAAAGAAGCCATTTTTGCATTAACGAAATTTCCTTTCTTACGATCCTAACAAATCACAGGGGAATTGAGCTTGATAGCCTCTTGTATTCCTGTTTTCCAATTGTTTTACAATTGCAAGTGTATCCTTTTTTTATTTATAATATTTTATATAAAGATAAACTAACCAAATTAAGAAAATATAAACATAAAAAAATAAAAAAATAAAGGAGTTTGCTGTGATTTTTAAACACATTGCAGGGAATGTGATAAAATAATAAAATAATTATCAATCACTGGCCCCTGGATATCTTGAAAGCCAGTGACTGACTGCAGAAATCAGGTGTGCATAGACCCCTCTGGATTTGGTAGAATTGGAATAGATTTTACCAATTGACTATCGGTATATTCCTACATTAGTGATTTCTTTGGACCAATTTTCATCAGTGTTTAGGATCAGGCTTTGATTATTCTTTTTGGTCAGTGTCTCCATTTTTACCATCCAAGTTTCATCTTTTTTTTTGCTTATGAGAAATTTACTCAAACTTTTCCTATAAAAAAATGAACAGCATATGAATGGCACTCGGGTAGTATCCAAGTGCTGTCCAATTTTTTCATGGACTCATAGGCTTGAAATGTCGCATTTGATCCTTGACTCAGATTGAAATCAGACAAGTCTCCATGGTTTCGTGTGGACCACTTGGTCTGCAAAAATATACGGACATGTGAGGAGCCCCATAGATTATAATGGGTACAGGTTCTATCCGTTAAAAAAATTGATGAACTGATACATGAAAAACTGACGACTGAAGGAGACCTTACATTTATTTTTTTATGTTTTCTGGTTTCCTGCTTAGAGATAATTAAAATAAATCCTTTTCAAAATAAGATAGAGAATTGGAAGTTCAAGGTGAAAGGAAGAAGAAAATCGGCACTCACCAAATCCTTTTCCTTAAAAGTCTTTTAATCCATCAGATGGGACATTACTGCGGTACACAGGGGTATATGTGGGAGAAAGTGTCCTCTCTCTCCCGCATATACTACTGTGTACCGCAATAATGACCTATCAGATGGATTAAAGGACTTTTAAGAAAAAGGATTTGGTGAGTGCCGATTTTCGAATTGCTGCACATTGACTTTTCTGGATCTAAGCAGAGCACCACTAGTAACCTGGCAATGCTGATGTTTTTAATATGGAGGCATAGGATCTGTTTAAGCGCGGAGTAGCTGGGTGCCTAAAAACTTCTTCTCCTTTGCACATTCAGAGAATTGGAAGTTAACTTTAAACCCTATAATAATGAATGTGTAGTAAACAGTTAGTGGCAAAAATGATACATACTATGTAATAGTTTATATTTGTATTGTAACGTAAAATAAAAAAATGAAATGATTCTAACATTTGCAAAAAAAAAATCAAATTAATAAGTTGTAAAAACATTGTAGGGAAAAAAGGAAGGTACAATAGTAAGTAAACCTACTAGATATATTTTTTTATTCTTGCATAAATAATATTATTCATTTTTTTTCAAAAGACTTAAAGATTCTAAATTTGCCAAAAATATATTGGTAAAATTGTTAAACAATTGTAAAAACTTTAATGATTGCAACATTAGACAAAAAACAGTTTCCTTCCATATTTACAGATTTTACATTGATTCTAGCAGAAGCCTATTTTACGGATGTGCCCTTCTTTTGCAGCTGCCCCATCAAAACCTTTCTGAATGGCCGTTGGCGGTCACACTTGTTGCCGGCCCATTTTCAACCCGGCATCAAACAATTCACAAGAACTTAGCTGAAAATTGCATTGTGTGACCTTGGATCATCTGTGTGGCATGTCATCTAAAGGATTATCTTGAGAACAATTTACATCGCTAAACAATTTCCGTCATGTCAGTCATTCTTGACTGGAATTTCTAACCTTTTAATTGATAAGAGAAAATAAAATGATGGTATAAAACAGAATTAATAATTAACTCATTTAGCGCTGAACAGGCCTGCAAGCCATGTAATGTATTCCATGCTCTGTCAGTGCTGCTAAAGGAAGCTGTCAATTTCCTACCAACATTGTGAATACTAATTAAATAATTCTGTTTTTCACTGGGAATTAAATCACAAAAATTCTTGATTAATAATTAAACTAATGCCTTTTTTAGTTGTTAATGGATTGATTCTCTTTTTTGCTGCATTAACATATTTACGTGATATCCCTGCCAAAAGCAAAACAATACTTCTACTGATGTAGACATCAAGAATTACATAACAAAGTCCTGGTTTCTGACTTATCAGGTTTTATTTATTACATTTTTGGATCATTTGTCAGTTTCATCTATCTAATCTATTATCTATATATCTATCTATCATCTATCTATCTATCTATCTATCTATCTATCTATCTATCTATCTATCTATCTATCAACTATATATTATCTATCTATTATCTATCAATCTATCTATCATCTATCTTCTATCATCTGTCTATTATCTATCTATCTATCTATCTATCTATCTATCTATCTTCTATCTATTATCTATCAATCTATCTCTCTATCATCTATCTATCATCTATCTATTATCTATCTATCTATCATCTATCTATCATCTATCTATCATCTATCTATTATCTATCTATCTATCATCTATCTATCATCTATCTATCATCTATCTATTATCTATCTATCTATCATCTATCTATTATCTATCTATTATCTATCAATCTATCATCTATCTATCTATTATCTATCTTCTGTCTATATATTATCTATCTATCTGACCAATGGTTCCTAATGTGCATGTGCATGTAAATGTGAGTGTTTACATGGATGGGACCTAATAAATGTCTAATGGGGGAGCCCTTCAACTACGATTTTGGCTCAGTGGTTAGAACTGCATGGGGGCTCAGTGGTTAGCACTGCAGCATTGCAACATTGGTGTCCTGGGTTCCACCAGTATCCCACCAAGGACAACATCTGCATGAAGTTTGTATTTTGTCCCTTGTTTGCTTGGGTTTCCTCCTGGTTTTCACTTTTTCTCACAGACTCGAAAGACATACTGATAAGTTTATATAATTGGATAGATTAGATACTGCAAGTAGATAGAAGATTAGATAAATAGATAGAAAATAGATAGATAGATAGGTAATAGATAGAGAGATAGATAATAGATGGATAGAGATAGATAGATAATAGATAGATAGATAGATAGATAGATAGATAGATAGATACTAGATAGATAATAGATAGATAGATAGATAGATAGATAGATAGATAGATAGATAGATAGATAGATAGATAGATAATCCAGTGTTTCATTGTCAGAGAACAACCCGGGTTTCGATTCCCAAATATTCCGCACTTTCGTCTAACACAATATTTGCTGATGTAAAATACGATTTGTAGAGATAAAATGAGCTCAGCAAAGTGTCCTATTTTTCTGCTGTATCTTTGTATGATGGATAAATGCCTTCGAATTACACCGGCTCTCACTGATCAACCTTGAACACACAATCTGAGCCAGATTTTAAACCAGAAAAATGCTCATCCTTTACAGCCAACATTTTTTTTCTTGCCGAGAATTTCTCGAAAGATAATGGTGCCGGTCAGAAGGAGGCATGTTACTTCCAATGTTTCCTTTGCGAAAAGTACTTTTTCAGCAACATCCAGCCTGTCTTGAAGGACAGTTAATTACAAAGCACGATTTACAGGGGGTGTTTTTGCTTCTGGAGTCAGTATACAAATGTCAGCGCTGACAATTCAGAAATATATATGAGACGTTCTCCTTTGGGGAGGGAAATCTGTACGGCATCAGTGATACTAGATTTTATTTTATATATCTTGTATGACAAAGTCTTTTATAATATGCTAGGTTTATAAAACAGGTAAAAAAATAGGTAAAATAAACAGCAGGATAGAACAAATAATCTCAGACTAATCTGATTTGACAATTGCTTGAAGCAGCTGTCAAATCTCACTTTAGCTGCATAAAAAATATTCACAATGAAAAAATTGGATACAGGTATTAGCAGAGGAAGGTGGAAATGGAAGGGATTTCTAGCTGGCGCTGTGTATGGTGTTTGGATTTGTATTTCAGGCAGGAGGCATCTTGGAGGTCACAATGGAGGTCAAGTAGGAATTAGCGAAGTGTTTGGGAGCTTTGCCTTATATTTTTTCAGATATATTATGCCACATATGGGTAGAGATTGTGGCCAAAGTACAGTAGTTGTAAAGGAGCAATAGTCTGCACATGGTTTCTGGTGGTTCAGTAATTAGTTATGTTGCCTTGTGACACTGGTTTGCTTTTACATGTTCTCTTCCTCTAGCTACTACTCACACCTAATTATTACTACTTCTACTACAGCTACTACTCACACCTAATTACTACTACTTCTACTACTACAGCTACTACACACACCTAATTACTAATACTTCTACTACAGCTACTACTCACACCTAATTACTACTACTTCTACTACAGCTACTACTCACACCTAATTACTACTACTTCTGCTACAGCTACTACTCACACCTAATTACTACACATTCTAATACTACAGCTTGTACTCACATCTAATTACTACTATTTCTACTACAACAGCTACTATGCACACCTAATTACTACTACTTCTACTACAGCTACTACGCACACCTAATTACTACTACTTCTACTACAGCTACTACTCACACCTAATTACTACTACTTCTGCTACAGCTACTACTCACACCTAATTACTACTACTTCTACTACAGCTACTACTCAGACCTAACTACTACAACTTCTAATACTACAGCTTCTACTCACATCTAATTACTACTATTTCTACTACTACAGCTACTATGCACACCTAATTACTACTACTTCTACTACAGCTACTACGCACACCTAATTACTACTACTTCTACTACAGCTACTACTCACACCTAATTACTACACCGTCTAATACTACAGCTTCTACTCACATCTAATTACTACTACTTCTACTACTACAGCTACTACGCACACCTGATTACTACTACTTCTACTACAGCTACTACGCACACCTAATTACTACTACTTCTACTACAGCTACTACTCAAACCTAATTACTACTACTTCTACTACAGCTACTACTCACACCTAATTACTACTACTTCTACTACAGCTACCACTCACACCTAATTACTACAACTTCTACTACAGCTACTACTCACACCTAATTACTACACATTCTAATACTACAGCTTCTACTCACATCTAATTACTACTACTTCTACTACTACAGCTACTACGCACACCTAATTACTACTATTTCTACTACAGCTACTACGCACACCTAATTACTACTACTTCTACTACAGCTACTACTCACACCTAATTACTGCTACTTCTACTATTACAGTCACTACTCACACCTAATTACTACTACTTCTACTAAACCAGCTACTACTCACACCTAATTACTACTACTTCTACTTCTACAACTACAGCTACTACTCACACCTAATTACTACTACTTCTACTACTACTACTACAGCTACTACTCACACCTAATTACTACTACTTCTACTACTACAGCTACTACGCACACCTAATTACTACTACTTCTAATACAGCTACTACTCACACCTAATTACTACTACTTCTACTACTACAGTCACTACTCACACCTAATTACTAATACTTCTACTACTACAGCTACTACTCACACCTACTCATGCTCAATTATATGAGTATAATTGGAATAAAATCAACTTGTTATATTAAATAAGATACATGTCAGCAACAATTGGTTCCACAAAGGACATCCTGTTAGCCAAGGTTCTAACCTCTACTCTATGACCATTTATTCTCTTTTGGACCAAGACAGGTCCATTCTAACTCTACTACATGAGTCAAAATGTAAAGAATAGAGATGAGTGGATCAGGTAAAATTCTAATTTTCCAGTTTGCACACATTTTCCAAGGAAATTTTATTTGTAAAGAAGTTATTGTCTGAGAATGTAATGCCCCTATTATGCTCTGGGATGTCTTCAGATACTAGAAAATAATAAATGTCATATGTAAAAAATAGCAAAAAAAATCCTCATACCTCATACTCACCTCTCTGACCCCCCAGCTCCACACCAACACCCATCTGGTCCTCGTCACATCTCCTGATCCCCACTATAGGCTCTCAAATCCATGGGCTCACGCTGGCTGAGTCGGGCGGAAGGGCACAGGTTATACTGTTTGTTTGACAGTGACATAACTTGAAGCTGGTTGGCCCCACTGCAAAAGCTTCAATGGGGCCCACAACTATTGAACGTCTTTAATAGTAGTGGTCTTTTCATAAGGACAAAGTCACCTTTTGTGACTCGGGTGCGATTGCAACCCCTTTATCTATTGTAGTTATGCCCCTGCTGTTTGTCCTACTGGACAATTTTTGGTGATGCTTCTCCAGGTGGTACTTGTCCCATAATCATCCCCTTTTTCCGGGCATGTAACAGTACACTTAGATGCAGGGCTTCAACCTGATATGTAGCATCCCAACATTATGCACTCAAAATGTTTTGGAAGTGTTGATTTACGGCAGAATTTAGAAGCCCTTCCTCTGAAAATATGAGACTTTTCATATTGTTTAGACGCCTGGGAGGCGAGGCGAAAAAAGTATAAGTCAGGTTTATGAATTGCATGTTTTTTAAAAAGTCACAAAAAAGTAGCAATTACTAGTCTAGCATGGTGTAAAAGATGAAAATTCATTACAGATATACCACATTTATCAAATATTATGCAACAGTTCAAAAATGTCCTCTATTTTGAATTTAACACTAGGACCCTGATTCAATAAGACTAGCGATTTTCTCATTGACCTTTATAAGGGGGCATGTTTGAGTCAGATGCTAGTGATTTTTAAAGAATTAGAAGCGTTTGACCAGTGGCATATGCTTTGCCACAAATCTTACTCCAGTCAGTGACAGGGGTAAGATTTCTGGTGTAAGGAACCCCATAGTTTACTATGAATTGCAAGAGCTGTGAAGCCACTTCTCATCCCATCTTGGCGGAACTTGGAAAACTGGAGTGCAGATGCCAAAAGTCGCAACATTTTTGTCGGACTTCAAGTTGTGCCAAAATTTTGAAACTTTTAAAGTAAATCTGACAAAATTGCTTTGATAAATCAGAGTCCTTGCTTTTCTTATACACATTAGCCAAAAACTACTTTTCATGTATATTCCAACCAGTGGTTTTTAAAAGTCAAACTGTGTCTTTGTCATGACCTGTTTAAAATTTTCCATTAATTTTATGTGATTTATCGGCAGCCGTCTGACACTAATTTCTAAAGTTAAGTTTATAGTCCACAATATCATTAGTCCTTTTTTAGTATTATATTAGCTGACAATTTTTCAGCTAGTTGATGTATCAAACCTTTGTTGACCACCATGCACCACAATGCTTTATTATTTTTGTGTACTCGCTTTCTTACTATCTGCCTATTGGCTGTTTATCATAATTTAGGAATAACAGGGCGGTAAACTTTTTTCCAAAGTGAGAGACGGCCTAGTAATCAAATTTTCAAGGGTATTTGAGCCAACGTCCATGAAGGACTTATTATTACAAACATAGCAATGATAACATGATTAATATCCTTATCCATTGACAAAAACAATAACGGTATAGAAGCTCACCCTTGCCGTGACCGCTACGAATGTTGTGCCAATGTAAGGGACGGTCCCTACAGCTACATAATTGCAAGTGTTTCTTCTAAACAGACATTTAAGTGATCGCACATTTGAATATGATTGAAACATTTACATCTGATTATGCAAATGCTATGCAAATACAGTAAGCAGTATTCAAATCACTTGATGTGTCTTACATCATTTGCATGGCTGCATTTTGGTAATGCAGAAATGAATAAGGATTGCTCATTGTTGCTTCAAATTTAAAGGTTGTCAAGGTTCATCAGCTAGACCCATCCATTAATTGTTGATTCGGAGGCATCACTCCGGCTGCCGGCTGGGGATGTTCTTCCTTATCTCCTGTCCTTCACATTCTTGGAGTCTTGTCTGGCCCGTGAGTTCTCCTGATTTATTTTCAAGCGGCATGCTTATATTAAATGCTTGTAGCGGCTGATAAGACTTGTAGGACTGGTCAATGGCTGCGAAGATTATTACGTGTAGTCATGACCTCTGAAGGATTTTTTTTTCCCCTCCAAGGTGTATCCTAAGAGATTATTAAGTATTAACATATGTTACTCGCAATGGTATCGTTGCTGGGCGTGCAGAGGTAGCAATCGTAATTGGGACCCAACGCCTTTAGTGCTCATCAAAAACACGATCACCTAAGAAAGCAGGCTTATAAGAAGGAGGCACAATGGCTTCTCCTGCAGGGACTATAATGTAATTATACCACACAGAGATTTTTCTCCAAACTAATAATTTCATAAACAGCTTTAATTTGAGCTTTGATAGAAAATCTAGGCTACACTTTGGATCCCAACACATGCAGTAAAGAATTTGTCCACTGCTTTTTTATTGATGACTTATCCTTAGGGTATGTCATCAATGTCTGATCAGCCGGGGTCCGACACTCGGCACCGCACCAATCAGCTGTTATCTGTGTTGGCGGCTGCCCCTGCTGGCCGAGATGAATTGCTGGCGGAACTGACCATCTACTTGTAGTGGCTGCCTCAGGGTACTATACGTCCGCCTACTGTTGACTCGAATAGGAGGCAGAAGTGCAGTACCAAGCCCCGGCCACTACAAGTAGACAGCCAGTTCCGCAAGTAATTGCTTATGGCCGGCAGCCGTCTCCGCAGGCACCGATATCAGTTGATTGGTGGGGGTGCCTAGTGTCGGACCCCGGCCGATCAGACATTGATGACCTATCCTAAGGATAGGCCATCAATGTGAAAGTAGTGGACAACCTCTTTAAATCCTGATTTTGCACTGTGGAAAGTCCAACAGTAGATCAGTCCTGTGTAGAAGTACTCAACAAGATCAAAAAGAATGTGCTGACCAATTTCTTAAATCTTTATAAGACTAAGAAGTACATTTATTTTGACTTATATACAGAGCCCCAAATTTCCTGCAAGTACATAAAGTTGAATGTAAACATTTTGGTTGCAGGCACCACTAGCTAAAAATCTAACAGCATGCTACTTTTCAGTAGCATAACTAGAGTCCAATGCAAAATTTGGGCCTTGGCCCTTACCTGCATGTTGGTCCGATATTTGACCCCTTTCTAGCATTCTAGATCCTATAAAGACATGCATGATCACCCCCTCTGCAATAATCTCCCCCATCCTGACTCCTTCCTGTAATAATCTCCCCCACTTTGGGCTCCTTCCAGGAATAATGTCCCCCACCCTGGGCCTCTTCCAAGAATGATGTCCCCCATCCTGGTTCCTTTCCAGTAATAATACCCCTATCCTGGGCCCCATGCTATAACAATGTCCCCCATCCTGAACACCTTCCTGGTATAATGACCCTCATCCTGGGCCTCTTACTAGCATAATGTTCCCCATCAGGTAATCATGTCCCCTGTCCAACGTCTGCTGCTGGCCTCTAATTGGCCAGCAGTGTGCATTGCAGTGCAGGGAGCCGACGGGTCTCTATGCCGTAATACATTTCAGCTGAATGTACATCCAAGGACGTGCATCCAAGTGAAATTGCTGCCACCGTCGGCAGGTCCCCCTCCCAGACTGGCTTGGTCTTGGTCACAGAGGGATCATTACTCCCCTGCTACTTATCAGGCAACGTTATCCTATTTTATGGATATTTTGCTAAGCAAACCAGAATAACATCAGTTTATTACAAAAAATGATGCGATACTTACGCTAAAAGTGGTATTGACCAGGTATCCTCCTTCCTGTCCACTGCCTGTTGTCAAGTGTAATCTGTCTCTAGATACTAAGCTAGAATAAGTAAAACGTGGGGGCGGTGGGGTATTTCCCTTCTGCTCCTGCTCTCCTGTCTGCGAGATCCATACAGATATAGAACAGGCATGCTATTGGCCAGTGAAAAACACATTGAATGATGGGAAATAAGGGATCAAAAGTTCCAGACCATATAGTGCCGGCAGGATATTGATTGAGAGAAATTGCCTAAGCAAAGAAAGTGGATAACAAGTTATATTACAGAGCATGAGAATAGGGACATATTACATGGTTACTGGACATGTTAATCAAGTTTAATTTTATTGTGGGGAGTGAGGGAAGCAAGATCCTGCGTAGTTTAGTTTAAGCTTAGTAATGAAACACCCACTAGTGGTGGCTGCAGGTGGCATAATCACAGAATCAGACCTAGGAAATATATTATATTAAAATTAGACGTCCTTTATACTAAAACTGGCAAAGGGTCAGTCCGTGCTGACTGGCGCCCCCTACTGTAGTTTTCTATTATTAATTTGTATAAATACATGCAGGTTCACTTTGTTTTTAATAAGGTAACTTTAATTGTAACTTCTTGATTTCATTTCATTCTATTTCTTTTTTAGCTTCCAGCTATTTGTCCTCTAATTCAGGATTCCCTGTCCACGCAATAAGCTCAGATGGAGATATATTGCATTATAGGGGACCACTTCTTTCGATTTACTCCACAATGTCACAAGCATTTCCATGGAAATAGAGCTTTACCAATTCGGTTATCGTGATTACCCTTTTCTTTATTTATTCCAAGTAAAACAGAACGAGTTCTGTTGACAGGCATCTCTCTGGTGAATTCTTTTCAATCTCTTGTATTTGAGAAGAGGCAATTTTTATCCGGCAGAATTCTGCTTCATTCTGACTGGTTATGAGAAGTTACAGATGATAGATTCTCCGTAAATCCGGACATTAATTTCTGTATCTACGTGGAGTTTGGAATAACCCTATGTATGTTACACTAGTATCATGGATGTTGATCTCTGGTATTGATAGACACATTTTTCGATTATTAATATTTTTCCGTTACTTTTATTTGATTGTGTATATATATATATATATATATATATATATATATATATATATATATATATATATATATATATGTATATATATATATATAACAGTTGATTTTTTTTAAGGTGGTGATGACCTCTTTTGGGATCTCGTAAAAAAATAAAATATTACTTTTCTGCCCTGTTCACTTTTCATTTACCTTTTCCAGCCAAGTTGAAATTGAGACTAAATAAATAAAGTGTTGTATCTGCCTGTAAGAACGCCGCTCTGCTGCCTTTAAAGACTCCCTAAATTAACTGCTCTGGACTTACTTACAATTCCCAGCTTAATAGCGGATAACAGCCTTAGGAAATAAGACTACAGGTGATCTCAGACGATTTCAAAGTCACATCAGTTCTAAACTTTCATATTTTAATTATGGAATGGAACTTTGTAATCAGTGTTTTCTATGTAGATGTAGGAGGGAGTAAGAATACAGCTTCTTAGAAAAAGGCAAAAAAATATATATTTTCCAAATTAAAAACATACCATTAGTCTGGCATCCATAGCCTCCAATCAGTTAGAGTGCAGCTGCGAAGGGATGTGTCTATTGACATGCTTGCTGACTGTTTCCAATTGAAACCAGCAAAAGGGTTGCTTCGCAGCAAGACCATCCTTCCCAAAATGTCCCTAGAACTATGCAAGACAATGTAGCTGAAACAAGTCTAAGTATATCAGATGACTGATACTGACCATCTACAGCAGGGGCGGGGAATGTTTTTTCTGCCAAAGGGCATTTGGATATTTATACCATCCCTCAGGGGCTGTACTAATTGTGCGCTAACTCACTCTGCCCACAAGGTACGCCCTGATGCTGGCAAGGGTGTCAGGACGTGATATTTCATTGCATACTCCTCATCAGGGGCGTAACTACTGCGGTCGCAGGGGTCGCCAGTGCGACCGGGCCCGGCAGGTCAGGGGCCCATGCCCGGCAGGTCAGAGGCACCCAACACCATGTTGCAGTGCAGGAGATTCCTCCTGCACGGCAACCAGTGGCGTAGGAAGGGGGGTGCGGGGGGGCGGGCCGCCCCAGGCGGCACTATGCGGGGGTGCCGGGGGCCCTGATCGGAGGGGCCGGGGAGCCAGTACTGGCCACTCTCCTCCGGCGATGCCGGCCTGATGCTTTCCTGCTGCGCCATGTTGCTCAGCCATGTACGCAGGTCCGGAGGGGAGGAGGATGGCGGCGGCTCCTGGCTCTTCTGGAGTTGGGGTGCAGAGAACTGCATGCTGTACCCCGGCCCCCCAAAACTTGGCTGGAGGAGGCGGATGGGCACGATCCTCTCCGGGCTGCACATGGGTCTGAAGTGGGTGTGATCGCTGCCGTGTGCCTGGGGGAGGTAGGAGAAGGCGGGCATGGTGCAGGAGGAGCTGTGTGCGGCTGTCCCCGGCCCGCACCGTGGGATGTATATATACACAGGGGACCTGGAAATAGCCCATGTCATCAGAGGGCACAAATAGCATGGGCACGATCTGCTGCATCACCCACACTAGGGGGAAATACCTGCACTGTGCATCATCAGCTCCATGGTGCCCTGTCATGAATCCCAATGGCTAGGGATAGCAAGGGACAAGCAAAGTAATACAAAATATCGGACGAGCTCTAGGGTGATGGAACCTGGGCTGACCGCTGCCCTACGCCTGACAAACGCAACTAGAGATAGCCAGGGAGCGTGCCTACGTTGGTTCTAGACGCCACGCACCAGCCTAAGAGCTAACTAGTACTGCAGAGAAAATAAAGACCTCACTTGCCTCCAGAGGAATGAACCCCAAAAGGTATAGTTGCCCCCCACATGTATTGACGGTGAAATGAGAGGAAGGCACACACATAGAGATGATATATATAGGTTCAGCAAATTGAGGCCCGCTGTAAACTAGAAAGCAGAACGATACAAAAGGGGTCTGAGCGGTCAGCAAAAAACCCTAATCAAAAAACCATCCTGAGATTACAAGAACCCATGTGCCAACTCATGGCACATGGGGAGAACCTCAGTCCACTAGAGCTACCAGCTAGCATAGAGACATAATAAGCAAGCTGGACAAAAAAACCAACAACTGAAAATCAGCACTTAGCTTATCCTGAAAGATCTGGGAGCAGGTAGGCAGGAACCAAACAGAGCACATCTGAATACATTGATAGCCGGCAAGGGAATGACAGAAAGGCCAGGTAAAATAGGAAACACCCAGCCTCTGATGGACAGGTGGAAACCAAAGGCCGCAACCCACCAAAGTCACCCAGTACCAGCAGTAACCACCAGAGGGAGCCCACAAACAGAATCCACAACAGTACCCCCCCCTTGAGGAGGGGTCATCAAACCCTCACGAGAACCCCCAGGGCGATCAGGGTGAGCTCTATGGAAGGCGCGGACCAAATCAGTCGCATGAACATCGGAGGCGACCACCCAGGAATTATCCTCCTGACCATAACCCTTCCACTTAACCAAATACTGGAGTTTGCGTCTGGAAACACGAGAATCCAAGATCTTCTCAACAACATACTCCAATTCTCCCTCCACCAGCACCGGAGCAGGAGGCTCAACCGAAGGAACAACGGGCACCTCATACCTCCGCAACAACGACCGATGGAACACATTATGAATAGCAAACGATGCTGGGAGATCCAAACGAAAAGATACAGGGTTAAGAATCTCCGAGATCCTATAAGGACCGATGAACCGAGGCTTGAACTTAGGAGAAGAGACCTTCATAGGGACAAAACGAGAAGACAACCACACCAAATCCCCAACAAGAAGTCGGGGACCCACGCGGCGACGGCGATTAGCAAACTGCTGAGTCTTCTCCTGAGATAACTTCAAATTGTCCACCACCTGGTTCCAAATCTGATGCAGCCTGTCCACCACCACGTCCACTCCAGGACAATCTGAAGACTCCACCTGACCAGAGGAAAAACGAGGATGAAACCCCGAATTACAAAAAAAAGGAGAGACCAACGTGGCAGAACTAGCCCGATTATTAAGAGCAAATTCGGCCAGTGGCAAAAAAGCAACCCAGTCATCTTGATCAGCAGAAACAAAACACCTCAAATAAGTTTCCAAGGTCTGATTAGTTCGCTCCGTCTGGCCATTCGTCTGAGGATGGAATGCAGACGAGAAAGACAAATCAATGCCCATCTTGGCACAAAACGTCCGCCAAAATCTAGACACAAACTGGGATCCCCTGTCAGAAACGATATTCTCCGGAATCCCATGCAAACGAACCACGTTCTGAAAAAATAAAGGGACCAACTCAGAGGAGGAAGGCAACTTAGGCAAGGGCACCAAATGAACCATCTTAGAAAAGCGGTCACACACAACCCAGATAACGGACATTTTCTGTGAAACCGGGAGATCAGAAATAAAATCCATGGAAATGTGCGTCCAAGGCCTCTTCGGGATGGGCAAGGATAACAACAACCCACTGGCCCGAGAACAGCAAGGCTTAGCTCGAGCACACACTTCACAAGACTGCACAAAGGCACGCACATCCCTAGACAAGGAAGGCCACCAAAAAGACCTGGCCACCAAGTCTCTAGTACTAAATATTCCAGGATGACCAGCCAACACAGAAGAATGGACCTCGGAGATGACTCTACTGGTCCAATCATCCGGAACAAACAGTCTTTCTGGTGGACAACGATCCGGTTTATCCACCTGAAACTCCTGCAATGCACGTCGCAAGTCTGGGGATACGGCGGACAATATTACCCCATCCCTAAGGATACCAGTAGGCCCAGAGTCTCCAGGAGAGTCAGGCACAAAACTCCTGGAAAGAGCATCTGCCTTCACATTCTTTGAACCTGGCAGGTATGAAACCACGAAATTGAAACGAGAAAAAAACAACGACCAACGAGCCTGTCTAGGATTCAAACGCCTGGCAGACTCAAGGTAAATGAGATTCTTGTGATCAGTCAAGACCACCACACGATGTTTAGCACCCTCAAGCCAATGACGCCACTCCTCAAATGCCCACTTCATGGCCAAAAGCTCCCGATTACCCACATCATAATTGCGCTCGGCGGGCGAGAATTTTCTAGAGAAGAATGCACATGGCTTCATCACCAAGCCATTAGAACTTCTCTGTGACAAAACCGCCCCCGCTCCAATCTCGGAAGCATCAACCTCAACCTGAAAAGGAAGTGAAACATCTGGTTGACACAACACAGGAGCAGAAGAAAACCGGCGCTTAAGTTCCTGAAAGGCCTCCACGGCCGCAGGAGACCAATCAGCAACATCAGCACCCTTTTTAGTCAAATCAGTCAAAGGTTTAACAACACTGGAAAAATTAGCAATGAACCGACGATAAAAATTAGCAAACCCCAAGAACTTCTGAAGGCTCTTAACAGATGTAGGTTGTGTCCAGTCACAAATCGCCTGAACCTTGACGGGATCCATCTCAATAGTAGAAGGAGAAAAAATGTACCCCAAAAAAGAAATCTTCTGGACTCCGAAGAGACACTTTGAGCCCTTCACAAACAGAGAATTGGCCCGCAGAACCTGAAACACCTTCCTGACCTGTAGAACATGAGACTCCCAGTCATCAGAAAACACCAAAATATCATCCAAATACACAATCATAAACTTATCCAGATATTCACGGAAAATATTGTGCATAAAGGACTGAAAGACTGACGGAGCATTGGAGAGTCCAAAAGGCATTACCAAATACTCAAAATGGCCCTCAGGCGTATTAAATGCGGTTTTCCACTCATCACCCTGTTTTATCCGCACCAGATTATACGCACCGCGAAGATCTATCTTAGTGAACCACCTAGCCCCCTTAATGCGAGCAAACAAATCAGTCAATAATGGCAATGGATACTGATACTTGACTGTAATCTTATTCAGAAGGCGATAATCTATACAAGGCCTCAGGGAACTATCTTTTTTTGCCACGAAAAAAAAACCTGCTCCCAGAGGGGACGAAGATGGACGAATATGTCCCTTTTCCAAGGACTCCTTAATATAATTCCGCATAGCAGTATGCTCTGGCAGTGACAGATTAAATAAACGACCCTTAGGGAACTTACTGCCAGGAATCAATTCTATAGCACAGTCACAATCTCTATGCGGAGGGAGCGAATTGAGCTTAGGCTCCTCAAAAACATCCCTATAGTCAGACAAAAACGCAGGGATCTCAGAAGGAGTAGATGAAGCGATTGAAATCGGAGGTGCATAATCATGAACCCCCTGACATCCCCAGCTTAACACAGACATTGTTTTCCAGTCCAGGACAGGATTATGAGTTTGTAACCATGGCAGACCAAGCACTAGTACATCATGTAAATTATACAGTACAAGGAAGCGAATCACCTCCTGATGAACGGGAGTCATGCGCATGGTCACTTGTGTCCAATACTGCGGTTTATTCATAGCCAATGGTGTAGAGTCAATTCCCTTCAGAGGAATAGGAACTTCCAGAGGTTCCAGACTAAAACCGCAGCGTTTAGCAAATGACCAATCCATAAGACTCAGGGCAGCGCCCGAATCCACATAGGCATCGACGGAAATGGAAGACAGTGAAAAAATCAGTCACAGACAAAATGAACTTAGGCTGCAGAGTACCAATGGCAAAAGATTTATCAACCCTTTTTGTGCGTTTAGAGCATGCTGATATAACATGAGCTGAATCACCACAATAAAAACACAATCCATTTTTCCGCCTATAATTTTGCCGTTCACTTCTGGACTGAATTCTATCACATTGCATAGTCTCAGGTGCCTGTTCAAAAGACACCGCCAACTGGTGCACGGGTTTGCGCTCCCGTAAACGCCGATCAATCTGAATGGCCATAGCCATCGACTCATTCAGACCTGTAGGCGTAGGGAACCCCACCATAATATCCTTAATGGCCTCGGAAAGACCATTTCTGAAGTTTGCAGCCAGGGCGCACTCATTCCACTGAGTAAGCACCGACCATTTCCAAAATTTTTGACAATATATTTCCGCTTCATCATACCCCTGAGAGAGGGCTAATAAAGCATTTTCAGCCTGAATCTCCAGGTTGGGTTCCTCATAGAGCAATCCCAATGCCAGAAAAAACGCATCCACATTGAGCAATGCAGGATCCCCTGGTGCCAATGCAAATGCCCAATTCTGAGGGTCGCCTCGCAGGAAAGATATTACAATCTTGACCTGTTGAGCAGGGTCTCCAGAGGAGCGAGATTTTAAAGAAAGAAACAATTTACAATTGTTCCTGAAATTCAGGAAGGTAGATCTATCTCCAGAAAAGAACTCTGGAATAGGAATTCTAGGTTCAGACATGGGAGTGTGAACAACAAAATCCTGTATGTTTTGAACTTTTGCCGCGAGATTACTCAGGCTGGAAGCCAAACTCTGGACATCCATGTTAAACAGCTAATATCAGAGCCATTCAAGGGTTAAGAGGAGGTAAGAAGCAGCTAGACAGCAATTAAGGGCTAGGCAGCAAAACTCTGAAGGAAAAAAAAAAAAAAAAATTTCCCTTAAACACTTCTTTTTCTCCTGCTTCAGCCCAAACAATTAACACTTTGTGGGCCGGCTATACTGTCATGAATCCCAATGGCTAGGGATAGCAAGGGACAAGCAAAGTAATACAAAATATCGGACGAGCTCTAGGGTGATGGAACCTGGGCTGACCGCTGCCCTACGCCTGACAAACGCAACTAGAGATAGCCAGGGAGCGTGCCTACGTTGGTTCTAGACGCCACGCACCAGCCTAAGAGCTAACTAGTACTGCAGAGAAAATAAAGACCTCACTTGCCTCCAGAGGAATGAACCCCAAAAGGTATAGTTGCCCCCCACATGTATTGACGGTGAAATGAGAGGAAGGCACACACATAGAGATGATATATATAGGTTCAGCAAATTGAGGCCCGCTGTAAACTAGAAAGCAGAACGATACAAAAGGGGTCTGAGCGGTCAGCAAAAAACCCTAATCAAAAAACCATCCTGAGATTACAAGAACCCATGTGCCAACTCATGGCACATGGGGAGAACCTCAGTCCACTAGAGCTACCAGCTAGCATAGAGACATAATAAGCAAGCTGGACAAAAAAAACAACAACTGAAAATCAGCACTTAGCTTATCCTGAAAGATCTGGGAGCAGGTAGGCAGGAACCAAACAGAGCACATCTGAATACATTGATAGCCGGCAAGGGAATGACAGAAAGGCCAGGTAAAATAGGAAACACCCAGCCTCTGATGGACAGGTGGAAACCAAAGGCCGCAACCCAGCAAAGTCACCCAGTACCAGCAGTAACCACCAGAGGGAGCCCACAAACAGAATCCACAACAGTGCCCACACATTCCCCACTAGTGCCCCAAACCTGCAGATAATAGGGCTGTGACGGGCCATACTGCACCCTAGTATTGCCCCTCTGCTTCACATCTGGACCTGCAGGTCGCAGTCCTCTTACTGCCTATGACTGGAATAGTTCAACAAGAATCAGGAATGAAGGCAAAGGTGAGTTTATAGTTAAAGGGTTATTCCCAAGAAGAAAGGAAGTCATCCCCTATCCTATCACTGATCACTGGGGTCCGACTGCTGGGGCCCCTAAGTGATACAAGAGAATGGGGCTGGGAGCTGGGCTCGCCCTGGCTTGAGTGGAGGTGCAGGTGCTCGACCTCCGCTCCATGCGTTGTCTATGGAGTTGCTGGAGATAGCCAGACCCTCTACTCGGCTTTAGGCATGGGTCACACCAGTGTATACTCTCTCATCGGAGAGAATCGAGCCAACTCAGATCAGTCAACAACGCACGCTTTTCCAGCATCTCTAGGTGTGTGTGTGATATCTGTAGTATGTGTGTGCGTGTGATATCTATAGTGTGTGTGTGTGTGTGTGTGTGTGTGTGTGATATCTGTAGTGTGTGTGTGATATTGTGTATGTGTGTGTGTGATATCGTAGTGTGTGTGTGTGATATCTGTAGTGTGTGTGTGTGTGTGTGAGGCAGGGGCGTAATTACCACAGTTGCAGCGGTCGCCGCTCCAAGCGGCTCTGGCAGGTCAGGGGCCCTTGTGTTCCCTTGAGCCTGTCTCCCTTGTCCCCTTATGCTTGTGTCCCTTGTCCCCGTGTGCCAGTCTCCCTTGCCCATTAGTCTCTGTGTGTCCCCATGTGCCTGTCTCCTTTGTCCCCTTGTGCTTGTGTCAGTCTCCCTTGCCCACTAGTCCCTGTGTGTCAGTCTCCCTTTCCCACTTGTCCCTGTGTGCCCCTTGTGTCAGGCTCCCTTGCCCACTAGTCCACTTGTGTCAGTCTCCCTTGTCCCCTTGTGTCAGTCTCCCTTGCCCACTAGTCCCCTTGTAACCTTCTCCCCTGCCTCCTAGCCCCCATGTGTCCCCTTGTGCCTGTCTTCCTCGCTCCCTAGCCCCCCTATGTTACCCTTGTGCCTGTCTCCCCTAGCCCCCTTGTGCCCTCTCCCCTGCCCCCTCGTCACGTTTTGCTTGTGTTTTTCTCACTGCCCCTGTATGGAGGGGCTGCATTATACTATGAGGGGGGCTGCGTTGTATTCTATGGGGGTTACATGGAGTTGTATGGCATGGCTACAGGGGGGGCCCCATTTGGAAGTTCGCACCGGGGCCCATAACTTTGTAGTTACGCCACTGCTCCTCATCATTCAGTAGTGAACACTGCGTGCGGGTGTTAACAGAGAAATAAGAAATTAATGGGCCGACGGAAGTCAAAATACAGCTGACAGCCCAATCACTGCGGTTCCCGAAAATCTGTCCCGGAGGCTTGATGAAAGGTCACTGAGGGCCATAAATGGCAAGTGCGATTGAGGTTCCCCACCACTGATCTACACGATACCCAGAGTGAAAGTCACCACAGTTGGGTTTCTGCATGTAATAGACAAGCATAGAGCGCTGGAAGATTTCAGCTCTGTAAACAACAGAATTGTGAATGCAGCTTTTTAACTTAATGCAAGTGTAGGGGGTGTGATAGTTATAATGCCTTTTTCTCTCCCAATCCTTGTTTATATATTTGATGTCATGAATATATTTTATACACGGTGGTACTGCTACATGTATAAGTGCATTACCAGCCATGTATATGAGTATTGATACACCTAAAGTGTATTACTCTGTATATGTATACTGTATATGTCTGATTGTTTACATGTTTTTCACAGTTATTTCATGAAAGTGAAAGTGAGTACCCTGGGGCAGGTCATTAGGTATAGTGCTACAGGAACAGTACCCCAAGTTGGCCACTAGATGGGGGCACTATAAGTAGGATAGCAAATAGTTAACTGTAGGATGGGCACGGTGGAATAAGTAAGTGAGGTCTTCCCAGTTTTAGTTAGTTGGGGCCTGGTTGCCCGTGTAGCTCACAGTGCTGGCTGTTGTGAATTTACCTTTTGGCTCCCTCTAGTGGCTACTAATGTTTTTACTCTGGGTATGTCTATCATCCCTTGTATGCTCACCTGGGTCGTTAGGTCAGGGGTGTTGCTATATTAGCTCCCTGGACCTTCAGTTCAATGCCTGGCAACGTTGATATCAGAGCTAATCTGTAGTGCTCTTGTCTACTGATCCTGGTTCCTGCTTGATTAAGCTAAGTCTGCTTTCTTGCTTTTTGCTATTGTTTTTGTTTTGCATTTTTGTCCAGCTTGTACATAATCTGTATCCTATCCTTGCTGGAAGCTCTAGGGAGGCTGGAGTTCTCCCCCCGGGCCGTTACACGGTTCGGGGGTTCTTGAATCTCCAGTGTGGATTTTTGTTAGGGTTTTTGTTGACCATATAAGTTATCTTACTACATTCTGCTATTAGTGAGTGGGCCTCTCTTTGCTAAACCTAGTTCATCTCTGTGTTTGTCATTTCCTCTTACCTCACCGTTATTATTTGTGGGGGGCTTGTATCCAACTTTTGGGGTCTATTCTCTGGAGGCAAGAGAGGTCTTTGTTTTCCTCTTCTAGGGGTAGTTAGTCCTCCGGCTGGCGCGAGACATCTAGCGACCAACGTAGGCATGTTCCCCGGCTACTTCTAGTGTTGGCGTTAGGAGTAGATATATGGTCAACCCAGTTACCACTGCCCTATGAGCTGGATTTTTGTACTTCGCAGACTTGCTGATATCTCTGAGACCCTCGCCATTGGGGTCATAACAGCTGGCTAGCCCAGGACAACACCGTGCCATGCAACATTGTAAGAAGAGTTGGCCCAACAGCATCCAGGGAGGCCAGAGCATTGAAGAGAGAACAGGAGCAGCAGTGCTAGTGGTGCAGTATTAGTGGGACTGCAGTTGCTAGAGGAAGAAGGCTGAGCAGAACGGAAGCAAGTTATCCAACATGTGGCAGATTTTTGCATGGGCTGCTACTCTAAGTACTGGGGCGAAATGGCAGAGAATACGCCCATGAGAAGCAGAAATTCTGGATATTGAGGACACTGTGGGATTGGAACATGCGATCCGTCCCGGGGACAGGCTTAGCGGCAGAGAGTAGAGGCAAGGGAAAGCGTTGCCAATTGTTGTGATTGATCATGCCCTGAATGACGCTGTATTAAGTAAAGAAGTTGAAGTCAAAGTAAAGCCGGATTGTGACTCTTTAATTGCGGAACTTTCTGTAGAGAATACATTCCTGTACCGGGAGATTCCAGATGACGCAGAGGAGCAGCACCAAGGTACTCAGGGAAGGAAACATGATTGTGCGTTGGGAGGGGGCCAGGGGATGATACAGAGGTTACTGTCGGCCATGACTGCAGCCCTTGCCCCAGGCCTCCTACACAAGGTCAAGAGAAGTACAATGTTTAGAATGTAATGTATTTACAAAGTTGCTTACAGGGAATCGGTCAACAGGTTTTCCTGCAGCAATATAATAAAGGATAAGAGAACCTGATCCCAGGGATGTGTCACTTGCTGGGTTGCTTGGTGCCTGTGCAGGCCGCATGTTACCAAGGTTGCTGGTTTTCCAGGACCAGAACTTTCACAGTTCAATGAGGGAGACCATCATGGACCCTCTCCCAGGACCCGTCTCCCAGTAGATAACTCTGTCTCTTAGTCACTTCTGCTCCGGATCTCGCTATCTCTTTTATTCAGTCTTCTCTGTCCTATCTGACATAAAATTATCACTTTCCATTCAACTCAGCCTCTCCCAACCTGGGCTAGTCCCAATCATTAACTCTAACTATCCCTATTGTCAGACTACACACACTATCAGTATTGCTACCACTTTTAGCATACATTACAAATCACATTATACATCACAGGTCACATTGCATCACACTTCATTTTACAACATTAACGTGTCTTATCAAGCGGAAGACATGGGCAACATGTCCATATCCTTACACAATCTTCAGCCATCATGCTATAAAGCAGGGAGAGCTGAGTAGATCAATATATAGTTTTGTGAAATTACATACAGTATTACCTGTGTTTCATTCATTTATTCCTCTGCTTTTCCTGGGATTCGGGGTCCAGTGGGCGGTCCTATCAGTGACTGACAGCTCCCTCTGCATGCACTCTTCTACAAAGAAAGCTGTCAGTCACTGATAGGACCGCCCACTGGACCCCAAATCCCAGGACGATCAGAGGAATAAATGAATGAAATAACAGTTATACTGAATCTTTTCTCACAAAACTATACATTGATTTCCCCGTGGGATTAAAGGAATTTCAACAAGAAAGACTTGGTGAGTGCTCCATTTCTTTTCTTCTTGTTTGTGCTATATATTGATCTGCTCTGCTCCCCCTGCTCTATAACATGATGCCTGCAGATTGGACGGCATTTCCTTGGTGACAGGTTCCCTTTAAAAACACATTTTTACTTCACATATTTTTATTTTTGCATTCATATATTGGCACATGTTTGTATATACAAAAATACATGAGCGGCAGCTGTAATCACTCCACGCACTGACTGACAGCCGGCTCAGCAGGACATCAGTACAGGTAGGTTGTCAGCCAGTGCTGGGGCGTAGTTACAGCTGCCACTCACTGAATATGGGGCTGCCGGGAGGAATAACGTTCATTGTCTCGCGTTAGCCGGGTTGACAGCGCACCGGCCGCAAGGCTGTGGAATGCTATTATCTGAGGATTAACTCCATATTGGCCATTTAATAGCACTTTTTACATGACATGTTCCCTTTGATTGACTTTAATATATTACAAAGAAGACATATAACAAACTAGACTCCTAAAAAATAGATATGGAACTATTTAAATATAGATAAATAGATAGATAGATAGATAATAGATAGATAATACATAGCTATATATGAGATAGATAATAGATAGTTAGATAGATAGATAATAGATAGATAGATAATAGATAGATATATATGAGATAGATAATAGATAGATAGATATATAGATAGATGATAGATAGATGATAGATAGATAGAAAGATAGATAATTAGATAATAGATAGATGATAGATAGATGATAGATAGATAATAGATAGATAGATAATAGATGATAGATAATAGATAGATAGATAGATAGATAGATAGATAGATAGATAGATAGATAGATAGATAGATAGGTAGATAATAGATGACAGATAATAGATAGATAGATAGATAGATAGATAGATAGATAGATAGATAGATAATAGATAGATGATAGATAAATAGATAAATAATAGATAGATAGACAGTATACAAAAATATATAAAAAATATTATTTAAAAAAAATGTTATATTTAAAAAGCTTTATAGGAATGATGCAGAACATATATACAAGAAATAAGAAATAAGTCTGCAGACCGACGGTGTCAGCTATGAGAGGGATATAATAAATGAAATACTACACATATTCCATTTTTTTATATATATAAGCTACTAATTATATATCAGACTCAATAATAAATCAATATGTAATAAGCTTTTAAGCTTCCTCTAGAGGTGGCTGCAGGCAGATAGAATTTTGTCACTTAAAGGGAGCCTGTCACCTTGAGAAACGCTATTCACCTGCAGATATAGGGTTAATAAGAAGATTTAAGTGTAGCCAGCATTCTGGAGCAGCGGCTAGCCCAGTGTTCCCCAATTCCGGTCCTCAGGAGCCACCAACAGGTCATGTTTTCAGGATTTCCTTAGTATTGCCCAGGTGATAATTGCATCACCTGCACAGACAATAATTCCATCACCTGTGCAATGCTAAGGAAATCCTGAAAACACGACCTGTTGGTGGCTCCTGAGGACCGGAGTTGGGGAACACTGGAGAGGGAGTAAATTAACTTATTGTATATCTTCCTTGCAGCGGCTCGCTGACACTCATTGGGGCGGTGCAGGGAGCGGGTACAGTCACCGCTCATTATACAGTGATCACTGCTGTCATCACTCCCCAATACACTGAGTGACACATACACGCTGCCGAACAGGCTGTCAGTCACAGTGTCGGGGATTGATTAGGGTGTGCTCACTGTGTAATGACATTTGAGTTGAACAGCTCCCTGCAAATACCTCTAATTAGCAATGTAGTACAGTTCTTCTGATTCGCTATGTCGCTTACCTTAGGTATCCATGTTACGACCACTAACAGCTTACTAACTGTCACTATATGAGTGGTCATAACCATGGATATCTAAGGTCCTGCAATGCCCTGCACATGGAGTAAGTGAAATAGCTAATCAGAAGAACTATACTACATTTTAAATTGGAGGTATTTGCTTATTAATATTACACCAACTACATATCGGGATAGGACCTTGGAGTTGGAAATACCCTTTTAACTATTATCCTACACCCTGTTTCTTAGGGGCCCTGAAATACCAAAACCTTACAGAAAATATTAACCATTCATGGTTTTTTTAGCAGGATATAGAGGTAATATTTAGGAAATGCCTATATGACAGTATTATTTGGGAATGTTAGTTAGACAAAGCATATTATTAGAGTATATTATGTAGGCCAGTATCACTATATGGCAGTATTTGTACATTATGTAGACTAAAATTACAAGAAAAAAAAATGGAAAAACAACGAAAAGGAAGCAAATAAGAAAAACTAAAAATCTTTCTCATTTCATGTGATATTAGATAATAAACGGACAGACCATAAATCTGTTCTACGCTATTTGTTGATGGCTCCACGAGTAAATTCCCATCAGAAAACTTCCCCTAAATGAGGTTATGGCATCTTTAACCATTTTATCTCCCTTTTTCTGATAAGCACGATGGCCCACAGAGGTTTATATGGAAGTTGTAAGAGTCTACAAATTCAGCCTTGGATTCCTTTGATTGCATCAGTTATTGTCCTATAAACTCACAATCCACATATACAATATATACATTATGGATCTACCTCAAAGTTTATATTATATATAAACTTTTTATATTTCAAATGAAATATTTATATGGGCCGTAAAGTCGGTAATCCAATAAAGTGGAGTCTGTTCTCCCGAGAACGTAAAAATAAATAATAAAAGGCATGAATTCGGTATTACAATAGCGTTATATCACTGGTGGAGGAAATCCGTTCTGCACTGCGTGTATAGAAGCCAACTTTATTTCCATAATAACAGTGGGGAAACTTGAATTTTAATTTATAGGCCCTGTATATATATACATATATATATAAGTGCTGAGCCCGAGTTTTCATAAATTCCACACGATGGATTGTCAGCGGCAACAAATTGCATAGCACAAACCGGCCTACACAACAAATAACCAGAAAAATAATTAAATCTAATTAATCACATGCAATAAAAATGCAAATTAAGGGATATATTTCTTTCCTTTCTATCTGAGAAGCTGTCAGGGCTTATTTAATAGGAAATAGCAATGAGCAGAGGGGTGCGGTGATCAAAGCCTGCCAATCAGATCACCCCTTGATAATTAGGTCAATGTAAACTAATATCTGATTGGTTGTTATAGGACATAGAGTATATAGATATGTCACAAGAGCAGTGCATGATATAGATATTATTTGTACATAAAGATATAGCTATAAAATTTGATATGTTAGTATTTTTATTAAGGCAGAGAAAACTTTTAATTATCAGAATTTTTTTTCAGAATAAATTGCATGGTGTGACATAAAATTAGCATTTCATGCATGGGACAGAAGAAGGGAAAGGTGGCATAAAGCACATTGCTAATCGAAAGTAGTCGTAGTCCTAATAGTCATCTAGCAAAATCTGGATGGATGAAGATGTAGAAATATTCTCCTGTTGAAAAAGTTTAAAAGAGGATGAGAGGAAGAAGGAGAAAGAAGAGAAACGTAGATGGTGGCTTATTGCTCAAACCTTTTTTAATTGGTTACATGCTTTTACCATTTTAGCTAGTGTCATAGGTGAGAAGACACCGGAGCATTGCTCTGACCATAATTGAAGCACATAGGATTTACAGTATGGGAGGCAGACTTGGTTGAGATATGACGATCAATTCCGTCAGAAGAGACCAGTGTGGTCTAATTTTTGGTGGAATCAGAAAGATATTGGGCTTTGGTTAAAAGTAATGGCACCATCCCATTTTGGGCAGTCCTGTCAAGGGGAACTGGGGGATCCAGCCAACATTGGATTTCAGGGGGTGCAGCCCAAGTAATGGTTCAGGGACAAAACCAGGTCTATGTTGGCAGTTCAACGAGGGACAGTGAAAGTTTGGTGGGAACTGTAAATTTCAACACTAGTGTTCGTCCTGTGGTGGGAGATCACATGGATCGGCCCGTTGCCACTAAGAAAAGAAAAAACAGGAATGGGTGGACATTACTAAAGGAGGAGAGTCCATTGAGATTTCTCTCGATGGCGCCTTATCTAAGTAGCTACCAGGAGAGGGATAAGAAAGTGTTATTACATGAAGGTTTCCGTTACGGTTTCAAAATTTCTTCACCAGCACACAAGGTCCCATTTACTTAATAAAATGTGAAGTTTGTTATCAACATCCATCGGTTGTAAATAAGAGTATAATGCATAAGGTTATCTACAGATGAATGGCAGTTCCATTTCATGCTCCCCCTTTGGATAACCTGGTGGTTTCACCACTGGGGGTGGTACCCAAGGAGGAGCCAAAGTAATTTTGGCTCATTCAGCATTTGTCAGCCCCAAGGAAGTTGTTCAGTAAATGAGGGGATAGATCTGGAGCTTTGTGCCGTGGTCTATACCTCATTTGATACAGCGGTACACTGGGTGAAGAAATATGGAAAGAGGACACTGTTAGCGAAGACTGCTTTCCATTTTTTACCTGTGCATCCTGATAGTTTACATCTTTTCGGTTGCTTTTGGGATGCACCCTATTTTGTAGGTAGATGCCTCCCAAAGAGCTGCTCTATTTCATGGTCCTTCTTTAAGGCTTTTAGCACATTCTTCGAATGGGTAGTATGTGATGTAGCCGGAATTTCGTCAATCATCTATAATCTAGACGATTTGTTGTGCATCAGTCCTCTGGATTCTCGGTTTGTCAGTCATTATTAAAATCAATAGAATGGGTGGCTAGTAGTGTTGAGCGATACCGTCCGATACTTGAAAGTATCGGTATCGGAAAGTATCGGCCGATACCGGCAAAGTATCGGATCCAATCCGATACCGATACCCGATACCAATACAAGTCAATGGGACTCAGGTATCGGACGGTATCCCTGATGGTTCCCAGGGTCTGAAGGAGAGGAAACTCTCCTTCAGGCCCTGGGAACCATATAAATGTGTAAAAGAAAGAATTAAAATAAAAAATATCGCTATACTCACCTCTCCGACGCAGCCGGGACCTCAGCGAGGGAACCGGCAGCGTTGTTTGTTTAAAATTCGCGCTTTTACTTGGTTACGTGAAGTCCCGGCTTGTGATTGGTCAGGGCGGCCATGTTGCCGGGACGCGGACCAATCACAGCAAGCCGTGACGAAATTACGTCCCGGCTTGCTGTGATTGGTCCGCGTCCCGGCAACATGGCCGCCATTAACCAATCACAAGCCGTGACGTCACGGGAGGCTGGACTTGCGCGTTTTTTAAAAAGCGCGCGTGTCCAGCCTCCAGTGACGTCCCGGCTTATGATTGGTCAGGGCGGCCATGTTGCCGGGACGTGGACCAATCACAGCAAGCCGTGACGAAATTACGTCACGGCTTGCTGTGATTGGTCCGCGTCCCGGCAACATGGCCGCCATTAACCAATCACAAGCCGTGACGTCACGGGAGGCTGGACTTGCGCGTTTTTTAAAAAGCGCGCGTGTCCAGCCTCCAGTGACGTCCCGGCTTATGATTGGTCAGGGCGGCCATGTTGCCGGGACGCGGAGCAATCACAGCAAGCCGTGACGAAATTACGTCACGGCTTGCTGTGATTGGTCCGCGTCCCGGCAACATGGCCGCCATTAACCAATCACAAGCCGTGACGTCACGGGAGGCTGGACTTGCGCGTTTTTTAAAAAGCGCGCGTGTCCAGCCTCCAGTGACGTCCCGGCTTATGATTGGTCAGGGCGGCCATGTTGCCGGGACGCGGACCAATCACAGCAAGCCGTGACGAAATTACGTCACGGCTTGCTGTGATTGGTCCGCGTCCCGGCAACATGGCCGCCATTAACCAATCACAAGCCGTGACGTCACGGGAGGCTGGACACGCGCGCTTTTTAAAAAACGTGCAAGTCCAGCCTCCCGTGACGTCACGGCTTGTGATTGGTTAATGGCGGCCATGTTGCCGGGACGCGGACCAATCACAGCAAGCCGTGACGTAATTTCATCACGGCTTGCTGTGATTGGTCCGCGTCCTGGCAACATGGCCGCCCTGACCAATCACAAGCCGGGAATTCACGTAACCAAGTAAAAGCGCGAATTTTAAACAAACAACGCTGCCGGTTCCTTCGCTGAGGTCCAGGCTGCGTCGGACAGGTGAGTATAGCGATATTTTTTATTTTAATTCTTTCTTTTACACATTTATAAATTAATGTTGTTTCGATTCCGATACCCGATATCACAAAAATATCGGATCTCGGTATCGGAAATTCCGATACAGCAAGTATCGGCCGATACCCGATACTTGCAGTATCGGAATGCTCAACACTAGTGGCTAGCTGTTTTGGTTTTCCTTTGGCACAGGAAATAAAGGAAGAGTCTAACACTTCTCTTAGCTTTTTGGGTGTTACCATTAACACTGAAAAGATGGAGTGCAGGTCGCCGGAGGAAAAACTTGCGACACTGCACATGGAAGCTCAACACGGGTTGCGAGTTAAAAAGATATAATTGAGGGACCTTGCTGCTTAGGAAGCTACATTTTGCGTTCCGTATTTTTCCCATGGGTCGGGTCTTTTTTGCACTGACTGGCTATGGCTACCACAGGGATTTTGTACCCCTAAACATTACATTAGGTTGACAAAGGGACTCAGGGATGACCTGCTAGTTTGGAAGAGCTTCCTGGACAGGTATAATGAACAGTCTTTAATGATAGTCGAGACATTAGAGTATTGATTGTGAGCACTTTACTGATGCAGCGAGCAGTGTGGGGTTCAGGACCAGAGTCGTGGGTCAATGGCCAGAGTCATGGAGGGAGGTGGGTGTTATGGAAAACCTTACTGTTAGGGCTAGCGGAACGCACCAAATAATTAGAAAGATAGAGTAAGGTGCGTTCACAGCCCGGGGTCCACCGTGAAGAGATGGAACCTGCTGCTAAGTAATGATGGACTATATGGTGGTACAATGTGGATTCACACACGGGTTAACTTCACCCAGTATGAAGAAAGCGCACCCTGTTGCGTCACAGGGCCGCGGTACCGCACAAAGAACGCAAGCAAGGAGTCACAGAACTCTACTCCTAGACTAGGGATTAGAGTACAACTAGACCTCTTGCGCTCGACACCGCAACTGGGGTGTCAGCGTAACTGAAATAATGATTTAGATGCATGGGAGTACGTGCGGTGCCGCTCTGGCGGACACCACTAACCACCCAGGCTTGCGTAAGGAAAGCTCTGTGAAAGTACACGGCGCCGCACTGGCGGTCACAGCAATCTGGCGCTGTATTGTGTGTCACGTGCTGATGGCTGTCGGGTGCTAGATAGCAATCATCCACCTTACGCAAGCAGTCATACACAAGGGAGGGGATAATTAATGAACGACTTTCACACATCAACACACACACGTTTACAAGTGTACACTAGCGCATGGCCGTGCGGCCATGCGAACCTTTTATAGCTGCAGCAAGTACAGGACCTTCCCAGAAGGACCAATGGGAGTCTGCCACAGAAGTTGAGCACCTTCAGGACCTTCCTACCAATGGGATTTGCTGCAGTAGCTAAGCATGTGACCCTTGATCTCCAAAGAGAGATCTTGCCCTGGGCATTCTCAGAAGGGGAAAAGCAGGACTTAGTCCCAAAAATGCCTGCTCGCTGCTGCCCAGTACTGGCTACAATGGCAGAAGCTGGAAAGGCAGCGGTAACCCTTTGCACAGAGTCAGACTGAGCAAGACATAGGGACCGACATCTCCGCTGAGCAGACTCCACTGCGGCTGGAGAAGAATGGGAGACCGCAGCGGAGATGGTTTGAGATTCCCCCTGTGCAGAGGCGGGAACTCGACTCCTAACACTTACACTGTTGGCTTTTTTTCCAATAGTGGATGCATTATGGGTATGGGAGAGGAATTCAGGTACCGGAAGACCAGGCTGTTTATCACTTTATTTTGTTTTACGCTGACTTTGTCTCAACTCTTGAGTGGTGGCGGTGCATGTTCCCGGGATGCAAAAGTCAATTCCTGACACCGTTCCTCGATTACAGAGGGAGCATTTTTGGAGATTGGTGCCAGTGGCAGAGTCTGTTGGCTGCAAGTGGGACTTCTGGGAATCGGTCTTCGAGACTCAAGAGTGTTAATTAGGGCCACATTAGCAGACAGCACTTGGAAGCAGTGGGTGGGCTGGTAAAATAGATTGGGGGTTCTGAGTCAGATGAGAATTACATAGGTGCTTTGCTGAGTTGGATGGGAAAGGTGACAAAGGAGGTGGGGTCAGTGTCAAGAGTTAAGCATTTTGTGGCAGGGGTAGCATTTTGGTGTAAGTTAAAGGGCTTTACAGACTTTGCAGAGTTTTCTAATTTCTCAGGCTGTGAAAGGTATTAGAAGGGGACAAACATTGCCTGACACTTGCAGGCCGGTTTTGTTTTAATCTGTTGATTGAATTGGTAGAGAAGCTGGGTCAAGTTTGTAGTTCGCCTTTTGAAAAGCGGATCATAAGATTGGTAAGTGGGAATCTGGGAGATATAAACTCTATGTGGGCCCTCATTTGATGTCAAAGAAAAAAAGAAAGGGAGGGTTAGTAGTGGTTGTTCTCGCATGCTGTTGTTCTTTTTTCCCCTTTCTTTTTTCACCATAGGCATAGCACGGCTAGTGTGTATATTTGGCCACTCGTTTGTTTATTGGGAAGTGTTGAGGGCCGATGTTCAAAAAAAACAGGCATCAATTGGGGTTTTCCATAAATTATGTGGTAATTAGGTGGATCGGAGTTCGTGGTATGAGTTAGCGTCAGGCACTGCCGATTTTTCAGGTTAGATCGCCCCCCAGAAGTGCTGTTGGTGATATCATACACTGTAGCCTCATATACCCATGGTGACATCATACACTGTAGCCTCATATACCCATGGTGACATCATACACTGTAACTTCATATACCCATGGTGACATCACACACTGTAGCCTCATATACCCATGGTGACATCATACACTGTAGCCTCATATACCCATGGTGACATCATACACTGTAGCCTCGTATACCCATGGTGACATCATACACTGTAGCCTCATATTCCCATGGTGACATCATACATTGATTTCTCATTTTACCATAGTGATGTCATACAGCTTTATTTATGTCTAGTGACCATATATGGCTCTGTATACCTGTGTGACCCCATGTGGGCCTGTATAGACTTAGTGGCATCATGTAACTGTATATGCACCCAGTAATTTCATTTAGCCTTATATGGCACTAATAAATTTTGATAGCCTCAAATGTCAAAGTATCATCATGCACAGTGGGGACAGAAAGTATTCAGACCCCTTTACATTTTCAACTCTATGTTTCATTGCAGCCATTTGGTAAATTCAAAAAAGTTATTTTTTTTTCTCATTAATGTAAACTCTGCACCCCATCTTGACTGAAAAAAACAGAAATGTAGAATTTTTTTCAAATTTAATAAAAAAGGAAAACTGAAATATCACATGGTCTATATTTATATTATTATATATTATATTATATATTATATATATATATATATATATTATATTATATATTATAATATTATATATTATTATATAATATTTATATTCAGACCCTTTGCTCAGACACTCATACAGTATTTAAGTTACATGCTGTCCATTGCCTTGTGATCCTCCTTGAGATGGTTCTACTCCTTCATTGGAGTCCAGCTGTGTTTAATTAAACTGATAGGACTTGATTTGGAAAGGCACACTTCTGTCTATATAAGACCTCACAGCTCACAGTGCATGTCAGACCAAATAAGAATCATGAGGTCAAAGGAACTGGCCAAGGAGCTCAGAGACCGAATGGCAAGGCACAGATATGGCCAAGGTTACAACAGAATTTCAGCAGTACTCAAGGTTCCTAAGAGCACAGTGGCCTCCATAATCGTTGAATGGAAGAAGTTTGGGACCACCAGAGGTCTTCCTAGACCTGGCCATCCAGCCAAACTGAGCAATCATTTGAGAAGAGCCTTGGTGAGAGAGTTAAAGAAGAAGCCCAAGATCACTGTGCCTGAGCTCCAGAGATGCAGTAGGGAGATGGGAGAAAGTTCCACAAAGTCAACTATCACTGCAGCCCTCCACCAGTCGGGCCTTTATTGCAGAGTGGCCGAACAGAAGCCTCACCTCAGTGCAAGACATATGAAAGCCCGCATAAAGTTTGCTAAAAAACACATGAAGGACTCCCAGACTATGAGAAGTAAGATTCTCTGGAGTGATGAGATGAAGATAGACCTTTTTGGTGATAATTCTAAGTGGTATGTGTGGAGAAAACCAGGCACTGATCATCACCTGCCCAATACAATCCCAACAGTGAAACATGGTGGTGTCAGCATCATGCTATGGGGCTGTTATTCAGCTGCAAGGACAGGATGACTGGTTGTCATTGAAGGAAGCATGAATGCGGCCAAGTGCAGAGATATCCTGGATGAAAACCTCTTCCAGAGTGCTCTGGACCTCAGACTTGGCCGAAGGTTCACCTTCCAACAAGGCAATGACCCTAAGCACACAGCTAAAATAACAAAGGAGTGGCTTCAGAACAATTCTGTGACCATTCTTGACAGGCCCAGCTAGAGCCCTAACCTAAACCCAATTGAGCATCTCTGGAGAGACCTGAAAATGGCTGCCCACCAACGTTCACAATCCAACCTGATGGAACTGGAGAGGATCTGCAAGGAAGAATGGCAGAGGATCCCCAAATCCAGATGGGAAAAATTTGTTGGAGAATTTTGCCAAAAATTGTGGTTTAACTTTTACTAGTTATATCATCTCAGTAAAAATCATCTGAACCAATTTACTAGTGCACAAATATAACAAATAAAACAAACACTTATGTTCCCTGTCTGGTAAAAAGAACAGACCATTCAACTACCTGTTTGGGAAGAAGGCGAATTCATGACATCCGTTACACCATCTGAAATATTCATGTAAGCCAACAAAAAGCCCAAATCTCCATTATGGGCTGTTTAATTTGAGCCAGTTTGTAAACATATTGTTCACATATATTGCCAAATGTAGCATCTAAATATGTACCACATATACATTAATTGAAAGGTGCAAGGAAAAAAGGAACAATCTCACCAGTTGTCAGGGATCCTGCCGTATGTCACCAATATGTCAAGGTTCACGGGGAGGATACCTCTATCATCCCCACCACTCACACCAATTTGTCATGAACCGGGGTTGCTTGGTTGCCCCTGGTTCTTTCTGAAGGGGATTTATCTATATCCCACTTCCCAGTTCCGGTTTGGAACTTGCAGCTCTCTGGGGCACAGAACAAATCCGCTGCCATCAGCTCCGATTTCCTATGTAGTAAAGGATCTGGAGCCAACCCAAATTAGTAATTAACCTCAGAGGATGTGACAGTTCATTATAGAGCAAGGAGAGACAAGCTAGGAATTTTATATATTTTACTCCCAAAAAGGTAGGCAGTGCTTACAGAAGTATGAAAAGGTATTATAAAAGACACATATCGCATGTACAGACCATATACAGACTCCTGGCAAACCATGTGGCTCGGGGGAGTGGCGATACATGAAGTGCATTACAGAGTGTCTCTCAGCTAGCTTCCTGGTCAAAGGCTAGTGAAAACTGAGCTCTCAGGGTCTTATACCCCTTGGTCGTGACATCACTGAGTGGGCGGAGCTATGGAATGCGCTCCTACTTTCTCAGAGGGGTTCAGAGTTATGGAACATTGATATCTCCCGTAGCTCCAGGATGAAACCTCATATAGCGATCACGGAACTACCCTTCTTCCGGGCATGAGCTGGGTGTTAATTTGAGCCCAAACACAACGTGGTTATGAGCCCCTGTTAAGCAGCAATCCATTTCTCCGTATCCGCTAGGTGCTGCGCCTAGAAAACGCACTGTGGGATGGCCTGGCCGATGCACATACCAAATATATAACTTCCATATCTGTCACTAGTTGGGGTCAAGTTATGCCTTACTATTAAGGTTGTACATGAGCATGAGAGAACATGGCTTTTAGACAAAAGAGTTCTACACACTCCTTCAAGTTACAGCTGTATTCAGGGGAGAGGGAGTTGCCTGCAGGCCAAAACAGAGAGGAAAAGCTTCCTAGGCAGTATGTCGGGAACCATGGTACCTTCTGAAAAAAATCCCTCAGACCATGGTATTTTTACATTATCATGACACCAGTTACTGGTTTTATTTTCTCCTTTAGCCACAACTTCAAACAGTGGGGGTCCCGTCAATATCCCTGTCAGTCCCTATTATTAGGCTGATCCTGGCACCCCAAAAACTCCCACCCTTACAAGGGCAGTCAGTCCACAGCTAGCCCTCATATTAGCTAGCCCTGGACTGACCCTGTGTGCCTCCCGACACGTTTCCTCAACACCTTGATTCATCAGGGGAATGGCACATGTATTTCTTATCAGGAGTAGCTGGGCAATATATCCCTTAACCGGGGATAGCAAAGAGGCAATGGAATCCACAGTATCAGAGCCACCCCTCTTAAAGGCTATTTCATTAGTGATTGAAGGTCAAAACACCTGATTTATATTGGGTCAGGCTCAGAGTCATAGTGGGGGTCATCAAAGATTTTGTTAGAAGACCTCCCATTCGCTCACTATTCATATAGAACGTAGACACAGTAATTAGTCCCAACAACAACCCCTCACCTGTTCATATCCCATAGTCCTATAGTAAAGTATGTCCCATGTGCGACAAGTCCAGCTATGTCTCCAGCGTCTATTTCCAGATCGCTGGACCACAAAGTGCAAAGTGCTGTAATACTCAATTTCACCTGCGGAGGCGCTGCATGGAAATTGAGTCCTTACTGCTAAGTTTCCACCTAGATCACAGATGATCTCTGCTGTTCTTGTCATGGGGATACCTTATGACCTGCTCTTTGGGAATATATCATGTAGGGATTCCAGGTACAGGGTGATTTAAAGCAAAAATCCCTATTCTTTATGGCTATAATTAGTTATCTACACAGTAGTATCGGGCCAGTAATTAACTTTAATGTTTATAAATAAAAGGTGATTTTCTGAACTTTAGAACAGCAAATCAACATTACAAGTAACACTCAGGAGGAACAATCAAATCGGAGAATTAGAAAGAGAAAATCGCAGAGTCGTTAGGCTCAACTATTTGCATTACCTTCATTTAAATTGGCATTAGTGATACTACGCCAAAGCTGACACCCTGCCGTGCTTTTTTGCCTTAATTGGATCCACAGACCACAGAAATAATCACTTGTTTCCATGGAGAGTACAATCTATATATTGAAAAGGCTGAAAGAATAGAAGGACAACTGTGGCAATCGCTTTTGTAATGTTTTTTTTTGTTGGGGATGGCTCCCTCTAGTGGCCATCAGCCGTGAAGATCCATTGAAAGGAGCGCAATGTCTAGTAGACAGCTACGGGTCTAATGAGCGGTTTCTCCATCACAAATCTAGAATGTTTCATTGTACATATGATAATATCTCACGTGTGAGCCGCCATCATTTGTACTATGTATACAAGAGTGTAAATGCGTCAGTAATTGCCTGCAAATGCCGCCGGTAGCTGTTAGTGTTTAATTCAAGATTCAGCCGGTGTAAGAACGTCTGTGGTCACAGCATTTGACATGCATGCACAAGGCACCGCTCACACAGATTAACCTATTGTTAGCTGTCTCAATGCATCCCTTTATGAACAGCTGACATATCCAGAATGACAGGTTGCAATTATATATACACATATATACCAGGTCCGATATATGACTGGTGCAACCTGTGCAGCCACACAGGGGCCCAAAAGGTAAGGGGGACACTACCACCTCCAAAGCAGGTGGAATTCTGCATTATGGTGATCTATTGGACTGCAATGGGCCATATACTGGTCTTGCACACAAGCTCTCTTCTGTCTATGTCCACCAATATATATATATATATATATATATATATATACATTTTCTCATAAAAACAAAAAGTAAGTTACCCTAAGCACTCTACGGGCCGGGGCATTATTGCATTTGTATCTGCTTTTTCTACTTTTTTCATCTGAATCAAATTCATAATTCTCAATTTTGTGCCTTTTTAAGTCTATTTTATGTGATCGACATTTTTTTTTTTTATGTTCAGTGGGATTTTTGTTTTCCAGATGTTCGCAGTCGATTCACTAATTGTCACTTTTTTGTAAATTGCAAAATGTATGCACAAATGTACACTATTCCCCACCCGCCTCTTCTCCCCGGAAGTGATTTTATCAACACTTTAAATTTTGTTATGCAAATTTTCTGATATTTGACAGAATATGAGATTTTTGCTATAAAAGGGCAGAAAAAAAAGTAGAATTTTAAACAATTTGGGGCAAAAACATCAATTTATGCAAGACAAAAAAAAGTTGAAAAAATGATGACTCAAACCCTATGTTTGTGGAGCGCGTAAAGAATCTCACATAAACCTATGGACATCCATAGCTCAGCTTCCTGAAGGTGCTGCACTGAATGGATTCTTATTTGTCATCCCAGTGCTACAAAGCAGAGGTGCTGTCAGAAGGACACAAAATAGGCTGCACACAATTATACTGAAAGATGTGACTATAAAGATGACAAATGTACCAGAAATTATAGCAAATGTGGCAAATATCCCAAATGTAAAACATCTAGCTTTAGATAGATAGATAGATAGATAGATAGATAGATAGATAGATAGATAGATAGATAGATAGATAGGTAGATAGATAGATAGATAGATAGATAGAGTTGTACTCAAAAGTTTACATACCCCGGCAGAATTTTTGCTTTCTTGGCCTTTTTTCAGAGAATATGAATGATAACACCAAAACTTTTTCTCCACTCATGGTTAGTGGTTGGGTGAAGCCATTTATTGTCAAACTACTGTGTTTTCTCTTTTTAAATCATAATGACAACCCAAAACATCCAAATGACCCTGATCAAAAGTTTATATACCCTGGTGATTTTGGCCTGATAACATGCACAGAAGTTGACACAAATGGTTTGAATGGCTACTAAAGGTAACATCCTCACCTGTGACCTGTTTGCTTGTAATCAGTGTGTGCATAAAAGCTGAGTGAATTTCTTGGATCCAGACAGACTCTTGCATCTTTCATCCAGCCACTGATGTTTATGGATTGTGAGTCATGGGGAAAGCAAAAGAATTGTCAACGGATCTATGGGAAAAGGTAGTTGAACTGTATAAAACAGGAAAGGGATACAAAAAGATATCCAAGGAATTGATAATGCCAGTCAGCAGCGTTCACACTGTGATTAAAAAATGGAAAATTAGGGGCTCTGTAAAAACAAAATCACAGTCAGGTAGACCAACAAAAATATTGTCCACAACTGCCAGGAAAATTTTTCAGGATGCAAAGAAAAACCCACAAATAACATCAGCTGAAATACAGGACTCTCTGAAAACTAGCAGTGTGGCTTTTTCAAGATGCACAATAAGGAGGCACTTGAAGAAAAATGGGCTGCATGGTTGATTTGCCAGAAGAAAGCCATTACTGCACAAATGCCACAAACTATCTCGCCTACAATACGCAAAACAGCACAGAGACAAGCCTCAAAACTTCTGGAACAAGGTAATTTGGAGTAATAAGACCAAAACTGACCTTTTTGGCCACAACCATTAACGTTACATTTGAAGAGCGGTCAACAAGGCCTATGGTGAAAGGAAGACCATTCCTACTGTAAAGCACGGAGGTGGATCGCTGATGTTTTGGGGATGTGTGAGCTACAAAGGCACAGGAAACTTGGTGAAAGTTGAAGGAAAGATGAATGCAGCACGTTATCAGCAAATACTGGAGGCAAATTTGCAATCATCAGCCTGGAAGCTGCGCATGGGACCTATTTGGACGTTCCAACATGACAACGATCCAAAACACAAGGCCAAGTCGACCTGCCAAAGTGAAGGTTCTGGAGTGGCCATCTCAGTCTCCTGACCTCAATATCATTGAGCCACTCTGGGGAGATCTCAAGCACGCAGTTCATGCTAGACAGCCCAGGAATTTACAGGAACTGGAGGCTTTTTGCCAAGAAGAGTGAGCAGCTTCACCATGTGAGAAAATAAAGACCATCATCCACAACTTCCACAAAAGACTACAAGCTATCATTGATGTTAGAGGGGGCAAAACATGGTATTAAGAAATGGGGTATGTGAACTTTTGATCAGGGTCATTTGAATGTTTTGGGTTGCCATAATGATTTAAAAAGAGAAAACACAGTAGTCTGACAATAAATGGCTTCACCCAACCACTAACCATGAGTGGAGAATAAGTTTTGGTGTTATCATTCATATTCTCTGAAAAAAAGGCCAAGAAAGCAAAAATTCTGCCGGGGTATGTAAATTTAGAGCACAACTGTATCTATCTCATATCTATCTATCTATCTATCTATCTATCTATCTATCTATCTATCTATCTATCTATCTATCTTGAGCACAACTGTAGATAGATAATACATAGATGATAGATAACAGATAGATGATAGATAGATAAATAGATAGATAGATAGATATATAGATAGATAGATAGATAGATAGATAGATAGATAGATAGATAGATAGATAGATAGATAACACCTTATCCCAGCAGGTTCGCTCATCACTACATTTCCAACATCTGTAGCCACAAGCTGGAGACCACTGATTCAAGTGGAGCATTAGCTTTAGCTTTCACATCCCCTCAAAAGTAAAAAAAAATGCCATTACTTTCCCTATCAGAGTAGAAGTGATTCATTAGTAAACAGGTTAAGTATGTTGTAGCCGCAGGGATTTATTTTTCATAAATCAGACACACGGCCTTAAGAAATAAAATGACACGAAGGTTAAATAAATTGCAAGAGGTTGTTGAACAACAAGGAGACAGAATGTAAACCTGGTGAAATTATGTTTAAGTATACAAATGTTGATTTAACTCTTTTTCATGCCTGGCAGGGAGAGTTAGGTCCACTGCTTGCTCATTAGACGGGGAAATTATTCCGCAGACTTCTATTAGTATTTCCTGTGCGTTCCACTTAATCGTGAGTTTGATATTCAGCATTCCTGGTCCAAATCGTTAGTGGTAAGTAGCAGATTCTTTGTAAAGGGAGGAAGAGAAGATACATAGAACTCATCACATGTTAGATTCATTAGTGAATAAGAGAAGCATGAAGGGTTTGATGGATCGGGGAAATAAAGAAGGTGGAAGAGAAGAATCAGGATGTTGGAGAAGGATCTGCATGACGGACAATGATCTGCGTGCTGGAAAAGGATCCGAGTTATGGAGAAAACTCTGAATGTCGAAGACGGATCTGAGTGTTGTAGACGGATTTAGGATTTCAGTCATGGAGAATGATCTGGAAGTAGTAGAAAACGCTGAGCGCTCTTACATTATCTGGAGAATGAGAAAAGATCAGGATGAATGTAGAATAATGATCCAGATGATGGAAAACACTAAGGCATCATTCAGACAGACGTCTGTTTTTCACATACAAGTGCTATCGGTGTTTTTGTCACTTGTACATATAATAGTAAATGGGGTCATTCAAATGTCCAAGATTTTCACTGACTAAGTGGTTGTTGCAAAATAAGGGAGACATGTCCGATTTTGATCAAATGTCTGATCAGAATCGGCAACTTTAGTCTATGGATCTGTGAAAACATCGGACAGCACTTGGATGGTACACGAATGTGGCCCAATTTTCATGGGCTGTTACATATAAAAAGAGTAGAGAATTGTTTTTTTTTTCCTACGCGAATGAAACCTACATATTTAAGAAGGCATTAGATGTTGAAAAGGAATGTTGTTGTTGAAGAATGATCTGTGTGTTAGAGAAGGATCTAGGTGAGGAATAAGGATCTCATTTTGGAGAAGGATATGCCTAGTGAAGAATAGACTGGGTGCTAGAAAGGATCTGAGGATTTGAGTGTAGGAGAATGATGTAAATATGGAAGATCAAGATCAGCAAGATCTGGGTACTGAAGAAGGATCCCAAGATTAGAAAAAGGTTTTTATTTTGGAGCAAGATCTGGGCATTGGAGAAGGATCTGGTTCATGTAGATAGATCTGTGTCCTCGGGTTTGGAAACAAAACTTCTGTAGAAGCTAATGAAGGATCTGGGTTTTGGAGGGCACAACCTCTTTAATTCACAAAAGCACTGAGGACTTCCATGTGACCATTGTGCGAGTTTAGTTCAGCAACAATTTTAAGCAGGAAAAGCGCATTATTGTGCCTCTTTTCTGAATTGCAGAAAAATTTAAGCTAGTTGTATCTACAAAAAGCTGAAATAACAATCACATGTACATGAGACTGTTACATGACTCAACTTAGTCCTCTGCCCTATAGAAGCTGCAGAATAATAATGTGTGTAATCCAAGATCTAAAGAGGCATTTCTTCCAAAACTATGAAAAGTAACAAGATTACATATAGAAATTCTAGTATAAATTTTATAAACTTTTTTTATTAGAAGCAGTACAAATATTATAAGAATGACTGGACTTTACTTTGATCATTAGTCGGTCATTCATTTTGTCTCACGCAAACACAATACGTGCATGAGAAATTACTCCATTCACTTCTAGTGGAAGAATTGTGACTCTGAAACAAAGTATCTAAATGTATCTCCTTTGCATCTTACCATGGTTCCGAGTAAGACCACGAGCTCCAATCTCTACATATTAGGTAGAACATCAAACATGTCATGGCCACAGTCAAATGAGCCGGTAACTAACATAAGCTCGGGAAACAGAGAGGAAAGAAAGTTCTTAGTGCACTTTTATGTGGCAAGGTTAAAAGAACTTCACTGTTGCTCTCAGGAGAGAGAATAATTGAATTAAAATGAGAATCAGACCAAGCCTGGACTTCTCTGATCTTTAAAGGATTTTGACACTGATCTTGAAACAATGGTATATAAGCCACCATTGCTAGAGGCTATACATTCTCATTTTTCTATGAGACGAGAAGCTGCTAAATATGGATAGTTAGATAAATAGATAAGACAGCTATATAGATATGAGATAGATAGATAGATAGATGTGATTTATTTTTGCTTATCTATCTATTATCTATTATCTATGTGATAGAAATATATATATCATGTAGATCTCACTTGCATGTAAACCCCTCTATAATCATATATACTCATATGCTCACAGCCAATATATACATTATAATCAATGGATTAAAATGGCTGACAATGAACTGATATGAGCCAGACAGATTGTATGGGGTTTTTCCATCTCTCAAAAGCAGAAGAGTGTCAGATGTTTGGTGACTGCTGATCAGATGTCTCCACTTTGTCCTAGACACAGAACTCAAGTTTAGTTGCTTAATCCGCTGTCATATGAGCATTAGTCACAATATTCCATATATGTTTAGATAACCAATGACAGAGGAGCTAGACAATATGGTAATTAACTAACCACCCCTGACAACCCCTAACCACTCCTTTCTATGTGAAAATATAAAACTATGTATGTACAATAAAGTATCAGTATTGATGGAATGTTGTTCTGTCACAGTTGTGTACAGTCCATTCTTGATGAGCGCTCAAAATACTCAGTCTAATTGGGAGCGGCCACAGCACACACAGGGATATATTTATCCAACCCTAATATTTCCATAACAGAATGGCCCCCAACAGCGAGGCACGGATGAAACGCACGGGATCCTTCTAACCGGAGATACGGAAGTTGTAGCCGTGGCCTTGGCACAGGGGCAGGAGACTGCGCAGCTCCATAAGTAAGGTAAGAAAATGTTATCATCTTACCTGAAAGTCCCCTGTGCCCAGTCCTTGTCTATACCTCTTGCCGGTCAGGTGTGGTCTGGTCACAAATTCCCAGGTAGTGTAAAAAATCCGTAGCCACGAATCCACCCTGGGAGGTGTCTGCTGTGAGCCGTGTATATGTTCTATGTTTGTGTAAGATCCGGGAGAAGGAAGGAAAAGTGACTTTTGCTTTTGGTTGCTGGGTAACAGACCGCAGGAGGTCAAATCGCTCGATAAGTTATTGCAGGATTCCCGTGCATAGGAGGAACAGGTAGAGTTCCGGGGCAGGTAGTCCCATGTTCCAGGCACGGGTAGTGATAACTTAGAGGGCTACTTGTTGTGAATTTGGATTCTGGGCTCCCCCGGTGGCTACTGGTGGAATTGAACTGGTGTCTTCATCTTCTCTGTTCACCTGTTCCCATCAAGATGTGGGAGTCGCTATATAACCTTGCTGCTCTGTTAGTTGCTTGCCGGTCAACAATGTTATCAGAAGCCTCTCTGTGCTTGTTCCTGCTCCTAGACAACTACTAGATAAGTTGGACTCTTGTCCATGTTTGTTTTTGCATTTTGTTCCAGTTCACAGCTGTAGTTTCGTTACTGTGTCTGGAAAGCTCTTGTGAACGGGAATTGCCACTCTGGTGTTATGAGTTAATGCCAGAGTTTTAAAGTAATTTCTGGATGGTGTTTTTGATAGGGTTTTCAGCTGACCATGAAAGTGTCCTTTCTGTCTTCTGCTATGTAGTAAGTGGACCTCAAATTTGCTAAACCTATTTTCATACTACGTTTGTTATTTCATCTCAACTCACCGCCAATACATGTGGGGGGCCTCTGTCTCCTTTCGGGGTATTTCTCTAGAGGTGAGCTAGGACTAATATTTTCCTCTGCTAGCTTTATTTAGTCCTCCGGCTGGGCTGGGCATCTAGAATCAACGTAGGCATGCTACCCGGCCACTGCTAGTTGTGCGTTAGGTTTAGTTCATGGTCAGCTCAGTTCCCATCTTCCAAGAGCTAGTTCCTATATATGCTTATGCTATGTTCTCTTGCCATTGAGATCATGACAGTTTGACCGGCCCGCAAAGTGTTAATTGTTTGGGCTGAAGCAGGAGAAAAAGAAGTGTTGAAGGGAAATTTTTTTTTTTTTTCCCCTCAGAGTTTTGCTGCCTAGCCCTTAATTGCTGTCTAGCTGCTTCTTACCTCCTCTTAACCCTTGAATGGCTCTGTGTCCACCTGTTTGTAATGGATCTTCAGAGTGTAACTGCAGGTTTGAATAATCTCGCCACGAAAGTACAAAATTTGCAAGATTTTGTTTGTCATGCACCTGTATCTGAGCCGAGAATTCCTTTGCCGGAATTTTTCTCGGGGAATAGATCCGGGTTTCAGAATTTTCGAAATAATTGCAAATTATTTTTGTCTCTGAAATCTCGCTCTGCCGGAGACCCTGCACAGCAGGTCAGGATTGTGATTTCCTTGCTCCGGGGCGACCCTCAAGACTGGGCTTTTTCATTGACACCAGGGGATCCTGCGTTGCTCAATGTGGATGCGTTTTTTCTGGCCTTGGGGTTGCTTTATGACGAACCTCATTTGGAGCTTCAGGCAGAAAAAACTTTGATGTCCCTATCTCAGGGGCAAGATGAAGCGGAAATTTACTGCCAAAGATTCCGTAAATGGTCTGTGCTTACTCAGTGGAATGAGTGCGCCCTGGCGGCGACTTTCAGAGAGGGTCTCTCTGATGCCATTAAGGATGTTATGGTGGGGTTCCCTGTGCCTGCGGGTCTGAATGAGTCCATGACAATGGCTATTCAGATCGATAGGCGTTTGCGGGAGCGCAAACCAGTGCACCATCTGGCGGTGTCCACTGAGAAGTCGCCAGAGAGTATGCAGTGTGATAGAATTCTGTCCCGAAGCGAGCGGCAGAATTTTAGACGGAAAAATGGGTTGTGTTTCTATTGTGGTGATTCTACTCATGTTATATCAGCATGCCCTAAGCGCACTAAAAAGCTTGGTAAATCTGTTTCCATTTGCACCTTACCGTCTAAATTTATTCTATCTGTGACCCTGATTTGCTCTTTGTCATCTATTACTACGGACGCCTATGTCGACTCTGGCGCCGCTTTGAGTCTTATGGATTGGTCCTTTGCCAAACGCTGTGGGTATGATTTAGAGCCTTTGGAGACTTCTATTCCTCTGAAGGGGATTGACTCCACCCCATTGGCTAATAATAAACCACAATACTGGACACAAGTAACTATGCGTATTAATCCGGATCACCAGGAGATTATTCGCTTTCTGGTGCTGTATAATCTACATGATGATTTGGTGCTAGGATTGCCTTGGCTGCAATCTCACAACCCAGTCCTCGACTGGAGAGCTATGTCTGTGTTGAGCTGGGGATGTAAGGGGGCTCATGGGGATGTACCTGTGGTTTCCATTTCATCATCCATTCCCTCTGAAATTCCTGAGTTCCTGTCTGACTATCGTGACGTCTTTGAAGAATCCAAGCTTGGTTCGTTACCTCCGCACCGAGAGTGCGATTGTGCCATAGATTTAATCCCGGGTAGTAAATACCCAAAGGGTCGTTTATTTAATCTGTCTGTGCCTGAACATGCTGCTATGCGAGAATATATAAAGGAGTCCTTGGAAAAGGGACATATTCGTCCATCGTCATCTCCCTTAGGAGCCGGTTTTTTCTTTGTGTCAAAAAAAGACGGCTCTTTGAGACCATGTATTGATTATCGGCTTTTGAATAAAATCACTGTTAAATATCAATACCCATTGCCGTTGCTGACTGATTTGTTTGCTCGCATAAAGGGGGCCAAGTGGTTCTCTAAGATTGACCTTCGTGGGGCGTATAATTTGGTGCGAATCAGGCAGGGGGATGAGTGGAAAACCGCATTTAATACGCCCGAGGGCCACTTTGAGTATTTAGTGATGCCTTTTGGTCTTTCTAATGCTCCGTCAGTTTTCCAGTCCTTTATGCATGATATTTTTCGCGATTATTTGGATAAATTTATGATTGTGTATCTGGATGATATTCTGATTTTTTCGGATGACTGGGACTCTCATGTCCAGCAAGTCAGGAGGGTTTTTCAGGTTTTGCGGTCTAATTCTTTGTGTGTGAAGGGTTCGAAGTGTGTTTTTGGGGTACAGAGGATTTCCTTTTTGGGATATATTTTTTCCCCCTCTTCCATTGAAATGGATCCTGTCAAGGTTCAAGCTATTTGTGATTGGACGCAGCCCTCTTCTCTTAAGAGTCTTCAGAAATTTTTGGGCTTTGCTAACTTTTATCGTCGATTTATTGCTGGTTTTTCGGATATTGCTAAGCCATTGACCGATTTGACTAAGAAGGGTGCTGATGTTGCTGATTGGTCCCCTGATGCTGTGGAGGCCTTTCGGGAGCTTAAGCGCCGTTTTTCCTCTGCCCCTGTGTTGCGTCAGCCTGATGTTGCTCTACCTTTTCAGGTTGAGGTCGACGCTTCTGAGATCGGAGCTGGGGCAGTGTTGTCGCAGAAAAGTTCTGACTGCTCCGTGATGAGGCCTTGTGCCTTCTTTTCCCGTAAATTTTCGCCCGCTGAGCGGAATTATGATGTTGGGAATCGGGAGCTTTTGGCCATGAAGTGGGCTTTTGAGGAGTGGCGCCATTGGCTTGAGGGGGCCAGACATCAGGTGGTGGTATTGACTGACCACAAAAATTTGATTTATCTTGAGACCGCCAGGCGCCTGAATCCTAGACAGGCGCGCTGGTCATTATTTTTCTCTCGGTTTAATTTTGTGGTGTCATACCTACCGGGTTCTAAGAATGTTAAGGCGGATGCCCTTTCTAGGAGTTTTGAGCCTGACTCGCCTGGTAACTCTGAGCCCACAGGTATCCTTAAGGATGGAGTGGTATTGTCAGCCGTTTCTCCAGACCTGCGGCGGGCCTTGCAGGAGTTTCAGGCGGAGAGACCTGATCGTTGCCCACCTGATAAACTGTTTGTTCCTGATGATTGGACCAGTAGAGTCATCTCTGAGGTTCATTCTTCTGCGTTGGCAGGTCATCCTGGCATTTTTGGTACCAGGGATTTGGTGGCAAGGTCCTTCTGGTGGCCTTCCCTGTCACGAGATGTGCGAGGCTTTGTGCAGTCTTGTGACGTTTGTGCTCGGGCCAAGCCTTGTTGTTCTCGGGCTAGTGGATTGTTGTTGCCCTTGCCTATTCCTAAGAGGCCTTGGACGCACATCTCGATGGATTTTATTTCAGATCTGCCTGTTTCTCAGAAGATGTCTGTCATCTGGGTGGTGTGTGACCGTTTTTCTAAGATGGTCCATTTGGTTCCTCTGCCCAAGTTGCCTTCTTCTTCCGAGTTGGTTCCTCTGTTTTTTCAAAATGTTGTTCGTTTGCATGGTATTCCTGAGAATATCGTTTCTGACAGAGGGACCCAATTCGTGTCTAGATTTTGGCGGGCATTCTGTGCTAGGATGGGCATAGATTTATCTTTTTCGTCCGCTTTCCATCCTCAGACGAATGGCCAGACCGAGCGGATTAATCAGACCCTGGAGACATATCTGAGGTGTTTTGTGTCTGCTGACCAGGATGATTGGGTTGCTTTTTTGCCATTGGCGGAGTTCGCTCTCAATAATCGGGCCAGCTCTGCCACTTTGGTGTCCCCGTTTTTCTGTAATTCGGGGTTTCATCCTCGATTTTCCTCTGGTCAGGTGGAATCTTCGGATTGTCCTGGAGTGGATGCTGTGGTGGAGAGATTGCATCAGATCTGGGGGCAGGTGGTGGACAATTTGAGCTTGTCCCAGGAGAAGACTCAGCTTTTTGCCAACCGCCACCGTCGTGTTGGTCCTCGGCTTTCTGTTGGGGATTTGGTGTGGTTGTCTTCTCGTTTTGTCCCTATGAGGGTCTCTTCTCCTAAGTTTAAGCCTCGGTTTATCGGCCCGTATAAGATATTGGAGATTCTTAACCCTGTTTCCTTCCGTTTGGACCTCCCTGCATCCTTTTCTATTCATAACGTTTTTCATCGGTCATTATTGCGCAGGTATGAGGTACCGGTTGTGCCTTCCGTTGAGCCTCCTGCTCCGGTGTTGGTTGAGGGTGAGTTGGAGTACGTTGTGGAGAAAATCTTGGACTCTCGTGTTTCCAGACGGAGACTCCAGTATCTGGTCAAGTGGAAGGGATACGGCCAGGAGGATAATTCTTGGGTGAATGCATCTGATGTTCATGCCTCCGATCTGGTTCGTGCCTTTCATAGGGCCCATCCTGATCGCCCTGGTGGTTCTGGTGAGGGTTCGGTGCCCCCTCCTTGAGGGGGGGGTACTGTTGTGAATTTGGATTCTGGGCTCCCCCGGTGGCTACTGGTGGAATTGAACTGGTGTCTTCATCTTCTCTGTTCACCTGTTCCCATCAAGATGTGGGAGTCGCTATATAACCTTGCTGCTCTGTTAGTTGCTTGCCGGTCAACAATGTTATCAGAAGCCTCTCTGTGCTTGTTCCTGCTCCTAGACAACTACTAGATAAGTTGGACTCTTGTCCATGTTTGTTTTTGCATTTTGTTCCAGTTCACAGCTGTAGTTTCGTTACTGTGTCTGGAAAGCTCTTGTGAACGGGAATTGCCACTCTGGTGTTATGAGTTAATGCCAGAGTTTTAAAGTAATTTCTGGATGGTGTTTTTGATAGGGTTTTCAGCTGACCATGAAAGTGTCCTTTCTGTCTTCTGCTATGTAGTAAGTGGACCTCAAATTTGCTAAACCTATTTTCATACTACGTTTGTTATTTCATCTCAACTCACCGCCAATACATGTGGGGGGCCTCTGTCTCCTTTCGGGGTATTTCTCTAGAGGTGAGCTAGGACTAATATTTTCCTCTGCTAGCTTTATTTAGTCCTCCGGCTGGGCTGGGCATCTAGAATCAACGTAGGCATGCTACCCGGCCACTGCTAGTTGTGCGTTAGGTTTAGTTCATGGTCAGCTCAGTTCCCATCTTCCAAGAGCTAGTTCCTATATATGCTTATGCTATGTTCTCTTGCCATTGAGATCATGACAGCTACTGCAGATTCCCGTAGCCGGCGGCCAGTCAGGACGACCGGAGCGGAGGGTGGTGGAACCCGGCATATGCGTGCCAGTGCGATTGGCAGTAGTCTGTTCCCAGCGCAACCTGCACGTGTCACAGAATTTAAAAAGGGAATCTCCCGGATTGTCTATCTGTTTCTGTTTGTGTCATGTACTATTGCCGCTTTAAGGGCATATAACTGTAAAAGAAAGTTTTTTTTTTCTTTCTTCTCTGTCTTCTCCGAACTTCCTCTTTCTCCCTGCTGTTTAGCAGAGAGATATGCATTGTAAATCACACTGTCACATCGGGTTTCTTTTTACTGACTGTTTTCAGCTGCAATGCTGGCTATGTGTAGCTTTTTGTGAAGAAGTTAAGTTAAATTGTATCTATCATTTTTGATGTGACATACATGTTTTCAGATATGTGATTTTAGTGACATTTGATATCATTGCAATAGCATACGGAATAAAAAGAGGAAGTGTGTCTCTGACTGCATTTGAGCACAGAGATTCTAAAAAAAAAAAAAAAGGAGAAGAGAAAAGCCGTTTTCATTTTTAATTTTTTTTACTCTCTTAAAGGGTTTTTTTCTTTTTGCGGCATTTTAAAATTTTTAATTAAGTTTTCCTCAATTTTCAATCTCTTTACCTTTTTATTTTTTATTTATTTATTTATTTATTTTTGAAAAAAAGTTTTTTTTTTCTTTACTCTTGTATCAAAGTTTTGAGTTTTTGGTTGTGAGCTAAGTTTTTGACAGTTTTTCTTATCGTTTTGGGTTTTTCTTAGAGTTTTATATACTCATTTTTTAGAAGTTTTTTTAGTACTGTTTTCTTTTTTCATTTTTGTGTGTTTTTCATTTTTTGCTTTTGCCATGGGGAATAAGGTGGCCGAGCAACAGGAAAGTCTTTTTATTTCCTGATGAGCAAACAGCCCCTAGATAGTGGCAGAACACGAAGGTGTTAAGTATGTGAAGATTTTTGGAAGGTATAAAGTACGTGAAATTCATAAGAATGGCAGACTTCAAGCTGCAGAGTGGCATGACGTAGAAGGAAAATAAGGGAAGTTAGCTGATGTTAGATTGCTGAATACTAATACATGGTATGAAGTAGCAGCAGAGCTTACATCGTTTAGGTGGTACAGAAAGTTATGTGAGCAAACCAGGAAGTGATTTTTGTGGGTATGAGATGGGAGAATCTGCGCAGTAGGTAGTTATTTTTGCACAGTATGTGGTGCGCCCCGTCTCTCCCTACAGGGAGAAGGCATAATTGCTCCTCTCTATTATTCTTGTTGTTCTCATCTATCCTCTTTTTTTCTCTATCAGTCTTTTCTCTCCGCATTCTCTCTCTCCTTTCCTCTCCTCTTCCTCCACATTTTTTTCTCTTCTCTCTCTTCCCCTCTCTATCTCTCTCCTCCATACCCTCCATCTTCTCCTCCCTCCTTCTCCACTCCCACACCTTTCTCCTCCTTCTTTTCTTTCTCCACACCCATCTCTCCTCCCTCTTTCTCCACACCCATCTCTCCTCCCTCTTTCTCCACACCTCTCTCTCTCTCTCTCTCTCTCCTCTTTCTCCACTCCCCCACCACACCTTTCTCCTCCTTCTTTTCCTTCTCCACACCCATCTCTCCTCCCTCTTCTCCTCACCCTCTTTCTCCTCTCCTTCTCTCTCCTCTCTTCTCCTCCCTCTCTCTCCACATTCTCTCTCCCCTCCTACTATTCCTTTGTCTCACTCCTCAACCCCTCCCTCTTCTTCTTCCTCTTTTTTCCTCCTTGTTGCCGGCTGGGCCAACGCCCAATTCAAACAATATGGTGCTTACAGCACAAGGATTCCCTCTATGCCCCTGGCACAAACCAGCCATTGCCAGCTGTGATATCGGGGAAAGAAGGTGAAAGTTCCCCCCTACAGTGGGCAGCCCCAGACACATCAGGCAGCAGGCAGCTCAGCCCTGGGTGCAGAGGGGGGAGGAATGATATCAGAACGAGCTCACTGACAGATCCTCCGTTACCTCATTTCACAGTCAACAATATTGTAACCCTTAAGGTTTTACATGAACTTTGATTTCACCATGTATTGATAATGTACAACTTCAGCACCGGTCAGAGCTGCCTACATTCACACCAACATAGAACTATAAGCCTAATCCATCACAGCTTCAGCAAGGGGGGAGACATCCTCACATAAAAAAGCAACTTCTAAGTCCAATATCAGTCAGTGTACGACCCCAGTACAAGCTATCACAACTATTCCTCTGATGAAGATGAAGAGGGAACATCATACATGCTGTCCAGTACTAGAAAAGAAACCCACAGGCACCAAGAATGCAGGGGCAGATAGAGGCACCACCATTACACTATGTGCACTCCACCCCAAGTCAGGTGACAATCTTCCAGACCCAGGGATGCATCCCATGCCATTTTACCGAAGAATGTAGCAGAAGCAGCAAACATATGCAGCCAGCTGGAATGATCTCTGGGCCATGAATGAAAATAGAAGCAGGTGATGCACTCTGGCCAATCATAAAGGAACAATTCAAACTTCCAGCAGAATTAGACGTACACGCTTGGGAGTCAGGGCCACAGCTAACTGAACAACTCAGGGAGTGGGCCAAAGGCAGATTGGCAGGACAAGCCATGACATGAGCCAAGATAAGACAGAGTCTGTAAAGAAGTTTCATTGCAGAGTAATGCAAGAATTCCAAGACTTGGGCTTCATCATTCAAGACCAGATACACAGGCCTTTGGGCATGGACTGAGACAGCCAATCAGGAAACCATTGATGTTGGCTAGGCCTAGGAACAGGTCAATAGCAGTGGACTGACCCAGCAAAATGTTTTATGTGCGCCTAGGAGACTGTTTATTGCTAATTGTTGCCAAAACTGCCGCCATTATAGCACCACAAAGAGCGCAAAGAAGGAAACAGGTGCCGTGCTGCTGACAACGCCGGAAGGGGAGCCAGAGGTGAAGACGCTACAAAGTGCCGATCGACACACCGGAAGAACCACTGCAGACTCCATAGAGGAGACACCGACCTCAATAAGGTTAGCAAAGGGGAGAAGCTATGTTGGAGCAGGGGGAAGAAGTGATGGCAGATGCAGCCACAGCCCCTGTAATGCCCCAAGACCTTGGGTTGGATGCAGCCGTCGGTCTCATGGCACCCCCGGGCCTCGCCACGAATGCACCTGCAGGCCCCGTCTTACCACCGCAGCTTCAATCAGCAGGCCAGACCCCGCTGCCGCTGCAGTACCCATCATGTTGTCCACAGTAGCCAAAGGGATTGAGTCCCAACCAGGGGTGCAGAAGACAGCCCCTCTCATGGTGACCACTGACCTGGAAGCGCAACCACCCTACAAAGACAGAAGAAGTGTCAAGAGTTACATCTGTGGCAAGTTTGGCCATTTCCAGAACCAGTGCAGGGCACCCACGCCCCCGAAGAGACTGGACCCATGCAATCCAAGAGTTGGTCCAGAGAAACAGGTCAAGGAGGAAGTGCAGAAAGCAGTGAAGTACCCCGTCCATAGGACAGAGGCAAGCAAGCCAGGCCCGCAAGACACTACGCTCCTGACATGTAAAACTTCATCTGCAAGACCAATACCTCAAATTACCCTTAAAATGGATGGCATTGTCAGATCCAACGTGGTGTAGCCAGAAGTGTGATGACACCTGTGGAACTCACTGAACCCACCTGCCTATCAGAATCCTCTGTGTCTCGCATGGGCATTGATGGTCAAGTCAGACATTCTCAGCTTACAAAGCCACTGAGCGTGTGCACTCAGCCAGGACACTCTATCCTGTCCCAGTTTGTGGTGTCAAGGAACTTCCACTCAACCTGCTGGGAGCGAACCTACTGCAGAAGCTGAAGGCAACCACAGTGTTCCACGAAGATGGCACAGTGACACTTTCTTCATCCCTGACCCAAGAAGAATCATGCTGGCGGCCCTACAAGAACTTTAAGCAACCGATGAGGCCTAATCAAGGAGGTACTGGACGTAGTACCAGGAAGTCTATGGTCTAAGGGACCCCAGCACGTGAGAAAACCTCAAGTTGCCCCAGTATGGGTGTCACTCAAGCCATGTACCCCGTACCCTCGTAAGGCTCAGGCCAGGCCTAGAGTCAAGCTGCCTCTGACCAACTGAAGGTCTACCTGGAAATAGGAATCATTGTTCCTTGGACATCGCCTTGCAATCCTCTGCTTTCCCCGTCAAGAAAAAGACTGTAAAAGGAGAGCCAGCCAAGTTCAGAATGGTATATAACCTAAGAGCTGTGAATGACGCCACGGTGTTTGAAACTGCAATTATGCCGAATCCGCACACTCTGCTTTCAAATGTGCCTGCCACAGCAAAAGTGTTCACAGTGAACAACCTGGCTAATGTTTTCTCCAGTGTTCCCCTTCATCCGGAAGACCAGTTCCTGTTTGCCTTAATGCACCAGGGGGGACACCACGCATGGACAGTGATGCCACAGTGGGCCCAGAACAGCCCTTCACAGTTCACCAAAGCAATGTCCACAGTCCTCACCAACTGGGTCACAGAACAAGCAGAAGTAACCCTGCTACAATACATGGACAATCTACTCCTTTGTGCAGTTGACGTTGACATGTGTAAAGCCCATTCCTTGTATCTCCTACTCTACCTGGCGGAGCAGCACTGCAAGATCTCAAAGAACAAAGTCCAGTGGTGTCTGAAGCAAGTTACGTTCCAGAGACACTGTATTGCTCACCAGGCGAAACCCCTGACAGATGACAGAAAGACCACAGTGGAGAAGATGGTTCTACAGGCCTTCCTTGGCCCCCGTTCCTCCTGACTGATGCAGCCTTCAGCTCGTTCAAGAAGTTAAAAGGCGCAGTAGTCTCAGCGCCAGCACTAGGCCCATCTGACTACGAGAAGCCATTCCGTCTCTACTTGATGAGAAAAGAAGGCCTTGCTACTGGAGTCCTGACACAGCTTCAGGGGGGAAAGCAGAGACTTTCGGACTACTTTTCAGCTTGCCTGGATCCAGTTGCAAGGGAAGCCTCTTCCTCCCGCATGAGAGCAGCAGTTGCAGCACATGCCCTCCTGGACAGGACTACTGACATCAGTGGAAAAAAAAAACAAAAAAAAAACATTGGAAATCCTGGCTCTGCATGACATCTCAGCAATCCTCAACCAAACCCAGCTAAAACATCTCTCCACCACCAGGCATCTTCGCCTCCAGTGCTCTCTACTCCTGCCCAACAATGTCACCATCTCCAGATGCACAGTCCTCAACCCGTCCACTCTACTCCCACTCCCAAGGGGGGATACAGATATGGACCCTCAGATAAAAAGTCTGATCAAAATCTGCATGACACCTTCTGCAGGGATCTGAATTTGCTCCGGACGGATGACCATGATTGCTTCAGCATCATGCAACAGGAAACAGCAGGACTACCCAAGGTGGCAGAAGAGCCACTGACCAACCCAGAGTTGATCCTCTATGTGGATGGCTCCAGATTCGCAGATGACGAAGGAAGATTCCACACGGGATGTGCAGCGACCAGCAATCAAGAGATCCTGTGGTCCAGAAGTCTGCCGCCCAGTCTGTCAGCCCAGGAAGCAGAACTGATAGCGCTGATGAAGGCCTACCAGATGGCAGAAGACAAGACTGAGAAAATGTATACCGATTCAAGGTACTCGCATGGCATAGCACACGACTTCGGACCCATCTGGGCTGCAAGGGACTTCATCACAGCAAGCGGAACAACTGTGAAGCATCATGGAGCCATTAAGGACCTGCTGAACACACTTCAACTTTCAAAAGTGGTGGCAGTACTAAAAGTCAAAGTGCACGGAAAACTAAACACAGTGGGGGCACGAGGCAACAACATGGTGGATATGGCAGCCAAAGAAGCAGTCAAGGGAAGACAATATGGAAAAGTGGAAGAGGTCGCAGAGCCAGACGGCTACTACATGACGACTGAAGACAAGAAACCTGACCAAATGACGTCCTGTGATCTGCTCAAAAAGCTGCAAGAGCAAGCCCCAAAGGACAAGAAGGAATGCTGGATGCAGAAAAGAGCAGCACATGAAGAAGGAAGGGTATACTAAATGGACTACAAACCCGGTTTTGTTGTGAATTCTGTTTGCGGGCTCCCTCTGGTGGTTACTGCTGGTACTGGGTGACTTTGGTGGGTTGCGGCCTTTGGTTTCCATCTGTCCATCAGAGGCTGGGTGTTATGGTTCTCAATGGCAAGAGAACATAGCCCAGCAAACATAAGAACTAGCTCTTGGAAGGATGGAAACTAAACTGACCATGAACTAAACCTGCCGCACAACTAACAGTAGCCGGGTAGCGTAGCCTGCGTTTTATCCCTAGACGCCCAGCGCCGGCCGGAGGACTAACTAATCCTGGCAGAGGAAAATATAGTCCTGGCTCACCTCTAGAGAAATTTCCCCGAAAGGCAGACAGAGGCCCCCACAAATATTGGCGGTGATTTTAGATGAAATGACAAACGTAGTATGAAAATAGGTTTAGCAAAATTGAGGTCCGCTTACTAGATAGCAGGAAGACAGAAAGGGCACTTTCATGGTCAGCTGAAAACCCTATCAAAACACCATCCTGAAATTACTTTAAGACTCTAGTATTAACTCATAACATCAGAGTGGCAATTTCAGATCACAAGAGCTTTCCAGACACAGAAACGAAACTACAGCTGTGAACTGGAACAAAATGCAAAAACAAACAAGGACTAAAGTCCAACTTAGCTGGGAGTTGTCTAGCAGCAGGAACATGCACAGAAAGGCTTCTGATTACAATGTTGACCGGCATGGAAGTGACAGAGGAGCAAGGCTAAATAGCGACTCCCACATCCTGATGGAAACAGGTGAACAGAGAGGATGATGCACACCAGTTCAATTCCACCAGTGGCCACCGGGGGAGCCCAAAATCCAATTTCACAACAGCTGGGTGTTTCCTATTTTACCTGGCCTTTCTGTCATTTCCCTTGCCGGCTATCAATGTGTTCAGATGTGCTCTGTTTGGTTCCTGCCTACCTGCTCCCAGATCTTTCAGGATAAGCTAAGTGCTGATTTTCAGTTGTTTGGTTTTTTGTCCAGCTTGCTTAGAATGTCTCTTTGTTAGCTGGTTGCTCTAGTGGACTGAGGTTCTCCCCATGTGCCATGAGTTGGCACATGGGTTCTTGTAATCTCAGGATGGTTTTTTTGATTAGGGTTTTTTGCTGACCGCTCAGTCCCCTTTTGTGTCATTCTGCTTTCTAGTTTTCAGCGGGCCTCTATTTGCTAAAGCTATATACATCATCTCTATGTGTGTGCCTTCCTCTCATTTCACCGTCAATATATGTGGGGGGCAACTATATCTTTGGGGTTAATTCCTCTGGAGGCAAGTGAGGTCTTTGTTTTCTCTGCAGTACTAGTTAGCTCTTAGGCTGGTGCGTGGCGTCTAGAACCAACGTAGGCACGCTCCCTGGCTATCTCTAGTTGCGTTTGTCAGGCGTAGGGCAGCGGTCAGCCCAGGTTCCATCACCCTAGAGCTCGTCCGATATTTTTTATCTTTGCTTATCCTGTGCTATCCCTAGCCATTGGGGATTCATGACAGTATAGCCGGCCTACAAAGTGTTAATTGTTTGGGCTGAAGCAGGAGAAAAAGAAGTGTTCAAGGGAATTTTTTTTTTTTTTTCCTTCAGAGTTTTGCTGCCTAGCCCTTAATTGCTGTCTAGCTGCTTCTTACCTCCTCTTAACCCTTGAATGGCTCTGATCTTAGCTGTTTATCATGGATGTCCAGAGTTTGGCTTCCAGCCTGAGTAATCTCGCGGCAAAGGTTCAAAACATACAGGATTTCGTTGTTCACACTCCCATGTCTGAACCTAGAATTCCTATTCCAGAGTTTTTTTTCTGGAGATAGATCTACCTTCCTGAATTTCAGGAACAATTGTAAATTGTTTCTCTCTTTGAAATCTCGCTCCTCTGGAGACCCTGCTCAACAGGTCAAGATTGTTATATCGTTCCTACGGGGCGACTCTCAGAATTGGGCATTTGCATTGGCACCAGGGGATCCTGCATTGCTCAGTGTGGATGCGTTTTTTCTGGCATTGGGATTGCTCTATGAGGAACCTAACCTAGAGATTCAGGCTGAAAAGGCTTTATTAGCCCTCTCTCAGGGGCATGATGAAGCGGAAATATATTGTCGGAAATTTCGGAAATGGTCGGTGCTTACTCAGTGGAATGAGTGCACCCTGGCTGCAAACTTCAGAAATGGTCTTTCTGAGGCCATTAAGGATATTATGGTAGGGTTCCCTGCGCCTACAGGTCTGAATGAGTCTATGGCTATGGCCATTCAGATTGATCGGCATTTACGGGAGCGCAAACCCGTGCACCAGTTGGCGGTGTCTTCTGAACAGGCACCTGAGACTATGCAATGTGATAGAATTCAGTCCAGAAGTGAACGGCAAAATTATAGGCGGAAAAATGGTTTGTGTTTTTATTGTGGTGATTCAGCTCATGTTATATCAGCATGCTCTAAACGCACAAAAAGGGTTGATAAATCTTTTGCCATTGATACTCTGCAGTCTAAGTTCATTTTGTCTGTGACTCTGATTTTTTCACTGTCTTCCATTTCCGTCGATGCCTATGTGGATTCAGGCTCTGCCCTGAGTCTTATGGATTGGTCATTTGCTAAACGCTGCGGTTTTAGTCTAGAGCCTCTGGAAGTTCCTATTCCTCTGAAAGGAATTGATTCTACACCATTGGCTATGAATAAACCGCAGTATTGGACACAAGTGACCGTGCGCATGACTCCCGTTCATCAGGAGGTGATTCGCTTCCTTGTACTGTATAATTTACATGATGTACTAGTGCTTGGTCTGCCATGGTTACAAACTCATAATCCTGTCCTGGACTGGAAAACAATGTCTGTGCTAAGCTGGGGATGTCAGGGGGTTCATGATGATGCACCTCCGATTTCTATCGCTTCATCTACTCCCTCGGAGATCCCTGCGTTTTTGTCGGATTATAGGGATGTTTTTGAGGAGCCTAAGCTCAATTCGCTCCCTCCCCATAGAGAGTGTGACTGTGCTATAGAATTGATTCCTGGCAGTAAGTTCCCTAAGGGTCGTTTATTTAATCTGTCACTGCCAGAGCATACTGCTATGCGGAATTATATTAAGGAGTCCTTGGAAAAGGGACATATTCGTCCATCTTCGTCCCCTCTGGGAGCAGGTTTTTTTTTCGTGGCAAAAAAAGATGGTTCCCTGAGGCCTTGTATAGATTATCGCCTTCTGAATAAGATTACAGTCAAATACCAGTATCCATTGCCATTATTTACTGATTTGTTTGCTCGCATTAAGGGGGCTAGGTGGTTCACTAAAATAGATCTTCGTGGTGCGTATAATTTGGTGCGGATAAAACAGGGTGATGAGTGGAAAACCGCATTTAATACGCCTGAGGGCCATTTTGAGTATTTGGTAATGCCTTTTGGACTCTCCAATGCTCCGTCAGTCTTTCAGTCCTTTATGCACAATATTTTCCGTGCATATCTGGATAAGTTTATGATTGTGTATTTGGATGATATTTTGGTGTTTTCTGATGACTGGGAGTCTCATGTTCTACAGGTCAGGAAGGTGTTTCAGGTTTTGCGGGCCAATTCTCTGTTTGTGAAGGGCTCAAAGTGTCTCTTCGGAGTCCAGAAGATTTCTTTTTTGGGGTACATTTTTTCTCCTTCTACTATTGAGATGGATCCCGTTAAGGTTCAGGCTATTTGTGACTGGACACAACCTACATCTGTTAAGAGCCTTCAGAAGTTCTTGGGGTTTGCTAATTTTTATCGTCGGTTCATTGCTAATTTTTCCAGTATTGTTAAACCTTTGACTGATTTGACTAAAAAGGGTGCTGATGTTGCTGATTGGTCTCCTGCGGCCGTGGAGGCCTTTCGGGAACTTAAGCGCCGGTTTTCTTCTGCTCCTGTGTTGTGTCAACCAGATGTTTCACTTCCTTTCCAGGTGGAGGTTGATGCTTCCGAGATTGGAGCGGGGGCGGTTTTGTCACAGAGAAGTTCTAATGGCTCGGTGATGAAGCCATGTGCTTTCTTCTCTAGAAAATTCTCGCCCGCCGAGCGCAATTATGATGTGGGTAATCGGGAGCTTTTGGCCATGAAGTGGGCATTTGAGGAGTGGCGTCATTGGCTTGAGGGTGCTAAACATCGCGTGGTGGTCTTGACTGATCACAAGAATCTCATTTACCTTGAGTCTGCCAGGCGTTTGAATCCTAGACAGGCTCGTTGGTCGTTATTTTTTTCTCGTTTCAATTTCGTGGTTTCATACCTGCCAGGTTCAAAGAATGTGAAGGCAGATGCTCTTTCCAGGAGTTTTGTGCCTGACTCTCCTGGAGACACTGGGCCTGCTGGTATCCTTAGGGATGGGGTAATATTGTCCGCCGTATCCCCAGACTTGCGACGCGCATTGCAGGAGTTTCAGGTGGATAAACCGGATCGATGTCCACCAGAAAGACTGTTTGTTCCGGATGATTGGACCAGTAGAGTCATCTCCGAGGTCCATTCTTCTGTGTTGGCTGGTCATCCTGGAATATTTGGTACAAGAGACTTGGTGGCCAGGTCTTTTTGGTGGCCTTCCTTGTCTAGGGATGTGCGTACTTTTGTGCAGTCTTGTGAAGTGTGTGCTCGAGCTAAGCCTTGCTGTTCACGGGCTAGTGGGTTGTTGTTATCCTTGCCCATCCCGAAGAGGCCTTGGACGCACATTTCCATGGATTTTATTTCTGATCTCCCGGTTTCACAGAAAATGTCCGTTATCTGGGTTGTGTGTGACCGCTTTTCTAAGATGGTTCATTTGGTGCCCTTGCCTAAGTTGCCCTCCTCCTCTGAGTTGGTTCCTTTGTTTTTTCAGAACGTGGTTCGTTTGCATGGGATTCCGGAGAATATCGTTTCTGACAGGGGATCCCAGTTTGTGTCTAGATTTTGGCGGACGTTTTGTGCCAAGATGGGCATTGATTTGTCTTTCTCGTCTGCATTCCATCCTCAGACGAATGGCCAGACGGAGCGAACTAATCAGACCTTGGAAACTTATTTGAGGTGTTTTGTTTCTGCTGATCAGGATGACTGGGTTGCTTTTTTGCCACTGGCCGAATTTGCTCTTAATAATCGGGCTAGTTCGGCCACGTTGGTCTCTCCTTTTTTTTGTAATTCGGGGTTTCATCCTCGTTTTTCCTCTGGTCAGGTGGAGTCTTCGGATTGTCCTGGAGTGGACGTGGTGGTGGACAGGCTACATCACATTTGGAATCAGGTGGTGGACAATTTGAAGTTATGTCAGGAGAAGACACAGCAGTTTGCTAATCGCCGTCGCCGCGTGGGTCCCCGACTTCTTGTTGGGGACTTGGTGTGGTTGTCTTCTCGTTTTGTCCCTATGAAGGTCTCTTCTCCTAAGTTCAAGCCTCGGTTCATCGGTCCTTATAGGATCTCGGAGATTCTTAACCCTGTATCCTTCCGTTTGGATCTCCCAGCATCGTTCGCTATTCATGATGTGTTCCATCGGTCGTTGTTGCGGAGGTATGAGGTGCCTGTTGTTCCTTCGGTCGAGCCTCCTGCTCCGGTGCTGTTGGAGGGAGAATTGGAGTATGTTGTTGAAAAGATCTTGGATTCTCGTGTTTCCAGACGCAGACTCCAGTATTTGGTTAAGTGGAAGGGTTATGGTCAGGAGGACAATTCCTGGGTGGTCGCCTCCGATGTTCATGCGACTGATTTGGTCCGCGCCTTCCATAGAGCTCACCCTGATCGCCCTGGGGGTTCTCGTGAGGGTTCGGTGACCCCTCCTCAAGGGGGGGGTACTGTTGTGGATTCTGTTTGCGGGATCCCTCTGGTGGTTACTGCTGGTACTGGGTGACTTTGGTGGGTTGCGGCCTTTGGTTTCCATCTGTCCATCAGAGGCTGGGTGTTGTGAATTTGGTTTCTGGGCTCCCCCGGTGGTTTCTGGTGGTACTGCACTTGCGTGCTTCATCTCCTCTGTTCACCTGTTTCCATCAGGATGTGGGAGTTTTCTATTTAACCTTGCTCCTCAGTCATTTCTATGCCGGCCAACAATGTTACCAGAAGCCTTTCTGTTGCATGTTCCTGCTCCTAGACTACTATCAGCTAAGTTGGACTTGTAGTCCTAAGTTTGTTTTGCATTTTTGTTCCAGTTCTCTGCGATTGATTATTTCTGAGGCTGGAAGCTCTTGTGAGCTGAAATTGCCACTCTGGTGTCATGAGTTGATATTAGAGTCTTAAAGTAATTTCAGGATGGTGTTTTGAAAGGGTTTTCAGCTGACTGTGAAGTTCCCTTTTCTGTCTTCCTACTATCTAGTAAGCGGACCTCAATTTGCTAAACCTATCTTCATACTTCGTATGTCAATTTCCTCTGAAATCACCGACAATATATGTGGGGGCTACTGTCTGCCTTTTGGGGAAAATTTCTCTAGAGGTAAGCCAGGTCTGTATTTTCCTCTGCTAGGGTCAGTCAGTTCTCCGGCTGGCGCTGGGCGTCTAGGGATAAAACGTAGGCACGCTACCCGGCCACTGTTAGTTGTGCGGTAGGTTTAGCTCACAGTCAGCTCGAGTTCCCATCTTCCAAGAGCTAGTCCTTTTTGTATGCTTTACTATGTTCTCTTGCCATTGAGAACCATGACAGCTGGGTGTTTCCTATTTTACCTGGCCTTTCTGTCATTTCCCTTGCCGGCTATCAATGTGTTCAGATGTGCTCTGTTTGGTTCCTGCCTACCTGCTCCCAGATCTTTCAGGATAAGCTAAGTGCTGATTTTCAGTTGTTTGGTTTTTTGTCCAGCTTGCTTAGAATGTCTCTTTGTTAGCTGGTTGCTCTAGTGGACTGAGGTTCTCCCCATGTGCCATGAGTTGGCACATGGGTTCTTGTAATCTCAGGATGGTTTTTTTGATTAGGGTTTTTTGCTGACCGCTCAGTCCCCTTTTGTGTCATTCTGCTTTCTAGTTTTCAGCGGGCCTCTATTTGCTAAAGCTATATACATCATCTCTATGTGTGTGCCTTCCTCTCATTTCACCGTCAATACATGTGGGGGGCAACTATATCTTTGGGGTTAATTCCTCTGGAGGCAAGTGAGGTCTTTGTTTTCTCTGCAGTACTAGTTAGCTCTTAGGCTGGTGCGTGGCGTCTAGAACCAACGTAGGCATGCTCCCTGGCTATCTCTAGTTGCGTTTGTCAGGCGTAGGGCAGCGGTCAGCCCAGGTTCCATCACCCTAGAGCTCGTCCGATATTTTTTATCTTTGCTTATCCTGTGCTATCCCTAGCCATTGGGGATTCATGACACGGTTTACCCCGAAGCATGTACCCTATGGTGGTCCAGTGGGCACATGGGCCCACACACAGATTAAAGACACAGATGAATGTTCCGATTGGTGCTTACTGGTTCGCTCCAGAAATCTCCACCCTAACAGCCAAGTTCATAAACAGCTGTCTGACCTGTGGCAAATGCAACCCTGGAAGAATGAAGAAAGTTCCCACACATCGTCTTGCCAGACCACTGTACCCCCTTCCAGAGGATCCAGATAGACCACATCCAAATTCCGCCAAGTGAAGGATTCGAATATGCCCTTGTGGTCGTGGACATGTTCTCAGGATGACAGCCAGAAGCTTTCCCAGTGCGGAAGCAGTCAGCAAAGACTACTGCAAAGAAGCTACTCTCAGAGACGAGATATGCAGCTATGGGGTCCCAGAAGTGATAGAGAGTGACCAGGGACCCGCATTCACAGCAAATCTCACACGAGAGATCTAGTCAGCAGTAGGGTCAGACTTAGGCCTACACACTCCTAATCACACTACTTAATGTAAGGCATACTTCCAGAGGCCCAGCAAAGCTGTTACTATATGAAATTTTGTTTGTGTCTAGTCCCAGGTTAGGGGTATCTTTTCTCTCAGCAGCTGACTATGTAATATGATACTTTGTCTGCTTATGTAATTGAACTCACCAAGAAACTTGCTAACTAGTGTTGAGCATTCCGATGCTGCAAGTATCGGGTATCGGCCGATACTTGCTGTATCGGAATTCCGATACCGGGATTCCGATACTCTTGTGGTATCGGGTATCGGGTATCGCAACAACATTAATGTTAAAATGTGTAAAAGAGAGAATTAAAATAAAAAATATCGCTATACTCACCTGTCCGACGCAGCCGGGACTTCAGCGAGGGAACCGGCAGCGTTGTTTGTTTAAAATTCGCGCTATTACTTGGTTACGTGAATTCCCGGCTTGTGATTGGTCAGGTCGGCCACGTTGCCGGGACGCGGACCAATCACAGCAAGCCGTGATGAAATTACGTCACGGCTTGCTGTGATTGGTCCGCGTCCCGGCAATATGGCCGCCCTGACCAATCACAAGCCGTGACGTCACGGGAGGCTGGACACGCGCCCATTTTAAAATGAGCGCGTCCAGCCTCCCGGCTTGTGATTGGTTGACCGCGGCGCAACCAATCACAAGCCGTGACGTCACGGGAGGCTGGACACGCGCCCATTTTAAAATGAGCGCGTCCAGCCTCCCGGCTTGTGATTGGTTGACCGCGGCGCAACCAATCACAAGCCGTGACGTCACGGGAGGCTGGACACGCGCTCATTTTAAAATTTCGTAATTTCGTCACGGCTTGCTGTGATTGGTCCGCGTCCCGGCAACATGGCCGACCTGACCAATCACAAGCCGGGAATTCACGTAACCAAGTAATAGCGCGAATTTTAAACAAACAACGCTGCCGGTTCCCTCGCTGAAGTCCCGGCTGCGTCGGACAGGTGAGTATAGCGATATTTTTTATTTTAATTCTTTCTTTTACACATTTATATGGTTCCCAGGGCCTGAAGGAGAGTTTCCTCTCCTTCAGACCCTGGGAACCATCAGGAATACCGTCCGATACATGAGTCCCATTGACTTGTATTGGTATCGGGTATCGGTATCGGATTGGATCCGATACTTTGCCGGTATCGGCCGATACTTTCCGATACCGATACTTTCAAGTATCGGACGGTATCGCTCAACACTATTGCTAACATCCATTCTCGAGTTTTTTTCTTCATTGCCAGATCCAGATTCAGTGTCCGGTATGCACTCCTCGAAGCCAGGAGACTGGGTGTTGGTGAAAAAGTTTGTAAGGAGAACACCACTCGATCCCAGATTTGATGGTCCTGTTCAAGTGCTGCTGATGACACCAAACTCTGCGAAACTGGAGGGAAGACCCGCTTGGATCCACTCATCGCATCGCAAGAAAGCTCCCCTACCAGAAGATGACACCCAAGCCAGAATGATGTTGCGGCCTGACCGAAAAGATGACCTACCTGATAAAGACTACACATCGCTCACTACACATGCTATTGACTAAGAGACTGATTGCAACGAACCCCCGTTAGGGACAGATCTCCTGACCGCCCATTTGCGAAAAGTCTGTACGGAGTGGGGCACAGGCGTTAGGCTTGTGTCAGTTCGCCGACAGCACAAAAGAGTTGCAGCGCTTTGGGACAGGAGGCTAGGATTAGGGCAAGTGATATCTAAGGGGGGCTTGTGATAGAAATATATATATCATGTAGATCTCACTTGCATGTATACCCCTCTATAATCATATATACTCATATGCTCACAGCCAATATATACATTATAATCAATGGATTAAAATGGCTGACAATGAACTGATATGAGCCAGACAGATTGTATGGGGTTTTTCCATCTCTCAAAAGCAGAAGAGTGTCAGATGTTTGGTGACTGCTGATCAGATGTCTCCACTTTGTCCTAGACACAGAACTCAAGTTTAGTTGCTTAATCCGCTGTCATATGAGCATTAGTCACAATATTCCATATATGTTTAGATAACCAATGACAGAGGAGCTAGACAATATGGTAATTAACTAACCACCCCTGACAACCCCTAACCACTCCTTTCTATGTGAAAATATAAAACTATGTATGTACAATAAAGTATCAGTATTGATGGAATGTTGTTCTGTCACAGTAGTGTACAGTCCAGTCTTGATGAGCGCTCAAAATACTCAGTCTAATTGGGAGCGGTCACAGCACACACAGGGATATATTTATCCAACCCTAATATTTCCATAACAGAATGGCCCCCAACAGCGAGGCACGGATGAAACGCACGGGATCCTTCTAACCGGAGATACGGAAGTTGTAGCCGTGGCCTTGGCACAGGGGCAGGAGACTGCGCAGCTCCATAAGTAAGGTAAGAAAATGTTATCATCTTACCTGAAAGTCCCCTGTGCCCAGTCCTTGTCTATACCTCTTGCCAGTCAGGTGTGGTCTGGTCACAAATTCCCAGGTAGTGTAAAAAATCCGTAGCCACGAATCCACCCTGGGAGGTGTCTGCTGTGAGCCGTGTATATGTTCTATGTTTGTGTAAGATCCGGGAGAAGGAAGGAAAAGTGACTTTTGCTTTTGGTTGCTGGGTAACAGACCGCAGGAGGTCAAATCGCTCGATAAGTTATTGCAGGATTCCCGTGCATAGGAGGAACAGGTAGAGTTCCGGGGCAGGTAGTCCCATGTTCCAGGCACGGGTAGTGATAACTTAGAGGGCTACTGCAGATTCCCGTAGCCGGCGGCCAGTCAGGACGACTGGAGCGGAGGGTGGTAGAACCCGGCATATGCGTGCCAGTGCGATTGGCAGTAGTCTGTTCCCAGCGCAACCTGCACGTGTCACAGAATTTAAAAAGGTAATCTCCCGGATTGTCTATCTGTTTCTGTTTGTGTCATGTACTATTGCCGCTTTAAGGGCATATAACTGTAAAAGAAAGTTTTTTTTTTCTTTCTTCTCTGTCTTCTCCGAACTTCCTCTTTCTCCCTGCTGTTTAGCAGAGAGATATGCATTGTAAATCACACTGTCACATCGGGTTTTTTTTTACTGACTGTTTTCAGCTGCAATGCTGGCTATGTGTAGCTTTTTGTGAAGAAGTTAAGTTAAATTGTATCTATCATTTTTGATGTGACATACATGTTTTCAGATATGTGATTTTAGTGACATTTGATATCATTGCAATAGCATACGGAATAAAAAGAGGAAGTGTGTCTCTGACTGCATTTGAGCGCAGAGATTCTAAAAAAAAAAAAAAAAGGAGAAGAGAAAAGCCGTTTTCATTTTTAATTTTTTTTACTCTCTTAAAGGGTTTTTTTCTTTTTGCGGCATTTTAAAATTCTTAATTAAGTTTTCCTCAATTTTCAATCTCTTTACCTTTTTATTTTTTATTTATTTATTTATTTATTTTTGAAAAAAAGTTTTTTTTTCTTTACTCTTGTATCAAAGTTTTGAGTTTTTGGTTGTGAGCTAAGTTTTTGACAGTTTTTCTTATCGTTTTGGGTTTTTCTTAGAGTTTTATATACTCATTTTTTAGAAGTTTTTTTAGTACTGTTTTCTTTTTTCATTTTTGTGTGTTTTTCATTTTTTGCTTTTGCCATGGGGAATAAGGTGGCCGAGCAACAGGAAAGTCTTTTTATTTCCTGATGAGCACACAGCCCCTAGATAGTGGCAGAACACGAAGGTGTTAAGTATGTGAAGATTTTTGGAAGGTATAAAGTACGTGAAATTCATAAGAATGGCAGACTTCAAGCTGCAGAGTGGCATGACGTAGAAGGAAAATAAGGGAAGTTAGCTGATGTTAGATTGCTGAATACTAATACATGGTATGAAGTAGCAGCAGAGCTTACATCGTTTAGGTGGTACAGAAAGTTATGTGAGCAAACCAGGAAGTGATTTTTGTGGGTATGAGACGGGAGAATCTGCGCAGTAGGTAGTTATTTTTGCACAGTATGTGGTGCGCCCCGTCTCTCCCTACAGGGAGAAGGCATAATTGCTCCTCTCTATTATTCTTGTTGTTCTCATCTATCCTCTTTTTTTCTCTATCAGTCTTTTCTCTCCGCATTCTCTCTCTCCTTTCCTCTCCTCTTCCTCCACATTTTTTTCTCTTCTCTCTCTTCCCCTCTCTATCTCTCTCCTCCATACCCTCCATCTTCTCCTCCCTCCTTCTCCACTCCCACACCTTTCTCCTCCTTCTTTTCTTTCTCCACACCCATCTCTCCTCCCTCTTTCTCCACACCCATCTCTCCTCCCTCTTTCTCCACACCTCTCTCTCTCTCTCTCTCTCTCCTCTTTCTCCACTCCCCCACCACACCTTTCTCCTCCTTCTTTTCCTTCTCCACACCCATCTCTCCTCCCTCTTCTCCTCACCCTCTTTCTCCCCTCCTTCTCTCTCCTCTCTTCTCCTCCCTCTCTCTCCACATTCTCTCTCCCCTCCTACTATTCCTTTGTCTCACTCCTCAACCCCTCCCTCTTCTTCTTCCTCTTTTTTCCTCCATGTTGCCGGCTGGGCCAACGCCCAATTCAAACAATATGGTGCTTACAGCACAAGGATTCCCTCTATGCCCCTGGCACAAACCAGCCATTGCCAGCTGTGATATCGGGGAAAGAAGGTGAAAGTTCCCCCCTACAGTGGGCAGCTCCAGACACATCAGGCAGCAGGCAGCTCAGCCCTGGGTGCAGAGGGGGGAGGAATGATATCAGAACGAGCTCACTGACAGATCCTCCGTTACCTCATTTCACAGTCAACAATATTGTAACCCTTAAGGTTTTACATGAACTTTGATTTCACCATGTATTGATAATGTACAACTTCAGCACCGGTCAGAGCTGCCTACATTCACACCAACATAGAACTATAAGCCTAATCCATCACAGCTTCAGCAAGGGGGGAGACATCCTCACATAAAAAAGCAACTTCTAAGTCCAATATCAGTCAGTGTACGACCCCAGTACAAGCTATCACAACTATTCCTCTGATGAAGATGAAGAGGGAACATCATACATGCTGTCCAGTACTAGAAAAGAAACCCACAGGCACCAAGAATGCAGGGGCAGATAGAGGCACCACCATTACACTATGTGCACTCCACCCCAAGTCAGGTGACAATCTTCCAGACCCAGGGATGCATCCCATGCCATTTTACCGAAGAATGTAGCAGAAGCAGCAAACATATGCAGCCAGCTGGAATGATCTCTGGGCCATGAATGAAAATAGAAGCAGGTGATGCACTCTGGCCAATCATAAAGGAACAATTCAAACTTCCAGCAGAATTAGACGTACACGCTTGGGAGTCAGGGCCACAGCTAATTGAACAACTCAGGGAGTGGGCCAAAGGCAGATTGGCAGGACAAGCCATGACATGAGCCAAGATAAGACAGAGTCTGTAAAGAAGTTTCATTGCAGAGTAATGCAAGTATTCCAAGACTTGGGCTTCATCATTCAAGACCAGATACACAGGCCTTTGGGCATGGACTGAGACAGCCAATCAGGAAACCATTGATGTTGGCTAGGCCTAGGAACAGGTCAATAGCAGTGGACTGACCCAGCAAAATGTTTTATGTGCGCCTAGGAGACTGTTTATTGCTAATTGTTGCCAAAACTGCCGCCATTATAGCACCACAAAGAGCGCAAAGAAGGAAACAGGTGCCGTGCTGCTGACAACGCCGGAAGGGGAGCCAGAGGTGAAGACGCTACAAAGTGCCGATCGACACACCGGAAGAACCACTGCAGACTCCATAGAGGAGACACCGACCTCAATAAGGTTAGCAAAGGGGAGAAGCTATGTTGGAGCAGGGGGAAGAAGTGATGGCAGATGCAGCCACAGCCCCTGTAATGCCCCAAGACCTTGGGTTGGATGCAGCCGTCGGTCTCATGGCACCCCCGGGCCTCGCCACGAATGCACCTGTAGGCCCCGTCTTACCACCGCAGCTTCAATCAGCAGGCCGGACCCCGCTGCCGCTGCAGTACCCATCATGTTGTCCACAGTAGCCAAAGGGATTGAGTCCCAACCAGGGGTGCAGAAGACAGCCCCTCTCATGGTGACCACTGACCTGGAAGCGCAACCACCCTACAAAGACAGAAGAAGTGTCAAGAGTTACATCTGTGGCAAGTTTGGCCATTTCCAGAACCAGTGCAGGGCACCCACGCCCCCGAAGAGACTGGACCCATGCAATCCAAGAGTTGGTCCAGAGAAACAGGTCAAGGAGGAAGTGCAGAAAGCAGTGAAGTACCCCGTCCATAGGACAGAGGCAAGCAAGCCAGGCCCGCAAGACACTACGCTCCTGACATGTAAAACTTCATCTGCAAGACCAATACCTCAAATTACCCTTAAAATGGATGGCATTGTCAGATCCAACGTGGTGTAGCCAGAAGTGTGATGACACCTGTGGAACTCACTGAACCCACCTGCCTATCAGAATCCTCTGTGTCTCGCATGGGCATTGATGGTCAAGTCAGACATTCTCAGCTTACAAAGCCACTGAGCGTGTGCACTCAGCCAGGACACTCTATCCTGTCCCAGTTTGTGGTGTCAAGGAATTTCCACTCAACCTGCTGGGAGCGAACCTACTGCAGAAGCTGAAGGCAACCACAGTGTTCCACGAAGATGGCACAGTGACACTTTCTTCATCCCTGACCCAAGAAGAATCATGCTGGCGGCCCTACAAGAACTTTAAGCAACCGATGAGGCCTAATCAAGGAGGTACTGGACGTAGTACCAGGAAGTCTATGGTCTAAGGGACCCCAGCACGTGAGAAAACCTCAAGATGCCCCAGTACGGGTGTCACTCAAGCCATGTACCCCGTACCCTCGTAAGGCCCAGGCCAGGCCTAGAGTCAAGCTGCCTCTGACCAACTGAAGGTCTACCTGGAAATAGGAATCATTGTTCCTTGGACATCGCCTTGCAATCCTCTGCTTTCCCCGTCAAGAAAAAGACTGTAAAAGGAGAGCCAGCCAAGTTCAGAATGGTATATAACCTAAGAGCTGTGAATGACGCCACGGTGTTTGAAACTGCAATTATGCCGAATCCGCACACTCTGCTTTCAAATGTGCCTGCCACAGCAAAAGTGTTCACAGTGAACAACCTGGCTAATGTTTTCTCCAGTGTTCCCCTTCATCCGGAAGACCAGTTCCTGTTTGCCTTAATGCACCAGGGGGGACACCACGCATGGACAGTGATGCCACAGTGGGCCCAGAACAGCCCTTCACAGTTCACCAAAGCAATGTCCACAGTCCTCACCAACTGGGTCACAGAACAAGCAGAAGTAACCCTGCTACAATACATGGACAATCTACTCCTTTGTGCAGTTGACGTTGACATGTGTAAAGCCCATTCCTTGTATCTCCTACTCTACCTGGCGGAGCAGCACTGCAAGATCTCAAAGAACAAAGTCCAGTGGTGTCTGAAGCAAGTTACGTTCCAGAGACACTGTATTGCTCACCAGGCGAAACCCCTGACAGATGACAGAAAGACCACAGTGGAGAAGATGGTTCTACAGGCCTTCCTTGGCCCCCGTTCCTCCTGACTGATGCAGCCTTCAGCTCGTTCAAGAAGTTAAAAGGCGCAGTAGTCTCAGTGCCAGCACTAGGCCCATCTGACTACGAGAAGCCATTCCGTCTCTACTTGATGAGAAAAGAAGGCCTTGCTACTGGAGTCCTGACACAGCTTCAGGGGGGAAAGCAGAGACTTTCGGACTACTTTTCAGCTTGCCTGGATCCAGTTGCAAGGGAAGCCTCTTCCTCCCGCATGAGAGCAGCAGTTGCAGCACACGCCCTCCTGGACAGGACTACTGACATCAGTGGAAAAAAAAAACAAAAAAAAAACATTGGAAATCCTGGCTCTGCATGACATCTCAGCAATCCTCAACCAAACCCAGCTAAAACATCTCTCCACCACCAGGCATCTTCGCCTCCAGTGCTCTCTACTCCTGCCCAACAATGTCACCATCTCCAGATGCACAGTCCTCAACCCGTCCACTCTACTCCCACTCCCAAGGGGGGATACAGATATGGACCCTCAGATAAAAAGTCTGATCAAAATCTGCATGACACCTTCTGCAGGGATCTGAATTTGCTCCGGACGGATGACCATGATTGCTTCAGCATCATGCAACAGGAAACAGCAGGACTACCCAAGGTGGCAGAAGAGCCACTGACCAACCCAGAGTTGATCCTCTATGTGGATGGCTCCAGATTCGCAGATGATGAAGGAAGATTCCACACGGGATGTGCAGCGACCAGCAATCAAGAGATCCTGTGGTCCAGAAGTCTGCCGCCCAGTCTGTCAGCCCAGGAAGCAGAACTGATAGCGCTGATGAAGGCCTACCAGATGGCAGAAGACAAGACTGAGAAAATGTATACCGATTCAAGGTACTCGCATGGCATAGCACACGACTTCGGACCCATCTGGGCTGCAAGGGACTTCATCACAGCAAGCGGAACAACTGTGAAGCATCATGGAGCCATTAAGGACCTGCTGAACACACTTCAACTTTCAAAAGTGGTGGCAGTACTAAAAGTCAAAGTGCACGGAAAACTAAACACAGTAGGGGCACGAGGCAACAACATGGCGGATATGGCAGCCAAAGAAGCAGTCAAGGGAAGACAATATGGAAAAGTGGAAGAGGTCGCAGAGCCAGACGGCTACTACATGACGACTGAAGACAAGAAACCTGACCAAATGACGTCCTGTGATCTGCTCAAAAAGCTGCAAGAGCAAGCCCCAAAGGACAAGAAGGAATGCTGGATGCAGAAAAGAGCAGCACATGAAGAAGGAAGGGTATACTAAATGGACTACAAACCCGGTTTACCCCGAAGCATGTACCCTATGGTGGTCCAGTGGGCACATGGGCCCATACACAGATTAAAGACACAGATGAATGTTCCGATTGGTGCTTACTGGTTCGCTCCAGAAATCTCCACCCTAACAGCCAAGTTCATAAACAGCTGTCTGACCTGTGGCAAATACAACCCTGGAAGAATGAAGAAAGATCCCACACATCGTCTTGCCAGACCACTGTACCCCCTTCCAGAGGATCCAGATAGACCACATCCAAATTCCGCCAAGTGAAGGATTCGAATATGCCCTTGTGGTCGAGGACATGTTCTCAGGATGACAGCCAGAAGCTTTCCCAGTGCGGAAGCAGTCAGCAAAGACTACTGCAAAGAAGCTACTCTCAGAGACGAGATATGCAGCTATGGGGTCCCAGAAGTGATAGAGAGTGACCAGGGACCCGCATTCACAGCAAATCTCACACGAGAGATCTAGTCAGCAGTAGGGTCAGACTTAGGCCTACACACTCCCAATCACACTACTTAATGTAAGGCATACTTCCAGAGGCCCAGCAAAGCTGTTACTATATGAAATTTTGTTTGTGTCTAGTCCCAGGTTAGGGGTATCTTTTCCCTCAGCAGCTGACTATGTAATATGATACTTTGTCTGCTTATGTAATTGAACTCACCAAGAAACTTGCTAACATCCATTCTCGAGTTTTTTTCTTCATTGCCAGATCCAGATTCAGTGTCCGGTATGCACTCCTCGAAGCCAGGAGACTGGGTGTTGGTGAAAAAGTTTGTAAGGAGAACACCACTCGATCCCAGATTTGATGGTCCTGTTCAAGTGCTGCTGATGACACCAAACTCTGCGAAACTGGAGGGAAGACCCGCTTGGATCCACTCATCGCATCGCAAGAAAGCTCCCCTACCAGAAGATGACACCCAAGCCAGAATGATGTTGCGGCCTGACCGAAAAGATGACCTACCTGATAAAGACTACACATCGCTCACTACACATGCTATTGACTAAGAGACTGATTGCAACGAACCCCCGTTAGGGACAGATCTCCTGACCGCCCATTTGCGAAAAGTCTGTACGGAGTGGGGCACAGGCGTTAGGCTTGTGTCAGTTCGCCGACAGCACAAAAGAGTTGCAGCGCTTTGGGACAGGAGGCTAGGATTAGGGCAAGTGATATCTAAGGGGGGCTTGTGATAGAAATATATATATCATGTAGATCTCACTTGTATGTATACCCCTCTATAATCATATATACTCATATGCTCACAGCCAATATATACATTATAATCAATGGATTAAAATGGCTGACAATGAACTGATATGAGCCAGACAGATTGTATGGGGTTTTTCCATCTCTCAAAAGCAGAAGAGTGTCAGATGTTTGGTGACTGCTGATCAGATGTCTCCACTTTGTCCTAGACACAGAACTCAAGTTTAGTTGCTTAATCCGCTGTCATATGAGCATTAGTCACAATATTCCATATATGTTTAGATAACCAATGACAGAGGAGCTAGACAATATGGTAATTAACTAACCACCCCTGACAACCCCTAACCACTCCTTTCTATGTGAAAATATAAAACTATGTATGTACAATAAAGTATCAGTATTGATGGAATGTTGTTCTGTCACAGTTGTGTACAGTCCATTCTTGATGAGCGCTCAAAATACTCAGTCTAATTGGGAGCGGCCGCAGCACACACAGGAATATATTTATCCAACCGTAATATTTCCATAACATCTATCTATATATTATCTATCTATCTATGTATTATCTATCTATCCATTATCTATCTATCTATCTATCTATCTATCTATCTATCTATCTATCTATCTATCTATCTATCTATCTATCTATCTATCTATCATCTGTCTATCTATCATCTATTTATCTATTATCTATCTAACATCTATCTATCTATCTATCTATCTATCTATCTATCTATCTATCTATCTGTCTATTTATCTATTATCTATCTATTAGCTATCTATTTATCTATCTATCTATTCATTTTCTATCTATCATCTATTTATCTATCATCTATCTATCTATCTATCTATCTATCTATCTATTATCTATCTATTTATCTATCTATTCATTTTCTATCTATCATCTATCTATTTATCTATCATCTATCTATCTATTATCTAACTTCTATCTATTATCTATCTATCATCTATCTATTATCTATCTATCTATGTATCTATTATCTATCTAGTATCTATATATCTATCTAATTATCTATCTCATATCTCCGTCTATAGCTAATGCCCTTATCTTGAATATTTCATACTAAAACAAATGTAACAAATGTCCATGAAGAATAATTAAAAGAATACCACAGATGTGTGACAGGTAGACTTATTCTAAATGTGACTAGGAATGTCCTTCCTTTTATAGAACGATATTACAAGATATTCACATTTGATATCGGAATTTCTATAGAAGCAAAGACAAAAAGTGACTGCGGCTTGTTCTCTGATGAAGGATTATAAGTGCAGAGTCTTCAAAGTAGTGAAATTCATTAATTATGGAATTAAACAGTGTAAATGTTTTTGTCACTGCAAGAGCTTAACAATTATTCATGACTTCAACATCTTAAATATCAGACATGACACCTGATGACTAGTCCTGCCCTAAGATTTCACAAAGTATCTTCAAGTAATAGGTAAGAATTGCTTAAAGGTGTCCTCTATAATTTTTATTTATTCTATGGACTTAGGGAAGTAAAAAAATTACAACATTATCTTTACTCTCCCAACACTGCTCCAGTGATGCCTCTGTGCGGCTGCCCGGTCAGTGCTGACTTACTGCAGCAGAGAAATCGTGCCTACACTGCACATGCTGTTAGGGTTTGGCGGAACGCACCGAATATATATTTAAAGAGTAATCGGTGTGTTCGCAACTCGAGGTCCACCGTGCCGGAGTAAAACCTGCTGCTAGTAACTGACGGTACTATATGGCGGTATAAGTGAACTCTGTTACTTCACAGAGTCACTTAAGACAAGAGAATGCTGTCCCCTGTTAACCTCACAGAGGAACACAGCTACCAAATAGAGCGAACAGTGGTCATGCAGTCAGAATAGCACACGGAAAACTCCTCATCGGAGGTGCCGGTATTCTAGGGGCTTATTTCAGCCGGGCCCTGAATCCACACACACAAAACTCCTCACCGGAGGTGCGGGTATTCTAGGGGCTTTTTTCAGCCGAACCCTGAAACCATATGCATATCACCACACTGGCGCAGAACACACAACTTAGTTGATACTAGCACATGGCCGTGCGGCCATGCGAACCTTTTATAGCTGCAGCAACTACAGGACCTTCCTAGAGGACCAATGGGAGCTGCTACAGTACCTGAGCCACTTCAGGACCTTACTAGAGGACCAATGGAAGCTGCTGTGGTACCTGAGCATGTGACCCCTGACCTTCAATGAGAGGACTTACCCTGGGCATGCTCAGAAGGGGAAAAGCAGGACTTAGTCCCAGAGACGTCTGCTCGCCGCTGACCAGTACTGGCTACAATGGCTGAGCCTGGAAAGGCAGCAGTAATCATCCGCACCATATCAGGCTGAGCCAGACGCTGGGACCGATGTCTCTGCTGAGCTAGGCTCCACTGCGGCTGGAGAGGTATGGGGGACCGCAGCGGAGATGGTTCGAGATTCCCCCTATGCAGAGGTGGGAACTCGACCCTTAACACATGCTCCCTGCAGTCACGGGGCTCAGCAGTCAAGTCAATAAGTACAGCACAAAGTAAACACATAAATTAAACATTTCTAGATAAATGGGGATATTCTCTTGCATTATTGACTATAATGGCTGTATTATATAGTTCTGTTGTATTTCATCACATCAATTGCCTTTTTCATCAGGATTATGTACTTAGCACACTGCAGAAATTGTTCAGGGATGGTTTGAGGGAAATAAATAGTTAATGGTGATGACTTGGTCTCCAAACTCCCCAGATCTCGATCCAATTGTGCATCTGTACATGTATATGTGCTTTGAAGACAAGTCCATGCAATCCTTTCAATTTGCAGGACTTAAATGATCCTCTGCTATTGCCCAAAAGCCCGCATGCACATTTGATGAATTTCAGCTAAATCCACTGATTTTGACCATCCGATAGAGAATAGGATGGATCGGCCTGCTGACCGATCCCTTTGTTTTCAAGGTAGATAAGTAACAGCCAGTTACGTCTCCTCTCTCCACTGAAAACACATTGTGGATGGCACAAGAGAGAAGACCCAGGATCGCACTGCTGTCATCATATGTGAAGAACCTGCACCTCACCTGACGTTACTATTGAGTCCAAGGGATCACTTAGTACGCTCTCCTCGCTTGCACCAGTGTGACGTTCCTCATCCAATGGGGACACATAATGTCAGATTGGCACAATTTTACCCTGTCCACATAAGCCCAGGGTGGCACATGGAGTGATGACTTGGCACCAGACTTGATCACAACCCTGACAAGCTGAGATGTCATTCACTAGCACCAGTGAAACAGCTCCTGGTCAGCCCAGTAGGCCGCCACCAGTTCCTCGTCAGATATAAGCGTGGTCCTTTAACGGGATTATATCGTGGCAGAAACCAGCCCTGATAGAATGAATAATTAAATCCGAAAGCACAGACTTGTGTATTGATAGATCGAGATAAATGAGCAGTCCAAGGTTAAATTTTATATTTCATCACCTTAAGGACACACTAGACAAAACACTATATACACAATGTTTATACATATGCAATGGTCAGATATGCAAATACAATAGTGGTATGACCAAAGTGTGCAGAATGTAAGAGTCAGTTACCAGACAGATGAAAGGTTGGCTTGTGGGGAAGGGGCTGCCACATGAGAGGCTGGTGGTCCCCTCTGATCCTTGATTCTTCCCACATGAGTTGCAAACTCCCCAGAGAAAAGCAATAGGTCATTGTTTACAAGAGGATTTCATGCTTTGGGGTTACCCCCCAATTGCCCGTTGGGCTGGACTTAAATCCCCTCCCCTTGTATCTAGCAGCTAAAAACCCCAAATCATAAGATCGGTCATAGCTCCTTAATGGATGGTCCTAGGTAGGTGGTTTTGGCTTTGACCCTGCTACAGTTGAGACGAAACACGGCTTTGTTACCTGGCTCCTACAAGCCATTCTACATGTCTCCCCACCTTGGGGTGCTAGAATAGATCGAGACCCTGGAAGGTGTTTGATGCATTCCAGAGATCTCAAAAATGTAAGCTGTGTGTGGTTAGAATGTACAATAAGTCCAAATTCTCCTTATGAATTCCTAGCTGTCAGAACAAAGCAGTTACAAAGCAGTTGGTTTGGATACTAGCTAAGCTGGTGGGCATTTAAATTTCTTCTTTGAAGTTGAGAAGGCTGGGCCACCTGCTGAGCCAGGTGTCCTGTTACAGCTACACATGTTTTCCGTAGGATTGTAATCTGCCATTAAATCCCCCCATCCTTCACAAACATTAACACCAACCATGTATCTGAGGGAGTAGCAAGAGATAACTGTCTACTGAATAAACGTTCAGTAAATCAAATAGTAAAACTGAAGAGACAAAAAGCACAAAAAGGGTCTTATCTGATAACCAAAATATTATAGGTACGCTCACCTGATAGGGTTGTGACAGTCACAACTCCTATAGACACATGTAAAGTCTGCAACACGATTACCAAGGAGATATGTTGCAATAAATGAGGAATATTCCTCATTTATTGCAACGAATAAACGTTCAGCCAATAGATATCTCATGTGTATGGTCAGCCTTAGTGCTAGAGACCACAGGACAACTTCAGAAGACATGTGGTGCCCATGCCTCAACAGCTTAGATATGTTTTGCTGGCATAACGGTGGCCTACACAGCATTTAACCAGAAGAATTTAAGTTAGGGCCGATGGTGTGTATAGTAAGGATATTTTTATTAGATTGTCAAGTCTGACTTTAGATGGTCCTGAAGATGGGACAGACACTTTTATGGCACACACATCTGCAAAGAGATCTATGCCTCTAACCTTGTCAAGAGTGGTACAAAAAGTCATCTTTACAGCACTGAACACATCTAACTGATAGTGGGCTTAAGGTATATACTTTTATTTGCTTAAAAACTTTGTAAAGGTGTTATGTTTCAATGTATAATGTCCCTTTATCAGTAGCACTCTACGTTGTCTTCTAGTGTTGATCAAGTGGAGGATTCACCAGTCTATCCTATCTTCTACTCTAATTGGGTTATTTGCGCATTCTGCTAACAAGAAGTTGAGTCTCCCCCTGTTGGGAACACCTCCGTCCTGCTATGTGTCATTACTAGTTTTTCTCGTATCAAACAAAACCCCGTCTTCTTATTCTGCCATATTTTTGCATGTCAGGAATGACTCAACAGGGGTCCAACAATAAGAAAATCTCTTAATTAGAAGGATAATATGAAACCTATTATGAGGCAGAAAACATAACTGATAGCAGAATGATCGTGCTGCCGGCAGCTGCTTTATCTTCTCTGATTACCCCATTAAAATGCTTACTTGTCCAACTGGGTATGTTATAGCTACAGAAAGAATAAGATAAGCTCACCCCTCACATTATTTAGAGTGAAAATGCAGTATTCTCTAGAGGTCACATTTTTGAGAGAATCTTCCACCCATAGAGTGTAGTTTATGGCTACATTTTTTGTATAATTTTGATACAAAAAAGCCCGTACAGAGGAGGGCTTATACACATTTTATCCTACATATACGTTGTACCCATTACACAAACTCATATTAAGAAGATTGGAATTGTTGTGAACATTATGGGGTGATCATGTCGGAACACGCACAACACTTCCCAGACACATCTGTCTCAAGTAGAATTTCTATATAAAGTTGGCATATGGATGTCATCAAAGAAAGTTCTCTTCTTGGGAACCCCCCACTATGAGCCAGAAAAAAAGAGCCACTCTAAGTGGCAGCTTCCAGCTGTCCATGATACTGTGGTCGCTGCGGGAAAACTATCTGGTCTTGTGTATCCCTCAATTAGCATTTTAATTCCAGATTCTTTCAAAATTTTATAATTTTAATGAGTAGAAGGAGGAGACCTGCGGATATGATTGTGCATCGTACAGCTCGACTGTTTCGCATATAGACCTGCTTCATGGTTACATGTAATCGTTTTCCTGGTTCCTTTCAGTGAGAATCCTGTTTTAGAATTCAGGGATTGTCTGGTAGATACATCACAGTAAAGTATTGATGAACTTTCATATTTGCATTCAGGGAAAGCTCTCTCTAGGGAGAACTCAAAGCTTCAATTCAACTTCCCATTATCATCAACAGCCAGTGCAACCTTGTGGATACACAAAGCTTTGTGGATCTGATTTAATACCCTGGGGTCTTTGAAGACTGATGGACTTCAACATGGAAGAGCACAGAGAATAACTGCAGATCGTTGCTTTTTCTTACTAGCAAAGGTTATCGCAACCTTATGTGCTTGTGGAAGAAAGCTGCTGAAGAACATGGCTGTTCTATGTCCAATGCACACTTCTGCCTCCTGAATGTCCCATAGATGATGTTTCATCTCTGATCCTTCCACAATCACACATAGTTGTGATTTCATGTTGACATTTTTAGTAGAGCTGAGCAATATGATTTGCACTGACCTGGTCTACTACACCAAACATGGTCAACTGTAGAACCCTTGGTCTACATAGGTCGATAGTAGGTGCATGGGTTGCACTTGAACCCAATTCCTAAAGCCCAACCAGTATATTTTTAAAAGCTACCAAAACTGTTAGAGTTCCATGATAGTTGGGGGTCACGGTGGAGATTTTCAATCGGACCCACAAGTTTCAAATTACTCCGCTGTCGATGGTGATCTAAGTTTCTAAGTTAAGATCTCAGAACTGTGAGTTATACGAGGTTGCAGCCATATAATGGACATGATCCTAGAACATGGTTAATTATCCTCTCCTGATCAGCTGTAGTCAGAACAGTATGTGAGGTGCCTATTACATTTCTCTTTGGCTTTTGCCTTTTTTCATTGATGTCTTGTGTCTTGGTTGAATTTAATGCATATACTGTACATATGTTTTAAGCCATGTTAACTGTGTAGACATCTATGTGGGCTAGAAAGAGGAGAAATGAGTACTAAGATTTTAGTAAATAGACATTCTAGTAGGGCTTTCTCAAGAATGCCCTTAGGCACCATAAATATGGCGGGTGAATCCAACATATGTGTATAAAGGGAACCTGTCAAAGGTCATGGCCGTGATGTGGAGTGGAGACGCTGGGTCCGGAGTTGAAGAGGGAATGATAAATGCAGGTACAAGATATTTTCTGTTTCTACGTAGAGCAGAGAAATGAGAAGAATTATCTGGGTAGAAAGGCAAAATGAGCAATTGTAAGCACACAGTGCCATAAAATATGATGACTGCAATATATTAAGAGGATAAAAACTTAGATGGGAGGAGGAGGAGTGCTTTATTAAAATGCCAGATTCACACTATCAGTATTTGATCAGTATTTTACATCAGTATTTGTAAGCCAAAACCAAGAGTGGTGATGTGTTTCTATTATGCTTTTCCTCTGATTGTTCAATTCTTGATTTTGGCTTACAAATAACTGATCAAATACGGAACATGTGAACGTGGCCTAATACTGGTGCTACTTTTGAGATGGGACTTTTTGGGCTGGGTGTGACCTCTGGACACCAATACCTACCACTTTTTTTTAGTTTTTATTACTGGATTATACGCAAAAATGAAAAATATGATATTTACAATCAATTTATTTTGTCCCTAGAATGTTATACCAATGATAAGTTTTTCTTGTATCGTTTCACAAATGCCTGTACGTATACACCGATGCACTGTACAATAATTGCTGTATACTGCAGATAACAATCCAATTCAGTTTGGCAATGTAATAGATTACCATAGGTAAAGTGTGAAATGGTTGAATTCTTTCTGTCTCCTAAATTATGTGGTCGGCGTTTCCCAAGCTGCTGCTTCTGTAATTGCTTTCAAACTGGCAACACCAAAGGCAAAAGCACAATCTTCCTAAATCTTAAAATCTATTCATCAAAAGATCCCAACACCTCATTTGTAAATAGACTTCATCAGCCCGCAGTGACATGTCTACTAAACCATGTCCTGTGACCAGAGCTCACTAAATCCTAATGACAGGATTAATGATCAATATCCAATCTGATTGATCGTTACAGGCATTGCTCTATCCAGTAACGAGTTTTGTCAAGTGATAAAGCTATGATAATAGGGTTTTTATTGCAGGAATGGCTCAGCAATATTTTAATTGATGGACTTGTTAATGTGCATGCAAATTACCCTTTTTACTGCAAAATTAGCTATTCACAAAGCTCAGATCACCTATGATTGCTGAGTCACAAAACAATATAACATTTCTTATTTTTATCACCAGGCATTGTTATTCCAATGGAGCTACAGGGGAGGAGAAAATTCAGATGGAGGATGGAAAGGAAAAAAGTGAGTGGGAAATTATAGGATTATAAAAATGTCAGCATGAAAAAACAGAGATTGAGGATATTTTCAAGGATAATAAAAATAAATAAATTTTCACATAATAAAATCATTACTATTCTCACTTCTACAATTTTTCACTGTCCCTCATTGCTGATGATTGAGTGTCCTGTCTTTTTACACTTATGTGTGATAATGTATCATCCATTCTGATGGGAAATCATATGGTTGTTGTCTCATCACTGCCATGACTTTTGTTTGCTTGGACAGCTTACATAAAACAGAAGCATGCAAGGGTGCCCATAGATACTATAGGTGACCCAAACAAGGGCAATAGGGGACGAAACCCAATAAAAAAAGAACAAAAACAACAAAATGAGCATAAACCCTACACCAAAAGTAAATAAGTAAGAAGTAAAGAAGTACAAGAAAAAAAAAACTAAATGAGCATATACCTTACACCGAAAGTAAGTAAATAAGTACAAGGAAAAAATAGAACAAAAACCAAAATGAGCATAAAGCCTACACCAAAAGTAAATAAGTAACTAGTAAATAAGTACAAGAAAAAACAGAATGAAAAAAAAAACAAAATAAGCATATACCCTACACCAAAAGTAAATAAGTAACAAGGAAATAAGTATAAGAAAAAAAAGAACAATAAGACAAAATAAGCATAAACCCTACACCATAAGTAAACAAGTAATAATGAAATAAGTAAATTGTAATAGTACATGCAAATAACATAGGGTACTTTTAGGTTTTAATACTAGACAGGTTAGAACCATACCGATGGGTGTACCTTGTCGCCGCGGGATGGCTTTTATGCTGTTTTGACCAAAATAATGTTAACTAAGTACCTTATGTTATTAACATGTACTATTACTATTTACTTATTTACTTGTTGTAGGGTATATACTCATTTTATTTTTTTGTTATTTTCCTTGGGTTTTGTCTGTGAAATGGCCACAGTGTGAACGTGCTCTTATACCTTGCATGTATACCAGCTTATAGTGCAACTCAATTATTTGATTTTGCATTGGCAATAGGGAATAGAACTGAATTATAAAAAAGAACAGAGATTTAAAAGGAATGTGAAATATATCACTTCTGTTTCCTGCTGCATCTACTTCTTTTCTTTACAATTGTATTAACATTATAAACCTAATACATCAAAATTGAAGAAATGTACAGTACAGACCAAACGTTTGAACACACCTTCTCATTTAAAGATTTTTCTGTATTTTCATGACTATGAAAACTGTACATTCACACTGAAGGCATCAAAACTATGAATTAACACATGTGGAATTATATACTTAACAAAAAAGTGTGAAATAACTGAAATTATGTCTTATATTCTAGGTTCTTCAAAGTAGCCACCTTTTGATTTGATGACTGCTTTGCACACTCTTGGCATTCTCTTGATGAGCTTCAAGAGGTAGTCTCAGGTGTGCCCAGTTAGGTTTAATAAATGGGATTTCTTGCCTTACAAATGGGGTTGGGACCATCAGTTGTGTTGTGCAGAAGTCTGGTGGATACACAGCTGATAGTCCTACTGAATAGACTGTTAGAATTTGTATTATAGCTTTGAAAGTGTTCCCAAGTGCAGGGGCAAGAACCAACAAGTGCTACAAAGAAACTGGCCCCTATGAGGACCGCCCCAGGAAAGGAAGACCAAGAGTCACCTCTGCTTCCGAGGATAAGTTTATCCGAGTCACCAGCCTCAGAAATCGCAGGTTAACAGCAGCTCAGATTAGAGACCAGGTCAATGCCACACAGAGTTCTAGCAGCAGACACATCTCTACAACAACTGTTAAGAGGAGACTTTGTGCAGCAGGCCTTCATGGTAAAATAGCTGCTAGGAAACAACTGCTAAGGACAGGCAACAAGCAGAAGAGACTTGTTTGGGCTAAAAAACACAAGGAATGGACATTAGACCAGTGGAAATCTGTGCTTTGGTCTGATGAGTCCAAATTTGAGATCTTTGGTTCCAACTACCGTGTCTTTGTGCGACGCAGAAAAGGTGAGCGGATGGACTCTACACGCCTGGTTCCCACCATGAAGCATGGAGGAGGAGGTGTGATGGTGTGGGGGTGCTTTGCTGGTGACACTGTTGGGGATTTATTCAAAATTGAAGGCATACTGAACCAGCATGGCTACCACAGCATCTTGCAGCGGCATGCTATTCCATCTAGTTTGTGTTTAGTTGGACCATCATTTATTTTTCAACAGGACAATGACCCCAAACACACCTCCTGGCTGTGTAAGGGCTATTTGACCAAGAAGGAGAGTGATGGGGTGCTACGCCAGATGACCTGGCCTCCACAGTCACCAGACCTGAACCCAATCAAGATGGTTTGGGGTGAGCTGGACCGCAGAGTGAAGGCAAAAGGGCCAACAAGTGCTAAGTATCTCTGGGAACTCCTTCAAGATTGTTGGAAGACCATTCCTGGTGACTACCTCTTGAAGCTCATCAAGAGAATGCCAAGAGTGTGCAAAGCAGTCATCAAAGCAAAAGGTGGCTACTTTGAAAAACCTAGAATATAAGACATAATTTCAGTTGTTTCACACTTTTTTGTTAAGTATATAATTCCACATGTGTTAATTCATAGTTTTGATGCCTTCAGTGTGAATGTACAATTTTCATAGTCATGAAAATACAGAAAAGTCTTTAAAGGAGAAGGTGTATCCAAACTTTTGGTCTGTACTGTATATGTGACGTCCCAGGGTCCTGGTCATCACAGTGGCATTGCTTTCCTCATGGGGAGAGTGATGCCACGCTTGGAAGCGACGAAAGATCTTTTTTATCGGGTAATCACCATACACACGGCATGTTCATACTCCAGTCCAGAAGGGGGAGCTCTAAACCTGGTTTAGGATGAACTCCCTATAAATACATTCTGGTCTGGAGGGAAGAGTCAATGAGTGCCAGATAGAGGTCTGAAGCAGACAGTGGAGGAGGAAGGATTCTGTCAGAGGACAGAGACGAAGGCAGACGGACATAGAGTGTCAGAAGGTCTGAAGGGGACATGTAGTCAGAGGTACTACAGCTCCTGGAGAGAGGAAACTTAGAAGGGAAGAACAATGTGTGGAAAGTGTGCAGGAGAGAAAGGCACGGGAGAGTGACACCAGGGGGGCAGAGCAGTGATTTGGCTACCTCCCTGGCTAGCTCAGATTCCGGTAGCCAGAAGACCGAGGCCGTGTCAGACTCTAAGGGACATAGCTAAAACTTTAAGTTTAACTTTACAGGACAGCTGAACTTTAAGTTACCTGTCTGTCTTTACACCCTGGAGGCACAGTGACATATAGGGCCCGGGTCATGATAGAGACTCTATAAAAAGGCTTGAGTCACCTATCATATGGGTTTGTGTCCTAACCTATATGAGGGACAGAGAGGATCTGTGAGGACCTTATCAGAAGCCATAGGCAGTAAGGGACTACAGCACCACCACGCTTTGAGGAAGGCTTTCATCTCCACCTGGTGAAGGGGACTCTGGATTCGCATCCATGCCGTCCGGACCCTGCCTGTACCTGTGATCTGGTGCCCTGGACTGTGGTTGCCTGAAGCTTCAGAAAACCAGGTAAAAGACTGAAAACCTGTGTCCTCGTTCTTCACTGCATCATTCACCATCTCCATCTACACACACATGAGCCCTGGGGATAAACTTGACCTGTGGGAAGTTATACCATCTCAGCTGCCTTAACATCACCCCAGTGGACCCCTTTAAGCAGCATCAGTCCCTACTGACCGAATACCACAGGTGGCGTCACGATCAAACTTTATTCTCAAAACCCCTCAAAAACCGCAGCCACCGTGACATCCCTTTTATAGTACTGGACCCCCAAGGCCCTGGCGGGCGACTCATATATATATATATATATATATATATATATATATATATATATATATATATACACACTCACCGGCCACTTTATTAGGTACACCATGCTAGTAACGGGTTGGACCCCCTTTTGCCTTCAGAACTGCCTCAATTCTTCGTGGCATAGATTCAACAAGGTGCTGGAAGCATTCCTCAGAGATTTTGGTCCATATTGACATGATGGCATCACACAGTTGCCGCAGATTTTATCGGCTGCACATCCCAAAGATGCTCCATACAAGGCAGGATGGATCCATGCTTTCATGTTGTTTACGCCAAATTCTGACCCTACCATCCGAATGTCGCAGCAGAAATCGAGACTCATCAGACCAAGCAACGTTTTTCCAATCTTCTACTGTCCAATTTCGATGAGCTTGTGCAAATTGTAGCCTCAGTTTCCTGTTCTTAGCTGAAAGGAGTGGTACCCGGTGTGGTCTTCTGCTGCTGTAGCCCATCTGCCTCAAAGTTCGACGCACTGTGCGTTCAGAGATGCTCTTAGGCCTACCTTGGTTGTAACGGGTGGCGATTTGAGTCACTGTTGCCTTTCTATCAGCTCGAACCAGTCTGCCCATTCTCCTCTGACCTCTGGCATCAACAAGGCATTTCCGCCCACAGAACTGCCGCTCACTGGATTTTTTTTCTTTTTCGGACCATTCTCTGTAAACCCTAGAGATGGTTGTGCGTGAAAATCCCAGTAGATCAGCAGTTTCTGAAATACTCAGACCAGCCCTTCTGGCACCAACAACCATGCCACGTTCAAAGGCACTCAAATCACCTTTCTTCCCCATACTGATGCTCGGTTTGAACTGCAGGAGATTGTCTTGACCATGTCTACATGCCTAAATGCACTGAGTTGCCGCCATGTGATTGGCTGATTAGAAATTAAGTGTTAACAAGAAGTTGGACAGGTGTACCTAATAAAGTGGCCAGTGAGTGTATATATATATATATATATATATATATATATATATATATATATATATATATATATAATTAATTCAATTACAATTTTATAGCAAAGTTGAGATTAACTAAAATGATTTAATTTTTAAATGGTGTAATCTTAGAAAGTATGAAAATATGCACAATTTATCAAAGTGGCGTCTACTGTTAGTTTGTACTACTTATTAGTTGACTTACTCTGCACCAAAAATGTGGGCACAGTTTTGGCTCACACTTTAACATTTCAAGTCACACCCCATTCCAATGAAGTCACACCCTTTCCTACTAAGCCAAGCCTCTTGTCAGGCAGAAAAGTGTCTATACAGCATGACAAATGTGATACAAGATATTTTTTTGGCATTAATTAATCTAGAATTCTGGCATCAGCACATCTCCCATGTGGTTCTATTTTCAAACAGTCTGTTAATTTACATTGGCTCATCTGTCCCATTTTCTGATATTGAATCATCTTCCAGCCTCCCTGTAATGTGATACATAAAGCATTGAGCTACAGTTTGAGGTTACAGATGTCCATTGTGATACAGAGTCGCATGTGACACCAAACAGCGTCTTCCCTTCAGGTTGCTCATTAGTGCGACATAAACTTTGGTAATTTTGTTACACTAGGGTATGTGCATACGAGGGTGGGCAAGAGAAATTATGCTTAAAATGTGCAGGTTTTGCATGAGATTTTTATGCATATTTAACTAGCTTTTGAATGGGTGTAAAACGCTGCAAAAATGCTGAAAGAATTGACATCCTGCAGATTAGAAAAAAACACTTTGATTGTTCAAATCTGCAAATTAAAAATAATAGTCGAGTGCATGGGATTTCATAAATTGACATTCTAAAAAGCTGCTTTTTTCCCAGGGATAAAAAAATGCAATGTGTGAACAAGCCCTATGTCTTTCTAGCCAAGGTACGAATGATAAATCGTCACTACGTACCTCTTGTCTCAAAGAGGGTAGACACCAGTAGGAAAGGCTAGTGCAATATAAGCGCCAACCCCACCAGGGGATTTACCTTATACAACCTAACCTGACACCAATGGCTTCGACAGGACAATACTGCAGCGTCCTGTACAAACCAAGCAGATAAACATTACAGCTCAGATGTTGAGAGCTGAAGCATCCGGGAAAATGATTTAAAACTTGACTTGAATTAAATATTTAAATATCCCAGTATGCCGTTCAACAATTAATCAGTGTCAGCATGCTAGGTAATCAAAATTTCAAGGGTACTCTTTCTCCTTCAAAGAAAACTAGACAATGCAATTTAAAGGGGGTAAACCTAGATACAGGCAATTTATCACAGTGCAGTTAGCTGTCTGGAGAGTAGTTTTTATAAGATATTCCATAAGACATTATCTGATCCCAAAATTGTCCAAATTCCTAGTTGTATCAGGATAACATTATTCTACAAGGAATCCAACCGAGACCTACAAATGATATTTGGTTGGCAGTATATCATCAGATAAGTTATCATTATAACATGAGCTGAATGTTGGGGACATAAATCCTCAACTTTATGGTATGTGGCATTAGGGACCCTTTTTTCTTAACCTAGTTTATTGGGACCTCAAGGGTACATGAATAGTGTTCTAAAAAACCATATATCAACACAACAGTGAGTCCAGTGTAGAAAGACCAGCGCAGTCGTACTTTATAAGCCTAGAATAGGTGATTGAAAATAGAAAATATACCAAATACTAACATGGATTGCATATTGTAAACTTGAACCCAAGTGTAGAAATATGAGCAGAACCTAAAGTATTTTGTGCTTCGCTCTAGAACCGTAATATTAAAGGTGCATTTATACTACAAGATTATTATGAACAAGTGTTCTGAAGAACGCACGTTTCCCAATATTTCTGTGCAAACAGGCTGCTGAATGACTTGATGAATGAGCAAAACGTTCATTCATTGTGTGACGTGATCTTTTGTACATCATTCTCGGCAGCACATCCTCCTGTGCACACGGGACTTGAGCTCCCGAGGACTATGGTGGCAGTCTATGGGCACTGAACATGCCGATCAGTAAATATTGCAGTGTTGTTTAGTACTGTAGGTCGGTACATGTAAATGGACAACCTTGAGTGTATTAATTTGCTTTGACTATGTATTCGGAATACAATGTATCTTTATTCATCGGATAGATGATAGGGATAGGTGATAGGCTGGAGATTGCTGTGTTCTCATGGCTTGAATCAACCAATGACAAGAGCGAGTGTCCTGAGCAGTGATTGAACATGCACACTGTTTTAATCAGTTCTATGTAAAGAGAAAATATATTTGAGTGGAATGGAATTCTACTAGAATTTTTCAAAAATCCACATTCATCAAAATGCTGATTTTTTCTGCTTGGATTAAGCAATAGCTGCCCAGTCCTCGTCACTTCTTCCTACTGTGACAACGAGCACTGCAATCTCATTTCTGTGCATGCGCGTGTAAGGTCATGGTGTCACTACTAGCATGAAGAGGCCTAGGATTTCATTGCTCATAACAATGATAAGCTGTGCGAAAGATGGTGAGGAACAGAGGAACTAGAGAGGTTAGCCTAAGCATTTTTTTCTTATATTTTACATACTCTTTATTATGCTATGGGGTCTACTGAGACCCTAGAGAATCATAATGGACATTCAAGCTGATGAAAATAACTTTGGTGCAAATCAATGCTCCCAGGAAAATATGAATAATCTGGCAAATTCTCATTTTGCCAGATTTGTTCATCTCTAGTTCTATGGATTCAAACAGTAGACTTCGGGCCCCCATTATTATTATTGGTGGATTCCCAGTGATGAGTTCCACACTCATGATCAGCAACTTATAAGTTGTACTCTTGGTACAGCCCAATTTAAATAAGCCATATAATGTAGTCAGTGAGTGTGTTTTAAGGCTACAGGGCCAACATGCTTGTATTTTGTAAGCCCAGTATATGCAAGCGTTTTCCAATATATTAGGGGGGTACCAGGTTTAAAGAAAGAAGAAATAAAATCCAATATTAGGGAATTTGTTATTGTTGGGTTCGAAATTTAGCCTCCTTTTCTATGAGCCAGTGTGGGGACAGGCTAATAAATGTTCTTTACTGTACAGGGCCCGCCAGTACATGAACAGGTCACATATTTTAATGTAACAGTGCAATATCTAGTTTCCTCTTCGGGGGCGATGCAAGGGAAGTAAGCATTTGCTGCAAGGTTTGCCTACAGATTCTAATTGGAGGTCATCTGAAGGTTCAGAAGAAAGTTGAAAGACTTCTTTGATGTCTACAGGTTGTACAGCATTCAATACAATTGTGTTACCGAACCTGGATTTGGTGGTCTTCATACTTCTTCTGTGCCCTTGATCCTTTTGTGTGATGTTGTTTTCATTGCCTGGAGTCTATCTTTAGCTTCTGATGACTGAATGTAATTCCTCGATTTTTACTCTATTGTATAATAATGATAGACTGAACATATGTGTGATGCATACTAGCTGACTATTGGCAGGATACGAGCCATGGAGCAGATCTGGCATTGAGCTCTCATAACATTTCCATATTGTCTCTTCTTTCGTGGATAAAGGGAATTCTGTGACGCCCATCGCTAATGTTCTATTTTCCTCTAACAAAGTCAAACATACATTAAGCAATCTAATTAGAAATGTTGATTTACAAATGAGTTCTCATTTGATTGTTGATGAATACTAATTATGTACATAAATCTAAAATAACCCTTAAATGGAAGAAGTTTATTGTGCAGATTAAATCAGTCTCATTTTCGCCCACAGACAAGCTCTATTAGTTTTTTTTACTATACTAAAATTGCTAATACAGGGTTATCTCATTTGGTGGGTAGATTGTGCTTTGAGATGTCCTGATGTTGAGTTGCGCTGCAGTCAAAATTACACCGTGCACAAGAGACTCCTCAGAAGAGGGAAACGCTGATAACAACAGATCCATTAAGGAAAATGTTAGATACTGAGATAAATGCGGGAGACCTGGGTTCAAATCCCTCTGCAGACAGATAGTAACCATAGACCAGACACGTTATCTGATAGTAACCATAGACCAGACATGTTATCTTGATGTTCTTAAGTATCTAAAATATATTGTGTGTATATATATGTCTAGATCTATATTTTATGGAATAACACAAAAATCGTCAGATTCTAAAGAAGAAAAAAATTGCATTGAAGGTTTTATAAAACATCCAAGCATACAGGAAAATTAAACTTTTAACATTCACCAGAACTTTTACCATGCTCCAAACTGAACAGGTGCTACATAGTTTGGGAAGAGAAGGACTTCTTTGAATAAAAAAAAACTAAAAAAAGAAAGTTCAGACTGGGGTGTACAATAACATGTTAGATGAAACAAAGCACTTTTTTCTAAAAGTGTAGGTTCATTTTTTGGTCTACACTCTCCTCCATACCTATAGTCATATCATTAAGTTACCGCGATTATGTCTTGGAGAAGTGTCATCGGCCAGAGCACTCTCCATGCTGAGCCTCATCTGACTCCATTATCTGGACATACTTTTGTGGATTATTATATGTCTACTGATATGACTATCTCCTGATCATCCCATCATAACTAATAGGCCAGTAACTTATTTTACTACCACAGACTACATACTCCACAATAGGTCAGTCAGTCTATTATATACATTCCTGGGTGGGTTATAAAGTGCCTTGTACTAAAGATGAGTGGATTCATCCAACATAGGATTGATTTTGAATTGAATTTCCTGAAATTCATGGTTCCTCATCAATTCGAACACTTTGAAATTTGATTCATGAATTTCCCCCAAAAAATATTGCCCGGCACGATTTTCCACACTGAAAAACCATCAGAGTGTCCAAGCAGGCTTCCTCTTAATCTCCAGAAGCTATGATATCACACCCTAGTTTATCAAGAGACTCATCAAACAATTTACATTGGTGCACCACAGGATCAACAGTGGTTCCTAGTGGAGTACAGACAGGAGATATGCTCGACAGAGCTGATTTCAATCTCCAGATTCACTAGGTAACATAGGCTATATTGAAATGATATTATTCTTGTAGGTCTCTCTCTGCCCTCCTATACTTTATTGAGATATGCACAAAAATTATTCCACGCAAATCAAATTTGGGGGGAAAATTTGGTAAAGATGAGAAATATCAATTTCAAGTAAATGACTCATGTCTACCTTGTATCCATTAGGCCAGAGATATATTAATAACACTAAAGATATTATACCTACATTTAATAGGTATACTTTAGTGGTGGAGTCCGAATACATCAATAGGAGCATGGGTGCACTAACCTTTAATCAGGGTTAAATACATCTTCTAAATATAATCTCCTACTGAGGGAGTTCCAGTTTTTAAGAAGGAATGCCAGTAATTACTCCGTACCCAATGTGACATACTATTTTCCAGCATCTGGAGTGGTTATATCAGGATGGTGTTGAGTGGACACCACTATTTAGTGATAATCAATATCGAGCAGACGTTCCACAGTCTCAGCATAGGATATAAGTCTTGGAATCTCCATCTGGACAGAACGTGTGCTCATCCACTATGAGTTTCATCATAATAGTTGACATTATCATTACGCTCACGAGACATATCATGAATGTAACTGGTAATATGTAAATCTTCTCAAAAGAATTAGACCCTAGTGAAAAGTGAATGGCGCCAAAGTCATCTATCAATGGGGTTGTCACTTGCAGCCAATTATTGTGTCAGAGCTTGGACCCACCATAAAATCCCATGAACTCTTTTGGGCCACTATGACCCTGCAATTGGTCAAGTAAAATGTCCAAAATCTAGACGAGTATGGCATTGGAAAAAATGAACACTAAAGCCTACTCTCACAATTTACAATAATCTGAATGATCCATAGTAAATAAAAGATATTGGTTCAGAATGGTATATTTTGACTTTCTCCATCCAGAAATATGACCTAAACAAATATTATGAGGAACGGCAGTCTGCCTTCTAACAACTGTGCTAGAAAATATAAATAGCTAATTTAGCAGAATGCTGAATTAGCGGAGGACTTGGCTGGCAAAGCATTGGGCTGCATTCCCGAAAAACATCCTGATTTAAAACTAAACAGTATGAGGTGGAAGTAAATCTTTATATCTTTTGTTCTGCTAACTTTTTTTGTGATACACACATCATCTGGTGTGAGATAAGAGCTCCTGCACAAAGAGGTCTATGTTCTCTTTCTCAATTCAGTGAAATTTTACAGAAATTACTTGAGTGACCAAAACCTATGGGGGTTGTACTGTCAGGACTTTCCAAACACAAGGACATCATGATGTGGGGCTCTACGCACTTAGCTAGAGTGAAGGACAAGTGCAAAGAATGGCTCTTGCACTACTTACACAATGGACCTACAGTGATGCTTGAAAGATTGTGAAGCCATCAGAATTTTCTAGATTTCTATATAAATTTGAAATAAACTTACATCAGAATTTTACACAAGTCCTAAAAGTAGACAATGAGAATCAAATCAAACAAATAGGTTAAAAAATATTTGACTCTGTGATTTTTTTATTGAGGAAAACAATCCAGCACCACATGTCTTTGTGTTGGAAAATAAAATGAAACTTTTTGATTTGTAGATTATTTGAAAGTGAAATTTGAGTTTGATGTTTTCATCAATGGGACAACAATCAGGTGTGAGTGAGTGACCAGTTTAATTTAACCAACAGGGATATATATCGAAGTCTGATCTTCACAACACGTTTATGGAAGGGTATCATTGCATGAACTAAATTTTTTGAGGATCTCAGAAAAAGAGTTGATGACGGTCATCAGTATGGAAAAGGTTACAAAACTGTCTCTAAATAGTTTGGACTCTTTAGATTCACATCTAGGCATAGTCACTATTTGTATGGAATACGCTCAAAGAGAAAAAAGACGAGGCGCTATCTAAGCGTAGTAGGTTTATGTCAAGTTGTAAAAGGTGAGTTGTATACACTGTGTGCAGAATTATTAGGCAATTTGAATTTTGATCACATGATAGTTTTTATACATGTTGTCCTACTCCAAGCTGTTCAGGCTTGAGAGCCAACTACCAATTAAGTAAATCAGGTGATGTGCATCTCTGTAATGAGGAGGGGTGTTGTCTAATGACATAAAAACCCTATATAAGGTGTGCTTAATTATTAGGTAACTTCCTTTCCTTTGGCAAAATGGGTCAGAAGAGAGATTTGACTGGCTCTGAAAAGTCCAAAATTGTGAGATGTCTTGCAGAGGGATCCAGCAGTCTTGAAATTGCCAAACTTTTGAAGCGTGATCACTGAACAATCAATCGCTTCATGGCAAATAGCCAACAGGGTCGCAAGAAGTGTGTTGGGCAAAAAAGACGCAAAATAACTGCCCATGAATTGTGGAAAATCAAGCGTGAAGCTGTCAAGATGCCATTTGCCACCAGTTTTGCCATATTTCAGAGCTGCAACATTACTGGAGTATCAAAAAGCACAAGGTCTGTGATACTCAGGGACATGGCCAATGTAAGGAAGGCTGAAAATCGATCACCTTTGAACAAGAAACATAAGATAAAACGTCAAGACTGAACTAAGAAATATCTTAAGACTGACTTTTCAGAGGTTTTATGGACTGATGAAATGAGAGTGACTCTTGATGAGCCAGATGGATGGGCCAGAGGCTAAATCAGTAAAGGGCAGAGAGCTCCACTCCGACTCAGACGCCAGCAAGGTGGAGGTGGGGTACTGGTATGGGCTGGTATCATCAAAGATGAACTTGTGGGACCTTTTCGGGTTGAGGATGGAGTGAAGCTCAACTCCCAGACCTACTGCCAGTTTCTGGAAGACAACGTCTTCAAGCAGTGGTGCAGAAAGAAGTCGGTATCATTCATGAAAAACATGATTTTCATGCAGGACAATGCTCCATCACATGCCTCCAACTACTCCACAGTGTGGCTGGCCAGTAAAGGTCTCAAAGAAGAAAAAATAATGACATGGCCCCTTGTTCACCTGATCTGAACCCCATAGAGAACCTGTGGTCCCTCATAAAATGTGAGATCCACAGGGAGGGAAAACAGTACACCTCTCGGAACAGTGTCTGGGGGCTGTGGTGGCTGCTGCACACAATGTTGGTCGTAAACAGATCAAGCAACTGACAGAATCTATGGATGGAAGGCTGTTAAGTGTCATAAAGAAAGGTGGCTATATTGGTAACTAATTTTGGGGGGTTTGTTTTTGCATGTCTGAAATGTTTATTTCTAAATTTTGTGCAGTGATATTGGTTTACCTGGTGAAAATAAACAAGTGAGATGGGAATATATTTGGTTTTTATTAGTTGCCTAATAATTCTGCACAGTAATAGTTACCTGCACAAAAAGATATCCTCCTAAGATAGCCAAATCTAAAAAAAAAAACACTCCAACTTCCAAAACTATTAAGCTTTGATATTTATGAGTCTTTTGGGTTGATTGAGAACATAGTTGTTGATCAATAATAAAAATAATCCTCTAAAATACAACTTGCCTAATAATTCTGCACACAGTGTAAGGAAACTTGCTCACCTGATATAGTTGCGCTGCCTGAGGCACAACTCTCGTTTTGTTTTGGATGCAAAAGTGATAGATTGCAGCTATTCCTGGAGAGACAGGAGAAACCGCTTCCAGGAGTTTCCCACAGTGGAAGAATCAGAAATTTAGACCAGGATTAGAGCTGTCTTCTGACCATGATTGAAACAAGGACGGTGTCTGTTTGATTGTTTCAATGACCATTTATTTAAAAATAAAAGATTATTAAAACACTAGTTTACGCAACGCGTTTCGCCTGCTTATAGCCTTCATCAGATGTATTATAAATACATATTATTCATTGAAACACTCAAAAATACATTGTTATTGATTCAATCATGGCAACAGAAGTCAGAGCTGATCTTGCTCTCTATTTCTGATCCAGACATATTGTGTACAAATGGAAATTCAAAATCGTTATTACCTTAAGGGCTCGCTCACATGAGAGTGTAACTTGGACGAGTGCTATCAAATGTTTTATCTAATAGCACTCGGCCAAAATTATACTGTGGGGCAGAGCAGATCTGCCTTTTATCCTACAGACCATAGGCGAGTGGCTCCGCAAGTCTATTAGAGCGTTAAAAACATTATGAAAAACATCTCATCCGAGTGGAGCTCGATTTACGCGGACAGAGACAATGGAGAAGATGGAAAAATTAACTTCTCCATCTTTGCACCTGTGATATGATTTTTTCATGTGAGAGAATCGGATCACAGTAAATGACACTCGGCACAAATTCTGATCAATCTCAATGTCATTGCCATAATCGATCTCGAAAGAGAGAATCATCGCAAGTCCTAAAACACGCCCTTTGAAAACAGGGATTTAGTCATGGATTTAAATATTCTGTTATAACTGCTACGTAAATTTTCAATAAATTAGATCAGGCATTAGACTTTTTCTCCAGTGCTATAATATCCAGCCCCTATTGCAATAATACTGATACAAGTATTACGTTAATGACATTATTAGTGCTCTAGTATGGAGATAATTCTTTGCAACATGCAAATACGTTGCTCTCTTTCAGTTTGCACATCCTCGGATCCGGCATATAAAGTGTGCTCCGGATGACCTCTGCGTTCAACCTTTGTATTCTGATTAGAATTTAATATAATGCATATCCAATTTGGCATGTTGTCTTTCGAAGGGACGCCTTAATATCTTAATAGAATTACACCATCATGAGAATGTGGCCGGCTGTTCATACAAGATCCTTTCTTGAGGTGAAATTAAATCAGCGTTAAGAGGGTCATTTATATACTGCACATGCAGAACTGCTCCATCTCGGCTGCTAAGCTTATACGGTAATGCATATATAAGAACTAATTATTCAAATATTATGTTAACACTGTATTTGCATGATGTTACCATATTTTAACAGATTTGTGTAATAAAGTGTAGAACGGCTTGACACTCAAATGGGAAGACAAACAGAGCATGGAACGACCGGTTCCTTTGGAGACTGAAAATCCATAAACTGGATGAGATACCTTTATACCCAAACTTCTTAAAGGATAAATTCTTGTTCCATTTGTAATATTCTGGAGTTTAAGATTTTTCTTACATTTTATAATAAATGTAAGTATATAACAGGAATTGAAGGGGTTGCTTGCATGGTGGGTCCAGTTCATCTAGCATACGCTAGCCCATTTTTTAACAACTGGTCACCAGATGTTTCACACAAATCATCCAATCATTGGGCTAGCTGTATTTTCATTTTGTAAAAATGACGGTATAATAGGAGAGAAATCTTGGGCAGAGATAGAATAAACTCAGACAGCATGGTAACTCAGTGGTTAACACTGGTGCTTCCTATTGCAGGAGTCCTGGGTTCAAATCCCACCAAGACCAACATTTCCAAGGAGTTTGTATGTTCTCCCCATGTTTGTGTGGGTTTCCTCTGGGTTCTCTGGAAATTGGAAATTAGATAGTGAGCCCCGATGGGGACAGTGATGATGAAGTCTGTAAAGTGCTGGGGAAATTAATGGCGCTATATTAATAAATAGAATGATGACCTCTCTGACTCTTTATCTGGTTTCTAAAATGCTCTCTTTATGTTGAAAATTAGACAGCCATTATGACATAGGTTGTCAAAGTAAATGCACCAGGTTCATCAGGATCAAGAAATTTTTTTTTAATATTGTATGTTTCTTTTGTAAAATCTGGTGACATATCAGTTTTAGGCTTGGTCTCCAATTGCATTCTTTTCCAGTTCCGGTATATTTTAGGGCAAACATAGTGTGATCTGATGGAAACCTGACAAACTCCATGATAAATCAATAGAATTGATCAAGATTAAATGTGAAATGAATTCATCATTACGGTTATTATTATTTATTTATATAGCACCATTCATTTCATGGTGCTGTACATGAGAAAGGGGTTACATACAGAGTTATAGATATCATTTGCAGTAAAAAAAAATGTACAATGACAGTCCTGGCGGACTTACATTCTACAGTTATGGTTCATTTAAGAATTAGAACCAGAGGTAATATTAGTATGAATAAAGGGTTTAAAAGGGTTGTCTCAAGACTTATTTTCACTCTGGAGAAAGGTATGGGTTTTAGAGATATGACCCCCATCAATTTAGACTTTATGGGTCCGAATCATCAATGCCAGAAGACTGGCGTAAAAGCTTTGAAAAGTCACTTTTTTTGTGTAACAGGAAGTTGTGCAAAAGTGTTGTGACTTTTGGTATTTTGTGCCAGTTTGACTCAGCTTCACCGAGATGGATGGACATGGGGCTGAGTCGGGGTATGGCTATGCCTGTCTGTCCAATTTATGCAAGATGCTGGAGGCATGAACCTCTTAATTAATTCAACCTCTTCTATTCCTGTAAGACTGGCATACAGTGTTGGGCTGGGGTGCCAAAGAGCCCACCAGTAACCAACTCCAGGTCCTCACTTTTCAGCTACATGCTCATGTGACATTATCCTCAATCACAAATGTATATAACAATGATCTGGTAGATTGGTAAATAAATAAGAAGTTGCTTATGTCTATATAAAGTGATTCAAGTATATTGTGCCAAATGCTGCTCATATGAGAGGGTGGTGGACCACTCTTACATAGGGGCCCATCGGAGGATTTTCCTGTTCTCCTGTGGGCCAGTCTAAGCCTGCTGGCATAGTGTGATTGTGCACTACTCCATTCTTGAATCGGCCCCTATGTGTGTCTTGAAACAATTCCACCAAGGCTGGGGTCAAACAAGCGGTTAAAAAATCAGTGAAATATCATCCAGAAAAGTGGGGCAATTTTTTCTCACTTGTCATCTGTGGGCTGTCCCTTTTTTACTCGGTAGCTATTAATCATTTACAGTTTCCTATGTTACAGAATTGTAATGTATCCAAAGAAATCAGATGCCATAAGAATGGTCCGTATGGCATCCAATTTATTTGTTGCACTGTACCAATTTTGGACATTTTTCACTCACTCCGAATACGACTGAGAAAAAATACGCAGATGTGCACGGTCTCATTGAATAACATTGGTCTGAGCTCAATCCCGTTTTTTTTATCTGATTGCATTCATCTGAGTCATACGTTTGGGTGAGAGAACCCTAAGGGTTATGCTCCTCAACTTTCTGTGAACCTGGGATTCTAGAAATATTTTTTGGAACTTTTAATTTTGAGGAAACATTCATGAAATTGCATTAAAATTGATTTGATGTGGAACATTATGTTTTTGCTATTTTTTTCTCAAAAGTCTGATGATATTAACTAATAATAATAATAATAATATGAAAAGGAAGAAGAATTACTTAACACAGCACAGGAATACATTTTTAATTTCTACTGTAGAAATGAAAATTCAATTTTGAATTTAGGCTATGGTTTTTTTTTCTAATATGTTTTTTTTGCATTTTTTCCCCTTTTTATGGTTTTATTATAATAAAAAGGATTTTTAAAACGAATGTCCGACACTGAAATATATTAAATATATCTCAGTGCAATAAAATATACTTATAAAAATATATTTTACAAGGCAAACAGGTAAAATCAGTTTGTTCGACCTTTCAGCTATGGCGTTTATGTAAAACCACAAGCTAACCAATCACCCATGTTGCCCATTAACCTCCCCGGGACAAGAGGATTCAGGATTAGTTCTGTGCTCCGCACAGCTAGCACTTTGTTGCCTGTGGAATATGAAGAAGCCGA